>NC_064630.1:236917399-238167399 GCF_023864275.1 Schistocerca cancellata | reverse complement strand
CCTAATTTGTTCGCACTCTTCTGTGTCATTAAAGACTACCAGTTTTGTGTCATTCAGATTATCATCTACCTTCGTAGATAAATTATTTAGCTGATCCGAAAGTTCAACTACATTCTCTGATAATGAACTAATTTCCTCCATGTGTCTTTCTGAACCAATTTTCAGAGTATTTACTGTGTCCTTTAAGTTTTCCTGAGTTTTTGCAAGTTGCGTAACCAAATCGGTAGATGCAACTGAGTCAATTTTAGCTTGCAAGGTCTCATGATTTTCATGAACAATGGTTTGCAGTTCTTTTATGGCTGCTTCGTGATTCTGTAATGCATTTTCATGCCGCGAAAAAATAGGTTGAAAATGCTCACAGATTTGTGTTTTTACATCATTACAGACTTTTTGACATTTCGATTCAATGTTATGTAACTCAGTAGTTAAATCTTCAAGTGTTTGTTCAAGTGTGGTGTCTAACTTCCGAAGATTTTGTTCCATTGTGTCTAACTGTTGCTGTGTTTGTCTCTGCTGTTGTTCCATTGTGTCTAACTTTTGAAGATTTTCTTCCATTGTGTCTAACTTTTGCTGTGTTTGTCTCTGATTTTGTTCCATTGTGTCTAACTTTTGAAGATTTTGTTCCATTGTGTCTAACTGTTGCTGTGTTTGTTTCTGATTTTGTTCCATTTTTTGCATTAATTGCAATAATAATGTATTAGTGTCTGGAATCTGTTTCTCTATGCTTTCTGGCAGTGCGTTTTCACCGGCAGCATTCACATTTTGACAAGCAGAAAATGTGTCTTGACTCATTTGAGAAAACGGTGAGGACCCAAAACCTAAGTCTACAGTATTTGCAATATTGTGTTCTGTCATTTCGGATTCCTGAGGCGAGCTGTTGCCGACCGACCGATCGATAATGCTTCCCTGTTCACTACCTGTTTGACTGTCTACACCATTATTTGCCACCTGCTCCATCTTCCTATGCACAATTACCAAATTACTACTTCGAATGTCTGTTAATTCACTACCCAGTGGTGCTGATAAGCTACGCTCGTCGTCACTATTATTTCTCAGTTTACTTTGAAGCCTAGTGTTACGTTTTTCACACGCCATTATTGTGACAATATTTCACACGATAACACAGAAAAACACGATTTGAAGAGCAAAAATAAGAGAACACATTAACATAGCATTGAAAATAATATCTAGTTAATTGCAGCTGAGAAATACTTGGTGCAAATCTACATGCATGCCACAACTGTTTTACTGTGCAACAATGAAAGACTGCAACTACAAAGGAGATTCTCTCTACAATTACGCAATAACAATAAACAAAATCTACACTAATTACACAAACTACAAGAAAAAATCAGAAGATTCCAGTGAGATATCCTTGGCTAAGGGTCGACATATGAAACGTCCCCTTTGAACAATTATACAAGACTTTGCTTAAACTGACACACAATGTTTTTAGTGCAACGCAATCTGACTATCAAAGATCCCTGCAAAAGAATGGCCCTGAGTAACATTAAACTATACCTTTCAGAAATCACTTACCTCACAAAAATCTTCATTACTCGAACTACTGCAATACAGCGGGCGCCACTACTGCCAGCTAAATAAAAGATTCAAACTACGGAAGGCACTAACTACTGATAGGGATAGTTAGCAAATGAAAGATATTAATAGAGAACAAACAATGTATTTACCTTAATAGTCATAATATATATAGCAGTTCATGACAAATTACAAAACTCCGCCCTCTCTTTCCCCACATCCACCACTGCTGGCGGCTCACCTCCAACTGCGGAATGCTACGCGCTGTTCACATCCAGCTGCCGCTGCCAAACACTACAATGGCAGACAACAATGCAAACTAGCCACAGACTGCACACAGCACCGCCAGTGATTTTCATATAGAGCGCTACGTAACGTTGCCGATAAGAAAACATAAACAGCCTACTTGCAATTTATAATGGCGAGGAACACATCACATAAAAACTGAGCAGAAATGGTTTTTACTGAGAGGATGCAAGCAACATTTTTGTAAGCAGTCCTTACACTGGGGTGCAGCGTAAACACAAATATCGCAGTATATTCTGAATAACATGAAATGAGAAATATGCTGCCTCCTTTGTAATCCATGGAAGAGTTTACATGACTTTCAACAACATTCAAAACAGCATTAACAATGTTAATCAAATACTGAAATTTCTGCTTTGCCTAAGATAGGATGTTACTCCCCCCAAACTTTTCAGATGATGGGTTTACATTAAAGCTGCTGCAGATTATATGTACACCATTTGAATGTGGCATTTGCATTAATGAACTGCTACTTAGAAACTTATATTTTATTTATTTATTTTTTATTTATTGTTTTATTGGAAGTGTCAAGGCATGAAAGAAAGAGAAAACATTCAACAAAAAATATCACAAGCTGAATAAATTTCTTCTTACATTTATATGCCTAATTTGTTCATATATACAGGGTGCCCAAAAAGTCTTTACCCTGCTTACATAAGTTGATAACCCAGGCTAGAAGTAAGATACAAATATGAAACTGGTGTCTAATTGTTTACAAACTATCAAAGTTTTTTCACACACCAGTAAACTTCCACACGAGCGCCCTTGGTAGCACATCTAGGCGATATTCAATTTCCATCCACACATTAGCCAACATCAGTGGAGGGACCGGTTAAACGACTGTGGTTATCCATTGCCACAGGGTTTCAAGATCTGGTACACGTGTTCGGTAGACCTCGTCCTTGACATAACCCCATAAATAGAAGTCTAATGGGGAAATGTCAGGAGAGCGTGGAGGCCAAACCGTTGGCTCATCACGACCAATCCATCACCCAGGAAAGGTCAATCGAGATAGGCACGGACGTCCAAACCCCAATGAAGCGGTGCACCGTCTTGCTGAAACAAGACATCAGGGTTATACTGAGGCAGCTGAGGAACAGCATACAGTTGCAACATGTCCAGATACACTGCAGATGTGACGGTAGCCTCAGCGAAGATGAATGGCCCGATAATTCGATCGTGCAATAGAGCACACTAAACACTCACCTTTGGACTCTATCTGGTGCAGTCCATGACCTCGCCAGGGGGTTGTCAACCCAAAATGCGCACATTATGGCGATTCACTACTCCACTGGCAAAAAAGGTTGCTTCGTCGGAAAAAGCAATTCGTCTGAGATAACCATCATCGTCCTCAATACGTGATAGCATTTCGACCGCAAAGTCATATCGACGTGTACTGTCATTGGGCAACAAGGCCTGAACGATTTGCACTTTGTATGCACCTAAAACAGAAAAAGAACTTTGATAGTTGTACACAATTCGACACAAGTTTCATATTTGTATCTTACTTCTAGCCTGCGTTATCAATTTATGTAATCAGGGAAAGATATTTCGGACACCCTATATATATTCCAACATGTAGTTTTCAAACTCTTGTACTTTATTTTCTATCATTCCTAAGTTCTGTCTTTACCTCTACTTTATTCTCTATGGAACTTTCACAGCATGCAGAATCTATGTCTCAAAACGCTTGCAACAGACTAACAGTTTCGTGTATATTATTTACTGCTTGCGGAAAATCCCATTTCGTAATACCTCAACCTGCAATTTTTTTTAAATAGTGAAATATTTAAAGTTTTATCTACAGCACCAGAAAAATTAGTCAGTGGTCCTGGGTTCCTTGTTATGTTAAAAAAAAGTTACACTGACTCTGTCTTTCAGTCAGTTACACTCCATTCACAGAGCAATTTCAGTTTGTTGGCATGTAACAGAAACTCTTTTAGAGAACTCAAGCCGATGGCTTCATTATAGTCTTACTAGATAGACTATACTGCATTGATGCTGCTAGTTGTTAATTTTCTAGCTGAGCTTTTGCTTGTTTGGCCGTTCATGCCTGCTATCTTCTTTCGATAAGTTATGAGGACAGTCAGGGAATATCAATGGAATTTCACCTGGCTACAAACGTGGACTTTGGACAGGAGCACGTAATAATTGTCCTTGGCTTTCATACTAAATTTGTGTTTCCGACAGAATATCTCCTGAAAGTGTACATAGCATACCTGTAAATAGAAGTGAATACATAATCAGATCTGCATAACCAGGTATTTATACTTTTTACACTGACCAAAACCGCTATATGTACCTTATGTTACTGTCCTCCTGTAAAAACATAACAAACCTGTTGTATCAAAGACAAAGCTATGCTCACAAATATGGAACATGGAGAGGGACAGCAGCTTCATGCACCTATGTATCATGGTAATAAATTCCACAGAAAAGCTAAAAATGTTGGAAGAGGAAAGAAGTTAACTGGTTCCATAATAAATTAAATGTATTTGGTATTGTAGAAATGCTTAAATATTATAAATTAATAATGGTGATCACACAAATGTTTATAGTTTGGCAACCTGAATCTCAGAAATCTGGTGGGGGCTATATATTCATCAATTCACTAGAAAGAGAACACACACACACACAAACACACACACACACACACACACACACACACACACACACACACAGAGAGAGAGAGAGAGAGAGAGAGAGAGAGAGAGACCACTAGTCTCTACAGAAGCTATCTTGAAAGAAAGAAAGTAATATAATTAGTAAAAGTTGAGGACTCATGCAGCTATCAAAACCTTTGTGTAAGGCACTCACCTATATCTGAAATTCAGACTGAGAAACTAAGGCAGTTTGTGGAAAGAACTGATACATAACACTTGCAATTGTTTTGGCACATTTCACTGACTTTTTTCTGTTTGTATCTACTGGAACTACTAGAATAAATCCTTGAACATAGAATTAGTTTCGGTCTTTCCATTTGCTGCAACCTATACATGTATTATGCTCATTTGTAGAACTCTGTCCACAATTCTAATTAAAAAATACTATTTGTGCATTGTGACTTCACAAGCATTTTTCACTCATTGTTATGCCCAAAATTACTTACAGGAATTTTGCTCATCAAGAAGCTAGAGATAATGTATTGTAGATATGCTAGTATGGTGGCTACTCTGAATTTAGTTTTGATTTACTGGGTTGACCTATTCCAAATTTTTGGTCTTTTTCGACAGGCTGTTTACTGAAAGTTTTTAAAGCAGGGAGTAGAATTGAATACTACTGACAGCCCATGTACATATCACTTACATCTTGTAAATTTCAAGCTTTATCAGAAATCGATCTGTTTTTCTAGCAATGTATACTAAGTAGAAAATTAGTGTCGTGTAAATGCAGTATTAGAAACTAATATTTTACAAGCAGCTTCTGCAGAACTCAAGTATCAGTTTTATGGAAATTTCTATGCTTGCTCGTATGGAATAAGCAATTTGCATAATGTAAAGAAACTAATATCTGAAAAAAAGAATCATGATAAACTCTACTCTTTGTCATTAAAATTAAACTCTCTGAGAAACTTAAACAAAACAAAACCTCTCCACTGAACTTACAGAATGAGTAAAGTTACTCTGTGAATTCTTGGTAATCATTTCTTCCTCACTGTTTCGTCCTCTAGAAATTTAAATATAGCAGCTTCTAAGTGTCCCTTATAGTTACCTCTATAACTTGACACACAGCAACGAAATGGCATTATATCAGCAAGATAACCTGACAGAACACACACATCGTCCAGTCTAGTGTACCCCAAGAAAAGATTAACATGTCAAATTTAATACATGGTAACTACATTTACGGTGAGCTGACTTACAAAAGAAAAACGTGTGGTTTATACCTCCTAAATCAGTAATTTGTTTCCATTACTGAATTACTGACATCTTGAGGGTTATCAGCGACACTCACGTTTCCCAAAGATGCAACATCCTTAAAATGTAAGTTATCAAAACCTGTCAACGAAGTTAATCAAAGAGTGTTTATGCAAGTTGTGTTCTATTTTAACATATTTGTGTAATCAATCTGTTATCAGCAGAATAATTCCAGACTGGCTAAAAACATGCTGAAGTTAAGCCTCTTTACAAGAAGGGTGATGAATAAATGTTAACAAACTGTGGACCAATTTCACTTTTGTTGGCTTTTTCAAAAATATTTTAAAATTTTGTGTTCAAGCATCTCGTCAAGCATCTGACTGTAGGTAATGTATTTTCCAGGCCGCAGTTAGGGTTTCTTAAGGGTTTCGATACTGAGAAAACGATTTACACATACAGTGAGAATGTACTTAATTCATCAGATAACAAATTAGTGACTACTAGCATTTTCTGTGACCTATCAAAAGCCTTTGATTGTATGAATCACAGCATTCTATTAAATAAATTAGGATATTATGGTGTCACCGGCAGTACTGTAAAATGTTTGTGTCTTTTGTAACTAACAGGAAACAAAGGGTGTCGTTTTCAAATACCTGTGCCGCAAGCAGTTAGTCTTCAGCTGATTGGGAATTAATTAGATGCAGTGTTCCTCAAGTTTACATGTTGGGCCCACTGCTTCTTCTTCTGTACTTTAATGAACTCTTATCTGTTACACTGCCAGAGGATCAGTATGTTACAAACATTGCAAAAAGTAGCGAGTCAAGAACAGATTTAGAAATGGGTGGTAGCAAATTTTCACTTACATTAATAAATGATTTGAAGCTAATTCACTGTCATTGTTGTTGTTGTTGTCTTCAGTCCTGAGACTGGTTTGATGTAGCTCTCCATGCTACTCTATCCTGTGCAAACTTCTTAATCTCCCAGTACTTACTGCAACCTACATCCTTCTGAATCTGCTTAGTTTATTCATCTCTTGGTCTCCCTCTACGATTTTTACCCTCCACACTGCCCTCCAATACTAAATTTGTGATCCCTTGATACCTCAGAACATGTCCTGCCAACCGGTCCCTTTAAACCTTGAAAAGACCCCATATACGCAGTTCAGAATCTGTATGAAATTTCTTCGAATATGTGTACAACATAAAAAGACATGCAGATGGAAGAGGTTGACAGTATTAAATTTCTGGGATTAAATCTTGATAATAAATTCAGCTGGGAAGGAAACACCGCAGAATTGCTTAAGCGACTAAAGAAGTGTGCTTTTGCAGTGCGAATGGTGACAAATGTAGGAGATATAAGTGGAAAAGAACATGGATACTTTGCTTACTTTTATTCTATTATGTCATATGGAATCCTAATCTCGGGTAAACCGTCAAACCGAGCAAAAGGGTTTGGCATGTAAAAGAGTGTAATGAGACTCATTTATGGTGTAAATTTAAGAACATTATGTAGAAACCTGTTCAAGGAACTTTGTATTCTAACCACTGCTCCTCAGTATATTTATTCCTTAACGAAATTTGTTGCAAGTAATCCCTATTACTGGGTTGTCAGGTCGCGTCGTTTTTCTTCTAAACGATCGACGTTTAGACACCTCTGGTGGGATCTTCTTCAGGGTGTTACGGTATCCACTGTACATGGAGCACAGTAGATCCAATTCGGTCTGCAGTGGACGCCAGATGTTTCTGAAGAAGATCCTAGTGAGGGGCCGAAACGTCGAACGTCTAGAAGAACCCAGAAGATTTTTACTCATTTTAGTCAATTGTGGTTATTTTGATGATAAGGTATGCCAGTTAAGCCGCTTAGCATACCTCTCAGATTCTATAGTCCGACCTCTGGTGATTGAATGAAAATTAATAGAGATGGCCAAATCAAGCATGAAAATATGGATAACACACCACGCATGTGTATACTAATTAGAGGAACAATCAACTATCTATAACAGAAACAAGGAGGCAGAGTAGCGATCAGGGATTTTTATCATAAAGGTCGGGACGGGAGGTATAGCAGTAAAGCGTTTGATTGGAAGCCTTCACCTCCTAACAGTAACAGGAGTCATCAGGAAACACATGTGGTTCAGATTTCAGATTGAACAGTAAGCCCCTTTACCTGGTTGGATAACAGTGGTAGGCTAGGGACGTAAAAGTTGCTGAAGTGGTGTCCAATTGGAAGACTTGCACCACGCCAATCAGCTGAACGAAATTATTATTGTTATCATTGTGCATCAACATAGGAATTATCCACTTACATAAGCAAAAGAACATTCAACAAATGGACAAGGGATTGTAATTGTGAAATCTAATCTTGTCATAATTATGAGAAAAAATCATGGATGTGGCCAGTGACTGAAAAACTATTAGTCTATTAAAGAAAGAAATAGGAAAACAAACACAAACACCAGTAAAAGCAAGAATTAACGAACATCGCACTCCTACTAACTTGGAGATAGCAGTGTTGGCCCATTCTTACCGCACTCGTACAACAGGAAGGTGGAAGGTGGCAGCAGTCGTGGTTAGAGATTCCGAGTCCAGCTCTCCCTTTGTACTTACTATTAATGTGAAGTCGTCCTTCTATACAACAGCAAGACGCGTCTCCAGGCAGCAGGTTTTTAATCTTCAGTCGCTGGCACAAGAGTGTTTAATTCTTGATGGAACAGCGGCGAGTATTCTCTGTCTTCAAGCTCTGAAACTTGTCTCTTACTGCCACAATAGGAATCTCACTGGCCAACAGTAGCAGACACTGACAGTTTTATCCAGCAATAACTTTGTAAGCAAGTTGAACAAACTCTTACACCTACAGATTTTACTATTATAAACCAATAGCACTGTGGGATGAAGGGGAAGCTAGGAAACCTTTTCCATTCGATGGCATGGTTCTCAAAACCTGACAAACTGAACAGCTTGCACACAGAGATACAAAAAAAGCGGGTGGTCTACAGAAATAAAAATCATAAGCCAATCGACAAGCCTGTTCGAAAGATTTAAAAACAAAATTCTACTGTGCGCGTGGTTGTGCGTGGTGTGTGTGTGTGTGTGTGTGTGTGTGTGTGTGTGTGTGTGTGTGTGTGCCTGCAGAGGCAAACGGCAGTTGACATGCCCCAACGACTCTGAAAGGCTTCACCCAGCTTAGATTTTTGTCTCTCCTAAAAGGATTCTTCCCACTGTCTTTAACAATACTTCCTGTTAGCAGACAGCTGGCTATCTGGGCTGGCGACAGTGCAAGAATGTACAAAGCGAATTTTGCTTTTGATTACCTGTGCTGAAAGTCAGTCCTCAGTATTGAACATGTCTATGGCCTCTCTTGGCCCTTTTCAGTAAACTTCTATGTCACTTCCAGAGGCCCAGAAGCTTTCAGCTCTGCAGAAAACCAACGAAGCCCTCACGGTAATAAAAGAAGGGAACAGATGGAGCATTATCTGTACAGTAATTGGCAGTACTGGATACTACCTGTAGTAATGTTGTAAGAAATCGATGACGCTGACGAAATGTGATGAGTATGTAGTATTATGAATGTGTTGCCTGATTTTTCCTGGCAAAAGTTGCCACATAAATAATGGTCAGTATTTTGTTGGTGAGACTATTATTGAATAGGTTACCATTAAATTTATCTGTAACTTGGTAAGCCTCCTTTCTTTTTTAATTTAATACCATTTTCCCATTTGATCTTAAGCATTTTCTTCCCTACTCATTCACTGTATTTTTTTGAGAGGGGGAGAGTTTGACACCTATTACCATGGTGTAAAATGAATAACAAGATTCTATTTAAAAAGTAAAATTTCACCATGTCCTACAGATTTTTGTTGCACAGTTCCAAGTGAGTTTGACCGCTAGTCATAGTTTTGCACTCATTTCTATATTAGTTTCCCATTTCCATATTTGGTTCTGCTAGATCCCTGTATTTGTTTGCTTAGGAGATTTTTTCGAATTTGGTGTTTAAAGATTGATTGAAGAGTCTTCATCTTGTCCCATCTATGTAAAGCTTCTTCTCATATGAAATTTCAAGTTATTTTGAATGTTTCGTGTACAATAAATGTCCTACCTAGGCCAAGACACTTTGCGGTGTACTGTGCAGTTGTTACATTTACATACTCTATGGGATGTACAGAAAATTAACTCATACATTCCTCTTAATGCATGGAGTTCCCTGGTAGCTACTTTTATTTTATATAAACCGTTTCACACCTGTAAGTACGAACAATTTCTTTTTACCTTCTGTGATGTGATGCCTTGCACTAATTAGATGTGTAGTCACGGAATACACAACTCCTGTTCATGTTAAGTCTGTATGATAGCTTGTCCCAGCAGCAGTGCGGTATTAAGACAGTAACATGTCATGTCAGCTGTTGCGTATTTCTTATTTTACTTTCATTTATCATCTTCTGCGGAGCCACGCAAGGCAAAGAATTTGGTTATCAGGCAAAGTAATACCTAGTTTGCACAATGTACAGTAGAATAATGATGATCAGAATCAATTAAGAGAGATACGCCATTAAATAGTACATTACGGACAAAACTTCTGTACTACTGTGAATAAATCCTGTACAGAATACAGGGAGTTTGCCACAAGGAAACCTTTCGTCTTGGATTTGAATACTTGATCTTTATCATTAATTTTTTTCCAGTACCTCTGGAAGCATAATTAAAATGAAACCTGCTGAATAGTGCACACCTTACTGTGCAGTGCTTTAAGAAAGTATTATCCAGGTACATAGTGTTCTGTCTACTGTTCATTGAATAAATATTTCAGTTTCTTTTGAGTGAGTCAATAATGACAATAATGAATCCTATCATCGACTATTTGTACATGGATGACAGAGTTGGAATTCCAAGACACTTGAGTTTCTCCAGATGGAGGCACAGTTCAGTAAGACCGTCCTGTTCTAGACTAATAATATTCTTCCCTAGTGCACAGGATTTCTCAAAATGTTTCACCATGTGAGATGAGAGAGTGAAAGTAATCGAAGTAAACAAGCCTTAACGTTTAAGTGTCAGCGAAAGCGCAGATCATTCTTATTATGAAGATAGCAGCATTCAGTTTCTGCACGAGATGTCGAAAGTGATACTTCCAAGAAAGCCTTGCTAAGTGCTAAGAAATCAGACAGGTCAACTTCTCTGGCACTTTGATTACCCTCAGACAACAAAATTTCACTTTTACAGCACTTCCGTGTCGGAAACCTTATGCACTGCGTTTTGTTCAAGTTAAGCATTTATCTCTTCTCAGAACACTGCGTGCTCATGTTACTGACTACCCTATTAATTAAATCATATATGAGGATGCATGTCTTTCACAGTAAAACTTATATTGGAAACTAGCCGCGTGTTTGCTGTCTTGGGACTCTTAACTAACATGCAAGTTAGGGGGAAGAATCGCAATGTTATGTAAATCACAACCAAGTGGGATTGTACTGAATCTGCTCACTGTGTATGATGAAATCTTATAATTGCCATAATATACGAGTAAATCCTCTACAGGGTGACTACCCTCTCATATAATTTATTCATTAAATTAATTGATGAAGTTTCCCATCTAAAAATGATGATGAAACGATTTCGGTGAGTGTGGTTGTGTACAGATAAATCTCAACCTGAAAATTCACACTTAGATTTATTTTCCTTAAACGGAAAAAGATCATGAATTTCTACAAGGGGCAATCACGTGTATTAACATAAACCAAACTTGGAAATAGTCCTCACCTGATTGAGATGTTGGCAAGAACATAGTACATACGACTCTGCAAGGACTGCAGTCTGCTTCTCTACTACGAGAAAGAGGAGCAAAGAGGACAGGTGAAACGTATAATATCGATAAACAAGTTGGCGACTGGGTGCAGTATCCAGGATATCGCCTAAGGAGACAAAGGGGTTCTACGATCTGCCTCTGTTCAGTAACCTCATTTCGAATTCTGAGTGGCTGAAGAATCAACTCAAAACCATCTGGTGGGAGCTAAGTATATTATCAACAGCAAGTAGAAAGGTGACGTAATGATGACGTCTGCTGGTCGTGGTTGGCTCCGCTGCATGGCGATCGATGAAAGTGCAAGAGCGAAAAAGTAAGTGTTAGTCCGGGTGGCCGAGCAGTTGAAACTGTGAATTAAATTTCTCTGCAGCAAGGGGGCACAACTCCTGCGACAGCCACGAACCAACTCTCTCAAATTTCTGTTCTCCCCCGCGTCCTGATAGCCATAATATGTCCAATCGTCGCCGATAGAAAGCTTTTGCCAATTATGGGCTTGCAACAAACTTGTCTAGACTACTAGTATCACACATCCCCGTACTAAGCGCCAATAGAATTCCTTCCCGCCAATTCCCTTTGGTGACTGCAAACGTGTGCTGACACAACAGTGGAGCTGCGTACCAAAGCTGATGGTTGGTTCAGATGGCTCTGAGCGCTATGGGACTTAACATCTGAAGTCATCGTTCCGGTATAACTTAGAACTACTTAAACTTAACTAACCTAAGGACATCACACACATCCATGCCCGACGCGGGATTCGAACCTGTGTCCGTAGCGGTCACGCTGTTTCAGACTTTAGCGCCTAGAACGGCTCGGCCACCCGGGCCGGCACGTGCCAAAGCCTCTGCGACGATTCTGCACAGGAAGCTTTGTGGCGATGGGCGTCAAACAGAACATGATAGCTGGGAAGCTACGACTGATGCCGTTCTATCAGCTATCCTACGGAGCTCAGTGACCGTTTCTCAGAAATTCCCCCCAAAAATATCACAGCTTTGGCGTGGAGCTGGCGTGTTGCTGCCCAAAATATGAGACTTTCGTGAGAAAACTGACCCACCAATGGTAAAAATGGCGAGCCTCCGTCACTCTGTCCCTGAGACCAAATATCGAAAAAGGCCACCAGTTATGGTGTGTCGTAACTCTGTCCACAATTTCCAGTAATGAGATGTTGCCTCCGTCTTTGGACTAGTGGCCGCTATTGAGCAGTTGACCTCCTCATAGGCCAAAATTCCTGCTCATGTCCAACGTGAAATGTAGAAGATCACGATATGTCGGCATCATGCACCTGATCACTGACGTACCGGTACATACCATCCGCTTACCTACTATGCATGACGGTGTAATCTACCTCTACATTTATACTCCGCAAGACACCCAACGGTGTGTGGCGGAGGGCACTTGACGGTCTACTGTCATTACCTCCATTTCCTGTTCCAGTCGCTTATGGTTCACGGGAAGAACGACTGCCGGAAAGCCCCCGTGTGCGGTCCTGTCTCTCTAATTTTAGATTAGTGATCTCCTCGGGAGGTATAAGTAGGGGGAAGCAACGTATTCCATACCTCATCCAGAAACCTGGACAGCAAGCTACACCGCGATGCAGAGCGCCTCTCTTGCAGAGTCTGCCACTTGAGTTTGCTAAAGATCTCGGTAACGCTATCACGCTTACCAAATAACCCTGTGACGAAACGCGACGCTCTTCCTTGGATCTTCTCTATCTCCTCTATCAACCCGACCTTGTACTAATGAGCAATACTCAAGTATAGGTCGAACGAGTGTTTTGTTAGGGATCTCCTTTGTTGATGGACTACATTTTCTAAGGACTCTCCCAATGAATCTCAACCTGGCACCCGCCTTACCAACAATTAATTTTATATGATCATTCGACTTCAAGCAGTTCCGTACACATACTCCCAGATATTTTACAGAGGTAACTGCTACCAGTGTTTGTTCCGCTATCATGTAATCTAACAATTAAGGAACCTTCTTTCTATGTATTCGCAGTACATTACATTTGTATATGTTAAGGGTCAGTTTGCACTCCCTGCACCAGGTGCCTATCTGCTGCAGTTCTTCCTGGATTTCGCTGCAATTTTCTAGTGTTGCAACTTCTCTGTATACCACAGCATCATTCACAAAAAGCCGCATGGAAATTCCGACACTATCTATTAGGTCATTTAGATATATTGTGAAAAGCAATTGTCCCATAACACTCCCCTGTGGGACGCCAGAGGTTACTTTAACGTCTGTAGACGTCTCTCCATTGAGAATAACATGCTGTGTTCTCTTTGCTAAAAACTCTTCAATCCAGCCACTCAGCTCGTCTGATATTCCGTAGGTTCTTACTTTGTTTATCAGGCGACGGCAGCGAAAAGACATTAACACCATGGCCGGACGCTGTGGCCGAGAGGTTCTAGGCGCTTCAGTCCAGAACGACGCGGCTGCTACGATCGCAGGTTCGAATTCTCCCTCGGACATGGATGGGTGTGATGTCCTTAGATAAGTTAGGTTTACGTAGTTCTAAATCTAGGGCACTGATGGCCTCAGATGTTAAGTCGCATAATGCTTAGAGCCATTTGAACCATTCACATCATGTAAGTAAAATCAGATTTCAGAAATTCAAGACAGCGTTTGATGACTGTCATTATGTGTGTGAAGAGGCCACAGCGCCTACCATCTTGCAATATCATCTGCAAAGAGAAAGATTTTTCTGCCTTTTGTCATGTATAGTGGCAGATCACTGTAATTAATCAACATAAACAAGTGAAGCTGAAAAAATTCCTGTGGCACCATTATCTTTATACGACCTAGGTGGGGTTGTGGTCTGTTCTCTCTGGCAAACAACCTACTGGTTCCTACTTTCCATTTATGAATATTTATGTGAGTGCATAGACCTTACTACTCCAAAATATCATTTCGGACCTTGAGCCACTCCTCCACCAGCAAGACACTCCATTTTCTCTAAAGTTGTAAGTAGACTGTATAGGTTTTTTTATTGGTAACGCCACATAGTGCTCTGTATGAAAATCACTGGCTGTGCTGTGTGCAGTCTGTGGCTGGTTTGCATTGTTGTTGGCTATTGTAGTGTTGGGCAGCTGGAGGTTAACAGCGCGTAGCGTTGCGCAGTTGGAGGTGAGCCGCCAGCAGTGGTGGATGTGGGGAAGTGAGATGGCGGATTTTTGAGAACGGATGATCTGGACGTGTGTCCATCAGAAACAATACATTTGTAAGACTGGATATCATGAACTGCTATTTATATTATGAGTATTAAGGTAAATACATTGTTTGTTCTCTATCAAAATCTTTCATTTGCTAACTATCCCTATCAGTAGTTAGTGCCTTCCGTAGTTTGAAACTTTTATTTACATATGAAACATCCCCTTAGAAAAATTTATACATGACTGTGCTTAAACTGACACGCAATATATTTGGCGCAACGCAATCTGACTTTCAAAACTCCCTACAAAAGAATGGCCCTGACTAACATTAACCTATACCATTCACAAATCACTTACCTCACAAAAATCTTCGTTACTCGAACTACTGCAATACAGCGAGCGCCACTACTGCCAGCTAAATAAAAGATTCAAACTATTGAAGGCACTAACTACAAGTTAGATCTCCAAATCCCAATAACGACGCGCGCCAACAAAGAGGCAATAGGCAATGACTCTTACCGCAGGCAGCCACGTTCACTGGCTGGCTCAGAGAAAAATAACATAGAGAAAAATTTGAGTATTCTTTACTGATGTACCATATACCACATGATAATTCCGTTGAAGCTGGAGCTCTGCATAGTAGGAAGAGTAAAGGATTGCACCACATTTCACATGTAAAACCGTTTATTGAAAGATAAACTGTTTTTGAATTTAGTCTTTGCCATAAAACTTTTCACTTTACATCGCTAGTATGCTTTGTCAGACTTAGAATCTGTTAACATGCAACGATGTTTGAAGTTAAATATCCAGTCAAGAACCAAGAGAACTTATTTAAACAGAAATTACGAATGCATTGTTATTGTGAACAGACGACACAGTGTTACTGTGTGTGTGCATTCTTGCTTGTTAGTTGCACGATTACGTAACGACTATAAGGCTCACATACTTAGAACATTTACCAGTACTGCTAATGAGATTTTAATGCAACATTTTGGTTTACTTGAAAATACATTCTGGATTTAAAGTACTTTCTGTGAGATCCAGATGACACAGTGGTTAGTTTATGTGACAGCTACACGATTTTATCACGACGCTACTAATGAGTGACAATTTACAATGTTGCTTTTGGGGTGTTTCTGTTTTATATCTGCACAGTTTTTCTGAGTTATTCTGGAAAGTAAAACATGTTTTAGTAGTAACTTTTGTGGTATAGCTACAATGAGACAGCCTCTTTCGTAGCACAACAATACGTTACAGCACAGTACTTTCTTCATCACAACAATAAGCGTAATAACTAAGATATCTGTACGCAAAGTATTTCACTTTTGTTTATCATGAGGTAATTTCATTGACTTGTGCAGAACTTAGCTTTCGGAGGACGATAACTACGACACTTCCACAGAGATTATCGTACAACAAGATGCACAGTTTAGCGCTACAGTACACGTATTTGAGTGATTAATTTTGTACTTAAAAGATTTATTTTTAAAGATATTTGAATTACAATGATACAAAGGTTTTCCGTGATACATTTTATTCCATTGCTGTAATCTGTAACACCTGAGGGTATAATTACATTAATCCTCAGGGGGTACACGCTTACTTTGTGTATCATGTGTTTGGCAAGCACAAGGAGCCCTAGCTAATATGGTATTTGCTTACACAACTTTACACATCGGTACCATATTTCTCTAACACATAATTACACAGCTATCTGATCATTTAACTGAGAGAGAGAAACTTATTTACTAGGGCAGTGACAGATGTTTACGTAATTACACCGTTGGATAACTTCACACTTACGAAATTGTATTTTGTCTGTACTTTGTGAACTGTTCATATTTTTTTGGACCCATTGTGATATTATGAGAGCTTTGAATGATATATTTGGTATGGGATCACGATTTTTAAAGTACGTTTGAGGCAGATGACACTTTTGACATGAGCAGAGAATTTTTTTTTTAATTATTGGAGGAAGCTACGACGATTTTGAGAGTTGACTGAAGTGTTATGATGATATGGTTACGATGACTATGTGTATTATGCTGTTGCGGTATGTTTACGATCAATAAGCTGATGCTATTTGATTATGCTACGTATCTGTTATGATGAAATATTGAAGAAGTGTCAACGAATAAGGTAAGGAATAATGAGTAGTGGTTAGGGACTCTGGTTTGTGAAAAAGGTTGTTGGAAACCAAGAATCGTACTTTAAGAGTTATGAAATGTATGTAAATGCGTGAATGTATCACAATGCCGACGATAATTTTTTGGACACTGTTATATCAATAGGATTATGTTTCTACAGATTTGTAACGCCAATTCTTGACCTGTGAAATATTTTTATATGAGACTGTCACTGTAGCGGAAACTGCTGTCGTAAATATTTCTGTAAGAAAGTTAAGTGACCACCTGCACATAATGCGTCATGGGCACCCAGCTGTGTCAGATGCCTGGAGAAAAAGCCGTTAGTGTGTGCCTTTTCAGAGGCATAGGCAGAAAAAGAAGGGAGGCGATTATCCTCGCTATTGACATTCCTTTGTAGAAAGCATCGCAAATACGACACGCTCAAACATGAAAACATATGATTATACTGTAGAGTTCTTAATTTATGATATTTACTAAAATGCCTGATGAAACGATGAGAAACATTTCACGGCTATTGTCTTGCTAGTTAAGATAAATGCCATATGGCTTGCTTTATGTATTTATTTACTCATTTTGTTTAATTTCAAGTTTCTAGCTACAGCAGCATTGGTTAAAATAAAATTTAATAGATGTACTAATATAAATATTTTATGCCTACAGATACAGTAAATAATTTTATGATCTATTCAAAAAAACGAAGGAGCATAAAAAGACGTTTCCCTTCACAGGAATTGCATACAGAATTTTCTTTTCAACTACTTGGTAATTTTTTTGGTAGAATAACTTCTTGTGGTGCACCACTTTAATTACATAGACATTAAGATGTGAATAGACATTTCCCTTATATGCATTGTTGTCTTGAGTGTACTATTTTTTCTGCTTGAGCTTTGTCATATTTAGATATAAATTATTGCATTTGCTGCTGCTGTTTGCAAGGCATAGTGCTACTAATTTTCACTTTGTATTGCTCTGTTAAGCCAGTTGAACTACTGATTTATTTTTATTGTTTGCTGCACATTGCCTTATATTAGTTGTAATATTGCAATTTCTCTGCTAATTTATTTTACTGCTGCTTGCTTTGCCAATTTGAAATTTTTTTGTCATTGCTGTTTGTGTTAATTGTTTTGTGCTGCTGCATTGCCTCGTCCCTTAGTTTAGCATCTGAGATCAGTAGATTTAAGTTAGCTTAAGAGGGGGTAGCCTATAAGAGAATGAGTTGCGATGAATTTGAAGAAATGCACTGAGAGGTTATACGAGAAAAGTACAGAAAGCAGGTATAGATAGGACATTTTGGAAATAATGAAGAACGAAGGGAGATCTCCGAGAAGTAAAGAAAGTTTTGTTTGCAAAATACTGCAGTACAACAAACCCTGTCCATTCCTTTTGTATTATTCCGCTATATGTTTGTGTACCCTTGTGTATTTGTGTTCATCCTGTCTTTATGTGTTTATCTGATACGATTTATGTTGTACAATTTTTCGATTATGCAGCTACATTCACTATGATGAGGAATACTGTTATCCTCAAATTTAATTTGCATTAATACTATGTTATTTACTTTGTAAAGATGTTTAGACATTATTTATTTTGTTTTGTTTTAATGCTCATGTGTGAAGTTGATGTTTCAATAATTATTCTGATCTTTTATGTATTTACTTATGTCATAATTCCTGTAACACTGATGTATATGTATATTTCTATTCTTTTGTAAACCCTGTATTACTACAAATGTTATCTGTATTGTTGTGTTCTTTAATGATGTATTTTGTACCTTTGTTATTGTATTCTCATGTTATAATATTGTAATTGACACCAGTTCATCAAATTAAGTAACTTGTAAGCATTCATTTCACTGCACACATTTCTGTTGGTCATAGTAATGGACAATATGTAAGAAGTAGGGACTGTTAGTGTTTGCACGTGTGTTAATAATTCAGCAAGGGACTGGATTACAGCACTGCTGGTTCTAAGGACAATTCCAAAAACTTTGTGAGTGCACAAGTGGTGGTTTATGGACTTGCTATATTATCCACAAGACCCTTCAATGGTGATTGTGCACCTGCACAGTCGCAACAGATGGCTGCTGGCCGTCTCTACAAGGACTACAGTGGGTCTGCATCTTTGATGGCCCATTAATATCATTATTTATACAAGGACTACAGTGGGTCTACACCTTTGATGACTCACCAGTTCCATTATTTCTACAAGGACTGCAGTGGGTCTGCACCTCTGGTGGCCCACCAATAACATAATCTTTACCAGGACTACAGTGGGTCGGCTCTGTGATGACCTACCTACCAATATTCTTCAAAACTTCGACTGAGTCTGCTGTGGGTTTGCTCTGTTGTGGCCCAATACCTGTCAGCATTTCAAGAGTCAACACTGTCTTTCCGTTGGAAAGACAACACTACTTCTTCAGGAGTGTATGGAAACCCACTACTTTCGTGTGCATTGTCTTTTACTGCTCAGACTTTGAGAAAAGAAACGGCAGTTTTACTGTGATGAATGATCAGGACGGTCTTTATGGACTGTGCGAAAATTTTAGCTTTTGACCAACATTGTATTAATGAGTGTGTGCATTTGATATTTTTCTTACTGTAATTATGAAAATTTTTTTCAAATCTGTAATGGCCAGCGGCCAAAACAATTTGTAAAATTTTTTGTGGGAGCATGGAGGCTATGTAAGTAGACTGTATAGGTTTTTTTTATTGGTAACGCCACATAGTGCTCTGTATTAAAATCACTGGCTGTGCTGTGTGCAGTCTGTGGCTGGTTTGCATTGTTGTTGGCTATTGTAGTGTTGGGCAGCTGGAGGTTAACAGCGCGTAGCGTTGCGCAGTTGGAGGTGAGCCGCCAGCAGTGGTGGATGTGGGGAAGTGAGATGGCGGATTTTTGAGAGCGGATGATCTGGACGTGTGTCCATCAGAAACAGTACATTTGTAAGACTGGATGTCATGAACTGCTAGATATATTATGACTATTAAGGTATATACATTGTTTGTTCTCTATCAAAATCTTTCATTTGCTAACTATCCCTATCAGTAGTTAGTGCCTTCCGTAATTTGAATCTTTTATTTAGCTGGCAGTAGTGGCGCTCACTGTATTGCAGTAGTTTGAGTAATGAAGATTTTTGTGAGGTAAGTGATTTGTGAAAGGTATAGGTTAATGATAGTCAGGGCCATTCTTTTGTAGGGATTTTTGAAAGTCAGATTGCGTTGCGCTAAAAATATTGTGTGTCAGTTTCAGCACAGTCATGTATAATTTTTCAAAGGGACGTTTCCGAAAGTAATGGTTAAACTCTTTTTGTAATATCGAAGAAAGGACCCAGTGTTCTCAGTCTAGGTTTTAGCCCTGCTAGATCAAAGAGCAAATTCCGTTTTCGGTTGGTCTTCTTTGAGATCTTTGCCTCTTTAAGCCATACGTAACCGCGTGTGCTTTGCCCTTCTGGTCGACATGTCAGGAATGTCTCCTGCCGCTGCGCGTACTTCCAGAATCTGTGAAGTGGGGGCATCGGAGTCGGCGCAGGTAGCAGTGGACCGCACCAGACGAGGCGGGAGACGGACGCGCCGTTCCTGTTCCTCTTCCGGCGGCGGAAGGCGCCAGGCCGTCGGCGTCGGCGTCGGCCGCGCCGGAACTTCCGCCCCCTCCGCTAGTTTATCGCCGGCAGTGGCGCTCCACTCCGACAGGCAGGCACGTACACCGAGCGCCGGCGCGCCAGCGAGTCACGCCGCGCTTGTTTTGTTTTGTTACGCGGCGCGCCGCCGTAATGGAGACAGATGACGGTCGGCCGGGACGATTCCGGGGAGCAAGTCCTTCCTTTCTGTGCAGCGACACGCGTCTGCATACGGTTTAAAGTGCCAATATCTCGGCTGTAGGCAGCTAGATTACGATGTGCGGAGAACAGAGGCGCTCCCTATGTACCAGCTCTGGGAATTTATGGCACCATAAAAGCTTGTATCGTTCAGTGATCCTTTTGATAACTTAGAGAGAATCGAAGTTGGTGATTGTACCAGGCACACCGGTAGAAAAAAAAAATCTTACGGTCAGGAGACATTATCTTAAAGAAGTGTAGCACTACACCTGATCTTCATAATGGCGTCAGCTTTCTGCAAGTGTAACATGTCTGCCTCAAGCTACTCACTGATCATCAGATTCCGTAGATCTACCAGGTTATGGGGATGCTCATGGTCATGTTTCACCTGTTATTACAAATAGTTCAAATGGCTCTGAGCACTATGGTCATCAGTCCCCTAGAACTTAGAACTACTTAAACCTAACTAACCTAAGGACAGCACACAACACCCAGCCATCACGAGGCAGAGAAAATCCCCGACCCCGCCGGGAATCGAACCCGGGAACCCGGGCGTGGGATGCGAGAACGCTACCGCACGACCACGAGATGCGGGCATTACAAACAGTTCTAGACATTTCATATGCGATTTAAGATTTACTGGGCCAATCGTGGAGAGATAGACTACCTAAGTGTTCCTCAAACCAAAGACGAAGAATGCCTGTAGCTTTGTGAACATGGCTGAACAGCACTGATTCGCAACATTCCAACTTTTCTGAGACCTTCCATCTGTGTATAAACAGATGTTTGCTAGTACTCCCCCCCCCCCCCCCCCCCCCCGGCCACTCAATCTTGTCCCCCACATCCATCATCAGCAAGAAACTAAACTTAAGAATGAAACACAATGAACATATTCATTTTTTAAACAGCTTTTTTTTTACAGGGTGATGACGCAGTTCTGAGTCCATCACAAATGCCACCTAAAACAACTTAACAGAAAAGAAAGTTGTCCACACTGAGAGCATACACTTCTTACAAAGCATGCGTCCTCAGCATTACCTCTCTCCCTAGAGACTGAATTATCCACATCTGGCACTCCTCCCCCCCCCCCCCCATTAAAATCAACCGTATTGAAATGGTTCAAATGGCTCTGAGCACTATGGGACTTAACTACTGAGGTCATCAGTCTCCTAGAACTTAGAACTACTTAAACCTAACTAACCTAAGGACATCACACACATCCATGCCCGAGGCAGGATTCGAACCTGCGACCGTAGCGGTCACGCGGTTTCAAACTGACGCGCTTAGAACCACACGGCCACACCGGCCGGCCGTATTGAAATGTTCGCACAATGCCTACTGGCATAAATGACTTGATTGGCGGACACCTTACTTCTGAATTGGGAAATACGGGAAGGCTTTAGATTCAAATGCTATGTGTCTGGTCACTGATACTATAAATAAATAAATAAATTAATTCATGGGAGAAACTTCTGAACCATATGGTATAAAGACCGGTGTTAGACAGAGAGATGGACTCTGCCCATTACTGTTTATCTGTGTTTTGGAGAAGATGATTATAGAATGGTGAGAGCAAAAGTCGAGTCAAAATATAGATCAATGAATGAAGTTAGGCAGAAGTAACTGTAGATTGCCCCGCCTTTTCACATGCTCTGGCCGTTTTAACTAGGGATATTACCACAGCTCTAAAACAAATTGAAACCCTTAAAGAAGTTGCGGAAAACCTAGGACCACAAGTATCATTAAAAAAACGGAACGTATGACATGCAACCAACAAGAACCAAAATTTTTGAACATGAAAGATGGAAAAATGGGTTTCCCATTTTAAATATTGGGTGAAATTATACAAGAAAAATGTCTGGAAAAAGCGGCAAAAGAAGATCGGTTTCAAAAAATAGCAACTGCGTTCAGATTAACACAAAATATTTATAATGAGAATCACTTTCTAAATTCAGTTAACTTAGGCCAAAACTGAGCCATTTACATGGATCGGTTCTCCTAAGGAGGACCTTAAAGTAGCCGTTATAGCTCAGGCAGACGTTACAGATAGAAAAAGCATTCAGGCAGAAGATATTTGCTGTGAAATTGGTCAAAGGGAAATTACAAAACGGGCTGGACCACTGTGGTCTGATGAGGGAAAGAGACTTCATTCTGAAAGGATGAAACAAATTTGCACACAAAGGAAAGCCAATCATCAAAAGTGACATTGATGAACTGCACTCTGCGTTTTCCTACTGGGCACATACGTGAATAATAATAATAGTATACTGTAAGTTCTAATGCAGTTTAGTAACCGTCAAATAGATAGTTTCGTGTTGTGCTGTCAATTTAATTTGTTTATAATTGCGAAGTGAATAATGGAGCAATTTGTGATTCACTGCAGGAGCTAAGTACAACTTGCAGGAGGCATTTTTTGGAGGTTATTTAAGCACATTTGAACTATATGTTCGATTTTACAGTCAGAGATGCATTGTGCATAATAGAATGTACGTGTTGGGGGGGGGGGGGGTTACAATGTGACAACGATGATGTTTCATACATGTCTTACGACGTAGTGATAACAGAAAAGATCTATTAACAACAGTTTAGTTTAAGGGTTGAAACATTGTTGAACCATTTCGTTCCTACCCCCAGTGAATTACACTTTATCCCCGAGCGGGTATTCGACCGGAGGTTGGGAACCACTGCTGTAGATAGACGGGAGTATCCGCAACATACCCATGATGAAGTAGTAGAAAAAAGGAAAAACTCTGGTTACCGAAGATGATGTAATACACCTCCTGGTTACGGTTCAAGTTAATCTGAATAAGTGTGCCGAAGTGACAGCACGCGTAACATCCAGAAAACATTATAGAATTACGTTGGACCAGTATTATACCCTCAGTACGAATCGGACAAAATTGTTCATACGGACGACGATGTGGTCGACGCTTTGTGTAATTGTAAAAGACACAATACCATGACTCATGGACCGTATTATTCATCGACTGTCAGCTGCTGGGCAGTTTTTCAGTTATCTGACCCAGTGAAGACTTAAAACTTTGTAAACCGATGTGAGTGATGGTCTTTATCGACGTTCCTGACTCCCCGCGTCCATTGCGTGAAGTTCCCTTCACTATGGTCTAAAGTGTATGCTCCATAAAATTCCATTTCATTGTTTGGGTGCTTTTCTACCTTGGCCAATGTTGTCCTTAATTTCGCTTTCACGGGCTCCAATCTTTGTTAACAACGAGTCCCAAGTATTTGAGTCCATAGATCTTACTACTCCTAAACATAATTTTGGATCTTGAGCCACTCCTCAACTAACCACACTCTCCATTTTTTCTAAATAAATGGTTGAACCCTTTTTGTAATATTCTCTGTTCAAAATTCTAACTTTGTAATTTCACAACACTGAGGCAAAATTCGAGTGTATTTTAAATGATGTAATTGCTATAGCCCTTCAGTGTGGTATCCCTTTGGCTACTGGAATTCTTCCAGATATACTTGCACCTATTTTAACCCTACAACTGTACCAGCGTATATAGCTCCAAGAGGTTCCACATAAAAATTCCATTCTCTGACAGTGCAGTCTACAATTTACTGAGAGGAATGGGGGATCATAAGCTTTGTGAAAGATCGAGGGAAACTATTTTCAGCTCTAAATTCCTGACCATTCTGTAGTGCACAAGCTGATTAAGGCAAAAGTTGTTATCCGTTTTCCTCATCCGACACGGAAACCAATCTGTTATTCGTCGACAGTTTGAAATTAGATTCTCGTCTTCATAATTTTCCCATATAATCTAGAGAATGAATTTATTGCAGTGGTTCTATAGTTTGAACATTTTGCTGCCAATTTTGTTATTTATATTGGATATGTACAATGTTTACTAATCCTCTGGTAGTTGTTCCCTCCTTAAGAAGAAATACGTGTCCACTGTTGGATAGTTGTATGGGCAATGCATTTGTACCTGAAGCTCGTCTGTTCTTCACAGCCATAATGACTTTTTTTTACTTCTAAAGCATAATTATATCGTCATATTCTTAAGTTGCACCCATGATAATCAACTCGTCAGTTTCTACAAAGTATTATTCACAATTTTCAATAATACTTCCTCCATTATTCCAATGGAATAAGGTAATTGTAATTCTTTCTGTTCTGTTCCTTCGCAGAGATTGCAGAATTTTCTATGCTTCACTGGTTCGCCCGCTTCCAATATGTTGATCAGTATTTCTGAATTTATTATCTCACACTTCATTCTTTGTATTCATGACTGTTTTCCTCATCTCCAACGTCTTATGGTGTTGGGCAGTTGATGTAAAATTTTGTTGCCTCTTATTAAACTTCTATATGATTAATAAGGGACAATAAAGGTATTCCTTCTCCTAGTGCTTGTTGGTATGGACGTAACGATCCTATTCAAATTGTGATATATTATTTTTGACGAATTGCATTAGAGGTTATGCATTGTGGTGGCGTAGTTAAAATGCCCAACTTGTCGAAGGGCTTTCCATACGACGATGGATGATAGCGATATATTATTATTATTATTCATATTATTGTTATTATTATTACTGCTCACTTTTGTAGAATCAATACCTTTATTTCTAAGTTACCTGTTACGTCAGAAAATTATCGCGTAAGACATTACTGAGTAGAAAAAAGTAAATACATCGTGAAGTTAATTTGTTTGTTCCCAAGGATAGAATTTGTATAATGAGCCAAAGTAGCCGAACACAAATATTTGATCTGCTCAATAATATACTTCGTGCTGTTCAATTCGACCAGTTTCATCTGCTTCTACGAATATTCTATGCACTGAATGTAACTGTTTAGAAGATTTGAAGGGTTAAAACGAATGTATAAACTCTTCTCTATTTCTTCTTGCAATTCATCGAAACAGTTACGAGAAAAGGCGTTTGAACTCCCTTGCTTCTCAATAGCACTGAAAGAATCGATATTGCTTAATTCCTGTTGTTTCTTTGAGAGGTATTAACACAGATTTCGAAGTTACTAAAGAACTAGCGGACGTGTTCTCCTTGCGCATTATAACAACAGGGTCATGATACCTTTCAAAGGATGCAGTTAACTTTAGCTACAACGTGCTACCTCTCTCTTTCTCATATGAAATGTGTGAGAGCAGATGGGAAGAAAAATATTTGTGAAATTTTTTGGTGTGTTTGGAAGAGTGAATTCAGAATGTGATGCAACATGTTCTTCGATAGGAAACACTTCCTGCAATGTCAGTGGATGAGTCCTATGTGATGAAGAATGTAATTTATGTTGTCAATTTCAGTCAATGTCACAACACCGTAACTTCAAGATTTCCCCCGAACAGGTTAAACCTTCTTCAAGTGATGATCCATTTACAAGACATAAAGATGGTTAACCCATGGTTAAATTTGTCGAGAGTGTTTTCTTCGAGGAGAGAGTTTGAAATATATCTGATAAAGAGCAACAATCCTTCGGAAGCCTGTCGGTCAAAGAATGACTATGGAAACTGTCTTTTTCTGTTGATGTTGCTCTTCACTTGAGTGAACTGATTAAAAAACATCAAGAGGAGGACAAAATTGTTTCTGACCTGTAGTATCTCGAAAAAAATTTTGACGTTGTGTGGAAACTTTCAGAGTAACTACTGTGTATCGGTGAAAGAGAGAGGCGCTGAGCGCACATGAACCGTCTCTGCTGAAGTTCAATTACTCCACGGCTTCTTGCGACGCAATGTGTGAATTAATACTTATTCTGGCCTGATAAACTAATTAGAAAGAATGCATTCTTGAAATTCAGCCATATTGTAATATACGGCTTGGGCGAAATAAATCCGCCGATCGTGTTGGCGAGAATAGCGGATAAATTATTTTTATACGTAGTATTCCTATGTTTCACAATACCACTATCGTGTATATTTCTATTTCAGTTAAAATTTACGAAACTAAACCAGTGTAAACCAGTGCAGTCCGCGAAGTGCATCACCAACCACACAGAAAACAAAAAAACAAAAATAACATTATAAAGTCTTGCTCTTAGAAGATTTTCATTGACTCCATACCATAAAAGAGCAATAAATAAGTAAGCAATTTTTAAATGACCTGTTAAAGATCTTCAACCACATACTACATTTCAGAAATGAACTGACACTTTTGTAACAAAAAGTCACACAGAAAATTTCTCTCACTTCAAACGTTTTCATTCGTTGAACTGTGAACATGGAAGAAGTTTTCTATTCTATTACGCAAACGAACTCTTCAGTTATCTGAAGAAAACGTTCTCTTCCTTGTCCTCAGGATTAGATGCTCGCTCCAAAGAGATTCAAATTTTTCTGAGCCGCATTCCTTGTGAAGTGGAAAATGACCAGGCAGCACTGGAAATCGTAACAATTGATCTGCAAGCTGATGATACCATGGAGGCCAAGTTTAAAGAAGAAAGCTTTATTTAGTTTTACAAGCATTTTCCAGAAGAAAAATACCACTATGTTGGTTGTCTGTATGTGGCACTACCTGTAGGTATGAACAAATATTGTCTTTGCTGAATTTTACGGAAAGTAAGTACAGAATACAGCCGCAGCGCCGCCACGCTCGCACGTGTCACCTGAGTAACGAACGTTTCTGAGATCCTTTATTTATACAATAGACTAAGTTAGAGCCACAGCTTAAGCAAATTTAGAATTCAGAAGATAAGTTTCATATCTCTCACTAAATAAGCTGAAGAGTAATAAAGTTTACCTGAGGTTATAATATATTTCTGTCGAACAACAATAAATTTTGTTATAATTCTCCTCGTAATTTCTGAGAAAACGAGATATTCGGCCGTCAGTGAGATTGGCAAGTTAATATGTGACACTGTTAAGGCATAGAATAGTAAGGGATAGAAGTTAGACAAGAAATTATTAAAACACATTCACACTGCTTTAGGCAAATTAAAGTGATACCAGGGCCGGGGGCGTTAGCGGGAATCAAGGGGGTCAGGTCGACGTTACTGTCTGCCAAGTAAGGAATATGCATTCAGCAGAGAAGAGAACGAAAACCCAAAGGAAGCCAGAAAAGTATATTCGTTAGCTTGTAAGGCATGTTGTAAGGAAATGTATCTATTTCATGAGGGAACATGGTGAGGTACCGAGACAGTAGTTAACAGCCTGTTAAGTGAATGTAGAAGAATAAGCATGACACATTCGGTCGTTACGAACTGAGCTTTGCGTCACAGCATCACGATAGCTCCCTTTGATAGTTCCAGTTCTTGTTATCAGGTGATCATTGGGATCGATGGAATTCACAGTAATAACACTCGATTCAGTGTTAACGATGCTGTAGTTCACCTACACTACTGGCCATTAAAATTGCTACACCAAGAAAAAATCAGATGATAAACGGGTATTCATTGGACAAATATATTATACTCGAACTGACATGTGATTGCATTTTCACCCAGTTTGGATGCATGGATCCTGAGAAATCAGTACCCAGAAAAACTACCTATGGCCGTAATAACGGCCCGTACAGGACGTGCAACATGCGGTCGTGCGTTATCCTACTGAAATGTAGGGTTTCGCAGGGATCGAATGAAGGATAGAGCCACGGATCGTAACACATCTGAAATGTAACGTCCACTGTTCACAGTGCCGTCAATGCGAACAAGAGGTGACCGAGACGTGTAACCAATAGCACGCCAAACCATCATGCCGGGTGATACGCCAGTATGGCGATGACGAATACACGCTTCCAATGTGCGTTCACCGCGATGTCGCCAAACACGGATGTGACCATCATGATGCTGCAAACATAACCTGGATTCATCCGAAAGAATGAAGTTTTGTCATTCGTGCACCCAGTTTCGTCGTTGAGAACACCATCGCTGGCACTCCAGTCTGTCATGCAGCATCAAGGGTAACCGCGGCCATGGTCTCCGAGCTGATAGCCCATGCTGCTGCAAACGTCGTCGAACTATTCGTACAGATGGTTATTGTCTTGCAAACGTCCCCATCTGTTGACTCAGGGATCGAGACGTGGCTGAACGATCCGTTACAGCCATGCGGATAAGATGCCTGTCATCTCGACTGCTAGTGATACGAGGCCGTTGGGATCCAGCGCGGCGTTGCGTATTACCCTCCTGAACACACCGATTCCATATTCTGCTAACAGTAATTGTTTCTCGACCAACGCGAGCAGCAATGTCGCGATACGATAAACCGCAATCGCGATAGGCTACAATCTGACCTTTATCAAAGTCGGAAACGTGATGGTACGAATTTCTCCTCCTTTCACGAGGCATCACAACAATGTTTCACCAGGCAACGCCGGTCAACTGCTGTTTGGGTATGAGGAATCGATTGGAAACATTCCTCATGTCAGCACGTTGTAGGTGTCACCACCGGCGCCAACCTTGTGTGAATGCTCTGAAAAGCTTATCATTTGCATATCACAGAATCTTCTTCCTGTCGGTTAAATTTCGCGTCTGTAGCACGTCATCTTCGCGGTGTAGCAATTGTAATGGCCAGTAGTGTATTTTCTAGATGCTCCAGCGCAGTCTATGAAACAGATGAGGATGATGACATTCTTCTAATGAACTTCATGCTGCTCGGTGCCTGCTGATGAAGAAACTGACTGTCGTCGGGCAGAGTGCTGCCAATTGGACTTCAACGGGGAATCCAGAACAGGGCCTTCACTCAGAGGTGTCTCCGCTCGAGCAAATGTTGCACTCATGACCCAGTAATTTGGAGACTCCTGAAGTAATCGGTAGACGGCTACAGGTCAGGTGGTCATACAAGCGAAATTTGATCCCCAGGGGCGACAGGGACTGTGAACGTGAACGGTTTGTTACTGACAAAGAAATATTGCCCCACACTGTGAAACGAGAAAGTTTCTACTGAGCAACATCTGTTCGCTTTCCGCGTGTCATTGGAGGTGTAACTCAGATGTATTTACACCGGTAATCAAGACTTACGCGGGCAAGCAGTGTAGGGCAGAAATCCATTTTGGTGCAATACCAATACTGATGACGTCTTACCGGCTTTTTGTTTCAGTACAGACAAGCAAAAAGTAAATAAACGAGACTGTCGTAACTAGTGAGAGTGAACAGATAAACCATAACAAGGTAGTTTACTATAAGAAGTTAGCGAAAGCGCCGCAAGCCCTCTTTCTTTCTAGCTTCGTTAGCTGAGATACGTACAGCCATAAGGGTTTTATCTTACAAGTTACTTGTTACAATAACTTGCAACGGTAACTTGCCACAGAATCATCTTGTGGCAGCAGCTTGACAAAGACAATATTCTTCTGTGTATATAGGCGCCCTAGAAGTGCTTTCGCAATACCATTTCTGGCGTTAAATGTGATAGCACAAAATACCTCAATGTTGTATCTGTTTTCGTGTAAAACATATAATCTTGTGAAGTTGGATGGTTTCCTCAAATTCAATAACCTTATAGCCATATTATTATTATGCAGTATTCGACGAAAGAAAAAAGTACAACGACGTACAGCGAAATTCAGGAGTAGGGAAATACAAGCCACTTTTGAACGAAATAAATTGGAAGCACGGGAAAGATACGGCGACATGACTGAATGAGAAATGTGAAGAAATAGAAAAAGAACTGACTGTCGGAGGGACTGACTCAGCATACAAAAGGCAAAACAAATTTTGATGAAATTAAGAACAAGGATGGTAACATTAAGAGAGCAATGGGATCTCCACTGCTAAATGCAGAGGAGAGAGCGGATAGATGGGAAAAGTGCATTGAAAATCTTTGTTAGGGGGAAGACATGGCTGATGACATGATGGAAGAAGAAACGGAAAGCGGACTCAGTAACAGAATCATAATTTAATAGCGCTTAGGAACACTTATGGTCGAATAACGCAGAAGTGATGAATAGCATTCCATCAGAATTTTTGATATTATTGGGGGAAGTGCTAACAAAACCAACTGTTCACATTGCTGGGTAGAATGTATGAGTCTGGCGAAACACCATTTGACTTTCGGAAAAAAGTCGCCGGCCGCGGTGGTCTAGCGGTTCTGGCGATGCAGTCCGGAACCGCGGGACTGCTACGGTCGCAGGTTCGAATCCTCCCTCGGGCATGGGTGTGTGTGATGTCCTTAGGTTAGTTAGGTTTAAGTAGTTCTAAGTTCTAGGGGACTTATGACCTAAGACGTTGAGTCCCATAGTGCTCAGAGCCATTTGAACCATTTTTTTGAAAAAAGTCATCCACACAGTTCCGAAGACTGCAACTGTCGATAAGTGTGAGAGTTACGCACAATCAGATTAAAGGCTCTTGCATCAAAGTACATGATAGAAATAATATAAAGAAGAATGGAAAAGAAAATTAAGGATCTGTTAGATGACAATCAGTTTGCATTTAGGGAAGATAAATGCACCAGAGAGACAGTTCTGACGTTGCATTTGATAATGGAAGTATGGGTAAAGAAACATCAAGACACGTTCATAGGATTTACCTACCCGGAGAAAGCGTTCGACAATGTCAAGCGTTGGAACATGTTCGAAATTCTGAGGAAAATAGGGGTAAGCAATAAGGAAATATGGGTAATATACAATACCTACAATGACCAAGAGGGATACCATTGCTGCACGAGAGACATTCGCTAACGATATAGTGCACAGGATTGATGACGGCGATATGCATGTGAGCAGCATTTTGTTTACTGACGAAGCTTATTTTTACCTGGACGGCTTTGTCAATAAACAGAACTGGCGCATATGGGGAACCGAAAAGCCCCAAGTTGCAGTCCCATCGTCCCTGCATCCTCAAAAAGTACGGGTCTGGGCCGCCATTTCTTCCAAAGGAATCATTGGCCCATTTTTCAGATCAGAAACGATTACTGCATCACGCTATCTGGACATTCTTCGTGAATTTGTGGCGGTACAAACTGCCTTAGACGACACAGCGAACACCTCATGGTTTATGCAAGATGGTGCCCGGCCACATCGCACGGCCGACGTCTTTAATTTCCTGAATGAATATTTCGATGATCGTGTGATTGCATTGGGCTATCCGAAACATACAGGAGGCGGCGTGGATTGGCCTCCCTATTCGCCAGACATGAACCCCGGTGACTTCTTTCAGTGGGGACACTTGAAAGACCAGGTGTACCACCAGAATCCAGAAACAATTGAACAGCTGAAGCAGTACATCTCATCTGCATGTGAAGCCATTCCGCCAGACACGTTGTCAAAGGTTTCGGGTAATTTCATTCAGAGACTACGCCATATTATGGCTACGCATGGTGGATATGTGAAAAATATCGTACTATAGAGTTTCCCAGACCGCAGCGCCATCTGTTGTTGAAAATTGTAACTACTGTAATTTCTAAAGTTTGTCTGCCTGAAAATGTACTGTTGTCCCAAGCATATTGCAACAAACGGTGTATTTCTATCGCTGCTCGTTTAGTTTTTATTGCCGTTTCAAATATACCGGTCATTTTTGAAACACCCTGTAAATAAATCGTGATCAAGACTGTTTTTAATAGTAATTATAGGGAATATGTAGCCGAATATTGATATCTGCGTTACCTTAACGATCAATAATATTTATTTCACTGATCTTTATAATCGGCATAATGAACAACGCCACCTTGGATCTATGCTCATGCAGAGGCGGTACAACAATTGAGTTTATTCCGCTACGAGAGGCAGCAACACTGTTAGCTATTAATATTGAAGCACAAACAAGAATATCAAGTAAGAAAGCTCAACTAAGTGTGATTATACTTTACTGTATGAAGAATACATGATTAAATTGGAACGTTTTTGTTGTTATACAGTACACACACAGTGTGACAATTATTCAACTCTATGAAACAAAATCGTCAGTTTCCAAATGGTTTGCGTTAAGACGTTCAAACTGCACGGTTGGACGCGGGGCAAGATGGGAATTAGTATGTCAATATGGTTTGGTTTAGTAATGAACCCCTCTTTCATTTGGATCTACATCTACATCTACATCCACACTCCGCAAGCTACCTGACGGTGTGTGGCGGAGGGTACCTTGAGTACCTCTATCGGTTCTCCCTTCGGTTCCAGTCTCGTATTGTTCGTGGGAAGGAAGATTGTTGGTATGCCTCTGTGTGGACTCTAATCTCTCTGATTTTATCCTCATGGTCTCTTCGCGAGATATACGTAGGAGGTGTAGGGAAGCAGCCTACTGACGCCGTAATAAATTCACATCAGTGTTTCCATTGTGTGCCAGCCTAGTCCGCTATAACTAGCTCTGACGTCATAAATATTGCGCAATACTTTAAAAATCAAACAAATAACCTGAAACGGTTCTAGCATGTCAGGAGTAATACTAAATTAATATGTGTTGAATATCAGTTCGATAACTTTAACCATTTTCGAAATTTGGACGTTTTTCTGTAAAAATCATTGGCGCAACAGAAAAGAGCTAGAGACTTAAAAATTTATATTTAGATTCCTTTTTCATAATTATTTAATAGAAACAGTCTTCTGGATCTCACAAATTAAGATTTTAGTTGAAATTCATGATTTTCTGGTTTTTGTCTTACAACTTAAGGAAGCAAGATAAAGTAGGCTAATGAATAAGGCTAGGATGTTTATATTTAAGTAGAATGGAGATCCGCTATAACCATAAAGATCTGAGAAGTTTCATTTGAATAACTATAAAACTATAGTGATAGCGTATCTCCAAAGGGCAAGTTCAGAGCTCGTCTACTGCGTGTAGTGTAATTAAATTAATTCTCTCGCCCAAAATATTTAACTTAGCCACGCCAAACTTTTATTATGATTACTTACGTGTGTGCTGATTGCGCATTTAAATTGAGAGCTTCATCTGCCATCAGCAAAAGAAGCTATGATTTATTCAACAACTTAATGTGGTGTATTTCTAGTCCAGCGGCTAGGCGGGAGAGCAATTTTGATCAGGCGTTACCTTAGCCGTCCGCACCGCGGCTTTATATATAAGAACGCTGCGCGAAAGAAGAAGGCCCCAGTTCTCTCCAGACGCTGAATAGCACACCATCTGTGTCGGGAGTCGCGTCGCGTCGGTATCAGTGCTATAAACAGCCTCGGATGCCGTATTAAGTTACTCGGGATACGCGTAACCATGAAATCATTTTCGAGTGAAGTGTTAATTCAGGGATGACTTTAATAATCGATCTTCAGTTTGCGCATGTCGTATTCTCACGTGCCGCCGCGGGACAGACATTCTACCATTATTTAGCGTGGCGTTTGATGAACATTATCATCAAATTATGGCGAGCATTCACTTAAACATTTAATTTGGACAGTTATAGTTGCATCAGCGCATTAGACTCTGAACTGCTCTGTTAGTCAGATTGTGTGGATTCTTCTTTTATTTCATCTGTGACTTTCAGAATATACTGAACTATTTTAATTAAAATCGTTTTTGATTATGAATCCCAGACAATCTCCTAATTTCTCAGAGCTATAAGCTGTAGCTATAAGTGTATTTCTCAGATGAAGTGGGCACTAGGAATTCTAATTACAGGCTTCAAGTTTTTCTAATCACTTTCTGGTTGCCAATATTGTAGTTAGAGAGCCAGTGTTGAGAACGGCAAAAGACAGCATAAATAATAGGAACATCATAAACAACAATAATTCCAACCAGCCGCCCCACATATGGTTAAACGGCCGGGAAATGCATCTTTTCTGCATTAAATTACATCCAACATTTAAATAAAAATAATACTATCCGCCGCCCCACAGAGGGAGCAGTATACTGCTTGTCTCATCGGTGAAGGTATGTTCTCGAAACTTCAACAAATGCCCGTACTGAGCAACTGAGCGTCTCTCTTGCAGAGTCTTCCATTGAGGGTTATCTATCATCTCCGTAACGCTTTCGCGATTACTAAATGGTCCCGTAACGAAGCGCGCTGCTCTCCGTTGGATCTTCTCTAGCTCTTCTATCAACCCTATCTGGTACGGAACCCACATTTCTGAGCAGTATTCAAGCAGTGGGCGAACAAGTGTACTGTAACCTATTTCCTTTATTTTCGGACTGCAGTTCCTTAGGATTCTTCCAGTGAATCTCAGGCTGGCATCAGCTTTACCGACGATTAATTTTATATGGTTATTCGATTTAAATCACTCCTAATGCCTATTCCCAGATAATTTATGGAATTAACTGCTTCCAGTTGCTGACCTGCTATATTGTAGCTAAATGATAAAGGATTTTTCTTTCTATCTATTCGCAGCACATTACACTTGTCTATATTGAGATTCAATTGCCATTCCCTGTACCATGCGTCAATTGTTGCTGATCCTCCTGCTTTTCACTACAATTTTCCATTGTTACAACCTCTCGATATACTACAGCATCATCTTCAAAAAGCCTCAGTGAACTTCCGATGTTATCCACAAGGTCATTTATATATATATTGTGAATAGCAACGGTCCTACGACACTCCCCTGCGGTACACTTGAAATCACTCTTACTTCGGAAGACTTCTCTCCGTTGAGAAGACATGCTGCGCACTGTTTTCTAGGAATTCTTCAATTCAATCAGACAATTGGTCCGCTAGTCCAAATGCTCTTCCTTTGCTCATTAAACGGCTGTGGGGAACTGTATCAAACGCCTTGCGGAAGTAGAGAAACACGGCATCTACCTGGGAACCCGTGTCTATGGCCCTCTGAGTCTCGTGGACGAATAGCGCGAGCTGGGTTCTTTTTCGAAACCCATACTGATTCCTACAGAGTAAATTTCTAGTTTCCGGAAAAGTCATTATACTCGAACATAATACGTGTTCCAAAATTCTACAAGTGATCGACGTTAGAGATATAAGTCCATAGTTCTGCACATCTGTTCGACGTCCCTTCCTGAAAAAGTGGATGACCTGTGCCCTTTTCCAATCTTTTGGAACGCTGCGCTCTTCTAGATACATACGGTACACCACTGCAAGAAGGGGGGCAAGTTCCTTCTCGCACTCTGTGTAAAATCGAACTGGTATCGCATCAGGTCCAGCTGCCTTTCCTCTTTTGAGCGGTTTTAATTGTTTTCCTATCATATCAATAAAAAATATCAATAAAGAAAAAAAATAAAGAAAATAATGAAAATAAATAAAGGAAAAAGGAAATATCAAAAAAGAAAATTGGCTAATTTGGGGGATTGAGAATCCGCATTTCGTGACTGAGAAGTCTATTCACGAGTGACTGTGGTGTGCAATGTCCAGTCTTGGAATCAGTGAGATATTCCTTGATGGGACAGTAACTACCGAACTATGCGTTAACGTTTTGGAAGATGATTTCATTCCCATTATCGAAAAAAATGGTTCAAATGGCTCTGAGCACTATGGGACTTAACTGCTGTGGTCATCAGTCCCCTAGAACTTAGAACTACTTAAACGTAACTAACCTAAGGACATCACACACCTCCATGACCGAGGCAGGATTCGAACCTGCGACCGTAGCAGCAGCGCGGCTCCGGACTGGAGCGCCTAGAACCGCTCGGCCACCGTGGCCGGCCCCATTATCGAAAGTGTCTCTGATTTCGACAAGGTCATGCTCGACTTCATCCTAGCAGGACAGCGTCTGATGTCCTGGAGGAGCACTTGGGGACCGCATTCTGCCTCTGCGGTACCCAGAAGCCCCAGGTTTGGGCCTCGAATGGCCGCCATATTCTCGGGACCTGCAACTTCTTTTTGTGGTGCTATGTTAAAGATAAGGTGAACAGCAATAATTCCAAAACCACTGAGGTGCTGAAAATAGTAAATTAGGATGGCATCAGCATAGATCTTCCGACACTTCAGAAGGTCGTGCAGAATTTCGCCAGTTGTCTGCCCCACATAATCGCCAATGATTTGAGGCATATCGATCATGTCAAAACCTAAATCCGAATGTCTGCAGTGACATTTTCATTTTGAATCAAGTGTGTGCAGGCCGTAGTTCTCAATTAATATATTTCTATATAGTTCAGTCTAGGGGTAGCGTCTTTGATTCATAATCAAAACGTCTTCGGTGCCGGGTTCGATCCCCGCCACTGCCTAAATTTTGATAACTAATCAGCATTGGCGGCCGAAGACTTCCGGCATAAGAAGTCAGCCTAATTCTGCCAACGGCCTTGTCAAAGAGGGCGGAGGATCGGATAGAGGTTCAGGGCACTCTCTTGTCCTAGGGGTGGGAAATTGCCCCTAAAGGCGGAAGAATCAGCAATGATCTACGACATGAGGATGCAGAAGGCAATGGAAACCACTGCATTAAAGACACGTAACGTGTATCCACAGGACATGTGGCCTGTATTTGAAGAAGTGTCATGATGATCTCTCCATTGGCAAAAGATTCCGGAATAGTCCCCCATTCGGATCTCCGGGAGGGGACTGCCAAGGGGGAGGTTACCATGAGAAGAAGATTGAATAATCAACGAAAGGATAACGTTCTACGGGTCGGGGCGTGGAATGTCAGAAGCTTGAACGTGGTAGGGAAACTAGAAAATCTGAAAAGGGAAATGCAAAGTCTCAATGTAGATATAGTAGGGGTCAGTGAAGTGAAGTGGAAGGAAGACAAGGATTTCTGGTCAGATGAGTATCGGGCAATATCAACAGCAGCAGAAAATGGTATAACAGGTGTAGGATTCGTTATGAATAGGAAGGTGTGTTACTGTGAACAGTTCAGTGACCGGGTTGTTCTAATCAGAATCGACAGCAGACCAACACCGACAACGACAGTTCAGGTATACATGCCGACGTCGCAAGCTGAAGATGAACAGATAGAGAAAGTGAATGTGGATATTGAAAGGGTAATGCAGTATGTAAAGGGGGACGAAAATCTAATAGTCATGGGCGACTGAAATGCAGTTGTAGGGGAAGGAGTAGAAGAAAAGGTTACAGGAGAATATGGGCTTGGGACAAGGAATGAAAGAGGAGAAAGACTAATTGAGTTCTGTAACAAGTTTCAGCTAGTAATAGCGAATACCCTGTTTAAGAATCACAAGAGGAAGAGGTATACTTGGAAAAGGCCGGGAGATACGGGAAGATTTCAATTAGATTACATCATGGTCAGACAGAGATTCCGAAATCAGATGCTGGATTGTAAGGCGTACCCAGGAGCAGATATAGACTCAGATCACAATATAGTAGTGATGAAGAGTAGGCTGAAGTTCAAGACATTAGTCAGGAAGAATCAATACGCAAAGAAGTGGGATACGGAAGTACTAAGGAATGACGAGATACGTTTGAAGTTCTCGAACGCTATAGATACAGCAATAAGGAATAGCGCAGTCGGCAGTACAGTTGAAGAGTAATGGACATCTCTAAAAAGGGCCATCACAGAAGTTGGGAAGGAAAATATAGGTACAAAGAAGGTAGCTGCGAAGAAACCATGGGTAACAGAAGAAATACTTCAGTTGACTGATGAAAGGAGGAAGTACAAACATGTTCCGGGAAAATGAGGAATACAGAAATACAAGTCACTGAGGAATGAAATAAATAGGAAGTGCAGGGAAGCTAAGACGAAATGGCTGCAGGAAAAATGTGAAGACATCGAAAAAGATATGATTGTCGGAAGGACAGACTTAGCATACAGGAAAGTCAAAACAACCTTTGGTGACATTAAAAGCAACGGTGGTAACATTAAGAGTGCAACGGGAATTCCACTGTTAAATGCAGAGGAGAGAGCAGATAGGTGGAAAGAATACATTGAAAGCCTCTATGAGGGTGAAGATTTGTCTGATGTGATAGAAGAAGAAACAGGAGTCGATTTAGAAGATATAGGGGATCCAGTATTAGAATCGGAATTTAAAAGAGCTTTGGAGGACTTACGGTCAAATAAGGCAGAAGGGATAGATAACACTCCATCAGAATTTCTAAAATCATTGGGGGAAGTGGCAACAAAACGACTATTCACGTTGGTGTGTAGAATATATGAGTCTGGCGATATACCATCTGACTTTCGGGAAAAGCATCATGCACACAATTCCGAAGACGGCAAGAGCTGACAAGTGCGGGAATTATCACACAATCAGCTTAACAGCCCATGCATCGAAGCTGCTTACAAGAATAATATACAGAAGAATGGAAAAGAAAATTGAGAATGCGCTAGGTGACAATCAGTTTGGCTTTAGGAAAAGTAAATGGACGAGAGAGGCAATTCTGACGTTACGGCCAATTATGGAAGCAAGGCTAAAGAAAAATCAAGACACTTTCTTAGGATTTGTCGACCTGGAAATAGCGTTCGACAGTAGAAAATGGTGCAAGGTGTTCGAGATTCTGAAAAAAGTAGGGGTAAGCTATAAGGAGAGACGGGTCATATTCAATATGTACAACAACCAAGAGGAAATAATAAGAGTGGACGATCAAGAACGAAGTGTTCGTATTAAGAAGGGTGTAAGACAAGGCTGTAGCCTTTCGCCCCTACTCTTCAATCTGTACATCGAGGAAGGAATGATGGAAAGAAAAGAAAGGTTCAGGTGTGGAATTAAAATACAAGGTGAAAGGATATCAGTGATACAATTTGCTGATGACATTGCTATCCTGAGTGAAAGTGAAGAAGAATTAAATGATCTGCTGAACGGAATGAACAGTCTAATGAGTAAACAGTATGGTTTGTGAGTAAATCGGAGAAAGACGAAGTTAATGAGAAGTAGTAGAAATGAGAACAGCGAGAAACTTAAAATCAGGATTGATGGTCACGAAGTCAATGAAGTTAAGGAATTCTGCTATCTAGGCAGTAAAATAACCAATGACGGACGGAGCAAGGAGGACATCAAAAGCAGACTCGCTATGGCAAAAAAGGCATTTCTGGCCAAGAGAAGTCTACTAATATCAAATACCGGCCTTAATTTGAGGAAGAAATTTCTGAGGATGTACGTCTGGAGTACAGCATTGTATCGTAGTGAAACGTGGACTGTGGGAAAACCGTAACAGAAGAGAATCGAAGTATTTGAGATGTGGTGCTATAGACAAATGTTGAAAATTAGGTGGACTGATAAGGTAAGGAATGAGGACGTTCTACGCAGAATCGGAGAGGAAAGGAATATGTGGAAAACACTGATAAGGAGAAGGGACAGGATGATAGGACATCTGCTAAGACATGAGGGAATGACTTCCATGATACTAGAGGGAGCTGTAGAGGGCAAAAACTGTAGAGGAAGACAGAGACTGGAATACGTCAAGCAAATAATTGAGGACGTAGGTTGCAAGTGCTACTCTGAGATGAAGAGGTTAGCACAGGAAAGGAATTCGTGGCGGGCCGCATCAAACCAGTCAGTAGACTGATGACAAAAACAAAACAAAAAAAAAAAACTGCCAGTCTGCAATCTACGTTAGCAACAAGGCTTCATAACGAGTGAGATATCTGGAAACCAGGCCGACCAGGGCTACTGTCGAAAAACTCCTTAGAGAAATGCGACGTGTGGCCATAAAATAACGAGACTGATGCTGCCTCAGAGTAAGTAGGCACGTCCCACAGATGAACAACGAAAAGCCATGAAGTATGAATCCGAGTCAGTCGAAGGCGGTATCTGTGTCGTCTGTAGACGAATCAGTGTGACCTTCGCCTTTTTTTGTGTAAGAGCTGTTATACTGTTTTGCCGGAAAAATGATAAGTTTAATAATAGAACAATGAACGGATGTGCAATTTCACATGAAACTGCTACTGAAACCTATATAAGAGAAGAATATGGTGACGATTGTTTATCACGTACGCGAGTTTTTGAATGGTGCAAGAATTTACAAGCTGATCGAGAAGACGTTGAATATGACTCACGCCTGAGACGCCATTCAGCATCAACACCGGATGAAGATATTGAAAAGGGAGGTAATCTGACAGCATATGACTGTCGGTTGGGTATTCTATCGACTGATGAAACTCTAGGATTGGACAAAGAATTCTTAAGGCAAATTTTATAAAACTGATTTATCATGAAGAAAGTGTGTGTGCAACTGGAACCAAAAATTCTCACGACCGAACGAAAAGAAGCTCATGAAAATGTTTGTACTGACGCTTTGAATACGACCGAAAATGATTTTAATTTTTTTTTTCGATAGATCGGTAATATGTGACGGATCTTAGTTTTTCATTTGTGGTGCAGAAGCTAAGCGCCAGTCCATGCTTTCGAAGGACCCATCCTCACAGATAGCAAAAAAAGCTCAAATGAACAAATCAAGTTTCAAAGCGACGATTATTCTTTTTTGTGTATTTATTGAAATGTGTCTCTTCTCTGGGTTCCTGAAGCTTAAACATTTGGCCAACATTAGTACCTTTAGATTCTTACTCAACTCAGTAAGAAAATAAGAAAGAAACGACCAGAATAGTGGAAGAATCAGTCACTGATTCTGCATCAAGACAATGCACCAGCTCATACCGCACTTTCTATAAAGAGGTTTCTAGCAAAGCACAGCATCGTATTCTTAGTTAGCCCATCGGATCTACGATATTTCCGAACTAGGACAAAAACATGATAGTGGTGTCTCCCACCCCCCTCCCCAAATCGAGCGTTTGAGGCAGGACGGAAAAATATAAAAAAAATGTTGATTTAAAAATGTGTTCATTTTGTAGCTTACATCTTTCTGAAGATATAAAACATGTATGTGAGAGGAAATGTAAGAAATATTATCTTTTGGTCTTAAGTGTGCCAAAGCGCAATGCCACACCTCTTCACACAGAATTCTAAAAAACCCACCATTGATACTGGGTAGGATTATTTGTGACCGAGAGAACAAGAACTCTTCAGAAAATCTGCACTCTTTATTGCCTATAAGCAAATATATTTCTCTTTTGTGTGACATAAAATTAAATACAGAGAACATAAAAGCAGTAAAGACAAGCGACAAGCAAGACAGTACACCTTTCTTCAACCTTAGGTCCGAGCATTTTTTTCTCTCTGTCATGCTACAGCTTTACACGGGGTACTTTCCTTTCTGCTAAAGAATCTATTACCTCATCAAATTTCTTCAAACGTTTTGCTACATGAATATTGAAATGTCATTGTCTAATACTGTAAAAGCTATTAGCACGATTAGTACATAAGACTGGTGTGGTTTCTTGATTTGATTACATCTGTTTTGCCACTGTCTGCTAGAGAGGACGGAATAGACCTTTCTAATATTGCAGTAATTGTAACTCACGCCAAATAAGCGAGACTGTTTTGGTACAAAAGGTAATTTTTATGTACCTAATTTAGATAAATAAAACGACAGAATATAATTCACGAAGTACCAGTATCAAATGCCTATTACGCCTACTACAAGCGAAAAGTGTTATGTTAGGAAATAGTTTCACATTTCATTCACATGGTCCAGTTTCTCAAGTGTGAGGTAGGAAACTTACTGTAGCAATACTAAATTTTTATATCAATTTGGAATCGTCATATTCTTCCATAAAATTTGTGTGACGTCCCCTTTTCTTCTCTTTCCTCATTCTAAAAAGTAATTTCGTCATCACTAATTCTTTAACTATTCTTGACACTGTCAAAACTGACTCTCCAGTTGACTACACAGACCCTCCCAGAATCACCAGTTAAGCTATCCCGTGTTTATTCCCCGGTTAGGCGTTATTAAATGTTCGTACAACGCGTTTCCCGCGTTATTCCAAGAAGAGACCTTAAGTAGCTGCAAACCGGGGACCGTAGAACTATCTGTTAATAGTGCAGCGATTCGGGAAGAAGTGTTTGTCAAAATTTCATTTTATAGGATACACCGAGAAGATAATACGTAATGTTTCCTACCTGCTGTTGCTAATAGTTGTTTATTTTCACTTTGATAGTCTGAATCCTTGGATTTCGCTAGTAATTATAACAACGCTTATCATTCGCACACCCTATTAAACCTCTTAAACAAACAGCGACTGCCATTCACACGTTCGGATCTTTTCCGCTTAGCTCGTATAGTCTCGCCCCCGTTTGTCCGCGGGAAAGTATTTTATTTCTAGATGCGATGGGAATTCTCGTGGCAGAAACCTCATGTACTCTATGCACCCATTCAACTTATGAGTCGTTCAGAAAGAGAATGGGTTCAAAGATTTTCAAAAACCAATAGGGATACGTTTAAAACTCAGATGATCAATCGACGGACGAACGTGCGTTGGATGCTATGCACTTTGTGAAACAAGACTTTTTCCTTGAAGAATATGAATTTCGTACCCCCTGAAATTGGCACACAAGACAGATACCCCTGCTGCCCCCTATATACGGCCCTGGGTAAGAGTAACTAAAATTGAACGTTTTTGAAACAAACATTCATAGCCACATCTCGTACGCCAGCGTAACACTGGCAACACGCGGTCTTGCATTACCTTGTTAAGGCCTTTAAGTCAGGACTCAGCCGCTTGTCTTAACATGCCGGAAAAGTAATTGTTCCATTCTGAAAACTTTTTTCTGCTCAGAATTTTCACATGCAGAATCTTCCATCGTGATGACCTAAGCTGAACTGGAACACTTCTTCAAAATAAGACGTGCTGCTATCCCCATGTCCTGTGTTGTCTTTGAGCTTATCACCGTCCTTACATCATCTGCTTTTGCCGCGTTAGAACAGACCACAAAAATTATCATGATGCTGACAGACTGTGGTCTTCCTGACATCCATGTCGATAGTTGTCTTTGTGACTCAAGGTATGTGACGGGGCTGACTGTACGAATTTGCTCGCCTATACGAACGATATTTCTGTTCTCCCGGGAGCTGGTCCTGTGGTGTCACGGAGTTCCTGCATAGCGTATGACACTAGCCACATGTGCTGTTCGATTCCATATTAGAATGATCAACGACAGAAGTAATATTGTGGATCAACAAACTGGGGTCGAAAGCATACGATCCTGCTGCTTGCGAATTTCGACAGTAACTGGAAAAAGCTCCTATGGGACGAAACTGCTGGGATTATCGGTTCATAGCCTTACACACTACTTAATCTAAGTTAAACTAACTTACGCTAAGGACAACACACCCCCATGCCCGAGGGAGGACTCGAACCCCCGACGGGGGTAGCTGCACGAACCGTGGCAAGGCGCCTCTGACCGCGCGGCTACTCCGCGCGACAGTCACAGGTAGACCCGTACCCAAAGACTAGAAAACTGCACAGGCCACACCAGAAAGGCAATACGAGTAACCCACTAAATTACAGGCCCATTCCATTTACGTCGCTATGCAGCAAGATTCTGGAACATACGTTGTGTTCGAACATTACGAATTACCTCGAAGAGAGCGGTCTGTGGACACATAGTCAACACGGATTTAGGAAACATCGTTCTTGTGAATCGTAACCAGCTCTTTACTCACAAGAAGTGTTGGGTGCTATCGGCAAGGAATTTCAAACTGATTTCGTGTTTCTAGATTTCCCAAAGGCTTTTGACACCGTACCTCACAAGCAGCTAGTAGTCAAATTACGTGCTTATGGAGTATCGTCTCAGTTACGCGAATGGACTCTTGATTTTCTGTCAGAGAGGTCACAGTTCCTCACGGTAATTTTATAGGCTCTCAGGTGTTCCTTATTTATGTAAACGATTTGGGAGACAGTCTGAGCAGCCGTCTTAGTTTGTTTGCAGATGGCGCTGTCGTTTAACGACTAGTAAAGTCATCAGGAGATCAAAATAAATTGCAAGACGTTTTAGAAAAGATACACAACAAATCAATCAAATCTTAAGGACGTAAATTTAACTTAATACCTAGGAATTACAAATACAGACAACTTTAACTGAAAAGAATGCATAGAAAATGTTGTGGGGAAGGCGCATCAAAGAGTGCGTTTTATCGGCAGAACACTTAGAAGATGCAACAGATGTACTAGACAGACTGTATGCACTAGGCAGACTGTATGCACTAGACAGACTGTATGCACTACGCTTGTCCGTCCTCTTATGGAGTACTGCTGAGCGATGTGGGATCCTTACCAGACAAGATTAACGGAGTGCATCGCGAAAGTTCCAAGAAGGGCAGCACGTTTTGTATCATCGACAAATAGGAAAGACAGTGTCACGGACACGAAACTGGATTTGAGGTGGACTCATTAATACAAAGACGTTTCTCTCTGCGGCAGTATCTTCTCACGAAATATGAATTACCAACTTTCTCCTCCATATGCAAAAACCTTTTGTTGACGCTGACTTACAAGGGTAGAAACGATCACCATAATAAAATAATATAAATCAGAGTTAGCACAGAAAATACAAGTGTTATTTTTTTCTTGCAATTTTCAAAAGTGGGCTAGTAGAGGATTACTTTGGAGGTGTTTCGATGAACCCTCTGATAGGCGCTTAACTGTGATTTGCAGAGTATCCATGAAAATGTAAGATGAAGATATAGACTCTTCCCCTTATTACGTAAGCCCTTATGATATCTCCTTACAAAAACTAGTGTTACTACATTTATCTTCTGTACTACCTAGATTTCTGCTCTAATGCCATTTCAAGTATAATATTAAAAGTTGTTGGATGGTTATTACGTAATATCTGTTAGTGCAGATAAACAAGACTTGCTTACCTGCTTTGGACTGTCTTAACAGATATGACATAATAATGGTCTATCAGCTTTTAGTAATGTACTTGAATGGCATAAGAGCCGAAATCCAGATAGTACAGAAGACAAATGTAGTAATAGACTTTCAAATGGCGGTTTACTCTGTTAAAAAATATTGCATGGCTGTGGCTCAACTCCATAAAACCATATTTAGTCTGAATGTAGATAGCGTGATTCATACCTACTTTATGTCGTTTCACTGAAATGCTAATAATTTACATATACAAACTCGCAGTACATTTCATGGAAGTCTGCTGCATGATGCCCTCGTTCTGTTGCAACTTTAATGGCCAATACTGTGTTTTAGTAAGGTGCTTTCTCAGCTCTGCCAACTGGCTGTGGGGCTATGCACTGGCCAGCGTCACGAGAAGCTCTCGGTCGAAGTCCCGAGCCAGGGAATCGAGTGCAACGCACACCTAGGGTACGCAGGTGCGCAGCTACGTCGCCTTGCAGTGGACCGAATCCTGTGTGCGGAAATTCAATTTCCCGATGAAGTATTTATAGCCTGGCCTTCCGCGCCCTGTTCCCTTGGGTATTTGGCGGGGTGGAGGGCCTAGTGTTGGGGATGGGGGCAGTGCCACGTGACTACCGGCGACCCCTGGGCGGCAGCTATGGCCCCTCGCAGCAACTTTTATCGCGGCCCCAGTGTGTTTTATGTGCCCTACTGACGGCTTCCGGGATAGCCTATACTCTGCTGCGAACTGGGCCCACAATTGCGGGGTTTTCTATGCCCAGGTGTTTTCGAGGGAAATTTGGTGAGTTATACATACACCAAAGAGTCGACATCACTCACATTTACACCACACTTGATTTACGTTAGTCATTGTAGTTTTGGGTCATACGTTCAACGAACTTCGGCAAGGTGAGTTGCATAAAGTATTACGATACTGTTCGTGAGAGAGAACGAAGGGTACAAGTTGTCTACAAATGAGCGAGAAGCGTCAGCTGACCACATTTTAAAGAAGTGCATTCCCGCCACCTATCCAATGAATTTTTGGATATTTTTCAGATGCAGTTCTTACGTTTTCAGTCGGAAGATTGATTTATGGTAAGTCTGTACACCACTTTATCCTGCTGGAGTTTCTGCGTCTCTCTACAGCTATAGCGAACTACATCCCTCTGGACTCACATACTGTTCTCTAGCTTCCGTCTTCCTCTATAATGTTTATCCCAGTATATAGTATATTAAATTTTTCTTGATTCGTTCCTTTAGTCAAATGTGCCGTACACTTGTGTTCATGCCAAACCGATTTAGTAATTTTACATTACATCCGGCCTACCCATCCATTTGTGAGCGTTCTTCTGCGCACGCCATACTGTTTGTTTTTGCCTTGTTTATTGTGTGACTTGTCAGTCCCATATAACAACACTACAGTTCAAACAAATACAGTCGAAAATAAGTTCCGCACACACCACGCTACACTACAGAAAAGGGGCTAGAGGCAGGATGAAATCTTGAAATTTTGATTTTTGTTTCTTTCATTGATTTTAATTTGTGGAATTTTTCCAACTAGACATAATACGTACATGTTATTCCCTTATTTCTGGTTTATTGATTCTAATCTGCAGAATATTCCCAACTATATATAATACACACATGTTATTTCCTTATTTCTGGTTTATTTACTCATTTAACAAAACACTGTCAGAGGCGTGACCACGTTCATTTGGCAGTTCTCAGACAAATTTGAATTTTTTAATCATCCGCCGCTGAGGGCTATTATTTAGGAGATGGGGATTCAAAAGCATCCAGAACGGTTGAGGAAGACACTCCATCTGGAAAAAATGTAAGTAGCAAAAATAAACTCGACTGCATAGATCATGTACAAAAGTGAATGGATATGAGGCAGCGGCGACTGAACACTGCGTACAAGCGAAAAAAATTGGAAGAGGGCAGAGGATTACATTACAAGAAGGGACTCACAGAATCTGTCGTAGATAAAATTAAAAATTATTACGACGTGGGCATCAAGCCAAATTTTAGTTTCGTAGAACATATGAGAAAAGCTGTGCAGGCAATTTTGTTTCGCCTCTCTTCAACAGAAGACAAATCCGTTCATGTACCATGATCTCTAGGAATGGATTCATAGCACAATTACAACAAAGCACAGTAAAATTGTGAGAAATTTATTCTGAAACCAGCTTTACCTTTTGCCATATTAGAAAGAAACTTCCAAAAATTTAACAGACGAAAGATTATTCAAGAAGTGTCACACTCAGAATCCTGACGAGTCTATCAACAGCTTGATATGGGCCAGAATATTCAAGACTGTCTGTGTGAGTTAGCACACGGCATTCTGGTGTCTTTGACGAAGTAGCAATGAAGGAAATATTGCAACTTGTGTAGTCCTGGAAAAACCGGTACCAACACTTGGTTGTTAAACAGCAAAACAAATGTTCAATTTAGATAAAGGAAGACTGGCATCAGAGAGAGCTGACAGACATTGAAACGGGGTCAAGACAGCGCTTACGAACTAGAAGAAGAAAATTTCAAGAGATGGAAGTGGCTGCAGACAAATCCATACATGGAGTTAGAAGCATTGATCATTAGAATGGCTGTTGCTAATGAGTTGAATTGTTTTAACAAAGAAGTGTGCTTCTTTTCTCAGCTCCTGCTTGCTAAAATTTGTTCGAAATTACATGGTATGCTGATTGAAATATTGTGCATATTGCAACATAGGGGATTCGTTATTTTGTAAATTTCAAACAAGTTAGAGCTGTCCATACTTAGAAAAGTGTGGACAGTGTGTTTATTTTATATTCACTTTTGACAAAGAAATAGTTATTATCAGAAAACTAATGAACACTTTTAGAAATAGTTTTGTTAAAGTTGTCAGAAACGTGTAAGCTATAATCATATTATTATCAGAGTTTAATTCCAACGGTTTCAGAGAAAAGGTATCTTTTACAGGAAAACGTTTTATATTGTTGAAGATTGGGATTTTTAACCTGTCCGGAGACCCTTAACATATTTTCATTTTTTTAAAAAACCTTTCTTACTAACGTCGGCCTAAATTCTTTATCCTCATTAATTATGCGTCCCAGCAAATCCCATCTACTACTTTTTGTGATTTTTTTCTAGCACACTTCCTGCCAAAGAATTGAAGAATACAGATGAAATGGTCATATGGAACTGTAACTTTTCCCACGTCACACGATCGGTGCATATGTAAATGATTAGTTACAATGCCCTGTGACAAGTACGGCGGCCTGCAGAAGGCATAACTGTTGTTCGGTTTAGGGTTGTTGTCAGGCCTGATAGGTTATGTATGGTTGTGAACACTGTCAGATTTTGAGTGATGCCTATTAAGGTCAGGGAATAGGTGGGTAGATAAAAATAATAACAGGGTGTTTATCGATGGAGAACTGTTTCGGATTCCGTAGGAATTGGGAAGGAAATAGGCCGTGCACTTTTTTAAAGGAGACGGGCAGCAGGTTATGCTGTGTACTCGTTTCAGGTAACACCTATCAGTGTTCGAAAGGAGTCTCGTTTTGGGTTTCTGTTATCAAGTTGGCCGAATAGTTCCATATACACATCTGTGGGGCTTTCGGATGTGACAGACACCTTATGCTGGACTCCATGGGAACGTGAGGACAGAACTCGACACGTTTCTGGTCGACGATGCCTGACCACCACAATGTAGGATCGCACCAAACACATCGTAGAGCCTCCAGAGCTGCGCCTTTTTCTTCGAGAACCGGTAATGAACTCCATGCAACATTATGAATCGTCCCGTACCATTACTCGGACACTAGCAGCAATGAGACTGGGAAATTACTGTCCCATACGTAGGCTGCCGTTAACATTGGAAAGGAAAGCAAATGGCTGAGTTTTGAGTGGTACTGCCACAGGGAAGCGTGCTCTCCTGGTGTACGGCATCTCACGGTGTTAAGCAAAGAGTAGCGGTTCTGCACTACCCCTGATGACCATCGTCGACGAGCATGGAGGCGACGTGGGAGAGTTAGAACTCTCCCATTGTTTTGGAGGGGCACGGCGGTGTAAGCCATGATGTGGGGTCAAACTGGGTACAACTACAGGTCACGGCTGGTAATGACTGAGGGAAGTCTGACAGTGCAACTGTACCTGAAGGACATCTTACGCCCTCATGTTATCCCTTATGGGACAGTAACGTGGTGCCGTATACGAACAGAACAATTCTCGTTCATACCGCGTGATGAAAAAGTCAGTATAAATTTTAAAACTTAATAAACCACGGAATAATGTAGATAGAGGGGTAAAAATTGACACAGATGCTTGGAATGACATGGGGTTTTATTAGAACAAAATAAAACAAAGTTCACAAAATATCCGACAGATCTCACTGGACAGCAAAACGTCAGTGACTGCGCATGACAATCGTGTATAAAAGGAGCTGTAATGAGAGAGAGAATCAGATGCGCCAGCAGTCGCAGCATGTTGACGTTACCTGAAAAGGCGCTTTTAGTGAAGCTGTATTATCAGAATGGGGAATGTGCTAGTTCAGCGTTACGATCATATCGCCACAGGAAGGGGATTCGAACGGGTAAAGGTCCGTTGACAAATGCAGCTGTGGCGAGAATGATTTCGAAGTTCGAAGCCACAGGTTATTTAGATGATAGACCTCGTAGTGGCCGACCGAGCACAAGGCGTAATGCTGCTGAGACAGTTCAGGAAGAAATGCAGACTGTAGCGGGTTCGTCTATGCACGGGGAAGTCAGATCTCGTGTAGTCGCACGTCGCACCGGCATTCCATACACTACTGTTTGTTGGCACTGAGGCATACCCTCCGACGCTATCCGTACAAAATCCATCGGCATCATGAACTGTTACCTTGCGAATTAGTGAAGTGGAGGGCATTGCGGTGTGGGCGTTTTAAAAGATGACTGAAGATGACGATTGGTTGAGTAACGTGTTGTGGACCGACGAAGCTCATTTCACGCTCCGAGGGTCTGTCAACGCCCACAAATGCAGAATTTTTACTACCGAAAATCCTAGAACTGTCGTGGAAATTCCACTGCAAAACGAGAAAGTCATGATATGGGTTAGATTTACCACATTTACCGTTATCGGGCCTTTTTTCTTCGAGGATATGGGTGATTCTGGTATGTAAATGCAACCGTGACGGGTGAGAGGTACGCCGATATGTTACAGAATCGCATCATCCGCAGCCTGGCTGATAAACACCAGCTGGAACGTACGATGTTCATTCAGGATGGCGCACCACCCCATATTGCTAGACGCATGAAAAATCTCTTGCGCGCGTCGTTTGGTGGTGATCGTGTTTTCAGCCGTCACTTTCGTCATGCTTGACTTCCCAGTCCCCAGACCTCAGTCCGTGCTATTATTAGCTTTGGGGTTACCCGAAATCGCAAGTGTATCGTGATCGACCGACATCTCTAGGGACGCTGAAAGACAACATCCGACGCCAATGCCTCATCATAACTGCGGACATGGTTTACAGTGCTGTTCACAACATTATTCCTCGACTACAACTATTGTTGAGGAATGATGGTGGACATATTGAGCATTTCCTGTGAAGAACATCATCTTTGCTTTGTCTCACTTTGTTATGCTAATTATTGCTATTCTGATCAGATGCAGCGCCATCTGTCGGACATTTTTTGAACTTTTCTATTTTTTGGTTCTAATAAAACCCCACGTCATTCCAAGCACCTGTGTCAATTTGTACCTCTCTATCTACATTATTCCGTTATTTATTCAGTTTTTCAAATTTATACTGACTTTTTGATCACCCGGTAGATGACAAGCGTCTCTATGAACTCTATGTGTGATGTCGAGGTATCTACATCTACATCTACATTTATACTCCGCAAGCCACCCAACGGTGTGTGGCGGAGGGCACTTTACGTGCCACTGTCATTACCTCCCTTTTCTGTTCCAGTCGCGTATGGTTCGCGGGAAGAACGACTGTCTGAAAGCCTCTGTGCGCGCTCTAATCTCTCTAATTTTACATTCGTGATCTCCTCGGGAGGTATAAGTAGGGGGAAGCAATATATTCGATACCTCATCCAGAAACGCACCCTCTCGAAACCTGGCGAGCAAGCTACACCGCGAAGCAGAGCGCCACTCTTGCAGAGTCCGCCACTTGAGTTTGTTAAACATCTCCGTAACGCTATCACGGTTACCAAATAACCCTGTGACGAAACGCGCCGCTCTTCTTTGAATCTTCTCTATCTCCTCCGTCAACCCGATCTGGTACGGATCCCACACTGATGAGCAATACTCAAGTATAGGTCGAACGAGTGTTTTGTAAGCCACCTCCTTTGTTGATGGACTACATTTTCTAAGGACTCTCCCAATGAATCTCAACCTGGTACCCGCCTTACCAACAATTAATTTTATATGATCATTCCACTTCAAATCGTTCCGCACGCATACTCCCAGATATTTTACAGAAGTAACTGCTACCAGTGTTTGTTCCGCTATCATATAATCATACAATAAAGGATCCTTCTTTCTATGTATTCGCAATACATTACATTTGTCTATGTTAAGGGTCAGTTGCCACTCCCTGCACCAAGTGCCTATCCGCTGCAGATCTTCCTGCATTTCGCTACAATTCTCTAATGCTGCAACTTCTCTGTATACTACAGCATCATCCGCGAAAAGCCGCATGGAACTTCCGACACTATCTACTAGGTCATTTATATATATTGTGAAAAGCAATGGTCCCATAACACTCCCCTGTGGCACACCAGAGGTTACTTTAACGTCTGTAGACGTCTCTCCGTTGATAACAACATGCTGCGTTCTGTTTGCTAAAAACTCTTCAATCCAGCCACACAGCTGGTCTGATATTCCATAGGCTCTTACTTTGTTTATCAGGCGACAGTGCGGAACTGTATCGAACGCCTTCCGGAAGTCAAGAAAAATAGCATCTACCTGGGAGCCTGTATCTAATATTTTCTGGGTCTCATGAACAAATAAAGCGAGTTGGGTCTCACACGATCGCTGTTTCCGGAATCCATGTTGATTCCTACATAGTAGATTCTGAGTTTCCAAAAACGACATGATATTCGAGCAAAAAACATGTTCTAAAATTCTACAACAGATCGACGTCAGAGATATAGGTCTATAGTTTTGCGCATCTGCTCGACGACCCTTCTTGAAGACTGGGACTACCTGTGCTCTTTTCCAATCATTTGGAACCTTCCGTTCCTCTAGAGACTTGCGGTACACGGCTGTTAGAAGGGGGGCAAGTTCTTTCGCGTACTCTGTGTAGAATCGAATTGGTATCCCGTCAGGTCCAGTGGACTTTCCTCTGTTGAGTGATTCCAGTTGCTTTTCTATTCCTTGGACACTTATTTCGATGTCAGCCATTTTTTCGTTTGTGCGAGGATTTAGAGAAGGAACTGCAGTGCGGTCTTCCTCTGTGAAACAGCTTTGGAAAAAGGTGTTTAGTATTTCAGCTTTACGCTTGTCATCCTCTGTTTCAATGCCATCATCATCCCGGAGTGTCTGGATATGCTGTTTCGAGCCACTTACTGATTTAACGTAAGACCAGAACTTCCTAGGATTTTCTCTAGGATTTACTCCAGTGGCCGGCTAAATCCCCATATCTCTCCTATATAGATTCTCGGGACCTGTTCGTATGTCAGCTCTGTGCCACTACGTATGGGCCAGCCTGCCTTAAAAGAGATTACAACGGAAGTGGTGCTTAGATCCATGCCAGATATGGTGAAAGTCATTGACTCGCTTTTGAAAGCATTGCAATAAAATCTCATACCCTTTGAGACAGTGAAATTTCATTTCATTTCCTCCTTTCCTTCCGGATGCTTCTCGCTTCTAGCCAAGCAGTGAATAATTCCTCCAGCATCTGAACAACACTTTGGTGCTATCTTTGTTGATATTCATCTTGTACCCTTTTTCAAAACATCATCCGGAAATTTGGTTAATTTTTTGTAGTCTCCAACGTAGCTACAACGGCATCGATAACATTTTAGGATTTACATTTGAGTCCCTTACTTTCATTTTTCCAATTTCTTTTTATTTTCCTTTCTTGCTTCCTCTGTGTACAGATTAGATGACCTGCTGCCCTATCATGAAGCCTTTCTGCTTTCAGAACTACAGTCGGGTTAATATACGAACAGCACAAAACCTTTCGCTCACGGTACTTCACAGACAACTAATAGGAAATTTTTATCGTCAACCTTGAAAACTATCATAAGACAGTATTCGAATTCTGAAGAGCTTTCTAAACCAACAAAAATTAACCATTTGATGTTATGAAAACTGCCAATGGCCATGCGGTAGCTGTAACATCGGTTCCCATCACATCAGCGGAGTTTATCTCTCATGGGCTTGGTTAGCACCTGGGTAGGTGACAGTCCGCTCTGCCGAGCGCTGTTGCCAACCGGGGTGCACTCAGCGCTTTGTGAGACGTATTGAGAAGTTAGTTGCTTGAGAATTAGCGGTTCCCTTGACAAAAGCAAGCAATGACCGGGAGAGCGGTGTGCTGATCACACTTCCCTCTATATCTGTATCCAGTGATGCCTATGGGATGAGGATGACACGGCGATTGGTCGGTACCGTTGGGCATTCAAGGCTTCTTCGGACGCAGAAATAAAAATCTGCTTCATTATCTTGGTACATACAACGGTTGAGCGTATGAAGCGTGAGAAATCCTCTGTTCACTGTCTTTTACTCTTCAGTTGTAAAATGGTCACACGGATACAACCCTCTCAATAGAGTACAAGAAGTTCTACTGGGACCTTAACGAGAAAGGATTTCCATCTCAGTAACGATTTCTGAGTTTCCTTATAGACTCACATACCACGTTAATTATCTTAACGTGTTTGAGTCACAGGAAATTCCAGCGAAAAGTGTAAATAAACGGTATCTGACGAGACTACTGTATTATCTGATGTCTAGTCCGAAAGCAATTTACCCTGCGTTGACTGTGGGTGTCATTACTTCCTCATGCCAAGTAAACTCACATGCAAGTTATACGGACGAGAAAATTGGGACGAAATTCAGTATTCCAAATAACTTACGGGAATACAAGCGTGGAACTACTCCAACTGTCGAATATGTTACCCGTCTGTACTGGTGTAAGCAATTTAAATATGCGATGCGTCGGGAAAGTCGCAAGGTTCACAAAAGTCAATACGTTTTTACAGCCTTTCGACAACATAAGACATACTATTGAAGAATATAAAATGACTTGTACTTTCTTTCCGTGCTTAGAAATGAGAGAGATAGCCTGTAACTGATTCATGAGTTGCAGATTAAGATGTCTGTTACAAGTCGCACTTCCTTGATGAACCTCGGTGGTCATTTCTACCCAACTGTCTGCTGGCAAGAGCAGTGAGATGAGGGTACACCTAGAACGAATACGAGAGAAAAACACTAGGAGAACATCTACGCCGTGTCCACTTTAGAAAGGTAATCCAATAGCTTTGTCCATTACGTTAGCATGTTCTGATTCAAATTTTCTCATCAGCATGGAAATGAAGGAGTGCGCGAATCTTATTCGGTCTTGGCTGAGATGGTGGCGCCGCTTCGCTACGCGACGCTCGGTATTAACTTCTTTAGGAAATAATGAGCTCTCGACTTTCTTTCAGGAAAGTGAAATTGAATTCAAAATGCATAAAGAATGCTGAAGAAGGCGAGACATTTTCAGATAAGTCCTTAACGAGAGTCTACATTTCTCATAGCACACACTCTCCCTTAACTAAGAGGAAAGTAAGTGGTAAATTCCGAACGGTTCTAATTGCGTTGAAAGGGTTATAACATAATTTCAGCGTCCACAAAGAGAGACACAGTCCTTTACTTCTACATCTATACTATTACAATCATTATCTTATGTCTGCTAAGGGTACTTTTAACTATATCACTAAGGTTCCTCCTCATCCGAATCAAGGATGGATCTCGGTTACAGTGATTTATTGCATACCTCTCAGCGAGCTATTTTTTACCTGTGTGTACATGCACTGTTTCTACAGGGTAGATATGGAGATGACTACTAATTGTTCATATTTTTTGCCATGGTACAGGGTACTCGAAAGGCTTACATGCAGTGATACACATCTGTGACCATTCTCACTGCATTTCCTCCTATAAGCCAGAAGCCCCTTTTAGTTTTACCTGGTAAGGGCCCTAGACGCCGAAGAGAACTCATGCACGAGTCATATCACAGGTTTTTTTGTAGCTGGAGTCGGAGGTCTTTGTCACTCCTGCCTTTTCAGTTCTTGTCAAAATACTTCCACAGAAACTTTGATCCTCTAACACAAATTTCTTTATTTCTAACTAGAAGTAAATATAACAATACTATGAGAAGGAAATTTACTACTCAGCATGTAACGGAGTTGCTGAGTCGCAGACAGACACAACAAAAAGACTCTCATAATTATAGCTTTCAGCCATTTAGACCTTCGTCAACAATAGGTATGCACACACACACACACACACACACACCCACACACTCAAGCAAAGGCAATTTCCCACGCGACTGCAGTCACAGGCAACTGAAACCACGTGTGGTTACAGTTGCCTGAGACTGCAGTCGTGTGTGGGAGTTGCGTTTGCGTGAGTTTTTGTGCATGTGTATTTGTGTATCTATTGTTGACGAAGGTCTTAATGGCCGAAAGCTATAAGAGTGTTTTTGTTGTGTCAATCTGCGACTCAGCATCACCGCTATATGGTGAGTAGCAGCTTTCCTTCTAATAATATTGTTACATTCCAACCAAGAAGTAAATACTAATTTTCATTGATTTGCCTTAACAAAAATAAAAATTTTCATTCCCTTTTGCACTCCCTTAGGGTTGAAATTACAAAAAACGCTTAAAAAGTATTTTTTAAATTTCTGACCAAACAGCAGAGTACAAATTTCAGAGATTTAGTAGCAAAAACGCTTTCGTCATGAAATATTTTCGTAAAAGTTATCATCTCCTATTTTAGCCATTAGGGGCTGAATTTCCAAAAACACTGAAACACATATTTTTTAAATTTCTAACTGCAACGTTTTCATAGATGCGCAGCTGTGGAAATGCTTGACTTGGAATTGTAAAAATAATTTATTTTCAAAATACCTTTAGGTGCTGAACTTTCCAGAAATAATGAAATACGTATTCTTTTTATTTCTAACCGAAAAGTCATACCCCAATAGTCGTTGATTTCACTTGATAAATCCTTTGTAGTTCTTTAGTAATAATTTATTTTCAAAAATAATTTACTGCTTCAGATACATAGGGATTAAAGTTCCATACGTATTTATTTATTTCTGTAAGATATACTAACAAAAAATTTCGTCGTTATAGCTACAAAACTACATAAATGGAGACATATTCAAAAAAAAAGCTATTCATCTGCTATTTCCACGCTTTTGGAGTGGAATTTCGAAAAATCCCTTCTTTAACAATGCCTAAAGCGTAAGACCCTTTCCAGATTTCACGTTTCTATCCTTAGCAGTTTGGGCTGGCTATGAGTCAGGGCATTTCCTTTTATATACAGAGATATTAGTTCAGAGTTTAGTAACTCGCTAACTTTGAGCTTGAGCATTCACGCCCACAGAGTTCCCTTCTCGCGAGTACAGCAATGGGGGCGTGGTGCGTAGTGAAGACAATACTCGCGAATGCTGTCGTCAAGAAACATCGGGAACTGCCAACTAAGAAAAATGGGGTGGTTAGTTGTGACAGCGGTGCCATCTAATTGCAGCAGTTGCGAGTCAGTATTGTGTAACAAAGACAGTGTCACCGCAGTTCAGTTCGCAGTGCGAGGAATAGTGTCTTCACAGAAAGATGGGTTTGTGAAGTGTTTAGTATGTAGTAAGATAATGAATACGACTACTTTCATAAAGTTCAATTTGCAAAGGCACTACCTGTCTTGCCATGTCAAAGAATGCGAAAACGGAAAATGTGAGTGACATAGACGGCCGGAGTGGCCGAGCGGTTGTAGGCGCTACAGTTTGGAACCGCGCGACCGCTGCAGTCACAGGTTCTAATCCTGCCTGGAGCATGGATGTGTGTGATGTCCTTAGGTTAGTAACGTTTAAGTAGTTCTAAGTTCTAGTGGATTGATGACCTCAGTAGTTAAGTCCCATAGTGCTCAGTGCCATTTCAACCATTTTTTGAATGACATGAGCATATAAAAAGAGGCTTTAAAACTTAAAAGGAAAGTCACTGAAGAAGAATTCCGACACCCTGACGATAACCCGCAAGCCACATCCTTCCTGCATCAGACCTTTTCAGACGCCATGCCCACTGACATTCCTAGCAAGGGTATATACCCTCACTCTACCGCCCTCTACTCGCAAGCCATAATCCTCTTCTGCGAATCGCATCGCATGTACTTCTCCTTTCTGCGAACTTCTGACGGAGACTCACTCAAACGCCACCGGCAAATACAGAGACAATTCAGGAATTTCTCAAACGCCAAAAATCGTTTCCGACTGGCGCCAGATACGTACCAGACTCAACGCTACACTCCCTGTAAACACTTCCATGTGCTGGAAAGCATTACTCACAGGTTTCCTTCACAAACTGACAATCAGAGCAAAGCTGACCACTTTGCATCCTATCTCTCTGACATCTTCTCCATCCCTGATGACCATAATTTTAATTATTCCCATTTCCGTACCATCCACAAATGTACTAACATTGCTGTCTCATCCCTAGCTCCACCTTTCAATACTTGGGCAACATATCACTAACAGAATTAAATATACCAATCACAGCACAAAAATAAAACGAGTATTTCACTGAAAACGCAGCGCAACCACTGGTCATGACCGCAACACCTACAGACACATTAAACAATGCCCCCCCTCTCTTTTCTCGTCACTCATGAGACCCTATTTGCTATATTTGTGTTCCTCGACAGAGAAAGCCAACGACCATGTATGGCATTTTCGTCCTCTTTTCAAAATCCAGACAGACACACCTCCAATTAACTGTGTTTAACGCTTTATCGCATCCTTCCCAATTAAACGCCCATCCTTTGTCATTACCAACTGTACTAATTCCTATATCTTCCAACACACTGCAAGAGTACCCTGAGGCTCCGTCCTCTCCGCTCTCTTCAGCTTTTCTACACTGCTGATGTGGTCAAAACGCTCCCATCGGTTCCCCTCCTTCACTATACTGATGACGCGGCTTTCTTCGCCCTCTACCATACACTCCACACATCCCAACTATCCTTCCAAATTCACCTCAATCAGTTAATTTCATCGTGTATCTAATGGCCCCTCAAGGTCAACCCAGACAATAACGTAGGACAAACCTTCCACTTCTGTTATTTCTATCTTATTATTTATGATCGTCCTACTTAGATAACTTACGCACTTACCTTGCTCTGGCACTTAACGTGGCAGATAACGTGGAAGCCTCACCTACAAACCATCAAACAGAAAGCCCACAACAGATTCAAACTACCAAAACTGTTAACAAGCTGAACTTGGAGATTACACCCCTCCACTGTTCTCTGCACCTACACGTACATGTAAGTGTCACAAGGATCTTTGCCTGCTCTCCCCTCCCCAAAGTTCCTCAAGACTCTCCAAGTTGTTGAACACCATGCACTCAGTCCCGCTGTTCACATCTGTGTACCTCCTCCCACATAATTCCTCTACCATCTTATGGATACTCTACCTTCTTATGGTACTCCCACCCCTCCTCACGCACATCAAACACCTCTACACCCATCTGCACTATCCGCAAACTAGATTCCAATAACCACATTATCTCTCCTCTGCTCACCAACCTAGCTATGATACCACACCTTTATAAACATATCACTCCATCCCTGCACCTACACCAGTTCCATTTTCTGTCTCAACGGAACTTAAAATAATCCTCTCTGCCAATACAGCGAAATGTCGTGTGGCTGGGGCGCCCCATCGGGCAGACAGGTCGCCTGGTGCAGGTCTTGTTAGTTGACCCACTTCAGCAACTTGCGCGTCGATGGGGATGAGATGATAATGATGAAGACAACACGACACCCAGTACTTGAGTGGAGAAAATCTCTGACCCAGCCGCGAATCGAACCTGGGCCCCTTTGCATGGCATTCCGTCGCACTAACCACTCAGCTATCAATGCGGACTCCCAGACAATACGATTTGCACATTATCCGTCCTGCCAATTTTAGTTCTGTCCCACCTAACCCACTCCATTCGCCCCTTTCCCATTCCTCTTGTGCCACTACCCTCCCCACACACCATACATCTCCTCACCCCCTGTCGTTGTCCATACCTCTCAAACACTTTCGAACTTATTCTCTCCTTCCACAAAACTTCTCATCCAGTGTAGGCCCTTCAGAAGTTTGGTGAAACTGCAGTTATTCAGAGATTTTTCCTAGAAGAATATCAACATATTGCAATTGGACTTTTTGTTTAAATTGTGGAAGTTTTTCGTCCTTTTAGCTACTTGTCATTAATATTTTTTTAATTTAAAACGAAAACCGTCCTCATGTTGTTTTTCCTCTCATCTTCGTTTTATCCATTAAATATCTTGGCTCAAGAGCGGAGTGTTGTACCACTAACAGCGCATATGCGCGGGGCGATGAAATAACAATAAAGGAAAAAAAGAGGAGGAAGAGACATCCCGTGAATCAGTTTCTTTGTGGCTTCAGCAGTACCTTATATTTCCACTTTGGGTATCGAAGGCAGCGTTCTTCACGCACTGCTGCCGCAGTGTGTATGAGTACTATTGGGCTGGATCGGACATTTAGTGTACCTGGTATGACGCTAATGGACTGTCAGCGATTATGCTCATGAAGCCTTCGGTGAGCTTCCACCTGCGTTGTAGCTCCAGACATTCCGCATTACACGTGTTCAAATGGTGATGAATTACTTGTGACTAATTGGATTATCAATCATGCATAGTGTAAAGAATCAGTAAGAATTCCCAGCTTCTGTTAGTGATATACATAGAGTGAATCGCCTAAAACGTGCACCACAAATACTGCGGAAACGAAAGGAGCTATACATATGAGGTTTTCACAGGATATGTTTGTAGTCAGGGTGCTGCATTGTTAGGCAGAAAGCAGTTGTAAAAATAGAATTTGGAGTTTTTATGTTAACATACACTTTTTTAAACGGAACAATTACATTTGACATTAAAAAACTAAAAGGAGAATAAATTATGACATCTGTAGTGTTTGCCGTTGGACTTTACTGAGCGTCGTTTAGAAGATGTCGTATTTTGAAATATTTCCACACCGACACTTTTTTGTGCCGTTCAACCCTCGTAGCTGCCAGGTACGATGTTATGTTTGCTTTCATTGTGACTCTGCATTCCTTGAGTAAACTATGTCTCCCTAGTCAGTCAGTGCGTTTCAGTCCAAGCAGTAGGTTGCGAGTGGACGATGGAATTTACCAATACAGCAAAAGTTATAATGCTCATGGTGTATGGAGAGTGTAGAAAGAATGCAGTTAACTTTTGTACGGTGTGTGCGGTAAGTTATCCCAGTAGCCGTCAGCCATCTCGGCAGCTCTTAAGTAATCTATTCAAACAGTTAGTTGAAACTGGTAGTGTAACACCTAGAATCGTAACAGAAGGAAACAAGTTACGACAGGAGAAGGGGAAATTAATGTTCTTGCTGCTGTTGCAGTTGACCCGCACGCAGGCTCCCACGCAATGGCACAAGGAAGTGCCATGAGACACGCAAGCGTTCAAACCATTCTCCATGGAGATATTTTCACCCCTATCACATCTCTAGCCACCAAAAGTCTACATGGAGATGTTTATGAGAATTGTATTACCTTCTGTACATTGGCATTAAAACAGGATACTCTTGCTCTATCATGTATCTTATTTAGTGATCATGGCCAGTTATACAGCCGAAACATGCGCTATTCGTCTATTAACAATATCCATTGGCTTCGTCAGGTGGAACGTCAGCGTCCGTGGAAAGAAACGTCCCATAGTGGTGTCGCATAGTGATTGATAACCTCATAGCCGGCCGGATTGGCCGAGCGGCTCTAGGCGCTACAGTCTGGAACCGCGCGACCGCTACGGTCGCAGGTTCGAATCCTGCCTCGGGCATGGATGTGTGTCATGTCCTTAGGTTAGTTAGGTTTAAGTAGTTCTAAGTTCTAGGGGACTGATGACCTCAAAAGTTAAGTCCCATAGTGCTCAGAGCCATTTGAACCATTTTTGATAACCTCATAGGCCAGTGTTTCATAGACAGAACGCTAAACATGCAAAAGTATCGCAGCCTCCTAATAAACCATCTCTAACGGCTGCTAGAAGACGTTTCTCTGCAGAATAGGAAGAACCTGTGGTACCACCGTGATGGCTGTCCAGCCTATAGAGCATGAGGTACTACAACATGCCTTCACGAATTGTAGTGGACCTGTACCTTGGCCAGACCAGCTCCGATAGGACACCTGTAGCCTGTTTTTGTATGGCGAACGCTGAAAGGCGCTCTCTACAAGGACATACCAACTACACCTGGTGAATTTCCAGCACAACTACTGCAGCATCCTCGGACATCTCCGCCGAGACGCTAACACGTGTGGAGCAGTCGTTCCATACCCGACTGGACACGAGTATTGCCGCCACCAGCGGTAATTTTGAATACAGCCTGTTCTGGTCAATTGTCTCGTTACTGGTCAAAATCCACATAATTAGTGTATGCACTTGTGTTGTTCCTTGGTGTGCGCTACCACAGGTATTACACAAATGTCAAAGTAGGAACTTTTCAAAATACACTATCTCCTACATGACTCGAATTAGCATTGCTGCTACAAAAACAACCTACATTATAATTTAACCTACTTTAAGTTTCTTAAGGTCAATAGAAATTGTTCGATTTAAAAAAAGTGAATCTCTGCACAAAGAATACACTTTCAGAGTATTATTACATACTGTTTATTGGTTAACAACATGAGCACTTTCCGTTCCCGAAATACTTGCGGAGCAAGCTTTGGGTTATTCACCCTTTATAAGGCGACAATGGGTGTACACCACATAAACTTGGCACCGCTCGTTTTTGAGTCATCTATTGTTGTTTTCTGAGAGATGATTAGCCCCAAAAATTATGCCATAACATTTAGAAAAGTATGTTAAGATACAGAGAGTTGGCACAGTTTGGACAACTAAATGCTGAGGTCTTGTTTATTAACTTTACGTATTCGTAGACAGTCATATAGTTTTATTGCTATGAGTGATTCAACAGGAATTTAACACCGTTTTGATCTAAAATGCATTGCTGTCTTTTAAAATTTCAAAAACAGTAATGTAGATTTTGTGTATAAGGAAATAGTACATACGGGATTTCTCATTCAGAATCATTTGGATGTTGCTTGCTTGTGGGATAGTTTTGTTACGCCTCGTGTAAGAATGATAAATATCTACCAGCACGGGTCGCAGTTCGACAGCAGCAGGATGGTGCCGTGTTATCCATCCGCGAAATTGTTATTCGCGTTGGTCAGGTACCCGCCACTGCCTTGTAACTGCATCGCGCACCGTCAGGTTGATGTCAGCGGCCGCACAACATCCGAAAGGCCACCCACAGTCATTTTTCATTATGTCATGCACGATAGTGCGCCCATTCCACGTGTATTGTGTCTGGAAATGGAAGAGGTGAAAGTTAGTGTTTAACATCCCTTCGTCAACGACTTCATTAGAGACGGAGCGCAAGTTCGGATTAGGGAAGGGTGGGGAAGGAAAGCGGCAATGCCCTTTCACTGGACACAGAAGGGACGCCATGTCGGTTATTCGCTAGCCAAGTGTGGAGCCTGCGAGAAAGAAACGAACGTTGCCAGAGCGTATCCACCATGGAATTATAGGTCCAGAATCTGACATGATGATGAAGGGCACAACTGAGTATAGAACACAATCACCTCTGCTTTATACATACGGCGATATGGGCAACAGACCTCGCATCTCCGATGTGTTAAGACCGATGACTGTGCCATAACGTAGAAGTCTCGATGACGTCATCTTTCAAGAAGCTAACGCAAAACCAAATATTGCCTGTGCTAAGCTACTTCAAAACAGAAGGCGTTCAACTACTGGCCCGACCAGCTTCTCTTCTAGATCTCTCACTGATTCAGGACGTCTGGCCATGGGATCGCAAGAGACTGGCACGCTATCTCACTAACGTCGATTAGGTCTGGCATAGAGCTGAATGAAAGATGCACTCACATGGCATTTAAGTTCGAATCGGTACCCAGACAGGTGTGACCAGTGCTGCCGACAGAGCTGCAAGCTTTGTACATGAATTTCGCATCATTGATAACCTCAAATTGTAGTGTTGGCAGAAGAGCCTACACCGTATTATTAGTGGAGGCCGAAATGCACGCGTTTTAGCTCACGCAGGCTGGCGTGAGGAGGGAAAAAGTATACTGACGTGAGGTCTGCTACATGACAAGGAATTAGAATTCAGAAAGCGGACGTAATTAGTTTCATACTTAACTTTAATCCGTTAATGACGAACGTTGCTCTTGACGGTACATGATTCACAATATTATCTGTTCAGATTATAGTAACTGAATATGGCGCCTTGCTAGGTCGTAGCAAATAACGTGGCTGAAGGCTATGCTAAACTGTCGTCTCTGCAAATGAGAGCGTATGTAGTCAGTGAACCATCGTTACCAAAGTCGGCTGTACAACTGGGGCGAGTGCTAGGGAGTCTCTCTAGACTAGTCCTGCCGTGTGGCGGCGCCCGGTCTGCAATCACTGATAGTGGCGACACGCGGGTCCGACGTATAGTAATGGACCGCGGCCGATTTAAAGGCTACCACATTGGAAGTGTGGTGTCGGGCGGTGACACCACACAAATCATCTTCAAATTTATTAATGCCGCATTGCTAATAGTCTATACACCGAAGCGCCAAAGAAACTGGTATACGCATGTGTGCAAATACAGAGATATGTCAACAGGTAGAATACGGCGCTGCGGCCGGCAACACCTATATGAGACAACATGTGTCTGGTGCAGTTTTTAGATCGGTTACTGCTGCTGCAATGGCACGTTATCAAGATTTAAGTGAGTTTAAGCCTGGTGTTATAGTCTTCGCCCGAGCGATGGGACACAGCATCTCCAAGGTAGCGATGAAATGGGTATTTTCCAGTACGATCATTTCACGAATATCAGGAATCCGGTAAAACATCAAATCTCCGACGTCGCTGCGACCGGAGAAGGATCCTGCAACAAGGGGACCAATGACCCAATGACGACTGAAAAGAATCGTTCAGCATCACAGAAGTGCCACACTTCCGCAAAGTACTGCAGATTTCTATGCTGGGAGATCAACAAGTGTCAACAGGCGAACCATACAACGAAACATCATGGATATGGGCTTTCGGAGCTGAAGACACACTGGTTTGCCCTTCATGACTGTATGACACAAAGCTTTACGCCTCACCTGGGCCTGTCAACAACAAAATTGGACAGTTGATGACTGGAAACATGTTGCCTGATCGGACGAGTCTCGTTTCAAAATGTATCGGTTGGATGGAAACGTACGGGTATTAACCTCACCAATCCATGAACTCAGCAACTCAGTAGGGGACAGTTCAAGCTGTTCGAGGCGCTGTAATGGTTTCGGACGTGCGCAGTTGGAGTTATATGGGATACCAGATACATCGATATGACTCTTGACGAGAAAATCGTACGTAAGCACTCTGTCTGATCATTTGCATCCATTCACGTCCATTGTGCATTCCGATGGACTTGGCGAATTCCAGCAGGCAAAATGACACCAATGACACCACACACATACATAATTGCTACAGAGTGGCTCCAGGAACACTCTTCTGGGTTTTAACTCTTCTGCTGGCCATCACACACACCAATGACACCACACACATACATAATTGCTACAGAGTGGCTCCAGGAACACTCTTCTGAATTTTAACTCTTCTGCTGGCCATCACACACCCCAGACATGAAAATTATGGAGCATATCTGGGATGCCTTGCCACGTGCTGTTCAGAAGATAGTTCCACCCCATCGTACTCCTACCGATTAATGAACAGCCCTCCAGGATACAAGGTATCTGTTCCCTCCAGCACCATTTCAGACATTAGTCGAGTTCATGCCACGTCGTGTTACGGCACTTGTGTGATCTCGCGGTGGTACTACACGAAATTAGGCAGATATACTAGTTTCTTTGGCTTTTCCAGTCTTAAAGACAGGCCGTATATGTAGAATAGCACAGCTCTACCGACTTGGACCTACACTATTTCATCAAAGGTATCGTTGTTGTTGTTGTGGTCTTCAGTCCTGAGACAGGTTTGATGCAGCTCTCCGTGCTACTCTATCTTGTGGAAGCTTCTTCATCTCCCAGTACGTACTGCAACCTACATCCTTCTGTATCTGCTTAGTGTATTCATCTCTTGGTCTCCCTCTACGATTTTTACCCTCCACGCTGCCCTCCAGTACTACACTGGCAACCCTTGATGCCTCAGAACATGTCCTACCAACGGATCCCTTCTTCTAGTCAAGTTGTGCCACAAACTCCTCCAGAATTCTATTCAGTACCTCCTCATTAGTTACGTGATCTACCCATCTAATCTTCAGCATTCTTCTGTAGCACCACATTTCGAAAGCTTCTATTCTCTTCTTGTCTAAACTATTTATCGTCCATATATCACTTCCATACATGGCTACACTCCATACAAATACCTTCAGAAACAACTTACTGACACTTAAATCAATACTCGATGTTAACAAATTTCGCTTCTTCAAAAACGCTTTCCTTGCCATTGCCAGTCTACATTTTATATCCTCTCTACTTGGACCATCATCAGTTATTCTGCTCCCCAAATAGCAAAACTCCTTTACTACTTTAAATGTCTCATTTCCTAACCTAATTCCCTCCGGATCGACATTCCATTATCCTCGTTTTGCATTTGTTGATGTTCATCTTATACCCTCCTTTCAAGACACTGTCCATTCCGTTCAACTACTCTTCCAAGTCCTTAGCTGTCTCTGACAAAATTGCAATATCATCGGCGAACCTCGAACTTTTTATTTCTTCTCCATGGAATTTAATACCTACTCCGAACTTTTCTTTTGTTTCCTTTACTGCTTGAATAGTATCGAGGAGAGGCTACAAGCCTGTCTCACTCCCTTCCTAACCACTGCTTTCCTTTCATGTCCCTCAACTCTTATAACTGCCGTCTGGATTTAGTACAAATTTTAAATAACTTTTCGCTCCCTGTATTTTACCCCTGCCATCTTCAGAATTTGAAAGAGAGTATTACAGTCAACATTGTCAAAAGCTTTCTCTAAGTCTACGAATGCAAGAAACGTAGGTTTACCTTTCCCTAATCTTTCTTCTAAGATAAGTCGTAGGGTCAATATTACCTCACGTGTTCCTACATTTCTACGGAATCCAAACTGATCTTCCTCGAAGTCGGCTTCTACCAGTTTTTTCATTCGTCTGTAAAGAATTCGCTTTAGTATTTTGCAGCTGTGACTTATTAAACTGATAGTTCTGTAATTTTCACATCTGTCGACACCTGCTTTCTTTGGGACTGGAATTGTTATATTCTTCTTGAAGTATGAGAGTATTTCGCCTGTCTCATACATCTTGCTAACCAGATGGTAGAGTTTTGTCAGGATTGGCTCTCCCAAGGCTATCAGTAGTTCTAATGGAATGTTGTCTACTCCCGGGGCCTTGTCTCGACTTAGGTCTTTCAGTGCTCTGTCAAACTCTTCACGCAATATCATATCCTCATTTCATCTTCATCTACATCCTCTTCAATTTCCATAATATTTTCCTCAACAACATCGCCCCTTTATAGATGCTCTATATACTCCTTCCACCTTCCTGCTTTCCCTCTTTTGCTTAGATCTGGGTTTCCATCAGAACCCTTGATAATCTTGCAAGTGGTTCTCTTTTCTCCAAAAGTCTCTTTAATTTTCCTGTAGGCAGTATCTATCTTACCCCTCGTGAGATAAGCCTCTACATCTTTACATTTTTCTCTGCCTCGTGATGACTGAGTGTTGTGTGCTGTCCTTAGGTTAGTTAGGTTTAAGTAGTTCTAAGTTCTAGGGGACTGATGACCATAGATGTTAAGTCCCTTAGTGCTCAGAGCCATTTCAACCATTTGAACCATCTTTACATTTGTCATCTAGCATCCCTGCATAGCCATTTTGCACTTCCTGTCGATCTCATTTTTGAGACGTTTGTATTCCTTTTTGCCTGCTTCATGTAATGCAATTTTGCATTTTTTCCTTTCATCAATTAAATTCAATATCTCTTCTGTTACCCAAGGATTTCTACTAGCCCTCGAGTTTTTACCCCCTTGATCCTCTGCTGCCTTGACTATTTCATTCCTCGAAGCTAACCATTCTTCTTCAACTGTATTTCTTTCCCCCATTCCTGTCAATTGTTCCCTTATGCTCTCCCTGAAACTATGTACAACCTCTGGTTTAGTCAGTTTATCCAGGTCCCATCTCCTCAAATTCCCACCTTTTGGCGGTTTCTTCAGTTTTAATCTACAGTTCATAACCAATAGATTGTGGTCAGAGTCCACATCTGCCCCTGGAAATGTCTTACAATTTAAAACCTGGTTCTTAAATCTCTGTCTTATCACTATATAATCTATCTGAAACCTTCTAGTATCTTCAGGTTTCTTCCATGTATACAACCTTCTTTCATGATTCTTGAACCAAATGTTAGCCATTATGATCTGTGCAAAATTCTGTCGGGCGGCTTCCTCTTTAATATCTTAGCCCCAATCCATATTCACCTACTACGTTTACTTTTCTTCCTTTTCCTGCTGTCGAATTCCAGTCACCCACGACTATTAAATTTTCGTCTGCATTCACTACCTGAAAAATTTCTTTTATCTCATCATACATTTCATCAATTTCTTCATCATTTGCAGAGCTAGTTGGCACATAAACTTGTACTACTGTAGTAGGCGTGGGCTTCGTGTCTATCTTGGCCACAATAATGAGTTCACTATGCTGTTTGTAGTAGCTTACCCGCACTCCCATTTTTTAATTCATTATTAAACCTACTCCTCTATTCGATTTTGTATTTATAACCCTGTATTCACCTGACCAAAAGTCTTGTTACTTCTGCCAGTGAACTTCACTAATTCCCACTACATAACTTTAACCTACCCATTTCCCTTTTTAAATTGTCTAACCTACCTGCCCGATTAAGGAATCTGACATTCCACGCTCCGATCCGTAGAACGCTAGTTTTCTTTCTCCTAATAACGACATCCTCCTGAGTAGTCCCCGCCCGGAGATCCGATTGGGGGACTATTTTACCTCCGGAATATTTTACCCAAGAGGACGCCATCATCATTTAATCATAAAGTAAAGCTGCATGCCCTCGGGAAAAATTACAGCTGTAGTTTCCCTTTGCTTTCAGCCGTTCGCAGTATCAGCACAGCAAGGCCGTTTTGGTTAGTGTTACAGGGCCAGATCAGTCAATCATCCAGGCTGTTGCCCCTGCAACTACTGAAAAGGCTGCTGCCCTTCTTCAGGAACCACACGTTTGTCTGGTCTCTCAACAGATACCCCTCCGTTTTGATTCACTGGTTTTGGTTATCTGTGTCGTTGAGGCACGCAAGCCTCCCCACCAACGGCAAGTTCCATGGTTCATGGGGGGGAGCAAAGGCATCAGAAAACCTATTAATGGTCATTAATCCCTCCTGATGATTTGAACAACGTTGACGGCACTTTCAATAAGGCCTCTGAATATATGTGAAGGTGTGGCAGTCTATTTTTCCACAAGAGCCAAAACCAGAGAAGATAGTTGCTGTGGCCGCCCACTTCATACTTCGTAGCGCTTACTTTATATCCAACCAACACAGGATGCCTGCCTCACAGGGCGTATATTCACTAGGAGAACCTACATAGTCTGTGTTGACACAAATATTTACCGGCGGCCACAACACACCACAACACTATGTCTCCATCAACGGCCGCCAGGGACCGCCACCCGTTCACAGGTCCTGCAGAACAGCTTTACCAGAAGTAGCAGCTAACCCAGGAGCTACTTTGATATGCCAGGCACGTAATCGCAGATATTTCCAGCAGATACATCCGCCAAACGGGCTTTATAGAGCGCCGCTCTGTGGGTAAAGGGCAACTATATGCACCGCTTGGAAGTATACAGACCTGCCACCCCAGCACTCAAAGGCAGACGTCTCTTCTAGCTGTCCTTTCTCCTGCAGATGGACTTGGTGTAGTCGACGAACATCTTGACATTCTAGAATCGTTTTATTGTGATCTCTCCCCGTGAATAGTCAGGTATTTCCTGTTATTATTTGCCGCTGTACATTGTTGACGATCTGCAGTTGGGATCGAATCTATTGTTCTTTTGGAGATTGTATTATTGTTTCGTTTTGGTGAGACCAAGAAATTGTATTCGTATTGTGTTTTCCCCATTTCTACTGTGATAGCGTACATACTTTAGAGGCGATGAGTTACTTTTAGAGTCTACCACGTTTATGCTGAGTTTTTGTCCTCTGTGGCAGACGATATTCCAGGTATTCATAACCCTCCGCATGAGTCATAGGGTTGGCGGAAAGTATGCAACAAACGAAAGAGCTCATTAATCAGCGTTTAGAGGCGATGTCCCCTTCTCATCTGGGTGCATCTGCGGGCGTTCCACCCAGCTTCCCCACTTTTGCGGATCCGTGCCGTGCGTTGAGCTTTGGGGCAACTACGTGACTCTTCTGGAGCAACACTATATTGCTCATGATGTCACTTTCGACGTTCAGCGTCGCGCATTTTTCCTCGCCCGTGTGGGCCAGGAAGTTTATCACCTTCTCCTCCCGATAGAGAACCTCATGCTCTCTCCTATGAGGCGTTGATTTCTTCCCTATTGGATTATTTTGACTTTCAAGTCCACTTTGCGGCGGCACGCCGTAAGATCTTTTGTTGTGAGAAGCTTCCCGTCCAGTCGTACAGGGAATGGATTGCTATACTGCAAGGTCTTTCCTGTGACTGTCGTTTTTTCTGTGGCAACCCTGATTGCAAACAGTCTTATGGTTCGGCACTCATTCGTGATATGATTGTTGTCCATGCCCCTGATCATACCTTACAGACTGATCTTCTGAAGCTGAAAGATCCCTCTTGACACATGTTTATTCATTAGTCACACTCATGAGCAGTCCTTTCGCTCTGGTTTCACGTTGCCGTCCCTGGCGCAGGCCTTCGACGCTCGCCCCCTCCCCCCTTGACATCACATCACTGTAGCAGCAGCGGCAGCGCTGGGGGCCTCTCCTGAGGCCGCGCCCTCCCTCCAGGACCGACAGTGGCCGCAGTGGTAGCAGCAGCGGCAGCAGCAACAACAGTTGCCCTCATGTAGTCAATGCTTTGTCACGCATCAGAGGCAAGATTGCCACTTCCGGAGGGTGACGTGTTCAGCCTGCAGAAATGAGGGTCACAAAGCCGGGGTCGATCAGTCGTCATCGTTGATGGTCATGGACCATACTAATTTGGATGCCTCTGACTCTGTGGTATATGAGACTGACCTGCTGCCGCCAATTACCTTCGTGCAGTCGGTTTTTCCACACATGATGGCAGCAATCACTCTAACTGTGTGGTTTGATGGCACTCCTCTCCTGTTTCAAGTGGGTACAGGGTCCGCCACCACCATCATCGATGCGGATCCCACCATCATCTGGGTTCACTGCCGCTTCGTCCATTCCGTCCTTCCCTGAAGAGCTACAGCAACAATGTCAGCTGTGGTTCTTGGCTCAGGTGCAGCACCTCACTCAGCGTGGGTTTTGGTTCTCGCCACCCCAAAGGCCACCAGCTTATTGGGAAAGAATCTTTTTCCATTACTGGGCCTTGAGAAACACGACTCTGGCCCTGCCATCCAGTCGTTGTCGGCAGACCCTTGCAGCTTCTGGATGGCTTCCCAGACATGTTGTTTACCACATCTCTGGGGGTCTCCAGGTTCAAATCTGATATCAAACTCCTCCCCTTGGCGGTCATGAAGTTCCACAAGGGTCTCTCGGTATCATTCGCCCTCCATGACAAACTCCAAAAGGAGCTTCATCACCTAGAGTCTGAGGGCATCCTGACCCAAGTCCATTGTGGTCCTTGAGAAGCAGAATGGATTTCACATTGACCTGCGAGATGCCTACCTCCAGTTGCCTTTGGATGAGTTGTCGAAAATGTTCTTGGTAATGAATACCCCTTTCGGGCTCTTCCACTACAACTGCCTCCTGTCTGGAGTCGCCAGGGCTTTGGCCATTTTCCAGTGCTATTTGGAAACATTGACAAGAGACATTCTGGGGATTGCTAACTACCTTAGTGACACCTTAGTCGCTGTTGTCTCCCCTTTGACTTGGACCAGAACCTCTGGCGCCTCTTTCAAGTTCTTCAGGGTAGTGGTTTGCGTTGCAAACAAGGAGAAATGTTTTGTTTCTGTTCCTTAGGTGACCTACCTTGAACATCTTTTGAGCGCTAATGGCATCTGACCAACGCTCCAGTATGTCAAGGCTATTCAGCAGCTGCCACCCCTGAAGGACATCTCCCAGCTCAAGTCAGTCCTGGGTCGACTCAATTACTACCGCCATTTTATCCCACAGGCCACAGCTCTGACAGAACCTCCTCACTGCCTGCTCATAAGAATGTTACTTGGGACTGGTCGCCAGCTTGTGATAGGGCATTCCACCATCAGAAGTCTTCACCCCCGATGCCGGCTTTCCTTCTTCCTTATGATCCCCCCATCAAGCCTCTCACATTGGCTGCTGATGCATCCAAATATATTGTGGAGGCCATTTCGTCTTACATCATTGACCAATTGAAGTGCTCGGTGGCCTTCGTTTCCAAACGCTATTCCCGGCTCAGTGTAACAACAGCTAAATTGAGAAGAAGACCTTTCTGAGATAAAGATATTTCACGATTGCATCTATGGCCGTTGCTTCACCTTATACACCGATCACTAGCTTCTGGTCTCGTTGTTCAGTGCTAAATTCGCCATCCCCACGAGGACTGCTCGCCGCTTCCAGCACTGGGCATTGTTCCTTATGGAATATTCCTACGGCATCCATATTTGGGCCACAGCTCTCCGTGCCAATGTGGATTTTCTCTCTTGTCTCCTGGTCGACACTGAGTTCGATTCAGACCTGGATGCCTGTTTCCACCTGGATGACGCCACTGCCCAGGCTGTTGCTGATTTGCCCCTGGATGCCAAGCTAGTCACATGTTACATGGCAGATGGTCTGACCTACCACGCTCAACAAGGGTGGCCATTAATCAGCTGCCACAGCTGGATATCTCGGCCTACTGGCACCACTGCCAGGACCTGTCTGTCAGAGATGGGGTGATAATGATGGGTGGCATTTTGTGCTGACACTCTCCCTCCACCAGCAGGCCTTGGAGTTTCTGCACGTTTGTCATTAGGGGATTGTCCTGAAGAAATGGCCTGCCTGCCAGTATTTCTACTAGAGGGGGATGGACGCCTCCATCACCCAAATGGTGGCCTCATGTCCCGTCTGTCAACAGCACCAGTCGGCAACCCCGCGATGCCTGTCCGCGTGGCCTCCTCCTCCTTCTCCTTGGTCCTGTTTACACTGGGATTTCGCGGCCATGTTCCTTGGCTCATCATGGCTTATCCTAGTCGACGCAGACAGTGGGTGTCCTTACGTCTACTGCATGTCCTCCACAACATCTGCTCATAACATCCAAGCTCTTTCCCACATCTTTGCCACTGAATGCCTTCGAGAGACATTGGTGCCCAACAATGGCCCTCAATTTATATCTGCTGAATTTACTTCCTGCTGTTCCACCCTGGGCATCCAGTTGATTCATACTGCTCCCTTTCATTCTGCACATAACAGATTAGCCAAAAGATTTGTCCGTACATTGAAAGTACACATGTCGGAATTGCGTCCCGAACCCTACCTGGACTACACACTTACCATCTTTCTTTCCTCCTACTGGTCCCGCCCATCTCCTCTGCATTCGGCAGTACCCCGTTTTTTTCTGCAGGATCTGGTCTGTGCGATAGTATTCATCTGGAATTGTCCCTGGTGGGTCCCCACCAGGGTCTAGTCGCTCATCGTCCGCCCTGTGGCTGCCATCACCCTCGACGATGGCACGGTGTGCCGGAAGCAGGCAAACCAGCTTCACCCCCGGTGTGGTCCACAGCTGGCTCCTAGGGGATGACGATGCTCCTCTCCCCCCCCCCTCCCGACCGCCGCCTCCGCCTTCGCTGTCAGTCACGTCCCAGGCGGACTGGTCTGCTAGAGATCCCTACGCCCATGCAGGTGGATTGGATCCTGCACTGGCACCTGCAAATGCCCCCAGTCTCCTGTTGCCGATGGTCCTGAGGCCTGACGTCGAGATGAGCTTTACACTCACCCTAGGGTGTGGGGCGGGAGGTGAGACGTTGTCTGCTGTGGCCGCCCGCTATGTACATCGTAACACTAACTGCATCCACATCCCACTTCACGTCCAACTAACACGGGATGCTTGCATCACAGGGCGTATATTCACCAGGGAAACCTACGTCGTCTATGTTGTCAACACAAATATTTACCGGCGGCCAAAACACAACACAGCACCAGGTCTCCACCAACGGCCGCCAGGTACCGCTACCTGTTCGCGGAGCTTGCAGAACAGCTTCACCAGAGGTCGCAGCTAGCCCAGGAACTACTTTGATATGCCAGGCACGTGATCGCAAGTATTTCCGGGAGATACAACCGCAAAACGAGCTTTATAGGGAGGTTCATTGGCGGCAAAGGACAGTTCGACGCAACGCTTGGAAGTACACACAGCTGCCACCCTGGCAGTCACAGCCAGACATCTCTTCTATCTCGCCGATTTCTTGCAGATGGACATGGTATAGTCGACGAACATCTTGACATTGCAGATATGTTTTATTGTGATCTCTCCCCGTGAAGAGTCGGGTCTTTTCTAATATTATTTGTTACTGTACATTGTTGACGATCCGCATTTGGGACATAGTCTGTTGTTCTTTTGGAGATTGTGTTATTGTTTCGTTTTGATGAGTCCAATAAATTTTTTTTGGACCTGTGTTTTCCGCATTTCTATTCTGCTAGCGCAGATAATTTAATAGTAATGTTGGATGCTGGGGTCTGAAATCAATGCTCTGACTCATTCCAAAGATGTTATTGTGCACATATTGCTTTACGGCAGGGTGCAGGGTCATACTAAAACCACCACGGTCTCCTAGTTGTTCCTCTACACAATACACGATGTTGTAAAATGTGTTCATTCCTTCCACATTTACCGTTTTATTATGCGTAATAACGGGCTTAAGCCATAACCATGCAAACTACCGCCATACCACAAACGGCACCTTCTCCGCACTTCACTGTTAACACACACGAGCAGCAGGCAACGTTCATCAGGCACTCGCCATTCCCAAACACTTCGATTGGATTTCCACAGCATATAGCGTGATTCATCACTCCAAATTACTAGTTTAGAGCCATCCAATGTCCACTGGAGTCGTTCTGTACCTACCGTTCGCATCGCTTAGCATAGACTGCAGTAACGCGTGGCTTTTGAGGAGCTCCTCGACCATTGTACCATATTCTTGTTAAATCCATAAGCACAGAAAATTTGCTACTTGGGTTTCAAGGAAAACTCTGAAACTCGCGAGTGATTTCTTCCACTGATTTCACACCATTTTCTGCGCCCATTCTCTTCATTGCTCGATGGTCACCGTCGCCAATACATGAGGTCTGCCTGATCTTTGTATAACTGTGGTTGTCCTTTCGCCTTTCCATTGCACAGTTACATCGCCGACAGTCGATATGTGAAGCTGCTGAAGGGCTGCTATGTTACAGATGGAACTGTTACTCAGATGGCATCGGATGACTAGTCCATGTTAGAAGTCACTGACCAGTTTTGACCATTCCGTACTACTCTACTCTTACTACTTTTCTACCGAAGAACATCAGAATATCCGAAGTGCATGGCCAAGGTTACGAGACGGAAGCGAAGACTGACAGGAGCGTACTGAGTGGCCTGGCAGTCCGGAAAACGTGGCGCGATAATCTGTGTATTTGCTTTGTGAAATACGAGAACTAAAGGATAATACACACATCATGAAAAATTTTGCATCATCCTGTTTCCCAGAACTCCTGAAGACAGACGTTGAATGTGGATATTGTATCACTGACGCAGTCCCTTTGACTGTTCAGAGATGTCACTAACCCGTTCAAAACGTAAACAACAATGCATGAGCAGCGCCTATTAAACGGAGGGGTTCCGATAGCCAGTCAGTTCCAGTTATTCCACTAGGAAGGAGATACACGGCTCTTGTTGTCCGTAGTTAAACCAAGCCTAGACGGTTAGTAACGCTGTTCGATCGCGTCCGCATTGTTAAATTGTTCCAGGAAGGGCTTTCAACAAGGGAAGTGTCCATGTTTCTCGGAGTCAACCAAGCGAAGTTGTTCGGACATGGAGGAGATACAGAGAGAGACAGTAACTGTCGATGACATGCCATGGGCTACTACTGCAGCGGTTCATCGCTACCTACGGACTATGGCCAGGAGGATCTCTGACAGTAACGCCACCATGTTGAATAGTGCTTTTCGTGCAGCCACAGGACGTCGTGTTACGACTCAAACAGTGCGCAATAGGCTGCATGATGCGCAACTTTACTTCCGACATCCGTGGCGGGGTCCATACTTGCAACCACGACACCATGCAGCGCGGTACATATGGGCCCAACAAAATGCCGAATGGACGGCTAAGGATTGGCATCACGTTCTCGTCACCGAAGAGTATCGCATATGCATTCAACCAGACAATCGTCGGAGACTTGTTTGGAGGCAACCTGGTCAGGCTGAACGCCTTAGACACACTTTTCAGCGAGTGTAGGAAGGTGGAGGTTCCCTGCTGTTTTGGGGTGGCGTTATTTGGAGCCGACTTACGCCGCTGGTGGTCACGGAAAGCGCCGTAACGACTGTACGATACGTGAATGCCATCCTTCGACCGATAGTGCAACACTATTGGCATCATATTGGCGAGGCATTCGTCTTCATGGACGACAGTTGGCGCCCCCATTGTGCACGTCTTGAGAATGACTTCCTTCAGGATAATGACATCGCTCGACTAGAGTGTCCAGCATCTTGTCCAGAGATGAATCCTATGGAACATGCCAGTGATATACTGAAAACGTCTGTTTATGGACGAGTGACCCACCAACCACACTGAGGGATCTACGCCGAATCACCGTTGAGGAGTGGGACAATCTGGACCAACAGTGCCTTGGTGAACTTGAGGATAGTATGCCACGACGAAGACAGGCATGCACGAGGACGTACTAATGGGTATTAGAGGGACCGGCGTGTACAGCAGTCTGGACCCCCACCTATGAAGTTCTCGCTATAAGGTCTTACAGCACGCATGTGTGGTTTTCACGAGCAATAAGAAGGGTGGAAATGATTTTTATGTTGATCTCTATTCCAGTTTTCTGTACAGGTTCCGGAACTCTCGGAACCTAGATGAGCTCTGTATTTTTTATTTTCATTTTATGGGTGGGTCTGGTGGTAAAGTGTATTTATTTGTAGAACCCAATATTATAATTTGTGCGTTGTGGCTATTATTAAGTGGAAACTATGTTCCTGATTACGGCTTTCTTGTCTGTATTGCAACCTTTGAAATCAACAGAAATATTTGGCTCGTATTCTGCTTCACTTTTGTTCTCATCCGTAATATTTGGTTGGGTAAATGACTCCGTATTTATTATTGTTTCACGTGAAAGAGAGGCTACTGTTGTTGCATGGTATTCTGTGGACTCATATGTTTTCTTACTGCTTACGAATGCGTGTGTGAACTGCTCCATTTAAATCACTGTTGGTACATTGCTCGCGTTCTACGTCATTTTCGTTCCAACTCAGTTTTGTGCTCGCATTTGATGGAGGTCACAGACATTTTTATTAATTTGAGCTAAGACATACTGTTTGTAGTTAATTATTAATAACGTGAGAAAACATTTGCTTAACTGCAGTCTCAGTTGTAGCATTAGTAAGCATGAATGCTCCAGTCATCAACACTACAAAGAACACTCAACCACATCAACATCCATACCCTGCAAGCCACTGTGAAGTGCATGGCGCTCAGTGCAAGAAGGAACAATATTACAGGCCGAATTACATACTCATTCCGTGACAAGATGTAATAAAGTTGAATACCAGTGTTGTCAATACCTGTCATCATGGAATTTTCCATGAAATTCGAGAAAGTACGGGAAACGTATACAGACAAAATTCATGTAGAATACGAGCAATATACTTAGAATGCATTTAAACCGAGCATTTCAAACACAAATTCGTAAGAAATGACAGATACATGTAAGTACGCAGAACACCACGTAACTAAAGCATTTCTGTTTTATATGAAACAAAAACAAGTCTGGAATCATTTACCGCTCTCAGTATTATGGATGCAAGAAGAACGCAGTCAGAACTAGATTAGCGTACAAATTGAGTAAAAATGGGCTTTAAGTTTTGGAATGATATAGGAAATTATTGGGATATGTACAGAATAGGAAAATGTGTAATTTTGTAGCAAACAACCTCAGGTTTGATTGACGTAATGCATCAGTAGCCCATTCCGCCACCAGGATTGTCAGCGTAGTGCAACAGTTAAAATGACTAGTCTCACAGGTGCAGAACGTACTCACTGTCTGCACCGAATACGCTACAGAATGTCCAAGAAGGTCTACAGTTTACTCCTGGCACAAGACCTCTGCTGAGACGGTTTGTACCTAGCGACATGATAAATCACCAGGTCACCCGGGTGTTGATAATAATGTCGAAGAGTCCTCAAGTATCAACGCAACGTGTATCGCGTGAGAATGGCATTCCGCGAAAGGCGCAGCACATTACTGATGCAGATAAGGTTGCTCGTGGGCAATTGTGTGCGGAAATGATGCATCGAATTTCGGCGAGACATTACTGAACACAATACTCTTCAGCAATGACTCAACATTTCATATCAGTGTCATGGTGAACACCCACAACTGCAGAATACGAGGCAGCGAAAACCGCATGCAAACCTGTAACAGTCAATGGTGGATGCATATGGGGGCCCGACGACCCCCCACCCCCTTCCCTTCCACCCACCTTGCGGGGCCGTTCGTATTGCCACCCCTGCCGCCACCGTCAGTCAGTCCGTATGCTATTCGTTCGTTTCTTTCGACTGAATTGAGTTATCGAGTAGCTATACTTTCCTATGTAGCACGCGCGTCCGCGTCATAGTATTTTATATGTTTATGTCTGGCTTTCTTAAACTTTGCATTTGACTTGTTTTTTTTTTTTTTTTAATTACGATAAAAGTAAAGGTAGCTCAAGATGTCTTTAGCGCCCCCTTCTTGAGGTTTGTCTGTATCCGCCACTGCCCAAAGTTAATGTGTTTCGCCTTTAGCAAATTAAAATTGTACAGCCCTTTCCTCTTCATGGAGAAACCTGTCACTGGTATTTTGTATCGGAATAGCGATGAAATCTTTTTAACTACGCAGGTCGATGAAGGCTACTAAGATGGGATCGTTTACTACCAGAAAGACGGTGCACCACTAAATTTCGTCACGGAAGTTCGAGGTTTCCAGATCGTTAGCCTTGAAGGGCCAACCACATGGCCACCTAGCTTCCGAGACTTGACACCACTGCATTTGTTCCTCTGCGGTTTCGTTAAAGACCGTGTGTTTTTTCCTCCCATACCTAACTATTTAGCCGACCAGAATAATCGAATCTAATCTGCCGTCGTACATGCTACGTCCCATTTTCTGCAACGAGTTTGATTACCGGAGGGATGTTCGCCTTGTTATAGATGGTAGTCACAATGAACCAAAATGTCACTTGACAATTTAATCTGAAACTTCAGGTTGTTTGCAAAACAGTGAAACAAATACCTATTCTTTAAGTTATCTGAATAAATTTCTATGTCATTCCAAAGTTGTAAAGTACTGTTTGACTCACTCTGTTTACGACGCGTTCCAAAGGGTGCTACACACGAGAAGTCGTAATCAGAAGCACACTGTGATGAATTCAACTTCTGTTAACTATGAAATGAAAGCAAACGTGGAAGATTTAACATCAGCCAGTGGGAAAGCTAAATGATGGATTGATAAGCTTGCAGGGCTCCAAGTGGCGTGACAGCGAACTAAAGGCGTATTACCTATATGAGTTTCACCCTCGTGTTCTCTGCTGACAACACAATACCTCACGAGTCCTTTTATACCGGCTGGTGCCCTTCTCGCGACATCTAGCGTTCGGCTTCCCACTACTTAGGGGTGTCCGGATAGTTCTGATCAGTCAGTGTACCCGGCCCGCGCTACCTGCTGCTCCACTTGCTGGCACGGAGTCGGCAGCGTTCTCGTCGGCCGGTACCTGGGACGGGGCCGACCACGTACCTGCTGTTCCGCTGCTCCCAGGCGGCGCGCCGCGACGCTTTGTCTGTGGGATCAAACGGCCGACATTATAATCCCGCGGATTACGGCGCCCGCAGCGCCGGCTAATATGGACGCCGCATAAACCAGCGGCCGCTGTTAATTAGGATATTCGCCGCGGCCGCTTGTAGCTCCACCTTTGTTCGCCGGTGGCTGCTTTACTAGCGAGTACAGTACAGCACACTCTGTTACGGTAGCAGCCTTGCTGGGTTGATAACGCTCTAGCACCTGCTCAGCATTGCTTAACAATGGCTGCGCTTTCTTCCCCGTCCAACCATTCTCAAACTACATGAGCTTCCAACGTGAAATGTGCATCGTCGAGCGACAAGAGAACAGGGTCACTAGCACAGCAAACAGCACTCAGCGTGTCATTCTTAATGGAGAGTCAGAGGCGAAAATAACGTATGACATTCCTCAAGATAACGTGAGATTATAAAGTTCCACAAGGCTCGATCTTTGGTCCCCTCTTCCATCTAACAGACAGGATTAGCGTTTTAGAAAATGACACTAGCGTTGTGTTTACTTCAAACGTACCTGTAGGAGCAGAAGATATGTAAAATATTGATGAATGATTTACTGTAAATGGTCCCACACTCAATGTGAAAGAGGAACGGCTTATTGAGTTCTACACATGTTGAGGTACTATATGAATGACAAACGAAGAACTTGTTGAAGTAATAACTAGGGTCGAAACAGTGTCAAGGACATTTATGAACTCCTAAATCATTTCAGCCTAAACCACACTTGAAATCAGTGGAAATCAGAGAGTTAAAATATATTTCTTATGTTAATCTAATAATGTCATACGTATTATTGTCGTGGAGTTACTCTTCTTTAAGAAATAAAGGTTTCATTGCTCAGGAATGCGCTGTGAAAGTAATATGTGGTGTTTTCTAGACAATTCCTACAGCAGTAAGACATTTTGACTACTGCTTCACAGTATATTTAGTCTCTCAAGTACTTTGCTGCTAACAACCTACCACAGTTCATAAGGAATAGTGTTGAATGTAATTACACTATAAGAATAAAAAATGACTTCTACACCAATACTCTACATGTGTGATGGAGGATAAATCTGTTGTCACTCTGTTCGCGCTCCCCTGCACTGTTCGCGAACTCTGGATGAGAAGAATCAATGCCGGTAAACCTTAAACCATGGTCTGGCGGTATTCCCGCCTCGCACGTCAGTGTAGTAAGTTCGGCCCGTTCCACCCTGTATCGTCTCACTGCGAGAGCTTCCTTATTTCTCCTCGGTGTCATGTGAGTCCTTGTATGCGTCGATTCGTTGTTTGTCTCTTAGCGTCTCGAGTTTATGACTAAATGTTGACACATCGTTGTCTTGCGCCGTGATGTTGTCCATGGCTCCCAGGAATATTGCATGTACAGATACTATCACTTGTTGTTTTGACAAGTCCAGGTCAGCTTTGTTAGAAACTTATGATTGGTTTGTTGACACGATCAACGCAACTTCAGGACCGATTCACACGCCTTACTTCCATTCTGAATGTTATTTATTTCATGTAAGTTTGGAGATCCCCTTCAGAATGATATTCTGGCTAAGAAATGAAAGAGGAAACCGTCTGGTAGAATTTTGCATAGAGAATAACTTAACCATAGCTAACACTTGGTTCAAGAATCATGAAAGAAGGTTGTATACATGGAAGTTCCCTGGAGATACTAAAAGGTTTCAGATAGATTATATAATGGTAAGACAGAGATTTAAGAACCAGATTTTAAATTGTAAGACATTTCCAGGGGCAGATGTGGACTCTGAACACAATCTATTGGTTATGAACTGTAGAGTAAAACTGAAGAAACTGCAAAAAGGTGGGAATTTAAGGAGATGGGACCTGGATAAACTGAAAGAACCAGAGGTTGTACAGAGTTTCAGGGAGAGCATAAGAGAACAACTGACAGGAATGGGGGATAGAAATACAGTAGAAGAAGAATGGGTAGCTTTGAGGAATGAAATAGTGAACGCAGCAGAGGATCAAGTAGGCAAAAAGACGAGGACTAGTAGAAACCCTTGGGTAACAGAAGAGATACTGAATTTAATTGATGAAAGGGGAAAATACAAAAATGCAGTAAAAGAAGCAGGCAAAAAGGAATACAAACGTCTCAAAAATGACATCGAAAGGCAGTTCAAAATGGCTAAGCAGGTATGGCTAGAGGACAAATGTAAGGATGTAGAGGCTTATCTCACTAGGGGTAAGATGGATAATACCTACAGGAAAATTAAAGAGACCTTTGGAGAAAAGAGAACCACTTGCATGAATATCAAGAGCTCAGATGGAAACCCAGTTCTAAGCAAAGAAGGGAAAGCAGGAAGGTGGAAGGAGTATACAGAGGGTCTATACAGGGGCGATGTTCTTGAGGACAATATTATGGAAATGGAAGAGGATGTAGATGAAGATGAAAAGGGAGGTATGATACTGCGTAAAGAGTTTGACACAGCACTGAAAGACCTATGTCAAAACAAGGCCCCGGGAGTAGACAACATTCCAATAGAAATACTGACAGCCTTGGAGAGCCAGTCGTGACAAAACTCTACCATCTGGTGAGGAAGATGTATGAGACAGGCGAAATTCCCTCATACTTCAAAAAGAATACAATAATTCCAGTCCGAAAGAAAGCAGGTGTCGGCAGATGTGAAAATTACCGAACTATCAGCTTAATAAGTAACCGCTGCAAAACACTAACCCGAATTCTTTACAGACGAATGGAAAAAACTGACAGATGCCGACCTCGGGGAAGATCAGTTTGGATCCCGTAGAAATTTTGGAACACGAGAGGCAATACTGACCCTACGCCTTATGTTAGAAGATAGATTAAGGAAAGGCAAAGCTACGTTTCTAGCATTTGTAGATTTAGAGAAAGCTTTTGGCAATGTCGACTGGAATACTCTCTTTCAAATTCTGAAGGTGGCAGGGGTAAAATACAGGAAGCGAAAGGCTATTTACAAATTGTACAGAAATTAGATGGCAGTTATAAGTCTCGAGGGACATGAAAGGGAAGCAGTAGTTTGGCAGGGAGTGAGACAGGGTTGTAACCTCTCCCCGATGCTATTCAAACTTTATTTTGAGTAGGTATTGAAATCCATGGAGAAGAAACAAAAACTTTGAGGTTCGCCAATTACATTGTAATTCTGTCGGAGACAGCAAAGGACTTGGTAAAGTAGTTGAACGGAATAGACAATGTCTTGAAAATGGGGTATAAGATGAACATCAACAAAAGCAAAACGAGGATAATGGAATGTAGTCGAATTAAGTCAGGTGATGCTGAGGGAATTTGATTAGGATATGAGACACTTAAAGTAGTAAAGGAGTGTTGCTATTTGGGGTGCAAAGTAACTGATGATTTGTCGACGTAGAGAGGATATAAAATGTAGACTGTCAATGGCAAGGAAAGCGTTTATGAAGAAGAGAAATTTGTTAACATCGAGTACAGATTTAAGTGTCAGGAAGTCGTTTCTGAAAGTATTTGTATAGAGTGTAGCCATGTATGGAAGTGAAACGTGGATGATAAACAGTTATGACAAGAAGGGAATAGAAGCTTTCCAAATGTGGTGCCTCAGATGAATGCTGAAGATTACATGGGTAGATCACATAACTAATGATGAGGGATTGAACAGAATTGGGGAGAAGGGGAGTTAGTGGCACAACTTGACTAGTTGAAGGGATCGGTTGGTAGGATATGTTCTGAGGCATCAAGGGATCACCAATTTAGTATTGGAGGGCAGCTTGTAGGGTAAAAATCGTAGAGGGAGGCCAAGAGATGAATGCACTAAACAGATTCAGAAGGATGTAGGTTGCAGTAGCTACTGGGAGATGAAGAAGATTGCACAGTATAAATTAGCATGGAGAGCTGCATCAAACCAGTCTCAGGACTGAAGACCACAATAACAACATATCTAGAATATGATATAACTCATCAGGCAGCAGCTGAAAAACTTTTAAAAATTTTTTCTTCTAGGAGTTTATAAAAATGTCTGCTAGGATTCCTGAGAAAGGGTTTAGACCATCATATTGTTGATATAACTGTCCACTGAACTCAGAATAATTAAATTTAATCACAATTTGAAGCAAATTCGTGAAAGTATTAATTATTTCGTTAGAAATGTCTTTTTTAAACAGACATAAATTTTTTTCTGGTATGTACATCACTGTTTTGACTGGCGTATTTGTACAGAGATTTTTAATGTCGAAAGAAATTAACCTAGTATCTTCATCACAATATATGCCTTTAAAATGATTCCATGAACCTTCTGCGAGGCACGTAAGTGTGAATTGCAGACCAACCATGTAGATGTAGATGTAGAACTTTATTGACTATGTTTTGTCTGTTGGAGATTTTTTTCAATATGTCGTGCAGGAATCTAACTACGTCATGGAAGGCATTATTGATGTTATTCTAAATGGGTGGTACAGGATGTCTTAATTAATGAACTTTAAAATCTACACGTAACTTTGGAGCTTGAGGGTTCATGTTAATTAACTGTTTGTTTTGGTAAGATTTAAGTAAATATTTAGTAACGTCAACCGCGTCTCTCATTCGATTTTGCAAAACAGGACTGAGATCCCCATGTAGCTCGGAAATGTCGTTTTCCTCGAAACACTTCAAGCTTTGCGTAACATATGCGTGCTTTTTGGCGATGACGATGACATTCCCTGTTTAAGACTTTGTTATTAAAGCATCGTTTACTTTAAGTTTATTATTAATAGCTTTAATTATTTTTATATAATTTATGACAGAATTATGAGAAACAGTTAAATTTTAGCTAACAATATTGTAAATATCATGTGCTATTCTGGTCTGACGAGAGCTATCTATTTTAGCACTATCAAGGCCAGATTTCAAAGCTACCACCATATTTTCGCTTGCATTTTTGTTAGACAGTTGTGGCATGGCGTTGTATTTTAAACCATTTTCAAGCAAAGAGACTTTGTCTTTTGTAAAACTGGTCATTCTTATTTAAAATTCTGTTATAAAATCAGTGATCACTTTTTCTAAATGTAGTAATACTACAAAACTTTTTACAGGTAACAGACGAGGCACTATACTTACTTTCTGTTCATGCCTATTAATAATAGCCTTTTTACATTTATCCATACGGTCATAAATAAGAACGTAAAAGTCATCAATTTGAATATTGTACTGAACATAAAAAATTTTATTTACTTCTAAATATAGGTAGTAAGCCTAGGGCATCTTTCTTAGTGTAAAGCGTACTTATTTTGCCTGACATTAATTTTTGCACTAAACGTTGGAAAGTGCATGGTTCTTTTGGGGTTTGCTTAAAATTTAGATAAGCTTTAACATAGTTAGGCACAAATCCGATTTCTTCGCAACATTTACTATAATTAATAGCCATATCTGTTTGAGAATTTTAATTTTAGGATTTTATGTTTTGTAACAGCATTGGCTTCATGTGCAGGCAAAAATGTTGATATTTTAGACCTTTTGTGACTGTGCACTCAGCAATCGTGTATGCAGTCACATAAAATTTTAACAGTCAGTCAACCGCTTGAACACAATTTTTTTAAACAATTGCATAGACCAGGTTTCGATAGCTTTAAGACTATCTTCATCAGAATGATAAAGGTTACATGCACTCACATGAGAACTTTTAAATTTTCAACAACAGTGCTACCGTCAAATGACATGTATTCGTGCCACATATAATTTCATACACGATTGCTGAGCGCACAGCCATAAAATGTTTGAAATATCAAGATTTATTCCTTATATCACCTTATCCGGTTGTGGGCGCGTCAAAACGGAGCATGTATTGCGCCCCTCTTTCGCGCCGATGGTCACGTACTGACGTCCCAACGTGACATTTCCAGAGCGATCTGTATGACGTCCGTGCTTCTGATACCATTATCCCTAATGCATTTACCTCTGTCCTGGATTGCTGAGTTACTCCTGCATTAAATGACGAATTACTATGTGACTTCACTCGAGATGATGATAGTTCACCATCTTAAAAATCGCCGGGACTCCACAAAATTCTTACCCAATTTTGTGTACATTTTGGGCCTCTTACAGGTGATGCCATTGAGTCACTGGTGAGTAAGGTGATATGGGGACGGTGGGGGGGGGGGGAGGGGTTGATTCCTGACCTTTTCAATGTCGGTAATATCGTTATAATTACGAAGACGACTGATAAATTCCACCTGATCACACAGCCTAATTTCGATTACGAAACTGGCACCCTGGTGGTTAACAGCCATTGGTCGATATTAATAGAGAAAATTTTTGCTGTTCACCAATGATGTGTGCCTTGACAGACGATCCTGACTGAAACCGAATGCTGGCATGTCGTCTCGCTGACTGCAGAGGCTTTTGTTTCTAGAGTCTTAGTTTTCATTGAATTTAACACTTTCATATGGCAGGTGCTCAAGACGACTGGTCTCAGTCATACTATGTGTCAAGTACTATCCAATCTTTTTTTACTGATGGTTCAGAATTTGACAGAGAGGATGGAGGATTTACCCCCCAGTTTACCGTCCGACTGGTCTTATCGCAAAGGCGCCCCCTATCCATGTCGCTTTTTGTCCTGTGCCTACAACGTCGGCTTCGTCGTATCTCTTATCAATTATATGGCTGGAAGATATTGGGGGAAATCCTCTCAGAACGAGTGTACACGGATGATATTATGGCACTGCTGCGTGAAATCGATCACATATCTTTCCTCAAGGACATATTTGACTGCTATTGTTCTGTCTCTGGGGCCAACATTAATTATTAGTAACATACATTGTTACCATTACGGTTTTTTTTATCAAATTATCATTCCATTGGCAACTGTGATTCTACGCCACAAATTAGGGGGATACCAACAATCGCTACACGATAAAAAAGGCTGCACTCTATTGGTGGGAGAAGGTGAACCGATTTCAAGGGCAATTAGTGAACGCAAATGTCGTTAACTTACCCTTCTTCACAAAGTATATATCTTACGTCTCCACATTGTCCATAAAGTATACAATGTTGCACAAATATTTCAGTTCCCCACGATGGTAGCGCTTAAATTGAGGCATTTATTCGGTCTTTCCCTTGGAATAGCCATATTTTTCAACTCTGGCATGGAATGGTAGTGAGGCCCCATCAATAGAAGGGAAAAGCGGGAGCTACCACACGCTTCATTGTTGCCAGATTTATTCAAGAAAGTCTTCATTTTGTATACTTTGGCCCCTTCCCCTCCCCTTCCCCATCAGAAAACTGGTGGTAAAACAACTCAGACTGTGCTGGGCTGCCAGATAGGATGGACATAAGTATGCATTGTTTGAGTTGTCATAGGCAGTACCCCATACAGTGTGTACATCATGAGGTCTGGAGTCCAACTGACCTAGTTTACAGCACCACCACCAGCGGTCCCTATAGTTCTTCCACCTCTTCTCCTCCCCTCCCCCCCCCCCCCCCACGTAATCCAATACTGTGATCTGCAGAAAAGTGGGGGGAAATGGAGTCAGTCTGTGCTTAGCTGCTGGACTGGGAGTACAGACGTAATTATTTACCGTGTTCAATGGATTAGATGTCTGTGCTGCAGAAGCATGTGAGTACTGTGAGCTTAGTTTATATTTTCTGGTGCTACTGGAGTGAGGGTCGTTATTTTCTTCGTTTCTCGAATCACGCGGTGGTGTCCAAGCAAAGACGGGAAAATCTGAACAATTATACCAACAGAACTCGAAGCACTGTCCTACAGACGAGAAAAATGGCTGGAATTTTCGGAGAATTTGCGATGTCCTACAGTTGCTGGTCTGGAGATGGTCTAAAGCCACAATGGTGGGTGAGGGACAACATCCCGCCAGAGGAGGATTGTTTGCTTGGACTTGTCATTGAAGAATCGAACAAACAAGACATCACATAATTCTCAGGACTTTCTGTAGATGCCTTCCACACATCTTGGTCGAACCAGTTTGTCGGGGCTCCTTTACCCCTCACAAAGGATCTTTTGTTAATGGGAATCTCTGATTGGCTGTTAACTCAGTTTACTCGCCAAACTGCTGCTGGTGCTGGTGTGGAATTACTGCGTGCCACTTTCTGCTGACGAGATTTTCAGCAGTAAAACTATTTTGTAAAGACGCCATATTGTATTGACAATCAAACCCTGCAAATGTGCTTTAAAGATGGTAAAATACGGATATTATGGCCAAAGACAGTTCCTCAGTTACACTGCTGTGCTGTTGACGAGGAAAGTTTGAATTTTTTGGTGTGAAACCCCCCAAACCGCTGCTGTTGCCAGTGTTGGAGCACTGTCTGCCATATTCTTCGGCAGACGGACCAGTTACGAGACTTTCAGTGGAAAAACTATTTTGAACAGACCGAAAAAATAAGATACAGCAGTTATAGGGAACCGATGGTTAAACCCAGCAACAGTGATCTACTGTAATACGAAGACTAGCGCTAAAGACAGTTCCTCATTTACACTGCCCTGCTACTGCCTAAAAGTGGTTGAATACTTCAGTGTGAAACCAATCCACAACTGGGCTATATCACCACATACCATATCAATGTAGTGAACACATATATCGCTCACATAGGGTATCGATTGCACAGTGTAATTCCGAAAATAAAGAGTGAAAATTATTTCTCAAGAAACCCGACACTTTAGCGAGGTTCATTGACGTAGAACGTGATGCAAACCACTAAGTAACTCGAAACGTATCGCATCTGTGCAGATCTCTACGTGAATACTCGAAGAAATAGAGGAAACTGCTAGTTCCTCTAGCGAATACCGATGTCAGTGATATAACTGATTCCAAATCATACTTCTACTTTACAAAGTCAACAAAAATTTTTCTCATATCTAGAGAACCTCCAACGTATCTTCCAGCCGTCTTTCACCACTTACATGCACAAAATGCACGCCACAATCATTGTTCTGTCAACCAAATAATGATGGGAAACGTACAGTGCGAATCAACCTGACAATTTGCATGAGAGGGAATAATTGTCCTCCGCAAACACACGCCCATATTAGATCTTCTCAAATTCCCACAAAAAACTCAGGCTGTCCAACACATACTGAGTATAAGTTCGCTATTCATCCGACTAGAGGGCAAAAGGGCTAGGTCAGCTACATTCCTGTACCACAGCTGGCTCCTCCACTTCGGGAAGTTCGAACTGTAAGCCAAAAATATCAATCGTTCAGGCGACAGGTTATCAGGCTACTACCACATTGCTCGCCCTCGCACCCCAGACAGAACTGACCTGGGAAACGAGCCACATACATTGCATCACTGTGCCTACAATTAAATATTGCGATTGCAGTCTCAGCCTGACGATATTCGACAACGAGTGAAGTATCTCTTAAACCAAATGATAGTAAATTAACGCAATAGGAGGACTATATCCCACAGACAATTAGCCACAAGAGAGGCTCCCTGTATTGGTTTCTTCTGTACCACAACCAAGCAGCATATGAGCATAGCTTTGTACACTGCCATACATTTTGTTTTTCTCATCACAGCCTCGAGGTCTGTGTCAGGGTCTAACCTGGCATTAACACATTTCGATACTTTGGCTCTGAGTTAAAACTGGATATCGCATGGTGTAAATTATGCTACTGCTTCTACAACAAATGCACACACACACACACACACACACACACACACACACACATACATACATACACTTGAGATGATTTTAAGTAACGACAGTCATCACATATGGAACGTAAAGAGTTTTGTAGCATTGTAGAGCATTTCCAGACAGCTGTAGAAAGGTGATTGACAACCTTTAAACTCATCTTTAGCAGTGATGGCTTGCTGTTCTCTTTCGATTGGTTCCTCATACTGCAGTCATGCACACGATCACTGTTTTGATGCTAGCCATCCCTGGAGAATGTTGTATCTCCACCAGGTCTCTTTCTCCATCTCAAACAAGTGATGTCAGTCAATCATTATGTGGTAATCAAAAGTGTACCACTGGTTGGATGGGATGGAAAAGACGCCATCCATGAACTGCAATAATAAAAATCACAATTAATAGTGCCATCAATTTTAGCAATTTTACCATAATTTAAACACCAACCAGTGAGGCGACAGCATTCTTCCCAGTTTCTGTATAATTGCTAAACCGTCACTCAACTACTTCACGATTACCATGTACAAGATAGTGAATGTAGATAGGTGACTTTGCCGTACGTCCATTCATTGTTAATTCTCGAAAATAGTATACACCGAAGTGTACCAGACACCATCCTACACATTTATAAAATTTCGATAATAGGGCGTATTTCATGATCTGTCTCTATGTCTATAGGAGTCACAGGCATTCCCATATTCTTAGAAGAAAGTTAGAGATTGAAAGATCTCTTCGCATTGCCTTTGACCAACCCTCACTGCAACAATGTCACCGATTAAATTTGCATCTAACCAGAAGTAGACCGGTGCATTTCATGTCTTGTGAAGGAACAGAGCAAGTTGAGTCCGTAACTGCTGATCCACACCAATCTTACTGACGGTACCCATCGAAGGGCACTAGATTCTTCAGATGCGTGCATGTTGAGGGGTTAGCAGCTGATTATGGCGTATAGTAGACGTGAAAGTGCTGCGATGATATAACAGGTGGTTAAGAAGGAGAAACTGGTGGTTTCTATGCGTGATGGAGCTCCAGATAGATGGTGTTTGAAGCATTTTACGTAAATCAAATGCACTATCAATTCTAAAGAACTTTTCTAGTGTGTAAGGTCAGTAGAAAGAAGGTATTGGTAAGAGAGAACATAAACACATGCACTCCTATGGCTACACTTATACACTTGGATTATGCACTTAGAATGTGCTGTAGTGTCAGATCATTGAGGTTTCTGGCCTATTAATCATGTGGAAAGCGATGCTGTTACTGATTCAATGTAAGAAATATATTTCCAGTGCATGACATACATTCTCCTTGCAAGTTTCTCCACAATAAATTATGTTTACAAACTGTAAAATAAAAAAAAAAACACTTCCTTAGAACATCGATACTTTGTGATACATGCACAGTATAACTTTGCAGAGGTGTGTAGCGCCCACTGTTCACATCAGAAATTATACTATGCTCGCAGCAGTCCTATATAAAATGATCATTAGTAATGGAGAATGCCTGTTACAAGGAAACGGAAAAACGCATATCAGCAGTTCTTAAATGTGAAATTATATGTTATCACCACAAACTCCGTAAACAGGACATCAGTTAACCAGATGTATACATGGAGATTGCACTACCTTACAAACACCTGGCGCTAACTTACAATTATCGTAATTATGAAACTGAAGACTCCATTTTATGCCCAAGATGTGGCAAGGAAATCCAGTATGTCACATAAATCTTTGCTCATCTGGAGGAAAGTGCCGAAAGAGGATGAACAACATCACATGAGCTGTAAGTCCTCTGATGATTGAGAGGTTTAACGATCGTGTGTAGATACAGCTCGAAGTCATACACGCAACATGTATACTGATCGAATAAATCTTATGCCACACAACTGATACACCCCGACATAACAATGGAAGGAAATGCTTAAATAACATGCAGCAACTTCCCTCTCTCTCCCTACAATTCATCATAGGTCTACCATTAAATCATACGCTGTTACAATTCTGTCTCTAACAATCACTCCTCTATTTTCTGTCATCCTTCATTGCAGATACAAGTAAGGTGAGAGGCAGATGGTTCTGTTTTGCCCAGGAAAGCATCAAAGACATCAGTCAACTCACGTGTATCATGTATGTGGCAGCAAGATGAAGACACGCTTACACTCCTGCATTTTGGTGTATTTCTCCATCAATTTATACATATTTTCCCTCACTTTTTGGTTATTTTATGTCAATTATGGTGACGCCATCCGGATATCACTTCACGTCACGTATTCTAAAACTGCTTGTAAATGTGGTAGCACAGTCATCGGCACCTAGTGCAAACGCACTATTTTTCTTGTTGGATGGTATTATATAGCACTATACATGAATGCAGTTGCAGTGCGTTTTCTGTATGTCTATCTATCGCGGATGGTTCAGCAAAAGGGCAGAGTGCCTTCATACATGCTGCTGCCATCACGTGGTTACAAAGAAGGAGGGGTGAGGTATTTCCCGAGAGACAGGAAGTCAGCTCAGGATGTGTGCCTGCTCAGGTGTGCACATCAGACTGTGTTGCATCCCGGCAGGTGCAGAGTGCTATGTGTCCTCAGCTAAAGAGTTAGAGCACTGTGGGACTGTAGTATACAACAGCAGAATGGATCGAATGTTTGACCTTCTGCAGGCCAGGTTAGGTGTCTCAAACCCTAACACACAGTATTGGGTGGCTTTACGTAAAACGCTTCAAACACTGTCCATCTGGAGTTCCATCATGCATAAAAACCACCACTTTCTTATCCTAAACCATCAGCTATATCATCATAGCACTTTCATATCTATGAGAAATCAATGGAAATGGCACACTGACCCATCTTGTCACTGTGAAACATGAGTGTAAATATAGAGATAGTCAGTCACCTTTGGACGACAACACAAAACTCGAGTTCCCATATGTTGTGACTGTTTACTTAAAATCATCCTGTGCGTGTGTTTTATGGGAACAGCAGTATTATGTATACCATGCGATGCCCAGCTTCCAGTCAGAGCCAATGCACCGAAACATGTTGGTATCAGTTTAGAATCTGACACATACCTCGAAATCATGATGAAAAAACAAAATTTAGGGCAGTGCACGAAGCTATACTCATACACTGCTTGGATGTGTTACAGCAGAAAAACCAATATATCAAACAAAAACACAGGGAGCCTTCCATGTGACTCATAGTCTGTGGGATATAGTGCTCCTACAGTACAAACAATGACACTTTACACCAGAAAGTGGAAACTACTTCGATCCCTGAGTGGGTCAACACCTCTATATTTAATGGGATTGGTGCATGTGCTCGATGCCAACATGCAGGTGGTATTTTTTTCCGATATTTATACACTGAATGGCTAAAGAAACCGGTCCACCTAATGCCATGTAGGACTTGTGGGAACATGCAGTGCTAAACAGGATGTGGAATGGACTCGACTAATGTCTGAAGTAGTGCTGGAGAGCATTGACACCTTGAACGCTGCAGGGCTGTACATAAAGCTGTAAGAGTACGGCAAGGTACAGACCACTTATGAACGGAAGGTTGCAAGGCATCCAAGATATTCACCACATTGCAAGGCATGCCAGACATACACAGTAATATTAATGTTTGTGGAGTTTGGTGGCCACTAAGTATTTAAACTCGTAAGAAAGTTCCTTGAAAAACTCTTTAGTAATTCTGGATGTGTAGGGTGTCGCATTGTCCTGTGGTAATTTCTCAAGTCTGTCAGAATGCCCAATGAACATGAATGGATGCAGGCGATCAGACAGGATGTTTACGTACAACTCACTGGACAGAGTCATATCTAGATGAATCTGGGGTCCCATATCACTCCTACTTCCCACACCCCACACCATTACAGAGTCTCTACAAGGTTGAACAGTCCCCTGCCGACATGCAAGTTCCATGGATTCTTGAAGTTGTCTCTATATCTGTATACATCCACCTGCTCAACACAATATGAAAAGAGATTCGTCTGGCTAGGAAACATGTTTCCAGTCATCAACAGTCAAATTCCCTTGCTGACAGGCCCAGGTGAGGCATAAAGCTTTGTGTCACGCTGACATCAGGGAGACGTGAGAGAACCCCCAGCTCTGTGAGCCCATATCGACGACATTTCATAGAGTGGTTCGTACGATGAGACTTGTTGACGGCCCATTACTGAAATCCGCAGCAATTTCTGGAAGGGTTGCACTTCTGTCACGCCAAACGGTTCTCTTCAGTCGTCATTAGTACTGTTCATGCACGATGTTTTTCTGGACATAGCTACGTCAAAGATTTGATGTTTTACCATAAACCTGATATTCACAGTACACTTAAGAAATCGTCATATGGGAAAATCCCCACTCCATCGCTACATCAGAGATGCTGTGTCTCATCGTTCGTTCGCCGACTATAATACCACGTTCAAACCTGCCATTGTAGCAGCTGTAAATGATCTAACAACTGGGCCAGACACTTATTGTCTTTCATATACGTTGCTGACCGCAGCGCGGTATTCTGCCTGTTTACATATCTCTCTACTTGATTACGCGTGCCTATAAGTTTCTTTGGTGCTTCAGTGTATTTCGCGATGGCAGGCTCTTGTAATATCTTATCAAGTTCTCTATTGGACGATGACAGCAGGTTTCTTGCAGCTTGTAGTTTATAATTGTCTGTTGGGTGACAGACGTGAATATACCCTGAGGGGCGTAGTTCTGCTTTGGACTAAGATACCTGTATGTAGTTTCTACCTGTATGTGGTTTGGAGACATACCACAATGCAGTAACAAAATCCTCGTCCTTCTTATCGTTACCGTACTGTCTTTTTATACACTACGTGATCAAAAGTATCTGGACACCCCCAAAAACGTACGTTTTTCTTATCAGTTGTAGTGTGCTGCCACCTACTGGCAGGTAGGTGGCAGCAACAGTTTAAAGAGTGAGCGCTCTCCGTGGAGGGCGGTGTGGTGACGCACCAATCCAGCGTGTGTGCGGAGGCAGTTTACTTGTGACCAACGACTGTGGTGGATGACCAACTGATCTCGCAAGGAATTTATAGCGCTGCGAGCACTGTATATGTTGCATACGCTTATTTGTTTTTATTTATCTGTCTGTCTTCGCAGTATATGTACGAGAGTCTGGTGACCGATAGTTATATGCAGCATCCAGAAGTGATGATTTTGAATGGTGCAGGATACGAGTTGTGAGTTTACTACAACGATATGGTATGTGGTAATGTAGCCCAATTGGAGTTCGGCTTGAAGCTAAAATATTCGAACTTTCCTCAACAGCAGCAGAACAGTGTAATTGAGGAAGTGTATTTGACGCTAGTCTCCATATTTCACGATCAGTAGATCACTTTTGCTGTGTTTAAATGACAGAACAAAATGACTGCTGTATGTTTTTTCGAACTGTTCAAAATATTTTTCCTGCTGAAATTCTCGTAATCGATCCGTCTGCAGAAAAATATGGTGGACTGTGCTCCCACACCGGCAGCAGCAGTAGTTTGGCGGGTTTAACACAGAAAAATTCAAGCTTTCCTCGACAAAAGCAAAGCAGTGGAATTGAGAATGCATCTGTGGCGATAATTTCCGAGTTTAATGTAGAGCACTTTCGCAGGGTTTAACAGTTAGTGCAATATGGCGATCTGTACAAAGTAGTTTTGCTGCTGAAAGTCTCGTCTGCAGAAAATGGCGAACAGTGTGCTCCCAAACCAGTAGCATAAGCAGTTTGGCAGGTAAATTCAGTAAGAGCCAATCAGAATGCCTCATTCACAAGAAAGCCTGCTTGATGTGTATAGGAATCTCCACAGACTGGTTTAAATAAGACAGGTGCAAGGCGTGTATGGAAAATTCTGAGAATCATGTGACGTCTTGTTTGTTCGACTGTTGAAAGACAAGTCCAAGCAGTCCATCCTCCACTATCGGAATGCTGTGCCTCACCCGCCATTGTGACTTTAGACCATCACCAGACCAGCAGCTGTAGGACATCGAAAATTCTCCAGAAATTCCAGTCATTTTCTTGGTTGTAGGACAGTGCATCAATTTCTGTTTGTGCAATTGTTCTGATTTTCCCATCTGCGCTTAGAAGTGAGGAAAATAGCTTCCCTGACTCCAGCAGCAGTAGCAAATACAAATTAAGTCTAGTGACTGTTTGAGAAAGGTGATGAACACCACAGGAGTTGTAGAACTCAGAAATTTGTCTCTCTCTCTTGCAGTGCTTTTAAACAAGCAGCCAATTTTCGAAATGTGATGTCTGTTTTTAGAGTTACAGAGATATTTATGTCAACTTCCAAACATTGTCGTTTTGGTTTGTAAAATCTGTTGCCCACAAAAGCATGTGAAGTGTCTCTTGGACCTTGCACAAGCGTGCAGCTATCTTTTTTAGAGCCTGTGTTCTAGTGGGACGGTATACATCGCAAAAATGAATCATACTACTATGCAGCGATGATTTTGAAAGTGGATTTCGGGACATATTCAATTGGATTTAGGAACTCTTGAAGCAGCTTGTGCTAAATGGCAAGGGTATATCCCACAAAGCGTGCAAAGTGTCTCAGGGGCCTTTCCGCAAGTGTGTCACGATAATTTTAAAGTCAGTGTTAAAATGTGGTGGTTGTGGTATTCATCAGAATAAAACGCGTAACTGTTTAAATATTTTACCAATATCTACAAAGCTGTCTCTCTCTGTTTGTTTAGTGGTGCATTTAGATCCCGTGACATCCTGAAGTTATATATGCGAGAAAATTGTGCAACAATATGTGTAATAACTGCTGAAGAAGTTCCAGTTTAATGACAGAAGGAATACAATTCCCAGGGTTGGGAAGGAGAAGGAGGAGGGTCACAGGTAATTTCATCGTGTCAATAGCTGCTTGGAGTACAGCCTTGCTTGGCCGTGCCACAAGCTGGCGAGTTGCCTCTTGGGGTCTTGTAATCCGGCGTGATGCCTCTCATCCAGTGGGGTGCAGGGACTGTGGGTCGAACGTCTTTCCCCTGCACTTTGGAAGTCTGATTGACTGTACTTCTATCGAATGACCTACATTTATAGCATACACATTTATGAGTATGAGCTGTGAAGTGTAACTCCTTCAATATTGCCTGAAGCATATTCATCAAATATCACTGATATCGGCAAATTACTCACATAATAATATACTACTCCTACTTCAGCACAGACATTCTTCCACTGAAAACCGTAAACAATTATTTCCGTCCTCGCAGTCCATCAACTAGGCACGGACTGAGTCATTTTCCCACCTTTTTCCCCGGACTGTATAACACCCCAAATATAAGCCCTAGTACATCTCTTTTGACAGCAAAATATATAAAAATTAGTTATCCTGACCTTGACGGTAGCTACTGGCAACGAAATATTAAAACTATTGAAAATTTGACCAATAGAAATACTAGGGAACTAACAACATGTATTCCATGGAAAGAACTAAATGAATGACTACCAGATGATCACTTGATCTACGAGCATGACACTCTAAATAAAAAATTCAAAATATATCCTTTACGAAGGTTGAAACCCAGACGAGATAAAGTGATCAGATATTACACTTATCCTAGAAAAGAGTTGTAGCCGCATCTAGATGTAAGTTCATTGCGACTACAATGAAAAACTTCAATGGGGATGTTAATTCGCTCTCTTGTAGACGTCGCGATAGAAGCACGCTTATTGACTGATAGCTGATTGTTTCAGAACGATCTGGAATTTTAAAGTTTTTCAGATATCGTCTTTACGTTTTAGTCATAGTTCTTAAGAAAGTTGATAGAACATTTACTGTTTAGCCAGCCAACGGAACAGATATTTTACGAGAGAGAAAAGTAACTCGTGTGATAGTTAATCAATTCTGGAACTTAGTCGTTGTGATCTGTGTTCGTCACGAACATTGAATCGCACTGCAATGTACCAGACGCCGACATAAACTCTATAAATAGACTAGAGTAGGAAACATATACACGCATTCATGAAGAATTCACAGGTACACCGTGTTGTTGGAAGCTGTAGTCAATGTCAGAATTGCTGATGTACTTCGTAGCTTCAATTCTCTGAATGACAGCTCGGTGAGCTTTCCAGTGCAGTGGCTAGATAACCGAAAAGTTATAACTTTAATACCTCGTGTCTTCTACATCATTTAATTGAACATTATTGTGTAACTGCGAATAATAATTTTCTGGATAGAACGCCGAAGCTAAAGGTGATTGAGTGACATTATTAACAGGGAACAGTAACTGAACATTGTATTACGATGCTTCTGTATGTTATTTTGAGAATACACTATCTCTGGATTTACGAAATAGGAGTTGTTGAATTAGCACCGTAGCCACGCATTAACGACGCTATAATACTTCCCAAATCAACATCCTCGCAAGACTACAATGTGGCACTGGCTTGAGTGGTGTAACTCATATTAGCTACATTTGAACATTCATTTGCAAACCGGGTATAAGAACTACTGTTATCAAGTTTCTCGTAAGATTATAAGCCCTTCACGAACACGTGAAGGATATTTGGTTTATTGTTTCAGATAAAAGGAGTTGTTGCGGTACCGAGTGGTGCAGTCGCTGTGAGTAGCAGTAAAGAAGACAGACATCCTTCCAACACCATTGCTTCAATTATAAGCGAGGGCCGCTTATACATTTTGGCATGCTGCTCCATCGGTTGGGGATATCTGTTAAAGGGAGGCAGTATCTGAAACTAACCAAACAAAGCTAGGAGTTTGTTTTAACAGTTACAGATCGGAGTTGTCGCGATCGAAGGAATCCTACCTGAGTTTAAATAAACAATGCATACTTACATCCACCCTATCTGGTGGCCCAGCACAGTCTGAGTCCTTTTCCTACTAGTTGCCAGATGGGGAAGGGAGGCGAGGGGAGCCATGTAAACAAAATTAAGACTTACAGCTTTCCTATTCAACAGCCCAGCACAGGTTAAGTCCTTTTACCCCAAGTTATCAGGTGAGGGTGGGGCGGGTGGATGGGTGGATGAGTGGGGTTATATAGTGGGAGGTAGCCCAATTGGCCTCTTTTCCAGCCAAAATCTGTACATTCCGTCATGACGATGCTGTGATGTTGCCACTTCTATGGCCGCCATCTTGGATGTGCGATCTGGCAAAAACTCACAGTGGGGTGGTGCCTGCTTTGCCCTGCTACTACTGTCTCCATGGAGGGTTAGGACTTCGCAATATCCAAGTTCAGGCTTCAATATTCTATATAGAGCATATCGTATTTAGATGTACTCCTTCCACTACATCTCGCTTATATACATGTATTGGACATTCCAGGATAACTCCCTCTAGGCTTGTTGGCTAGATCAGTTCTAAATTGCGACAAATATGGATATTATAATTAGTTTCCTGGGAGGTGACATTTTTTCAATGATGTACATTACCACCAGATATTTGCTTTCCAATTGGAGAGTACAATCATCCCCTGCCCTCTTCCCCATGCTGAAATGGCCCACCTTTGAGATCTTGGAAAACAGTGTGGTTCACGTTTGTCTTCTTATCCTCCAGACGGAAGTCGCCTCATCATGGTATAAGTTCATTCGCAATCTGATACCTATTAAGGAATGCCTCCATTGCATTTGTCTTAGTGTGACTGGTCTTTGTGACACATGTCATTGACCTGATACATTAGCACAAATACATGTCTCTTGTGGATGAGAACACTGGCACTGGATTTGCTGACAACTGGCTTTTCTTTCCTGATCAGCTGAAGCTGCTTCCCAGTTGAAGATCTGTGTCCAGGGTTTTTGTTTACCCTCAGATGAAAATTAATTCAGTTGTAGGGCTCCTTGGACAGTACGCTCACTAGGTCATCAGGTGTGACAACGATCCTGACCCAAAGTTTTTCACCAATTCATTGGAAGTGGCGGAAGCCACGACGTTATCATGTTTTATTTGCCATTTTGTACCACTTTCCATTTAATGGTCTAGGTATTGGATATCTATGTTTTTTTTTGTTTTCTTCTTGTTCTGCAGCCTTCTTTTGAGTCCTGGAAATGCGAAATTTATGTCTATCAAGTTTTAAAGACACAAAACAAAATTACCCAGGACGTGTGGCCTTTAATTGAAAAAGTGTCATGTTGACGTCTCCATTGGCCAAACATACCTGTCTACTGCGCATACAGATCCGGGAAGGGGACTAGCAATGGGTAGGTGATCATGAGAAAAAACTCAATATCCAGCGAGAGGAAAAAGATCTGTCTGGATGTGGAGTGTCAGAAGTTTTAATGTGGCTGGAAAGCTAGAATATCTAAAAAGTGAAACGGTAAGGCTGCGTCTAGATGTAATGTGCGTCAGTGAAGTGAAAACCAAAGAAGACAAGTGTACACGGTCAGACAAGTATCGGATAACATCCAAAGCAGCAGAAAACGGTATAACGGCAATAGGATTCATTATGAATAAGAAGATAGGACAGAGAGTGAGTTACAATGAACAGTTCAGTGACAGTGTTTCTCTGGTCAGAATCTTCAACAAACCCACCCTGAGAACGTTAGTTAAGATACACATTTCATACCGCAAGCAAAAGCTGAAGTGACAGGGAATGTATATAAGGATACTGAGCAGATAATTCATTATGTAAAGGTGAATGTAAACGTAATAGTCATGGGGAATTGGAATGCAGTTGTAGGGGAAGGAGTAGAGGGATGGTTTATGGGAGAATATCGTCCTATTGCTAGGAATGAGAAAGGATAAAAAGTAACTGAGTTTTGTAATAAATTTCAGATAGTAATAGCGAATACTCTATTCAAGAATCACAATAGAGGAAGAATACTTGGAAAAGCCAGAAGATACAGAAATATTTCAGCTGGAGTATCTCATGGCAGAGATTCCGAAATCGAATACCCTCAGGGGAAGTCAGGAACAAAGACATACACGCCACTTAGGAATGAAGTAAATAGGAAATGAAATCAAGTTAAGGTGACTTGGCTGCAAGAAAAATGTAAAGAAATCGAAAAAGAAAAGTTTGTCAGAAGGACTGACTCAGCATACAGAAAAGTCAAAGAAATCTTTGATGCAATTAAAAGCAAAGGCGTTTGCATTAAGATGGCAGATAGGCGAAAGAGTAATATGAGGGGTTCTCCGAGGGGACACCTTATCTGATGATGTGATATAGAAAGGAACAGGAGTCGATAAGGAAGAGATAGGGGAGTAATAAGAAATGGGAGAACAAGTGCAGTTCGTTTGTGTGGGTTGCGTACATTCTGGGACACACTGGGGATTATAAATCAAACACTAGTAGGGTAATGAGGGTATGAGCGCATTTTGGTTGTGTTGGTCGTATACATTCAGTGCAAACTTGATTGATTTGGGGTTCCTCTGGGGATAATGAGTCCCTCTCCCCATCCACTGAACAACTGTTATACTAAATGGTTCATGACTCCTAGGGATAATCCATCAACCTGAGAAACCCCAAAACCTCCCCTTCTCCTCTCCCCACCCTCTGGGAAGTCCCCAACATGCCACCTTCCCCCTTTCTGATACAAGCACATTTCTGACAGCAACTTAATTGAATAATTAAATAAATTGATCAATTAACTACCCCACCCATTTGGGAAACTCCAAAGCTCTGCCCTCCATCATCATCTGTAAAGTGGCAGGAAAAAGACTCAATCTATACTGAGCTGCAGGACAGGAAGGGCATAGGGCAGCTGATTTCTTTTTTTTTTAATGTTTGTTCCTACCCTGTTGGAAAATGCCTCCCTAAGCTTTCGAACCAAAATTTTGTCGAAATTTGTTGGAAAAAGCTCTATGTGTGCTCACCTTGATGCCCACAAATAAACTGAGCACCAGAAGATGTCTCTTCCCCCTCACAATCCCTCTCCCCCATCCTGGAACAAATGATATTAATATATTTTTATTTGAGGAATTCTGTTTGGATACTAATTCATAGGGGTTAGGTCTCTCTTTAACTGGCTGGGAAGGCTCTTCAATCTATGCTGCTTATTTAATTTTGGAAGATGGAGGTTTTAGAAAATACATTGAATTAGTACAAGACTAGGACAAGTAATTAAATATGCAAACAAACAGCATTTTTCCAGTTGTGGATGAATACTGTCATGTAATATACAAAAATCACTCACCACACATAATAACAGTGGCCAATTTCTTCCATGAAATACCACTTGTGCAGCAAATGCAGCGTAAGACCAGAACCGCTTTGATTTCTTTGTAGTAGCCACTCTGCCAGTGGGGCTGACCACACCACTTGTGTCTAAACCATGGTGAGGGGCCGTGCAGAGTGTGGAAACTGCTGTCAGGGTCTTGGCGCCAGAGTCTCAGTATGTTGCTTCCTATTTTTGTGTGAAGCAACGTGTGCAGATACACAGACTAAGGTTTTATGCCCACCCTCCTCAGCTCTCAAGCATACCTGGTGCTGGTAATCAGTCTATTCTTTTGTCATCAGACTTTTGGTGCTATGGAAACCTGTAACTGTTGGAACAAAGGTATTCCAGAAAAGCTAGATAGCGTCTGTCTTGTTCCACAAGAAACCACATTAACCATAATGTCTCCTAAACAACGTATTGTATAACTGGGAAACCCACAGCATTCTAAAATTGCTGAGCAGTGGATGTTTTGGAAATACTCGTTTCATGCTACCTTCCATTCTATAAGATTGATTAACTGATTAATTGAATTGGAACCCTTTGTGTGTGGCAGGTTTTCTTGCTTCCTATTGGTAGATACTAGGACTGGTATATGTTGTCAGAAATTCTGAGAAGCGATCCCAGAACCACTGGGTTTCCAAACACTACTCTGTTTTCCTTAAAAGTCATGGTTAGGTCGTTTGGTAAGAATTCCATTACATTAGCGGTAGCTGAGGATTTCAAATCTCAGCTCATTTCCACTGTGTCCTGAAACAGTTTGTGCAAGTTGTTCGACAGAGGTGTGCTTGTAATACTACTGTCAGAAACAACACATTAATGAATCGGGAATTTGATATTGCTATTGGGTGTTAATGCACTATATAATTTTTAGGTTGATTCTCTCAGCTACATTTGGAAGGAGGACGAAGGGTGTGCTGTATGATAGAATGGAGAAAATAGAAAACATCACTGCAAGACAGAGTCCACTGCAATGTATTGAGAAGCACTAAACATAACACACTTAAACTATGACCCATTCCATTGTAGTAGTTGTCATGGCAATATGTAAAAGATCGCTGAAACTCCTAAAGCTGGCCGGGGTGGCCGAGCAGTTCTAGGCACTACAGTCTAGAACTGCGCAACCACTACGGTCGCAGGTTCGAATCCTGCCTCGGGCATGGATGTGAGCGATGTCCTTAGGTTACGTTTAAGTAGTTCTAAGTTCTAAGGGACTGATGACCTCAGAAATTAAGTCCCATAGTGCTCAGAGCCATTTGAATCATTTTTTGAAACTTCCAAAGGTGACTGCCGCATATTGGTCACGCCACTAGCAGTACGCACATCTCCTAGCAGCCACCCACCACCCATTCCAGACATTCAGAGGAAGGGGAGACTGTTACCACACCTGCTGATCATTCAACCAGACAATTTACATGGGGGAGAATAATCATCCAATGAAAACACTCACCTTATTGAAAATTCCAAAATCCCCATATAAAAGTCGAGTACTTGCAACATGCACAATTGTGAAGGCTGCCCAATACATACCATCACTATTCACCAGTCAAGATTGTGACACAATTAGGTCAACTACATGCTCATACGCTGCCAGTCAAGATGAGTGTGATCAGCAGCAACTGGCACCCTCAGGTGGAAATGTCCATTCGTTTGAGTCACTGGCTAACTCTGCTATGCACCTGTTTACCAGGCAAAGATATCCTGGGAAACAAGTAAGTTGTGTTTAGTGCTTATAAATACATTGCAGTGGACTCTGTCTTGCAGTGGTATTTGTTGTTTTCTCCATCATATGATGCAGTAGAGTCTTAGCCTCCTTGTAAATGTAGTGAACCAACTTAGGAATCCTAGAGTGCTTTAAAAACCCAAATGCAACACCAATTCCCCAATTTATTAATTTATTATTTCTGATTGTGGTGTTGTGGACACACTTTTGTCAAACACTTCCCACAAATAATTGTTTAAGGATATGATGCAAATGAGCTAAAATTTGAAATACTCAGCAATCTCAAATGTTAAGGACTTCCTGCCAAGTGATCCAACCATGTCAGTACCCACCAGTAGGAGGTAGGATAAAAATCTGAAAGGGGAAAGAATGCCCAGCATTTTCAGCAGGGCTGGGGTTTCCCAGGTATCCCCTACCTTGTTCAGGACAAAGAAGGGGTTAGTTTTGTTTATAGTGGAAATTGAGATATTCTATCTAACTCTTCAGGAATGCCTTTTTTTCCATCAGCTACAGGTTTCCATAGCACTGAAAGCATGAGAACACTGGGACTGACTACCGAGGCCATGTCTCCATGAGGGATGGGAAGGTTGGAGGAAACATCTAGGTCTGCTTGTGTTTGCACTCTCTGGTTCGCACAGAAACAGGAAGTAGCCACTTGAGACACAGGTATAGAGGGAGAGGGGGAGAGAAAGACAGTGAGAGGCAGAAAATGAGATTAGTATCAAAGGGACGTCAGCACCTGATGCTTTTGTTGAGGGGGATTAGCGCAATCCAATGGCTGCTGCAGTGGCATAAGCCCAGTACATTGCACCAATGGTGAGGACCCAACTATGGTATCGATGTGCAGCATTGCCCCTGTCTGCAGTTTCGTTGGACACAGTGCAGCACAGCCGTGCTGATGGTGCAGCTATTACAAAGGGTGCATCCGGTCTTATGCCACAGCTGCAGCACAAGTGTTTTTTCACAGATGGAAGTGACCACTGTAATTACATGTGGTGAGCGTTTCACGAAGATTTCATGACTGAATTCGATGTGCAGAATTAATTAGTTTCATATTTTATGTATTTTATTAGACCTGCAGCTTCAAAAATTATGTAACCAGCAATGATGGCCTTTTCCCATCAAATAAGACAGAGATCCAACCCCTATGAATTGGTATACAAATTGAAGCTGATAAATAACATGTTATTATCATTTATTATTGTGTCTACTTCAATTGTAAGTGAATTTCTGACTGTGGTACCCATCAGACCTGTTCAACGACTTTTCCTGCCAATTTTTTCTGGGAGTTTTGGAGAGGGAGTGGGAAGACGAAGATGGGTCAGGGTGAGGGGGAGTAGTGGTTTCTGGTGGTGGCATTATGCTCAGTAGATCCTTACATGTCAAGGTGAGCACACACAAAGATTTTTCTTGACAGTTCAGAGAAAATTTTCAAACAGATTAACTCCTCTTACCTACATGAGTGTAGTTTTTTAGTTAGAACTTGTAGTTTGTTGAAAAGTTAATATTTGCACATTCCAATAAAATAGCTCATCACGGACTCCGGATTTTCCACCTTTTCTCCAGGTGGCGGCATGGAGAGAAGGGACGAGGCTGAGGTTTTCCTTTCCAACAGGGTAACATAGAAAATAGAAAATAAAAAGAAATAAACTATCCGATGTACTTCCTCTCCAGTAGCTCAACACAGACCAAGCCTTTTTCCCACCAATGTCCAGGTGAAGGAGAGGACAAGAGGGCTTTCAGATATCCCATGACTAGGGGATGGGGGGCGTGTGGGGGTTTCTCAGAATAAATCAATGCAACCCATGCAAACAAAACGCACTTACGTCCCCATTCCCCTACTACTGTAGTAGCACAAACCAAATTCACTGGTGCACTCATTACCCTGCTAGAGTTCTGAATGTCTTAAAATCAAAGGAGTCAGAAGGGATAGAAAACATCCCCTCAAAATATCTAGAAACAGTGGGAGAAGTGGCATCAAAACAGTTATTCACATTGCTATGTAGATAGTACGAGACTGGCTTTTTTCCATGAGACTTTCGGAAAAAACATTATCCACAAAATTCCAAATATTGCAAAACTCGACTAGTGTGAGAATTATCACACAATCAGCTTAAGAGTTCTGGAATCCAAGTTGCTGACAAAAATAATACACATAAAAATAGAATACATAATTGAGGATCTGTTAGGACGATCAGTTGGGCTTTAGGGGAGGTAAAGTCACAAGAGAGTCAGTTCTGATGTTGCAGTCAATAATGGAATCCAGACTGAAGAAAAATCAAGGCATATTCTTGGGTTTTGTTGACTTGTAAAAAGTATTCAACAATGTAAGGTGTTCGAAACTATGAGGAGAGGAAAGGTAATCTATTGGGAAAGATGGGTAATGAACCATATGTACAAGAAACAAGACAGAACACTAGGACTAGAAGATCAAGAACGAATTTCTCAGTTTAAATTGGGTGTAAGACAGAGATGTAGTCTTTCATCCTTACCGTTCAAGCTCTACATCCAAATTACAAAAATAAATGGAAAGTCAAGAGTAGGATTAAAATTCAAGAATATCAGTGTTAAGATTCCCTGATGGCGTTTCTGTCCTCAGTGAAGGCGAAGAAGAGTGACCAGACCTATTGAATAACATTAACATTTTAATGAGTACAGAAAATGGATTCAGAGTAAAAGAAAGACAGTTGTAATGAGAAGTAGCAGAAATGAGATTGGTGAGCAGTTTGAGGAAAAATATTTTAAGAATGTACATTTGGAGGACAGCAGTGTATGGCAGTTAGACATGGACTGTGGGAAAACCAGAGCAGAAGATCATCAAAGCATTTGAGATGTGGTGCTACAGAAGAATGTTGAAAATTAGGTGGACTGATCACGTCAGGAATGAGGAGTTCTCCACAGAATCGTCGAGGAAACAAATACATGGAAAACTCTGATAAGGGGAAGGAACAGGAAGGAAGGACACCCAACAACACATCAGCTAATACCTTCCATGATTCTAGACGGAGTTGCAGATGGTAAAGAAGTAGAGGAAGGTAGACATTGGGATAAATAGGGAAAATAATTACAGATGTGGGTTGTAAGTGCTACTCTGAAATGCAAAACCTGAAACATATGGGGGTTTCGTGGAGGACTTCATCAAATCAGTCAAAAGGACTGATGACTGAAAAGAAAACTCTGTATCAGCTCTAATTTCTCAGACTGTCTTGTAATGGTCACTTCTCTTTACGTATGTGGGAGGAATTACCTGTAACCCAATTCTTCCCAAAACATATTCATACTTCACTGGTAGCATCTGTCGCTTAAGTTTGCTGAGCTAACCCATCCAGAAACGCCCCTTCTTCATTGGGTCTTCTCTATCGCATCTATTACTCCTACTTGATAAGGATCTTAGACTGATGAACAACAAGAAGAATCGGTCGAACAAGCTCTAAGCCATATCCTATGTGGATGAGTTACATTTGTTTGCGTTTCTGCTATGAATCTCAGACTAGCAACTGCATTTCTTACTGCTTGCTTAATGTGGTCAGTCCACTTAAAGTCGCTCTGGATAATAAATCGTTAATATTTGTCAATAGTGTAGATGCGCAATAGCGAATTTCTTTTGCTATGCAATGCATTACGTCTATTTACGTTCAGGGCCAACTGCCTGTCCTTGCACCATTCATCAATCCTCTATAGGTCCATTTGCTAATCGTTACTTTCCTCTTCTAGTAAACAACCGCACCATTTGCGAATAGCCTTATGGAATTCCCTACATTTTCTCATACATCATTTACTGTCATGCTCAGTAGTATCCAAACAAACCTGAATTGCGTTTCGCAGGATTTTTATGGAACCACATAACGCAACAGTCTTAGAGATGGTCTGCATTTTTCGGTACAGTCGTTTGACTGTGCAAAATCGTTACTACAGGAGACAACAAGAGATACCAGCTCTGTATGGCTATCATTCCAGCTAATTAACATCACATTAACGTAGATATCACAAAGCACATTATTTTAGAAATGACATCATCGTTACGCCTGTAAACTGAAAATTATTACCGTAAGTGACACGTGAAAAGGCAAGTTTCATCTTGAAATTACATTTCGAATATTTCTGCCCTGGACTGCGGCCCGGCACTCGCATCCGATAACTATACTTCCTGTTAAAGAACCACGAAAGCTCTTAAATATCGTTCCAATCACAAATAACACTGTATTGAAGTTTAAACTTGAAATAACATGGCCTTAAGTTTTGAGTTGGATAGAGATTCGAGCCCTGTACCTAATCTGATTACCTACGCACAGTGATATATTGGAAAACAAAATTTTTCACTAAAAGCGAGCTGACGGAAGATGAAATTACGAGTTTAAAATTTCCGATCTACCGGTATTCGAACAAAGACTTCTGGACACGAACATTTTAAAAATAGATTTATTTCACCAGTAGCGAGATATGTACGTATTTGAACTGAAAATAACGTGGCGTGAAGTTCTGTGCTGACTGAGAGTCGAACTCTGACAAAATCTTCATCGTTGAAGAAACTTTGAGTATCGAAGTATTTTGTAGCAGTACCTAAGAGTGGCATGTTTGAAACTAAAGTGATATGACGAAAAGGTCTGTGTCTGACTGGAAGTCGAAACTCATACTAATGTTTATTGATGAAAACGCATGGAGAGGATTTTAAAATCGTAACTTTTTGTCACCTGCAGTTTGGTGTGCGCATGCTACAGTTTGAAATGACTAGATGGAAACTTTTGTGATTGCCTGGGATTCGAATAGAGACACAGCTCTTCTTACAGATCCCGAGGAGTTCGGAATCTTGGGGAAAAAATGAAACGATGTTACTGCATGTCTCAAAAGAATCAGACGCAGTGTGAGGAGACATTTTAAGTTCGAATCCCAGTCCAGCAGAACATTTTCAACACCTCACGGTCAGATACAATAAAAAATAAGTGCCTGTTGAACTAATATGATGACTCACTCATTAATAAAAAAATAACAATAAACTCATATTAGAAAGCAAATACCTGAAAAATTTCTACCCGACGTTACTGCCGTTTCTGTCATGCCTCGAACTACAACGGCGCTTCTGAAGTAGGTAGTGAAGGGACGTCAAGCTTAATGTAGAATTGGAAGCACGTATGTGAACTTGTGGTACCAGAGGTGAAGACGGTCTGCTTGTGCTTGGTAAAAACGATTGTCTGATGTGTAAATCGAACACAGATCTTAAGAATATACCGCTGGAATCATTGCAGCAGTCCACCAACCCTAAACACCGGACTGGTTCATGGAGGTGTCGTAAAGCTGGTAGTAAATAAGAATGTTTCACATGGAATCACAATTTGTAACCATTCAAAGAAGATCACAGAAAATCTAGTTGCTCAAACTGGCAAGATTGTAGGATGCGAAAATTACTTTTGGTAGTGTTCTTTTTTACATGTGATTCTGTGCTGATGTATATATTTATAGTCTGGTCATAAATATAACGCAGTGTAAACGCAAAGGCCGCATATCGAACACACTCTTATCTTAACGCTTATAAACAACATTTCGTCTGATATAATTACGTAGGTAAGGGTGTAGCGACCTTATCTCACGCACCTTGTAATCTGAAAAACTGTGAGTAGGACTCACATTCTGGTGATTCCCTCCAAGCTTCTTAATGTTTATAGTCAACAGTAATAACTGTATCAGTAATAATTCCATGTGGCACAATGCCTTGGTAAACATCTTTCGATAGGACACTACTTTATTGTTTTTATTAGCCTTTTCTTTATGTTTACTGGCTTCTTTCCTTCCTTTATGAACTTCTTTACACTCGCTATAAACACCTTTATCGGGCTGGCTTCTTCACCGTTATTGCTCCTATTTCCTTAAGAGAAGTATCTTCAATAAAGTAAGTAAATAATATCTTCCTGAAATAAAGAATATTGTCTTCCTTGTAGAATGCAAGAAATAAACACGTACTTCATAAGTAAATGTTGCAGTTAAAGTGATAAATAAAAATCTCAATTTTTTTTTTAAATCTGCGGCCACATTCTCTAGAAAATAAAGAATGATTTTAGCAACACTTCGGAAACCAGCGGTGTCCGTAAACTAAGCCAGGTATCCAGCCAGGCAAAGGGCACCTGTAATTCAATGTGGACTCTCATATCATTGAGAGGTGAAGCTTAGTGTAAAACTGTATACCAGAAATCGGTGATCCGATCGATATTCATTTTGCACGCACGTGCATTATCGCTAGACCAGCAGAACGAGGACGGCTACATCTTCTTATACTATATTATCTGATTCACGAGTTTGCAAGTATCAAAATATGTGACAATTGCAACTTACCATGGTAACCTTTCAACAGGGGTCTTATATAACAAAACTAAAGTGTTCGTAACACAAATGTCCTCAAACCGTCATGAATTAACAAGACATTAAGCACCTTTGGCATAAAAACCGCCTGTGACTGTGTGCAATCCTTGACGATACGAAAGTAGCGTTACAGAACCACCATAAAAGTGTGGAAATGTAGCAGTGCTGTCAGACATGTATTTGAATCCTGTTAACAAAATATTTTGTGCTCCGAACTTGGAACTGACATTGTTTCTTCATAAAAACCCTAGAATGTCTCAGCAGAAGCAGAAAATGCAGCGCTACAAGTGTGTAAATTTTCAAGTCTTTCATTTTTAGATCTACAGGGCACTGAATCAAGGTAGCAAAAAAACATGATTCAGATGTTTTTTTAAATTTCTTTACTGATAGAAGATCGGTCTGATTACAACATTGCCAAGGAAGAAGTAAAAATCCTATCTCCTGTGAGATTTCAGTCAACAGCTACAACAGTCTTCCCTTTGAAGGATGAATACTTTACCGCTGAGCGAGCTCATAACTGTCGCATGGAGCTCTCTCTATGCCCTAGTGAAGGGCAAGACGGATATTTTGCAAGTAAAAGACAAGAGTGCTTGCAGTTACAGCTTGGAACGAGCTTCCTGGACTCAGAAACATAAGTTTCCTAACTTTACGACATCCCTTAAGCCAACCAACTGCTACAGACATACCATTAATTAAGATTAAGGGGAATTATTTGTGTGGTCGAGCTCTACAGTAGCAATTGTAATTATTTACTTCCGTCTTACGTGTACTGCAAAGCGAGGAGCTCATTTGCTGCACACAGTTCAACAGCAACTTTTTGTGCGTCATTATAACCCATAACTCATCTTTGACAGGCTAAAAGCTGCTAAACTATATGTTAATTTGCATAAGTACCCCGCGGCCCCACGGTAGTTTCCCGACTTCATAGACCACAAGTGTCTGTATCAAAGGGTTCGTCTGAATTTGCTATTTCAATGTGCTACCTCAAAATGGACTACAAAAAACTACATAAGCTACAGGGCATGCGCGTCAGCGTGTTTTTCAACATTCTCGCGCTTTCTTCGCACAAACCATTAGTTCTAGAGACAAAAAGTTAATAGGACCTTTGCTGTAGGAAATTTAATATTGTTTAATTTTGTACTGCGACACGTTTTCGCTGGAGGGTGCGGTTCTCGAGTTGTTCAAGAAAGACGTACAAAAGCGATATCAAATTTGTTCTATCTCGGAAACAATTCAGAATGGGGCATACGTCCATATGAAGTTTTTTGTTCAGAATCACTAATACTAACCCCTCTAAGCATGTACTTTTCCTCCTGGTTCACCCTGTATGTCTCACTGTGTAACAAATTTCTCCTTTCTGTGTTTTTATTTCTATGTGTAACAGCATTTTTATTTATAAAGAGACTTTATGGACACCTTTTACGTTGATCGATGTTGGCCCGTCATGAGAATTTGATCTTTGTCAGGTAAATCGAGTAAGGTGGGCTATGTTACCAGTTCAGCAGGTATTGCCCCCTTGTCGTACCCAAATAATTGCGCGGGGAGCAGTTATCTCTGAGTTCCGCCTCCCGCTTTATAATTACTCCTGTCCTCGGCGTGTCTCGGACACATGTTAATCCACAGGCAATGAGCGAGGCACGTCACCACGTCTCCGTCGCCATTTTGCATCCTAGCAAAGACCAAGTGCCTTGGCTGCTGGCTGCAACGTTCTGAGGCCTGTAACCTAGCAGACCCAGTTCTGGGCACATAAACATCAACAGGACACGCCATAGGGCACCTTGCGGTGTATTACGGCAGATACATCGTGCGTTACAATCACTCCATCCGGTACCATAGCACATTCACGAATGGTGCCGATGAAGAACGACTGTTGGCCCTCTGTGTCACTTCTCTTATTCAACCGATACCGTGTGACACATATGTTCCAGTACTGTAAACATTACCTCACTCTTTCTTAAACCTAATGCAGTCATCTCAGATATGAATCCATCAGTAACTAGACGTGAAACAAATTTTTGGAAAGAGCAACAATGTCGATTTAGAACTTTGGCCGCGATTCACAGATTTTCACAAAATGGGTGATTCAGTTTCAACAACATCTTAAATGGCAGCACTTAAGACAAAAGACATTTGTGCACTCTGCGTTAGCCTATTCATGAATAAGTTTCCTAGGGAAAAGAGAACACCGATTTAGATCGAAGTAGACAAAGCAGAACTGTCAGGATTCATGGAGTGTGTGCACCAGTCGATTGTTTGACATTAGCAGAGAATGACTGGTCCACTTGGAGACATGATACAATGGGCTATCGTGGTTTGGAATGTTTCTCACACACCGTGAATGAAGTTTCACGATTTGTTGTTTTATCAACGCGAAATGTTGATCGTGTCTACAATGAACAATCTGTCACCTGCAGCCAAGTAACTTGGTGTAAGAACCTTGGTCGTAAAATATGCTAATTTACAGAACACAGGCGCCCATAACACAAACACATACAACACATGTGAAAAGGAAACATTTAAAACAACAAACAAATGACACACATTCACCTACAACAATAAAGCAGCTCATAGAGTAGGCAGTATATTCAAACACACGGACTGAAAATTGCCTATACAACAGACAACCCCATACAAAAAGAACTGAGTCCTACTTATACTAACACAGACAAGACGGTAACTCAGTCTATATTGGACAAACAAGTTGAAATTTCAATATCAGATACATTGAACACAGACCGGAGCTTAAGATTAATAGCCGATGTCACTGCAAAATTCAAAATTCCCGCCTACGACACCCAGAACAAAACGGCGGAACATATGAACTTCACACATACAGTGAAATGGTGTGTGCTACGAATCTCTAATCAATCACGCTGTAGAAGCGCGAAAAGGCGAGATCTACAAAAAGTAATTACACACATTTACATAAAGAGTCTGCTCTACCTCCCCAATAAACATTTTATAAAGCCTAAACACAATCAGCACAGTTTTCAGCGCTTGTCGTATAATAACATTGTACTCTAAAAAACGCTAGACAAAGAGTAAAACAACGACTCTTTGCCCACAAAATAACATAATATAACGATATTAGTGAATATAAAAGAAAATATGCCGAAAATTTCATATTAGGTCAAAAAATTGAGAAATTACGTAATAGAACACTGATAAACGCTTAGTAATTGCAAATGACATACTTGAAAACAATAATGTAACTGTGATACAAATATCACACATTTAAACATCAATATGTACAGTAAGGTATATGTTTATTCTTCATGTTACTCTATCTGTCAATACGGATAATATTGTAAAGTGTTAAGTTCAAAATGGTTCAAATGGCTCTGAGCACTATGGGACTCAACGGCTGTGGTCATAAGTCCCCTAGAACTTAGAACTACTTAAACCTAACTAACCTAAGGACAGCACACAACACCCAGCCATCACGAGGCAGAGAAAATCCCTGACCCCGCCGGGAATCGAACCCGGGAACCCGGGCGTGGGAAGCGAGAACGCTACCGCACGATCACGAGATGCGGGCAAGTGTTAAGTGTCGTGTAATATTTTGTGTAATGTAATATCTTGTATAGACACCTTCTATTAACCTGACACGTTCCACATCATTATGAAGTGTCGTATTCATGATCTATGGAACAGGTACTAATCTAATCTAATCTAACTATAATGTCAAAACACTGGTAAATATCGTAATGCATAAATTCCTTGTATACTTTTCAACAGATAACAAATAAAAGAAATTGAAGATGGAGAAATTTCGCTGAAACATGTATGGGTAGCAAAAAAAGACAAATTGCGTTTGCTCGAGGCAGAAACGCATAGCCTTGTTTCATATTTAAATGTGTTATTGGCACACCTCCGAAGAGCTAAAGTTTAGACGAATATGTTCAGGAAAATAGACAGACAGTATCTAAAAAAATCGTCGAAAACTCACAGTGTGCGATACAGAAAGAAACTGATATTTCAAAGCCGAAAGTAAACTGTTTCTGCGCTGCAATGCATAATGGCAGTTCGAGCAGGATGTCGTCAAATCATGTGCATATCCAGACGCACACACGCAAGTACGCACACACACACGGACACACACTACCGGAAGAGGGAGAGAGTGGGAGACCACCCAAACAGAAGTAAACATGAAGAAAAAGGATGTAGAGAGAAAGGGTGAACTAGAAACAAAGTAAAATAATGATAGCAACTACAAAAACAAGCTGTGGGTCAAGTAACAAGGGTGTAGTGCACGAAAATGCAATTGCTACAATCTTTCACTCATTTTTATTGCACATCTGTTTTCGTAACTTACAATTTGTTTATAAAATGAGGCTCTGAGTAATAGGACAAATAAGTTCACGAAAATTGCCACACCAGGTGTAATTAAAACTAATTTCCAAAACTGTTGGCCACAGGCATTTGGGCTAATTAAAACTGTTGTTTCTGCCAGGGAAGGTGTTTCGGGTGGACAGAGCGAAATAAACTACGGCGGGATTGCAGAATGCAAGCCTCTGACACGGTGGAATTTCGTCGCTCCCGCTTTCGGAATACACAATGAGGAAATTAAAGGGGGATAGGTCTGGGCCGCTATTCTACCACTTCACAAGTTGTTAAAGAATGCTGTACCTGTGCGTCCGATATGTTTATGAATTGTATGTAAATACCTGATACAAGCCATTGCCCAGCCGAATTTTTACCCCAATTTTATATCAGACAGGATAAAAACTATGGTGTGAAGACAAATTGAATTGATTTGACAATAAAAAAGAATGCAGTAAACATGCATTTAGCATCTTTACAAAACCAACAGCCACAGACACAATAATAAATTCCACGTCAAACCATCCCTATAACCAGAAACTTGCTGCACTAAGACATGTGTTACATAGATTAAACAGAATCCCACTCAACAAGAGAAACTATGAAAAACAAATGAGTACAAACACACTAATAGCTAGGATCAATGGGTATGACACACATGTAGTACACGGGCTCAATCTAAAAATAAAAACACAAACAGAAAACAAACACATTTCCAGAATACAAGAAAACTCACAAACATCAATCTTACAAAGACACTCAATAAACGGTCACAATGACAACACCACATACATAAGAACCAGATCGCACACCATGACTTACATACGTAAGTTAACACACAGAGTCGCAAACATCCTAAAGTGACAGGGCTTCGAAATAGCATATAAGACTGGGCAAACCCTCCAATCTCACCTAAACCAAGCAGCTAACAACTGGGACAAATTCCAACAATCAGGAATATATCAACATCAATGTCAAAGTTGTGATGCCGTATACATAGGAATGGCATGCAAGAATTTTAAAACACGATACAAAGAACATATCATTTATAGGAAGTACGAAACAAACCATTCCACATTTTCAGGACATTTGAAACACCATAAACACCATCCTACAAATTTGGACAAGAAATGAAAATAATGAGAATAAGCAGCCATGACAAACATCTTATACATATGCAAGACAACTTCCACATTCAGGAAGCCATCCCTGAAAACAAACATATGATAAATGAGCAAACACACATCAGCACAGCCTCCCTACTGCACTTAATAAAAGAAATGATAAGATAAAAATGGTCCCTCTTACACAACAAGGGAAAAAACAGAACAACTCCCCTGCCTCTTCGCCTTCTGGACACCCACACCCACACACACACACACACACACACACACACACAAACACACACACACACCAAAAGAGAAACTCCCCCAAACACACACACACACACATACAAACACACACACACACACACACACACACACACACACACATACAGGCCACAAAAAAAATATCATACCAAAACACACACACACATATACACATATGTGTACACAAACAGATCACAGATATTTCAATAACTACACTCGAAAATTGACAATGACATTCAATCTTTGGCAATAGCATCTGACAGTCGGCAATACAATCCGAACGCTGCAAAAAACAAGTGTTCAATTCCTAGTGCTGTGAAATGTTTGAAAAAACCGGAAATTGATATTTATAACAAGAGGAACAAATACAAAAATGGAACAGGAGCGTTATATGCAGTAAATCGTCTACGCAACCTGTAAATACAGTTCAAAAATATTACTACATAATAGTGAACTGTTTATAGCCTATGGGTACATTGACCAAAATGTAAACCAAATAGAAAAAAAAAATTGCACATGTTCCAGGCCGCTGAAGATGCCTTGCCGAAAATAAAGGCGAAATGCGTACGTCACGAAACATGTGTTTCATTTGGTTGTAATCAAATTGTCCATATAGCTGTGGAACAACTTAGAGTCATGTCTTTCTTAGTCAGTGTTTTCCTAGACATTCCTTGTTGAGAAATTTGCCCATTTCACATTAAACTTATGTATTGGATCTGTTAAAATGATAATGTTCTCGTAGACCGTCGATATACACTATTGGAAATTGAAATAAGAACACCGTGAATTCATTGTCCCAGGAAGGGGAAACTTTATTGACACATTCCTGGGGTCAGATACTTCACATGATCACACTGACAGAACCACAGGCACATAGACACAGGCAACAGAGCATGCACAATGTCGGCACTAGTACAGTGTATATCCACCTTTAGCAGCAATGCAGGCTGCTATTCTCCCATGGAGACGATCGTAGAGATACTGGATGTAGTCCTGTGGAACGGCTTGCCATGCCATTTCCACCTGGCGCCTCAGTTGGACCAGCGTTCGTGCTGGACGTGCAGACCGCGTGAGACGACGCTTCATCCAGTCCCAAACATGCTCAATGGGGGACAGATCCGGAGATCTTGCTGGCCAGGGTAGTTGACTTACACCTTCTAGAGCACGTTGGGTGGCACGGGATACATGCGGACGTGCATTGTCCTGTTGGAACAGCAAGTTCCCTTGCCGGTCTAGGAATGGTAGAACGATGAGTTCGATGACGGTTTGGATGTACTGTGCACTATTCAGTGTCCCCTCGACGATCACCAGTGGTGTACGGCCAGTGTAGGAGATCGCTCCCCACACCATGATGCCGGGTGTTGGCCCTGTGTGCCTCGGTCGTATGCAGTCCTGATTGTGGCGCTCACCTGCACGGCGCCAAACACGCATACGACCATCATTGGCACCAAGGCAGAAGCGACTCTCATCGCTGAAGACGACACGCCTCCATTCGTCCCTCCATTCACGCCTGTCGCGACACCACTGGAGGCGGGCTGCACAATGTTGGGGCGTGAGCGGAAGACGGCCTAACGGTGTGCGGGACCGTAGCCCAGCTTCATGGAGACGGTTGCGAATGGTCCTCGCCTATACCCCAGGAGCAACAGTGTCCCTAATTTGCTGGGAAGTGGCGGTGCGGTCGCCTACGGCACTGCGTAGGATCCTACGGTCTTGGCGTGCATCCGTGCGTCGCTGCGGTCCGGTCCCAGGTCGACGGGCACGTGCACCTTCCGCCGACCACTGGCGACAACATCGATGTACTGTGGAGACCTCACGCCCCACGTGTTGAGCAATTCGGCGGTACGTCCACCCGGCCTCCCGCATGCCCACTATACGCCCTCGCTCAAAGTCCGTCAACTGCACATACGGTTCACGTCCACGCTGTCGCGGCATGCTACCAGTGTTAAAGACTGCGATGGAGCTCCGTATGCCACGGCAAACTGGCTGACACTGACGGCGGCGGTGCACAAATGCTGCGCAGCTAGCGCCATTCGACGGCCAACACCGCGGTTCCTGGTGTGTCCGCTGTGCCGTGCGTGTGATCATTGCTTGTACAGCCCTCTCGCAGTGTCCGGAGCAAGTATGGTGGGTCTGACACACCGGTGTCAATGTGTTCTTTTTTCCATTTCCAGGAGTGTATATTGCAATTGGAGCATCATTTTATTTAAAGATTGAGAAACTGACACATTTGCGACCATAGACTTAGTAAGCAATCGGTTTCAAAATTCCCTACGTAAGCTACATGTCACCTCGCCGGAGGATTCCTCGGTAGTCAGACGATTTTGACGCGAAATGCTGGTTTTTCACGGTTCCGCTACTGAAATAACATATCCAGACCTGGTAAGTATGTTGAAGGTAATGCTAAGAGTCCTGTGTCGTCGCAGCTGTAGACGTGAGTAAGACGCTGTGAGATTGTACTACTGCCCATCTGGATGTGCAAAATTTCAAATATTTAGCACTGACGTGTTTATAGAGTGTAATCACCTACAAAACGCCATAATCCACGCACCCGAGAAACAATTTCGTTTCATTGATACGACACAGTTGAAGACCTATTCACATCAATGCATTGTCCTCGAACAATTCTAATCTGGCATAACTCATATGCATTATTTCACCATTGACCCGAAAACAGTCTTAATTCATCCACGAGTAAAAGCGCTTTGCGCAGCTCATAGTTCATTCAGTATTAATCACTTTCTTCTTGCAATTCACATCCATACAGTGCATATAGTAATTCATCCATGCCTTTACGCGCCAAAAATCAGTTAACCAGTGGTACCGTCGCATCAACTTCCAGTGTGTCATATTTGACACCATTCTGTCACTCTGTTATTCAGTTCTGACATTTGAAAGCAGGCTTTCTTATGACAAATGTACATCAAGATACATCGAATCATTTACGTTCTTGTAATATTAAATGCACTGACAATAATTAATAACAATAATGAATAAAACGAAAAACTATTTATTGTGCTCATTATTGTCTTTAATCACGTTTGTAAATTATAAAATAATTCTGTGCCTCTATAGGATCCAAGAAAATGTATTTGAGTTTTTTTCTCAAGTGTGGGTTCTACCTTCTGGTGGGCTTTGTTGATTTCTGAGTAGAGCTTATCTATTTTTTCACTTGGCTCATTCACCAGGCATAATAATGTAACCCCCAATAGCAGGAATATTAGCAATATTTTCATCAGTCATCTCGAAAGTCAGATAGTTGAAAAGGTAACCACTAATGAAAATTTCACAATCATATATTGGTACAGATATGTGGATGACATCAAAAAAGAAAAACATAAATACAAAAGAAACACAACATTTCGAGAATTCAAGAAAAATTACAAGCTGCAAAGTTACAAACACACTCAATAAACAGACACAACGATAACACCACAAAGAGAAGAACCAGATTTCACACCATGAGTTACACATATAAATTAACACACACAGATGCAAACATCTTAAAGAGACAGAGCTTCCAAATAGCATATAAGACTGGGCAAACCCTCCAATCACACTTAAGCCAAGCAGCTACCACCTGACCCCACAAAATTAATGAGGTTCAGCCCTGCACTAATTTACAAGATGTGTTCGACTGGAATGAGTTGGCTGGAATGTGGCTGTAATAATGCATCTTACTACATAGATTGGAAGTTGATTTGGTAACGAGCTTAGATTAGAAAACAGTCCTAAAGTAATAAAAAAAATTAATACTGTAGCTTCGACGGTTCTCTGCAATTTATTGTATAATTTGGTAAAACATATATTTTCTGACGCCATGCCTTCCAGGATCCTAGAAATTGATAAAAACAAATGTCATCTGCCCGATCAATGTGCCTTGTTTCCTCCATTGGGACAGGTAGTTTCCATGACTGGTCTATAGTGTAATAACTGTTAAATAATAAGTGTCAGTAAATGTAGAAGATTTTATGGCATCTCACACAGATTAACATATAGTCATATTCGAGACCAAGGAGGCTAACATATAAAAAGTGTGGGCTTCGAAGGATAAAGAAAAGAATTACTGATTATCGAAGCACTTACAAACCATACGAGAACTTTTAGTGAAAACCATCACTGACATTTTGTTCATAATGGCCTACTTAAGCCTAAGATTACACAAAATTCGAATTAGCTCATTCAAGGTAACTCGCACAGCATTGCTAATTAATACCTAGCTTCCACCCACAGCGTGTAACTTTATATTCCCCGACCCAGCCGGGAATCGAACCCGGGCCCAGAGGATTGACAATCCGTCACGCTGACCATTCAGCTACCGGGTGCGAACTAACGGCTGGCTCTAAACATGTATTTAATCAAGCAGGTAATTAGGAATGGCATCCTTTGAAAACAAGATTGGTAGAAAGTACCAGATATCTAAGGAGCAATCGATAGACTACAAATCCAACACTACTGAGACGGTAAGACGGTATTAATCAGTTATTAAGGGAAAGCTGAGAGGTTGAAGTGATATACAGAAGGGCTATGAAAATGAAACGAACGTGAAGAGCGGAATTGGATGATAATGATGTGGGAGATACGATACTGCGAGAGAAAGTTAATGGAACATTGAAAGAGTTTAGTGGAAGTGTGGCCCCTGGAGAAAATGAAATTTTATGAAAACTGTTGAGAGTGGTGCTTGAACGAGTTATTACAAAGCTGGTCAATGTGGCGTGCAAGACATCTATGAGACAGGCAGAATACTTTCACACTTCATGAAGAATATAGTAATTCAGTTCGAGAATGATCATGTTCTAACGGGCATAGATATTACTGAATTATCTGTTTAATAACGCATGGTTGCAAAATACTGACACAAATTATTTGCAGAGACATGACACAAATTATTTGCAGAGACATGGAAACTGAACTGAAGTGGACATTGTAATGGTCGCCTGGTCGTAGATATTGCTAATTGCTATTATCGCACTATTTCACTCCCATTTACGGAGCTTGTTAGCACTTGATGTTAGATTGGCGCCATTAAAATGCACTGTAGTAATCACTGCTGCTTGCTGGATCGCTGCTGTGTCTCGATGTTGATGCTGGCTCTAAATCTGGTTGTCTAGGGTTAAAAACATGAGGTCCCGTGTTTTTTATGTGCTTTTGATGATAAAGAATGAACGAAACCAACAAATATGTAAACTTCAAATATTTATTACTCTGGTGGCCATCTTAATTCCACTGTCCACCAAAGACTATGAAACAACACAACTTCCTTTACATGTTCTTTGCATTGTTTATCCACCTCAAACAATAACACACAAACACACTGTACCAAAGTGACATTCCGACTGCTTTTCGGCCCTTCTTGCTGCTCGTATTTATAACATTGTCAAAGAACTACTAAAAAGAGATACAGTTTACAAGTCACATGTACATCTGTTATCATAATTTGCGCAGAAAAGTTATTGATTTGCATCGAGTGACATAATTTAACATGTTATTAAAATGACAGACAGATTTGTTGACTTGACAGAATAATTCTTTGTTACAAAAAGTCCGTTTTCTAGAAGTTTGTCAATTGACTTCTCTAATTTGCATAAATAAGTAATTAACATGAATTATTAAGAAATACATTGGTTTTCGTCAAAAACAGGATTGATTTCGTGAATACTAAGTGAAACCGCTCTTAGTGAACAAATAGGTTTCACTGGGTGATTTTTATTTAAGGAGATCCAAAATACCTAAGTTGTACACTATGTTTCGTACTTCATATTAATTATTTAAGATGAACTCAGTGTTTTTACATGATGACATTTGCTGTATCAGTGATCAAGTGATATTAACTTTTGTGTGGGTTAGTTATTCAGTATAATTTAATGGGTTGACTGTTTATGGAGACATGTTACGCAATCATTGTTAACATACACAATAACTTTTCTATAATCATAAACACTCGTCAAACTGGTTGAATTTGGAGGGTATCGCATACTTCGGTACAGTAAAGCCTTTAATATGTTCCGTTACAATACCCCCCTCGGGTAATATCATTTACAGAATGTTAATGATATTAGCCGACTAGGACAAATGTGTCAAATTGTTAAAATTTGGAAAAGTACTACTTTAATAATTTTTTTTGTTTTACTATGCCTAATGTGTATGTATGCAATGACCGTTACACCGTTTCAAAATGACTTTTTCCTGCAAATATTTTAGTTGTGTTGTTTCAAATGCACTTTGAGTTATGTCATTCAGTATGACAGCATAATAAAAATAATTAGTAATATATGAAAGTAAAAAAAATGTTAATCTTTGCTCCCAGTGAGCAATATGGGAAATGATTGAAAACAGACACAAATATATCACATGCGATTTTAAGATATATCAAAAATATATGTAAATTATTTCAAAGTCAGTTCTCATTGTGTCACAGATTAATCAAGATAATAGAAGGAACATAAATATATTACATAGATGGACAGGTCATATGTCCATAGGAAAATATTGCAACTGTCTGCTCTTTTTGAGCCACATAAAAGAAATGAAAACAAAGAACATAAATATAGGTATGGACATGATATATAAACACAAACACTAGAGAAGTCACATGTATGAATATAATATGCAATTGCAAAAAAAAGGAAATATTTAAAAAACTTGTCTCCCATTGAGACGCATAGTCAAGACAGTACAAGAACATATTAAGACTAAAATTGGACACTTAAATTGGTCACAACATAACACAAACATCAAACTTGGTGAACATCTGATTAGCTGTAGAAAATTGTACACAAATCTTATGCCTAATAACACAATAGTCACAAAATGATGGGTCTTGCACAACAATTTTTCATTGTCTTTTATTTGGTGCAAGTACGTCCCATATTCAACAATACAAAAGGAAAGTAATAAATGTTTGTCACCTTATTGCCCGTTGCAAGTAAAGAAGATGTCTCAAAATTTAATATTCAATAGTGACAATATAAATATAAAAACATTCTCTCAGAGATCTGGAACTTCTCCTGGGTCTGTAGGATGAGTGGTAGTTGCTATTTGACACACCCAGTAAAAACTTTGCTGATAACATGCTTTATGGAAAATGGTTAAGTAACTGTGTTCAAACAGGGAAACGTGCTTAATCATGTTTATATGGTTTCAATTCAGTGATGTTTCTTAATCCAAATAACCTTCTTGATCTGGGAAAGATAAGTCTATACGAATTAGGATGTGGGCTTTCTTTTATTTCAAATGGACAAATGTCAATGTTTACTTTAACATATGGACAACCTAGCTCAACATCTTTGTCTATTTCAGTATTTTCAAACAATAGATCATTTTCAATTTCTTTAGTTCCTAAGTCTAATGTCTTTTTCCTACACTTAGACACACCCCTCTCTGTTTCAAAGCATTGAGAATTAAACATAAACCTTTGTTTTCACCTGTTCCTTTTAACACTGTGTTGTCACTTAACAAACTACTGTTTTCACCCCCTTTTTTATAAAGTCCACTACGGATTCTTGTCCACCATGTAGGATACAAGGTTGCACTTACCTTTGCTAATTCTTTCCAAAAGGCATCTTTGTTTATACAGTTTCCATAGTTGTTTCACAAAACTTCTAAAAACTTTTCCCCTTTTTCTTGAAAACACACATTTACATTCCATCCCTTTATATTTTCTTTAATATTATTATTATTACCATTCTCATAAATTAGTGTTTCATAGTTCCCAATAGGCAATAGCTTGTCCTCAGATACACATTCCCTAGTCTGCATTTCACTTACATTAACCTCATTATTACCCATGTTTGTCACACCACTTACCTTTACCTCATCATCACTTTTCAATTCTACAAATACTTTTATTTCTTCCTCCACACTCTCATCAACAACATCACTTGATTTAGGATCATTATTTAAATGTCCCTCTATTACTTCTTCCTCCTCCTCCACAACAACCCCATCTTCAGTTTCCCCCTATGTATCTGAATCTCAGCAATTGAGTCTTTGGCTCCATTAAACACTTCGTCATCCCCCTTCTTATCAAATAAACCCCCCAAAATAGATTCTATTTGTGGTGTGTCTGACTTGATATTAACACCAGTCTCTTTTTCAGTCCAACTATGGAACTCTGCAATACCTTCAACTTCTGCACTTTCACTAACTACCTGTGCTTGAACACTGTTTTTATTAACTGTATCATTTTTACTCATAGTATCCCAAAACCTTTTATTAAATTCAAATTTATTCATTCTAACAACATCAGTGTTTTAATGGTGCTTACTCTTTACATTGTATCCTCTCCTTTTCCAGTTTCGGTTATGTGTTGTCCTACCATAATATTGTCTAGCCCCAAAACTACGGACATCTAGTGGGACTGTCCACCGTTTCCCGGCTGGTTCCCTCGGTCTGTCCGTTTGTAGTTGTCGTTTTGTTCACTAGTTTCAGCAAACCCCCTTCTATCTTGTTCTCTTCCCCAATACCTACTTCTATCATTCCTGTTATCTCTCCTCCATCCTCCCTCCTGTGTATTGTTTCTGAAATCATTTTCATATCTCCTATCTCCCCTATTTGGAGCATTATTTCCAGAATTTTCAAAGTCTCTCCTCCCATAATAATCTCTATTTACATTCCTGTTCCACCCCCCATACTGGTTGTTGCCAGAGCCAAAACTTTGGTTATTTTCTCTTTCCAAGGCCCTATCTAATATATCTACAAATTTCAGGAACTCTTCCATTGAATCGTCTGGTCCATGGACCAATTCCCACTGCAGTCTCTCCGGTAACCTTCTTTTTAAAACATCAATTTGTGTCATAATATCAAAAGAGTTATTCAAGTGAGCAAGCTTTTTCAATTGATCTCTGCAAAATTTTTGCATTCCCCCTACTTTCCCTCTATACACTGGTCCATTTAGAAATTCTGACTTTAATCTGGCTTGTACGGATTGTGACCAAAATTTGCAAATAAATTTAGCTTCAAACTCTTCAAAAGTATTCCAAGAATCATTATTCTCATTTGCCCAGGATAGGGCCTCCCCTTCTAGAAACCGTTTTACTAACTTGATTTTTATGTTATCTGACATTCCTACCACAAACATATCCTTACATTGGTGAATAAAGTCAATAGGGTGCAGATTTTCACCAGGAAAGCATTTCACTTGGATATGCCCATACATTGTATTTTGATTGTAAATCGTTTGTTTGGACATCAATGCGTCCTCCAATTGTGTACATTTAGTGTGCTTATTTTCTACTTTTGTATCTACATTAGTGGTATACAGGTTGTATTCTTGTTTAAGGTTTTCTGAAGTTTTGTCTATTCTCTGATCTAATCTTTCAACTTCAGTATCTACTCTGTTGTAGATGACAGCAATGCTGTCTGTGTTAGCTTGTATGTTTTCATTTAAACTTTCAACTTTAACTTGAAATTCTTTTCTGAAGTGTATCAACTGTTCTCTAGTGTCCTTACTGAGGGTAGTTTTAATTTCCTCACACTTCTCATTGAGATGAGTACTTAATACATCAAAATTGAAACTTAACTTATCCAGTCTATCTGTGTTTTCTTTCAGTTTCACACTTATTTCTTCACTGGATTGTTTAAGTTGCGAGCTTATTTGAGTTGCAAACTCTGCTAGGCACTCTGTTAAGTTTAATTGTTCACCATCCCCTGGTTCAATTTTTACGTTTCGTACGATCTCATCACTCTCAGGTAGAGACATGTTAACTATTAATTATTTTAAATGACAACAACAACAAAATACCTGGCTTTATGCTATGATGTCGTGATCGGTGTTCCTGTTGGTTTCTTCACTTCTATTCGGGTTTATTGAAGCTGAGGTCTTGATTGATGACTTCTGTTGACATTATCCAGACGTTAATCTTCCGAGCGGTGTGATGATGGTTTTTGGTAGTCGCACAAACACACTTTATTTATTTATTTATTTTTGACATATTTTCACTGTTGCCACACTGCACAAATAAACTTTTTTTTGGAATGCTAAGCACTTACGAAATTTATCGCTGCACTATTATCATCGATGCACTTAACGATCCCGGACGAGCCCCCACTTTTGTAATGGTCGCCTGGTCGTAGATATTGCTAATTGCTATAATCGCACTATTTCACTCCCATTTACGGAGCTTGTTAGCACTTGATGTTAGGTTGGCGCCATTAAAATGCATTGTAGTAATCACTGCTGCTTGCTGGATCGCTGCTGTGTCTCGATGTTGATGCTGGCTCTAAATCTGGTTGTCTAGGGTTAAAAACATGAGGTCCCGTGTTTTTTATGTGCTTTTGATGATAAAGAATGAACGAAACCAACAAATATGTAAACTTCAAATATTTATTACTCTGGTGGCCATCTTAATTCCACTGTCCACCAAAGACTATGACACAACACAACTTCCTTTACATGTTCTTTGCATTGTTTATCCACCTCAAACAATAACACACGAACACACTGTACCAAAGTGACTTTCCGACTGCTTTTCGATCCTTCTTGCTGCTCGTATTTATAACATTGTCAAAGAACTACTAAAAAGAGATATAGTTTACAAGTCACATGTACATCTGTTATCATAATTTGTGCAGAAAAGTTATTGATTTGCATCGAGTGACATAATTTAACATGTTATTAAAATGACAGACAGATTTGTTGACTTGACAGAATAATTCTTTGTTACAAAAAGTCCGTTTTCTAGAAGTTTGTCAATTGACTTCTCTAATTTGCATAAATAAGTAATTAACATGAATTATTAAGAAATACATTGGTTTTCGTCAAAAACAGGATTGATTTCGTGAATACTAAGTGAAACCGCTCTTAGTGAACAAATAGGTTTCACTGGGTGATTTTTATTTAAGGAGATCCAAAATACCTAAGTTGTACACTATGTTTCGTACTTCATATTAATTATTTAAGATGAACTCAGTGTTTTTACATGATGACATTTGCTGTATCAGTGATCAAGTGATATTAACTTTTGTGTGGGTTAGTTATTCAGTATAATTTAATGGGTTGACTGTTTATGGAGACATGTTACGCAATCATTGTTAACATACACAATAACTTTTCTATAATCATAAACACTCGTCAAACTGGTTGAATTTGGAGGGTATCGCATACTTCGGTACAGTAAAGCCTTTAATATGTTCCGTTACAACATTCAGAAGCTTAATTTATGATTTTGTGAGATTTAGGATTAGGGATTACTGACAGGATGTCGTAACTTAGAAAGTGGTATAAAGAAAGGCAAATTTACGTTTAGAGAATTTGTAGCTTTTAACTGTGTTGATTTTGTTACACACTTTGAAATTAACAGTGTAGCAGGGATGAGATACAGAGGACAACACATTGTTTACAGCTTGTACGTAAACCAGACAGCACTTATACGAGACGGGTCGACTGAAACGATAGGAAACCAGTAGTTGAGACGGGCAACCACGATGTTATTCAGGCTGTATCTGATGAAGATGTAAAGGGCACCAAGTCGACATTTTGAAAGGAAATTAATGTTCATGCAGAAGAGACAAAATATTTAAGGCTCGCTGAAGACATTGTAATTTAATCGCAGATAATATGGCATTTGAGAAAGCCTTACAAGGCGTTTATAAGATGAAGATTGAAAGAAGTTAAGCAAGCATGCTGCCGACGGAATTACATTTCATAATGATGCATTAAAAGTTGTAGATGAGTTCTGCTGTTTGGACAGCGAAATAATAGATGATGGATGAATTAGAGATAATATAAAGTGCAGACTGCTCGTAGCAAGAAAAGCGTTTCTAAGAAAAAGAACTCTGTTAAGCTCAAACACAAATTCCTGTGTTAGGTAGTCTGTTCAGAAGATATTTGTCTAGAGTGTAGCCTTGTACAAGACTGAAACGTGGACGATAAACCGTTCAGACAGGAAGGGGACTGGAATTTTTGGAATATGGTGCTGATGGATGCTAAAGATTATATGGCTAAATCAAGTGACTAATAAAGATGTACTAAACTCAATCGGAGAGAAAAGAGATATGTGGCAGAACGTGACTATAAGCATTGGCAGGGTGACGGGACATATCCTGAGGCAATAAGAGATCGTTAATTTGGTAGTAGAAGGAAATGCGGAGTGTACATTATACTGGTAAAACAAGGTTCTTGAAACTTCCTGGCAGATTAAAACTGTGTACCAGACCGACACTCCAACTCAGAACCTTTGCCTTTCGCGGGAGAGCTTCTGTAAAGATTGGAAGGTAGGAGACGAGGTACTGGCAGAAGTACGGCTGTGAGGACAGGACCTGAGTCGTGGCTGGGTAGCTCATATGGTAGAGCTCTTGCCCGCGAAAGGCAAAGGTCCCGTGATCTAGTCTCGGTCCGGCACACAGTTTTAATGTGCCAGAAAGTTTCATATCAGCGCACACTCCGCTGCAGACTGAAAATTTCATTCTGGAAACAAGCTTCTCGTTTATCCATTTCGGTCCAGCAGTGGAGTGAATCAGATCAATTAGAACCTTCAACAACACGTGAAAAGGCCAGTGGAGCAATGGACTAGCACACCTCGTGTTATTCATAACTGATTTAAAATTGTTACAATCTGAATTCTATTCATATCAATTAATAAACCAGCCAACACTTATACTTAGTAAAATAAGCGACTGCCAGGATTCAGATATCTACCTTTATTTTAATCCCTTGTCTTTCCTAGTGGCTGTTTGGCATATAATATTGTCTGTAGTTTAGATGAGGCATGCTGGCCACAACGGCCCAGCGGTCCAGGCCAGTGACTTGGTGCTTGAGCCGAACCGCCTGAGAAATGCAGCTTGCCTTTCAGAGGAAAGAGTAAACGAATGAGACGAGCTGGCCGCTCACGGTAGGCAGCAGACACATACGGGCGTCCGTGTGTAGCATTCCAGTAGTTATACATATAATGCGCCTGGCGTTGTATGGAGTCCAGGGCTAAACTGTATAGCGTAGCGTGACAAACACCCGCAATGACACACAGTCGCAGTATTTACAAGGAGTAGCATCCATCCAAAACAAACTTCAAAGGGAACTTCTTTTGTGCCGATGAGTTGCGTTCCAAGAACACCAATGACAGTGAAAATCAAAGACAGGTAGCGATCTCAGCACAGCGCCAGAAGTGGCAGACCTGCATGGTGGACAGGGACTTTTCTCTTTTTGTAAAATGTTCAGCCGACTTTCCAGCACTGTTTCTCGTGTGGTGAACAACCTCTGCCCCAGAAAGTGGTAATAGGGCACATCAGTGGTTAAACTAGAAAAATAGGACGTTAGGAGTTGTCAGGACACCAAATTTCTAGAAATACTGATATAGAGAAAAGGGTATGGGCTGAAGTAGGAAAGTTAGCAGAGGCGTGAAGAGTAACTTGAAATTGTTTACGAAGTGCAGACATGGGTGTATAACATTTGGTTAATGTTGTAATACTTTTGCTAGAAGGAGAAATTGTTGCCCTGTTAGCAAAAATATCGTTAGCCAGCGTTTTGGAGAGCTTTCCTCATTGACACATGGAAACTGTGCAGTCCTGTTGAGAGGAGAAAGGACTCTGTTTCAGTGGAGAGCGCACTTTTGTTCAGGATATGGTGGAGAGTAATTCTTCTGGGCATTATGAGGAGAGTATTTCGAACTATGAAATCAGAGAGAACATACTATATTTGGAGATCCGACAGAGCACTGATGTATTGCAGTCTGCTTTCCACACAACTGAGTGCTCAGTGTGGTGAGTAACTCCAGCTTAAGAGAGCAGGATATGAAAATTACCGTTCGTTTGCAATTATATTTTCAGAATCGGATCCATTTCGTCAATGTAGCTCTTCCTCTCGTGTGACTGAAGACTCGTAAATGACTTGATCTACAATGTCATTTGCATGTGATTCTTTCCTTTTATGGACTGAGACAATCACTGTGTGTCCATCACAAAGTTACCTTTCCATAATTCGTTCTTAGTTTAGGCTTTTACCCCATCCACCCAAGTTATCCATTTTATGCAAGAACATTCAGACGTTGGATTAGTACTGCCCGATATCAACAATTATTAATTTTTACATTATTGGTATTTCTCGAGGCCGAACAGATTGTGTAATAATTTGTTCTTCATGTACATTAACAGAGAACTATGTAACAAACAAAGATTATCGTGGACTACTATTTCATTTCAAACTTAGTTGATCAACCTATTTGTTACCTTTTGAGAAATGCAACATCCATGGCTCATGTTTACTGGGGTCACCCTTGTCCTGTTACTTATCCATTGTGCAACACACACAGATAATTTTGACATCCCCAGCGATAAGTCAAAAACTCAGCTGTACCCTCGTTCTGTGCAGAAAACAGATGCACATTGAGGTAGGACGCAGCAGGCATGTATAGATCAGGAGGCTTGTATATGGCAAACTAGCAGAGAGAGGTGCATTTTGGACTGGCGACCGTAACGTCAATCTAAGGCGTTGGAGGGGAAAGAAATATTTTTTTATATTCCATCAACAACAAAATCGTTGGAGATTTATAGTAAGAATGGGAACTAGACAGGAATGGAGGTAGCTACTACTGTTTTCTAACGGTTTATCCGTAAGTCTAAAACTGAGTCTGTTGGCCAGATGGAGATGTGTTGTTGGACTCACCAAATGAGGGTACGGTGTACTGGCAACGGGCCATTCCGCTGGTTTTGCAGCTCATAGCCTGTTCTCGTCAGTGTATCTCCACTTTAAAACGGAATCAGCTTCATTATTCAGATACTGCAGTGTCTCTTAGGCCGTCTGCATACACACCTACTTAAAAGGAACGACACTGTTAACTAGAGTCAACCTCTTATTGGGTACTGAATCAATAGCAGCGCAGTTCCATACACTGAGCCACTCGGAAACGGGCAGCTGATAATGCCAGTTGGCAACGCATCACTTCGGAGTCGCTTCCTGTCTGATTTAGTGAAATGTCACACTTCACACGTAAAGTTAGCAACCCAAAACTCACCAATCTGTTGTCAGTTCCTTGTGAGTCAATGTGCCGCTCGTTATAAACTTAAGTTCATGAGTTCTGAACGATCAACTAAGGTTTTGGTGACTGAACACGCTTTTTAACATTGAATTGTTCCAAAGCAGTTCCTAGCGCACACTTAATACTTTTCCTTCGAAGATTAAGCTACACTTGAATATTCTCTCCGCATTATGCCAATATTGTTTCTTTCGTTTTTTTCTGAAAATATTCTCGTCAAGTATCGTCATAGAGGCAGTGCTTCATCAACTAGAAATTAATATGTAAGAGTGGCGTTTCCTTAGAGTGTGCAAGTTGTGTGTCAGCACCCAAATAAAATCTAAAGATATACAATAAATTACTTTATTTCATTTGCTTAAATATAATGATTCATTACAGTGTGTTTTCCTTTCATTATAAATCATTACTACGCTCCATACAGTGTAATTTCTCTCTGCGCAGTCCGGAGTCGTCTGCTACTGCCATGCCAGCCGCCGAGGCATAGCATTTGTTTCAAACGTCTCGGCAGCTTTAGTCTCTGTATAAGTGCAAGTGCACTCATTCCTCTTACCTTCTGCTTGCTAAACCTGACCATGCCGTTGTTTCCGTTTCCAACGTTTTGTGCTGACTGTTGTTTTCGAGTTGTTCATAAATGTATTATGCTTAAGCAAACAAGTCGGAATCCTCAACATTTAATACGTATGGTGAAAGCATATGGTAAAAATTAATTTTTCATCTCTTCGCTATAATGGAAACAAACAAGTGATTGATAGCGGCCGACCATGACTAGCTCCCACGACGCGAACATGTGTTCAAGGAGGGAGAGGAGGGTTCTATGAAAAAAAATAGTCGATGTAAATGTGGTGAGAATTTAATTGGCCAGACGTACAATGGAGCGTCACGTTAATGGTCTACAAACGGGAGTATTAGAGAAGTATTCAAAAGCCCTCTTTACACATCACTATACTCGTGTTATTAATTTGGTGCTTTAACATTTTCCAAAGTCCAAAAAGGAGCTTAAAACCTGCTTCAAGCAATGGAAAATCAAGGCTGGAATGAAGACAATGTTATGAAACGAATAACTGCTACTCATCATTTAGAGAAAATGATGATTCACAGACAGGAGAAAAAATTAGACTTCTAAATATGTAAGCTCTTCGCCAAAAACGCGATCGAACATACTCCCTGGTATATGCACAAAACAAAAAAATTAACTCTCCTTTCCCGTTTTTTGCAGCAAAAATCATCCCGTTGCTGGAATATGCGCAATGCAGAAAAGCTGCTGTTCTTAAGAAGAGTCTGATTAGCGCAGGCTATGAAGCAGTAATTAAAATGAAGGACATTTTGTTGGTCAGTATGCTCGGCAACAGAGTGGTCCAGCTGTCTCTAGGTCACTGTCTGTGGACAGACGCCTTGTTAGTTGTCATGCCCATTGGTTGCAGTTTAGCTTGTAGATCACATGACTGCTTTCACAGAAAGCCCTGCCTTTGATGGGACAGCTTTTAGCTATGACTGTAATGGGGTCATTAAAGTCTTCATCAGCTCTTTACCACCCTTCTTTTCTCGTTCTCCTAAAACACTGCACAAATTTTCGGTCTTCATGTCAGGGAAAGCTTCCATGAATACCTCATATCCGAAGGCATTTTACTCCGAGACTTGTCCATACATTAGGTAACGACAGAGAACAACCGATAATGTTTTTTCAACACGTCTGTGACAGTGGAGATTCCAACCACTTGACTGAAATAATCACTAGAGGACCTTCATGCTTTTTGAAAGATTTCAATAAAAAATGTCTAATAGAAGTATTGTCAGACTTCCTGGGATTTACAGATGAATTGTTTAGCGTACTCCAGTCCACGAAAGTTCACCTTTTTTCTCGTAGCAATAAAATTATCGAGTTTCAGTAACAGCTACAAAAGGAAAGAGAGAACTTGCGAATCGTTTACTTTTGTTAAAACTGGGGATGAAGAACTTACACAAACAAAAAGAGAAAGTTTGAATGATGAATCATTTGCGAACTGTTTTCGAAGACTGAATTTCGAAATGATAAGTAACAACGGCAATCAAATAACAATTACTTTCCCATATTTAGATTAGTTCTAGTACTTCAGTATGATAAATCCATCTGAAATGTACCAATTAAAGAAAAGTGCAAATTTTCCTCATCATTTACTTAAAAAAGTTACAGAAAATCCACGGAGAAATTTTTAATGTGAGCAAGCTGTAAAATGAACTCCCTGAACGGTACGCTTCTGACGAAGGATCGGTCAAAATTCAATTTCTAACTGTTAACTGTTTATTCAAAATTAATCTGCGGAGTAGCTTTGTAGAAATTTAGAAACGGACCGGGCTGATAGCAACAATTCCATCCACGAAATCATCCATCCACAGGTCATTTACGTACTAGATCCAGATTCACACATTCTGCCATGCTACAGAAGCTGAGCATTGCCTGGGTAATTCAAGTCTCACTTTCGTTGAGAAACAGTTGCCTTAGAAGCGGTGACATGTTGATACATCCTAATTCTATAAAGACGTGTATCTGGAATGACGTGGTTGCGCAAAAGACACTCATAGCGCTTACCGGTACAGGTAACAGGACCGGAAACACCTGTCTCTTCGAAAAAGTATGGCCCTATTATAAATGATGCAGTAAACCTGCACCCCACAGTAGCCTTTTCAGGGTGAAGTGGTACTGGTTTGTTTGAGTGTGGATTTTCCGTTGCAAAGTATTCGACAATTCTGTGTATTGACATATTCTGTCAGATGGAAGTGGGCTTCGTCTGTCCACAAGATCCTCCACGGCAATCATTTTCCACTTCCTTGCGAACAAGAGGTTCTAAAGCGAAGGTCTCTTTCGCTGGCAGGTCAACAGGAAGCTCACAGTTATGTCCAATGTTCGGGCAATTCTCTGTGCACTACACTTTTGCACACCACCACTCGTCTCCTCCAAGATTGCTGTGGCCACTGATCCACTGATGCCGATACATTTCTTTTCCTTCTTCCACCTGGTAGCACACCAAAAGGACGTCTTTTCGGACTTTCGAATCGTTTTCTCTAGACCCAAGGCCGTTATCGGAACAACACCTTTTTTCAAATCCGGAACTTCTGCAGAGTGTCGTGTGCACAGTCATCGTTCTTGTAATACAGCTTTACAAGCAGAGTGCGATCCTGGATTTAGACAGTCACGAGAAAGGATGATAGGCCGTGTACCCAGCGTGTTTGTACCAACTTCAATGGGTTGAGTGCAAGACAGGTGTTTTCATTTACGTCTTCTGACGCATACAGCGCCATCTATTGATATATTTTCACACTATTTTTTTCTTCTGCCATACGTTTTACACCTTCTCTGGTAATATTCTGTTGCACTTTGACGTCATTCTGACCAGCGTTTTGAAAGTTGAACTTTAATTATTATCACCCTGTACTGCCGTGGAACATCTTTTATCATAACAGTACCTCCACATTTGCTTCCCCCTCCAACGGCACTCTTACGTGCTTCTTGCCCCCTCCCAGTGAAGCACACCGATGGGATCTCAGAGTGTTTCTTGCAATAATCCCTCACTCTTCAACGACAGCACGCCTAACATATTTGTTAAAATGTTAACGAGACGCCACTGGTGTGGAAATGTGCTGTCTTTCTGCTAACACTGTTCCACAGTGAACTGTTTGCAAAACCAAAGTAGACGGTGTTTATACACTTCTGGAAATTGAAATAAGAACACCGTGAATTCATTGTCCCAGGAAGGGGAAACTTTATTGACACATTCCTGGGGTCAGATACATCACATGATCACACTGACAGAACCACAGGCACATAGACATAGGCAACAGAGCATGCACAATGTCGGCACTAGTACAGTGTATATCCACCTTTCGCAGCAATGCAGGCTGCTATTCTCCCATGGAGACGATCGTAGAGATGCTGGATGTAGTCCTGTGGAACGGCTTGCCATGCCATTTCCACCTGGCGCCTCAGTTGGACCAGCGTTCGTGCTGGACGTGCAGACCGCGTGAGACGACGCTTCATCCAGTCCCAAACATGCTCAATGGGGGACAGATCCGGAGATCTTGCTGGCCAGGGTAGTTGACTTACACCTTCTAGAGCACGTTGGGTGACACGGGATACATGCGGACGTGCATTGTCCTGTTGGAACAGCAAGTTTCCTTGCCGGTCTAGGAATGGTAGAACGATGGGTTCGATGACGGTTTGGATGTACCGTGCACTATTCAGTGTCCCCTCTACGATCACCTGTGGTGTATGGCCAGTGTAGGAGATCGCTCCCCACACCATGATGCCGGGTGTTGGCCCTGTGTGCCTCGGTCGTATGCAGTCCTGATTGTGGCGCTCACCTGCACGGCGCCAAACACGCATACGACCATCATTGGCACCAAGGCAGAAGCGACTCTCATCGCTGAACACGACACGTCTCCATTCGTCCCTCCATTCACGCCTATCGGGACACCACTGGAGGCGGGCTGTACGATGTTGGGGCGTGAGCGGAAGACGGCCTAACGGTGTGCGGGACCGTAGCCCAGCTTCATGGAGACGGTTGCGAATGGTCCTCGCCGATACCCCAGGAGCAACAGTGTCCCTAATTTGCTGGGAAGTGGCGGTGCGGTCCCCTACGGCACTGCGTAGGATCCTACGGTCTTGGCGTGCATCCGTGCGTCGCTGCGGTCCGGTCCCAGGTCGACGGGCACGTGCACCTTCCGCCGACCACTGGCGACAACATCGATGTACTGTGGAGACCTCACGCCCCACGTGTTGAGCAATTCGGCGGTACGTCCACCCGGCCTCCCGCATGCCCACTATACGCCCTCGCTCAAAGTGCGTCAACTGCACATACGGTTCACGTCCACGCTGTCGCGGCATGCTACCAGTGTTAAAGACTGCGATGGAGCTCCGTATGCCACGGCAAACTGGCTGACACTGACGGCGGCGGTGCACAAATGCTGCGCAGCTAGCGCCATTCGACGGCCAACACCGCGGTTCCTGGTATGTCCGCTGTGCCGTGCATGTGATCATTGCTTGTACAGCCCTCTCGCAGTGTCCGGAGCAAGTATGGTGGGTCTGACACACCGGTGTCAATGTGTTTTTTCCATTTCCAGGAGTGTAGATTTCGATGCACTGAACACGAATATCATGATTAAAATCGTCTCCTAGCTCTGAGTTACAAGTAAATTGTGATATTCGTTTTCTACTTCCTCTTGTGGGTGGTGTCCGGAACATCTGTCTGTAGAATCGAGCATAAATCAGCCAACGCAGCAGTAGGGCACTCTTCAGCAGTAGGCCACCGTCCTATGTATCGCTGCTCCATGACAGATATTTCCTGGTGGACTGCTCGTCATGATCTCAAATGGACCACAGCTCCCTGGGGTCACATTGACATGTTCGTAAAGGTAGTACTTCTTCAAGGTCATGTTGTTGCAAATGAGTTCGTCCAATAGTTCCCTGTAATTTTAAGCTCTCTTGTTTCCCAAGAACAATGCACTTTACGAAAACAATGCCACGCACACAGACGATCAAGAGCTATAGTGGACTCAGTGCGTCCCCCAAAAGTTGGCGTATGAGTGGATCCATAAATATCCCCTTTGTGATCTTCTCTGTGTTGAATCGTGGAAACTTCTCAGAGATACAGCTTCATTCCTGTGCACAAACTCAACAGATGCTGATATGAGTCTCAGCTTTTTGTGCTGTGGTGAAAGAACGATTTCGTTAGGATTTACTAGAGGTTCTTCAATATTTTTAATCCAGGCACCACACCTGCTCGTGGAGGCCATTCTCTCTGTGTGCAGTGGTTTCCTATTGCGCGACCGTCCTATTCACACAAGCTGCAACAATACGTAGTGTAACCCTCTTGCAAACCCAACAGCGTCACAGTAATTTTCAGATCTCTATATATTAGCCACTCTCGCTTATTGTAATTAACACAGTTTACAACGGATTTCAACATGGTATAACCTTCCTTACTTAAAACACCATATGCGACAGGGATGGCTGGCCTTTCATCACTGCTGTGTAAGACTACTGCCTTCAGGCACGTTTTTGAGCCATCTATAAATAGTCTTCACTACTCTGGTTTGTATGTAAAGTTCAAGTCTTCGAAAAAATCGTCAGTTTCACTGCAGGATGTAATGTCCCTTTCAGTACTGAAGTGACACTCAAGTGTTTCAAGATGCTCCTGAAAAACAAACAGATATACTGTGTCAGTCAGGAGATATCACTGCTGCAATCGTGAGACCATGAGTTTTCCTGTACACTTTGGAAGATTTAACTCCTTAATCAAACCACATAGTTCACACTGAGTGATTTTGCATGTTTCTCCATATTGCGATGTTTGTGCAAATGTAAGCTCAGTGTCACTGACACATGGTTGCACATTTTTGGCTGTAGGCCTAATTCACTTTATTATCATTGTTATCACTGCCTGATAGTTGTACATGTGGCGGAGAAGCAAATGGCAATACTTCGCCATGAGTCTCATGCCAAACGACAGATAGAATGCCAGGGTACTGAATATTCCTCTTCCTGTTGATATCAAAACATAGTCTCAAGGGAGGTACCACACAAAAATGGCAATGCGGTGTGCATGATTTGGAAGTTCGACCAAAGTAGCATACACATCAGACGTCATAGACACCTTTTTACCTTGCATCCAAATATCTCGTATATATAAACACGAGGTGGGACACAAGTGTGAAGCCCACAATTTATCTTTCTCTACAGTTCGACACTCGAAATAAAAGGCCTGTGCTCCTCTCACTCCCTTAGTAAATAGTTGCCTTCTCGAAACAATAATATCTTCTGCACCAACGTAGCAAAAGCTACCACTTTTTTTACTGCAGGGATGGTACCTCTTTGTGAAAGAATAGTCACGCACAGTAACAGAGCTATTCATTTTCAACATCTCAGCTCACATCAATTTACAATTAATCCCCACGGAACTCGTTCTTGTAACAAGTGAACAAACGCACCACAAAAACACACAGACCTGGAGAAACAACAATTTAATTTTGTCTGATTTGTACTGCCGCTCAGTATATTTATTACTTAATGAAATTTTCTGCAGGGAACACATCTCTGTTTCCAACCAATAGCTCAATACAAAGTACCAATACCAGAAATGAGAACAGTCTATGTAAATACCTAAAATATTTTACCTTGGTCCAGAAAGGGGCCAGATATTCAGGAACACACATATTCAATAAATTGCCAGCTACCATAAAGAACTTGGTTTCAGATAAAGCATAGTTTAAACAGAGTTCGAATGACCTATGGATAGGAAACTCCTTCTCCTCATTAGATAAATATGTTAACAGGGACTGTTAGACCAGCTTAAGTAAAAATGTCTATTAGCTTTCAGTTTTGACTCCAGTTTGTCACAACATTCAAGATTAGGTATTCTGCTTGTTATACATTTATGAGAAGTGCGTAACTATGTTTCATTCTGACAGTGTATTAATTCTGTATATATTAGCAATTGCAGTTTACAATAATGATTCATTATTTTGCAACCTCCTGACAAATAATTAGGGTACTGAGTATGATAATCAAATGATTTACGTTTTTCATGTTATAATTTCTGACTTGTTTCACACCCACGAGAATCATCTCATTTTTGAGTCTATGGAACGAAAACTGAATCTAATCTAATGTAATCTAATCTTCGAAAATTCTCACGTGACTGGATAGTGTCTACATGAATCATAGTGTAATCACTATTGCTAATTTGTTCTGTAAGCGACGCGACTACTGCACTCATTTACAGCAGAGGAACTCTTGTCAAAATGCCGTTGTATGTTGCTCTTATAACGTCGCGTAAGAGTGACTGTGGAACGCAAACAGCTTGTTTACTTGCAATCTTGATCTACGAGACAATTTTAACTTTGACATTCGTGTTCAGCACATCAAAATCTACAAAACACGGCTACTTTAGTCTCTGTAAAAAATAAAAAGTGTAAAATTTGTAATTAAATGCATGCATGGATTACTAAGGCCAGCTCTTGTCATTCAGTGTTTTATTGATATTGTGCGCACTATTCCTCTGTCAATATAATTTACTACGTAACAGGTCTCGGCCACTTTAAAACATCTGTGGTATCGCAAAACCCATTTAACACAATAGGTGGCATTATTTGTAACTGAACTATTCCTCAAATCTGACATGCTCAGTGCAGAAACACCTTTCGGATGATTCGATTACTGGCCAAAATGTTCAGCTATGTTTTTGCAATCCCATTACGTCGGAATGAACATATACGTTCTCTTGTCTCCTCGCCTACCGTGCATTTTGTAGTTGCTTTCTTCTATCGAAAGATGCTACGAATGAAACAAAGGGAGCAGCTAACAGCCAAGTATGAATAAACGAGAAAACATAAAATAGTATTTTTAAAATTTGTTTCCATATTTAGCTCCTGGGGCGAGATTATTTGTTTCCCTGTGTGTACAGAAAAATGAATTATATACTAAGTGTACATTTCCGGGACCAGGAAGCTGTACTTCTTTACTGTTGTTGTTGTTGTGGTCTTCAGTCCTGAGACTGGTTTGATGCAGCTCTCCATGCTACTCTATGCTCTGCAAGCTTCCTCACCTCCCAGAACCCACTGCAACCTACATCCTTCTGAATCTGCTTAGTGTATTCATCTCTTGGTCTCCCCCTACGAATGTTACCCTCCACGCTGCCCTCCAATACCAAATTCGTGATCCCCTGATGCCTCAGAACATGTCCTACCAACCGATCCCTTCTTCTGGTCAAGTTGTGCCACAAACTTCTTTTCTCCCCAATTCTATTCAATACTTCCTCATTAGTTATGAGATCTGCCCATCTAATCTTCAGCATTCTTCTGTAGCACCACATTTCGAAAGCTTCTATTCTCTTCTTGTCCAAACTATTTACCGTCCATGTTTCACTTCCATGCAGGGCTACACTCCATACAAATACTTTCAGAAATGACTTCCTGACACTTAAATCTATACTCGATGTTAACAAATTTCTCTTCTTCAGAAACGCTTTCCTTGCCATTGACAGTCTACATTTTATATCCTCTCTACGTCAACCATCATCAGTTATTTTGCTCCCCAAATAGCAAAACTCCTTTACTACTTTAAGTGTCTCATTACCTAATATAATTCCCTCAGCATCACCCGACTTAATTCGACTACATTCCATTATCCTCGTTTTGCTTTTGTTGATGTTCATCTTATATCCTCCCTTCAAGACACCATCCATTCCGTTCAACTGCTCTTTCAAGTCCTTTGCTGTCTCTGACAGAATTACAATATCATCGGCGAACCTCAAAGTTTTTATTTCTTCTCCCAGGATTTTAATGCCTACTCCGAATTTTTCTTTTGTTTCCTTTACTCCTTGCTCAATATACAGATTGAATAACATCGGGGAGGGGCTACAACCCTGTGCTACTCCCTTCCCAACCACTACTTCCCTTTCATGCCCCTCTACTCTTATAACTGCCATCTGGTTTCTGTACAAATTGTAAATACCCATTCGCTCCCTGTATTTTACCCTTGCCACCTTTAAAATTGGAAAGAGAGTATTCCAGTCAACATTGTCAAAAGCTTTCTCTAAGTCTACAAATGCTAGAAACGTAGGTTTGCCTTTCCTTAATCTTTCTTCTAAGATAAGTCGTAAGGTCAGTACTGCCTCACGTGTTCCAGTATTTCTACGGAATCCAAACAGATCTTCCCCGAGGTCGGCTTCTACTAGTTTTTCCATTCGTCTGTAAAGAATTCGTGTTAGTATTTTGCAGTTGTGGCTTATTAAACTGGTTGTTCGGTAATTTTCACATCTGTCAACACCTGCTTTCTTTGGGATATTCTTCTTGAAGTCTGAGGGTATTTCGCCTGTTTCATACATCTTGCTCACCAGATGGTAGAGTTTTGTCAGGATTGGCTCTCCCAATGCCGTCAGTAGTTCCAATGGAATGTTGTCTACTATGGGGGCCTTGTTTCGGCTCAGGTCTTTCAGTGCTCTGTCAAACTCTTCACGCAGTATCGTATCTGACATTTCATCTTCATCTACATCCTCTTCCATTTCCATAATCTTTTCCTCAATATACTCTATATACTCCTTCCACCTTTTTGCTTTCCCTTCTTTGCTTAGAACTGGGTTTCCATCTGAGCTCTTGATGTTCATACAAGTGGTCCTCTTATCTCCAAAGGTCTCTTCAATTTTCCTGTAGGCAGTATCTATCTTACCCCTCGTGAGATAAGCCTCTACATCCTTGCATTTGTCTTCTAGCCATCCCTGCTTAGCCATTTGCACTTCCTGTCGATCTCATTTTTGAGACGTTTGTATTCCTTTTTGCCTGCTTCATTTACTGCATTTTTATATTTTCTCCTTTCATCAATTAAATTCAACCCAAGGATTTCTACTAGTTACCCAAGGATTTCTACTAGTCCTCGTCTTTTTACCTACTTGATCCTCTGCTGCCTTCACTACTTCATCCCTCAGAGCTACCCATTCTTCTTCTACTGTATTTCTTTCCCCCATTCCTGTCAATTGTTCCCTTATGCTCTCCCTGAAACTCTGTACAACCTCTGGTTCTTTCAGTTTATCCAGGTCCCATCTCCTTAAATTCCCACCTTTTTGCAGTTTCTTCAGTTGTAATCTACAGGTAATAACCAATAGATTGTGGTCAGAGTCCACATCTGCCTCTGGAAATGTGTTACAATTTAAAACCTGGTTCCTAAATCTCTGACTTACCATTATATAATCTATCTGATACCTTTTAGTATTTCCAGGGTTCTTCCATGTATACAACCTTCTATCATGATTCTGAAACCAAGCGTTAGCTATGATTAAGTTGTGCTCTGTGCAAAATTCTACCAGGCGGCTTCCTCTTTCATTTCTTAGCCCCAATCTTTATTATGTGCACAAATTAAATCAGAATTTTACAACTTGAAGTGATTAACGACAGTACTTATGATGTAAAGCATCTGTCATATCTGTATTATGACGGGGAAATCATCAGTACGAAACTACTGTAGGAATTTCAATTATGTTATAAAATGGTATGAATTACCAAGCAACACCACTTACTTCTTCAAATACCCTGCAGACTATGTTCTTCTGGCTGCAAGAAATAAACGAAGATCTTCGATTTCTCATTCGTCAGTAATAATACACAACTGGCCATTAAACTTGCTACACCAAGAATAAATGCAGATGATAAACAGGTATTCATTGGATAAATATATTATACTAGAACTGACGTGTGATTACATTTTCACGCAATTTGGGTGCATAGATTCTGAGAAATCAGTACCCAGAACAACTACGTCTGGCCGTGATAACGGCCTTAATACGTCTGGGCATTGAGTCAAACAGAGCTTGGATGGCGTGTACAGGTACAGCTGCCCATGCAGCTTCCACACGATACCACAGTTCATCAACAGTAGTGACTGGCGTATTGTGACGAGCCAATTGCTCGGCCACCATTGACCAGACGTTTTCAGTTGGTGACAGATCTGGAGAATGTGCTGGCCAGGACAGCAGTCGAACATTTTCTGTATCCAGAAAGGCCAACACAGGACCATTAACATGCGGTAGTGCAATATCCTGCTGAAATGTAGGGTTTCGCTGGGATCGAATGAAGGGTTCAGCCACTGGTCGTAACACATCTCAAATGTAACGTCCACTGTTCAGAGTGCCGTCAATGCGAACAAGAAGTGACCGAGACGTGCAACCAATGGCACCCTATACCTTCACGCTGGGTGATACGCCAGTATGGCAACGATGAATACACACTTCCACTGTGCGTTCACCGCGATGTGGCCAAACACGGATGCGAGCATCATGATGCTGTAAACATAACCTGGATTCATCCCAAAAATGACGTTTTGCCATTCGTGCACCTAGGTTCGTCGCTGGGTACACCATCGCAGGAGCGCCTGTCTGTGATGCAGCATCAAGGGTAACCGCAGCCATGGTCTCCGAGCTGATAGTCCATGCTGCTGCAAACGTCGTCGAACTGTTCGTGCAGATGGTTGTTGTCTTGCAAACGTCCCTACCTGTTGACTTAGGGATCGAGACGTGGCTGCACGATCCGTTACAGCCATGCGGAAAAGATGCCTGTCATTTCGACTGCTAGTGGTACGAGGCCTTTGGGATCCAGCACGGCGTTCCGTATTACCCTCCTGAGCCCACCGATTCCTTATTCTGCTAACAGTCATTGGATCTCGACCAACGCGAGCAGCAATGTCACTATACGATAAACCGCAATCGCGATTGGCTAAAATCTGACCTTTATCAAAATTGGAAACGTGATGGTACGCATTTCTCCTCCTTACACGAGGCATCACAACAACGTTTCACCAGGCAACGGCGCTCAACTGCTGTTTGTGTATGAGAAAACGGTTGGAAACTTTCCTGATGTCAGCACGTTGTAGGTGTCGCCACCGGCACCAACGTTGTGTGAATGCTCTGAAAAGCTAATCATTTGCATATCACAACATCTTCTTCCTGTCAGTTAAATTTCGCATCTGTAGCACGTCATGTGCATGGTGTAGCAATTTCAATGGCCAGTAGTGTAGTACAAAGCACACGCTGAGAGCTTGGTTCTGCACTCAACTCACCGAGCCCAACAGACAAATGCTTGCGGCGCAATAACCGTCCGTGGCCTGTGTCCTCCATGCTCGCACACACCTCAACTGCATGTTCAATGCGTTCAGAGAAGTGGGGTGTGCGGAACTGTGTAGCCATCCAGTCAGTAAACAACAGGAGTCTGTGCGTGTGCGATGCCCGTACGGTGACCCAGCTGCATACAGTTTGGGCATGCTCCCTAAAACACGACGCATGACACTTGGATCGATGTGTGCGTATCAGGAGACAGCCGGGAACGGGAGGCTGTGGCTGGAGTCCAGCTGGAAGTGTTCCAGGGCGCCGTGTCACGTCACTGTCGCTCTGCAGATCACAGGCGTGGCGTGGGCCGAATGAGCAGCGCGAGGGATGGGAGGTCAGAGGGGGCGCTGCACTGACACAGGCCACAGGTGTGGGTCGCCCACCGCCTCACACTCTCACACAAACCCACACACATACACACACACACACACACACTCTCCCTCTCTCTTTCTCTCTCTCTCTCTCTCTTTCTCTGTCTCTCTCTCTCTCTCTCTCTCTCACACACACACCCACCCACACACACACATACACACACACACACACACACACACACACACACGTATACCGTGAAACACACCTCCAGAACATACCAAGTACATGTCGAATTCATTTCACGCAAAATCGCTGAAGTAAAGCATTGCAAACGTGGACCAACACACTATCAAGGAGAGTGTCGTAATGTCTGAGCTAATTAGCCGAAGTCTGTATTAAAGTTCATGACAATAAGAATGTCAATAACATCTGTTAGTAATTGTAGCCTGGTTCTGGAAAATGCCCTTCAAAATTCTGACTGTGGTAAAGGTAACGTGGAGGGAGGGAAAGGGTGTCAGAATTTTTTACAGAAACCAGAGTAATTTTATAAGGGCGGACGATCAGGGAAGAGAGGCAAGACTGGAGAAGGGAGCGAGATACCGTTATATCCTATCACCAAATATTACTCAGTCTTTGCATACAGCAGTCAGCAGAGGAATCGGAAAAAATATCTGAAAAAAAGGAATAACAGTATCAGATCAATAAAAAAAGTCTTAACGTTGGCCATAGACTTTGTTACTTTTTCGAAGACGTCTAAGTATGAGGAAGATCGGGTGAGTGATACTGACAAATTCTCGAAAATACGTTTGCGTAATGGCGATGAAGGAAACCCAAATAAGAGTGATGAAATGTACGCGAATCGAGGGGCTTAGATTAAAAACCCACATACCAAAAGTGGCATACAAAATGACTTATTTTGGCAGGAAAATAACTGACGATGGCAGAAGTAAAGATGGCGTACAATTTAGATTTGCAGTGTAAATAGACGCGTTACTGAAATAGAGAAATATGTTCATCTCTAATATAAAATAACGTATTACGAGATCTTTTCTGAAAGAAATTTTCAGGCTTGTAACCTTATACAGCAGAAAAACGTCGACGGTATTCAACATAGCTAAGAAAGAACATAAGGTTGTTGTGATATAGAAACATTTGGAAATTTAAACTGCTAGGTCAGATAACTAAGAAAAAGCTACTGAATCGAACTTGAGAGCAATGAGACTGAGGACAGAGTTTCAATGAAAGAAGGGACCTGCTGATATGACAAATCTTGACAGGAGACAGTGCGATGCCGGTTGTGTTGTTTTGCTTACCTCTGTGATGTTGAAGTCTGATCTGTGGTGACCTACAGAGAAGGTGAGCAAGTAAAGGAAACAATAACGTCGCACAAATGAAACAGGTTGCTGAATATATGTTAAGGGGGTTGGAGCATGCAAATACGAAAATGCACATAGATATATTAATGAGAGTAGGGAGCACATATTACATAAAAGAAGGAAGTGGCCACTACAACAATCAGGTTTACTATCATAAAGTACAAGAATCATCCACTGGAATAAAAAATAAACAAACGAACATTAAATACTTGGACGAGGTGGTTCTAATAGTCAACTGTAACCTTAGCACAGGGGAGTGGGCGAGGTAAATGCTAAATTACGCAGGTAATACACGAGTACGAGAAGTTTCGTTACGCTTGATTATTAAATTACAATAAGAATACGGAAAAATAAGATCGAGCATCAGGGAGAACGCCAAAGTCAATACTAAAAGGAAGATGCTGGCTGCGAGGTATTAAAATGGAGTAACTGACTCCTGAAGGGAGTCCTTGTGAAATAACAAACTCCATTGATGGCGCATCTTACAACACACATACTGCATAAGGCAGCGGCAGTAATAGCCTGCTATAATGAGTTTAGCTCTCTGCCTGCCCTCAGTACTCAGATGAAGACGTCTTTTTCTGCGACAGCAAGGCTGGCCTTAGTCTGATGTTCCTAGATAGGCACACGTGCCAAAAGTTGGAACGTGTTTTATTTAATTTTTTGGACTTGAGCTCTTAATTCTGACCATTGCTTTTTCGCAATGTAATATTACGTTTCTCAAAATTTAATTCTGATGAAGACATGCTTAGCAGTGTCGATACCTAGATCAATGAACCAAACAGTTATTCGCAACCAGCTGGCTGTATAACTCCTCTGTTGTAACTTATATACGGTTGCTGAGAAACAGCCATGTTTAAAACTGTGGTTTCTTACTATTTTCGATCAATAGTGATCTTTGGTAATGGGGGGGGGGGATGGAGGGGAGAGCTGGAGAGAGGACGGAAAATCTCTACCACTGCATGGCACAGTATTCAGAAGAACGTATCTGAAGCCTGACATGTAAGCACAGCTGAGGAACCGCATCCTATGCGGAAAAATAATAGTAAGAAACTGCTAAAAAGCTGGGTTCTGGAAGTTTCAAATGAACATTATGTTGAACCCTCCTAACTGAAGGTCAGATGGTCCTCCGGGAAGTGAAACTTGGCTAGGGATCTCTTATCTTGCTGAAAAGGCTTCAGCAAAGTATCTTTTTCGACACAAGGTGACCATCCCAAAACCTATTGGCAGAGAATGGAGCGAAATGTCTCTCCGTTTTACCTGAGGTTGCTACTTCGCTTCGCATCTGGAACAATTTTATGATACCCAGTTCTTCTTAAAAGGACCATTATCTTTCGCTATCCAGCCAGTGGGCTCTCAGATGAGCAGTCAGTCCACTATACTAAAAATTAGAAGTAAGGAGAAAGCAATAAAATGAGTAATCACAGAGATACTGAATCTCGTCTGCAATTATTATATCCATCATCAGTGATAGACTAGGTGTTTGATCAAGGGAAATGAACGTAATATATTCTGAAATATATTGGGGAAAGTTTCAGAGGTGACTGCCCCAAGTAACAAGACAAAAGCGTGTGTATACCAGTAAGATTCAGGTGGATGTAACTTACAGATGTTATGCACAGATGAAGAGATCTGTAGAGGATGAACAAGCTGAAGTGTTACCATTAATGTTAAGAGTAAAGACCCCAACTACAACAACACTTGTGCCATCAACGTAACAGAGCGTTCAGTGTAACACAAAATGCAGACTCACACGTATGTATCGAGTGACAGCCCACCTTAGAGTCAGACGGAACAAAGAAGTAATATTTTAGATGAAAGGCATTTTCTCACGAATATTGCTAACTGTCAGATTACCTCAAACGGAATTTAATATCTGCATTAAATCTAATTAAATTTGCCTGCCATGGAGGCTGGAAGCTATCAACGCAGCTGAAAGAACTGCTAAGAGTTGACGACCAAACCTCACCGAGTTCTTGTTTCTACAGAATCAATTGAAGCAGAAGAAGCATTCCAACATAATGACTGTTACTTTTTATCCTTCATTTACTGACGTCACCAGACTTCTGATTGGTTGGTTACGGTCTGCCAAGGATTCCTCTCATCTCTTGTGATCTACGTTCTCAGTTATTTGTTGGAAGCATTCCAGACTCTTTCTGATCCTGCGGTTTTTACCTTCCACAGCTCCTTCTGGTACCGTGTAACTTATTCCTGATGTCGTGAGGCATGTTCTATTATCCTTCCCCTTCTTCTTGCCAGTTTTCTGTATCTTCTTTTACATTCCAAATCTTTGGAGAACCTTCTTTTTCCTCATTTTATCAGCCCACCTAATCTTCAACACCGTTCTGTAGATCCACATCACAAATGCTTCGATTCTCTTCTTTTCCGGTTTTCCCATTTCCATGATGCGCTGCTATACGATATTGTGGTCCAAATATAGATTCTCCAAAGTTTTTTTCTCTAATTAGGGCTTATGTTTGATAGTACACTTCTGTTGACCAGGAGCGCCCTCTTTGCCAGTGCTCATCTGCTGCTTATGTCCTAGCTTCGTCTGTAGTCAGTTATTTGGCTTCCCAGGTAGAAGAATTCCTCAACTTCTTCTACTTCGTGGCACCCAATTTTCCTTCTTATTAGCTCAGACTCCCTTCAGTTTACACTCTGACTCCTTATTCTATATTAATTACACTGTTCATCCTTGGCCGTGCGGTTCTAGGCACTTCAATCCGGAACCGCGGGACTGCTACGGTCGCAGGTTCGAATCCTGCCTCGGGTATGTATGTGTGATGTCCTTAGGTTAGTTAGGTTTAAGTAGTTCTAAGTTCTAGGGGACTGATGACCTAATATGTTAAGTCCCATAGTGCTCAGAGCCATTTGAACCATTTGAACTGTTCATCCCATTCAACCTGTCTTCTAATTTCTATTCATTTTCACTGAGGACTGAATATCTTCGGCAAACCTTATACCCGTCTCACACCCTTTTCAGTCTCAGTACTTTGTTCTTTATCTCCCACCCTTATGGTCCCTTTTTGGTTATTGTTCCCTATGTCATCTGGGGTGTAGCTTACAGGTCGTTGTTAGGCGTACGGTATCTTATATATAGTGCCGTGGTCCCTGTTTTTGTTGCTGAAAGCAGGAACGTCGGTTCCAAGTATTTCTAAGCGTTCTAAGCAAGTGGTGATAACTACAAATGGGTCATACACTGAACATACTTGTTAAGTCCTTGCTTTCTGAAAACAAGGTTGTCTTGTATGTCCAGTAGGCATCCTCCCGTGTCTGTCCCCTAGAAAACTAGCCCTATTTCACATCGTGACAGTTCGGCCCACTATGGAAGGGCATACAGCAATCTGCTTCTCTCGGCATCGCAACAGCTCGTCTGCTGAAACCAATGCTGGGCTCTTCTCCTATTGTGTAACCAGAAGAATCACCTTCGTACAGTAAGGTGTCGAAGAGCCCTAAATTCTGCTGTCTTAGGGACATGTGGCACTCATGCCTGGTATAGGTATACCTTGCTGTCAAGAGTACTAGCACATGGAGTCAGGCGAGGTTGGCGTTGACCTCCACTGTTACCTGATGGTAGCTCAGTGCCAAAATATTTTCCTCTCAAAATACAATAAAGTCCAGCATAACTGGTAGTTCCTCCCATGCCTGGAATAGACCCACGAGAAATTTACCCAGAAGTATCAAGGCAGCAGTTAGCCATCCGTGGATCTCATGTTCTATGGCTTTCCCTAAATCACCTGGTTTTACTTGAACATCACCAATACTCCCATACTATCAGTAATACCCGCACTGTGTATCTCACAGGTTTATTCAGGCCAACGATATGCTTGAACCTCGATTCATTGCATCAGTCACCACCTATAAACAGCTTCTCACTTTTTCCATGAACATCCACAATACCCTACTCTTATTTAACAACCCTTGTTCCAGGTTTGTCAAGTGGATGGTATGCCCTAGCTCTACTGCTCTCTGCTTCTGCCTTTACGTTAGTGCATCCTTTGCCTGCATTGTATTGTCGGTACTAGCTGTTCCAAATACACTACCTGCTCTATCTCTCAGTCCCCATTCACGCCTCCTCGGAATGTGCAGAAACAAATCTGTGGCCAGATGTAACCGATCCAGAAGGTGAACATAGGAGGCTCATGTCACCTGCTACAGCCCTTACTCCCCATATATCTCTCCATTATCCCTTCTTTCCGGCTTCGTGATGGGTCCTCATGAAGAAATTATCCACCCACTGTACTTAATTTCTCTATGCCCAGTCATTGTATGCCAATGTCTGTGTCCATGGTGATGTAACACGATGACGTCTTCTTCGCAGGTGAAAAGCGACGCAATCCTCTAATGGTCGTACCTGCAGTGCGCGTACCACTTCGCAGCTGTAACATCGCTATTAAAGCAATGCTGTTCTTGGCCATCTCCGGCGGTTTTACCTAGAGCGAGGAAGCGTCAATCACTTTCCTTCCGTCTTAACGTTAGGCTAATTCCAGGTGTTAATATGTATGACAACGTAAAGGTAGATTGCGAGGGAGTAGGCTGTTCAACTCACTGTACCATTTTCCTATTCTTACTCCCTCCTCCTTTTTTGGTGCTAACAAGGCTATATACCACAAAGGTAAAGAAAATACTGTTCAGCATTCGTTATCGAAGCCCATACCAAGAAGTCGGAATGGCCTCAGTAGTTAACATGAAACTGAAGTTTTCTACTTGAAGAACAGCCATCCACATTAAATCTGTTCTGCCCTTACAGGGTATGCTTTGATATCTCTGGCTCTTGATATAAAAACTCTGTGAATAGGGTGTGGAACATCATCCATTGCTCTGACATGTATATAGGTAACTTTCCGCAGAAGTTACTGACGTTCCAGGGCCTTTCTGTTTGCTTTCTGGACTAACTGACATTATTCTGGATGCCAACTATAATGTCTACAAAAAATTGTTCAAATGGCTCTGAGCGCTATGGGACTTAACTTATAAGGTCGTCAGTCCCCTAGAACTTAGAACTACCTAAACCTAATTAACCTAAGGACATCACACACATCCATGCCCGAGGCAGGAATCGAACCTGCGACCCTGACGGTCGCTTGGTTCCAGACTTAAGCGCCTAGAACCGCACGGCCGTCCCGGTCGGCTATAATGTCTACAGATACTAGCTCAAAGGAGCTATCTACTTCAGTTTCTCTACAAACTTAAAAGCTTCTGACAGCAATAAAAACTCCACCATCAACTGTATTTAATCTATCGTTTATGAACAAGGTTAGGAACCTTGTAAAAATTTGAGGTAAACTTGTTTACGCCTTTAGAGAGCTTTCCACACCTATACCATATGAGATTCTGTGCTTTCAATTAGCGCTTGGAGCTTTGGTTCCTCTCCAACATAGCTACGACAGTTCACGGCTACAGTAGTGATTGTTCCTGTCTTTACCCTCTTCCTTTGTTCGTCCGGCACTCTTTGAAGCTGAAGCCCTCTCTGCAATTTCATAGGACCCCCTAGCCTGAAACACCTCCTAGTCCCCTTCATATTGCCCCCGATGCTCTTGCCGCCGCTTCCTGTGAGCAGCTGACTCACGAACCAAGGACCGAAATCCACAAATCGCACCTACCTATGTCGCATCATACACGGTTGCAGCATCGTCTGAACCACTGATTCAGACCCTCGTCTCGGCTCTGTATCCAAAGATCACAGTTGATTCTATATACGATGCTACAGATGGTGAGATCCTCCTTCATCTCGAAGGAAGTATTTACCGACGGAAAAAAATCGCAACACCTAGAACGAATTGTGCGACATTAACTAAAGGTGGTAGGCGTGTTTCTAAATCTGAAAGATGATGACATTGCCCACTGTAGTTTCATACTTTTTCTATAATTTTTTCTCTTCTAGTGCAAATGTTTAAGTACAGCTGCGCAAGTGATCTATATGGATCAAAGACTCTTTGCCACTGCGATGGAGAAAGAGATTATCACTGACTCGTCATATAAAAACTTTGTGGATAGCATTTAAGGCTTCATGTGTATTTTGTACATACGTGCTTTTGATTCAGGAAATGCGGAGAGTATGACCAGAGCGCAACTGTACTTAGCGGAATTGTTGTAAGCTTCCATTTTGTATGTAATTTGATTAATCATGATAGCATTTCATCTCTTACAAGAGGATGATGTATTAAGAAATGTAACTATGAAGATAAATGAAAGAAAAATATAATTTAATGAATGAAAAAGGTTGGTTTCATCATTGGTTGTTTTAACTTGTCCCTCGTCTGTGGCTCGGAACATTATTTGATATGTCATAATTGGTAGGGAACTTTATATCCTGGGAAATCAATAAAGATTGCACCACGATATTTATGCTCCATTTTGAGAGATTAATTTCTGGACTTTTATCGAAACTGATACACAACCTGGACACTGATTCCCATTCTGCAGAGTGAGGACGGCTTCCCCACGCCGTATGATTGTGCCTCTGACTACTTTCAGAATTTTCAGACTCGACGAGTGCCGGAATTCTGCCGAGCCACAGAAATTTTATTTCATGTTCTGACTTCGACATCGAGAAGCAGACAGAGTATGATTATGAACTGTAACTGTCTGATCATTTAGTTTCATAGACTTGAGAATTAAAACAAGAATTAAATTTGTACCTTGGAGTGTGGTAGATATTTATATTAACATATTGGAGAAGTGACTTCTCTCACCCAAAAGTTTCCATACAATGTACTGGATATTATTCAGTTATGATAATTAACTTCAGTTTAGTGGGGAGAGAAGCTAACATAGCCATCGCTTAGGCCTGGACTATGTGCATAATATTCGTGTGTATCTGTTTCATGCCACAAGACAACAAGCACTGCTGATACCACATTGGATGCAGACTGCGCAGGCGCGCCACAAGCGAATTTAAGGCCAGAAATTTCACGAAAGAACACGTATAAAGACAGGATCTCTAACCAGTATGTTTCTGCATCTTTTATCCTATGAACTTGGTTCTTGTAGTGAGTATAAATGGGAAGGACTCTGTTGCTGTTCTACGTAAAGAATAGCTACCCATTTTCACTATCATTTTGTAGACAAAATTCTGTAGCGGTAGTTTGTGAACTGCTGCGAGATTTTAAGTGCGTGTGAAATAGTGTTTCAATTTATGGCGTGTATTCATAAGAAAAGTAGAATTTACGAGACTGTTGGCAATATTTCATTGTTTTACTCACGCGCAGTTTAAAATGCAAGCATAACAACAAAGAGTAATGCAGTCAGCCAACGCAACAGACGCTATAGACGACCCCACAGCTACGGCGCAGTATCTACACTATGTGACCAAAACTATCCGGACACTTAGCTGAAAATGACTTGCAAGTTCGTAACGCTCTCCATCGGTAATGCTGGAATTCAGTACAGAGTTGGCCTAACTTAAGCCTTGATGACATCTTCCATTCTCGCAGGTATATCTTCACTCAGGTGATGGAAGGTTTCTTGGTGAATAGCGGCCAATTAATCACCGGCTGCTGCACTGAGGAGTGGTATCAATGTCGGTCGGTGACGCCTGGCACGAAATCGGCGTTCCGGCACATCCCAAAGGTATTCTTTAGGATTCAGGTCAGGACTCTGTGCAGGCCAGTCCATTACAGGGATCTTATTGTCGTGCAGCCTCTCCACCACAGGCCTTGCATTATGAATAAGTGCTCGATCATGTTGAAAGACACAGTCGCCATCTCAAAATTGCTCTTCGTCAACAGTGGGAAGCAAGAAGGTGCTTAAAACATCGATGTAGGCCTGTGCTGTGTCAGCACCACGCAAAACAACAAGTGGTGGAAGCCCCCTCCATGAAAAACACGACCACACCACAACCTCCGAACTTTACTGTTGGCACTACACATGCTGGCAGATGACGTTCACCAGGCATTCGCCATACCTACACCCTGCCATCGGATCGCCACATTGTGTACCGTGATGCGTCACTCCACACAACGTTTTTCCACCGTTCAGTTTTCCAATGTTTAAACTCCTTACATCAAGCTAGGCGTCGTTTGGTATTTACCCGCAGCTGCTCGACCATGAAATCTAAGTTTTCTCACCTCCCACCCAACTGTCATGGTACTTGCAGTGGATATTGATGCAGTTTGGAATTCCTGTGTGACGGTCTAGATCGATGTCTGCTCATTACACAACACGATCCTCTTCAACTGTTGGCGGTCTCTATCAGTCAACTGACGAGGTCGGCCTGTACGCTCAAGTGTTGTATGCATCCCTTCACGTTCCCACTTCACTATCACGTCGGAAACAGTGGATTTATATATGTTTAGGAGAGTGGAAATCTCGCGTAGGGACGTATGACCCAAGTGATCCCCAATTACCTGACCACGTTCGAAGACAATGAGTTCCGCGGAGCGCCCCATTCTGCTCTCTCACGATATCTAATAACTACAGAGGTCACTGATATGGAATACCTGACTGTAGGTGGTACCAAAATGCACCTAACATGAAAAACATATGTGTTTGCGGATGTCTGGATACTTTTGATCACATAGTGTAGCTAGATACTCAGCATCTGCGATTGATTCCTTTACCGTAAATACGCAAAAGATTCGTTTCCTGTCTGATAATATGTCTCATATACCACAACCGCAAAAAGGCAAAAAAATTGAAGTCGGTCAGATGGCACAACCGCAGTAAGTCATGCGACAAGCGCAGTCTGAAATCCAACCACAGGTTGACTTAATTCCGCTGATCGTGCTAAATGAAATCGAAAGGCAAGATACGATAGCTGATCTTATCAGAAAGCACGAGGCCATGTCGAATGAGTAAGAATAGCCATAGGCTCAAGACCAATTTCCAATAGAGATCAAAAAGTAGGTATATCGTCAATGAAATCGTGAATCGACAGAATTAGGTTAAAGAAACGGTTGCCAGCCTGAGCAAATCATTGCAAGATAATTCTTCAAGACGGGAAGATAAAATCAAATAAAATTTTGAGGTACCTAAGCGATACCTTTAGGAGTACATCGATAACCGGGCAAAGGCAAAGTCACAGTAGATGAATCAGGCTGTAATAGATGGTGGAAAATCTGTTGTCTTAACAATTATCCCGGGATGAACTGCTAGAAGAGAATTTCTTTAAGGAAGGATTCGAAGAAGTTAAGACTCATCTAGGGTCCGACTTCGTGTAACGGAAGGAGCAAGTCAAGGAATCTGATAAGATGACCAACAGAAAGCTAGAAGAGTCTCTAGCGGTGGTGAACTGTGTTAGCAAGGTATTTTAAGCTCCACGAGAACAAATTTCGGGCGACGCATCCAGTTACGGAAATCCTGACGTATATTTACAGTACCATATTCCCCCATATAGTCCACAAAAAGCAGCTATTGGCCAGTACATGTAGTCTACATCTAATATCGAAGAGAAAATTGACATGTGTCATCAATTTCAGATATTTAATCCAGATAAGCGTAAGGTAAATCCCGCAACCTTCGTGTGTGAAGTTTCAAAAAATGGTTCAAATGGCTCTGAGCACTATGGGACTTAACATCTTTGGTCATCAGTCCCCTAGACGTAGAACTACTTAAACCTAACTAACCTAAGGACATCACACACATCTATGCCCAAGGCAGGATTCGAACCTCTGACCGTAGCTGTTGAGCGGTTCCAGACTGAAGCGCTTAGAACCGCTCGGTCACACCGGCCAGCTACAAAACACCGGTGGCATGGAATCCAGCAAAGGTTTCACCAACAAATATTTCACCCTGAACAGTTCTCATTCAAGCAAATGACGCTAAGAAAGTACTTCGAAAAATATCTCAATAAATGTCGCTACTGGGATGATCTGTTTCCACAACAGGACGTACTGAGATTATTAAAAGCTACACTACCGGTCATTGTCAGGGGTCAGCAAGTTAATGTGTAAGACGAAAATTTTTATCTGTGTTAGATGCGCTCGACCTTTCTCAAGAAGACCTGAAGTTCACGTCCTGATCGAATAACTGGAATAATAATGCGACCAATGGTATCTATAACCCATCAAGTGTCCGGGAAAATGGTAGTAATGCACAAAGAACCAACCAAATGGATGAAGCAAGTCCAAGCAATGTACGAAATGGTAATCCAAACGATAATGGCAAGAACAACAATGGAAATGAAAAAATCGGTAATTGCTTCCGACCGGCCAGAAACAAATTTAATAGAGGCGATCGGAGGTACAATCCAGTCCAACCTAATAACCATCAACAATTGACTACTCAGTTTCGAAACAATAACTTTCAACAACAGCAACAACAGAATCAGCAGCAGTCTACGCCAGGAGATTGTGACATGCAGAGACCAGTAATTACGGTGGTAAAAGACTACTCAAATTATCGCAGTGGCGCGCTAACAAACAACTAATCGTGACCGTCTCGAGCCCCAGAGACAAGTTCAGGGATTCGAATAGGGACTAGGACCAACAGTTGCAGATGCTACGATACAATGATGGAAATTAATTATCAGAAGAATTGTGAGAGAATATTTACCAGTGTGAAAAGGTTTATCCTTCCGTGCCCGTGTCGGAAATCCTTGATACTATCGAAAGAGTTCCAGTCACTGTAACAATAGACAAAGTAGCTTCGGCTAACGTGATATCGAGCGCTTTGCTCCTAAAGCTATCGCGAAATGCAAATCCGTCAATTTTGTCATTAGAGAACTGCATAATTGCAGGAGCCTTAAGCACAAAATCCCCAAGTGTCAGCATACTGACTCAATTGAAATTGAAAATTGGAATTGCAGCAATTACAGGCGCGTTCTTGTTTGTTGCAAAACTGATTAGATAGTACCTTGGGTATCAGTGGCATACGAGAGAGGGAAGGAAGCATCGACTTCTCAGAGGGGAAAGCGAAATTTTGGATCGACGATGCTTTAGTGGAGGTTGACTTAATACAGAGCAAAGAGCACATGAGCAGTACTGCCTCGGGGCCCGCGTAAGCTTGACCATAACTAATAATAAACGCCAAGCAATGTTTTCCATGAAAACAATGAAAGTACCCCCGTTTGAGATCAAGTAATTTCAGATCAAGTAATCAAGAAACTAAAGGAACATATGCACCTCACAGATGAACAAAAGCAGTCGTTATCAAACCTCTAATTATCTCATACAGTTGTTCTTGAAGAAAAACCTGGAATTGTCAAATGATGTGTGTCATCTTGATTTTATGCCACATATGATATACTATCACAGGTTCCATCCGGTTCTTTGGCATCTTAAGAAGCATGTGAAAGAGGAATTTATGAGCAACTTGTTCACCCTTCAACCAAATTCACGCCGGCTGAATTGATGTTTAGAAGAAAGGAGAGAAATGAGTGGGTAGAAATTTCGAAGGCAGAAGATACTGACATACCTTGGGAAGAGAAAGACAAACTCTGCTTAATCTCACCGAGAAGGCCAGGATCAGGAAAAATGAACATGACAGTAAACTCAAACGGGTACAGACTTTCAGGATCGGCGAAAAGATATTCCTGGGAGCTCATTCGCGATCCTCATTATTTTCCAAAAAAGAATAGGAAAGTTAATTATTATACACTGGACCGTACATTAATTGTGAAGTTTACAAACCTTGATGTGTTTTTACTGGAGTATCCGGAAAGTTTACGAATCAGAGGACTATATCCACATCAGGATATTAAGATATATCATGTGAAGTGATTAGCTGTGTGAAAAGGGGTACTATGATTAAACTGGTAGTGATTAGGAGTAACGTAGTGAGGAGTGACATAGGAAAGTTAATTATTATACACTGTACCGTTCATTAATTGAGAGGTTTCCAAACCTTGAAACGTTTTTACTGGAGTATCCAGAATGTTGACGAATCAGAGGGCTATATCCACATCAGGATATTAAGACATATCATGTGAAGTGATTAGCTGTGTGAAAAGGGGTACTATGATTAAACTCGTAGTGATTAGGAGTAACGCAGTGAGGAGTGACGGACTATGATTAAATTTATGGTAATTGTTTTTTGTGTTACACTATGGTGCACTCATAGTGAGATCCGAGTTACTAATAAGAGGCTATGCACCACATAATGAGTACTTTAAAAAATAATGATAGTGTTTATCTAGTAAATTACTAATTTATTCCTTCCATTGACGACCAAGGTAATTCTTTATTTTTAGGAAGAATGTATATATATTTGTATGTCTGTGTGATTTTCAATTTTAATTATATAAGTTTTGATTTAGAATGTGATTATATGTTCTATCCTCTAAGGCACAAGATAGGTAAGTTGGTCTGTTGTGTGAGAGGAAATGTACCTGAACTGACTGCGCTTACCCGAAGGAGGTATTATGATTTCTAATGACGGTGACATTTCAGAGACTTGCACGAATCATCGATAATGATCAGATAAATTTTGCTACATTCTTGCCGCTTAGTGTAGTTGCAAGCTGGTTGGAATAAAAGATGTAGATGAGAATGGTTTTGATTGTTCCTGACCCTTAGATATGTTTGTGTGGTTTATTTGATTTCAAATTATCATGAATGTAAGAGGAATTAATTTATCTCTCTTCTCTAAAGTGAATTCAGATGCAGACATGGTCTGGAAAGAAATTGACAAGGCATAGGAGTTTAAGAGAGAAATGTATGATAAAAGCATAGGCAGCGTAATTTATAGCCATCGTCAGAAGCATTTCCCTGGTAGAAAATCGTTCTGGATGTATAAAAAATTGCTTGTCTGACTATGAACGATAATAATGTGATGTCCATGCACAGGGAGAAGGATTCCAAAATCGAAGGTTGATCTTCCTTGGATATCGGCTCATATGAAAAATTCGTATATCTCGGGTTATGTGGTATAAGATAGAAAACGTATTCGATAATCTATTCTACATCTACATGTCTACATCTACATGGGTAATCTGCAAATCACATTTAAGTGCCTGGTAGAGGGTTCAACGAACCACCTTCACAATACTCTATTATTCCAATGTCGTATAGCTCGCGTAAAGAATGAACAACTCTATCTTTCCGTACGAGCTATGATTTCCCTTACTTTATCGTGGTGATCGTTCCTCCCTATGTAGGTCGGTGTCAACAAAATATTTTCGTATTCGGAGGAGAAAGTTGGTGATTGGAATTTCGTGAGAAGGTTTCGTCGCAACGGAACACGCCTTTCTTATAATGATGTCCAGCCCAAATCATGTATCATTTTTGTGACACTGTCTCCCATATTTCGCGATAGTACAAAACGTGCTACCTTTCTTTGAAATTTTTCGATGTACTCCGTCAGTCCTATCTGGTAAGGATCCCATACCACGCAGCAGTATTCTAAAAGAGGTCGGACAAGCGTAGCGTATGTAGTTTCCTTAGTAGGTCTGTTACATTTTCTAAGTGTCCTGCCAATAAAACGCAGTCTTTGGTTAGCCTTTCCCAAAACATTTTCTATGTGTTCCTTCCTATTTAAGTTGTTCGTAACTGTAATACCGAGGTATTTAGTTGAATTTACCGTCTTTATGTTAGACTGATTATCGTGTAACCGAAATTTATCGAGTTCCTTTTAGTGCTCATGTGGATGACCTCAAACGTTTCGTAATTTAGGGTCAACTGCCACTTTTCGCACCATTCAGATATCTTTTTTAATTCGTGTTGCAGTTTGTTTTGACAGGTCATCTGCAAACGACAGGTCATCTGCAAACAACCAAAGACGGCTAATTAGATTGTCTCCGAAATCGTTTATATAGACAAGGAACATCAAAGGGCCTATAACACTACCTTGAGGAATGCCAGAAATCACTTCTGTTTTACTCGATGACTTTCTGTCAATTACTACGAAATGTGACCTCTCTGACAGGAAATCACAAATCCAGTCACGTAACTGAGACGATATTCCATAAGCACGCAATTTCACTACGAGCCGCTTGTGTGGTACAGTGTCAAAAGCCTTCCGGAAATCCAGAAATACGGAGTCCATCTGAAATCCCTTGTCAATAGCACTCAACACCTCAAGTGAATAAAGAGCTAGTTATGTTTCACAGGAGCGGTGTTTTCTAAACCCACGTTGACTGTGTGTCAATAGACCGTTTACTTTGAGGTAATTCATAATGTTCGAACACAATAGATATTCTAAAATCCTGCTGCATATCGACGTTAACGACATGGGCCTGTAATTTAGTGGATTACTCGCACTACCTTTCTTGAATATTGGTGTGATCTGTGCAACTGCGTGTACGGATCTTTCCTCAAGCGAACGGTTGTACATGATTGTTAAGTATGGAACTAATGCATCAGCATACTCCGAAAGGAACCTAATTGGTATACAGTCTGGACCAGAAGACTTGCTTTTGTTAAGCGATTTAAGTTGCTTCACTACTCCGAGGGTATTTACATATACGTTACTCATGTTGGCAGCTGTTCTCGATTCCAAAACTGGAATATTTATTTCGTCTTCTTTTGTGAAGGCATTTCGGAAGGCTGTCTGTAGTAACTCTGCTTTGGCAGCACTGTCTTCGTTAGTATCTCCATTATCATAGCGTAGAGAAGGCATTGATTGTTTCTTGCCGCTAACATACTTCACAAATGACCAGAATCTCTTTGGATTTTCTGCCAGGTTTGGAGACAAAGTTTCATTGTGGAAACTGTTATAAGCATCTCGCATTGAAGTCAGCGCAAAATTTCGAGCTTCTGTAAAATATCTCCAATCTTGGGGATTTTGCGTCTGTTTAAATTTGGCATGTTTGTTTCTTTGTATCTGCAACAGTGTTCCAACCCGTTTTGTGTACTAAGGAGGATCAGCTCCGTCGTTTGCTAGTTTATTTGGTATAAAGCTCTTATTTCCTGCCGATACTATTTCTTTGATCCAAGCCACATCTGGTCTACGCTGATATTATTAATTTGAAATGAGTGGAGACTGCCTCTCAGGAAGGCGTCAAGTGAATTTCTATCTGCTTTTTTAATATGTATATTTTTCTCTTTTTTTTCGACGGTCTGGGGATTACAAAAATAAACCTCGCTACGACAAACTTGTGTTCACTAATCCCTGAATCGGTTTTGATGCTCGTTATTAACTCAGGATTATTTGTTCCTGAGAGGTCAAGTGTGTTTTCACAACCGTTTACTATTCGCTTGGGCTCATGAACTAACTGCTCTAAATAATTTTCAGAAAATGCGTTTAGCACAATTTCGGATGATAATTTATGCGTACCTCCGGAATTAAACACGTATTTTCGTCAACATACCCAGGGTAAATTAAAGTCACCAACTATTATCGTTTATGTCGGGTACGTGTTTGAAATCTAACTCAAGTTTTATTTGAACCGTTCAGCAACTGTATCATCTGAATTGGGAGGTCGGTAAAATGATCCAATTATTATTTTATTCCGGTTGCCAACAATGACCTCTGCCCATATTAACTCACAGGAAGTATCTACTTCTATTTCGCGACAAGTTAAACTACATCTGACAGCAACAAACACACCACCGCTAACTGTGTTTAGCCTATCCTTTCGGAGCACCGTTAGGTTCTTCGCAAAAATTTTGGTTGAGCTTATATCCGGCTTTAGCCAGCTCTCAGTGCCTGTAACGATTTGAGCATGAGTGGTTCCTATTAGCCCCTGGAGCTCTGGTACTTTCCCAACACAGATTCCACAATTTACAACTATTATACCAGTGCTTCTTGTATCTATATTCTTCTCGTGTTCAGCGTGCACCCTTGTGACTGAAGCCCTTCTTGTGTTTTAAGAGACCCTCAAACCCAAAAAACCAGCCAGTCCACGTCCCACAGCCCCTGCTACCCATGTAGCCACCTCCTGCGTATAGTGGACACCTGAACTATTCCGCAGAACCCGATACCCAACCACCGTTTGGCCCAAGTCAAGGAGTCCGTAACCTACACGGTCGCAGAACCGTCTGAGCCTCTGATTCAGACCCTCCACTCGTCTCTGTACCAGAGGTCCGCAATCGGTCCTGTCGACTATGCTGCAAATGGTCAGCTCCACTTCCATCTTGCAAGCAAGACTGGCAGCCTTTGACACTTCTGTTAGCTACTCGAAACACTTCATTGGTACCAACTTATGCAACCACCCGCAGTTGGCTGCACCCTGTACTCTTTGTGGCATCCGGGAGCACCCTTTCCACATCTGGAATGGCTCCACCCGGTATTCACACGGAGTGTACACTGGATTTCTTATCCTTCGTTTCAGCTAAGTCCCTAAGGGACCCATAACGTGCCTAACGTTAGAGCTCCGAAATACCAATAGTCCCACTCTCTATGATTGCCCGGATCTTGCAGGCTGAGTGGTTTCCTCTAGAACAGGACATGCGACAGAATCTGGCTCAGCGACTGTGTCAGCCACAGACAACACCTGGAACCTGTTTGTCAGAGAAACCGGGTAGGCCTTACGTGAGGCCACCTGGGAAGTCTTTCGCAGCCTGCTTGGCCCCAGGACGACCTCCCACTCAACCACAGGTGAGACGTCAGCCTCAGTGCAAGCAGTATCTGGGTGGGCCACCGGCGAGGATCGATAGGAGGACTCGGACGTGCTCGACGTACGTTGGATCCCCACAGCCGGTCACAACAGTGGTGCCCATCCACTGCAGCCTCAAGCTGTGTAACCGAAGCCATCAAAGCCTGAAGTTGAGAGCGAAGTGTCGCCAACTCGGCTCGCACTCACACACAACAATTGCAGTCCCTGTCGATGCTAAATACCGTGGAAAGTAAACTATGCAGATAAACGGACTATTGACCGTGACAAAAACGCACGAACTGTGTCTAGTAATACGCAGATATTCAAAAGCCTAACTACCGAAGCACTCAGGTGAACTAAATAATTTGCATCTGATTAGAAACTTGTAATACGTTGCAAAATCGGTATACTTTTCGATGCAAACGAAAACGCGAGAACTGTAGCTATTAGATATTAAATTTACAAGCAGAAATGCAATAAACGAAACTATGAAAGCACATGGACGATATAATAAAATTCCCTCCTGGTTAGGAACTCGTAAATGTCACAAAAGCAGTTACTTTCCTGTTGCTGCGTCTGTTTTGGTCAGCTACTACTACCTGACTTGAGATAGTTCAAGAACACCCAGTGTAATGAAAGGATCATTAGCAGTGATTTACTTTGGAACACTTATTATAAAATAGATCAAATCAATTGTTATGCACAGGATCGTACTTTTCCCGAATCCACTGAATTAAAGAGGGATCCTATCGAGAAATGTGCTACCAACCCGTTCTTTTGGAGTGTTTAAGATAAAGATCTGCGACTGATCCAGTGTTTGGAATATTGTTTCATGTCGTATTGGTCCTGGCTGGTGCCATGAGGCTTGAGATCATCCCACATTCCTATGACCTGGTTCCTGGTTCCCGCAGGGTTCTTCCTACATCAACTTCAAGAGTTCCAGTTAACCTCTAGCATCCAGCCATTTAGCTAGGCAGCCATCTATTCCTTCCAGCATCCGTCTATTCAAGACAACAGGTTGTCATTTTGTAATTGTTCACCGAACTGTTTTAAGCATACAAATTGTTTTTTGCACCCTATTTGTTCAAAAAATGGCTCTGAACACTATGGGACTTAACATCTGAGGTCATCAGTCCCCTAGACTTATAACTACTTAAATCTAACTAACCTAAGGACATCATACACATCCATGCCCGAGGCAGGTTTCGAACCTGCGACCGTAGCAGCAGCGTGGTTCCGGACTGAAGTGCCTAGAACCGCTCGGCCACCGGGGCCAGCTGCACCCTATTTGTGAACTGATATCTATCTTATCCACATATCGCTAACAGCTCAAGGTCGCGGATCGATAATCCAGTGTTTACAATGGTTTCCCTCTGGAATACAGCTCCTTAACGGGTACACCTGAATTAATTGTGATCTTCCATGGTTGTGTGGTAAAATGAGATTACGTTTTCCCACGCTTGAAAGTCAGCAATATTGTACCAAATGAGGTAGCTTTGTGAAAATGTTGCTAACGTAAGGCGAATGTATAGAAATTTTGTAAGAAATGTTTAGGACACAAAATGTTTTCAAATGGACCAAACTAATTGTTATTCATTCTCAGTAAATTAATAATATTTGACAATTACTTTTTAATTTGTAGCAACAAAATTTAATTGGAATTTAAAATTTCTTCCTCCCACGAGGCGCACTTGTAGTATCACAGTTTTTCTGTAATTTTCTTTTCTTCTAGCGCAAATGTTTATCACCTCTGCGCTAGTGATCTATAAGGATCAAGGACTCATTACTACGATATAGAAAAAGATCCTCACTGATTCGTGGTGCAAAAATTTGTAGATAGAGTGTGAAACATCACTTATACCATAGACTTACTTACTTCTGATTTAAAAACTGCGGAGAGTATGATCAGAGCGCAACTGTAATTAGCGGCATTGTTGTAAGCTGCTATTCTGAATATGGAATTTAATTTGGTTCATAATAATAGCATTTCATCTCATACTAGGGCATGATGTTTCCTGAAATGGAGTTAAGAAGATCATTTATGGTAAAATATAATTTCATGGAAAAGGTAGGTTTAACTCTTGGTTGTTTTAACTTGTACCTTGTCGGTGGCTGGGAACATTATTTGGTATGCCATAAATCGTAGGAAACTTTATATCCTGGGGAATCAGTAAAGCGTGCACCACGGTCATTTATGCTCTATTTTGAGAGATTAATTTCTGGGCTTTTATCGAAATTGATACACAACCTGCAGAGTGAGTACGTCATAGTACACTAGACGGCTTCCCCACGGCGTACGATTGTGCCTCTGACTGTTTTAAGAATTTTCAGACTCGACGAGCGCCGGAATTCTGCAGAGCCACAGAAAGTTTATTCCATGTTCTGACTGCGACATTGAGGACCGTACAGAGTATGATTATGAACTGTAGCTGCCTATTCGTTTTGTTCTAAGGACTTGAAAATTGAAACAGGAATGAAATTTATACCTGGAAGTGTGGGAGATATTTGTGTTAAAATATTGCGAAGCGACATCTCTATCCCGTCTCCCAAAAGTTTACATTCAATTAAGTAGGCATTATTCAGTCTTAATAATTTAACTTCAGTTTAATGGGGAGAGAATGAAACCACCAATCGCTAAAGAGTGGTGCTGGCGACGCCTCTATGAAAACGCAAATCAAGTTTGCTTAAAATACGAGTTTTAACGGTCGTGAACCTTAGGTACCTTTGATATTGCACTTGGTGAGTTTATGACAGTCAAGAATGCCTTTAAGGCGTCAAAGACGCCTGTATCACCGTCTCGACGGGTCTGAAGGAGGTCGTATAATAGCAATACGAGAAGCTTCATGTTCCTTCTGCGGTACTGCAAAGAAGAAAAACAGGAATGTAGCGACAGTACACGACAGCTGGCAGCGGTGGTCACGAGAATATGCATTGCAGGAAGACGGGGCTCCGGAAAGCCACGTGGCACTACCGACGGGGAACACCATCGTGTTCGGCATATGGTTCTGGTGCGTAGTATTGCAGCAGCAGTCTGAGCAGGAGTTCGCACCACAGTGACATAACGAACTGCTAAGTGAAAGACAGCTCCGAACCAGAGGCCCTGTAGCGCGCCTTCCACTGTCAGTGATAAGAGTGATGCTGACGTGATGAAAGACGTGATGAGATGTATTTGTTCACACTGACACCAGATACACACTGTAAAACAAAGTTGCAAATATCTACCGAAGCACAGAGAAAATGTGCATGACGCCTCTTTGGAGGAAGACCCTGTGTGTGTATATGTGTGTGTGTGTGTGTGTGTGTGTGTGTGTGTGTGTGTGTGTGTGTGTATTTGTGTGGTACGTATGCGTGTGTGTGGAACGGTAGAGAAACAGCTTAAAGATTGTTTGATGAACCCTCTGACAGATACTTAAATGGGAATTTCAGAGTAATCCTATAGATATAGATGTGGATATTAATGTGCTCAAATAAAATTAACCTCTGTGGTTTGGTTCTGATGGTGGACTATTACATGAGCTTGTTCGGTCTGAGAACAGTATCTATCTGTTTGTGCAAAATCTCCATAACTAACACAAAATATCACTTCTACACAGTTATCGAAACACAAGAAATGAATAACTCTACCTACCGAAGGTAGATGTACTTTGACAATTCCCATGTCGGCAGATGTTTAAATCACAACAGAGATGTCAAACCATAAGGTGTAACTGAAATAAAGAATATTCCTAACTGTAGCATATGCAAACAGAAATAATAGTTAAATTTACCGTTTAAGAATGAAAGCTTTGTGGTAAACAACACAGACAAATATTTGAACTTTTAGATTTGAGTAACAATAATGTCTTGTTTAGTCAATGTTCCATTCCATAAATACGGTTGCTCCGTAAATTTTTTAATATTGCACTTAACAAGAACCACTTCATTTTTACATATTTTGACGGCACCTGCTGGGCAGGCTCACACAATTATTACTGCCTGACCAGAACACATATTACGTACCAATGCGTTACGGCAAACCCTTAAGACAGACTGGTGTACTCTGCTGTTTTGTGTCAGTTTTCTTGTCAGCGAAGTCCATGAATTCCTTATAACAAATGTACACAAAGATCCAGAATGAAAATCCATACTCTTAATCTCCTGATGACCAATAGGTAAGAGTATTGCTATCATCCGTAGCTCGCCAACTTACAGTGAAAACCCGGTCTACAGAATTCTCAAAAAATAAGGTTCCAATCTTTCAGTCAGTATGTAGTTCTAAGAATTGTTCTTTTATATCGATGTATTTGTGGATCTGTATCATTAAGTCCATTGCAGTGTGTAATCGTCCAGGAAATGTTACATTGCTGTCTGAATGTAGCTTCTCAAAACAATTCCCAACTAAAAATAAATGAAAGAAAGATTTCTCGCATTGTGTCTTGTACATCACTCGTAAAGAACAGTTCCCCCTTCACTTATTTACTATTTTTTAAATTCTTGGTGATCATCTGAAGTGAGTTTCGAATACTGTCATCTTATTAATACATTTCTAATTAATTGTTCAGGTCAAGGAAAGTCCCGACTTGGTAATTATTCTTTTAGTTCTGTTCACCACATTCATACTTCGTAGATTTGAGCTGAGAACGTCAATGATCTTTTTTAAAATTTATAAATCCAATTTTCTCTCTTCGTAATCCTTAGTAGGTCCCATGTAACTAAAGTTATTACTATTCCCGATTTTGTTCACATTGGCGCACATTTCATACATACCATTGCTAAGATACTGTGTTTTCTATCGTTAATGTTCGCATTACATATTTTCATTCCATTGCCGACTGATTTCATATTTATTTCTCATCCTCCCCGTCTCTTGGTCTGACGACTTGGTTATCAGCAGTTAGTTAGGTACCTCTTCTGGGTATTACATCCCCTACAAGTGTTGCAATCAGTGTGCCAACAGAATAAATGTAGATCACACACACACACACGCATATATAACACACCAAACACACACACACACACACACACACACACACACACACACATACACGCACGCAAACACGCAAATATACACACACAGGGTCTTCCTCCTAAGAGGCGGCAGGCACATTGTTTCTGGTGCTTTGGTAGATATTTGCAAATTCTTTTTTACACTGTGTAGGTTGAGTCAGCCTGAACAAATACAGCTCATCGTGTCTTTCATGCAACGCCTAGCATCGACGGAAAGTGTCGGTATTTTTCCCCATTAAAAACAAAATGCTTTTTAAAGTCTAGTTTTATGTGCCCACTCTATAGTGCATCTCCAGATGAATACAGTACAACTTTTGGTTTAAAGACATGTATTAACAGGGACATTAAAACACGAACGCCGGCCGCTGTGGCCAAGAGTTTGTAGGTGCTTCAGTCCGGAACCGCGCTGCGGTTACGGTCGCAGGTTCAAATCCTGTCTCGGGCATGGATGTGTGTGATGTCCTTAGGTTAGTTAGGTTTAAGCATTTCTAAGTCTAGGGGACTGATGACTTCAGATGTTAAGTCCCATAGTGCTTAGAGCCATTTGAATTTTGAAAACACGAACAATAGTCAGTATTCCAGCCGCGAATGAGCAGCGCCCTCGCATGGTGGCAGCAGTCCATCTGGGTAAAGGCGGTGCTGTCGCTGCTAACTCACTGGTTACTCTCTGTGTTTTTATGCCCAGATTAATACACAGCTATTAAACAAATATAGCCCTAAACTATTTTGGGACTGATCTATGGAATGGGGACAGGAAATTTAGCTTAGGAAATCGTGTTGTTTGAAACGCGAAACATGCCATTGCTTCCCGTTGAAACGTCCCCTTAGAACAATTTATACAAGACTGTGCTTAACCTGGCACACAATAATTTTAGCGCAACGCAATCTGACTATCAAAAATCCCTGCAAAAGAATGGCCCTGAGTAACATTAAACTATACCTTTCAGAAATCACTTACCTCACAAAAATCTTCGTTGCTCGAACTACTGCAATACAGCGAGTGACACTACTGCCAGCTAAATAAAAGATACAAACTACGGAAGGCACTAACTACTGATAGTCTTAGCAAATGAAAGATTCTAATAGAGAACAAACAATGTATTTACCTCAAGATTCATAATATATACAGCAGTTCATGACATTTTTCAAAACTCCGCCATCTCTCTCCCCACATCCACCACTGCTGGCGGCTCACCTCCAACTGCGCAACGGTACGCGCTGTTCACATCCAGCTATAGCAGTTCATGACAACAATGGCAGACAACAATGCAAACTAGCCACATACTGCACACAGCACAGCCAGTGATTTTCATATAGAGCGCTACGTGGCATTACCCATATAAAAATCTAAACAGCCTACTTACATAGCCCCCATGCTCCCCACAAAAATTTTTACAAATGGTGTTGGGCACTGGCCAATACAGATTTGAAAAAAATTTTTCATAATTACAATCACAAAGATATCAAATGCACACACTTATTTATACAATGTTGGTCAAAAGCTAAAATTTTCTCACAGTCCATAAAGACAGTCCAGATTGTTCATCACAATAGTAATTACAGTTTTTTTTTCACAAAGTCTCATTAGTAAAAAAATTGCACACAGAAGTAGTGGATTTCCATGCAGTCTTGAAGAAGTAGTGGTGTCCTTCCAACGGAAAGACAGTGCTGACTCTTGACATGCTGACAGGTAATGGGCCACAATGGAGCAAACCCACAGCAGAGTCAGTCGAAGTTGATGAATATTGGTAGGTAGGTCATCACAGAGTAGACCCACTGTAGTCCTGGTAGAGATTACGGTATTGGTGGGCCACCAGAGGCGCAGACCCACTGCAGTCCTTGTTGAAATAATGGTATTGGTGAGTCAGCAAAGGTGTAGACCCACTGCAGTCCTTTAAGTTTTCCTGAGTTTTTGCAAGTTGCGTAACCGAATCGGTAGATGCAACTGAGTCCATTTTAGCTTGCAAGGTCTCATGATTTTCATGAACAGTAGTCTGCAGTTCTTTTATGGCTGCTTCGTGATTCTGTAATGCATTTTCATGCCGCGAAAAAATAGGTTGAAAATGCTCACAAATTTGTGTTTTTACGTCATTACAGCCCTTTTGACATTTCGATTCGATGTTATGTAACTCAGTAGTTAAATCTTCACGTGTTTGTTCAAGTGTGGTGTCTAACTTTTGAAGATTTTGTTCCATTGTGTCTAACTTCTGAAGATTTTGTTCCATTGTGTCTAACTTCTGAAGCTTTTGCTGTGTTTGTCTCTGATTTTGTTCCATTGTGCCTAACTGTTGCTGTGTTTGTCTCTGATTTTGTTCCATTTGTTGCATTAGTTGTAATAACAATGCATTAGTGTCTGGAATCTGTTCCTCTACTCTTTTCGGCAGTGCATTTGCACCGGTAACATTCACATTTTGACAAGCTGAAAATGTGTCTTGACTTATTTGAGAAAACGGTGAGGACGCAAAACCTGAATCTACAATATTTGCAAAATTGTGTCCTATCATTTCGGATTCCTGAGGCGAGCTGTTGCCGACCGATCGATCGATAATGCTTCCCTGTTCACTACCTGTTTGACTGTCTATGCCATTGTTTGACGCCCGCTCCATTTCCCTATGCACAGTTACCAAATTACTACTTTGAATATTAGTTAATTCATTACATGGTGGGGCCAACACACTGCTTTCGTCTTCACTGTCATTTCTCAGTTTACTTTGGAGCCGAGTGTTACGTTTTTCACACGCCATTATTGTCACAGTATTTCACACGATAACACAGAAAAACACAATTTGAAGAGCAAAAATAAGAGAAAACATTAATATAGCACTGAAAATAATATCTAGTTAACTGCAGCTGCGAAATACTTGGTGCAAATATACATGCATGCCACAACTGTTTTACAGTACAACAATGAAAGACTGCAACTACAAAGGAGATTCTCCCTACAATTACGCGCTAGCAATAAACAAAAGCTACACTAAATACACAAACTACAAGAAAAAATCAGAAGATTCCAGTGAGGTATCCTAGGCTAAGGGTCGACATATGAAATGTCCCCTTAGAACAATTTATACAAGACTGTGCTTAACCTGGCACACAATAATTTTAGCGCAACGCAATCTGACTATCAAAAATCCCTGCAAAAGAATGGCCCTGAGTAACATTAAACTATACCTTTCAGAAATCACTTACCTCACAAAAATCTTCGTTGCTCGAACTACTGCAATACAGCGAGTGACACTACTGCCAGCTAAATAAAAGATACAAACTACGGAAGGCACTAACTACTGATAGTCTTAGCAAATGAAAGATTCTAATAGAGAACAAACAATGTATTTACCTCGAGATTCATAATATATACAGCAGTTCATGACATTTTTCAAAACTCCGCCATCTCTCTCCCCACATCCACCACTGCTGGCGGCTCACCTCCAACTGCGCAACGGTACGCGCTGTTCACATCCAGCTATAGCAGTTCATGACAACAATGGCAGACAACAATGCAAACTAGCCACATACTGCATACAGCACAGCCAGTGATTTTCATATAGAGCGCTACGTGGCATTACCCGTATAAAAATCTAAACAGCCTACTTACACCGTCAACACTGAGAATCACATGAAAGACATGACGAGCAGTATTTGTTTCGACCGACTCTAGCTACACACTATAAAAACTAAATAGCCAGCATCTGCCGAAATTACCAGAGAAATGTACTTGGCGACTCTCAGGGCCTACTGTACAGTCACATTAATGTCACCACCTGTCGGAAGTCTGTATAACTAAATTTAGCAGCACGTACCGAGACGTGCAGGAAGTAAGTTAGTGATGTTCTGGAAGCTACCAACATGGATGTGAAGCTACGGTGGTTCCAGTGTCGCGGCCGGCTCTGCTGGGTTTCTTCGTTGAGGATCCAAGGTGCGAACAACCCGATCAAGGTAGTCTCACGAATTTTCGATTAGATTTAAATCTGCAGTACGGTAAACTCTTCCAGGTGCTCTTCGAAACACGCGTGTACCTTGCGAGCTATGTGACACGATGCTTTTTGTGCTGGAAGATGGCATCCTGCCCAAGAAAAACGAACTGCATACAGGCTTCCACGTGGTCCTCAAGGATAGATGCATTTTAGTGGAGAGTTTTGAGAGCGCACGACAGCAAGGTCTTCAGCGCCCGCTCAGTACAATATTGAGGCGGGTGTCAAGAAAATACTCAGAACAGTGAGATAAAACAGAACGTAAAGCACAGGTAACAAGGTTTAAAAAATATGTGTCTACCCACACCGCAGTGTGGGACGAAGTATGTCGTCAGCAGTAAAACATGGACAACACAGGAAGAAAGAGGTTGAGGGAGCTAAAACAATATACCAGATGGATGTGGATGACTGACCGCAAGGAAAAAAGGGAGGAGCCAGCCACTCTGCAGTACACTGAAACCTCCAGCCTAAAAGTTTAGGCCAGAGTCCAGTCACATCACAAAACTTTAAAACCCTAGACACACACGTCTCATCGTTAGCTGAAACATAAGGCAGACCCCCATCAACTTGTGCTTGCGTCACGGTATAAAATGCAGTCTGTTAAAATGTGCCGGACAGAGATGTGCACACCACAAGCATCACAAAACGGGGGGTCCTCTCGCCGTAATAGAAAGCTGTGTGTGAGAGGACAGTGCCCGATCCGAAGACGTTTAAGGGTCATTTCTTCCCGCCTGAGCAACCGGCAGGAGGAACGCCACGGCCGAGTTGTTGACTTCACCAACCGCAGTTTATTGGCCATCACCGCCAGCTATTCTTCCTCCCACAACTCCATGCACTTCTTGTGGAGTGCAGAAATGACAGACTGCAAGGGAAGAGGACATTGGACCACATCATGCTCTCTGCAGGCCTCCTTGGCAGCACGATCGGCCTGTTCATTGCCCCATATTCCTACATGACCAGGCACCCAGCAGAAGGACACCTCCTTACCCCGCCGTTGGAGCAAGTACAGTTGGTCATATATCAGATGGACCATCCCCTCAGTTGGGTACAGAGTCTGCAGTGACTGTAAGGCACTAAGAGAATCGGAGCAGAGAAGAAATCGATTGCCCCGAACACGATTCATCAGCTCCAGTGCCTTTAGGATCGCGTGGATTTTTCCGACGACTGTCGTTGGCTGTTTACTTTTAAACGATTCATACCGTACATGTAAATGGCCATTTGTCCGATAGAGCTTGAAACGTGATTCATCTAAAATGGCTACCATGGAGTGGACGTCCAGTTGTGGTACTGGCATTCAAGTTCCAGCCTTCGTTGGAAATGAACAGCAGTCAGCATGGGATCACGAACCAGGTGCCCGCTGCCAAGTCCCATTTGCAGTAGCGTACGCTGAATGTTCGTCGAGGAGACGCTACTGGTAACTCGTTGGTTTGCAGGGGCGGTCGCTTGGTCGAAAGTTGCACGTCTATTCTCGTATACACACCTCCACAGGCATCGCTCACCCTTGTCATCTATGGTGCGTGGTGCACCACAGTTGCCTCAATGCTGGTTTTGGACAGCGACATTTTGCCACATGCAGTAGACTTCAACCATGGCAGCATGATGACAGTTAACCAACTTAGAAGTTACCGAAATGCTTCCACCCATGGCCTTGAAGCCAATATTCGTGCCCTTTTGGAAGTCTGATTAATCGCTCCGTTTACGCATAATGCCAGCGACTGCACTATTTCCGCGTTCCCCCGACATGATTCATATACCATCCACTGCTACTGCTTTCAAGTGCCGTCTGGCTATTGCACGTTGTCCTGGAATATAGGTCATGTTATATCATGTGTTGCTAAAGAGAAATACATTTAATCAACATTCGAAAGAATTTCTGACATCTGTCAGGCACATCATTTCAATGGGTAGATTGTTAAAGAATTTTATTTCACTCCTTTCTTGCCAATGTTATGTTCATTAAAGGGTAATGCAGATCATTTCTCCTAGTGCTGCACGAATATCTTTGTTACTTTGAATCTCATATGGACTTTTTATAACAATTTTTATAAGTGAATAGATGTTCTCAGTGGTTGTGGATAATATTCTCAGCTGCTGAAAGAGACATCTGCAAGATGTAAGAATGTGTCTGAATCCCACTCATAATTGTATTTACTATCTTTGTTTCACAAAACTTCATTCAATGTATATATGGAAAATATGTTAACTTGCCGAGTTCTGTACCGTCGAAGATGGCCAAAACTAAAAGTTTTATTTGGTGTACTATGTGGCTTTTCCCGTTCATGTTTTCATCAGTTTGCACTGGTAAGAACTAAGAAGTTTTTCGACCATGTATATTATTTCTTGCTGGTATAGTTCGTTCAGAAGAGATGGGATGTATTTTTTTGGTACAAATGTGAGTAAACTGTGCTTCCTCTTCCATAGTTTAAAGCTAGTTCAAGTGTGCAAAACCACTTAGTAACTCCCACAAAAACATCGTTAGTTATTTTCTCTGCTGGTGTTCATTTGCTCAGCTCACCACCAATGTTTGTATCACTTGGAAAAGGAATTATATCTTCCTCTTGATTAAAGAAAAATGGCCAATTATTAAAATAAAACAAGGATAATAATTGGCCATAGATCGAGCCGTGTTGGACTTCAATGGAAAATTTTGCCGATTCAGACGACGTGGCGTCCCACTCGAACAGCGTGGAGTAACGTCCTTCATTGTATTTCCTTATTAAAAATAAAATCAGGCGGTTGGTGAGCTATCTATTCCATAAAATCTTAATTCCTGTAATAAAATATTATGACTAACATAATCAAATGCCTACGACATGTTACAGAAAAAGCAAGATGGTGGTTCTTTACCATAAAGGTTTCATTATGTTCTCTGTAACTGCATAAACAGCTGACTCAGGTGAGTGACTCTTTTTCTAAACCTAACGATGTTACGCGAAGTATCCCGTAAATACACTGGTCACCAAAAATTTCTGAAAATTATTTAAGGTGTTATCCATTAACATCTGGCGAACAGCTTTCTTACAGAGTAAAGGATGTACTTACGTTTAAAATGAAACAAAGTATGCTGGAGTTACAAAAGGACAGATTTCCACAGCATGGTGGTAAGGGTCTACGCAATTTTCAACGAAGAATTCGCACTGCGCTTTTATCATATTCTTTTTTGAAGGAAATAAGAGGATCCTGAGAGGCCGGTGAGAAAAGCGAGTGACGTTCAGGAAGTGAGTGTGTTGTAGCACCTGACAATTTTATCATTCACGCAACGGTGGCAAGCGAGGGCCATAGGATGTAGGGAGAGGGTTTAGGCGCTCCTGAAAGGCTAAGAACGTGTCCGAGACGTGGTGAATAGCTGTGCCGGCTATCTATACAGCGGCGGTTGCCCCGTGAGGTGCGTGGCGGGGCTAGCCGTGTGCGCCGCACCACAATAGCTGCCGAGGCCATTGTCCGCACAGGAGCTGACCTCCCCTGCCGATCGAGATACAGGCCACAGCAGCGGAGAAAGCTGCGCTAGATATTCCCTCCCGCCTGCCTGCGTCATTCCACACAAGACCTCCCTCCGATAACAGCTCTGATACGTGACAATAGTAAATGTCACCCGTGTCACCCAATGCCCTACGTTAGGTCTTCATTCTTGCAGCCTGTAAGAATACAGGATCTGTGTGTCAGCCTTACACCTTCAAAGAATTCTTTCGATTTTATTTCCAGTAACATTACATTATCATTAGATAACGCACCAGTCTTTATTGATTTTTTTTTGTCTTCGAATTAGTGCTACGTTTACCTTTACCATTTCCTACCATGTGTCAGTCTTTTTATTTCGGAGCAGAAGTTACACAAATCGTCCTCAGTTATTTTTATATAGTCATCAGTCCTATAACTTTCGCCCTCTGCGGCGCCCTTTAATACAATGGAAGATATTTCCTAATATCATAATACATGCCCGATCATCTTGCCCCTTCCTCTAGATAATGTTTTCCACGTACTCATTTTCTTGTCGATTATCGTGTTGGGTCGGAGCAAATTATTCAACATACTAATGGTACCAAAATTTCTACTAATGAATGATGGCGTAAGAGTTAGGTCAGCACAAGTTGCGGTGATTCGCCCTGTAATTATTTCATGGCTTCTGGAAGGATTGATCTTCAGGAACTACTTTGTGCATTGAAATGGAGTTGAAAGGGTAGTGGGAATCTTGGTGGGTGAGAAACAGAGGTAGGAAAGGAATGTCATCGACGAAATGGAGGAGATGGATAGGAGGAGTGCAATTTAGGTACATCAACAGTGCAGAGGAAACGTAGGAGTGGAGAAACGGAACAGACAACGGATAAACCAGCATTGTGGTGGAAGATGAGAGAATTGGTGCTGTTTATTGTTGCATGTGAAGAATGGCTGTAAATATAACGTGACGTACACAGTTTATCGGAATCGCGTAGGTTTTGAGATTGATATGATCCAGAGAGGCTCTCTTCGATGAAGAATACAAAGTGGTGATTACTTCCAACAACAAGAAAGTGCTCAAACTGCAGGTCTTCTCGAGAGAGTTTATAGTCAATCAGTAGAGAAAGTCGTACACATTCTAAGGACAAATTTTGCCTGGATAACAATTTCTACCTCGCAGTTGTACATAATATCAATACACAATGACCAAAGTCTATATACAGGGTGTTACAAAAAGGTATGGCCAAACTTTCGGGAAACATTCTTCACACACAAAAAAAGAAAATATGTTATGTGGACATGTGTCCGGAAACGCTTACTTTCCGTTTTAGAGCTCATTTTATTACTTCTCTTCAAATAACATTAATCATGGAATGGAAACACACAGCAACATAATGTACCAGCGTGACTTCAAACACTTACTTACAGGAAATGTTCAAAATGTCCTCCGTTAGCGAGGATACATGCATCGTCCCTCCGTCGCATGGAATCCCTGATGCGCTGATGCAGCCCTGGAGAATGGCGTATTGTATCACAGCCGCCCACAATACGAGCACGAAGAGTCTCTACATATGGTACCGGGGTTGCGTAGACAAGAGCTTTCAAATGCCTCCATAAATGAAGGTCAAGAGGGTTGAGGTCAGGAGAGAGTGGAGGTCATGGAATTGGTCCGCCTCTACCAATCCATCGGTCACCGAATTTGTTGTTGAGAAACGTACGAACACTTCGACTGAAATGTGCAGGAGCTCCATCGTGCATGAACCACATGTTGTGTCGCACTTGTACAGACACATGTTCTAGCAGCACAGGTAGAGTATCCTGTATCAAATCATGGCGGTGAATCGAGGCAGTACAGTACATACTGACGAAACTAAAATGAGCTATAACATGGAAATAAAGCGTTTCCGGACACATGTCCACATAACATCGTTCCTTTATTTGTGTGTGAGGAATGTTTCCTGAAAGTTTGGCCGTACCTTTTTGTAACACCCTGTATACATCAATATGCAAAGTTACCATCCACAACAAACTGTACATGGCATTGCGAAGGTCATTAATATTATCAGCTTCATCATTTCATTTGCTTATTGAGCGAACGGATAATAATTGTAGATACACCTTCTCGGGTGCCCTAAAATCTTTTACATTTTTCTCAGTATCAGTATGTGAAATATACGTTGGTGGAAATATGAAGGTCGCACAGTCATCCATGGCGTAATTAATGCAAAACCCAGCATGGATTTCGCATGGATTGAAGGATACTGTTAGTACTTCGTTCCTCTGGTAGTGTATACATGAATATTCTTTTGTTTTTTAAGTGTGTTCGACTCATGACAACAAATGTAATAAGGTAGTCACTCTACTGTGAGGCTGTTGTCAGTATAGCCGACTGTTTAAAGAGCCATCTACGAGAGGGTGTAGGGTCGACACCACATACGGCCCTCATGATACGTTTCTAAGAAAGGAAGACTTTTTGGATCAATCAAGAATTCATTTATGAACTTCCGAAAACACGACTCTTTAAGGCATTACTCACTGGGTAAAGGAAAAGTAAGTCAGCCCTCTGTCATTTTCATTGGAAAAGTCTGCTATTAGCCATAATGCAAATGTATGGGAGTAGACACCTTTAATAAATTTATGACGTGTTTCCATCGATATGAACACCCAAGCATTTAGAAAATTCTGTTTCACTTCCTGTTTTTCCGTCGAGCATTATTTATAGCCGCGTAATTCGGTCCAATGCTATATAGGACCTCACAGTTTCCTAACGAAATTCATTGATTGTTCACTCAGAAACAATACGTTAATAATAATAGAGGAAGTTTTATTTTCTTCTTCAATTGTTGATGTTTGTACACTATACCTGATTATAGTACTAGTATTGTGAGCAAATAGAACTGCTACACCCACTTCGACATACGATGGCACAGTACTTATATTAAAGAAGAACAAGAGTGGACCTAATGTCACCCCGTGGTGCACCTGTGGCGTTCATCACCAATTTAGGAGATTCTGTTCCGTTATACACACTTGCTAGGATTCGTGACGTGACATTAGGCATTCTTCTAGTGAGACAATCCCTGTCTAGGCCTATTGCAGAGGAACGAAAGAATAAACGATTTGCACAGTGGTGAGCCACGACCCCAGTGAGATTTGCGTCCCGCGCGTGCCCGGACATCAGAGTGAAGTTAGGGCCTCCCCACGGTTTGCTGCGGAGATTTGTGGTTCTGACGCTGCAGCTGGCAGCGGCTCCCAGTGGAAATGAAAGAGAGAGCCAAACGGGGGGCGCAGGGCTACTAGGAAACTTCACTCGATTCACCAGACCACGCAGACCGCGGGTCCCAAGTGGACGCTGGATGTCCGAACCGCAGGCCCGCCTCGTAATGTAACCTCGCCCCTGGACGTGAGCGCCTGGCAGGTAGGCCGACTGGGGTTACAGCGTGTGAAGCAGTAGCACCGTGCTAAAATGTGGGTCACTGCGTAAGGCTCGTCATCAGCAAATGGTAGCTCTGAACTGCAATGATCACAGTCATAACAGTTTACACCTACGTGACTGCCACTGAAAAGTAAGTGATTGCAGATGATGAAAGACACCATTTTCTAACAACAGGGTGTTTCAAAAAGATTCATCTAATGTTGGATGCGTTTTACCTTACTCATGGCATTGCAGAGTTTCTTATTTTCAAAAGATCCATCCAGATTTACATCGGCATGTCTTCTACATCAATGCATCTCAATGCGTAAGCATCAATGCGTATCTTCTATACGAATGTAGGCAGAAACCTAGGGTAATTTTTAACTTATACATAGCATTAGAATAGTTTGGTAATTTCAAAAGAGCGATTATGTGGTGACTGGAGTTTTGACCTTTTTTATTAACTTACACAGTGACACTTCCTGTATTACCTTAGTACCTCCATTTCATTTGCAGACTGCCTCAGGATTATAGCACTATGATCTAGCTAATGACCTTTTTCAAATGCAGTGATAACTCTGGAATACAGCAGAAACAAACTAAATGCTGTATCATCTGGTTGTTAGTAGCACCTACAAATGAAATAAGCAATCATTGTTGTTCTTCATGTCTACATTAGAGTACCAGCTGTTCTTCTCCTTCTCCTTATGCTGCCTAGGGTCTGCCTGTCGGACGGCCTCATTCCGATTGTGTACTGCACTAACTTTTGCCCGACTCTAGTGAGCTATACAGGACAGCCGTTTTCCTTGCGGTCGTCCTTGTTTCCTAGTTTTAGTTAGTTTTCAAATGGTTCAAATGTCTCTGAGCACTATGGAACTTAACTGCTGAGGTCATCAGTCTCCTACAACGTAGAAGTGCTTCAACCTAACTAACCTAACGACATCACACACATCCATGCCGGAGGCAGGATTCGAACCTGCTGCCGTAGCGGTCGCGCGGTTCCAGATATTAAAGCCCAGAACCGCTCGGCTACTCCGGTCGGCTTAATTAGTGTGGTCCATCCTTCCCGTATGACCCTTCCAGTTTGTTTTTCTTGTCTTATTGACTTATTTGTATCTTGTATTACACACTGATCCCTTATCAATACGGTTGTTCCCTTGTCTCAGATGTTTGCTCATGGGATCCGTCTTAGTACCACGTCCACTGCTGTAAACTTTTGATGTATCTTCTTCGTTTCGGCTCTAGTTTCTGCTGCATATGTCACAACATGACACATCATCGTTTCATATATTTTTATTTTATCCTCAGTTGTCATAAATTTATTTATCCATTCAGTATTCTGTAGGCATCCCCCTTACTATATTTCTCACTAGTTTTTTTTTTTTCTTGTAGCTGGTGATAAAAGCATGATCATTGAAGCTCATCACTAGTTCAGTTGACAAACATGCACTTATAATTTACAACTTACAAGTGTTTTTGAAATTACCATATCCATCTACATCTACGTCTACGTCTCTACGCTTACTCTGTAATTTACATTTAAGTGTAATTCACATTTAAGTGCTTGGAAGATGGTTCATCGAGGTACCTCAGAGCAATTTTTCCTCTGTTGCACTCTTGAACAGCGCACGGGAAAACCGAACACCTAAATTTCCCTTGAGGGCTCCGATTTCTCTTATTACTCTGAGGACAAAATTTATGACTGAAATTTGATGATAAGATTCTGCTGTAGCGAAAATCGCCTTTCCTTTAATGAGCCCCACCTCCAACCTCGTATTATGTCCGTGGCATTCTCTCCCCTGTTCAAAGAGATGTCTCTCTTTGACCTTTCTCGAGGTCCTGCTTCAATCCTACCTGATGCCGATCCCACACTGCACAGCAGTACTCCTAAAGATGGTGGACAAAGTCTCTTAACAGATTCTCTTAGCATCTTCTTTGATTTTTAGATGAGGTTTTCAGGTTGTATTGCCCAGTCGGTGTATTGAATTGCTGAAGTAACCTTTTATAAATTACCCTCATTATTTCGTAAGTACCGAATCATCAGCAAAACATATTACCTTATTTCCCATTTCGTGTTCTGGTTTCTTTCTAACGGTCTTAACGATACAGTCCATTATTAACGAGAACATCAGTGTGCTTCATGAGTCCTTTGCATAATTCTGAATTCTATCTCTAATTACAGATCCTAACTTTTTTAAAGTGGGATCAAGTAGGTTATTTCTCAGTAATTATCTAAGTAATGTTTATCTCCTTTTTTACACTCTAGAACTGCATTAGTTTCTTTCCATTCTGTCGGTATGGTACCTTCCTTCATAATATTGTAGAATGAAGTACTGAAGTGGAGATATAATTCTTACCCTCATATTTTATTAATCAATTATATATGCCATCTTCCTGTGGATATTTTCTGTTTTCAGTTTTATTTATTGCAGTGCATATATCTTCCAGTGAGAAGTCTATTTGGCTGACATTTCCTTTGCTCTGTTGTATAGTTCTCACTGCCATATTTGTTACGCTCTCATACTATAATTTAAAATACCATTTCCACAGTGTTTTACTTACACTCTGTCTGAAAGTATTCATTAATATCTCTCTTTTGTTAGGAGTATGCTCTACACTTTCTACTCTGTTGCATAAAGTCTCACTCAGCACACTTTCTGTATAACTACCAATAATCCGCTTTTAATGTTTGAAAATCTGAGTTTGCACTGCTATGAATGACCTTACACTATATATCCTGACTTTGTCGGCTTCGTGTTTTACGAATGCTTTCTTCCCCTGACTGATTCTTTCACATCTTGAATAGACCATGGTGTATTTTTTTTGTTTTTTGTTTCTAGTACTGCCTCCTGACAAATTTACTCTTTTCATTATTAAAGCTTCTTGTGCTCTTCTATACTCGGCCTAAGTGAGAGCTTGTTTTTCAGGATGTGGCAAGATAAGGTTACGAATTTGGATGGGGCCGTAATCAGTTACTCTAGGTTGCACAACAAATACGTGAACTTTATTTAAGGAAATTAAAATTTGAAAACAATCTCTCAAAAAAACAATTGACTGTATAACAGCTGAAGGCCACAGTTTTGGGGCTGAATGCCACCAACAATAACCTCAAACAACAAACGGCTGAAGGCCTGAATTGAAAGTCAGATGAACAATTCCAAATAGCACTTTTAAAATAAATACATTGCTTTTAAAACCCAGTTTGTTTAAATAAACTAACTGTAACACGGCTGAAGGCCTTATCACGAAAGAAGTGAAATTATTGCGTGGCTGAAGGCCACACACAACTTCAAAAAACAAACGGCTGAAGGCCAAAATATGTGGACAATACAATACAAGAGGCTGTCGAACTACACGCCGTGTCGGACAGGTCAATTCCAAATAGCACAAATTTCAATAAATACTTTGCCGATAAAACAAGTTCGATTTTTTAAAAAAAAACTTATTTTAACACAGCTGGAGGCCTTATTATGAAAGAAGTGAAATTATTGCTCTGCTTAAGGCCATACCAACAATAATTAGAAAATTACAAATTATTCATAAAACAAACATCACAATCTACGGAATCAGGCCAAGCGCTTCTCAGCAAGTGTTCCAAGTGTCGGCCTGAGAAGGTAACTCAAACATAAGGTAAGGTGCGACAGGCAGCCAAGAGTTTTACTCACGTAACAGCATCGCAACTCAAACTAGGGCAGCTTAAGCACCGACCGACTGACTAACCAATCCGCCTAACGTCCGATCACCGGTACTACGATGGAATATTTTTGGCAAGAGCGAAGAGAAAGACAGCACTACGTCTTCTGAAAACACCCAGGGCCGAAGGGAAAACTAGAACCAAGGCAGACCTCCCAAAATATGTGGACAGTACAATACAAGAGGCTGTCGAACTACACGCCGTGTCGCACAGCATCAACACGACGAGAAAAGGTACACTGCCGGAAAAATACGCTAATCTCCAGGGCAGGTAACTGGGGTGTTAGAGGAAGCAAGACAGAAAATCCCACTGGTTGCACTTCACTAATAAGAATAACACCAAATTCAATGATGAAGAAAAAATAGAGAAAGATGGCTGTAATATTTCACCGCCTCGAAACACTACAGTCGTTGCTGCCAGGCTCAGAGGCCCTGGGAACAACAACCCGCCGACCAAAGGCGAGATCACACAATAGTCGAGGTTGCATTAACAGTCAACTGCCCCTCATCTATCCTGCAATGGCAGCACGCTGCCAGCCATCTCCGGCTTGCCCTCGCACTGCACGGACCTGCTCCATGCTGCGCCCCCAACCGACCTGATGTCCATTCGCAACTCAACTCCACACCACGTGACCCGGAAATACTAGTGGTCTCCCCAAAGATAGTACCACAGTACTCGTATCGATAAGCGTTGCTGCTGCCACTCACGGACAGGCAAGCCAGCAACTTAGTGACACTAGTAAATCGAATAAGAAACGAGATGCCATAAACGCAATGACAAGATACCAAGCAAGAAACGGCATGAATACTAGCCGCACATGGCCCACTAAGAGCTTCTGCACCTTCCTCGTTTAGATGTGGGTTATTAAGGTCTTTCTCCTTTAATGTATTTTGCTGCAGAATCTTAGTACTCTTATCGAAAAAGAGATGGAGCCCATCCACGCCCACACTGACATGATGGCTAACTCAAAAGGTCTATTGATATTTCTGCATAACGTCTAGCTTTCGCTAAAGTGAGGTGTAACAGGACATGGGTACTGCGATGTTTGTGTACGTCTGGTTGAGGTTAACCATTAATACGCCCTCATCTGTAGATAGATTGGGTCGAAAAGTCGAACGAAGGGTAGCGGTTTTAAGGACAGAGAAAAAAAAAAGGTGCCAAGGCAAGAGTCAAGGGAAAAAACCTCTGCGACAGTTAGGTCGGGTAGTAAGAGCAGTAGTCTTGCTGCCTGTTACAGGTCATGCAAGGGTAGGCTTTGTTAGTAGTGGGTATCATGCATGACGATACCTTTGACGTTGTGCGCTGCTGTTACTCGACGGTTGCCGCTGGGTGCCGGTGTTGATCTCTCTGACAGCGTCAGCGTACCTATAACTGTTAGGTTCGTCATTGTTTTGTGTCCGATAGGCCATATATCAGATGCACGGTGTAGGGTGATTTAGTCGATTTGTTTGTACGTCAGTGGGCGAGCTCATCGGTTCCCCTACTGTATTATGTTGGTCGGCTTTAATCGCAGCTAGTGTGTCCAGTCAACGTTGATGATATGCAGGGGCTTACCGACGTTTGTCGCTTGTTGGTGAATATTAGGTTGCCATAGGTGGTTATGCCCTATGTAGTAGTGTCTGTGGCCGCTTATTATTCCCTATCCTCTATGGCTTCAATTTTAATATTTCTATAGTCATCCTCTTAAATTTTCTTTCGATCTCTTAGATTCAACGTAAATATCGCCAACGCAAGTAAGGGCTGAGCTCTTACATTATTACGGATGTATTTATTCTGCGACTTATGGTCGAAGAATGTGTTTTTGACACAAACTTCATTCAATGCACAAAATCGAATTACATGTTCTCCGCTTATATTTATTTCTACTGCATTATGTCTTTGTTTAATGTCTTGAAAAATCGAATCGACAGTACGTCCATAGGGATCTCTCACTACCAAAATTTTTCCGGATTTGGAAACAATGTCAGTTACTTACGTGCGTGTTTGAAGGAACAGACGCTGTTGACGATGTACAGCTATACGAAATAATTCGAAATTAATTCGCTGAAGGCGACTTCCTTGACACAGTAGCATTATGTGTAGATCTACTACCCAACATCAACGTACGATAATTTTAGCCAGAGCGGTACTCGAGCCCTGTTTCTCTGTTCACCACGAATGGTCGCCTTAATCCCTTCGGCTATCTGTTCACGCTCCCCCACCGACCCAAACTCTCACATGTCACAACGTAGACATCTTCATATCGTAGTCGGCTGTGGGTAGGCAACTGTGACTGTTAATACAGACCTGCATGCAAGTATTACAAGCATAGGCGGCCAACGCTGATAACAAATTTTGTCTCGATTCTTCGTTGTCTCATTCCTTTTGTAGAGGAAACCTATGTAATGAAGCAAGAATTAGGGGATGAATCCATTTGACTACGGTATAAGGCTGCTGAGAGTGTGATACATGAAAGTTTGGATCTGTCCATGGGGCCTTTTTTTTTTGCGTCGTCAGTTTTATGACTGATTTGCTGCGGTCCGCCACGAATTCCTCTCCTGTGACAGCCTTTTCATCTCAGAGTAGCGCTTGCAACCCACGTCCTCAACTGTTTCCTGGATGTATTCCAATCTCTGCCTTCCTCTAGATTTTTTTGACCTCTACTGCTCCCTGATGTCTTAACAGATGTCTGTGTTTTTCATATATACCTTTCCTCTCCGATTCTATGCAGGACCTCCTCAATCCTTGCCCTATCAGTCTGTAAGACCACATTCAAATGCTTCGATTCTCTCGTGTTCCGGTTTTCCCACAGTCCATGTTTCACTACATTTCAATGTTGTAGTAGTAAACTTACCACGTGTAGGAATGCCCTTTATGGCAATGCCAGTCGGCTTTTGATGTCCTCTTTGCTCCGTCCATCACTGGCTATTTTGGTGCCTAGGTGGCAGTGTTCCTTATCTTCATCTACTTCTTGACCATTAATCCTGATCGCTTTCAGTGAAGGTAGCAATGTCATCAGCACATCGTGTCATTGATATTCTTTCACCTTGAATAGTAATTCCATTCTTGAACCTTTCTTTTATTTCCATAATTGATTTTTCGATGTACAGACTGAACAGTAGTGGCGAAAGACTATATTCATGTCTTATACTCTTTTTAATCCCAGCACTTCGTTCTTGGTAGTCCACTCCTTTTATTCTATCTTGACTCTTGAACATATTGTGTTTACACCTTTCTCTCTATAGCTTAACCTTCTTCTCTTAGAGTTTTGAATATCTTGCATCATTTTACGTTGTTGAAAGCTTTTTCCAGGTCGACTAATCCTACAATCGTGTCTTGGTTTTTATTTAGTCTCCCTTGTGTACCGCAAAGTCAGAATTATCGCTCTGGTGCCTTTACATTTCCTAAAGCCAAACTAATAGTTTTCTAACATATGTTAATTTTTTCCCTTCTTCTGTATCTTACTTTACTCAGCAAGTTCGATGCATGCACCTGTCAGCTTTCCAAACCCCGGAATAGTGTGGATGATATTTTTCCTAAAGTCCGGTGAAATGTCGCCCAGAGCCCTACCTCCTACATACCAACCAGAGTAGTCGTTGTGTTGCCACTTACCCAAATGATTTTAGATATTCTTATGAAATTTTATTCATCCCTTGTGCATTATTTGTTCTTAAGTGCTCCAAACCTAATACAAATGCTGGTTCTTGTACTGGATCCCTTATCTGCTCTAAATGGACTCATGTTTCTTCTTATAACACATCAGACAAATATTGCCCATCGTAGAGGCATTCGATGTACTGTTCCTACCTATTTGCTCTCTCCTCCGCACTGAACAGTGGATTTCCAGTTGCGCTCTTAATGTCACCACCCCTGCTTTCAATTTCACCGAAGATTATTTTGTCTTTCCTATATTCTGAGTCAGGCCTTCTGACAATCATTTCTCTTTCGATTTCTCCATATTTATCATGCAGCCATTCCGTATCAGCATCCCTGCACCTCCTATTTATTTCATTCCATAGAAACTTGTATTCCTGAATTTCTCTGAACACTTTTGTACTTCCTTCTTTCATCGATCAACTGAAGTACACTCCTGGAAATGGAAAAAAGAACACTTTGACACCGGTGTGTCAGACCCACCATACTTGCTCCGGACACTGCGAGAGGGCTGTACAAGCAATGATCACACGCACGGCACAGCGGACACACCAGGAACCGCGGTGTTGGCCGTCGAATGGCGCTAGCTGCGCAGCATTTGTGCACCGCCGCCGTCAGTGTCAGCCAGTTTGCCGTGGCATACGGCGCTCCATCGCAGTCTTTAACACTGGTAGCATGCCGCGACAGCGTGGACGTGAACCGTATGTGCAGCTGACGGACTTTGAGCGAGGGCGTATAGTGGGCATGCGGGCGGCCGGGTGGACGTACCGCCAAATTGCTGAACACGTGGGGCGTGAGGTCTCCACAGTACATCGATGTTGTCGCCAGTGGTCGGCGGAAGGTGCACGTGCCCGTCGACCTGGGACCGGACCGCAGCGACGCACGGATGCACGCCAAGACCGTAGGATCCTACGCAGTGCCGTAGGGGACCGCACCGCCACTTCCCAGCAAATTAGGGACACTGTTGCTCCTGGGGTATCGGCAAGGACCATTCGCAACCGTCTCCATGAAGCTGGGCTACGGTCCCGCACACCGTTAGGCCGTCTTCCGCTCACGCCCCAACATCGTGCAGCCCGCCTCCAGTGGTGTCGCGACAGGCGTGAACGGAGGGACGAATGGAGACGTGTCGTCTTCAGCGATGAGAGTCGCTTCTGCCTTGGTGCCAATGATGGTCGTATGCGTGTTTGGCGCCGTGCAGATGAGCGCCACAATCAGGACTGCATACGACCGAGGCACACAGGGCCAACACCCGGCATCATGGTGTGGGGAGCGATCTCCTACACTGGCCGTACACCACTTGTGATCGTCGAGGGGACACTGAATAGTGCACGGTACATCCAAACCGTCATCGAACCCATCGTTCTACCATTCCTAGACCGGCAAGGGAACTTGCTGTTCCAACAGGACAATGCACGTCCGCATGTATCCCGTGCCACCCAACGTGCTCTAGAAGGTGTAAGTCAACTACCCTGGCCAGCAAGATCTCCGGATCTGTCCCCCATTGAGCATGTTTGGGACTGGATGAAGCGTCGTCTCACGCGGTCTGCACGTCCAGCACGAACGCTGGTCCAACTGAGGCGCCAGGTGGAAATGGCATGGCAAGCCGTTCCACAGGACTACATCCAGCATCTCTACGATCGTCTCCATGGGAGAGTAGCAGCCTGCATTGCTGCGAAAGGTGGGTATACACTGTACTTGTGCCGACATTGTGCATGCTCTGTTGCCTGTGTCTATGTGCCTGTGGTTCTGTCAGTGTGATCATGTGATGTATCTGACCCCAGGAATGTGTCAATAAAGTTTCCCCTTCCTGGGACAATGAATTCACGGTGTTCTTATTTCAATTTCCAGGAGTGTATTTCTTCTATTACCCATGGTTTCTTCGCAGTTACGTTCTTTGACCTCTGTTTTTCTTTCCCATTTCTGTGATTGCCCTTTTTCGAGAGGTCCATTTCTCTTCAATTGCACTGTTTACAGAGCTATTCCTTATTGCTGAACTTACAGCCTTAGGGAACTTCAAGCGTATCTCATCATTCCGTAGTACTTCTGCACCCCAAATCTATTTATATTGATTCTGCCTGACTAATCTCTCAAAATTCAGCTTAGTTCTCATCACTACTACATTGTGATCTGAGTCTACATCTGCTCTTGGGTAGCCTTACAATCCAGTATCTGATTTCGGAATATCTGTCCGACTATGATGTAATCTAAATGATATCTTCCCAGTATCACCCGGCTTTTTCCAAATATACCACCTTCTCCTGTGATTCTTGAACAGTGTTCCGCTATTACTAGCTGAAATTTATTATGGAACTAAATTAGTCTAACTTCTCTCTCGTTCTTTGTCACAAGGCCATATTCTCCTCTCACATTTTCGTCGACTCTGTCCCCTGCTACTGCATTCTAGTCTCCCATAACTATTAGATTTTCTTTTCCTCTTACGTTCTGTATTACTCTTTCACTATCCTCATATACTTTCTCAACCTCTTCATCTTCAGCTCATAACTTCGGCCTGTATACCGGAAATATCGTTGTCGATATTGGTTTGCTGGCGATAATAATAAGGAAACACCTATAAGTGAACTGTTCACAGTAACACACTCTTTGCCCTGCCTTCCTGTTCATAATGAACACCACTCCCGCTGAAACATTTTCTGCTGCTGTTGATATTACCCTATACTCCTCTGACTCCTCTTTCCATTTCACCTCACTGTGCCCGACTGTATGTAGAGTCTTAAAACTTCTCTTTTAAGATTTTCTGGCTTCCCTACCACGTTCAAGCTTCTGCCATTCCAAGCAACGTTTCGTATTCAATCTGTTTCTCATGGTCATCCCCACCTTGGCAGTCCCCTCGCGAGACCCGAATGGAATGCTAGTCCGCAATCTTTGGCCAATGGAGAGATCATAATAATACTTTTTCAATTACAGACCACAAGTCATGTGAGTACATGTTTTGTGCCTTTAATGCAGTGGTTTCGGTTGCCTTCTGCTTCCTCATTCCATTGATTGCTTATTATTCTGTCTTTAGCGGTAGTTTCCCCCCCCCCCCTCGTTGACCAAAGAGAACGAAGTAAATATTTCAGAATTAGAATCTAGAACAACTGCCAATATGATTAGCTTAGAAGTGGATATCCTTGGTGTAGTGAAGTAGCTTGAATCACTTGATGAAACCAAGGCTTCCGGCTATTGCAATGAGTCAGGTTCCTTTAAGGACATGCTGATACAATAGCTCCATATCTACCAATGATACACAACCGGTCGCTCATTGAAAGATCTGTACCTAAAGAATGGAAAGTAGCACATGTCACACCAATACCCAGAAAGGAAACAGAACTAATCCGCTGAATTACAGACCCATATCATTAACGTCGATTTGCAGTAGGGCTTTGGAACGTATTACGTGTTCGAATATAATAAAGTATCTCGAAGAAAATTATTTATTGACCAGTAGTCTGCACGAATTTAGGAAAAATCGTTATAGCTCTCTATTCTCACGAAGTACGGAGTGCTATCGACAGGTGTTGTCAAATCTGATTCAGTATTTTAAGGTTTCCAGAAGACTTTCGTCACAGTTCCTCACGAGTATCTTCTAATCAATTTGCGTGCATATTGAGTATTGCCTCAGTTGTGCGACTGGATTCTTGAGTTCCTCTCACGTAGGTCACAGTTTGTAGTAACTGACGGAAAGTCATCGAGTAAAACAGAGGTAATATCTGGCGTTCCCCAAGGAAGTGTTATAGGCTCTCTGCAGTTTCTGATCAAAGTAAACGACATAGGAGACAATCTGAGCACCCCTCTTCGCCTGCTTGCAGATGTTTCTGTCATTTAGCGTCTTGTAAAGTCATCAGACGATGAGAAACAATTCCAAAGTGACTTACAAAATGCATCTGTATGGTTAAAATGTGAAAATTGACTCTTAGTCATGAAAAGTGTGAAGTTATCCACATGAGTTCTAATATAAATCCGCTAAATGACTGTTACACGATGAAGCACACAAATCTGAAGATTGTAAATTGTACTACATACTTAGGGAGTACAACCACGAATAACTTCAATTGGAACTATCAGTAGATAATGATGTTGGTATAGAAAACCAAAGACTGCGGTTTACTCGTAAAACACTTAGAAAATGCAGTAGATCTACTAAAGAGACTGAGGACATCAGGCTTGTCCACCCTCTTTTGGAATACTGCTGTGCAGTGTGGGATCCGTATTGTATGTGACTGACTGAGGACAACGTAAAAGTTCAAAGAAGGGCAAGTCGTAATGTATTATCTCAAAGTAGCGGAAAGGTTATAGCTGACATGATGTATGAATTAGGATTGCAGTCATCAAAACAAAGGAGATTTTCTTTGCGGCAGAATCCTCTCGTGAAATTTCAAACACTGTCTTTCTCTTCCGAATACGAATATATTCTGATGGCTCCAGCCTACATAGCGAGAAATCACTGTAATGATAAAATAAGAGAAATCATATCTCACACAGAAGAATTTAAGTTCTCGTTTTCAGCGCGCGCTGTTACGGAGTAGAACTGTAGAGAAATAGTTGTAGGTGAATCGATGACCCCTCTGCCTCGTACTTCATTATGCAATGAAAATGAGGTAGATGAAGATGCAGATGTTATGGCTGTCTCGAAACTCATGGAGTCTACAAATATGCATAAAATAAGTGTTAGTGACCACTTCTCTCCCATTGCATTTGGAAATTTAGAAATAAAATTATGTACCAACTTATCATAATATTCCATATGTCAGTTAAACTCCTAAATGGATCTCCTAAGTTCGCTTTATCAACTGCAGTTTCTTCTTTTATCCTGCCATCAGACAGCTAGCCTCCTCGAAAACTCCTTCTACGAAGGCCAATCAAAAGGTAGTGCAACACACTTTTTCTCTAAACGCAAGTTGCTTTTATTCAGGATTCCAACTCACCATATGGATTCCCACACTTTTGGCTAAAGAATCCTATTTTTCAAAGTGTTCTATGTTAAAAGTGTTGGTCTTACGCATGGCGTGGATCTGTGTGCCTGGTACCACTCTTCTGTTCGGCGTCGGAGCCAACGTCTTGCTACATCAATATCCCCCTACTGCTTCCGATGGAGTGCACCCTTCATCCGGTAAGATAGATGGATGTCGGAAGGCACGAGATATGGTTGGTAGGATGGTTGCGGGAGAACACTGAAGTTTTGAGAAATCCTACGAGAACACAAACTTGTGGATGAGTGTGTCAGCACCACCAGCAGAGACCTCCAGGTGTGTATCGAGGTGTTTCGCTTGTGATCCATCGATCACCTCGGAAGAGAGTGTCAGCATGTTCCAACATTGTAGTAATCACAGTTGTGTGCAGCCGACCGGCACGTGGGACATCACATAGATTTGCATTATCTTGGTACGATGATGGCAGACGCGTCTCCCAACGACTCGTCGTGGTTTTGTTCACTGCTATGTCTCCGTAAATATTCTGCAAGTGCTTAGGAATATCTGCAATACTCGGGTTTTCAGCCAGAAGAAACTCGATGACAGCTGTCTATTTGTAACTCGCCTCTGTTACAGACGGTATTTTGAAGGCTACATATAGCGCAACCATCTATGGAATTTACCGAAACAATGGGGGCCGAAGCGGGAATATTCCACATGTCCCACAACAGATTCTGCATTTATTCATCCGAAATTAGCCGAGAAAAAAAGTTTACATTATTTACTGAACGACCCCCCTATGTACTCTTTCCATCTATCCACTTCCTCCTCTGCTTTTAACATTAGACTTCCTTCAGCACACTAAATCTATAGATTTGCTTTTAATTTCACGGAATGCTGTTTTTACTTCTCTATACGCTGAATCAGTCATTCCGACCGGCACTTATTAATCGTTTTTTTCGCCTTTTCCTACAGTCGTTTCACTTTGGTTCCACCGCACTTCCTGTTATTTTTGTGCTAAATGATTTATATTGCACGTACCATATAATTTGGTGAAATGATCACGACGGAAATTCACAACTATTAGGACGCATAGGGAGGCTTAGTGACAGTCTTTGGTTCCATGCATGTTTAGGGAATAGATGTATGGTAGCAGCAACGGCGATGAAAACAGAATAATTTTTTCCACCACACGTCGAAATCTGGATTCAGAGTCAACCTTTAAGCTGTGTCGCCAGCGTAGTTAGCCCGCGAAGCTGTGGCTGTAGAGGCAGCGAGTATTGACACAGAGTGCTGAGCACTGCAGAGGTTCCACATCTGGAGGAACTGTAGGGGTCGGTGAAGCGATTAGCCAACATGGCGGGCGGTCGCCATAGTGCTTTGTCCTGCAGCGACAGCGCGCCGGGCGGCGCTCAAAGGCGGCCCTGGTTTGCGGAGTAGCAAGGCCACGAGCTGGGTACGTCTGTCCATCTGTCCGAACGTACCCTCTGGATGACCCAGCAAGGGGTCTGGCAGTGAGGCGCGAGTGCCCGGATGGCGCAGAATACTGCGAGAAATTAACTTGCTTCTTACTTCAAATCGTTACCATGAATTTATCTAGAAGACTACTGCGAACTTCATCAGCGCGAGGATGAATATATATCTCTGTCCAGAAATACGCTCTACACATGCCACGTTGAAACGCTGCGCGAATAGAAAGTCTTGTAGATACTAGGTAATTTCTGTCTTATCCCTTTAGCCCATTACGCTGTTTCTTAGCTTTCATTTATCGTGTATCTCTCACTCATCGCGTGTGTGTGACTCCTGTGTACAAGAAGGATAAAAGAACGGATCCACACAATTACGGACCAATATCCTTAGACATCCATTTCTAATAGAATACTTACGTATATTCAGACTTCGAATACAATAAATCTGCTTAAGAGAAAGAACTGTCCAGTGATCAGTTCGGATTTAGAATGCATCGCACATTTGAAACTCGCACGATATCCTGCGAACAATGGATTAAGGGCAATAGGTAGATCCCATTTTCTTAGATATCTGCAACGCATTTGGCACAGTGTGGCACTGCTGATTGTTAACGAACGTCCGAGCGTGCAGCGTAGGTTCTCAGATATGTGGGGAGTGTTTTTAAGTAATGAAATCGAGTACGTTGTCCTGGACGGCGAGCGTTCGGTGTTCACCTGAAACTAAGGTAATGTCAGGGACCCTTAATGTCATGGGCGCTCGGGGAAATGTGGTATGCTTGCTCTCCTTCCCTATCTGTATAGGCGACCTGACAGTGAGTGAACAGCAATATAGAGCTGTTTACTGATGACGCTTACGAATACGAGAAACTGCCGTCGATCAGTGACTTTAGAGGATACAGTAGCGATGGAAAGAATTTCTTTTGGGTGTGATGAATAACAACTTTCCCCGAACTTGGCAAATAGAAGTTAATGCTGAAGAGAGGGAAAAATAATGCTGTAACAATCTAATAAAACATTAGTGGTGTTCAGCTTGAAACCGTCAAGGAGATTCAATATTTAGACGTCACGTCGCTAAGTGACGTGTAATGTAACGATCACGTAAGGACAACTGTGGGAGAGGTGGAAGGGCGCGTTTTGTTTGTTTGTGGGAACAGTATGAAAGTGTAGCCTGCGGAAAGATTCTGCTGCCATAAAGGTATATATTGCGTAAGAAAAACCACTTCTACGGAAGCATATAGCTAGTCGTTTTTCTCTTGCGCCGTTTCGAAATGAAAAGCTGTGGTACAAGCTATCTTCCGCCAAGCACTGTATAATGGCCTGCCAAGTATGTGCTTAGGAATAAAAGATGACTGTAAGGCTTTACGTGTTCAAATCTCCGTTTTCTTGTTCTCAAGACCGCTAAGAAGAAAAACTATGGAAGCAATGTAACTGTCGCACAGCGATCTCGAGTACCGCTTATATAATTTACGCAACAGGTTATCACTAGAAAAAAAGCATCATTTTCTTTCAAAAGTGGCCCATTTGAGTTTCCCTAATATCTCTGGTGGTGCTGTTGTGGTCTTCAGTCCTGAGACTGGTTTGATGCAGCTCTCCATGCTACCCTATCTTGTGCAAGTTTCTTCATCTCCCAGTACCTACTGCAACCTACATCCTTCTGACTCTCCTTAGTGTATTCATCTCTTGGTCTTCCTCTACGATTTTTAACCTCCACGCTGCCCTCCAATGCTAAATTTCTGATCCCTTGATGCCTCAGAACATGTCCTACCAACCGGTCCCTTCTTCTCGTCAAGTTGTGCCACAAACTCCTCTTCTCCCCAATTCTATTCGATACCTCCTCATTAGTTTTGTGATCTACCCATCTAATATTCATCATTCTTCTATAGCACCACATTTCGAAAGCTTCTATTCACTTCTTGTCCAAACTATTTATCGTCCATGTTTCACTTCCATACATGGCTACACTCCATACAAATACTTTCAGAAATGATTTCGTGATACTTAAATCTATACTCGATGTTAACAAATTTCTCTTCTTCAGAAACGCTTTCCTTGCCATTGCCAGTCTACATTTTATATCCTCTCTACTTCGACCATCATCAGTTATTTTTATCCCGAAATAGCACAACTCGTTTACTACTTTAAGCGTATCATTTCCTAATCTAATTCCCTCAGCATCCCCCGACTTAATTCGACTACATTCCATTATCCTCGTTTTGCTTTTGTTGATGTTCATCTTATATCCTCCTTACAAGACAATGTCCATTCCGTTCAACTGCTCTGCCAAGTCCTTTGCTGTCTCTGACAGAGTTACAATGTTATCGGTTAACCTCAAATTTTTTATTTCTTCTCCATGGATTTTAATACCTACTCCGAATTTTCCTTTTGTTTCCTTTACTGCTTGCTCAATATACAGATTGAATAACATTGGGGAGAGGCTACAATCCTGTCTCACTCCCTTCCCAACCACTGCTTCCCTTTCATGTCCCTCGACTCTTATAACTGCTATCTGATTTCTGTACAAATTGTAAGTAGCCTTGCGCTCCCTGTATTTTAACCCTGCCACATTTAGAATTTGGAAGAGAGTATTCCAGTCAACATTGTCAAAAGCTCTAAGTCTACAAATGCTAGAAACGTAGGTTTGCCTTTCCTTAATCTTTCTTCTAACAAGGGAACCTCCCCATCACACCCTCCTCAGATCTAGTTATAAGTTGGCACAGTGGATAGGCCTTGAAAAACTGAACACAGATCAATAGAGAAAACAGGAAGAAGTTGTGTGGAACTATGAAAAAAATAAGCAAAATATACAAACTGAGTAGTCCATGTGCAAGATAGGCAACATCAAGAAGAGTCTGAGCTCATGAGCGCCGTGGTCCCGTGGTTAGCGTGAGCAGCTTTGGAACGAGAGGTCCTTGGTTCAAGTCTTTCCTCGAGTGAAAAGTCTACTTTCTTTATTTTCGCAAAGTTATGATCTGTCCGTTCGTTCATTGGCATCTCTGTTCACTGTAATAAGTTTAGTGTCTGTTTTGCGACAGCACCGCAAAACCGTGCGATTAGTAGACGAAAGGACGTGCCTCTCCAATGGGAACCGAAAACATTTGATCGCAATGTCATAGGTCAACCAATCCCTCCACAGGAAAACACGTCTGATATATTCTATACGACACTGGTGACGGTATGTGCGTCACATGACAGGAATATGTTGTCGACCCACCTAACTTGTACACTTTGCAAATGGGTAAAAAGATTCTTCTTCCTTGCCCGATTTAGGTTTTCTTGTGGGTGTGATAATCACTCCCAAAAAAGTGATGAAAACATAAGAGTTTGTCACATAAACTGCAACAAATGAATGCAACAGTCTCACAGTCGCACAGTTTTCCCTGTGCTCTGTCAAAACATATGTTTTTAACGTTTTCAATTTTTTCCGTGTGTAGACTGTCAAATCCTGCGTATGTCCAAGCAAATCTGAACATGTTCTGGAATTTTGGAGAGCGAAGTTGATTACGTGTGAGTGCCTGAACTTTGATAATTGTCTGAAAATAAGAAATTAAACTCTTCACTTTTTTTTCCAATTTGTTCGTTGTTGATCGTTGTGTTTGGTCGTTGCGGAGGTCACATGACATCCGTTCAAGTTCGTTTGTTGATTCTTCCACTCAGTTTTTTTTTTATTACAGAGGACAACCGGCTCTCTGACCGAACACTCTGAGCTACAGCGCCTTCTATTTACTCGAGGGAAGACTTGAACCAAGGACCTCTCGATCCGCAGCTGCTCACGATAACCACGGGACCACGGCGCTCTTGAGCTGACACTATCCTTGATGTTGACTATCTTGCACACCCACTACTCAGTTTGTATATTTTGCTTATTTTTTTCATAGTTCCACACAACTTCTTCCTGTTTTCTCGATTGATCTGTCTTCAGTTTCTCAACGCCTATCCGCTGTACCAACTTATAACTAAATCTGAGGGGGTTGGGATGGGGAGGTTCCCTTGTAAGGTAAGTCGTAAGGTCAGTATTGCCTCACGTGTTCCAATATTTCTACGGAATCCAAACTGATCTTCCCCGAGGTCCGCTTCTACCAGTTTTTCCATTCGTCTGTACAGAATTTTCGTTAGTATTTTCCAGCTGTGACTTATTAAACTGATAGTTCGGTTATTTTCACATCTGTCAACACCTGCTTTATTTGGGATTGCAATTATTATATTCTTCTTGAAGTCTGAGGGTACTTCGCCTGTCTCATCCATCTTCCTCACCAGATGGTAGAGTTTTGTCAGGACTGGCTCTCCCAAGGCCACCAGTAGTTCTAATGGAATGTTGTCTACTCCCAGGGCCTTGTTTCGGCTCAGGTCTTTCAATGCTCTGTCAAACTCTTCACGCAGTATCGCATCTCCCATTTCATCTTCATCTACATTCTCTTCCATTTCTATAATATTGTCCTCATGTACATCGCCCTTGTATAGACCCTCTATATACTGCTTCGAACTTTCTGCTTTCCCCTCTTTGCTTAAAACTGGGTTTCCATCTGAACTCTTGATATTCATACAAGTGGTTCTCTTTTCTCCAAAGGTCTCTTTAATTTTCCTGTAGGCAGTGTCTATCTTACCCATAGTGAGATAAGCCTCTACATCCTTACATTTGTCCTCTATCTATCCCTGCTTAGCCATTTTGCACTTCCTGTCGATCTCATTTTTGAGACGTTTGTATTCCTTTTTGCCTGCTTCATTTACTGCATTTTTTTAATTTTCTCCTTTCATTAATTAAATTCAACATTTCTTCTGTTACCCAAGGATTTCTACTAGCACTCGTCTTATTACCTACTCGATCCTGTGCTGCCTTCACTACTTCATCCCTCAGAGCTACCCATTTTTCTTCTACAGTACTTCTTTCCCCCACTGCTGTCAATTGTTCCCTTATGCTCTCCCTGAAACTCTGCACAACCTCTGGTTTAGTAAGCTTATCCATGTGCCATCTCCTTAAATTCCCACCTTATTGCAGTTTCTTCAATTTTAATCTGCAGATCATAACCAACAGATTGTGGTTAGAGTCCACATCTGCCCCTGGAAATGTCTTACAATTTAAAACCTGGATCCTAAATCTCTGTCTTACCATTATATAATCTATCTGATACATTTTAGTATCTCCGGGATTCTTCCATGTATACAACCTTGTTTTATGATTCTTGAACCAAGTGTTAGCTATGATTAAGTTATGCTCTGTGCAAAATTCTACCAGACGGCTTCCTCTTTCATTTCTTAGCCCCAATCCATATTCACCTACTATGTTTCCTTCTCTCCCTTTTCCTACACTCGAATTCCAGACACTCATGACTATTAAATTTTCGTCTCCCTTCACTATCTGAATAATTTCTTTTATCTCATCATACATTTCATCAATTTCTTCATCATCTGCAGAGCTAGTTGGCGTATAAACTTGTACTACTGTAGTAGGCGTGGGCTTCGTGTCTATCTTGGCCACGATAATGCGTTCACTATGTTGTTTGTAGTAACTTACCCCCACGCCTATTTTTTTTTGTTCATTATTAAACCTACTCCTGCATTACGTCTATTTGATTTTGTATTTATAACCCTGTATTCACCTGACCTAAAGTCTTGTTCCCCCTGCCACCGAACTTTGCTAATTCCCACTATATCTAACTTTAAGCTATCCATTTCCCTTTTTAAATTTTCTAACCTACCTGCTTGATTAAGGGATCTGACATTCCACGCTCCGATCCGTAGAACGCCAGTTTTCTTTCTCCTGATAACAAAGTCCTCTTGAGTAGTCCCCGCCCAGAGATCCGAATGGGAGACTATTTTACCTCCGAAATATTTTACCCAAGAGGACGCCATCATCATTTAACCATACAGCAAAGCTGCATGCCCTCGGGAAAAATTATGGCTGTAGTTTCCCCTTGTTTTCAGCCGTTCGCAGTACCAGCACAGCAAGGTCGTTTTGGTTAGTGCTGTAAGGCCAGATCAGTCAATCATCCAGACTGTTGCCCCTGCAACTACTGAAAAGGCTGCTGCCCCTCTTCAGGAACCATACGTTTGTCTGGCCTCTCAAAAGATACCCCTCCGTTGTGGTTGCACCTACGGTACGGCCATCTGTATCGCTGAGGCACGCAAGCCTCCCCACCAACGGCAAGGTCCATGGATCATGGGGGGGGGGGGGGGAATATCTCTGGTAGATATTCGTATATGCCTCTGAAGTTGTTCCTGTCTCCTGTATCACCATTCTCTAGCAGCATTATGAATGAAATGAAATGATCGTATAGCGGAATCCAATCTGCAGTTATTCCGTCTCCTAGTGATAGTCTTTATTTTTTACGCCACTTGGAGACTTGCATGTTTATCATGATGATAAGGATAATAAAACCGCCAGTTACTTAGGGGCTAAGTCTCTGAACCAGACGCAAGTCTCACCCGGACATATGGTGGGAACGTCAGCCGTGCTGCACATTGAGTTGCAGAGGCGGACTAGCAGTGTTAATGAATGGGTCGCACTATCGTCCAGTACGCGATTTCTCTTACATATCTACTGTGCTTTCCCAGAATCCTTCCTACTAATTCATGTCTTCCGTTTTCCTTCGCAAGTACTGACTGAGCATATTGCTCCTATTTCATACCTCTTCTTAGAATTGCCTTTAAATATTTATATGTTTATGGTTCAAATGGCTCTGAGCACTATGGGACTTAACATCTGAGTTCATCAGTCCCCTAGAACTTAGAACTACTTAAACATAAGGACATCACACACATCCATGCCCGAGGCAGGATTCGAACCTGCGACCGTAGCGGTCGCGCGGTTCCAGACTGAAGCGCCTAGAACCGCTCGGCCACTCCGACCGGCATTTATATGTTTACCAGACGTTCTTCGGTAACCTTATAATGAGATACTATCATCTAATTTCTCCATGTTACGAAATTTATTCTTAATTTACCTACATTTGTATAGTGCTTTCACTCATAATACCCAGATAAAGGTTTATGTAAGCCTTCCTCATTTCGTTACGATAGCCCAACGACGATAATGGTCAGAACATGTCATCGTCAGCTAATTAACTGATAAGGCATATCACTGTAGTTCATAAATCGCGTATATTTTGAACATTAGAGGCTTTAATATGTTTCCTCGGGGTACCCTGTACATTAACTTCGTTTGTGTGGGAAGATAACCATCTATAATTATGTAGCAGATACCGTTATTAAAAATTTATCAAGGTCATCTGTGAAAATATTCCTTGTGATAATGTCTTGATAATTTTTCGACTTTGTCTTAGGCTTTCAGAAAACTGACAATACCGAAGAAACTGCTTCACACTATCTTTTGTTTAGAAGATATAATGGGTGATTAAAGCAAGCTGTATTTCACACCAATAATTCTATTTGAAAAATACAAATGCTCTTTCGCTTCATCACAATAGGGAGCGAGGTGGCAGGGGATTTCATGATGGACTGAAGAAACGTAATCGATAGGCTTTGGAAGTACTGTGATGTGTTTTACATCCGTGCAGAGTATATCACTGTAGAGGAGGTAGACTTTGGAAATACTCGCAGAGGCAATACGCTAGACTCGCATTTTCGAGGAACAATTTTTCAGTATCAGTGCGACCATCCAATATCTGGTTAACTTTAAATTCTTCAAATCACTTGAGGATTAAGTTGGAATGGTTTATCCGAAAAAACACGGCTGATTTTCGTTTTCTTCTACCAATCTCACAAATCTAACCGTTCCTCTGTTTCTAGTGACCATCCACCGCCCCCCCCCCCCCCCCCCCGCCCTCCCACACACACACACACACACACACACACACACACACACACACACACACACATACATTTTGACGCGATGTGGAACCCTAAACTCCACCTCATTTTCAGCAGTAATAATCCCCATGGCACCGTCAGCAATGCGAACGAAATATTCGGAGAGTAAAAATTTTTACTATCACCAACGTAGCACAGAGCGATTTGGATTCTACTGAATGAGAATATTTACTGAACATCTGTTTGAAAATCCTCTAATGTTTCCATCTCGATCATTTTTTGAGATGTATCTTCAGCGGATAAATTTTGGCAACAGTTTGGGATGTGGGCTCAGGGAACTACCCAGATTTTCAACCTTCTTCTTGGTGAGTCTTCCACAATAATTTTTTTAAATATCTCTGTGCCACATTCATGCTGGCCAAAGAAATCTGTGTCCAATCATGCGCCTATTCTTCGAAATTTTTCCATCTCTTCGTATTTATAGCCATTGGCAGAAAAGAGCTCCAAGAAGTGGTAGAGGGTGCTGAGCACGATAGAATGACAAACAACGTTCAGAAAATGAAATTAATGATAACAGGAGAAGATGAAAAGGTAAAAATAGCGCTGAGTGGATAGAAATTGGAATCTGTTCAAACTGAAGGTGCACCATATCTACTAAACTGAAATTAGTGACAGAGAATTTTCTGTGGCGATGCAGAACTGGGATTACGATTGTGATCGGTGTACTGTGTTTCTAATTCCCTACCGTATGGTGATAAAACTTTAACCATGAGGATAGATGACGGAAAACAGTTAGAGGCTTCTGAAGTAAGGACTTGGTGAGGAATGAAGAAACTACAACGCGTACAACAAGTCTAAATGGAAGCGGCACTGATAGTAGTGGAAATAGATTTGCATTTGTTGGATGTTATTGTAAAAAAAAAGTAATTAGTTGGAGTCATTGTGTGTTTAAAAAGACGAAATCATTTTGAAAAGTCACCAACACAAAAACCTGCATTTATATCCGTTATAAACAATATATTTTTTTATATTTTGCTTCTCAGAGGCGTTTTATTATCACAATCATAAAATCGTACTTCGGTCCGTAGCATCTTGTAACATTACAAAAGTTACTTCATAACATCAGGAATTAAGAAGAAATGTTAGCAGTATCACAATATACTCTGTATCGAAGTAAAATATGATGGTGGCGATACCCAAACACGCCAAATGGAAAACTTAAATAGTTGTGAATAAATCTATGGCGTTCCCAAAACAGTTGCACTAACCTTGAACACTGGTGACGTCAGCTGCGAACATTTACCGGTAACAAACGACGTCATTAACGACCTTGACACATGCATGTATGTCATGACTGGAATAATTAAAAAATTAAAGATGGCGATGGCGCTAAATTTAAAACATATCGGATGGTGCTGACAGGAAATATTTAACAGGCAATCACAGGACAGTATTTTTTTCTTTTTTTGTCGTAGCCCACCGTGTTCTAAAGATTCAACTATACTACAGTAATTTCCCTCAGAACTATTAATCCAAATGCACACACAGACACACAAGTGCATGCACACACACGCGCGCGCGTGCGCACGCACACACACACACACACACACACACACACACACACACACACACACACACAAACCTGAATTTAGCTCCATGCTCCAAATGTTACCCTAAGAGTATTTTCAACTTAAAAAAGTTATTATACAATTATAATCCTCTCTCATGAGTCAATTTCATCTCTCCTTTTGTACTACATTACTGAATGGGAATTGGGGACAAATCAAGTTAATGATATACCGTATATGCAAATTTTATTACAAAATTGTAGTGGAGTCGGCATTACCACAGAGACTTTTACAAAATCGTGTAGCGTAATTCGTTGCAATAGACGCAAAACACTTTTGCTCCCAGCCCAGTGCAACTGTCAGGGACCTTCTTGCACCGACTCGGTTGTAAGTGTTACCTACTCAGCTCTCGCATATTAGTAGTTGGTTTTGATGAGTAATTGTGAGCAAGTAAGCAGCTCTGATGTGTCTCACTTTTTCTCTCCCCACCATACCTCTGTCACGATGCACAACGTGGCAGCATTTCCAGCGTCGATAATTGAGTGGTACGAGCTAAGAAGTGTGGGCAGCAGCACATAACTGTGAATCATGTTACTCAAGTAACTATATACAACGTGGTCAATGTGCAACATATTTAGTACTTGTTTCACAGAGTTCATGTTCACTGATGTAATAAATAATTCTCATACTCTACTTCACTCCCTCACCAACCGAGATTTTCTTTCTTCCTTTTTACTTTCTAAAGTAGTGTATGTCCTTCTTCGCGCCTGAAGCTCTCCCCATACAAAATTTTATCGAAAACAGTTGAGCAATTTAGTTGCGGAAACTTTCCCATTTTATAATATTACAATGGGACTATGTATTAAAAAATTTGAAACATTGTTCAGCATTATATTTATTACTTTGAATCATATTCTGTAGAAAATATGAATGAATAACAGCATTTTCACAAATATTATACAGATCGGTGTCAAAGAGTAATCTGCTTTTTTAAAGAGTACAATTTGTTTCCCTGAGTTTTTTTAAGCTCAAAATAGAGATATTTTTTATCTTGATCTGGGTTAGATGAAAGATACCCCAAATGCACTCCAAGCTACAGTCAACTTACCTGAGAAAACACCATGATAATTGATCCAGTGGTTTTGTAGACTAGCTTGTTCAAATAATGGCGGTTTTACATTTTTATTATTTCAGGCACCGTGTTAAAAAAATTAACATTTTCTCTCGTCCTTCCTGGTGTATATACTGCATACATCACCTCCTAACTCCCTACCCCCTCCCCATCTCGGTATCCACCTGCTTTTACCTATCAATCTCTTCCAGTCTCCCAGTCCCTCAAATTCCTCCTCGCCACTCTCTTTGTCCATCTCCTCTAACCACTCTGTGACCGTATCTTCCTCCTTCTTGCACCATATCATCCTCCTTTCTCTCTCATTCCATTTCATCACATGCTACCTATCTATCTCGTCCCGCCTCTCAGCCTGGCAACGCTCCATCATCATGCACATCCCCAGCACGAAATGCTGACGTTACCTGTACAACTCAGCCACCCTCTTCTCTCTTCGTTCATTCCATCTTTCCTGCCCCTCTGTCCTTTTCTTCTCCCACCTTTGCCTGCCATCTCACTTCAGCTACTGTTCGATTATTATCATCGCCTGCCCGGTCCTTTTTTGCCATCCCCTCCAAACCCTTCTCCATGTCCATTTCCTACTTCTTCTTATATCCATCTCCAGTTCGCCGCAATTTCTATTTTCATTCTTTTTTTCCCTTTCCATGTCCTTCTCCTAACTTCCCTGTCTCTCATCATCCATCTCTTCCCCATCTCTTTCCGTTCATCTCCTCCTGGCCATATTGTCTATCTCCTCTACCCCACCTCTCCATGTTCATCTGCTCCTACTTCCCCTTCCTATGCATCTTCTATGTACCTCTTCTCGCTCATCATTCTACCCTAAAAATCCCTGTCGGCTCAGTCTTTCTGTGCCCCCTCCTCTTTCCTCCTTTCTAACTATTGTTGTCCTCCCGTCCTCCTCTGCCTCTCAATCATCTCCTGCCCTACCTCCCATATTCATACCTTGCTGCCACCTCTATCTGTCCATCCACTCCTCTGTCCAGCTCAGCGTACCTCCCACCCTGCACGTACACAGATGTGATCACTGCAAAACAAGTTGATTAAGCAGACCTATACTTCCCCCAAATCACTCATCTCGTGCTATGCAGCTTTCACACGAGGGTCTTCAAAACGATTTGTTGCCCTTGATGTGGAGGCTGCTCGGCAAAGTACATGGATATATAAAGCCAATATCGCACCAACACAACATCTCTTTAATGCACGTCAGAGGCCGAAAAACTATTATTTGACCTGTCTCTGCTCCTATGTTGGAAACTCCAAAGTGCTGTTGCTCAAGTGGAACCAGTATTCCTACCAAATTCGGTTGAAAACGATGCAGTGGTTTGGGAGGAGATTATTTAAATACACACATACGTCCTATCTCATGTATACATAGATAATTCTCCAAAATATAATATAAAGAGTGTAGCTTACAGTATTTCAAAGTGCTTTACAGGTTGCTCAAAAGTATTTCAGCACTCTATTCCTTGCCCCACATTCAAATGCATTTAGTTGGAACAGTACTGTACAAATGCTGCAGAGTTCACTCAATAAAACGTGTTCAGTAGGAAAATAAATCTTTAATTTTATGAATTTTGGGGTAATCTATCATGAGATATCTGTAAAACAGAGGATACTTATTCATAAGTAAAAGCAACAGCTCTACTATGGTGGAACACAAATTTATCCACAGGTTACAAGTAAATGACACATACCAAATGCACAGAGTTTTACAGATGAACTGAAAAAGTCTTAGATATACACGTAATTGTCAGACGCGACTGACGGCTCCACAGTGAAAACAGCATCACCAAAAAATTCTATCAATAGATAACCGTAATGTTTCCTTAGTGGCACCACACAGCCTCAAGTGACAAAACAACTAATTTATGTGCTGCAGTTTTATGAAGAATTACATAAAGTCACACAGGCAGAGAGATACAGCCAACAATATAAAATAACTTGTACCTGAACTGGTGGCTTATAGCGCTAAATTGACGCACTTTTTAGAAACTGCTGGGACGGCTACAATGTCCTCGTTCCACGATGACGAATTCGTGACTGATGATCCGGATAACAACTGGAGTAATTAAGTACAGATTTACTGCTTGCTTAAGAGCGCTATCAGAATAAACGTACAAACGGGAAGAATTTTATTTCAAATAAACACACCGCCATTTGACTGTAGTGTTGTTTACTTAAACATAACCTAGGTTTCGGCGTTTTATGCCATTTTCAAGTGAGGGAATATTTTTCTTAATTTATGGCAATATTTGAGCTGGATGTCCTGTAATATATGTTAAGGATATAAACTCAATCACTTGAAAATGGCAGTGTGTTCACCTAAAAATTATTGAATAACGGTCGCTCAGCACCATCAAAAGATCTGTAGCACGTAAGCAAAATAATCAATTTCGTTTTTTTAATAAAAAATATACATACATAAACAAGGTAACCATTTACGTATGACATTATAAATAAATGGGACATGAAAAAATAAAAGCACTATTGAATATAAACACATCTGTTTTGATACTACTTGATCTGCAATGATACGTGTCGTATGTGCCTTCTTGTCGCTGTCGAGATGCTGCAGACATTGACTTTACAAAACCTTTTCCGTTCCTCAGCATAATTCTCCTCTCATTATGCCTCACGGAGCTGATTAGTAAGACCGTTTTCTATATTTTTATTACTTTTTTGTAAAAAAAGCTTAATCTTTATTACCTGTTGTGTTACACTTCCGTTTCAGTTTCAGTCGCTCATATAGAAATGCATACTCACCTCCAGTGACCCTTCACTGCAGTTCATGTTGTCCAGGGTGTGAGGCACAGAATTCATGTAGACTTGCATTGCTATACACAGTGATGTAGGACATTATTGTTTCTAATGAAATTGCTTTCTAGATGTGACTAGCTTCAATTAACGAATGATCTGTGTTCATGTTCGTCAACTGATAACCTTCATTACTTTATGGTGAAGTGCTATCGATTTCATACTGAAGACACAGCTGTTACGCAGTTTTCTTATAAGGATTTACACAATTAACTCCTAGCATATAGCACAGAAATCTGACGACTGGTTTTCTGTCTGAGCTCTTCATATTCAAACAGCTGCTTTTCTTTTCTCCAAAAGTCTCTTTAACTTTTCAGTAGGTGATATATTAAGCGTGGAGCGAATAAAAGTGTCCCGGACGAGTAGAAACAATTGAACGTAAATTATGTGGTACGTCTGGATGTCTTATGGTGGGTATTGTTGGCCGTGGAGGTACTGAGTGTATTGATCGGCCATGAAAGTTTAAAGAACGGTGATGTCATAACTTACCGTACTTTTAATGTTTATGAAGACTTTAATACGGATATTGGTACATCATACTTCTAATCATCAATGCCTTTTATTCTGAGTACACGTGGACGTCGTAATGTGGATCAGGATGAAGTTATTTATGTGCGGTGTAAAGGATCTGGTGTTTGTGAAGCTGTAAAACTTGTTGATGATTTGACTATGTATTATTATAAATAAGAAACCGTGATACCCAGAAAAACTACTCATTGATCTCGCCTAAAGCAGAGAAACTCTTCTTGCTGTTGTAGCTCTCTGTCACAGGCACTCTGTGACGCTCTCTGTGTGAAGCAACCCTGTTCATCTCTGTGAGTGTCGCAGCTCGACTGCGTAGCGAAACACAAAGCTGTATGCCGAAGCCCGTCTGTGTGGGTCGCCTATGCTGTTCTCCAGGCCACCTTTATTTGACCCACCCTGTAATTCTCGAACCTTTAAATCTATACTATCAATACATCTGTAAAACCGTTGTGTCTGCCTCTTTGTCTTTGAACATCCCGATCTTTAAAGTTACTGTGAAACTATTCGTAGTGTTTTCGCAGGTAACTTAAGAAAAAATTGACGCACAATTTAGGTTTTAGTTCACCAAAATCGGACCACGAAAAACAACAAAATTCGTGATTTAAACGTTTACAAAGATTTTCTCGTGTACCTGTCTCTCTGAACACGAGAATCTCCAGAACTACTGCACAAACTTTTATATGGTTTTAATAGGTAAGTTACGTGTAGACGGGGGCACTGTATAGGTTATACGAAACCAAAATCGCCGGCAAAAGAAAAAAATTGTGTATGTACCTTCCACATCTCCTCCGTAATCACTAGACTAATATCAATCAGACTTGGTACACGTATCATTTATCCCGCGGAAAGAATGCTTTCTATAAAGAATCCTATCTCTGAAAGGGATGGGGCCGAAACAGAATTATAGAACACTAGGCGAGAATACACAGATTTCTTTCAACCAGTATTTGGCAACGAGAGTACTAGCTAGAAATTTTACATTTAATTTCCAGCTTTTACGAAACTTGTTCTTGATAACAACCGATCCCACCCATCACAATCGAAGGAAAAATGTTTATCGTTACTACATTTTCGGTGGCGTTTTAATTTACTACTTCTTTACTGCTAACGGCATAAGGGACACATTTTAGAACGCTGTTCACATAAAACACTAAATATAAGTGCTAAAATATATTATTTACGTATGACACATAGGTAATGATATATGACGTCATAAACAATGAAACGCGTGAAAAACTGCTGCATGAACATTATTTGTACTAACCCACTGAACGAATTTCGACTGAATATGGCATGAGGGAAAGACATTACTGATTTGAAGAATGTTACAGGAGTTAGGGAAGAATATTTAACATTTGAAATAAAAACCTTCTTAGCCTTTGATAACTTTGGAGTTTATCATATTTGTGAAAATGATTTCGCAGTTGATATAACCTTCGTAATACGATTCAATGTAATGAATACAATTCTTATACAATCTTCAATATATTTATTGCATACTTCCACATCATTTACTGGATAATATGCACGGTGCATAATGTATAACTACAATGCACAATATCAGTTATTTGGGGCCCGCTGGAGTGGCCGAGTGGTTCTAGGCGCTTCAGTGTGCAACCACGCGACCACTACGGTCGCAGGTTCGAATCCTGCCTCGGACATGGATGTGTGTGATGTCCTTAGGTTAGTTAGGTTTAAGTAGTTCTAAGTTCTAGGGGACTGATGACCTCAGAAGTTAAGTCGCATAGTGGTCAAAGCCATTTGAACCAAGTTATTTGGGAACGAGAGAACACAGTTACTTGCAACAAATTTTACATATAATGCCAAATATTTACGAAACTTCTTCTCGCTGACAAACCACGCAAAAAGACGAAACGAAGAGATCTTAATCTCAATATATTTTAGTTGTTCTTGTAGTAAATGTGTCGCATCAGCATGGCCCCATAACATCTTCATTTATTGCTTCTTTGCTACTAACTATATCTGCAACGCATTTCGCAGATAGTATCCACATATGCTTCTGAATGTGTCTACAAATTGATATCATTGTACTACATATAGCTTAGGAGATATGATGGAAGGAGGAGATGGATAGAGAGATGGGGGAAGACATAGACAGATAGAAGGGAAGGAAGAGATGAAGGTGAAGGAGTAGATGGACAGGGAGAGGGAGGAAGGGGATATGGAGAAAAGAAATAGGATACTGAGTGAAGGGGAGGAAGATGTGGGCAAAGAGAGGTGGGCTTAGCAGATGGGCGGATAGAGGGGCTGGAGGAGATGAACAGAGATTCTTGGTTTAAATGGCTCTGAGCACTATGGGACTTAACTTCTGAGGTCATCAGTCCCCTAGAACTTAGAACTACTAAACCTAACTAATCTAAGGACATCACACACATCCATGCCCGAGGCAGGACTCGAACCTGCGAACGCAGCGGTCGCGCGGTTCCAGACTGTAGCGCCTACAACCGCTCGGCCACCCCGGCCGGCGAGATTCTTGGTGTAGGAGGTGAACAGAGAGAAGGGGGAGAAGGAGATGGGCACAGAGCAGGACAGAGGATACGGACAGAGAGGAGGGGAAGGAGGAAATGGGTCAATAGAACTGAAATAGATACATCCCAGGGCAGAGCTGGTTATTCAGCTACTCACGAATACATGGTATCCTCTGTAACTAGACAGTGTAGGTATTTGTTGAGACCTCATAGCGCCAATTTGATGCCACACAACTCTTCGATCTACCTCTCACTGTCACCAACCACATCGGAACTACTACAGTGCGGCTTTCCTTTAACCAAGTACAATGGTAAATTAGAAACATAATACAGTTCTCTACCGCTCACAGAAGTTACATAAATTTACAGTTGGGGACAGTTCATTACATCCATATTAACAGTTACAGGATACAAAACAAAACTTTATTATGTAAATTAGAAATATATTTTTTTAATGATACGAACTTAAAAATTTTCCCTATAGAGAGCAGCAAAACCTCGGCTCTATTTCTTTTATTTCTGCAAAGTCTATACTGATTTCACTGCTCATACAGGTAAACGGAAGCTACGTTACGTGAGAAATGGCAGGAAACAACGGCAATTCATAGCTGCAGAAATATAAGGCTGAATCATGAAACTGTGGCTGAAGAAGTAACTGCGTTCTAATAAATGTTGAATAGTTGTCTGAGACTGCAACAAAAGAATCACCCAAAGTGGACCAAGTCATTGAGATGGATAGCCTGGGTGAAGGTCGCAGGCATGCTTGGAGGCTCTGACTGACCACAGCCTCTGAAGGGTGCATCCCAAGAGTGTGATTGGGCACTGCTCCCTAACTCAACAGTGACAAAATGTAGGATCCATAGGGTGAACTAAGAATCTGTATAATAGTATTTCTACGAAAAATATGGCCCCATGGTGTGACCTGGGTGCATATTTTCCTTTTGCGTTGTAAGAAATATTGCAACAATGAATGCTCGTACCTACTTCTGACGAGAAATTTACTATAGTAGGAATAGTGTTGCAATAGTTTCTCCCAGAAATACGAACAACTCTAACATATAACAGTACATTGCGGGTAGCCACAGCCTCTGAAATTCATTGTAAACTGAACTTAAATAAAAGTGCAAACAGCTCTTAATTGATAATTATTCATGGCCGTTTTGCTGTGTTAAAGCAGAATCTTCAACAAAAACTAACTATTCAATCGAGAATCTCGGTGTTGTACCTATTTATGCACGTATGTATGTTTCACATGTCCTCCGAAACCACTGAACCGATTTCAATCGCATTAAACCACGGGTTTGATGTTTTAACGCAGCGAAATTGAGCGGTTTTTGTCAAATCCAATTTGCCTGAGCAACTGTGCTCTCAGTTATGAATCCACTGCTGACAGGATTATTTCAATCAAACCGAATGCTTCTCTGTATAAACTGAACGTCGTTCATATCTGTACCCTAAGGCTGCAACATCATGTGAGAAGATGGAGGAATTCTATGTACAACTGGAACAAGCCCTTAGCAAGGCCACTAAAAAAGAGCACGCAATAGTTCAAGGAGATTTCAATGATAAAAATGGAGATATTAACCATGACACATACATTGACAACTCGTGGTTAGACTTTTTGGTCCAGGTGAGGGAAATTACAGAGGCCTGCGTGACTGAGGAGTCACCTGTCCGCGACACTATATTCAGCGTCATCTAACACGTCTGTACACTTGGGCATCACCTGGTGATAGATGTGGAAACCAGACTGACCTCATCCTAGTTCGAAGACGTTGTGACACTCCAGTCTTTGACTGTAAGACCTTTCCTGTAGCCGAGTGTGGAAGCGATCATAATGAGGATTAAGCTCAAATGTACCAAGAATAGCTGAGGAAGAGAGCTAAGACTCACAAACGAGAAAGTCCTTTAGGTATCTGATGATCATGTATAACCAAAATTCCACCACATCAATCCTGATAGTGATGCATCAGCATCACAAACATGGGACCATGTGAAGGATGTTGTCCCCTCACCACTTCCGGTATCAAAACCTCTCCAAAGTGTAAAACTTCTTAAATATCAGAGTCCGCTCAACAGCTAATTGAGGAGAGGAGCAGTCTAAAGAAAACTGATATCCTCACCACTGAGGATTATGGCAGATACAAGAATCAGTGCAGACAAATTGATAGAACTGCGGAAAAAACAGATCGCAATTCATTAAAGGTAAGCCTTAACTGTGATGAGTCAGAAACATATCATAATCACAGTCAAGTGCGTGATATCTTTAAGAAACTCAAAAGCATCACTGGTAAATTTAATCTTCGTACATGGATGGTAGACGATGAGAATGGGAACCCTATCTGAGACAAGGAAGAAGCTGTTGCGGTGTGTAGGCAATGCTGTGAAATGCTGTATTCTGACATTAAAAACACTACAGGAAGTCAGGTAAATGAGTAACTTACACTCGAATTTACAATCTTACGTAGTGAAATAGAGACCGCAACGTACAGCTGAAAAACTATTAATCTCCCGGTGTAGACAGTACATGTGGTCAGATCATGAAGGGAATGGGACAGGAATATGTTGACGAGCTATATTCAGTGTGTACAAGAATTCTGGAAACTAGGGAGCGGCCAGAAAACTGTGTCAAAGTATCTCTTCATACGCCTACACAAGAAAGCATCAATCAGGGACTTCTCCAACTACCAAACTATTACTCTCATATCACACCAAGCAAACAAAATTCTATAGCCGAACCAATGTTTGAAATCACACATTCAGCCTCACATATCCACAGAACAAGCATGATTTGTTTTGTAGGAAAGGGAACTCCTGAATATCTTCTGAATATACGACAAATAGTCGAGATAACGTCAGATTTCTGTGATCCTCTCCTCATCTGCGTGCTTGATTGTAGGAAAGCCTTTGACCAGTTTTTTGGCCATATAGTGTGAGGACATGAAGAAAACTGATGATAACTGATCGGGGAGCACATGGTCCACTCGAAATCAGTTAGATGAACTGGAAGTTATCCACCTTGGGTCAGTCATCTATGACATGTGAAGTTATTATGACGTAGGCAGACGGATCACGCTATAGAGACGCCTTGAAATCACCAAGAACTGGCAGAAAAAGAGCAATAACGAACACCTCAAATGTCCAGTTTCCTGAATCACTCGTGTTTTCCGTCTGCTTTTACGGTTGCGTAACATGGAACCTTATATACAGCGCACTGATACATTTAAGCATTATTGCTGGGGCAGGATTCTCTGCATAAAGTGGACTGAAAGAATGACAAATGTCTCTATTCTGAGGTGCTCGTGTTAACCAAAATATTCTCGAGCTTTTTGGCCATATTGTGTAAAGAGATGGAGAAAACCATTGAAAATAATCATGGAAGGAAAGCTCGAGGGCGAAACATTAATAACACTAATAACAAACGAACCAGTCAAGCGACGCGCACTTACGAGACGCCACATAAGTTACGAGAACTTGTAATGATCGCCTAGTCGTAGATATTGCTAATTGCTATAATCGCACTATTTCACTCCCATTTACGGAGCTTGTTAGCACTTGATGTTAGGTTGGCACCATTAAAATGCATTGTGTTGTGGTAATCGCTGCTACTTGCTGGATCGCTGCTGTGTCTTGATGCTGATGCTGGCTCTAAATCTGGTTGTTTAGTGTTAAAAACATGAGGTCCCGTGTTTTTATGTGCTTTTGATGATAAAGAACGAGCGATACCAACAAATATGTAAACTTCAAATATTTATTACTCTGGTGGCCATCTTAATTCCACTGTCCACCAAAGACCATGATACAACACAAAGTAGTACTTCCTTTACATGTTCTTTGCATTGTTTATCCACCTCAAACAATAACACACAAAAACAGTTTACCAAAGTGACATTCCGACTGCGCCCCTGACCCTTCTTGCTGCTGGTATTTATAACATTGTCAAAGAACTACTAAAAAGAGATATAGTTTATAAGTCACATGTACATTTGTTATCATAATTTGTGCAGAAAAGTTATTAATTTGCATCGAGTGACATAATTTAACATGTTATTAAAATATCAAACAGATTTGTTGACTTGACAGAATAAGTCTTTGTTACAAAAAGGCCGTTTTTTAGAAGTTTGTCAATTGACTTCTCTAATTTGCATAGATAAGTAAATGTTGTTGTTGTTGTGGTCTTCATTCCCGAGACTGGTTTTATGCAGCTCTCCATGCTACTCTATCCTGTGCAAGCTTCTTCATATCCCAGTACCTACTGCAACCTACATCCTTCTGAATCTGCTTAGTGTATTCATCTCTTGGTCTCCCTCTACGATTTTTACACTCCACGCTGCCCTCCAACACTAAATTGGTGATCCCTTGATGCCTCAGAACATGTCCTACCAACCGATCCCTTCTTCTGGTCAAGTTGTGCCACAAACTTCTCTTCTCCCCAATCCTATTCAATACTTCCTCATTAGTTATGTGATCTACCCATCTAATCTACAGCATTCTTCTGTAGCACCACATTTCGAAAGCTTCTATTCTCTTCTTGTCCAAACTATTTACCGTCCTTGTTTCACTTCCATACATGGCTACACTCCATACAAATACTTTCAGAAATGAATTCCTGACACTTAAATCTATACTCGATGTTAACAAATTTCTCTTCTTCAGAAACGCTTTCCTTGGCATTGCCAGTCTACATTTTATATCCTCTCTACTTCGACCATCATCAGTTATTTTGCTCCCCAAATAGCAAAACTCCTTTACTACTTTAAGTGTCTCATTTCCTAATCTAATACCCTCAACATCAACCGACTTAATTCGACTACATTCCATTATCCTCGTTTTGCTTTTGATGACGTTCATCTTATATCCTCCTTTCAAGACACTGTCCATTCCATTCAACTGCTCTTCCAAGTCCTTTGCTGTCTCTGACAGAATTACAATGTCATCGGCGAACCTCAAAGTTTTTATTTCTTCTCCATGGATTTTAAAACCTACTCCGAATTTTTCTTTTGTTTCCTTTACTGCTTGCTCAATATACAGATTGAATAACATCGGGGAGAGGCTACAACCCTGCCTCACTCCCTTCCCAACCACTGCTTCCCTTTCATGTCCCTCGACAATTATAACTGCCATCTGGTTTCTGTACAAATTGTGAATAGCCTTTCGCTCCCTGTATTTTACCCCTACCTCCTTTAGAATTTGAAAGAGAGTATTCCAGTCAACATTGTCAAAAGCTTTCTCTAAGTCTACAAATGCTAGAAACGTAGGTTTGCCTTTCCTTCATCTTTCTTCTAAGAAAAGTCGTAAGGTCAGTATTGCCTCACGTGTTCCAGTATTTCTACGGAATCCAAACTGATCTTCCCCGAGGTCGGATTCTACTAGTTTTTCCATTCGTCTGTAAAGAATTCGTGTTAGTATTTTGCAGCTGCGGCTTATTATACTGATTGTTCGGTAATTTTCACATCTTTCAACACCTGCTTTCTTTGGGATTGGAATTATTATATTCTTCTTGAAGTCTGAGTTTATTTCGACTGTTTCATACATCTTGCTCACCAGATGGTAGAGTTTTGTCAAGACTGGCATTCCCAAGGCCGTCAGTAGTTCCAATGGAATTTTGTCTACTCCGGGGGCCTTGTTTCGACTCAGGTCTTTCAGTGCTCACTCAAACTCTTCACGCAGTATCGCATCTCCCATTTCATCTTCATCTACATCCTCTTCCATTTCCATAATATTGTCCTTAAGTACATCGCCCTTGTATAGACCCTCTATATACTCCTTCCACCTATCTGCTTTCCCTTCTTTGCTTAGAACTGGGTTTCCATCTGAGCTCTTGATGTTCATACAAGTGTGCAGAAAAGGTCTCTTTAATTTTCCTGTAGGCAGTATCTATCTTACCCCTAGTGAGATAAGCCACTACATCCTTACATTTGTGCTCTAGCCATCCCTGCTTAGCCATTTTGCACTTCCTGTCGATCTCATTTTTGAGACGTTTGTATTCCTTTTTGCCTGCTTCATTTACTGCATTTTTATATTTTCTCCTTTCGTCAATTAAATTCAATATTTCTTCTGTTACCCAAGGATTTCTACTAGCCCTCGTCTTTTTACCTACTTGATCCTCTGCTGCCTTCACTACTTCATCCCTCAAAGCTACCCATTCTTCTTCTACTGTATTTCTTTCCCCCATTCCTGTCAATTGTTCTCTTATGCTCTCCCTGAAACTCTGTACAACCTCTGGTTCTTTCAGTTTATCCAGGTCCCATCTCCTTAAATTCCCACCTTTTTGCAGTTTCTTCAGTTTTAATCTACAGGTCATAACCAATAGATTGTGGTCAGAGTCCACATCTGCCCCTGGAAATGTCCTACAATTTAAAACCTGGTTCCTAAATCTCTGTCTTACCATTATATAATCTATCTGATACCTTTTAGTATCTCCAGGGTTCTTCCATGTATACAACCTTCTTTTATGATTCTTAAACTAAGTGTTAGCTATGATTATGTTGTGCTCAGTGCAAAATTCTACCAGGCGACTTCCTCTTTCATTTCTTAGCCCAAATACATATTCATCTACTACGTTTCCTTCTCTCCCTTTTCCTACACTCGAATTCCAGTCACCCATGACTATTAAATTTTCGTCTCCCTTCACTACCTGAATAATTTCTTTTATTTCATCATACATTTCTTCAATTTCTTCGTCATCATAAGTAAATAACATGAATTATTAAGAATTACATTGGTTTTCGTCTAAAATAGGATTGATTACATGAATACTGAGTGAAAACGCTCCTAGTGAACAAATAGGTTTCACTGGGTGATTTTTATTTAAGGAGATCCAAAATACCTAAGTTGGCCACTTTTTTTCGCACTTCATATTAATTATTTAAGATGAACTTAGTGTTTTTACATGATGACATTTGCTGTATAAGTGATCAAGTGATATTAACTTTTGTGTGGGTCAGTTATTCTATATAATTTAATGGGTTGACTGTTTATGGAGACATGTTATCATTGTTAACATACACAATAAGTTTTCTATAATCATAAATACTCGTTAAACTGGTTGAATTTGGAGGGTATCGCATACTTTGGTAAAGTAAAGCCTTTAATATGATCCATTACAATACTCCCCTTGGGTAATATCATTTACAGAACGTTAATGATATTAGCCGACTAGGACAAATGTGTCAAATGGTTAAAATTTGGGAAAGTACTACTTTAATAATTTTTTTTGTTTTACTATGCATAATGTGTATGTCTACAATGACCGTTACACCATTTCAAAATGACTTTTTCCTGCAAATATTTTAGTTGTGTTGTTTCAAATGCACTTTGTGTTATGGCTCTCAGTATGACAGCATATTAAAAATATTTAGTAATATATGAAAGTAAAAAAAAAAAAAATGTTAATCTTTGCTCCCAGTGAGCCACATGGAAAATGATCAAAAACAGACACAAATATATCACATGCGATTTTAAGATATATAAAAAATATATGTAAATTATTTCAAAGTCAGCTCTCAGTGAGTCACAGAATAATCAAGATAATAGAAGGAACATGAATATATTACATAGATGGTTAGGTCAGATGTCCATAGGAAAATATTGCAACTGTCTGCTCTTTTTGAGCCACTTAAAGGAAATGAAAACAAAGAACATAATTATAAGTATGGACATGATATATAAACACAAACACTAGAGAAGACACATGTTTGAATATAGTATGCACTTGAAAAAAAAAGTTTTTTTAAATATTGTCTCCCATTGAGACACATAGTCAAGATAGTACAAGAACATATGAATACCAAAATTGCACACTTAAATTGGTCACAACATAACACAAACATCAAACTTGGTGAACATCTGATTAGCTGTAGAAAATTGCACACAAATCTTATGCCTAAGAAAAGAATAGTAACAAAATGATGGGTCTTGGACAACAATTTTTATATTGACTTTTATTTGGTGCAAGTATGTCCCATATTCAACAATACAAAAAGAAAGTAATAAATGTTTGTCACCTTCTTGCCCGTTGCAAGTAAAGAAGATGTCTCAAAATTTAATATTCAATAGTGACAATAAAAATATAAAAACATTTTCTCAGAGATCTGGAACTTTTCGAGGGTCTGTAGGATGAGTGGTAGTTGCTATTTGACACACCCAGTAAAAATCTTTGCTGATAACATGCTTTATGGAATATGGTTAAGTAACTGTATTCAAACAGGGAAATGTGCTTAATCATGTTTATATGGTTTCAATTCAGTGATGTTTCTTAACCCAAATAACCTTCTTGATCTGGGAAAGATCAGTCTATACGCATTAGGATGTGGGCTTTCTTTTATTTCAAATGGACCAATGTAAATATCAAAAAACTTTTTGAGTTTGGCTGACAATAATTTTGATTTCTCTTGTGTCTTGATAAGTTTGAACTTTTAATCCAACAACTGGCATTTCAGGAAAATGTTGACAATTTCTGAGCTTATCTCTAAGTCTAGAAGCGATGGCAGAAACAGGACTTCCTGTGTCTACTAACACTCTACCTTCCCACTTGTCAATGATTAATTTAACATATGGACAACCTAGCTCAACATCAGTGTCTATTTCAGTATTTTCAAACAATAGATCATTTTCTATTTCTTTAGTTCCTAAGTCTAATGTCTCTTTCCTACACTTAGACACATCCCTCTCTGTTTGCAAAGCATTGACATTTAAACATAATAATTTGTTTTCATCTGTTCCTTTTAACACTGTGTTGTCACTTAACAAATTACTGTTTTCACCTCCTTTTTTATAAAGTCCACTACTGATTCTTGTCCACCATGTAGGATACAAGGTTGCACTTACCAATGCTAATTCTTTCCAAAAGGCATCTTTGTTTATACAGTTTCCATAGTTGTTCCACAAAACTTCTAAAAACGTTTCCCTTTTTTCTTGAAAACACACATTTACATTCCATCCCTTTATATTTTCTTTAATATTATTATTATTACCATTCTCATAGATTGGTGTTTCAAAGTTCCCAATAGGCAATAGCTTGTCCTCAGATACACATTCCCTAGCCTGCATTTCACTTAAATTAACCTCATTATTACCCAAGTTTGTCACATCACTTACCTTTACCACATAATCACTTTTCATTTCGACAAATACTTTTATTTCTTCCTCCACACTCTCATCAATAACATCACTTGATTTAGGATCATTATGTAAATGTCCCTCTATTACTTCTTCCTCCTCCTCCACAACAACCCCATCTTCAGTTTCCCCCGTATGTATCTGAATCTCAGCAGTTGAGTCTTTGGCTCCATTAAACATTTCGTCATCCCCCTTCTTCTCAAATCAACCCCCCAAAATATATTCTATTTGTGGTGTGTCTGACTTGTTATTAACACCAGTATCTTTTTCAGCCCAACTATGGAACCCTGCAATATCTTCAACTTCTGCACTTTCACTAACTACCTGTGCTTGAACACTGTTTTTATTAACTGTATCACCTTTACTCATAGTATCCCAAAACCTTTTATTAAATTCTAATTTATTCATTCTAGCAACATCAGTATTTTCATGGTACTTACTCTTTACATTGTATCCTCTCCTTTTCCAGGTTCGGTTATGTGTTGTCCTGTCATAATATTGTATAGCCCCAAAACTACGGACATCTAGTGGGACTGTCCACCGTTTCCCGGCTGGTTCCCTCGGTCTGTCCATTTGTAGTTGTCGTTTTGTTCACTAGTTTCAACAAACCCCCTACTATCTTATTCTCTTCCCCAATACCCATTTCTATCATTCCTATTATCTCTTCTCCATCCTCCCTCCAGTGTATTGCTTCTGAAATCAATTTCATATCTCCTATCTCCCCTATTTGGAGCATTATTTCCAGAATTTTCAAAGTCTCTCCTCCCATAATAATCTCTGTTTACATTCCTGTTCCACCCCCCAAACTGGTTGTGGCCAGAGCCAAAACTTTGGTAATTTTCTCTTTCCAAGGCCCTATCTAATGTATCTAAAAATTTCAGGAACTCTTCCATTGAATCGTCTGGTCCATGGACCAATTCCCACTGCAGTCTCTCTGGTAACCTTCTTTTTAAAACATCAACTTGTGTCATAATATCAAAAGAGTATTCAAGTGAGCAAGTGTTTTCAATTGATCTCTGCAAAATTTTTGCATTCCCCCTACTTTCCCTCTATACACTGGTCCATTTAGAAAGTCTGACTTTAATCTGGCTTGTATGGATTGTGACCAAAATTTGCAAATAAATTTAGCTTCAAACTCTTCAAAAGTATTCCAAGAATCATTATTCTCATTTGCCCAGGATAGGGCCTCCCCTTCTAGAAACCGTTTTACTAACTTAATTTTTATGTTATCTGACATTCCTACAACAAACATATCCTTACATTGGTGAATAAAGTCAATAGGGTGCAGATTTTCACCAGGAAAGCATTTCACTTGGATGTGCCCATACATTGTATTTTGATTGTAAATCGTTTGTTTGGACATCAATGCGTCCTCCAATTGTGTATATTTAGTGTGTGTATTTTCTACTTTTGTATCTATATTAGTGGTATACAGGTTGTATTCTTGTTTAAGGTTTTCTGATGTTTTGTCTATTCTCTGATCTAATCTTGTAGCTTCAGTATCTACTCTGTTGTAGATGACAGCAATGCTGTCTGTGTTAGTTCGTATGTTTTCATTTAAACTTTCAACTTTAACTTGAAATTCTTTTCTGAAGTGTATCAGCTCTTGTGTAGTGTCTTTACTGAGGGTAGTTTTAAGTTCCTCACACTTCTCATTGAGATGAGTACTTAATAGATCAAAATTAAAACTTAACTTATCCAGTCTATCTGTGTTTTCTTTAAGTTTCAAACTTACTTGTTCACTCGATTGTTTAAGTTGCAAGTTTATTTGAGTTGCAAAGTCTGCTAGCCACCCTGTTAAGTTTAATTGTTCACCATCCCCTGATTCAATTTTTACATTTCCTACGATCTCATCCCTCTCAGGTAGAGGCATGTTAACTATTAATTTTTTTTAATGACCACAGCAACAAAATACGTTGCTTTATGTAGCTATGCTACGATGTCATGATCGGTGTTCTTGCTGGCTTTCTTCACTTCTATTTGGTTTTATCGAAGCTGAAGTCTTGATTGATGAATTCCATTGACATAACCCAGACGTTAATCTTCCGAGGGTGTGATGATAGTTTTTCGTAGTCGCACATACACACTTTTTTTTTATATATTTTCACTGTTGCCACACTGCACAAATAAACTTTTTGGAGTGCTAAGCACATACAAAATTTATCGCTGCACTATTATCATCGATGCACTTAAAGATCCCGGACGAGCCCCCACTTTTGTAATGCTCGCCTAGTCGTAGATATTGCTAATTGCTATAATCGCACTATTTCACTCCCATTTACGGAGCTTGTTAGCACTTGATGTTAGTTTGGCACCATTAAAATGCATTGTGTTGTGGTAATCGCTGCTACTTGCAGGATCGCTGCTGTGTCTCGATGCTGATGCTGGCTCTAAATCTGGTTGTCTAGGGTTAAAAACTTGAGGTCCCGTGTTTTTTATGTGCTTTTGATGATAAAGAACGAGCGATACCAACAAATATGTAAACTTCAAATATTTATTACTCTGGTGGCCATCTTAATTCCACTGTCCACCAAAGACCATGACACAACACAAAGTAGTACTTCCTTTACATGTTCTTTGCATTGTTTATCCACCTCAAACAATAACACACAAACATAGTTTACCAAAGTGACATTCTGACTGCATCCCCGACCCTTCTTGCTGCTGGTATTTATAACATTGTCAAAGAACTACTAAAAAGAGATATAGTTTATAAGTCACATGTACATCTGTTATCATAATTTGTGCAGAAAAGTTATTAATTTGCATCGAGTGACATAATTTAACATGTTATTAAAATGACAAACAGATTTGTTGACTTGACAGAATAATTCTTTGTTACAAAAAGGCCGTTTTTTAGAAGTTTGTCAATTGACTTCTCTAATTTGCATAGATAAGTAAATAACATGAATTATTAAGAATTACATTGGTTTTCGTCTAAAATAGGATTGATTACATGAATACTGAGTGAAAACGCTCCTAGTGAACAAACAGGTTTCACTGGGTGATTTTTATTTAAGGAGATCCAAAATACCTAAGTTGGCCACTATTTTTCGCACTTCATATTAATTATTTAAGATGAACTTAGTGTTTTTACATGATGACATTTGCTGTATAAGTGATCAAGTGATATTAACTTTTGTGTGGGTCAGTTATTCCATATAATTTAATGGGTTGACTGTTTATGGAGACATGTTATCATTGTTAACATACACAATAAGTTTTCTATAATCATAAATACTCGTTAAACTGGTTGAATTTGGAGGGTATCGCATACTTCGGTAAAGTAAAGTAAAGCTTTTAATATGTTCCGTTACAAACTGACGACATTAGGAAGACGTATAACATTTTAATTTTAGTCAGTCATACGACGAACTCTCTTAAGACGAACTTGAGGTTAACGAAAAAAATGTATTAGCCCCGGTATTAGCACAGTAGAGGGAGTCGGGCTCGGAGATAGCCTTGAAGTAATTGATTTGTAACAGTTCGTTGTGGCAGTGTGCTGCAGACTGATGCTGAAATTGCTGCTACAGATGTAGTATGATGCGCCAGAGCCATGCATCAAACACTACCGTCTTCCGGCACGCGAGTGCCACCTGGCCATCCGGATCCCGGTCTTCTTGCTACCGCACGTTCACACGACCAACGTTGCGAAAAATCAAGTACAAGAGCTACATTCACGTCAGGTCTTTGTGCAATATTTCAGACGAAACATCCGGACGCTCTTTTATTGCACATACAGATTTTACACTACAAAATACGTACTGTTTACTCAATATATAGCTTCCCATTCGTTACAGATGATGCTGTAATCCACGAATATCAAGATTGCCTGTAATTGCAATTAAGGAAAGACGCATTTGATTCTATATTTCATTTATGATGTCAATGTAAAACTTTTGTCTTCTAACGGTTGATATTTGTGTTCGAAATTTACGTTAGTGTTGAAAATGTGACTGTACCATACCATACACTGAGGTAAAGAAGTCAAGATACCTCCAAAATCGTCTAGGACCACCTCCTACACGGTTCAGTGCAGCAAATCGACGTGGCATGGTCTCAGCACATTGCTGGAAGTCATCTTCCGAAACATTGAGCCATGCTGTCTCTATAGGCGTCCACAATTGCGAAAGTGTTCCCAGTACAGGATATCGTACACGAACTAACCCCTTTATTATGTCCCATAAATGTTCGATGGAATTCATGTAAGACGATCTGGGTAGTCACATCATTTGTAACAACTGTTCAGAATGTTCTTCAACACAATCGGGAGCAGTAGCGGCCCAATGACATGGCGCATTATTATCCATAATAATTCCAACAGTGTTTGGATACATGGAGTCGATGAATGGCTGCATATTGTCTCCCAGTAGCTAAAGGTACCATTTACAGTCAAGATCGTTTCAGTTGCACTAGAGAATTGAGTCCATTTGCGACGTAACGCGCTCTTTCGCACATCGACGGCTGTTCTGCAACATAAATTGTCCACCTACCTTGATACTGCTGCAGATCTGCACACGTAACTCCTGACTGCACCTACTTAAGAGATCTCAGAAAAGCTGTGTTTAAGAAACTGTGATTTCACAACTACACGTCGGAGGCTGCTATAAGTACAAAAAGCTGAAAATAGTCCTGTGAACTCTAAAGAATAAATCGGAAATAGGTCGCTGTTCAAATTTCTAAGTTAAAGGTCCTTTTAAACATGCATTGGGATATTTTTATTGCTATTAAGCAAGATCTTCAGCACACATGTGTTCAGATCATTGAAGTTGCTGTTCACAGTCCTCGTTACACTCAAACAGCAAGAACTTTTCCTATCCAATTTCGAAATCATTTACGAGAGTAACACAGTCAATAAACTGCTATTTTCTTTTGCACTCGGCATTCAGTGGTTGTCTTTAAATAAAGTTTTTGCTCACCATAAATACTCAGTGAAAAGGAATTACCTAGCATCGCCACGCTTTTAGTTCAAAGTTTAGACACGCTATTTTTTCCATAGAAAAATATCTCTCGAGTCTTAAAATTTCACAAATAGTTAATGGTAAACACCAGCTACCTTTATCACTGTACCGAAACGCGGTAGTCACAATATCACTGAATTTCACACATAATGAGTTCAGACACTAATATGAGAACTTTCCAAATTGGAATCTAAACACTGAAGGTGTTATCATATCTTTTCAAATAGTCACAGTTAGTGAACTATTAACATATATATAGTCTCTTAAGTGTCGGATACTTTTTTACTGACTTTTCTTTTTTTGTAACTTCCAAATTATGACAGTTATTGTCATCAGAATTTGACAGATTGTTGCTTTACACAACAGAAGGCTATGTACCTAAAATGAATTTCCTCAGGCTGTTTCTAGACCAGTAGTTAATTTTTATAGTTACAGAGAATGTAACTACTCTGTAAGCGCCTCTCCGCTACTTTCTCACACTGCAGTCACGCCATATGGTCATGACGCAAGTCTGCAGGATACAGCTCGCTCGTTGCAGACCGTATAAGATTCTGACTGCTTACACTGGAGCCCACATACAATCATACAAGAGAGCTTTAATAGACAAATTAGCGATCGCGCCCTAGCTGCGAAGCCTCACGTTCCATGCAAGTACAGCCCACATCATTATGGAGCCACCCCCAGCGTGCAGAGTGCTTTGTTGACAACTTGGGTCCATGGATTTGAAGGGCCGGCGCCATTCTCGAATCCAAACATCAGCTCTCACCAACTGAAATTGGCTCTAATCTGATCCGGTCAAGGTTTTCCTGCCATCTAGTGTCCAACAGATATGGTCGCGAGCCCAGGAGTAGTGCTGCATGCGACGTCATTCTTTTAGCAAAGGCACTCGCGTCGGTCGTCTGCTGCCACAGCCCATTAACACGAAGTTTCTTGGCTGGCTCTGAGCACTATCGGACTTAACTTCTAAGGTCATCAGTCCCCTAGAACTTAGGACTACTTAAACCTAACGAACCTAAGGACATCACATACATCCATGCCTGAGGCAGGATTCGAACCTGCGACCGTAGCGGTCGCCCGGTTCCAGACTGTATCGTCTAGAACCGCTCAGCTACCCCGGCCGGCACCAAGCTTCTTTTCACTTTTTTAAGAGATACGTTCGTCGTACGTCCCACATTGGTTTCTGCAGTTATTTCACGCCATGTTGCTTGTCTGTTAGCACTGACAACTCACCGCAAACGCTGCTGCTCCCGGTCGTAAGTGAACGCCGCCGGTCACTGCGTTGTCAGTGGTCAAAGGCAATGCCTGAAAAGTGTTATTCTCAGCACATTCTTGACACTGTGGATCCAAAAATACTGAATTATCTACGATTTCTGAAACAGAATGTCTTATCTGTCTAGTTCCAACTACCGTTACGAGTTCAAAGTTTGTTAGTTCCCGTCGTGTGGTTAAGAATCACGTCAGAAGTCTTCTTTCATGAATCACCCTTGTAAAAGTCACAGCTCCGCCAAGTACTGCTCTTTTGTACCTTGTGTACGTGATACTACCGCCATCTCTAAATGATTATCACTATCCCATGACTTGTGTCACCTCAGTGTACGCCGGCCGAAGTGGCCGCGCGGTTAAAGGCGCTACAGTCTGGAACCGCACGACCGCTACGGTCACAGGTTCGAATCCTGCCTCGGGCATGGATGTGTGTGATGTCTTTAGGTTAGTTAGGTTTAAGTAGTTCTAAGTTCTAGGGGACTTACGACCACAGCAGTTGAGTCCCATAGTGCTCAGAGCCATTTGAACCATTTGAACCACCTCAGTGTACGCTTAGTCGTTCCAATATCTCGTTGGAGACTACGTTTGCCGTGATCCAATAATAATGATATTGATATAATAGACTTCTGCTCCCATCGCGAGGCTTGAAATCGGGGAGTCCTCTTGCCTCTCACCATTGTGATGCTTGATTTCGTTGAGTATTCACGAGAAGTGCGTCTGTGACTGCCACTTAATGGACATTTTACCTTACCACAGTAGCGGTGGTTTGTTTTCCGCCGGTAGCCTCGTAGCAGCCTACGCGAGACTTACGACGGTAGGATGAAAACACAAACCGAGGTCAGTCATCCTGACGGCGGGGTACGCGGGCGGCCACCGAAATCTAGCATTCTGGTGTGCTGGGGACTAACCACAGTCAAATGGAAAGGGTGGGAAAAGGAAAGTTTGTTCCCGTACAAGGAGCTTATTCTCCAGAAATGTCAATACCTAGTCATATTATATTTACTGTAAAACCACATTTGTAACACTCAAGTAACATTTTAACATACACAAAAATCGTTTGAAGACGAAAGTTTACATTTAGATCGTAACAAATGTCAAATCAAATGCGTCGGTTGTTAAGTGAAAAAACCTACCTCCTTGATAACCTACGATTACAACATCGTCTACCACGTTATGTGAAACAATAGTATGCGTAAACAGTTCGTATTTTCTGGAGTGCTGGAGTGAAAGGTGGGGGGATGGGGGGTGGAGGTACAGGTCGTCAGCTGTAGAACAGACAGATGTTCCCTTTTCACTATAAAACTTTTTTTGTTCTGTGCGCGGTTTTCGAGATTTTTAGTTGTCTCAAGTTAATACATATAACTGCTAGCAATTTACTAAATTCATGAGCTAATTTGTGACATATTCTCCCCTTAGAAATATAGCACGGCAGTTCAGCAAGAGCATCCCAGGTCATTATCCACAAATTATGATAGTTCAGCAACAATAGTTTGATATGTAGGAAAATATTTGTGATTTTAGTTCAATTTGAACACGTTGCAGCTCAGTTTATATTAAGGTATACGTGCATTTTATTCATATCTGTCGTAAATTTGCACAAGTATTTTAATAATTAATGAGAGATCTCAACCTGATCGACAAGTTTCCCTCCATTACGATTAAATGGTGGTCATTTGTGACTGTTATAATGTTGTGGTCTTCAGTCTGAAGACCGGTTTGACGGAGTTCTCCATACTTCTCTATCCTGTGCGAACCTCTTCACCTCCGAGTAACTACTGCATCCTATATCCTGTATTCATCTCTTGGTCTCCCTTTACGACTTTTAGCCTCTCCCCCCCCCCCCCCCCCGCCTACACTCCACCAATACTAAATTGGTGATCCCTTAATGTCTCGGAAGTATCCCATCAACCGATACTTTCATTTGGTCAAGTTGTGCCTTGAACATGTTGCCTCTCGATTCCGTTCAGCACTTTCCCATGTAATATTCAGCATTTTTATGTAGCACCTCATTCCGAAATCCCTTGTTCTCTTTATATGTAAACTGTTAATCGTCCCTTTTTCACTTGATACATGTCTACAATCCAGACAAATACCTATAGAAAAGATTGCCTAACACTTAAATCTACATTCGATGCTAACAAATTCAGTAGCCATCTCGTGGCTAAAAAGTGTGTTCCATTAGTGAGCAATAGGAGTGGGAATTTGGCGAGTGGTATTTCTGCCCAGAGCGCCGACAGTCTGAACGTTCGCTGGACTTAGAAAACGGCTTGAGGTAATGAAATGATACATAAGAATTTATCGTGACTTAGAATGATTTCCTGACAATGACTTCTGTACGTTGAATTCCGATGGGACTTCTATTTACGTGAATTACAAATAATTGTTTTTTATGACCTTGCGAAATTTAATTTCTTTGAGCAGTTTAAGGCAGTTATTTCGTTACATGTATTACTGATAATAGTGTGGCGAAATCGTCAGTTATTTGTCACGATACAAGCGACAAATAATAAACTTTAGTTTTCATAGGTGCTATTAGATGAATACTCATGTTGACAGGCTGCAACATTTTGTTGCTTACTTTGCAGAGTTAATGACCTTGTTCACGCACTCCGCTCTAAATGCTCTGCTTGTACCTGATATTCCACTGCTTAATTAACTACTGTTACAACTGAATAATCAACTTTTTTACAAGTCTATGTAACATCACCGTTTACATCCCTGTAGAATGAGCATTCGCCTTGAATGTTCATCAGATGAATTTCGCTTAAATTACTGTCCTTCAAGATGTTTACTATTTCTTCAATTTTCTCCTTATTTTATGTGTCACATACTTTTATTTCACTAACCCATCTTCTTGCTATTTAAATGGATCAAGTATGTTTATTACTTTACGATTTGGGGACTGAAATCAACGGAGCAGAGCTGCCCTCTATTGAACTCAAATTAGTCATGCTTAAATAGATTTAGGTGGTGAATAGTCCACATCAGTTTGTCAGGTAGCATAGTAATTGGTCTGTCTTCATCCCGGTTTAGCTGGTAGCATTGTACTGATAAGTATGACTACTTACGGTGTCCTGACAGAGATCTGTTTTTCGGTGCTGATGGAAGATTTTATTATGTTCTTCTCTGAGAGAGCGGACTTTTGTTACTCAATCAGCTTAACTGTCGAAGTTGTGAGAGTGCTGTTCCATAGCTAACAGTTCACACACTCGTTTCAAGTGGATGCCCTCGTACACAACGCACGTTATTTCTCAGTCACCTGGAATACAGTAAAGATGTTCGACCCTTACAGCGAAAACGGTGAACGATCGCGGATACTTTGACCTGTTCATCCACTTTTCATGACAAAAATATTGCTGTCAAGTTATACGCAGACATTAGACACCACTTTGGCAATGCTTTTACGCAGACTATATTATGGGATGACACGTACATTTTACTGAGCACAAACGTTGCACAAACTTGGTAACGAATAGAAACCTTGATAGCAACTCATCTTATCGGACCAATTTGCGCCTAAAATTTATAGAAATAAGTTTAGTATGGAGTATTTACACCATTGAGACCCTAAATGAAACTTACTCCTGACTGGAAATAACCTGTCCCACGAAAATTACGTCTGACTGAAAGCGGCTGCGTCATCCCACTCCGTCATTTTCTAACTGTGCTGTCAAGTCACACATGATCTCTCTGTTCTTTACAACGAGCCATTCAAATGTTTATAACTGCTTCACCTTTATATAAGTGAATCCTTAAAGCAACCAATGGTAAGTATGGAACGTTTTGCTCCCTGTCATTTTATGTAACTGTCCATGCATGTTGTGCCTGAAGACGATGCAGAATGCTATCCAAAAGGTTCCACGTTTCGGCTTCCACGTAGGCAGTTCTGCACTGTGTCGCGTTGCACAGCCTTGCATATTTAACGAAAGTCAACCCTAATGAAATTAATTTTCATCAGTCAGCAGACTAAATTCCTCTCTTATCAAATAAACCATCCTCAATGGAACGATTAATTGGCCACACATTTCCAAATATTACAACAGCTACAGACGACTCTGCGGTATGTTAGGATCAGGCAATAATGGCAGCGTGTCTGGTCGGGGCAGCAAAGAATAAAACGAGATCTCATTGGGATAATAGGAAAAAGCACAGTTATCGCTCACACAGCTCATAAGAGCGATGTAATAGAGGGGCGGGGATCGGAACCCCTCACGGCATACAGGAGAAATCAGCGGCCAAAGTACAGACTTTGAGTGTTTCAGAATCTTGACGAGGGAGGCTGCCTCCACGACTGTATCTCTTTGTACGCCGTTCAGGAAACATTTCTGGAACCTATGAATATCTCAGCAGCGCGAGGGTGTGTGGAACGTGGAAACTTTAGCAATAAGTTTTGTGCTTCAATGTTTTTGTTATTTGCGACGAAGCAAGACTGTAAATTTGTTATCTAGTGATGGAAGCCGCTGCAGAGCAATAATTTGTGAAAACATCCTAGAGTATCCTGAGGACTTTATAGATCTCATAGAACTTTTCAGGCGGTTCTCTTAATTAACCACCTGAAAGGTTGGATTTAGCTGATTGAAGTTTAATAGCCACTTCCGAGCGCTGATGTCCTAAATCCTTTTATTCTTTGCACCCCGACGAGACACGCTGCTGTTATTGCCTGAACATAACACACTCACAGAGCCGCTTATAGCTATTGTAATATTCGTAATATTTACGTCACGGTCACACAGAGATTCCGAAATCAGATACTGGATTATTAGGCGTACCCAGGAGCAGATATAGGCTCAGATCACAATGTGGTAGTGATGAAGAGTATGCTGAAGTTTAAGAGATTAGTCAGGAAGAACCAATACAAAGAGCAGTGAGATACCGAAATTCTAAGGAATGACGTCACATACGACGTTCTCAAAGGCTATAGATACAGCAACAAGGAATAGCTCAGTATTCAGCGCAGTAGAAGAGGAATAGACATCTATAAAAAGAGCAATCACTGCAGTTGGAAAGAAAAACGTAGGTACGACGAAAGTAATTGCAAAGAAACCATGGTTGACGGAAGAAGTATTTCATTTTTTCAAAGACGGATGGAAGTACAAAATTGTTCAGGGAAATTCAGGAATAGAGAAATACAAGTAGCTGAAGATTGAAATAAATCGGAATTTCAAGCAAGCTGAGATGAATTGGCTGCATGAAAAACGAGAAGAAATCGTAAAAGTAATGACAGTCGGAATGACTGACTCAGCCTATAGGACAGTCAAAACTACAATCGCAGGTGAAATCAAAAGCAAGGGTGGTAACATTAAGAGTGCTACGTAAATTCCACTGCTATATGCAGAGGAGAAAGCGAATAGATAGAAAAAGCACACTGAATGGCTTTATGAGAGAGAAGATTTATCGGATGTGATGGAAGAGGAAACAGGAATCGATTTAGAAGAGATAGGAGATCAAGTATTAGAATCGGAATTTAAGAGAGCTTTGGAGGACCTAAGATCAGGTAAGGCAGAAGGGATCGATGGCTTTCCATCAGAATTTCTAAAATCATTGAGGGGAAGTGGCAACTAAACGACAATTTATGTTGATGTGTAGAATGTATGAGTCTGGCGACATACCATCTGACTTTCGGAAAAAAATCAACCACATAATTCCGAAGATTGCAAGAGCTAACAGGTGCGAGAATTATCGCAAAATCAGCTTGAAAGCTTATGCATCCATGTTGCTGACAAGAATAACATGCAGAGGAATGGAAAAGAAAATTGAGAGTGTGTTATATGACGATCAGTTTGTCTTTAGGAAAGGTAAAGGCATCAGGGAGCCCATTAAGACGTTGCAGTTGATAATACGAGCAAGACTAAAGAAAAATAAAGACACGTTCATAGGATTTGTAGACCTGGAGAAATCGTTCGACAATGTAAAATGGTGGAAGATGTTCGAAATTCCGAAAAAAAGTAAGGGTAAGCTATAGGGAGAGACGAGTAATATACAAAATGTCAAGAGCCAGGAGGGAATAAAAAGAGTTGATGACCAAGAACAAAGGTCTCCGATTACAATGGGTGTAAGACAGGAATGTAGCCTTCTACCCCAACTGTTCAATCTGTACTTCTAAGAAGCAATGATGGAAATAAAAGAAAGATTCAGAAGTAAAATTACAGTCCAGGGTGAAATAATATCAATGATACGATTCGCTGATGACATTGATGTCCGCAGTGAAAGTGGAAAGTGAAAAGAAATTACAGGATCTGCTGAATGGAATGAACAGTCTAATAAGTTCAGAATATGGACTGAAAGTAAATCGAAGAAAAACGAAAGTTATGACGAGAAGCTGAAATGAGAACAGCGAGAAAGTTAACAGCAGGATTGATGGTCACGAAATAGATGAAGTTAAGGAATGACGGACGGAGCAAGGAGGACATCACAAGCAAACTAGCACTGGCAAAAACGGCATTCCAGGCCATGAGAAGTCTACTAGTATCAAACATAGGGCTTCATTTGAGAAAGATATTTCTCAGAGTGTACGTCTGGAGCATAGCATTGTATAGCAGTGAAATATGGAATGTGGAAAATTGGAGCAGAAGACAATGGAAGCATTTGAGATGTAGTGCTACTGACGAATGTTGAAGGTTAGCCGAACTGATAAGATAAGAAATGAGGAGGCTCGGCCACAGAATCGTTGAGGAAAGAAATATGTGGAAAACACTGAGAAGGAGAAGGCACGGATTATAGGACAACTATTATGAAACCAGGGAATGACTTCCATGGTACTAGATGGAGCTGTAGAATGCAAAAGCTATAGAGAAACACAGAGGTTGAAATTCATCCAGCAAATAATGGAGGACGTTGGTTGCGAGTGTTACTGTGAGTTGAGATTGGCACAGGAGAGGAATTCGTGGAGGACAGCATCAAACCAGCCAGAATACTGATGACTCAAACAAAAATGCAAATAGTCTAGGGTGAACCGACTATAAAAAGGGACCTAACAAAAATCTCAATTATAGCAACGGACTCAGGAGATCGTCTTACTGTGGAAATAAAGTTGCATATGACTTCTCATCCTCACTTATATCCTGCAGGCATCAATGTGGACGTCGTTGTGGCGCATGTAATAAATCCAAGGATTAAACAGTTCCCCGCGTTAAATGAAAAGTAAATTACACTGTACTGTAATAAATGGAAAAATAAATTGGCGCACAATGACTCAAATCCTCCCATTACGTAAAAGAAAACAGTGGACTGCTGCACCAACAAATCTTGTCTATATCCTGAAACCACAATTACCATCACTTTGCCTCATAATATGAAGAAATTCGATCAATCAATGAAATATAAGATAATAGCGGATGCAGTTCGAACGTTACATCATGTGCGTACTAAGTTTTAAAGATTTACTGTACCAACATTCGCACTCAGAAAGAATAAAATGCTTCACAGGAACAATTGAAGGGAGAAATTTTTTCTACTTTTTATCGATTATATGGAACAAACGGTATCGGCGCTATCGCTCTACCTCTAGGTACCCTGAAACTACCTTCACCTCTGTTTGCCAGAAAGTCTTTGATCCATTTGCATATATGTTTGGACATTCTGTCTGCACGGTTTTTTTCTGTTAGTAAGTGTATTCGCGGAAGTGTATTGAATGGAAGATAGAAGGCATCAACTTCATCTATAATGTATCAAAAACCCAGCAATATGCAAGAAACGTAACATTGGCACTAATTACACCCTAAGTTACTTTTAAAATCTCTCGTTTAGTCCATTATCAGAGTACCACAGCATTAATAGAAATATAATACACTAGTAATTTACTTGATAAGAATCAATTTGATGGCACAGCGTTTCCTTCCATTCATGTTTGCAAGAATATATTCCACTATAATTAAGTTCAAAATGGTTCAAATGGGTCTGAGCATTATGCGACTTAACTTCTGAGGTCATCAATCGCCTAGAACTTAGGACTAATTAAACGTAACTAACCTAAGAACATCAGACACATCCATGCCCGAGACAGTATTCGAACCTGCGACCGTAGCGGTCTCTCGGCTCCAGACTGTAGCGACTAGAACCGCACAGTCAATCCGGCTGGCCTATAATTAAGTAACGCCTCGTTGTATAACATGTTATTTCTTTGTATGTATATAAATTAGGGAGAGTCTAACAGATTGGTACAGTGAGAATAAGAACACATCCTCAGTTTGACTCTGAAGACATTGAGGATCATTTTAGAGCAAAGAAATATTTGATTAGGCTCTCATCCAACTTTGTTAATATGGAGAAAAACTAGTATATGACATTATGTTCGTTCCGAAAACTTCGGTACATACTGAGTGCTAAAAATGAATAATGCGTAGTTTAGAATTTGGGCTACCCTCCGATATGAATTGCGATCTCAGTAAATCAGCTACAGTGTCAGTATATCCTTATTATTTTACTCTTCTTAGGAATTTGTTTTGCTTTATTCAAGTTATAGTCGGTAATGTCCCTCTAAGGTAGTGTTTACAACTGGTAGAAATGTAACTTAGTTCTGGGAATTTTTTTTATTTATTTACTTACCTCATACATGGTAGATGGTCATCTATAATTAAAACACAGCCCACATACAAACTCATTCAAATTATTACTACCAACAGGTAATAGCGTTTTCTGTGTAACGGTAGTTGATGAAATTATTGTGCAGCTGAGTTATCAGCGATCTCAATAAGCTATTTAGAACATATGTTCACCCAAAGTCCATAGTCGTCGTTGCAAAAGGACGCCATCAAGTTAAATATGTTTTGCAGCCCAGTTAAACAATCTCTGTCTTGCCAATACCAGTTTACACATAGGATCTTTTGCATTGCGTACACAAACATTAATAACTCGAGCAAGTGATCTCGTGTCCATCATAGTTTGGAAGACTATGGGCTTTCACGTACCCAGCACACATTTTCAAGTGTTGCTGTTTTGAAAACGGTGAGGTCATTCGCTTCTGAATGGTTCATACTGTCTGTTCTTGTCATACTTCTCATCCTGATGCATCAAGTGTTTGAAGAGACTGTTGTAAAGACTAAATAAGTATCCTTAAGAATGTCATTTTTCCCGTGAATTTTTCCTTGTCAGTAGAGAACTCTACTGCTGTACACACTTATTTTAATGCATAGTAGTCTGAGGAGTAAAAATTTTGACTTACATTCACAGTAGTTTCTTTAAGGCTACACCAATTACCTTTAGTAAGCTCCTCTTTGAAAGAACGACAGCACACACTCGACATTGTAATTTTTCTGAGACATTTGATTCTGTAGATCATGTTACTCTCTTAGAAAAACTGAAGTTGTATGGAAATGAAGTTTTTACACAGACCTGGTGTGAATCACACAAACAGAATGACAAATTTTATGCTGAGTAATTCAAACAATGCCGGAAAGGTAAAAACTTTTAGTGAATGGGAACAAAAATTATAAGGAGAGTCCCACAGGGTTCAATTCTGGGGCCACTCCCATTCATTACAAATGTGAATCACCTTCCAATTAACATTCAACAATCAGAATCTCTACTTTTTTCGAACAATATAAGTGTTATAACAATCATATTAGAGAGAGAGAGAGAGCAACAAAAGTGATGGTAAGTGATGTTTTCCAACGAGTTACAAAATGGTTCTGAGAACATGGCCTCTTCCTCACTACAGTCATACCAATGATCGATGTAGCACGTAAGCAGGAGTCAGTAAACAGGGTCAATTGCTCCAAATTAGTGGGTATATGGAGCGTGAAAACTTGAACTGGAAGAGGAATAATACTGAAGTTCTGATACAAATAAGTCAAGCTACTTTTTCTCTTAGTATAATTGCTGGTCTTGGATATAAACGAATTAACCTTCTGACATATTTTCTGTATTTCTACAGATTTGTGTAGTATGGACCGCTTTTATAGGTAACTCCCCACTTAGATGCAGTGATCCTCAAAAAGATTGATAAGAATCATTCTTCAAGGAATTGAGCATTTTAACTACCCCATTAAAAACATATATTCGCTAATCAAATTCAAGAAAATAATCCACCACAATTAGAGAAGAACAGTGATGTCCATACTTTCGACGGTAGAGCGAAGAATGACCTGTATTATCGATCATCAAAGCTTTCAGTGGCTCAGAAAGTAGCTCTATATGCAGCAAAAAAAGTCTTTGAATATTTGCACATAACGTAAAATGTCTTAAATCTAATTAAATCATTAAATCTAACTTGAATAATCTCTCCTGGGTGTCTCCCTCCTATTTCACTGACGAATTTCTACTCAATATCTGTTAACCAGTAAAAGAAACTTGTTTTTAAAGCAAGATGAATGAGTTGGACTAAATTAATAATGTAGTGATTATATTAACATTAATCATGTATACATATTCTATAAACTGACTCATCCCACGTCATTTTGATGTAAGAATCGTTAAAATGATCTATTGTGCACGTAACTAACTAACTATCTGATTGACTGACTCTCACTAAGTGATCTTTGAGTTTGCATAGTAATGTTGGTTCGTTAATCCCAACATAAGTGATACGAGTGCACTACCCACTTATCTTGACTGTTTTAGAAATTGCCTTCTCAGGCAAGTAACTCCGTCAGTGAGAGCAGCCAATCAAATCAGTTCTTACACAAGACTGTATTTTAATAAATGCTACTTTATTAAAGTATCAATAAGAAGACGTACATTATTTTTCAAGCATGGTGCCCACCTGAAACCTGTTACCAGGATCACATTTCCTAAACAAATGCTATATATTAAAGTACATGATTATAACATACAACTTCATTTTAATTTTGGGTTTTATGGTAAATTTCAGTTTCTAGTTTGTAGAAATCAATCTGCCACAACCACTGTATCAAGAAAGTGAAGTGCAAGAACACGGAACCAGCACAACGTGCGGATTCTCAATTTTTTCCTATCAAGCAATGAACCATGCTACACTAAATTGACCTTCGGCCTCGATTAACATTAACGGAAAACGTAAACTGACTTTTAATTCACGTCATACCTGCGCATTATGGGACATTTAACACTATGAACATCAGAGTAAGGTTCATAATGCTGAACGTACCTCGGCACGCTGTTCACAGTTCGTTGTGAAATGCAGCATTGTTCTCATGAACATATCTGCACGGAAAACAATATTTACCGTTTCTACTTAATAGCAATAGTTACAGCAATAGTTTTAGAAGTCCAACACAGGATTTTTGCATCATGATACATGAAGTAGGATAATGATAATGTAGTAGGAAATTGGGTCTGGCGTTTCTCTTTTTCTTTCCCCAGCGCACATGTATTCAAAGCAGTTTTGCTGTCGCTACAATCACAAAGCAGGGTGTTTCAGAAAGATTTATCCAATTTCAAACATTGTATCTCCTGCATGAGTGCAGACAGTAATTTGGGCTGAATTTTAATTTAGGCATAGGATTACAAGGGTTTCGTTTTCAAAATTGCTATCACATATTAGAAGAATACATATTTTACAATGGCATCAGCAATGATGTCCATGTCAACGTAGCGTTAAGCTTCCTTTCCTTCTTTTAACAGCATGCACATGAAAGTAAGCTTCGGATCAAAATTTCTATTTACATTTTATAAACGTTTAATAATCACCTCGACCTGAAGGAATACAAAAATCCAGAGAGTCAGATCCTCCCAAAACTTCTGCGAGCGTGTCCGGGATTGCTTCATTCAGTGCCATTGCTGTACAGCGTCGCATTTCACCCAAAGTTGCTTGCAGGGGAGACACACAGGCGGAGCCTTTCTCAAGCGCCTGCAAAAAAGCACATGTTGTGAAATTAGGCCTTGGAGGCCATTGGCACCGTGGAAGATCCGTACACCCATTACGACCAATCTATCGTTGAGTCATATCATTGTTACGAAATTCTCCAACACGCACATGCAGTTGCGGTGTTCTGGCGTCCTGATAAAAAAAATGATATTTTGCCGCGTTTTCAGCACCAGACAAAACAGACTCTGAACAGCGAACGGCCGAGCAGTATAGCTGCACCATGCAAGCCCATGGCGTCCATCACGAGAACCGGCAACTTACAACTGGTGCCGACGTAAATTTCGATCCATAAGTAAAAAGTGAAATCAAGTTTTATCCTCTATCATGTATGGTCTTGTGAAATCGGATGAATGTTTTTGAAAAGGTCTGTTTATAGATACTGCGCCACTATCAACATAAGGAAAGAAACCGAAATATGATACAAAGCTGGAGTTAGCCACTATCGGAATACCGTCTTAAAATCTGTTTAGTTTTACGATTGAATTGTGTAAAGAAATTCTGTATAAAATTACTGCAAACAAGCACGATTTATATAGATCATTTGCATCAATCCCAGAAAATTAATCAGTCTCGTAACCAACATCAAAAGTTATATCCTTGATAGATAAGAGCCTAAAATAGTGTAGACTGAGGTGAACCAGTGTATACGTAGAAGAGCTTTATATTCTTGTTCAATTTGATTCCCCCTTAGGTGTAATTTCGTTAGTTAGTAGCTATTATTTACGCATACTGACGCTGTAGACACAATCGTTTTAATACTATTTGTCACACTAAAATTGCTATTCTTAGGTAATTATGATGTAAAAGAGGAACTGTATCTATGAAACCCTGGTCCGCTGAAGGAGAGGGCCTGATGGACCTGGCCAAATCAGGTTACATAAATAAATAAAAATAAATGAAGTTTGCAGTTAATATGTATCTTCGAGAAATGATAAGCTATACCTAATACTAACATGACATAAGGCTATCACTTGACTGCTAAATGCGGATGCATCTGGGAAATTCTAATTATTCGGCGGCGAAACCTAGCGAAGTGGCGCACTTGTAAAGCACTAGATAATCATTCGGGATGATGACAGTTCAGTACTTTGGTGGATCTTTTGAATGGACGTGGCCGACTTCCTTCCACATCAGTGCCTGTGTTCAATCTCTAATGATGTAGTTGTCGGTGGGACGCTGAATCAAACCCTACTTCCTTGCTCCCTTTATCGAGTTATAAATGGTGAAAAACTGGGAGTCAACGCTCTACATGCTATTGTACAGGAACATAAGCAGTAAAATTGCGTCTGAGCATTGTCAAGCTAAACCAATCACCTTGAAGTGCCGGAAATTAGAATTGCGTAATAACGGTTTGCGATTCAAGCAGAAACACATTAGCTTGCTAAAAAGTATATGGAAATGATGTCTAACATTCAGTTAAAGGATGTCATATCTTCTAACAGCAGGCAATACCGATGAAAACTGGGAAAAATTTTACATAAACATATATCCTTGAACAAATTCTTGATAAAATACGCTCCATTTCTCTTATGTCATCAATGACGACTAAGTGGTGTATGCTCTCTTCCTGTTGCCGTTAACTGCTCGTTTTTCACTGGTTGTGTATTTCTCGACTTACACCTCTGACTGTAACTGCTGTCTAACTTAACAGTCGCGACACTCTGTCTCCATTATAGTATCCACTAAGATAACAGCGCGCCAAGCGGCCAGCAAGTAATTCTGTGGAGTTCGGCGAGAATTTTTGAGTGCAAATACAAATCTCAACTGTACAGGTCGGTCTGTAGACCGTTTTTTACAAAAGGGAGCGTCTGCAAAGTAATAAATTGCAGCACCAACATGAATGAGACACCACATTTGTTTTTATTTGAGGTTGCTTGAGACTCAGCCGTGACAGTAAAATGCCAAGGACAATGACACTATTTCCCAGTACAGAAGACACCAGTTCCAGAATTGTTGCTAAATCTGAGCAACAATTGGCAGTAATCTACTCACATTGCAATTTACAAAAAATAAATTTTAAATACAGAACTCTCAATGAAGCATTAGAGTGTGCTAATCATTAGTCAACATACAAAATGAAGAAGTGTCAAGGGAAGTACCTATCATAATAAGAACATGCATCAACAATAATATACACTTCTCATGCATGAAATGTGTGTTTACTTTCTCTTACTTTCAGGGGATTAAGGTGCAGTTATATACTTATTCGAAAGTATTTCTTCATGAGTACGTTACAGCTTATGTCACTGAATCAGTGAAATTCGTCTGTTTTTACATTTATTTCAGAATTAATCACGCCTTCTGATATTACAATTTTGAAGAAATATAAAGAAATATTTCCCACATAACACAGAACAGGGAGGAAAAATAAACGTTATCCTTTACGATGCGCGTGGCTCTGGTTTCTCACCGCTTGGAGAGCTAGTGCCGCTCCATTTGTCAAACGTTAACAGGTTCATAGCAGAAAGTGTAGCGACAGCATGTATTAGACCGTCCTGTAACGCTGTTGTCAGATACAGTGTTTCCATCTCTGTCACCCTGTATATAGCGTTTCTAAGTAGTGCAGGCTTCAGCACAAGATTAATGATTCAGTGATGTGAAAACAACTTAAAAAGTGAAACGATAATCCAGTTATTCCAACAGGAAATCTCAGTTACAGTATAGTAGTTTGCAACAACTTTTCAAACGATGCTATTTAACAGGGAAATGTCCAGTACGCCCAATTGTCAGTGCAGCATTCCATTCCATAAAATATTCAGGAAGTCGTTCCAGCGCATTGCACACAAGGGGCCATTCCGGAAGTGGACATCGGATCACTGTAAGAGGTCCCGCAGACATGAACGAGCAAGTGTTTCAACAACCACTTCATCCCGAAACTAGTACGCGAGGAACAGATGCTGCTGCAGGCATCAGCGAAATTCTTACGTGGTCAGATCTGTACGGGCAGTTACTTTATCAGTATTTCTTATGATGTAAGCTAGCTCTCCGATTTCGAGGTTACCATGCTGTTGCAGTTCGGTCAATTGATTTTAAGGGAGAGCGGTTCCGATATTCTCGTTTTGTGTCTCGAATAAGTCGCGCAGGACTTTTCAGCCGGCCGGAGTGGCCGTGCGGTTCTAGGCACTACGGTCTGGAACCGAGCGACCGCTACGGTCGCAGGTTCGACTCCTGCCTCGGGCATGGATGTGTGTGATGTCCTTAGGTTAGTTAGGTTTAATTAGTTCTAAGTTCTCGGCGACTGATGACCTCAGAAGTTAAGTCGCATAGTGCTCAGAGCCACTTTTCAAATATCATAACCGTTAACGCTTTCTGACCGTGAAGGTATTGTCTAAACAACGGACAAGCAATCGAAATTATTTTACTTAGGTGCGCAATAAGTAATTCACAAAATTTTCTCCATTTTTGTCAAAGTATAATGGAAAATAAATAAAAAAAGTGGTAATACAGTGACAAATACGATGAAGCGCTCGAATGCTGTCATTAAAAGAAGAATACTCAAACCTAATTACGTGAATTACGGAAGCAGAATAAACGATCGAAAGTCGTATTTGTCGATACATTGATACCCCGTATAAACGCAGTTTTATTAAGAAACGGTCATGTGGCAGAGTGTCAAGTACTTTTCTGAAGTCAGGAAGTAGTTGACTGTCTTGATACATGACTTGCTGGATGTTGGTGAGATGGGCTTCGCATGCCAGAATTTTTCGTAATCCATGTTGGTGAGCGTAGGGGAGGTCATTCTGTATCAGGCAGTGTTCCGCTATCACCTCAAATAACTATGGAGTGGTGAGTTTACGTCAAAAAATCATCACCATTTGGCGAGGATAAATGAGGGCATCTCAGGTTTTGATGATGGGAGAACCCTCAGTGAATGACGAACGACATCAGGCAGATCATAACAATTTTCCTAATTGTGCAGTGTGTATCAAAGGATCTGCAACCTTTTTCCGTGTTTGGTTCAAATGGCTGTGAGCACTATGCGACTTAACTTCTGAGGTCATCAGTCTCCTAGAACTCAGAACTACTTAAACCTAACCAACCTAAGGACATCACACACACCCATGCCCCAGGCAGGATTCGAACCCGCGACCGCAGCGGAGACTGTAGCGCCTAGAACCGCTCGGCCACCCCGGCCAGCAATTAAGTAGGTCAATAACGCTTTGGTCGGTTTCTCGCCCTTACGCAGGCAGTTATTTGGCTGATAGACTAAATGCATGTTCTTCTGAGGGATATCATGCCAAAATGGCCAGTTAGATCGTCAAAATACCGAACGGGTTGGAGGGCCCTGCCCTTAATGCCGGAAACGATCTCAATATGGGAGAGATCTGGCAGCCTCGCACGCCAAGGTAAGGTTTGGAAAGCATGAAGACAAGCAGTAAAAACAGTCGCAATGTGTGGTCGGGCACTATCTTGCTGAAGCGTATGTTCAGGATGGACTGCCGAGAAGAAGGAAAAAATTGGCTCATTATGTCGTCGAAACACTGCTCTGATGTAAGTGTGCCGCGGATTACAAGCAAAGGAGTCCTCCTATGAAATGAAATGACACCCCAGACCATTACCCTTGCTTGTCGGTCCGTATGGCGGGCGACAGTCCATTTGGTATCAAAGCTCTGTCTGGGGCGTCTCCAGAAATGTTTCCACTGGTCATCGGGGCTTGCAACCTCACGTGACTACAGTAGAAGTGGCTTCAGTGCTGATTCCCACTTCGAACTGAGCTCCAATGATCAGTGAAAACGTGTCAGGAGACATTCCAGACAGCGGTGGGGATACAAAACTGTCGCCAGACTTGCAGTCCGACCATCAGGAGTAATAGCGTGAACGGCCATTTCATTTCATAGCAGGGACCCCTTGGTTGTCATCCAACACAGCAGTACGTCGACGATAGTTTTCGCCACGTTTTGTAGCCCTTCATGGCAAGCCTTCCTGGGCTTACATTTCAGCAAGATAATGTCCGCCCGCCCCCTACCTTGAACACCAAGATTACCAGATCTCTTCCCAGTTGAGAACGTTTGGATATTATGAGCAGGATCCTCCAGTCAGCTCGGGGTTTTTACAATATAACCTTACAATTGGGACACAGTATCCTTCTCGAGGTCCTTCGACAACGGTATCCGTCAATACCAAGTAGAATAACTGCTAGCATAAGGGCCAGAGGAGGACAGCAGTGTTATTGACTTTCCGAATTCTTGAAATTGCATTCTTTTCTTCTCTGTACATGTACTCCGCGTTTCCGAATTTCCATCCCATTCAGTCAAATTCCTCGTAATGCGTCGTTTTTTGTCATACAGTGTGTAGTTTCAGACACTCTGTTATAAAAATGTAATGTGAAAAGCAGCAAATTTAGTAAGCTACTTGTACGGACAATCAGCACAACGTATGGTTTTTCGACATCTGGTCACACTGTCAGCAGTTGTAAAGGTGATCAGGAATGCACCTGTATCTCCACAAGAGACGTGAGATTTGGCGGGTATGCCGGTAGGAACAGCGCAGATCCATAATTTCACGCGCTCCTGTGTTGTAGGGGATTCATGGCTGCAGTCCTAGACTCGAACATCGCAGCTGAGACTGATTCAGTTAGGGTCCAGTAGCGTAAATATATTAAATCGCTTCATTCCTTCAGTGCACTGTTCAAGTAATGTAGAGCAGTTCTAAGACCCGAACTAATATTCGGGATAATGTCATTTGAAACTCAATTCCGGACCTCAAAAACATTATTCCCTAAGCTGCTGCAAGCAAGTCAGCGGATGGTTCCTCTGAAAGGTCACAAAAACTCTAATACGCGTTTCTTTTCTTTCCATGCACTCCTATTTCCGCAATATCGGTAAAATTTATCATTTGTCTATTCGTCGATCAGTACCTTCAGGATGAATTCTTTATTGAGCTTGTTACTGTGTTTGCAAATACTGATATACATTTTTTGTAACTATATTCGTTTCATCTTATTCGTTTAATTGTCAGTTGCCCGATTTTCTTGGCCATTTCTTGCTTCCATTGAGCATATGATGTCTGCATGAAAGTTTCATCACACATTTTCCCTTCGGCATTGGTGCTTTACATTAAAAGCTAAAGACTCGCTAATAGCAAACAACAAACGGTAAGTTTCAGTAACGCAGTCCGTGGGCTTCCACGGGGAGCAAAAAGGATATGAGAAGCAAAGTCTACCCACATCACGCCTTACCCTACACGAACTTTCTTCTGAGCTACCTAATGTAATATTAACGAAATGAGCAAAGTTGAGTAGCAAAGAAAGCACGTTGTGAAATGAGAATATATTAATACACAGGAAAGCGAACTGAAGATGTGACCAGGATGGCAGCAGAATTATTAAATCTAACTACACAGCTCGGCGCTAGTGTAGCGTTTCCACATTTATGCCACCATTTGCCGAGCAACTCTGTATTTGCAGTTGGTAAATTATGTAAAATATCTAATAAAACGTTCGATACACAATGACGTAACAGATTGAAATAATGGTCGTAATGACTCTATATCACTGTTAGAAACGAGTGTGAGAATGAAATGGCTAGTTCAAGTTATACAGGAGATTACAATTAGTCAATTGAATCTGTTGTTGTTGTTGTGGTCTTCAGTCCTGAGACAGGTTGGATGCAGCTCTCCAATTGAATCTAGCTGAGGAAAAAATACAACAAAATTGTGGAAAAGAAGTAGTATAAATTTGCGAATATTCATATAAATTACAGACAGAAAAAATTGCGAAAGAAATACGTCAAAGATGTTTCAAGAAGTATTAGACAAGAATCTTAGTGACTGATAAAATAATCTCACTGCTACTTCGTAAGCTTCATTCAAATATCTTGATTCGATAGCATGCTCCAGTTTCACAAGAACTTGTAAAAAATGAACCCTTAATTATTCTTAAATAGCTATCTATAATGTCACATCTTTTGATGAAGGCCCTATACAGATAATTAGGAAACTATACTCGTTTAAGACAGACCTGATTACTCAGTAGGAGTTGCGAAGTAAGCATCTGTAGGTAGGCTGTTTAGGTTTTTATGTTGGTAACGCTACGTAACGCTCTGTATGAAAATCACTGACTGTGCTGTGTGCAGTCTGTGGCTGGTTGACATTGTTGGATTATTCGCTTGTGTAGTGTTAGGCAGTTTGATGTGAACAGCGCGTAGCGTTACGCAGTTGGAGGTGAGCCGCCAGCAGTGGTGGATGTGGATAGAGAGCGGCCAGTTTTGAGAACGGACGATCTGGACGTGTGTCCGCCAGAAAAACGAAATTTGTAAAGATGGATGTCATATGTATATACACTCTGGGAAATTGAAATAAGAACACCGTGAATTCATTGTCCCAGGAAGGGGAAACTTTATTGACACATTCATGGGGTCAGATACATCACATGATCACACTGACAGAACCACAGGCACATAGACACAGGCAACAGAGCATGCACAATGTCGGCACTAGTACAGTTATATCCACCTTTCGCAGCAATGCAGGCTGCTATTCTCCCATGGAGACGATCGTGGAGATGCTGGATGGAGTCCTGTGGAACGGCTTGCCATGCCATTTCCACCTGGCGCCTCAGTTGGACCAGCGTTCGTGCTGGACGTGCAGACCGCGTGAGACGACGCTTCATCCAGTTCCAAACATGCTCAATGGGGGACAGATCCGGAGATCTTGCTGGCCAGGGTAGTTGACTTACACCTTCTAGAGCACGTTGGGTAGCACGGGATACATGCGGACGTGCATTGTCCTGTTGGAACAGCAAGTTCCCTTGCCGGTCTAGGAATGGTAGAACGATGGGTTCGATGACGGTTTGGATGTACCGTGGACTATTCAGTGTCCCCTCGACGATCACCAGTGGTGTACGGCCAGTGTAGGAGATCGCTCCCCACACCATGATGCCGGGTGTTGGCCCTGTGTGCCTCGGTCGTATGCAGTCCTGATTGTGGCGCTCACCTGCATGGCGCCAAACACGCATACGACCATCATTGGCACCAAGGCAGAAGCGACTCTCATCGCTGAGGGCGACACGTCTCCATTCGTCCCTCCATTCACGCCTGTCGTGACACCACTGGAGGCGGGCTGCACGATGTTGGGGCGTGAGCGGAAGACGGCCTAACGGTGTGCGGGACCGTAGCCCAGCTTCATGGAGACGGTTGCGAATGGTCCTCGCCGATACCCCAGGAGCAACAGTGTCCCTAATTTGCTGGGAAGTGGCGGTGCGGTCCCGTACGGCACTGCGTAGGATCCTACGGTCTTGGCGTACATCCGTGCGTCGCTGCGGTCCGGTCCCAGGTCGGCGGGCACGTGCACCTTCCGCCGACCACTGGCGACAACATCGATGTACTGTGGAGACCTCACGCCCCACGTGTTGAGCAATTCGGCGGTACGTCCACCCGGCCTCCCGCATGCCCACTATACGCCCTCGCTCAAAGTCCGTCAACTGCACATACGGATCACGTCCACGCTGTCGCGGCATGCTACCAGTGTTAAAGACTGCGATGGAGCTCCGTATGCCACGGCAAACTGGCTGACACTGACGGCGGCGGTGCACAAATGCTGCGCAGCTAGCGCCATTCGACGGCCAACACCGATATATATATATATATATATATATATATATATATATATATATATATATATATATATATATATATATATATAATTTTATTAAGTGCGATTGGACCCATATGGATCACGCAAAGCTTTTCCCATTCAATTTTTTAATTCTCCAAACGTCTCTCATTCTTTCCCCATGAATTCTCTTTCTTTCCTCTGTCCATTTTGTCCCCTGTCTCTTGAAAACTTCATTTTCGGGTTGTACTTTCCAACTATTAAGTTTTTGCCAGTATACATTTCTGTTTATAACTTCTGAATAATTTATTTGTGCATTTGCTAGATCTGTTTTGGTTTCTTTTATCCAGGGTATGGTTTTCAATTTTTCAATGTATATTAAAATTTTGTGGGAGAGTCTGGGTGTTGGGAGTCTGTGGATATGACCGTAAAATTTTAGTCTTCTTTTCCGGATGTCTGCGGCGAGGTTAGATAATTTTTCTGTAGTTTTCCGAGACTGTAACCTGTATCCATCTTCAGTTCTTTTTGGGCCAAGAATCTTTCTGATAATTTTCCGTTCCTCTTTCAGGATGCCTTCCAGGTCGCCTTTTCTATGGAGTGTGAGTGTTTCGCTGGCATATAGTGCTTCGGGCTTGATTACTGTATTGTAGTGTCGTATTTTTGAGTGAATGGAGAGACATTTTTTATTGTAGATGTTGTGGGTTTTCCAGTATGCTCTTTTCAGTTTTTGCAGTCGAACTTTTTGTGCAGTTTTCTCTCCCCCTGTGGGTTCTAGGACCTCGCCTAAGTATTTAAAGAATGGAACTCTCTCAATTTGTCCATATTTTGTAGTCAGTTTTTGAGTTTCAAATTTTGAGCAGATGAATTTGGTTTTTTGGAAGGAAATTTGTAGCCCAACTTTTTCGGCGCATTCTTTGAGAATGTCTATCTGTTTAATTGCTGTGGTCTCGTTTTCTGCTAGAATGGCCACGTCATCTGCAAATGCCAAGCATGAAATTTTAATACCATCTTTCGATCTTCCTAGTTGTATAGGCTTCCAGTAATTTTGATTCTTCAGTTCTTTTTCCCATTCTCGGATGACTTTGTCTAAGACAAGGTTGAAGAGGAGTGGAGACAAGCCGTCACCTTGTCTGACGCCAGTTTTGATCAGGAAGAGCTCTGATATTTCACCCAGGAATTTTATCTTAGAAGTTGTGTTTGTGAGCGTTTCTTTGATAAGGTTTAGGGTTTTCGGATCGAGTCCTAGCTCCTCAAGGATAATAAAGAGAGATTGCCTATCGATTGAATCATAAGCCTTTGCGAAATCAACAAAGGAACAAATGATCGGACTGTTTCTGACTGCTTTGTATTTTAGTGTTGTCTTCAAATTGAAAATTTGTTCTGCACAGGATCGGTGAGGGTGAAAGCCAGCTTGGTATTCACCAATACTGTGTTCGAGTTGTTCTTGTGTTCGTTGAAGAAGACAAGCTGAGAGGATTTTATAAGTGACTTGGAGAAGGGAGATTCCTCGATAGTTGTTTATATCTGCCATGTCTCCCTTTTTATGCAGTGGATGAATTACGGCGCATTTCCAATCTTCTGGTAGTTTTTCTGTCTGCCAAATGTCTGTGATGATTTGAGTGAGTTCTTTGAGGGAATTTGGTCCAAGATTTTAAAGTAGTTCTGCAGTGATATTATGTTCTCCGGATGCCTTGTTGTTTTTCAGTCTAGGAGTATGTCTTTAGATCTCCTCTAGTGTAGGTGGTGGGCATTCTGGATTTGTGTAGACAGCAGTTTCTTGAGGGAATCTTGAAGAAGGTTCAGGGCAATTGAGGAGTCCGGAAAAGTATCTCGCCAGCTCCTCACAATTTTCCCGATTTGTGAGCGCTAGTTTTCCATCTGGTTTTCTGAAACATAGATTTCGTGAGCCGTATCCATTGATTCTCCCAGCAAAGGTCTTATAGAAGTCTCGTACATTATAGTTACGGAAATTTTCTTCAATAGAGTCACACTGTTCCTTGAGGTACTTCCTCTTGACTTGTGTGATTGTTTTTGCCATTTGTCTTCTGGTATTGTGGAAGTGATCTAGATATTCTGGGGGATTTTTTACTGTTATACTCCAGAAAGGCTTTCTTTCTTTCTTCCAGCGCTTTTTCACATCCAGAGTCCCACCAGGGGTGTTTTGTGTTCTTTTTCAATGGGATCAGTTCTTTTGCCTTCTTTGTAATTATTGTTCGAAATTTTTCCCAAGGGTCAGCTGGTTCCTTTTCCCACTCCTCCTTCAGATTGGTTCCTTTGATTGTTCGTGTGTCAAATTTCATCATGTGTGTTTTCTTCGGATATAATTTTTTTGGGGTGAATTTCACTTTAATGCATGTTAAGTAGTGGTCTAAGTCAATGTTCGCCCCTCTGCGGACTTGGACATCATGGATCTCTTTCTGTACGAAATAGGAGATGGCAATGTGGTCAATCTGATATTCGCCGATCTCTTGTATGGGGAACCTCCTGGTCTTTTGTTTTCTAGGTTTTTTTCTCAAAGATGTAGACATTATTTTTAGTTTATTTTGTTGGCATAGTTCAATAAACCTCAGTCCGTTTCTGTTGGTGAATCTGTGTGCTGGATATTTTCCTACAGTTTTTTGGTGTTCTTTCTCTCTGCCAATTTGTGCATTGAAATCTCTCATTAAGATTTTGATATCATCCCGAGGAATTTTGGCCATGACATCTTCAAGTTTAGTCCAGAATTTTTCAGTTTGTAGTTGGCGTTTTTTGTTGTCTATGTTTGTGGGTGCATGAACATTTATCAATGTGTATTTCTTGTTGGAGCACTGGATACGCATGGTCATGAGGCGATTATTTATGGAAGAGACCTCTCTAATTGAGCCTAATATATTTCTGTGCACCGCAAATGCCATGCGCAGGAGTGGCGTACCATTGGCAATTCGTTTGTCAGTCTTGCTCTTGAAGATGCGATAGTTTCCATAGTCTATTGCATTTTCATCCGTGAATCTAGTTCCTTGTAACGCTAAGCTCTTAATTTTTTGTTGGTCTAACTCTGTTACTAAGTTGTGTAATTTTCCAGGTTGAATTAGGGTCTGAATGTTAAAGGTACCAATGTACATGGGAACCTTGGGACGAAGTTTGCTTGAGAACTCTGATCGTGATGGCCCGGGTTCCCCAGAATCCGAAAACCTGAAACGTCCCCTTAGAACAATTTATACAAGACTGTGCTTAACCTGGCACACAATAATTTTAGCGCAACGCAATCTGACTATCAAAAATCCCTGCAAAAGAATGGCCCTGAGTAACATTAAACTATACCTTTCAGAAATCACTTACCTCACAAAAATCTTCGTTTCTCGAACTACTGCAATACAGCGAGCGCCACTACTGCCAGCTAAATAAAAGATTCAAACTACTGAAGGCACTAACTACTGATAGGGATAGTTAGCAAATGAAAGATATTAATAGAGAACAAACAATGTATTTACCTTAATATTCATAATTGACGTCCAGTATTACAAATTATCAAAACTCTGCCATCTCTCTCCCCACATCCACCACTGCTGGCGGCTCACCTCCAACTGCCCAACGCTATGCGCTGTTAACATGCAGCTGCCCAACAATACAATGGCAGACAACAATGCAAACTAGCCACAGACTGCACACAGCACAGCCATTGATTTTGATATTGAGCGCTACGTAACGTTGCCAATAAGAAAACATAAACATCCTACTTACATAAAGAAAACATAAACAGCCTACTTACATAAAGAAAACATAAACAGCCCAATACCGTCACCTCTACCAGGACTACAGTGGGCCTGTCCACAATTTCTACAAGGACTGCAGTGGGTCTACACCTTTGGTGACTCACCAATACCATACTCTCTACCAGGACTGCAGTGGGTCTGCTCTGTGATGACCTACCTACCAATATTCTTCATAACGTCGAATGACTCTGCTGTGGGTTTGCTCTGTTGTGGTCCATTACCTGCCTGCTTGTCAAGAGTCAGCACTGTCTTTCTGTTGGAAGGATAAAACTACTTCTTCAAGACTGAATGGAAATCCACTACTTCCGTGTGCAATTTTTTTTACTAATGAGACTTTGTGAAAAAAAAATTGTAATTACTATTGTGATGAACAATCTGGACTGTCTTTATGGACTGTGAGAAAATTTTAGCTTTTGACCAACATTGTATTAATCAGTGTGTGCATTTGATATCTTTGTTACTGTAATTGTGAAAATTTTTTTTCAAATCTGTATTGGCCAGTGCCCAACACCATTTGTAAAATTTTTTTGTGGGGAGCATGGGGGCTATGTAAGTAGGCTGTTTATGTTTTCTTTATGTAAGTAGGCTGTTTAGGTTCTTATATTGGTAACGCCGCCGCCACGTAGCGCTCTCTGTATGAAAATCACTGGCTGTGCTGTGTGCAGTCTGTGGCTAGTTTGCATTGTTTTCTGCCATTGTAGAGGGGCAGCTGGATGTTAACAGCGCATAGCGTTGCGCAGTTGGAGGTGAGCCGCCAGCAGTGGTGGATGTGGGGAGAGAGATGGCGGAGTTTTGATAATTTGTAATACTGGATGTCAATTATGAATATTAAGGTAAATACATTGTTTGTTCTCTATTAAAATCTTTCATTTGCTAACTATCCCTAACAGTAGTTAGTGCCTTCAGTAGTTTGAATCTTTTATTTTGCTGGCAGTAGTGGCACTCGCTGTATTGCAGTAGTTCGAGTAACGAAGATTTTTGTGAGGTAAGTGATTTCTGAAAGGTATAGTTTAATGTTACTCAGGGCCTTTCTTTTGCAGGGATTTTTGATAGTCAGATTGCGTTGCGCTAAGATTATTGTGTGTCAAGTTAAGCATAGTCTTGTATAAATTGTTCTAAGGGGACGTTTCAAACCCAGTTGTCGTCTGTCGACGAGTGGATTGGTTACCACCTGGGGCAATTCTGTCATTACTCTCACGAATCATGATAGCTTGTAAGTTTTGGTCCAGTGTTTACACTGGGTTTTTAGAACCAGGGATTGTCAGTTCCTGGAGCATATAATACAGCCGCACCTACTAGATGGACAGACGCTGACCTCGCTGCCGCTCGACTCGAGTACAGACGCATTGAGGATTTGGAATGTGAGATTTTTTTTCAAGGTTTTCTCCTATAGATCCGCCGTGTTCTGCGTTAACAGGGTCACCTCGTGTAGGATGTGGCTCTTCACCACGCACGGACGGTCTTGGACGTAGCTTCCTCAGAGGCAAAGGTCTTATATATATATATATATATATATATATATATATATATATATATATATATATATATATATACTCCTGGAAATGGAAAAAAGAACACATTGACACCGGTGTGTCAGACCCACCATACTTGCTCCGGACACTGCGAGAGGGCTGTACAAGCAATGATCACACGCACGGCACAGCGGACACACCAGGAACCGCGGTGTTGGCCGTCGAATGGCGCTAGCTGCGCAGCATTTGTGCACCGCCGCCTTCAGTGTCAGCCAGTTTGCCGTGGCATACGGAGCTCCATCGCAGTCTTTAACACTGGTAGCATGCCGCGACAGCGTGGACGTGAACCGTATGTGCAGTTGACGGACTTTGAGCGAGGGCGTATAGTGGGCATGCGGGAGGCCGGGTGGACGTACCGCCGAATTGCTCAACACGTGGGGCGTGAGGTCTCCACAGTACATCGATGTTGTCGCCAGTGGTCGGCGGAAGGTGCACGTGCCCGTCGACCTGGGACCGGACCGCAGCGACGCACGGATGCACGCCAAGACCGTAGGATCCTACGCAGTGCCGTACGGGACCGCACCGCCACTTCCCAGCAAATTAGGGACACTGTTGCTCCTGGGGTATCGGCGAGGACCATTCGCAACCGTCTCCATGAAGCTGGGCTACGGTCCCGCACACCGTTAGGCCGTCTTCCGCTCACGCCCCAACATCGTGCAGCCCGCCTCCAGTGGTGTCACGACAGGCGTGAATGGAGGGACGAATGGAGACGTGTCGTCTTCAGCGATGAGAGTCGCTTCTGCCTTGGTGCCAATGATGGTCGTATGCGTGTTTGGCGCCGTGCAGGTGAGCGCCACAATCAGGACTGCATACGACCGAGGCACACAGGGCCAACACCCGGCATCATGGTGTGGGGAGCGATCTCCTACACTGGCCGTACACCACTGGTGATCGTCGAGGGGACACTGAATAGTGCACGGTACATCCAAACCGTCATCGAACCCATCGTTCTACCATTCCTAGACCGGCAAGGGAACTTGCTGTTCCAACAGGACAATGCACGTCCGCATGTATCCCGTGCCACCCAACGTGCTCTAGAAGGTGTAAGTCAACTACCCTGGCCAGCAAGATCTCCGGATCTGTCCCCCATTGAGCATGTTTGGAACTGGATGAAGCGTCGTCTCACGCGGTCTGCACGTCCAGCACGAACGCTGGTCCAACTGAGGCGCCAGGTGGAAATGGCATGGCAAGCCGTTCCACAGGACTACATCCAGCATCTCTACGATCGTCTCCATGGGAGAATAGCAGCCTGCATTGCTGCGAAAGGTGGATATAACTCTACTAGTGCCGACATTGTGCATGCTCTGTTGCCTGTGTCTATGTGCCTGTGGTTCTGTCAGTGTGATCATGTGATGTATCTGACCCCATGAATGTGTCAATAAAGTTTCCCCTTCCTGGGACAACGAATTCTCGGGGTTCTTATTTCAATTTCCAGGAGTGTATTTTGAACACTATTACTACATTGTTTGTTCTCTATCAAAATCTTTCACTTGGTAACTACGCCTATCAGTAGTTAGTGCCTTCAATAGTTAGAATCTCTTATTTAACTGGCAGTATTGGCGCTCGCTGTATTGCGGTACTTCGAGTAACGAAGATTTTTGTGAGATAAGTGATTCATGAAAGGTATAGGTTATTGTTAGTCAGGCCCATTCTTTTGTAGGGATAATTGAAAGTCAGATTGCGTTGTATTAAAAATATTGTGTGTCAGTTTAGTGATGATCAGAATAAGTAAAGAGAGAACTGTCCGAGTACGTTCAGTTTTACTCAGCTGTCTTTGTATCAAATAACGTAGAAGTTTACCAGCACAGTAATCTGTAATTTTTCAAAAGGGGACGCTTCACATCCTCTTATTTTGCTCTTCGATTTCATTTAGTTGTCTTTCATACCCTTAAATTCACTAGGCCTGTATTCATATTACATATACAAGAAATGTATTGGCAGCTGCGAATATGAACAACCATGAGCTGTCTAATGAAATGACGACAGGAAAAATCTGTGCAGGACCGGAACTCGAAGCTGGATTTCCCCCTTATCGCGAGCGGTTGCCCTACCATTAGGCTTCCGTGCACGACTCACTCCTAGACCCAATCTTCTAACGTCATCAACCATGTGTCTACCGCCGATGCATGCATACATGTCCGAAAGAACATGGCATCGCAATGCGGAATAACACAGGCATTGCAGTGTCGTATTTATCAGCCGACATCGGGCAAGCGACTTTCAAGTAAAATGTCCCCGCTGTAATGCATGTACGAGGACAGCCTGTATACACACGGTTGAGGACATACGGAAGTTTGAGTCTGGCCGTGAACTGTGCTCGCATAACCTAACAGTAAGCCATCCACCCGCTATAACCGGTAAATCCGATTTCGAGTCCAGGTCCGGTCGCTATTCTATTATACAGCTGGTGCTTGTCCAAGTTAGCAACTGCGAATACATTTCTTGTATTTCAAAACGTCTGTAGTCACCGCAGTGCCAATTACTTGGGACATGCATACATGTCTGAAAAAACATTGCCTTGTAATGTGGAATAACACAAGCACTGCAATATCGCGTGCATCCATATTCATCAATGCAAATGGCAGCTTCAGTTTGGGAAGAGTTGCCTCACGCTATGGCGTGGTAGGTATTTAGTTTCAAGGAGAGGTAGTAAAAGCGCGCGCACAAGTATTCTCACAAGCGGAGCACTGTTGCACGCTACATGCGAACACTCCTCCCACAGTATTAGATGGCCAGTTACAACAAGAACATAAACAGGGACTTCTGTATATGTCATCTATGTTGTTCACCACAGTTAACCAGCAGTATCCATGAAATCCTCTTTCCCCATGATGTTGTTACCTTCCACAGCAGTTCAGTAGCACATGGTAATCACGACACTTTTTTCGAATCCATGCCTACCCATTTTATTTTTTTCAGTTTCGACGTCTGTCTAAGCGTCTCCCACCAGCATTCATCACACAATAGTTTTGATGCCATTTACGGCTTTTCCATCCCTGTAGTGTCACAATAGAAAACACATTGCCTTTTTAACATTTTTTTATGGAAATAATCAGAGTAATTCCAGAAAAAAATGTCATCCAATTGTTAGTGTTTTGGACGAGGAGGTCATAAGTTACATTTGTAGTGACAACCTCCGATTTTATATTGGTGGAAGGTAATGGATATAAAAGCAGCTAGAGTATAAAAGCAACGAAATAGGCCCACATGGCTTGATAGTGGCGGCATATCCAAAGATGTGCTTCAGACTGCGTAAAACACGACTTTTATTTGTCGACACCAAAAGCATCGGGGGTGGGGGGGGGGGTACTGTTTTCATATTCAACAGCCAAGTACTTTACGTACTAGGTCAGACAAATTAAAGTGTCCCGGACGAATGGATACGACTGGACGTGAATGTATGCATATAATCTCACCCCGTGACGTGCAGACCCGTGAACGCCCGCCTCGTGATCCACACCGGTTCAGAGCGTGGTGCGGGCTGTGCCAATATGAGTGGAGCAGTGCAAAGGGGACGATGTTACTCACAAAGGAGCAGTGGGTATTCGTTGTGGAAAGTTACGTGACAAGAGTACTTTTAAATCAGTCTTACAGCTGTCGCCAGAGACCAGCGTATCAGGTCGATCATGCGGACGAATACCCCACCTGGGTCTGCAGCAGCCACTCAGGTCAACTGTTCTGTTAGTTTCGATTACTCAGTGTCGGGAGCTCTCAAGTCTGCGGTGTACAGCAACAACTCGGATAGCAGCAGAATATTTCGAATGTGACTGCAGTAATTCTAGCAGTCTAGCCTACAGCAACTTGCTGACCAGGACCTGAAAGTGCCTACTGAAGAATAGTGGCCACTTTCAACATCTGCTATAGTCAGTTTAGTATTGTATTTCTCTTCTGCTGTGTTTCCTTGTACGCTGGAACTCTTGTTCTCCGAGCCACTTCTATTTGCTATACCCAGTATTACGTAATTGCTGCAGCCTGAGTGACACACGACAGTTATTGTTTTCGACATCGTGAGCGATGTAGTTGACGTATTACGATTATAGAACTCATTATTTACACAACTCCAGATCAGTTCTCTAGGTTTCAGGTTTAAATGATATGGCGGGGATTTATTGAAACATTTGGTGATGGAATAAATAGCAGAGACATGGTCCCCGTTAATGGCAATTTGTTGGTACAAATTATTAGAGAGCTTTCCCAATTTTTATGTCAGTCCAAAGTTCTGCCGTTGTGGACGTACAGGAGAAGTGAATGCAAGACCTGACCCATACCATTGGCTGCTAACACAACAACGAAACGTAGACTGGCTATTTTCTTATCAACTGCTTGAACGTTCTATGACCTTCCCGTTCAGCGCGGTCACTTCTTTCTCCTTCTCACTGTCGGTAAGATTAGTGACGTCAACAGCAAGCCGTCACCGCATACCTAGTGCCAGTGATAACGTTTTGCCGGTGACTTCCCTAGTTATCGTATCGTGGTAACAAAGCGTGCCACTTTGAATAGGACCGTGACTTACTTGGTCTCATGACCGGGTCGGTTCCCTCTTGTGCTGCTTCCACGGTTCGCCTTGCCGAGTGATCACTGGACCGAAGATTGATGGTGAAAGCAGTACGAAGACGGCAAAACCAGTGTGGGCGAAAGTCGCAAATCCTCTACAGGAATCTTTAAAAAGTTGAGGCGCTGAAGAATCGAAAGCAGAGACGAAGCAAAGTAATGAATAAGTATGAGCCTGTGTAGGTGGAGCGCGGTGTTCGCTGTACGAGTATAATGTAAGCGTTAGCTGCCACATCCCATCCTTAACGAGCTTCTGCGAGTTGCGGAGCGGATAAAGAGTACTGCGAAAATTGCGTTTGCCATCAGCGAGGAAGAAAAATTCGCTGCTGCTTTGTACTTACACGAGATCAAAGAAGTAGCCGCGACCTGGGCGTGGGCTACGTTACAATGGCTTATCTGTTGCTACCAAAGTATTACTCAATGAGAGAAAAACAGACGGAAATTTCTAGGTATACTTAGAAGGGTGTGTCTCCTGCAACACTAAGGAGATACATTACATGTGGGTATAGGAAACGCTTCCAGTAACATGTAACGCATATATTAAAGTACTGAAGACAATCGAGACCATGTTTATTTATTCTGGAAACTTCTGTTATTACTGTAGTAGCAATCTAAAATATTCTTACATAGTTGTTATTTGAAGACTAAACTTAAGTGCGTTATATTGTTGCTTGTCCTTGCCCATGGAATATACTGTTGACGCAATCTGAGATTAATGAACTATAGTCAGGACATGTCAGTTTTTTTCAGTTTGCTGGAACTGGTAGCTTAACGGCGAGTGAGATTAGATCGAGAACGTAGCAAGAGAGTCCGACTGGACGGTCAGTATTTCTCTCAGCAGATGTTTGTATTTCCTTTTTTGTGTTTAATTTTGGGGAAGATCTACATCTGTTTAACAAGCTATGGGCCCCTACATAACACGAAATAAAATAATGTTTCACTGAAATTTCATTTTACGCGTGTAATGAACGGGTTACTCTGTCTCATATCTGGATAATTAGTTTCATGAAAATTACGTTACTCTTCTTTGACCTTTCAAATTATAAAGTAATGGTAATGACACTGATATGTGAGCTATGTGGCGCCGAACGTGGAAACAAATGAGACCACGTACCACTGAATACCAATAGACGTTCGTGAATCGTAATTTGTGTCAGGCATTAACTTTATAGGACAAACATGTGCAGAATAATAGAGAAACAGTTAATGATATATTCTGTACTATTAACGTTGCCAAAACCTTGAAAAGAACTCCTCTTTAGAGGAAATCTTCAGGGAGGCCGTAGTTTCTATGAACGTCCGATTCATGTCCTCGAACATTAACGAATCGAGTAAAATTCCGTTTCGATGTTTTCCGGGGAGAGGCGTGACATTTCATGTTTTCCAAATCTGTTTGCAGCTATCCATTCTACGTTTGTGTCATCCCTTATTGCTACTCGTCCCACGTTGGGGGCTGGTACATATTTATCAGCCGAATCCGATAGCTATTCACATTAAAACCTCCTCCTTCAGATTAAGATAAAAAAATGTAATATAACTCTGAGTTAGAGGAATACTACAAAACACCTGAATCAGGAAGACACCCATATTTTTCTACATAATGACAAAATCAATGCAACAGTAGTTATGTATGTGTATAGCAATCACGAGCAGAATTATTAGGTCCGCAGACGTGGGGGGAAATTGACAACGAGACACGGAGAAAAAGTTGTAACAACTGTTACACCGTTGATAAAACTCTGAAGAACGGAGAGCAGAGCTCGGAGAGGCTGTTTGAATCAGTTGCGCTACGACCTCGAATAACTACATATACTGGGTGATCAAAAAGTCAGTATAATTTTGAAAACTGAATAAATCACGGAATAATGTAGGTAGAGGGGTACAAATTGAGACACATGCTTGGAACGATATGGGAACTGACGGTTGAGATGGAATTCCAAAACAACTCATCAGTGATGAAAAAGTCCGTAACAGGAAAACGTGGTGCCGAAGCCATAAAACCTTGACTATGCAATGGAAGAAATTCGTTTGATTGGATGAGTCTTGCTGCACACTGTTTCCAGAGTCTGGCCGAGCTTACATAAGAAGAGTGAAACATGGAGGGAATTTCCAGAAGATTTACGCATCCATAGAGTGGTATTCCATGGGTATCATTGGTACTCGGTTCGGATTACTGTCAAGGTTTACACGACAGTTCTGGATGATCTGCCTGATCTGGTTCATCCCGTCACACGATGTTTGTTCCCCAATGGTTATGCTGTGTTCCAAGACGATAGAGGCCCTGCTCCGAGAGCTCGCCTCGTCCAGGACCAGTTTTTGAGCACGAGAGTGAGTTGTTGCAGCTCCCGTGGCCACCGCAATCACTAGATCTCAATGTTAACCACTATTTTGCAGGAAAAGCGGTAAAGAATCCCCTTGTAAACCATACACAACCCGCATTACTTCATTCAGGGATGACTTGAGACTCTATCGAATGCCAGTGGTCTTCGTGCGGCGTATTGGGCGTAGTAATGTGTAGGGTTTCTGGTCCTCCCAATATTTTTCCGAATGGTTCAAATGGCTCTGAGCACTATGGGACTTAACATCTGAAGTCATCAGTCCCCTAAAACGTAGAACTACTTAAACCTAACTAACCTAAGGGCATCACACACATCCATGACCGAGGCAGGATTCGAACCTGCGACCGTAACGGATGCGCGGTTCCAGATTGAAGCGCCTAGAACCGCTCGGCCACTGCGGCCGGCACTTTTCTCCAGCCGCTAATTTTTATATTGGTATTTCTAAATAAGATGCCAATTTTTCTGATGCAGTGTCTAAGCAGAGAATGCTTGTTAACGTTTGTGTTGTGTCAATATTTTTTTTCTGTAGTGCTTCTTTTATTGATGTTGGCGTCTGTTTTGTTTGTTGGATTATCAGTCAATTTTACTAAGTACCGCTTATTCATTGCTACTGCCTTGGTGGTATCTATTGTTTGTGTCGATGTATTGGGTTTGAACGGTAATGTGAGCTCTATTCAACATCGACCTACGAGTAAATTCAGGATACTTGTGCGTGTTTTGATGGCTTGATAATTTATGCGTTGTGTTACCCTATAGGTCGGTTTCCTGTAAGTTTTAAAGTTATGTTCTAGCTTTTGCTTTGAAATTTGAGGTCTAAAAACATTTATGAACCGATTTGTTTCATGTTCGGTTGTGAACTAAACTTTATTATGTAGTGAACAGAATAATGCAATAAGTTCTCCAAGAGTATGTTTGTGACAGCAAAGTGGAGTAATGTGTCACTCACAAGCTTCCTGCAATGAATAGCTTTTTGAGCAAGTTATTTTTCCCTCCAATGTTTTTTTTTTTTTTTTTTTTTTTTTTAAGTGGTTGATGAGTGTACCTTCCAGGAGACTCATTGTGTGATCACCCATAGCTAAGCCTTCTTCGTGTTCATTGATCTTATCATTAGATGAGAAATATTTACGGAGCAGTGTCTGGTATCTCTTAACACTCACGTGTAATCGTCTAGTAATCGTATCGATATGCATCGGATTATATCCAAGAACGTTTAAACATACACCATTACATATATTGCACAGAGGTACAATCTATCATAGATTCGAATATATTCTGGCGTGGCTCAACCAATAAACGACCACTATACGCCACTAAGGTTTGGTTCCCATTCTCACTCATGGGATAAAAAGTCTATATTGTAGGTACTCTTAATGAAACAGGGACCGACAATACCACAACACATGACAAGAATAATATAAGAGCTCGGCCGGCACAACACCAGAGCACATGAAAAGAATAATATAAGAGCTCCGCCGGCACAGCTTCTGCGTTCTGCAGCGTGACCTATCATAGATTTACATGGAAATCAAGTCCCATGCTTCTTGACCGAGCGTAGAGGAACATTGCGGGAGAGCGCCACCGCAGTACTAGGCAAGGGCCTAATGGGGATGGTTTTCCGTTGCCTTCCTCCGTCCGCAATGGGAATTAATGATGACAGTGAAGACGTCACAACAACACCCAGTCATCTCTGGGCAGGTGAAAATCCCTGATCCCGCCGGTAATCGAACCTGGGCCCCCGTGGTTGGGAAGCGAGAAGGCTACTGCGAGACCACGAGCTGCGGACATACAATTACATAATTGATCCTATTATACAACAGTGACCCTTCAAAGCCAGCGTATCTACGCAGAAATATTAAGAAACAGGACTTGCATTAATTTTAAAATGTTTGTTTGTTACTACTTCAAAAGGCATGAGATTGGGACTATAGTCCGACTATTGTGATGGAAATAGAAATTTCACATAAACATTTGATTTATTAGAATAATAATTATGACAAAACCTCACATCATTAGAAACCATCTACACTTAATACAGTCCCGTTCGACATTATTACTGAGTCCGCGATATTAAAAAACGGAAAAGAAACTAAAAGATAGAATTATTACCAATCCTTCTGGTGAACGAAGCAAAGACTTACGAACTACCTATGGTGGGTAAACGTGGGACGCGAGCGTATTTAAAATGCAGTAGGGAAGTATAGGCCTAACGGTTTCAATCTAATCGTCTCTCTGCTGCACGGTTCATAGGGAAACCTAATCAGCAACACCGCCTCTAAATAGCACACCAAACAGTGAAGCAAACAATAACATCCCTGAACAGAATGAAAGGATAGGAGCGACATGTACCTGTCGCAATAAATTCTAAAACGTATCACACTCTCTGAGGATATAGTAGAGTGGCTACTCTTAGTACCAGTTCCAATACCATGCTATCCTTCTTTTCAGTTGAGTAGCAACAGGATTATCAGACCACAGCCTGTCTGATTCCAACAAACAGCCTCTTGTGACTCAGCGCTACTTGCCCCCACAAACTCACAACACCACGAAATTCATACGTAAGGTTTCCGAGAGCCGACCAACTCACAATAACATGTAGTGCATTATATGGCGAGCGTACTTAGGATTCCCGTTCTATGTGTTTACACGACACAATCATGCCTTGGCCGTTCATTGACCGACCTACGTACCAGCTCTTACGACTACAAGTAAAACTTTAGTACCTCCCATGTAACAAAGATAGATATCGAAATCTATCAACGTGCGTTCAAAAAATAAAGGAAACGAGTACTTCTGTAATAAATGCAAGAAAATACCCAAATGAAGGGCGGGTGAATCAACACACACCTTTCAATGGTACTAGTTATAGTAATTTGTTTATTTCTGTGATACCTGGCTGTGGTTTTAGTATTTATAAGGCTTTTTCTAATGATTTCTCTTGTATGTTTTACAGGTACTTTTGTGAACACATTAAAAATGTGAAATAAGGCAAATCTAGAATCTCTAAGAATTTTATAACTTCGATTAAAGTTGTAAGCACTTCTGTATTCTTTTTTGAATATATAGGTTGTAAATTGTGAAATACCCAGAGGAGATTATTTAGTAGTCAGTAAAGTTTGTACACTAGTGTATTGTTGGAGTTAATAGCATGTGTAATTGGAGAATTATGTTTTTAGATTACTGGCTGTACACTGAGATTAGGGCAACAGTATTGACTAACATAGTACTTTTTATTTGTTTATTGGATGACAGGACATGCATCGGGTAAGTATTTTCTTTATTTGTCTGGAATTTAGTGGTTAGATCATGGTTCAGTCCAGTAATGCAGTTTTATGAAGAAAATTTAAAAGATCACACCGTTAAGACCCTCAATTATTCTCAGTAAACTGCGTTGCTGAAGTGAAACGTGGTCAAAAAACTAAAAAGCTGAAACATAAGTTCAAGGAAAATGATGGTATTGTTATTAATGGTGATAAAGGAAACTACACTACTGTCTTCTGCGAAAGTGATTACGTAGCTACAGCATTGTTTTATGGACAATATTGGAGTTTACTTTATCAGCCTTAATAACAAGAGCGTTAGGTCCATTCGGATTATGTTCCAATTCCTTGAACATGAGAAATAGTAGTAAACAAAGTTCGTGAAATAGCTGTATTGTGTTGTGAGTAGTCAAAGGGGAGACATTTGGGTAAGAATTCGTTAAAGTCAGATAATAATGTTCAAGTCTCACATAATCACTTTCTCGGCTAAACTTCAATCGATGCCGCGATAACAGGTTGGTACGTATCGATTGACTTCTTATGTGATAGTATAAATCTGAGACATAGTGGTGTTATTAATGATCGGTGGACGAATAAAAATAAATACAAATTGTTACATTTTATAGCCAGAAAATTATTACATGAAAATGAAACCGGCAGAGTGAAGGCAATTTTGCGGAAAAGTAGAGGGCCATGGTGAAAGGATTGAAATCATATGAGGGAAAGTTTTAACGATGGTACTGATTACGATGATAGCAGAGAATTCCCTTAAAAATACGTTACATAATTTTCATTTCTATTTTTTTTCGGATGTTTTCCTCCATGGTGCTTGTGATGTATACCTACAGTTGGAGGTAAACAAAATTCTTCCCCGTAGGCGGCCCGAGTTTTATATGCGGCACTACCGGCGCCTGTCGCTTTGATGTCGTGCAGAGGCAGTCCCAGGTGATCCCCAAGTTCTCTCACGTGATACAAATCCCTGGAGACTACTGCTCGTGTTTCTCCGAGGCTCCAGTAAGTTCAAATGACAGGCGGCTCTTCCCTTCATACGGTCATCATCAGATACCAAAATCAATGCGTTGTCGGTGTAGCTGTCCTCTGGCACACACCATTCGTACAATTTGATCATAATTCTTGCACTTAACCCCCAGTCTCTATAAGTTTTCTCTGGTATTTTCCTCCTACAATGGTTTCTTTATTAAATATTTATGTCGAAGTAGGTGTCCAATTATTTTACCTGTTTTATGTATGATGTTAATCAATGACCACCCCTTTCTACATTTTTAATAATTTGACCTTTGGACTTTCTTAGAGTCCACGAAGTTTCTTTGATCTTTTTCATAGCCACATTCCCATTGCGCAGTGCTGTCAATATTCAGCGACCTTAGGCTCGTGTTCGTAACGTCAGTCTTTTGACATGTACACTCCTGGAAATGGAAAAAAGGTCACATTGACACCGGTGTGTCACACCCACCATACTTGCTCCGGACACTGCGAGAGGGCTGTACAAGCAATGATCACACGCACGGCACAGCGGACACACCAGGAACCGCGGTGTTGGCCGTCGAATGGCGCTAGCTGCGCAGCATTTGTGCACCGCCGCCGTCAGTGTCAGCCAGTTTGCCGTGGCATACGGAGCTCCATCGCAGTCTTTAACACTGGTAGCATGCCGCGACAGCGTGGACGTGAACCGTATGTGCAGTTGACGCACTTTGAGCGAGGGCGTATAGTGGGCATGCGGGAGGCCGGGTGGACGTACCGCCGAATTGCTCAACACGTGGGGCGTGAGGTCTCCACAGTACATCGATGTTGTCGCCAGTGGTCGGCGGAAGGTGCACGTGCCCGTCGACCTGGGACCGGACCGCAGCGACGCACGGATGCACGCCAAGACCGTAGGATCCTACGCAGTGCCGTAGGGGACCGCACCGCCACTTTCCAGCAAATTAGGGACACTGTTGCTCCTGGGGTATCGGCGAGGACCATTCGCAACCGTCTCCATGAAGCTGGGCTACGGTCCCGCACACCGTTAGGTCGTCTTCCGCTCACGCCCCAACATCGTGCAGCCCGCCTCCAGTGGTGTCGTGACAGGCGTGAATGGAGGGACGAATGGAGACGTGTCGTCTTCAGCGATGAGGGTCGCTTCTGCCTTGGTGCCAATGATGGTCGTATGCGTGTTTGGCGCCGTGCAGGTGAGCGCCACAATCAGGACTGCTTACGACCGAGGCACACAGGGCCAACACCCGGCATCATGGTGTGGGGAGCGATCTCCTACACTGGCCGTACACCACTGGTGATCGTCGAGGGGACACTGAATAGTGCACGGTACATCCAAACCGTCATCGAACCCATCGTTCTACCATTCCTAGACCGGCAAGGGAACTTGCTGTTCCAACAGGACAATGCACGTCCGCATGTATCCCGTGCCACCCAACGTGCTCTAGAAGGTGTAAGTCAACTACCCTGGCCTGCAAGATCTCCGGATCTGTCCCCCATTGAGCATGTTTGGGACTGGATGAAGCGTCGTCTCACGCGGTCTGCACGTCCAGCACGAACGCTGGTCCAACTGAGGCGCCAGGTGGAAATGGCATGGCAAGCCGTTCCACAGGACTACATCCAGCATCTCTACGATCGTCTCCATGGGAGAATAGCAGCCTGCATTGCTGCGAAAGGTGGATATACACTGTACTAGTGCCGACATTGTACATGCTCTGTTGCCTGTGTCTATGTTCCTGTGGTTCTGTCAGTGTGATCATGTGATGTATCTGACCCCAGGAATGTGTCAATAAAGTTTCCCCTTCCTGGGACAATGAATTCACGGTGTTCTTATTTCAATTTCCAGGAGTGTATTTGCCAGGTCCTCTGACGTATCTCGAGTGTAACGTATTTGTTATCACACGAGGAGAACAGTGACAAATACTGATGCGAGCACCCCCACAAGCAAGAATGAATGCCGTCAAGTGGAACACGGGCACGTGATGCGGAAAAGAAAGAAAATAGGCGGAGCAGGGACGAATAGGGGACAATTATAGCGACGATATGGACCACAATTGGAGAAATTCATTGATGTATGCAACTTGACAGATGGCTGATTATTGTGAACCGGCGCTTGCGAACGAGCGACTTGGAAACGCCAAAGCAGGTCGGGTGTTCGCGTGCTACTGTCGTGAGGATCTATGGAAAGTGGCTGAAATAGGGTGAAACGCAGGGATGCTGTTGGGCGTCCAGGCAACATCACAAAACGTGCAGGATTCGGCCGCTCTGTGAAGATGGCTAGGCGGCGATCTGTAGCGGATCTAATGACAGAGTACATAGCTGATGCGGGCACTAGTAATTTGGAGCCCACTGTTCATTGCACGATGTTCAATATGGGGCTCCGTTGCAGACGATTCCAACGTATTCCCATTATTAACGAATAACATCCTCAATTACGGCTGCAATCGTAGCGGTGAGACTGGACCATTGATTAAAGGAAACTTGTCGCCTGGTTACAGTGGTAGTAGTGACACTAGATCATGGACTAATGGAGTCTTGTCTCGTGGTCGGATGACATAAGGTTCGTTTCACATTATGTTGGTGGTCGTGAGCTTTCTTGGAAGGAGTGGAGGTAATTGAAGGTATCATTACAACAGCGGATTACCTGCACGTGACTGACGACGCATTGCATCCCGTCACGCTTGATGTCTTTCCTGACGGCGATAGCATTTTCCAACAGTATAACTGTCCACTTCAAAAGGCCAGAATCGTTTTACATTGGGTTTAGAAGAATTACACTATCTTTGTGGTGACATCTTGGCCACCCGACCAGCCTCTATCGAATGTCAACTCCGAGATGGGAAACCACCGGCCTATTATGTGTAGGGTACATGGGAATACCTGTAACTCCTGTTTAATATCAAATGTTATAATGCAAATTGATAGCTATGTTACTTGTCAATTGTTGATATTCACATTTGCATGTTTTCAGAGTCGCAGTCGAGCTTCAATTTGTAGCCGTGGCAGATGTAGGCGGTCATAGTTACACTACTGAGTAGCGCATAATGTCGAATGCGTGAGTGCTTGAACGATGAACTACGAACGACAATACACGGGCAGACGATGAGACAGATTATGGATGCATTCCAGGAAAGATCTAATAAGGCTCTACCACGAAAGGCAACACTGCTGGACAGGAACAAAGGGGTCTTTACTTTTAGCAGCATCGCAGGTTCGAATTCTGTCCCGGACATGGATGGGTGTGATGTTCTTAGGTTAGTTAGGTTTAAGTAGTTCTACGTCTAGGGGACTATGACCTCAGATTTTAAGTCCCATAGTGATCAGAGCCATTTGAACCATTTTCAACCTAATATCACTTGCTACGGTATGAGTTCCGTCTCCGATGCACTTATATTCATCCTCCAATGATCGACGTATCGTAATGGCGCAAGCTGATATAGTGCGTACCTTACACCAGTACTATGTACACATCTACGACATCTATGAGTCCAGTGAAACCTTTTACGACGGACTAGTCAGCATCTTGGCTACGACAATTACACGTGAACATAATGCAACGCTCCTATCTGCCTTTCAGCCTGAGGAAGATAACAAACTTGTTGTGGCATCGTCTTCTCAAAAGTCCCCGGGTGTGGATGGACTTTCCAAGGAATTTTAGGTGCCTTTGCGTCCCTTTTGAATGTAGTGTTGCAGGGTACAGTATTGCGAACCTCGTTCAAAGTGGGAAAAATTGTTTTAATCCCGGAGTGCCCTGAGCCGATTGCCTCTGATAGCTTTCGCCCAATTACTTCGTTCACAAGACTGTGGCGAGTCGGCTATGATGGAGACGATTGTTGCAAAACATCGAAGCTGCGTTCCTGGTCGTACCATTATTAAGCCTGCAGTCGAGTGTCGTAAAGTGGTTTCCGATGCTGCTTCAACTTCCATCCCTTGTTCCCTTGCTTTTCTAGACTTCGGTAAGGCATTTGGTCGTGTTAATTATGACTTTTTGCTTCGGATGCTGGAGGCAGTTCATTTTACTGTTGACACACAAGTGTTCTCAGATCTGTTTACGGGTATTTCAGCTTTGGTGGTTCTTAATAGACAACTGACGCCATCGATAAATATCCGTCGGGGAGTGCCCCAAGAAAGCCCTCTATCAGTGATTTGGTTTGTGTTGTCTCTGGAGTCCCTATTTCGGATGCTAGCATCCTAGCTGAAACGTTGGACGCTTTCCGGCGGAACTATAGCTGTTCGTGATGATTCTACTTCGCAGTTCTGCGATGATACCTCGCCTGAAGGCTGTAATCAGTGGTTTTTGTCCGAGTTTACGTGCACTACTTAATGAAGTAAATGCAGGCTTCTTACCTTGCGATATTTTGATGACGCGGTTGTTCCATGGGCTACTACAGTGGATCGGCATACGTCTCTCGATATCATAATTGATCGTTGTCCACTGAAGATGGTGACACTAATCTGAAAGTCTGTTACAGCTAAAATTCAAGACGCTATACTAGAGTATGAAAGGCGTTCTCTTACTCTGTTCTAGAAAATTTTAACACTGGTACATATGTATGATGCAAATCTTATTATGTGGTCCAAGTTTATCCGTTTCCGTTCGATGATGGCGAAGAAACTATAACAATTATGTAGTCTTTTCTTATGGAAAAGATATACACTCCTGGAAATTGAAATAAGAACACTGTGAATTCATTGTCCCAGGAAGGGGAAACTTTATTGACACATTCCTGGGGTCAGATACATCACATGATCACACTGACAGAACCACAGGCACATAGACACAGGCAACAGAGCATGCACAATGTCGGCACTAGTACAGTGTATATCCACCTTTCGCAGCAATGCAGGCTGCTATTCTCCCATGGAGACGATCGTAGAGATGCTGGATGTAGTCCTGTGGAACGGCTTGCCATGCCATTTCCACCTGGCGCCTCAGTTGGACCAGCGTTCGTGCTGGACGTGCAGACCGCGTGAGACGACGCTTCATCCAGTCCCAAACATGCTCAATGGGGGACAGATACGGAGATCTTGCTGGCCAGGGTAGTTGACTTACACCTTCTAGAGCACGTTGGGTGGCACGGGATACATGCGGACGTGCATTGTCCTGTTGGAACAGCAAGTTCCATTGCCGGTCTAGGAATGGTAGAACGATGGGTTCGATGACGGTTTGGATGTACCGTGCACTATTCAGTGTCCCCTCGACGATCACCAGTGGTGTACGGCCAGTGTAGGAGATCGCTCCCCACACCATGATGCCGGGTGTCGGCCCTGTGTGCCTCGGTCGTACGCAGTCCTGATTGTGGCGCTCACCTGCACGGCGCCAAACACGCATACGACCATCATTGGCACCAAGGCAGAAGCGACTCTCATCGCTGAAGACAACACGTCTCCATTCGTCCCTCCATTCACGCCTGTCGCGACACCACTGGAGGCGGGCTGCACGATGTTGGGGCGTGAGCGGAAGATGGCCTAACAGTGTGCGGGACCGTAGCCCAGCTTCATGGAGACGGTTGCGAATGGTCCTCGCCGATACCCCAGGAGCAACAGTGTCCCTAATTTGCTGGGAAGTGGCGGTGCGGTCCCCTACGGCACTGCGTAGTATCCTACGGTCTTGGCGTGCATCCGTGCGTCGCTGCGGTTCGGTCCCAGGTCGACGGGCACGTGCACCTTCCGCCGACCACTGGCGACAACATCGATGTACTGTGGAGACCTCACGCCCCACGTGTTGAGCAATTCGGCGGTACGTCCACCCGGCCTCCCGCTTGCCCACTATACGCCCTCGCTCAAAGTCCGTCAACTGCACATACGGTTCACGTCCACGCTGTCGCGGCATGCTACCAGTGTTAAAGACTGCGATGGAGCTCCGTATGCCACGGCAAACTGGCTGACACTGACGGCGGCGGTGCACAAATGCTGCGCAGCTAGCGCCATTCGACGGCCAACACCGCGGTTCCTGGTGTGTCCGCTGTGCCGTGCGTGTGATCATTGATTGTACAGCCCTCTCGCAGTGTCCGGAGCAAGTATGGTGGGTCTGACACACCGGTGTCAATGTGTTCTTTTTTCCACTTCCAGGAGTGTATATTTCGCTTGCGGTAGGAGGTGGTCACGAAGTCTCGCTCCTTTGGGTGGTTGGGCCTGACTGATATATGAAGGAAGATGCAGATGCTAAATGTGCGTCGTACTGTTTTGACGATGACGCAAGAAACTCACTCATTTGTGTCTCGTTTATTTCTCTGTGTCTGTCGCATAAAAACACATTCGTGGCTTCTTTCTAGCGGTGAGGTACTTAGGGGCTCTCATGAAATTTCTAAAGATTCGATGGGAAGCAGTTCCTTGCCTGAACATCGTTTAAAGAGAATTGCCGCAAACAACCTGGACGACAGTTTGTTTCACTATCAGGCTTCTGATTTTGCGGTGCACGTAGCGTCCATGTGGTATAAGGTAGTAAATAACTTGATTCCAACGAAAGAGAGACTTTTCCGTGTTGTACGTCTACAGATATGATACGACATGACTTTACTTGTGGAGGTCATGTAGCAAATTTGTCTCCAATGAGGACACAATTGGCCTTCCTTATCCGATCTTCTGAGACTGTATACACTTCGGACATCGTATTGCGCTCAGATTATTCATTCTTTCCACCGTTGAAAACCCATACCGTTATGTGGTTGCTGAGTCACCTCGTTCATTATGTTGTGAGAGGTGAGGGGAAAGATCACATGAACTTTATGCAGTACGTGATGACGGTCTATTGGACACGCTTGCGACTGCCTCGATGTCTAGACCTCTTTGCCAACACACAGAATGGTGTTTTCCGTCGGCAAGGTATTGGTTAATTCTATTTTTCTGATGGCAGGTGTTTTTCCTTGTTATGTATATTCCCAACAGATTTGCTTCGGATCCTTCTCTCCTAGTTTCCTTGTTCGTTTTGTTTTAAGTTTTGACTTAGTATCGCTCCCGTTTCATTGCAAAATCAGTATCGATGAAGTATATATAAACATGAGTGTAGACAACCCTTGTAACCAAATTGGGATTGTTTTAGTTTGCTACTTACAATATAATCTGATTTCGCTCTCCTTCTGCTTTTAGATTCTATAAAAAACTAAAAAACGGGGGTGGGTTGGAAGAGCGTGAGATCGTTGTGGCAAAGGTCCTGCGTTCAAACCTCATTGGTGACGATTTGCTTTAACTGTTTACGGACTGATGTCCTCAGAAGTTAAGTCGCATAGTGCTCAGAGCCATTTGAACCATTTGAACTGTTTACGCATGAAACTGTTACATGCTACAACATTTTCATGACATGCAAAAGGACTTTTCGGAGTTTGTAGAAACATTCTTTTGGCAGTCTGCTTTCGCTTTGTTAGTTGAAAGTAGCAAACGTATGGAGTACATTTGTATAGATACGTGTGGTGTTCTGTCGGACACGTGCGACAGAACACACCCCACTCGTCATGAAGCACCTAGTGCATTTGTAATTTCACAGAATAAACATAAGTAATCGGCTCAGTAGAATAAAGAAACAATTGCACCACACTAGCGGTAGTTTAATAGTTCCATTTAACACTTACACGCATAACACAGTAAAAGAATTGTCATCATAATGATATGAACCCAGGACGCTTGGTTAAACGATCTAACGCTCTACCAACTTCCCTACGGACACTATACATATCAGCTAATCACAGTTATGCTTTCCGTGTGCTCCGTAGTTTTGGTGTTACTTTGAATTACAGTTTACACCCATTCTGCTGGACGACAGCACATAGCACGAACTATAGCGCAGTTTTGGTCGATACTCTATCGAAACACAACGTTTGCTATCGATTTGAGTGTCTGGCATCTGGAGGTTTGGGTGTAACGGTTCTTGCGTTGTCTGTCATAGCTGTTGTGACGCTATAGTTGAAAACTGAAGAATGATAATTAGCTAGGCTTTTCAGATCTCCATCTTCAAGTAATTGCTATGAGCATGTTGCTTGCAATTGGTTCCAAATTCTGTTGTTGATTTATGTTGGATTATCATGGTTTCTAAGACCCATAATTTCCGGAGACGACTTTACGACACAAATGCTGCAGCCACAGCAACTTTCACTTTAATATGCGCAATTCTAGCACTTAGTAAGTATTAATATCACCAGCTACGTCCGTACACTAGACTATCCTGACTGCGACTTTCAGCTTTTCGTTTACTCCACGCCACTCTCCTCCAGGGTCATCCTCTCAACGCGGTTTTAAAACCCATAGTGGATCGCGGCATTTTTAGTAGCCTTGTCAAAAGTTAATATATTTCATAATTACAATAGTTATAACTATTGTAAACATTCATTCATATCATCTTTGTTTCTTTAACAAACACTGGTTAGTTAATTTTCTTCTAACAGTTAGTAAAAGGCATTTAACATAATTTGAAAAATCGATATCTCACGTATCGTTGCTTATATTTACAATTTAATGGAAAAAGGTATTAGTTTAAAACGGTGTTGGCTGCAATTTTAATTCTTTTATTTACCAACTACGCGTTTCACGTTATTTATGCATCTTCAGGCTGATCTTAATTTGGAATTTCTGAGGAGGATCCCTTAGACAGTGTAGCTAAAGGGCATCGTCGAATACATCGGGCCAACGTCACCCTCGGTAACCACAGTAAATATTTTCTAGATGGACAATAGTGACTCCAAGACCTGTATAACGCGTACACGTTCATAGGAGCAAATAATTTAGTGTGAACATAAAAGACAGCAACGTCTAATAAGCTACTTGAATTTTGAACAAAACTTGATTGAAACTGTATTGTCTTCACATAAGCATTAATGGCTTCAGCTTAGCTCGTTTTTAAACTCTACACCTGGAAAAGAGTAAGGTGGGTCAACAGGAATAACCGTGTGAGAGCACCAGTGCAACTTAACACATGGTACATTTCCATTAATGTGATCACGATGTGAGTTAACGAGCATTTCTCTCTCATTTACATATATGGCCGAAAGAGTTAGCCCTCTGAATCTGTGAAACGAAGCTTGGCGTCCAGGACCGTTTGCCACAAAGAGCGCAGATTCGCCACGATATGAGGAATTCCACAGAAATCTATTGTGCTGAATAAACCTAATCGCTGTAGTGTGCGAGTGAGACAGACAAGAATCTGTGATAGGGAAAGCCTCCAGAAGCTATTTGTGACCAAGGAGATGGTTCAGATGGCTGTGAGCACTATGCGACTTAACTTCTGAGGTCATCAGTCCCCTAGAACTTAGAACTAATTAAACCTAACTAACCTAAGGACATCACACACATCCATGACCGAGGCAGGATTCGAACCTGCGACCGTAGCGGTCGCTCGTCTCCAGACTGTAGCGCCTAGAACCGCATGGCCACTCCGGCCGGCTGACCAAGGAGACATAGATAGCACTGCTAAATATGGTGAACCTGAGAGCGGCCATAAAGGGAAACATTTGTGAAAACTATTTAACTCTGTAATAATTCAGGGAATGAAACACAGTAATTTTAATTACCATCCTTTGTAAATTTTCATGGTTATCACAATAAGACACGAATACTGATCATATCTATAATACTTTAGGATTTACTGTTAAATTGAAATTAACAAATTTTGTAACAAAACCTGAATGGTAAAATCTGAACACTTTGGTCGGTCTTAACGATCGACATTTCATATAGGGAGATTAGATTAAGAAAGAAGTGTATCTGTCCTGAAACAGCCTGTGGGTGTACTGCCAGTACATAGTGTCCAACTATCACAATATTTCGGTGATCAGACATGTCACCATCGTCGGATGCGCTGACGAACTGAGCTCCTGAGGGCGGGCGGCCGTCTTAAATCCCCTCCCCATGCGAGGCGTTCTCTCCGCAGTCCGCGCCCGCGCCTGCGGATGCGCGTCGGCGGTTGCTGAGACGCTGCCGTCGGAGCCTTTGGTGGCATCGGTGTAATTGCCTCGTCCGCCCTGGTCGCCCGGTCGTTTTCATTGCTGAGCATCTTCTTAATTAGACTCAGTGCGGTTTCCCATGCCTTGCTGGGGTTATAGCCGCAATCTCAGTTGATGAGTCCGTCCCTGGTACGAAATTCGATAGCCTCTCTAACGACGGTGTCCCAGTATTTAGATGTCTGTGCCAAGATCCTTGTATGTTGGTAGCCCATTTCGTGATTTTTGGACAAATAGTGCTCTGCAATCGTTGATTTGTTGGGTTAACTAAGTCGAGTGTGTCTCTAATGTAATCAGCAATGATCTTCGCTGGAGTGCACTATCTGTCCAATATAAGACTTTACACACTGACACGGAATCTGCTACATGCCTGCCTCCCGCAAACCGAGATCGTCTTTGATACTTCCCAATAAAGCTCATGTTTTGTTTGGCGAAGGGGCAGTTCACACTCGGTGTTTCCTCAATATTCGCCTTGTTTTCCTCGACAGTGCGCCAGTATACGATATATAGGCAGTGGATTTCTCTTCCTCCGTGACTTCTTCCGTCTCCACAGTCTGTACTGTAGAGGTGGGGCGAAGAGCGCGTCTGATCTTCCATTGCGTGTACCCGTTTTCCGGAATACAGTTTTGAGGTGTTCCAGCTCATGGGGCAGACTCTCTGCGTCCGAGATGGTGTGCACCCCGTACACCAGTGTTTCTAGCACACCCCATTGTTCTGCGAAGGGTGGTCGGAGCTATTCACATGCAAATACAGGTCAGCAGTAGTGGGGCAACGAGGGCATCACCCCACAGGGTGCCCTGAAAGTTCTGTTACGATGACGTCATCCAACCCCAAGGGGTTGTCACCCCACTCTCCATTGTTGCCAAATTTATTCAAGATGGAGGCGAAGACGTCATCCAAGATGGCGGCATGTAGACTTGGCAACATCGCATGACATCATCCAAGATGGTCGTTTTTGGCGCGAAAATAGGCCAATTGTGCTACGTCCACTAACCTAACCTCAAGAAAAAATGGTGGGAATTTTGAATTTTGGCGGGGAAAATAGGCCAATTGTGCTATGTCCACTAACCTAAGCCCCCAGAAGAAAAAATGGCGGGAAATTTGAATTCCAACAGGATAATGCTTGCAAAAACCGTACTTCTCCGTATTATTATTATTCATTATTATTGATTATCATTTATTAACATTCATTATCATTCATTATTGTTTATTACCATTTATTATTATTTATTATCATTTATTATTATTGACCTGCCACCACTACAAAATTCACTCCATATTCAAATTCCAACATGATAATGGCTGCAAAACCTTACATTTGTTTATTATTCATTGTAATTCATTATCATTTATTAACATTCATTATCATTCATTGTCATTCATTATCGTTCATTATTATTCATGATCATTTATTATTATTATTATTATTATTATTTATTATTATAGGCCTACATCCACTAGAAAATTGCGCCAAATTCAAATTCCAACACGATAATATCTCGAAAACTGTACATCAATACATTATTATCATTTATTATTTATTCAAGATGTCCGATTTTCTTGGTGAGAAAGCCATTTTCCTTACATCCTTAACAAAAATATATCACAACTTCAAATCCCTATACCATAATTGATCACACGTACGAACTTTCTCCCTCACTTATCCTTTTTCACTGGTAGCCTATCATAATCGCGTCAAATAATAAACTGTTCTTATAGTAACGTGAGGCGGCCGGCCAATAGCGCGGGGGGCGAGCCCAGCAATCACTCCCACATCGTAAACATGTTTTCGCTGGACACGCTGGAACTTGTCGAGTTTGACGTCACAGCGGCCCCTTGTCCGCTCACCACGTGTATTCGTCGCTTCCGCATATTTCCCGCCATAATTGTCTGCCTCGGAGCTGAATCACACAATAGTCGACCGTTCCCTGAGCAAGTCCAAACCTGCAGATACCGACCTCACACAGCCATTCGCCACGTGTCCTTGTGCGATCGAGAACGCAGTGCTACACTTCTGGTGGCAAAGTTTGCTCGACAGTGGAATCTGCCATGACTATATAACAGCACGTTTGGTCCGCACTAGAACGCTCGCTAATTGACTCGCTCTTGTGCGCGCGTAATAACTGTAAAATCGCTGTGCCGCCACCCCGCTTACGGCACACACCCTTTATACGCACGACGGATATAGTCTTCTGTAAATACCTGGAAAATGACTCTTGATTTCAGACATTACGGTCATGCAGGTGTGTCCCAACTGACTTCTCCACAGCGAAATTCCAGAGCGCAGCTGACGTACGCACGGCCGGCTGAGCCCACTCCATCAGCAGCTCCCTGGCCGGCTGACGTCAAGCGACCTGCGGTACCCGCACAGCCGCGCTTGCCTCAGAGTCTGACTACGTAAACATCTTTCGCGCCCGCGAGCACTTAACGCTGGACAGGAAGGAGCCTGTCGACCACGTGCTGGACAAAGGACACGTTCCACCCCAAATTTATTTTCCTGAACAGGTTCAACCTGCCGATACCTACCTCACACAACCGCCCGAGGTGTCTGGAAAGTGACTCGCTAAAAGCTATATCGGTCCAAAAGTTCGCAAATTCTCAGCACCGACGGACAGGTACCGACACGCTTGCTCTGTCCAAACCACCGTCACGCCACATACCGCCCCACCAGTACGTGTGATGGAGCACAAAGGACGCCCTCAGCCCCATAGATTTTGCAGTTCAATACCGATAGACAGGAACCGACACGCTCAAACTGGAATGTTTCATCTACCGAGTTGGGAACTTCCTTGACGTCACAACGCGCGATCGACCACGTGGCTCTGTCAGACAAAGAACGCTCTCACTAAGTTAACTGATCACCTGATTCTCATTATTCAGCGCACATGCTTCGATTATCTAATCCAGGACCTTGGCGAAAACACACGTCCTTACACATGAACCATCGCGTGCACCTAGCTTAGTACCTCCGCAAGTGAATGTAACAAAGTCCGCATCAATGGAGAGACGTCTACAGACGTTAAAGTAACCTCTGGCGTGCCACAGGGGAGTGTTATGGGACCATTGCTTTTCACAATATATATAAATGACCTAGTAGATAGTGTCGGAAGTTCCATGCGGCTTTTCGCGGATGATGCACTAATATACAGAGAAGTTGCAGCATTAGAAAATTGTAGCGAAATGCAGGATGATCTGCAGCGGATAGGCACTTGGTGCAGGGAGTGGCAACTGACCCTTAACATAGACAAATGTAATGTATTGCGAATACATAGAAAGAAGGATCCTTTATTGTATGATTATATGACAGCAGAACAAACACTGGTAGCAGTTACTTCTGTAAAATATCTGGGAGTATGCGTGCGGAACGATTTGAAGTGGAATGATCATATAAAATTAATTGTTGGTAAGGCGGGTACCAGGTTGAGATTCATTGGGAGAGTCCTTAGAAAATGTAGTCCATCAACAAAGGAGGTGGCTTACAAAACACTCGTTCGACCTATACTTGAGTATTGCTCATCAGTGTGGGATCCGTACCACATCGGGTTGACGGAGGAGATAGAGAAGACCCAAAGAAGAGCGGCGCGTTTCGCCACAGGGTTATTTGGTAACCGTGATAGCGTTACGGAGATGTTTAGCAAACTCAAGTGGCAGACTCTGCAAGAGAGGCGCTCTGCATCGCGGTGTAGCTTGCTCGCCAGGTTTCGAGAGGGTGCGTTTCTGGATGAGGTATCGAATATATTGCTTCCCCCTACTTATACCTCCCGAGGAGATCACGAATGTAAAATTAGAGAGATTAGAGCGCGCACGGAGGCTTTCAGATAGTCGTTCTTCCCGCGAACCATACGCGACTGGAACAGGAAAGGGAGGTAATGACAGTGGCATGTAAAGTGCCCTCCGCCACACACCGTTGGGTGGCTTGCGGAGTATAAATGTAGAGGTAGATGTAGACTAATTAATTAATTTGGTCAATTAATTAACCTCTCTGATGCAGATAACTGCCACGTCCTCCTAGACTTGGAATCAATTTTCGCCACTGCCACACCCACCTGCACTTGAAATGAAATAGTTAAAGTCCCTACCGACCACCACGTCCTTTTACCGACCCATGTTCGTTGGCTAACATGTACTAATGCTTGCTTCCGTTTACTAACGTGCACTAACGTGTACTAACCCACATTAACTTATATCACATTCTGTCAATACAAATAAGCGAAGCTTCAATTCTGATGGTCAGTTCGTGTTTCGTTAACAAACACAAGAAAATTGTGGCAAACGAAGCCACTAACCTAAGTCACCTGTGATGACTCAAAATCGTCTGCTTTGCCTCTCTCACACACCACGAGCGCGAGACCGCCCACATCACAGTCTGGACCTTTATACTCGCGTCGGACATACTCCTGTATAAATATTCTAGCTAAACTATGAACCTAATACTGTTGTTCAATCCACAGGGTCTAGCACATGGCCAGAGCACACCCCCAGTACCTAAGCCGAGAACATTGCTCGCCCCATCTTTAGTGAACCGCTTAGAGACGGAGATATGCTGCAATCACATCCCTCGCGCTCTCGTAGCTACTCACCTCAGCAATTCGATCTAACAAACCCTCCAAGTAGAAAAAATAAAAACCAACTCGAACTTTCTCATAATCTATCTCGTCCCACAAATACTTAACGTACATTTTATTTATGCATCCAGTATACCTATCACTCTCAGACAAAAAACACTCGTCCTGATATACATGGTGTCATGTTGCACAGTCGGCAGACACGCAAACAGCTCCTCATTTCAGTGCACAATATGAAACTGCTCCTAAATAATGCAGTACACATAACTGTAAACACCATCAGTACTCGTAATCTGTCCAAATAACGCACAGCGAAGTAACACAACAGACGAGCGCAATCAACCTGTCCCACATTAAAAGTCACACGTCCGACAGCTGTCAATTCGCTCAAAGGCCTCTGTTCGACCCTTCAAACATGACTTAATTACAGCCGCATTCACACCAAACACCTGAGAAATTCATATCACCCACATGCCGAACATGACTACCCAAGCCAGGCCACGCTAGTCGTCTGTCACCATCCTAACTCAGTGCGTTCCAGCACACATGCTAAGGCCGCATTCCATTGCTTGCCGGCCTATATGCAACACATCTCCACCTTCACGTCTGTTGTCAGAATAGCCGAGAGCGAGTTCACACACACACCGTCCGCACCCATCCCAGCGCTTCTCTTTCCTCTCAATCTAAAACGATCATTGGGGAAAATTAAAAACAAAAAATTAGAGCCCAGTCATCCTCTCCGAAATTGTATAGTGCCCCCAAAAATAGTTAACGCTCGCTTTCGTGTTTTCTCAGCTTATTTGTAAATTCAAATTCTTACCATAACAGAACTTGATCACCAAAATAATACTGAATGCGCTCCCCACCTCCTACCTTTCCAGCTCTCAACATACGCAAATGTTCTCAACCCTCCTATATCCCAGCACAACCGATTAATCATTCTTATTCCTTCTTATCGAATTTACTGGCCTAATTTACTAAGGACCCGTTATCGAAGTACCATCCTGCTTTTCTTTCTGATGCTTCCTGTGCTTACTTTTACAGAGATCGCTAAATTACCTCCACAGCCCCCCTCAATCTACCCACACACACACACACACACACACACACACACGTCATCCTCTCTACTCATCACATAACATAAGCAATAGTAACTTTACAATCCATTATATACAAGCCCTACACAATGTAAGCCACATTAACTTCACAATACAGTATATACACATTTGACACAAAACAGTGCACTTATCCAGTATATCTCTACAGCATGCGAAAAAAATATCCTATCCCTACAGCGTCTATATATATCTTGAATAAACAATAAATGATAATAGTATATAGATGTGCAGTTTTCGATATATTATCGTGTTGGAATTTGAATTTGGCGCAATTTTCTAGTGGATGTAGGCCTACAATAATAATAATAAATAATAATAATAATAATAATAATAATAATAATAATAAATGATAATAAATGATAATGAAAGATAATGAATGTTAATAAATGATAATCAATAATAATGAATAATAATAATAAAGAGAAGTATGGTTTTTACATGCATTATCCTGTCGGAATTCAAATTTCCCGCCATTTTTTCTTCTGGAGGCTTAGGTTAGTGGACATAGCACAATTGGCCTATTTTCCCCACCAAAATTCAAAAGTCCCACCATTTTTTCATGAGGGTAGGTTAGTGGACGTAGCACAATTGGCCTATTATCCCGCCAAAATCCGCCATCTTGGATGATGTCATGCGATGTTGCCAAGTCTACATGCCGCCATCTTGGACGACGTCATCGCCTCCATCTTGAATAAATTAGGCAACAATGGAGAGTGGGGTGACACCCCACTTGGGGTTGGATGACATCATCGTAACAGAACTTTCAGGGCACCCTGTGGGGTGATGCCCTTGTTGCCCCACTACTGTCAGTGTGCGTTTTCTTCCTGTATACCCTGTGGCCAAGGGTGCCATCTGCTCTTCTTTTGACCATGACGTCCAGGAATGGTAATCTTTCTTCTGCTTCGGTCTCCATAGTAAATTTGACGTTCGGATGTATGGAGTTCAGGTGTGTCATCAAGTCTAGGAGCTTGTCCCTTCCATGGAGCCAGATTGCGAATGTGTCATCCACATAACGGTGAATAGAAGTAGGTTTCCATTTGGAAGACGCCAAAGGTTCCTCCTCGAAGTACTCCATACAGAAATCCGCAACCACAGGCGAGAGTGGACTCTGCATTGCCACTCCTTGTTTGTACATAGTATTCTCCATTAAAGAGGTAAGGCCTTCTTCTCGTCAAATTTCTGTGGAATAAGCTCAACTGACTCTAGAAGAGGCACCCTGGTGAATAATGAAACGGCGTCAAAACTCACCACGATATCTCATTCTTTCGGCTTGAAGTTGTCGAGACGTTTTACGATATCCTCAGAATTACGAATGTGATTAGGGTATCTAACCACATAAAGGCTTAGTAATTGTGGCGCGTGCCCCCAGACTCCAACCGCGTGCTGATGTAGTCGACGCCGTAGAGTTGCTACTGCCACAGCTCTCGCGGCAGAAAAGAGACACGATGCGATATAACGTCAGTCCCCGTAGATTAACGGGAGAAAAAACCTGAAAAACTTCCGAAAAGGCGTTCCTCGCGTAGTCGTTGTTTCTCAATTACAAGTCCGCAGCATTTCCACTTATGCGAACTCGTATAATAGATGCTATTTATTGATAATTGCCCGGATTTGCAGTAGTTATTAATTCTTCTCTCGTTCGCATAGGACACAACACTGATTGCGAAGAAATATTTTAGTTAACAGTTTTTCCTTACGCTGTTGTCTCGTTGCTATGGAATTGTTGTACTGTTATGCAGCGAGATCCAGAGATACTCTTTGATTCAGTCTTTTTTAAAGTTCACTTTTTCAACTAATGACGTGAATATTTGCACTTCAATAAAATAGTCTTTCATGAGTAGTCGTTGATATAGTCATTTATCAAACTATTTAATGATGTAGTCCACACTGGGTATTTAACTAGTAACGAACAGCTTATTGTTATTTTGTCACTAAATACTTATAACTCCCGCACCACACGCACACGGAACAGTTTAGTTAAGTGAGTCCGATTGAGTTATAGTTTCTTGGCAATTACCACAACTCAACACTTTAGCTTACTTGTTTTACCTTCATGATGTAGTGTACTTGGGTCCTACTCAAGACTAATTGCGTGTATTCTTTCATAGAATGTTCACTTCTCCTTAGGTCCAACTAATTTAAAGTCAAGTCCAATGTTCACTAATTCCGTTATTAGATTTCAATTAACCCGTAGTGCAGGGTTAAATGGGTCTATCTGTTCCTGTCTCAGTTCATAAAATCAGTTTCTTAGGCCGTGAATCCCGTCACACAACAAACACTTATCAACTCGAAAACAATCTCGTCACGATTCGCAATCTCAGTATTTCAGATCAGAACTGTTCTCGTACGTCTGCATTGGAAGAGTTCTAGCAAGCGACTTCTTCTGTGGAAGAGCATTGTAGGCGCATTGAATTTCTTCGTTGCGCTTACAACTCTCTTCCACATAAAAGTTATCTCTGATGACCTTACTTTGGACTTAACTTTTGAGATATTAATTTCACATTTGTTACATGGATATTTGTCCATTGCTGAAATACGATGTTTCTTCTTTCTCTTTCGCTAACAAATATGGTCAGTGGTGTACAATGTAGTTGTTGACAAAACTCTTTCGTGTTAGCTCATCGGCAAAGATGTCGTAACTGCCAAGATAACTTTCCCTACTTCAGGTTCTTTTTTAATTGACTTTAAGGGGCTCCGGAACGCCCTATACTTGCAATGTTAAAATAACGCTTATAAATTACATCTTTCCTCACAAAGTATTTGAGGTAGGAAGTTGAACTTTTTACAGATTATTTATTGGAATATGGGCTACAACTTAACACAGCGATTTTACAAAATTTTAGTTCAGTTATTAAAGATGAATTTTTTCAATTGTAATGAAAATTCAAAACATTTTTTTTGCAATTTTTTATTTATATATTCAAAAATGTACAGTTTTTTGGAAAATGGCTGTGTTAAATTATGCAGAAGGTACTGTGTAACATTTACTGAAAGTTTGAAACAAATATGTTTGGAAGATCCTTAGAAAACATGTGATTAGTATGAGAAAATAAAAGTTTTGGGAATCGAACGACAAAGATTGGATTAACTTTATAGTGCAATCCAGGTCCATAGGATGGATTATCTTCATCCTCTGCAAACTCCTCCTCCAGCTTCCTCTTGTTCCTCCTCCTGTTTACTCTTGCTTGTATTTGTAGACTCTTTACAGCCCTGTCTGCAGCCCGAAGGCGTTCCTTGTCTAAAGGAAGCATCGCTCGTACCATGTTAGAACCTATCTTCATTCCCATATTTCTAAATACCTAGCACCTTACAATGTTGCCATCATTGAAAGGATTTCTAATAACTTTACTTTTACTCATTATTATACTTCAACAAAACAGAGACTCAAGAAACAGAATTAATTACGAATATTTTCGAGATAACGACAGAGTAAATAAACATGAAACAATCGACAATCACACCAGCGATATATATTGAACCATCACAGGTTAGCCACAACACATACTTTATCTCACATCACTAAAATGTACCTGATGAACACGGACGTTAATAATAACACCATTTGACAGCAGTTTACAGCGCCACAGTGGGTCACGCCCATGTAGAACACATTTCAAAAAAAATTTAAAAATTGTTGTAGTCTTCGGAATTGAATAAATTGTATATCTATTAAAAGGTAATAGCCTGCAGATTCAGAAAACGCAAAAAAGTAAAAATTGAACTTTTCATGATTTTGAGCCTTTCCGGAGCCCCTTAAGATGGTTTTTGGTGCGTTACATAATTCTGCCAGGTATTTGACCAGCAAATATGTACGTACCCTAATGTTTCTGACAATGGGGCGTAAAGGCACCCCTTCTTTGTGGACTTTAGGGAATCCAAAAAGTACAGGCCTTTGAGGTGTCAATTTCTTGGTGACACCCCCTGGTAAATCCGCATCCTTGCGAAGAGCCCTAGTCTTGTTCTCCACCTTTTTTGTGGGGTCACCGTTGAGCTGCCTGTAAGATTAGTAATTCAGCAGGCTCTGCATCTTCTCAATATTGTCCTTACGGAAAAGAACTACCGAAGCATTTCCTTCGTCACCTTGCAAGACAACAATCTCAGGGCTCTGTCTCAGGTTCGAATGGCTGCCCTCTCCCTGCTGGTAATATTCGACTTGACGGCTTCTCGTCAGAGCACGGCAGGTTTCCTGGCGTACGTCTTCAGCTGCTTCAGGTGGTAGTCGCGCAGCAACCTGTTCAACTGCACTGACAATGTCCACTAGCAGCGTGAACATAGGTGTGGGACCAAAATCAAGTCCATTCTCCAGAACAGAAACTGCATCCCCAGTCACCTCAATGTCCATGAGGTTGGTGACCGTCTTGCGATGAGCCTCCAGCGATGGTTTGATGGAGAGACGAGAGAATTTAGATATCTGACGTCTCGAGGCCTTCTTATGTGCAGAATCGGCGGTCACTCAGGTAACACCATCAATCCAGTCCAAGATCTCGGAATTAAAATGATTGGCTAGTTGTAGATGTATTGTAAGTAGTTCCTGGGTAATGTGCTCAAGGCTGCGACTGGTAAAGTGCACCCTCCCACGAACCAACGCGAGGCTAGCACGCTTCTTAATTCTCTTAGCTGCTGCAGAATCGATGTGAGGCATGATCCTAGCAAAGTTTGGCACAAACTGATCGGCACGACATCTTTTCAGAAATGCAAGAGCACTCAGTAAACAGCTCCTTCGGTGGAGCAGCTCGTCGAATTTCTTCATGCTGCGATACATCTCGTCCCTGTAGAGGTATATGATGTGATTCTTCAGTTTCCCCCGGCGTATATCTTGCTCAAACAGCCCATGGGAGTACTGCCGGTCCATAGTGTTCAACAAGCACAATATTTCCGCGATCAGGCATGCCGCCATCGTCAGTTGCGCTGACGAACTGAGCTCCTGAGGGTGGGCTGCCGTCTTAATTGCCTTCCCCCTGCGAGGTGTTGTGTTCGCAGTCCGCGCCCACACCCGCATGTTGGGCGTCGTTGAGACACTGGTGTCGGCGTCTGTGGTGGCGTCGGTGTAATTGCGTCGTCTGCCATGGTCACCCATTCGTTTTTTTTTTCTGAGCGTCTTCTTAATTACACTCAGTGCTGGTCCCCATGCCTTGCTTAGGTTATAGTCCCAATCTCAGTTGATGAGTCTATCCCTGGTACGAATTTCGATAGCCTCTCTAACGATGCTGGCCCAGTGTTCAGATGTCTGTGCCAAGACCCTGGTATGTTGGTAGTCTATTTCGTGAATTTCGGACAAATAGGGCTCTGCAACTGCCGACTTGTTGGGGTACCTAAGTCGAGTGTTCCTCTGATGTTCCCGGCAATGATCTTTGATGGTGTGCACTGTCTGTCCAATATAAGTCTTCCCACACTAACACGGAATCTGGTCTATGCCGGCCTTCCACAAACCAAGATCGTCTTTGACACTTCCAAATAATACTCGTGTTTTCTAGGGCAGGCAAAAGACAGTTTCTACCTGGCGTTTCCTCAATATTCGTCCTATTTTCCCTGATAGTGCGCCAGTATACGGTATATGGGCAGTGCCTATCTCTTCAAATGTTTGAATGAGTATGAATTTCTAAGGGACCAAACTGCTTAGGTCATCGGTCCGTGGACTTACACACTTCTTAAATTAACTTAATCTAACTTATGCTAAGAACAACACACACACTGATGTCCGTTTTTTTGGAATACAGTTTTGAGGTGTTCCAGCTCATGGGGCAGACTCTCAGCGTTAGAGATTGTGTGTGCCCTGTGCACCAGTGATTTTAGCAAGACGCGCAGGGGGACGGGATTTAAGACGGAATTACACCCTCAGGAGCTCTGTTTGTCAGTACACCTGACGATGACGACTTGTCTGATCGCCGAAATATTGTGCCCGGTGGACAGTATGGACCGGCAGTACACCCATGGACTCTTTGAACAAGAAGTACACTGGCATAAACTGAAGAATGACAAGCGTATCTGTGTTTAGATTTTAAGATTATTTGAAGGGGTAATTTGCAATGTTTTATTTTAGGATTTATTGCAGCCTGTTTGTTGTTTCGTCACATAAGAATTTTTTTCGCACAGGATCTGTGCAGTTATAAAGAGATAGTTTAGTTGCACATTTGGGTGCGAGGAGATCGGAGAACTCAATTATTTGGTGAACGGCATCAAGTCAACAATCAGTGCACGCTGTACATATAAATTAGGTTTTTGGAGTATATGAGGGATTTATTTATGTGTGTATATGCATAAGGCTTAAGTTTTTCGGATGATTTATGTTTGTTGTAATTTCGTAATTATAAGTTACGGTCACACAAATGTGGGTGCATGGAGGTCGGAAAAATTTGGAAAATAAAAACTAATAATGCTTACCTAGCAAGACAGATGTATGTTTATCTACTGATCTGAGAATATTTTGGGGAATAATTTGTTGTTGTATGGAGTATCGATTTCTGTACGCAGCTTCACTGCACAGAATTAAACGAGTGGTGAGATTTATTCACATTTGTTGTTAGTATTGAGTCTGAGGGATTTGCTTAAATTAAAAAAATACTAATTTGGCGATGAAGTCGATTGGGAATCTGTCACGAGATGCATGTCTCTAATGGAACTTGAATAAAGTGTCAGAACCATTGAAGAAATTACGAGCATCTCGCAAGCGCTGCAAATAAATTGTTTACTGTGTAGTTTAGGTCTGTTTGTATCGATTCCTCTAGAGGAAGTGTTCAGAGCTGATCCCAGCTGGTTTCATAGGGATTTGTTTTCTGGTATCTGCACCAGATTCGAAGTTCAGCAGATTTGTTCCCGAAAACGGTGGCGATGGAATGCAGAGCCGTACAGAATTTCGGCAGGGTACTCTGCTCCGAATCTGTGCAACGCCGCTGGAGACTTCGTTGTGACGAAGAGGTTCTGTGAAAGTGAGCGCAGTGGCGCTGATATTTTCTGCGGTATTTCAATAGACAGTCGATTTTGATAAAAGTATGGTTTTATTTGGCATTTAATTAATATTCTGCAATTAATGATTTATGTTAGATATAAGTTCCTTTAAATTTAAAGCATGCTCCATCAACACAACTACAAATAATTAGCCTACTGAGCAGGCGGTTAGGATATTTATGATATGGTATTATGAAGTGGAGGTGTGTGAGTTAACAAGCATTTCGCTCTCATTTCATTATGTGACCGAAAGAGTCAGCAATCTGGAGCTGTGAAACGAACCCTGTGGTCCAGGAACGTTTGCCACAAAGAGCGCAGATTCGCCACGAGATGGGGAAATTCACAGAAGTCTATAGTGCTGAATGAGGCCTAAGCGCTGTAGTGCGCGAGTGAGACAGACAAGAACCTGCGTCATAGGGAAAACCTGCAGAAGCTGTTTGTGACCGAGGACGCATAATATGGTGAATGTAAGACCGGCCATAAAGCGAAACATTTATGAAAACTATTTAACTCTATAATCATTCAGGGAATAAACCACAGTAATTTTAATTACCATCTTTTATAAATTTTCATGGTGATCACAATAAAACTTGAGTACTGATCATATCTATAATAGTTTACGATTTACTGTTAAAATGAAATTAAAAATTTTGGTAAAAAAACTTATTTCTAAAATCTGAACGCTTTGGTCGATCTTAACGATCGACATTTCAAATAGAAGTGCATCATTAAAATTACAAATATTGTAAATGCCAACTCGGTAGCATTACTTGTTTAAAAGATTTAGTGAATTAAATTATCAGTGTTTTCAGTTAAGCATCAGATCATCATTTGCTCCACACAAAATGAATTAAACGATGACAGCATGATACCTTATTGAATCATTAGGTAATACACTCCTGGAAATGGAAAAAAGAACACATTGACACCGGTGTGTCAGACCCACCATACTTGCTCCGGACAATGCGAGAGGGCTGTACAAGCAATGATCACACGCACGGCACAGCGGACACACCAGGAACCGCGGTGTTGGCCGTCGAATGGCGCTAGCTGCGCAGCATTTGTGCACCGCCGCCGTCAGTGTCAGCTAGTTTGCCGTGGCATACGGAGCTCCATCGCAGTCTTTAACACTGGTAGCATGCCGCGACAGCGTGGACGTGAACCGTATGTGCAGTTGACGGACTTTGAGCGAGGGCGTATAGTGGGCATGCGGGAGGCCGGGTGGACGTACCGCCGAATTGCTCAACACGTGGGGCGTGAGGTCTCCACAGTACATCGATGTTGTCGCCAGTGGTCGGCGGAAGGTGCACGTGCCCGTCGACCTGGGACCGGACCGCAGCGACGCACGGATGCACGCCAAGACCGTAGGATCCTACGCAGTGCCGTAGGGGACCGCACCGCCACTTCCCAGCAAATTAGGGACACTGTTGCTCCTGGGGTATCGGCGAGGACCATTCGCAACCGTCTCCATGAAGCTGGGCTACGGTCCCGCACACCGTTAGGCCGTCTTCCGCTCACGCCCCAACATCGTGCAGCCCGCCTCCAGTGGTGTCGCGACAGGCGTGAATGGAGGGACGAATGGAGACGTGTCGTCTTCAGCGATGAGAGTCGCTTCTGCCTTGGTGCCAATGATGGTCGTATGCGTGTTTGGCGCCGTGCAGGTGAGCGCCACGATCAGGACTGCATACGACCGAGGCACACAGGGCCAACACCCGGCATCATGTTGTGGGGAGCGATCTCCTACACTGGCCGTACACCACTGGTGATCGTCGAGGGGACACTGAATAGTGCACGGTACATCCAAACCGTCATCGAACCCATCGTTCTACCATTCCTAGACCGGCAAGGGAACTTGCTGTTCCAACAGGACAATGCACGTCCGCATGTATCCCGTGCCACCCAACGTGCTCTAGAAGGTGTAAGTCAACTACCCTGGCCAGCAAGATCTCCGGATCTGTCCCCCATTGAGCGTGTTTGGGACTGGATGAAGCATCGTCTCACGCGGTCTGCACGTCCAGCACGAACGCTGGTCCAACTGAGGCGCCAGGTGGAAATGGCATGGCAAGCCGTTCCACAGGACTACATCCAGCATCTCTACGATCGTCTCCATGGGAGAATAGCAGCCTGCATTGCTGCGAAAGGTGGATATACACTGTACTAGTGCCGACATTGTGCATGCTCTGTTGCCTGTGTCTATGTGCCTGTGGTTCTGTCAGTGTGATCATGTGATGTATCTGACCCCAGGAATGTGTCAATAAAGTTTCCCCTTCCTGGGACAATGAATTCACGGTGTTCTTATTTCAATTTCCAGGAGTGTAGAATATTTGTTGTAAAGTTTAGTGCGTAGTAGTTACTTTTGTGCTTTATTTATCAGAAAGCATATTGGTGCAAGGCTACTGCCCGTGACATTCAAGGTTAAGAAGGAAACTGTTTTGGTTTTATTTATAACAATTTAACGTTTATTATGTAATGGTTATTTTTGTTACTTTTTTTAGAACGTGAAAGTGGTTAAGTTTCCATTATTATGTTAAAATGTAAATTAATGTAGAATAAGCTGCAGCCAATCAGATGTACGGCTTCAGGGGAGCGAACTGCACTAGTCAATTGAGCGACGATGTTCGGCACGCCGGAGACGCGACAGGAGCCGGGCAGCGGGACGGTTCTGGGCTAGTCACCAAAGGGTAGCCTACAGTGCTGGTACAGACGCGAAAGCGGACAGTTTGGCTGGAGACACCAAAGTGGACAGTGCTGGGCGAGACGCGAAAGCGGACGGTCTATCTTTAGGTAGCTAGGGAGTCAAACGGCTCAAAAAATTTCGCGTTGTGTGATATCGCGGGACTTAGTCTTTAAGCGGTGAGAGGCCGCGCGCCTGGTGTAAACTCTAACTTTTTTCGTAGTTAACGAGGTTGAGTATTGGACTTGTAATTAGCGATGAGCTTGTGAATGTTCGAAATGTGTCAAATGGATATGCGCTCGAGTGTAATAGTAATTCTAAATACGACCACTTTCGCTAATAGTTGCCTTTCTGAATAAACATAATTCTCATCAAATCGCCACTGTGTGGCCTATATCATTAATGGGTCGTTAATTTAGCGCCAGATGTTATTTATACTGTTGTTATATATTATATTAACATTGAATGTTTCATACAACTCGTGCGCTTCAACCCCTAGACGAGTCTGAGCTAAGACATTTCGACGAAGAGGAACCGCATGGGAGCCCGAACATCTTTGGGATGTTGGCTCGCAACGTCAGTGTGCGATAACCAATCACAGACGGTACGTGTTGGTATATAAAATGTGACGGAAAGGTGGTGAAGGGGTGAGGGATTGGAGGACGCTGAAAATAGCAGAAAAGTCGTTGTCGTAAGGCGGACACGAAGCGATTTTTCTAACGTCCATAGCGGGCATGTTTACGGGAACAGCTAAGTTTGTGTACTCCATGGTTAAAATATACAAAGCATGTGAAACTGATGGTCTTCGTCTTCCAAACTGGCACTTAGGCAACGGTGGTTCACCGTCAGCTATAGAGGACAGGGTTGAACGACGGTCGTGCTGACTGATGTTCATTGGCGATGAAGGCTAGAATTTTCACGCTGTGTGTGGCAACTGGATATCAGGTGGCCTTTTCTGATTAATCACGTTTATTAGCTCTATCAGACTGCTGGTTAATGGCGTGTAGGGTATGAAACGCCTGCAGCCAAGCACACTCTAACAAGCGTCAAAAGCGCTCAAACTTAGAAGAAAGAGTGTTATCGTCTGAGGAAAGTTTTCTTGGCATTCGTGTGCCGTCAAAGGGTACGCCAGAGGGGAAGTGAGATGCAACAGAGCCAGCTGCAGGCAGCACGTCTATTATACGTTGTAGAGCAAAATACGGCCCACAAGCGTTGTGAAGCACACCCAGCTGGGAGCAATATAATAGCTAAAATGACCCTGAACACTATGGGACTTGACATCTGAGGTCATAAGTCCCCTAGAACTTATAACTACTTAAACCTAACTAACCTAAGGACATCAGACACATCCATGCCCGAGGCAGGATTCGAACCTGCGACCGTAGCGGTCACGAGGTTCCAGACTGAAGCGCCTAGAACCACTCGGCCACACCGGCTGGCTGGGAGCAGTATAGCAATTGCTGAACTGCAATATACTAGCGGAAGAATGGAAGCCTTTCCTCACTTGCCGTCATGCAAGTGTTTAGAGTATATGCCTCAAGCCCTAAACGAATGTAGTTTGGTGTGTGTGAGTACTCAGCCATTCGTATACTAAAATATTCTAATCTCAGTATCGCAGCCTGCTCCACGAACTCGTGACTCCTGAAGCGACATCTCGGAACGCAGTTCAGTTTCTGTTGTTCGACCATGCGGCGGGGAAGCCTGTCCTGAGGCACGAGAGCAGCTACCACAGGAGCAGAGTCGTGGAGGGATATCATGGTCACCTCGTCATCTGCACTGTCACGCTGTTGCAGTGCAGACTGCACTGACAGTGGAATTCAATTGATGCTACACTTGGCCCCACTCTTTGGGCTGTCAGTAGGACATCTGTTGCTTCACAGGGTGGGTAGCTCGACGCCGGCACAAAACTGTTCCTGATGTGTTACGGCTAAGGGCAAGAATAAAGAAGTTCATTGAAGAAATCTATTGTCGTCCTGACGTCTCATTTCGCGCTCCACGTTTGACAATCCACTTGTCATCTACCACTGGTGTCAAATCACTGATGCCACCATCTTAGAGCAACGTTTGAACCTTCAGTCTGCGGTATAGTGAATCAAAAACTTTTGGTTGAATTATGGTCATGGAGAAAAGGTTTATTTGATGGTCAAGCATTTTGTAAAATATATTTTATTGCAAGTAGATAACCAGTGGATTTCTATAGTTTTAGAGATAATGGAAGTCACGATTGGCTATTGCCTGTTAGTTGTGCACAGTGTAACTCTGACGAGCATTCAGTACGATGTACGAACTAGTTCTCGTACAATATTGTACATGAGATCATTGTGGGAATACACTCCTGGAAATGGAAAAAAGAACATATTGACACCGGTGTGTCAGACCCACCATGCTTGCTCCGGACAATGCGAGAGGGCTGTACAAGCAATGATCACACGCACGGCACAGCGGACACACCAGGAACCGCGGTGTTGGCCGTCGAATGGCGCTAGCAGCGCAGCATTTGTGCACCGCCGCCGTCAGTGTCAGCCAGTTTGCCGTGGCATACGGAGCTCCATCGCAGTCTTTAACACTGGTAGCATGCCGCGACAGCGTGGACGTGAACCGTATGTGCAGTTGACGGACTTTGAGCGAGGGCATATAGTGGGCATGCGGGAGGCCGGGTGGACGTACCGCCGAATTGCTCAACACGTGGGGCGTGAGGTCTCCACAGTACATCGATGTTGTCGCCAGTGGTCGGCGGAAGGTGCACGTGCCCGTCGACCTGGGACCGGACCGCAGCGACGCACGGATGCACGCCAAGACCGTAGGATCCTACGCAGTGCCGTAGGGGACCGCACCGCCACTTCCCAGCAAATTAGGGACACTGTTGCTCCTGGGGTATCGGCGAGGACCATTCGCAACCGTCTCCATGAAGCTGGGCTACGGTCCCGCACACCGTTAGGCCATCTTCCGCTCACGCCCCAACATCGTGCAGCCCGCCTCCAGTGGTGTCGCGACAGGCGTGAATGGAGGGACGAATGGAGACGTGTCGTCTTCATCGATGAGAGTCGCTTCTGCCTTGGTGCCAATGATGGTCGTATGCGCGTTTGGCGCCGTGCAGGTGAGCGCCACGATCAGGACTGCATACGACCGAGGCACACAGGGCCAACACCCGGCATCATGGTGTGGGGAGCGATCTCCTACACTGGCCGTACACCACTGGTGATCGTCGAGGGGACACTGAATAGTGCACGGTACATCCAAACCGTCATCGAACCCATCGTTCTACCATTCCTAGACCGGCAAGGGAACTTGCTGTTCCAACAGGACAATGCACGTCCGCATGTATCCCGTGCCACCCAACGTGCTCTAGAAGGTGTAAGTCAACTACCCTGGCCAGCAAGATCTCCGGATCTGTCCCCCATTGAGCATGTTTGGGACTGGATGAAGCGTCGTCTCACGCGGTCTGCACGTCCAGCACGAACGCTGGTCCAACTGAGGCGCCAGGTGGATATGGCATGGCAACCCGTTCCACAGGACTACATCCAGCATCTCTACGATCGTCTCCATGGGAGAATAGCAGCCTGCATTGCTGCGAAAGGTGGATATACACTGTACTAGTGCCGATATTGTGCATGCTCTGTTGCCTGTGTCTATGTGCCTGTGGTTCTGTCAGTGTGATCATGTGATGTATCTGACCCCAGGAATGTGTCAATAAAGTTTCTCCTTCCTGGGGCAATGAATTCACGGTGTTCTTATTTCAATTTCCAGGAGTGTATATGGCTAGGCCATGCCGCGAGTCGAGGTGGCTCATGATTAGATCTAATAGTTAAGTTACTGTATTTTGTCTTCTTGCTTTGCGAATGTTAGTTCTCAAAATGAGTGTTGTCAAGGGAAAGATTCGACCGAACGAGAGACGCAAGGTGTATCAGTTGCTGACGCAACACACACGTTGTTGTAAGAGGTAGTACAGTTAACAACAGATAATACAGAACTGCGTTGGTTGGTAGAATCACAGTCATCACAATGGGATGTAGATTTGTTGCCCCTTTCCCTGGTTAGGCTACCTAGGATGTGCAGGCCCTTGTGGGAGACCTTGAAATTTTGGGTGAGATGGAAGGTTGGTCTTCCATTGAATTATTGAGCTTTGATAAATGGAGATTAACTGAGGAAGCTACAGTTTATGTAGGGTGTACAGAAGTTCTTCAGGAAACCACAATATTCGAAGTATTTAATGGAGGGTTAATTGAGAAATAAACGAAAGGAAATAGTTCCATACACTACAGGGAACAATTAATAGTAATGACTAAGAGAAATACGGAAACGTCGTAATAATTTGCAGATAGGATAAGGAAAATAAATGGATGTAGCTATGAATTAGGACAGGATGCAGAGACATGGATGGACAGGGAGTCCGATGGATTTGTACAAAACAGTGCGGCTAGCTACACGGAATGAGAAGATTGACACGAATGGGGCATGTGAGGAGACAGTGTCGCCAGCATCAGGGTGATGTGAATAAACGAAGAGGTACTATAACATTTGAAAGTGGAGGACCAGGAGAGAATAAAATTTTAACGCTAACGGGGACCCCATGTCCAACTACGCTCAATCCCAGTAAGACTGGGTGCTACGAAACCGTGCGCAGAAGTGGACTGTACGATAATAGGATTATTCGGGAAAAAAAGAACGTTGCAGGATATTACTGGACATGGGGTCACATGTGTCGGTCGCCTGCAATGACCTGGTGAAACGTAATCAATGGGACCCACCACGGTATAGACTGCCTGAAGCGGGAGACATAGGTGTCACACTACGGACTGGTAGACACAAACATTTGACTGGATATGCTTCAATTCAAACAATGTGTAGAGATTGGGACACAAGTTAGTGGTAGGTATGACTTGATTCTACGATTACATTCTTGTATCAGTATTGTGCCATAACCAATGTTCGGCAACTCAAAGATTTGACAGAAAACCGTTTCAGTTAAGTAAAGCCATTGCCAGAGTAGCGACGTAGCGAGGGGAGTCTATCGCGAAAGACTAGCAGATTGACCTGTGGACCATCACACTAAGACTGCATTTGTACGACTGGGCACATCAGGACAGTGTTGTCTCTATCTTGCCAGTAGGAAATTTTTGTGTGGTGGAACCATTAGAGGAGAATGAAGTATTCGATCATTTGGGTTCTTTAGTTCAAAGAGGTATCGTATGCATACAAGAAATAATGAGTGAAAAGAAGGTATCTGTTTTTTTTCTAATATTAAGGCAGGGGATATAGGGTTAAAAAAGGGGTTCTTAATCGCTTACATTAATATCCTGGAAGAAGAGGAATGGGACACAAGTGCTGTCAGCCATATGCAATCGCCGAACGCCATTAACACTGCATTATGAGGAAAAGTGAATCACCTACAGGGAGGAAATAGGGAACGTATGGAAAAATTACTTTTGAAATTTAAGGATTTATTTTTTTCCAAAAGTGCCATTACCAGCTACGCATATTACACAACACCACACACCAATGGGAACTGAATCGCAGTCTACCACAAACCATAAACTATACCTAAGCATTGGAAGCCAATTTTGGAAGAATTTTTCGATCAACTACTTAAAGATAGAATAATTGAAGAATGTAGTTGTGCATGGGAGAGAGGAATAGTGGACGTGCCAAAGAAGCAACTGATGAAGCACGAAAATAAAGGTGTTGTTGTGATTACAGACATCTAAATGTGAAAATCGTACCAGACGCCTAGGCTTTGGACCATTTAGGGCAGTGCAAATATTTTTCAGCAATGGACCTGAAGAGTGGTTATCACCAAACAGAGGCTGGAACGCGGGATCGAAGGATCGACACAAAACAGCATTTTTGGCACTCTGGGGCACTACCAAATCAGAAGAATGCTTCTGGGATAAAAAAAAAGCAATTTGCACGTTTCAGAGATCGTTGGACCGAGTACTCCGAAGTTTAAAACCATGGCAATACTTATTGTATCTCATTGACATAATAATCTACGGGAACCATACAGAACACCATATGAAGGAAGTATTCCTAAGGTTAATGGCGGCGAAGTTCACAATCAGTGCAGAAAAGAGGTAGCATACCTAGGTCATATTAGAAATAAAGATGGGAATAAGATAGACCCAAGATTAATAAGAGCTGTACGTGAATTTCCTCTACCAGAATCTGTGAAGGACCTGTAATAGTTGTTAGGAATGGTGAACTACACTCCTGGAAATTGAAATAAAAACACCGTGAATTCATTGTCCCAGGAAGGGGAAACTTTATTGACACATTCCTGGGGTCAGATACATCACATGATCACACTGACAGAACCACAGGCACATAGACACAGGCAACAGAGCATGCACAATGTCGGCACTAGTACAGTGTACATCCACCTTTCGCAGCAATGCAGGCTGCTATTCTCCCATGGAGACGATCGTAAAGATGCTGGATGTAGTCCTGTGGAACGGCTTGCCATGCCATTTCTACCTGGCGCCTCAGTTGGACCAGCGTTCGTGCTGGACGAGCAGACCGCGTGAGACGACGCTTCATCCAGTCCCAAACATGCTCAATGGGGGACAGATCCGGAGATCTTGCTGGCCATGGTAGTTGACTTACACCTTCTAGAGCACGTTGGGTGGCACGGGATACATGCGGATGTGCATTGTCCTGTTGGAACAGCAAGTTCCCTTGCCGGTCTAGGAATGGTAGAACGATGGGTTCGATGACGGTTTGGATGTACCGTGCACTATTCAGTGTCCCCTCGACGATCACCAGTGGTGTACGGCCAGTGTAGGAGATCGCTCCCCACACCATGATGCCGGGTGTTGGCCCTGTGTGCCTCGGTCGTATGCAGTCCTGATTGTGGCGCTCACCTGCACGGCGCCAAACACGCATACGACCATCATTGGCACCAAGGCAGAAGCGACTCTCATCGATGAAGACGACACGTCTCCATTCGTCCCTCCATTCACGCCTGTCACGACACCACTGGAGGCGGGCTGCACGATGTTGGGGCGTGAGCGGAAGACGGCCTAACGGTGTGCGGGACCGTAGCCCAGCTTCATGGAGACGGTTGCGAATGGTCCTCGCCGATACCCCAGGAGCAACAGTGTCCCTAATTTGCTGGGAAGTGGCGGTGCGGTCCCCTACGGCACTGCGTAGGATCCTACGGTCTTGGCGTGCATCCGTGCGTCGCTGCGGTCCGGTCCCAGGTCGACGGGCACGTGCACCTTCCGCCGACCACTGGCGACAACATCGATGTACTGTGGAGACCTCACGCCCCACGTGTTGAGCAATTCGGCGGTACGTCCACCCGGCCTCCCGCATGCCCACTATACGCCCTCGCTCAAAGTCCGTCAACTGCACATACGGTTCACGTCCACGCTGTCGCGGCATGCTACCAGTGTTAAAGACTGCGATGGAGCTCCGTATGCCACGGCAAACTGGCTGACACTGACGGCGGCGGTGCACAAATGCTGCGCAGCTAGCGCCATTCGACGGCCAACACCGCGGTTCCTGGTGTGTCCGCTGTGCCGTGCGTGTGATCATTGCTTGTACAGCCCTGTCGCAGTGTCCGGAGCAAGTATGGTGGGTCTGACACACCGGTGTCAATGTGTTCTTTTTTCCATTTCCAGGAGTGTATTACTGCTGGTTCGCAAAAGAATTTCACCGCTACGGTCGCAGGTTCGAATCCTGCCTCGGGCATGGATGTGTGTGTGTGGTGCCTTAGGTTAGTTAGTTTTGAGTAGTTCTAAGTTTTAGGGGACTGATGACTTTAAACGTTAAGTCCCACAGTGCTCAGAGCCATTTTTTTTCTAAAAGAATATGCTGATATTACCAGACTGCTGATACAGTTGTTAGGAAAGTGATACTAAATTTTTGTGGCCAGAAGTGTTTCACGACGATTTTGAGTAAGAAGAAGAAGCTTTAACATCAAGTTCAATATTGGTATTTCCGGATTTTAATAGAGAATTTGTTTTAGATACCTCACAACTAGGGTTGGAATAGCTTTAAAGAAGATACACGAATGATGTACCCACATACTTCGTGATTTGTTTTTTTCATGCATTACAGTTTGTTACTAAACAACAACATTATCATTACAATTTAAAAAACTTATTAAAATAATACAGAACAATCGTAATCAGAACTCGAAGAGATTTAGCCGCGCGGGATTAACCGAGCTGCCTAGGGCGCTACAGTCATGGACTCTACGGCTGGTCCCGGCGGAGGTTCGAGTCCTCCCTCGGGCATAGGTCTGTGTGTGAGTTTGCCCTTAGGATAATGCAGGTTAAGTAGTGTGTAAGCTTAGGGACTGATTACCTTATCAGTTAAGTCCCATAAGATTTCACACACATTTGAACATTTTTGAACAGATTCAATCCATTAAAAACTAATTTTAACATTAATGCCACCAAGACAGGACTTGAAACCATAAGTATACATTTCCCAAAAACAAGAAGATTTCACACCAATGGGCGTGGCTGCAAGCAGGTTCAACAAACAATTTTATCAGCCAAATGAATTACGATGACAGCCATGAAATGTACTTACCGTTTCCGATCTTAAGTAACCGTTACGCAATTTGATAGTATTCATCTAAATACAAAAAGGATCACTAGTGAGACCACTTACTGTAGCTGTTGGACGGCCAATTAAAAATGTATGAGCCTTAATAAAAAATCCCTTTAGCAATAAAATACATATTTCCTCATACAGACAAACTGGGAAGGTGTTAAATTTAAATATAGATCCCGACCAGGACACTCCATCCAAACATTGAAAGTAACGTTTAATAAATATACAGTTGCCCAAAATTCAAGATAAGCTGGGTGTACATGCAATTGAAATTTACTTCCAAATGGTACCAACCAGCAGAAACAGTGACAATAACCATTAATAAAAATACATTTACCCACAGTTCCAGATAACTTGGAAATATATGAAATTGAAATGTACTTCATACTGGTACAAACCAGCAGAAACATTGAAAATAACCGTTCATAAATATACAATTGCCCATAATTCAAAGCAAGCTGAAAGCTACATCAGACGGCTATTACAGTCAACAAAGAACCAGCAACCAAGTTTCACAATAAGTGGAGTTACCTAATGACTGTAAACCAAGGTAGGGTTCAGCCGTTTAACAGGCCTTAAACTTAACCTGCTGGCAGGTAGTATTAAGAGTGTAAGGTTTAAATGAGTCGTTGAAGAGGTAAAGTGTGGAGGAACCTTAGACTAGGCAAATACACATTAAGCCCCCAGAGCTTATTAAATTCACCAAATAGAACAAACTACTGGTTCCTGCTTAATCGGCGACACACCGCCGTGACACGCATCAAACTATCAACTTTACGTAACTTGAGCCACCACGACGCGACAGGTATGGGCACCAGACTGCCTGCCCACCCTGACGCAGTGCGACGACCAAAGTGGCACCATGGCAAAAAGCAAACATGGCTCTGCTCTGCGCCCTAGGAACACATCGAAAGGGATCAGTAATCTGATCAAAGAAGTCTAACACACAAGACTCCCTAAGGAGAGAAAATGTGAACTAATTGCTCAAGCGGCTATTGATATAGGTTACAAGTTTAACGCTCCTTAAAGTTGCTGTTATTCGGAAGCAAAAATATCAGCACCTGCTGATGCAATAACTCAAACATACAGATCTACCAAGATTGCTTTGCGTCCCACACAGATTATGCCACAGCATAATTACCCTCATGGAACTTATAACAGGAACCACTCAAACACTTGTACGACATATGGCCTGGAGCACAAACTGTGATTAGTAACACTGGCCGATGATCATGCACTCAGTCGCTCGTAGGCACATTTATATAATAGGTACTATTTCATATACAACTGACATGGCCTTACAATAGCAAGTACTCAAAAACAAGAAAACACTTTAGTGCACTCAGGTGTGAAGGAGCTATGACTTGCAGTGTTCCAGTCAAGGCGTTATTGCCTCCAATACTTACAGACGGTCGTCCAGGTGCCGTAAAATTTAAGCTTGCAGAATAGGCCAGGAACTTGCCGGCCAGGTTCCACTCGACGTCCGTAGGTCTTCCCGTAGCCCGTCGCTAGGAAAACTTAAGCGAGCCGGCAAGGCTTGCCCCCAACCGATTTAACGTTTCGCGGCTTCTCGAAACCCACGCCGGACAGCCTGAGTTCGCCAAAAGCAACAACTTGGCCGCACGTGCCCTCCAGCCAACTCACTGCCCAGGCCCCGCTAAATCAATAACACACACGCACATCTCAACCAAAAACGTTAGCTCGCGGCACACGATCGAATCGATATCAGTAACCTAAGTAGTTAGTGGCGCTAGATTAGGCCGCCACGGCTGAGCTTTATCATGTGATGCATCAACCCATGAACTGGGATGGGTGTTGTCACAAGAGGAAGAAGGCGTAGAACATCTGGTAGCTGATGCATCAAGGCAACTAAACTCTGCATAAATAAATTATTCCGCATAATAGAAAGAGATGTTAAGCCTTACCTATGGAATCATATATTTCGAATGTTACTTTTTTTTCGTGGTAGACAATGGACTGTAAGGGTAAATGAATTTGGTTTCGAAGTCACACATAATCCTGGGAAGAAGTACGGAAATGCAAATGACTTAAGTACAACAGCAGCAGTATTACATAATGGAGGTAGTGAGCATGAGTAATATCATACAGGACAGAGAGCGGATGACGAATGTGAGCAGTATTTTAAGCAGTCGGAGTTTTGTAGTCGGATGGGTCGCTATGCAGAGCGACCAAGTTGGGGCCACGGGTAGAGGTATCAGCGATGCAAAGGAATAGAGTGCTACAAGAAGCTCATGATCGTATATTAGCAGGTCATGAAGGTTGCAAGTCTGCCAATAAAAGAGCAGCAGAAACATATTATTAGAAGAATAGGCAGACAGGTGTAAATCAGTATGTGCGGATTGCATACAGTGCGCACAGGGAGCGGATTTGTGTCAAACAAGAGTACTACTGCAAATGTTACCTGAGGCATTAACCCCATTAGAAACTCTGATTGTTGTTGTTTTAGACCCATTCAAACTAAAGGGAGTAAGTACATACAAAATACGTAGCAGTGGTCGTCATGCTAAACCAACTGCGGCACAAGCTCATCTGAATAATTGAATACTGAAGTTTTAACTGTCTGAAATAACATTAACAGACATGGGAATGAACTTTACGTAAGATCTATTCAAGGAACTGAATGAGATATTGAATGTGGAGAAGTTTAGGACGAGTCATTTTCATTCACAAGCCAATGGAAGAACTGAAAGAGAGCTTAGGAAAATCAGGAAGTTGCTTGGAGTTGTGTCTACCTACAACCCAAAACAGTATACGAATACAAGATTATCGTCATATGAGGCAGTATAAGGTCATAAAATGTCATCATCGTTCTACATTTAGAAAATGAATAAAGGAGGTATTAGAGAGCCTGTTAAAGAACTTTCCAGAGTGATTAGGCAAATTCTAAATAGAATACAGAGGGCAAATACACCAGCACTGGAGATACAGGAAGAAGCGTTGGGCCTTACAGCAACAATTCCCTCAGTATAAGTTTGGTCAGTGAGTGATTAAATCATCTTTGTATTCACCGAAGGGAAAGTCAAAGATGTCTTTTGTAAAGTATCATGGACCATACGAAGTGGTAGAAACTACGTCGCCAGTAAATGTCAAGATTCAGTTGCCGACGACAACGAACATTGTGCATGTAGTGTGACTGAAATCTTTTCACGGGTGACTGGAGTACATGGAGCATGCTAGAAATTAAGGAGTGAGATGACGCAGGTACTGGGGGTTATTCCACGTACGGGAAAGAAGAAGGTTTGGATCGACGCTGGATGTCTTCTTATGAGAACAATATTTGGCACAGCTAATGAGGAAGACATTCAAAGGATGAATGACACCTTACAAGAGGTTAAGCAGTGGGCAAAAGGAAACAAAGCCGTGAGTTATTGGTACATTACGAACATTGCAAGTTTAGAAAAGAACGTATTGAATAATACAAGACTACTATGGCAACTGACAGGAGAAATAATAAGATATGCCGGAGATAGTGAAGTAATAACGAAAAGAAGATAGTGTTTGGAAAATGCGAAGGAGAAAATGGTTCAAATGGCTCCGAGCACTATGGGACTCAACTGCTGAGGTCATTAGTCCCCTAGAACTTAGAACTAGTTAAATCTAACTAACCTAAGGACATCACAAACATCCATGCCCGAGGCAGGATTCGAACCTGCGACCGTAGCGGTCTTGCGGTTCCAGACTGCGAAGGAGAGTAACAGAACTACAGCAGGTTATGCTGCAGGCTGTAAGAGGTCAGCTAGGGGTAAGCTTCTTGTCGCCAGAGCAGCATTTGCAGGGTCTAAGGAAAGTAAGTAACTACCCCCGGAGATGGATCCTGAGCACATAAACGTACCTATTTATTTCAAGATATGCACAGTATTGGTTAGAACTGATGGAGCGGAAATTAACATTTCCATTTTTATACCAGTAGCAGGGAAACAAGCAAGTTACGAGTGCTACGTAGTTCATGAATATTTGGTCAAGTGGGGGATACTGAAGAAATTTTTAAGAGCAAAAATACAAATACTATTATTAATTTTAAAAGACAAGGGAAATGGATGAAGCAAAGTTACAAAAATCCTGCAGAGGGGAAATCATAGTCTGTCCTAATATAGTAATACGAGAGCCGCAGGATTGTTGCGCAGTGGAATTCCTAAGTGACAAAAGGAGGCAAGAGAAAGCAATAAGGAAGTCATCGAAGCGGAATCGTGCTTTCAGCTGGTCAAGATACGTTGGTTGTACGCTGCCTTTGACGGAGTGGTAATAGTGGTGAGTTGTTTCCAGCAGGGGAAGCTTACGTCTGCAAAGAGGCTAGGATTAAACAGGAGTGGCTTGTTATTAAATGGAACTGCGTTCGAGATAATACAGCCTACTTTCTATCTGCCAGCTACGATTTAAGGGATAACTTACCTGAATATTTTGCACCCTCTTTAGTATTAGCCAGAGAACCCTATGAAAGTGCTACCTGCTACAAGTCTAACCATTTTAAATCAAACTCTGTACCGAGAATTAATACAGTCTACAAGCACGCTTCTGAAGCAGCAGGATGGACGATTCTCCCTGAAAACGTTAATGCAGCATGTAAATATACATCGGGAGAACGAGTACTGAAAAGAGAGTCCTTGGGCTATTGTCATACCACTGAAGCACTTTTCTGCCGAGTGTCGTCTAATAGTTTAGTGACCCCAAGCACAGAAACTGCATAAGGAAGATGAACGCACAAAGGGACAGTATTAAGGATGGTTGCTACATTTGAGCTTGTAAGTTTGAAATTGAGAGTTAGAAGTTATTGTGCAAGAAGCCTGGTAATGAAATAAGTTCCACGGTGTTTGAGTTCAGGAGCAGGACAAGGAACCCAATAGAAATGTGTAAGATGAAGTCATAAGTTTAAGAAAACCGGTCGTCAGAATAATTGTTAAGAGGCGAAGAAGGCCAGAAGGGCTGGTCGCAAGGAACTCTGGTGTAAAAAATAATCTATTCTGGTCGACCTGAGAGACCAGGTCTCGATGAAAAAGAGAGCAATGCTGCATATAGACCGTATTCAATCAAAATGTATGCCAGAGCAGAAGTGCGCTGCAACAGAGCTAGCTGCGGACAGGCTAGAGTGCTATGCATTGCAAAGAAAAACACTATCACACAATGAAGGCTTTCACGACCAGATGTTTCAGCTGCCGAGAATTCTTCTGGGTTGTATGGCCGTGGTCCATTGAACTCTTCTATCCCTGACATTTCGTCCAAAGCTACGCTGCATAACGTCGGAGGTGCTCCTGGTTGTGCTAAGTCCCATTTACCACAGCAATATGACGAGTAAGAATTCTCGGCAGTTGAAAGAAAAACACTGCCAACAGGTCACTGTCAATAGGTGTCACAAAGCAGAGCCAGCTGGGCGCGGTATCATAACAGCTGACGCTTCAATACGCTACTGGAAGGATGGAAGCCTTTCCTCACTTGCCACCATGGACGTTTCAGAGTACATGCCTTAAACCCTAAATGAACACAGTCTGGAGCTTATCAGTATTTAGCCATTCATGAACTAATATATTCTCAGCCTATACCACGAGCATTTAGCACGCGGAGCAACATCCTCGAATGAAGTGTGGAGTCTGCTATTCGATCACAGGACGGGGCAACCTGCCTGAGCCATGAAGGCAGCCACCACCAGAGCAGAGAGCTACCTGCTCGCAGGGGGAAGGTCGTGGCCACCTCTGCAGTAACGTCAAATGCGTTGTCAGGCTGGCATCACAGTCGCAATCAGAGACGTTGCTGACAGTGTCAATCAAGTGATGCCATGCTCGGCCCTAATCTTTGCACTGTCAGCAATACCGCGCGCCAATTGTTTCGCATTAGAATTAAATAAATTTACTGTTATCCAGATGTCTTATTTCACTTTCCATGGGTGACAATCCATGGGTCAATAAACACCTGGTTTATATCACCTTTCCACGACGTATCAACAAATATACCTTATCCTTGAGGACCATGTCCACCCTCACATGGTGTTTCTTTTTCCTCAACACGATGGCATCTACCAGTAGGTCAGTGGAATATGTCACACAGACTGCACTGTACATGTGTGGTTTGAAGAGCGAGATAATGAGTTTCCCATACTCTCCTAATCACCAGACACACCAGAATTAAAACCAGTTGACAGACAGTGTGGCCAGCTTGATACGACAATTCCTGCATAGATTCTCAACCGAGGAATCAAGAGCAGCTGGCTACAGAACTGGTGTCAGCTTGGCTCCACATCGCTGTTGATACCTTCTAGAACCTTACTGACTTTTTCCTGCATCTCTTGCAGCGGTCGTGCACTGCAAAATGTAGTTATTCAGGCTTATGACAGGTGGTCACACTAATGAGCCTCGACAGTGTGTCAGGAAAACACCAGCCACCAGCAATCGTGTAAGCAATATTATCCATACCTTCAATACCTCGTGGGCTAACAGAACTCATATACATGGCGTTACCTGTACCTTAGACAGGGATGGTTTAAGGTCGCATGGATCCAGCACCACTAACGAACTTCCGTGTCCCTTTTCAGCAATCTCTACCTATGGTACTTTAATTATTATGGGAGTTCCACATCTAATGAAATCTTTTTTCACTAGTTTGTGAACTAGCTTGCCTTTTACGAAAAATACATCCATGTATCCCGAATATGAAATACATATTTTTACCAATACCTACATAGGCTGCGTGTGCAATGAAACTAACCAAGAACCAGGGTGTTCTGAGAGAGGACAAGTCACTCTTCCACCTATTTTTCATATACGGAAAATTATTAAAGATTTTATTACAATCTGACACACCCTGAGCAAGACTCTACAAAGTTAACAGTATGAGAACACATTGATGGAGCCTGGTCGGGCTCTAAAGGCATGAAGTATTTTTTATGGCTCTTAGCCCATAGAAACGGCATGTTTGGAGTTGTAAGCCATTGGCAGCGAGCCCATCCCTCTGTAAATCTGGCCAGACGGGCCCACAGCTGTACAGGGTAAACAGAACAGCTCTTTGTCGAGACAGATCTCCAGAAGAACAATGCCGCTATAACTGCACTGGCTCCAGCTGAAGGTTGGGCTGGGGCGACGAACTGAAGGGATGCATTTACACAGTGGAGTCGTAAACTGGGCATTGTGCAGAGCCACATTTAATAAAATTTCGCAAGTTTTCGTGTTCGCCGATACTGCAAATAGGCCTGTGACTCACTTCCATTGGCCACCTCCGTTGTATAAGAAACTTCAGCGTCTGAGAAACGTTTAGAGGTAGAATCTTTATTACACCTCAGAGCTAGGATTAACAAACTCCAATGCACAGGTAATTTTCGTAAAAACAATGCCCAGCACTGGAGACATTGAGCCGTCCGCTCTGGAAGGTGAGAGTGAGGTCTGGAAAGTGTAACCAAGGGTTTATGGTCCGTCAGGAGGGCTAACTTAAGACTGTATCTGTTTGCTTGTTGCCATGGGAAGCGACGCGACTTCGTAGAAAAAAATCTTCCCCCTCCATGAAAACTTAAAAAGAGCCAGTAATTGGCGGTTTATTCTCTTTCCTGAGATACTGGTTTCTTAACTCGTGCCCTCGTTCGACAGGAGTTTGTGCTGCCCTGTGGGAGGGGAGATTTAGCGACTCTACAGCGTTATGAGTGGCTCAAGATGGCGAGAAGGCGGTTTCGTTTGTGCACTTTACTGGAAAACAGATATTTTTCTGAACAGGTGCGAGGTTCTCGGGTGCTGGACTTCAGTCTGGTAATAGAGACTTCTGGCCAGTGGTCGGGCATGTCTGGTTGGTGCTTGGGACCCGTCCTGAGACACTTCACTTGTGAGTAGTTTAGACTGGTGAGCCAGTGGTGAAGTTCTTACTGTACCGATAGTGTGACTTCAAATGTCTGGTACCGCGCGTCGCGGAATTTTAATCCCCGCCGGACGTCCTGGACGTCGAAGACCACTAGAGGTCTCTGCACTATCGCGCCGTAAGCTGTGGCGGCGCGCGCCTCCTGGCCCGCATTTAGTGTGAGGGCGCCACAGTGGAACACGTGGTTCCAGCGGCCAATAGCGGCGCCCCTGGTAGAGTACTTGAGCGCCTGCCTCTCCTTCAGCCAGCAAGTCTGAACATGCGTAAGCGTTAGACAGCTTACTTTCTTGTTCTGCGTATGAGTGGACTTGGTTGCTAGGATATCTTGTGGCTCCATTGTTTAGATCTTGTTGTTGTTCTGTCCTTCATTGGTCGTGTCTGTCCTCACCAATTGTGTTGTTGTTCGCGGGCCGCTCCTGGGGTCTCGCTGCGCTTTTCGTCACTTCAACCCCGTGACCGTTCCGGTCGCAGTTACCACATTTTTGGCGATGAGGTAGACGGTGGTCGTTGTTGGTATGCAGGTGAAGTTGGTCTGTCTGCTGGAGCAACAGCAGCAGCTCATGCAGGAGCAGCAGCTGCAGTTAGACATCTTACAAAAGTCGCTGCAGTTGCCAACGGACAAACTCGATTCCCAGGACGCGTTACCACAACAGCTTCAGAGTCCTCGGGTGTCCGATGCTTTCCCGCGTCCGCCGTCGTTTCCACCCTTTAATGGCACTAAAGAGGACTGGGAAACCTACTTACATCAGTTGAAACAACATTTCACGGCTTTTCAAGGCACGATGACTCCTTGCAGCGGTTGTTGTTTTTGTCTTGGGCCTCTCCAGACACGTTCCTACTTCTCTGCCAGTTTGCACCGTTGTCCGATCCTGGGGCTTTGTCCTTCCAGGAGATCTGCCTTTTGCTGACAAACTATTAATCCCAACGCCACCATGTGGTCGCCCATCGGTTGGAGTTCCACCAGTACCATAAACAGCCTGGTCAATCGTATCGTTCCTGGGTCACGGACTTGCAGGGTCTCAGCCGTCGAAGCGATTTTACGTGCACCAGTCAGCAGTGTAAGGCTTCGTATGAGGACTCCCTGATCCAGGATGTGGTGGTTCAACTCGCTCCCGATCCTGAGGTCCGTACTGCGGCGTTGAAACTCGACAACCTCTCCTTGAAAGAGATTCTCCGCATTGCCCACTCCTTTGAAATTGCTCAAGCTGCTAATGAGCATCTTATGGCGCGACAATCTTTTGTTTGGACTCCTGCCTGTGACCAGGCCACCCGCACACTGCTGCAGCTACCCACAACGACCCTGTCTTGCAGCAGGTTCTCAACTACGTCGTCCATGGGTGGCCGTCTTATGTTACTCGTCGGATGCAGTCCGATTTCAGCCCCTGGCGCCACCTGTCCCACAGGCTCTCCGTGGTCGATGATGTCCCTCTGTTGGCCATGAATGCCCACTGGGTGGTCCATTTAAAGGCGATGCTGAAGTCCGCCCCTTGCCTTACTCCCTTCTCTCCAGACCGCCCTTGGTTGTGGCGGATGATGCGTCGGCATACCGCATTGGGGCTGTCCTCGAAAACCGGGATGCCGATGGCTCCGAACAGCCCATCGCTTATGCGTCTAAGACGTTGACTCCAACACAACAGAACTACTCCCAGATTGAAAAGGAGGCCCTAGCGATCGTTTTCGCCGTCCATAAATTTCACACCTATCTCTTTGGGCAAAGTTCATCCTCCTGACGGACCATAAACGCTTGGTTATACTTTTCAGACCTCACTCTCACCTTCCAGAGCGGACGGCTCAATGTCTCCAGTGCTGGGCATTGTTTTTACGAAATTATGCTTACACCATCCAGTACAAGCCCACTGCCCACCATGCTAATGCGGACACTTTGTCACATCTCCCAGCAGTCCCCGATGATGCCTTTGACCAACATGAGGTCCTCTGCTTTAACATTGATTCCGCCCACCGGGATGCGCTGGACGGTCTGCTCACATTGCTGCGGCTACCCGCCGCGACCCTGTCTTGCAGCAGGTTCTCAACTACATGGTCCATGGGTGGCCGTCCTATGTTAGTCATCGGATGCAAGCCGATTTCAGCCCCTGGCGCCACCTGTCCCAGCGGCTCTCCGTGGTTGATGATGTCCCTCTGTTGGCCACGGAGTCGGATGCCCACCAGGTGGTCATCCCTCCGGAATTGCAGCTTCGGGTGCTCGGTTTGTTACACCGCAGGCACTGGGGTATGTCCTATATGAAAGTTTTGGCTCGCCGGCATGTTTATTGGCCCGGCATTGATGGCGATACTGAGCGCCTGGTCCGTGGGTGCACTGTCTGTGTGCGTCACCAGGCAAGCCCTCCTCAGTCGTTTGCACCCTGGCCTGTAACTCGCCGGCCCTGGGATCGCATCCATATCGATTTTGCGGGCCCATTATTGTGGTCCATGTGGTTACTCATCGTTGATGCCTACTCCAAATACCCATATGTTGTCCGCATGGCTTCCACCACCACGGAGGCTGCACTCACGGCCCTGCCCCGGGTACTCGCCATTGAGGGCCTGCCACACACGTTGGTCTCCGATAATAGTCCCCAATTCACGGTATCCTCCTTCCACGACTTCTGTCAGGCCAACGGTATCAAACATACCTGTAGCCCCCCTTTCCACCCTACGTCCAGTGGCGTGGCGGAGAGGCTTCCCCGCACTTTTAAACACCAGTTGACTAAGGTGGTCGACACATCTCCAATCATGTCGCACTACGCCAATTGACGGACGCGGTCCAGCAGAGCGCCTTCATGGGCGACAGCCGTGGACCCTGCTCCATTTGCTGATGCCATCATCCTCCCGGCCCCGCTCCCGGCCCTCGCAGCGGTATGCCCCTAGCAAGGCCGTGTGGGCCCGCGAGTACGGGCGCAAGACGGGTCGGACACATGCCACGGTCGTCGCGGCCCATGGGCGGTTTGTGACGTCGGTGCAGACGTCGAAAGGGTTGGAGCGCCGCCATCATAATCAGCTCGTTCTGCGTGCCGCCACGGGACTCGCGCCACCTCAACTTTCCCTACCTTCTTCAGGTACGGACTTCGTCCTCGAGTCACTGTCCCTGCCCCCGGTTGCCGTCTCCCCTATATGGTGAAACTTCCGTAGATTATCAAAGTCTGTTCAGCGTCAAATCTATTCAGATGGCGTTATCCACATTTTTACGGCCAGAGTACTTGAATTACTTGTGTCACCCAAGATACGTGTCCAATGCGGTTTTAAGCCAACAGTTAGTTGCTTACGGTATACAATAAAAACTTTTTTAACATAATTTGTATCTGTGTTTTGCGAAAGTAAAAGTTGTTAGTATACTAAATTTTGCACACATTCTCAATAATTTTTATATAGCCCAAACAGTGTTACGTTTCAGTACTCACTCTCGTTTTCACCAAATGGGAAGTGTAAGATGACAATCTTTTTTTTACTATCGCTTGAATTACTGGCAAGTAATGACGGTTGGTCGACTTCGAGGAGCTTACTGTGGTATATGTGTGTTCAGATTCGAATTTGGTGACATCGGAATAGTTAACCTATAATTAGGTTTCCTTCTTGAAACGTGCCAGCACAGCTTGAGGGTCTTTGTGACGGCTGAAGATGTGCTTGTGCCGAAATGTAATCAGTATCAACTAAGTCGCAACGTTCTACAAATGAATACGAAGCGCTTCTTCTTTAATCAACTACTTATTTGTATCCCTATGTGTAATACTGTATTACAATAGACTGTCTGTACAGCTTGTTATCATTTATCCAACTGAAGATGTTTTTGACAGCTCTATACACGTGTTCTGCTGTAGGGTGAGGTCTACATCACTGTCACGGACATGCGTTATTTGGCGGTGCACCGTGCTACAAATGGTTCAAATGGCTCTGAGCACTATGGGACTTAACATCTGAGGTCATAAATCACGTAGAACTACTTAAACCTAACTAACCTAAGGACATCACACACATCCATGCCCGAGGCAGGATTCGAACCTGCGACCGCTGCAGTCGCGCGGTTCCGGACTGAAGCGCCTAGAACCGCACGGCCACACCGGCCGGCCACCGTGCTACACTAAACTGAGATGTCGACTCACTGAGGCTACACACTACCCGCCTACCTACCGCAACTCTTAGTTGTACTGCAATCGCCATCCTACCTTAAGGTGCGCGGCGTCCATCCTTACACAAGTCACATGCAAAATCGATGGCGGAAAACTCGCGAACAGATTTGTGTTGCTAATTACTAAATTATTATATGGTTTAACTATCCCAACCATCATTCGCCGTCGAAGCAGACGTCCGGTTATACATCACTCAGTTGTAGTGATATTTTATAACGGAACACCACGTAAGACTCTATCGGACGCAATAAACTCAGTATTTAATTCGAAATGAATTGCATGCAACAAATCAATGTAGAAATCAGACTGTGTAGATACAGTAGAACGTGACTCACCTGTTGTATTTAATATGGTAGGATATAATTCGGACAATCGTCTACTTATTTCTCCATCTCCCTGACGGGATTCCTCAACGTATACCTCCGATATTTTGTTTTGACTATATATTTTCTCGCTAATGGCATCTAATCCAGTGAAAGCGTGCTTAGAGGTAACTCCTCGAGCACATGTCTTTCCTTTTAATTCACAATTTACGACAGTATAGCTTTGTATTATGGCCGTTTTTAAGTCATTGCAATACTTTTTTTTGTACTTGTATGTAACTCGGCACTGTATGCAACTAATTGGTATCTAACTGCTAGAGTTTTTCACTACATTTAGTTCTCTTCCTCCATACAGTTGGTCAGTACGAACATTCTGTTAAAATAACATTCAGTTTAAAATTACTTTTCTACTAAAAACAACTGTCACAGTAGATCGGCAACTCCGTTAAAAAGAAGTATTTAGTATACCAATAAGATTTAATTACTTCACAATACATACCGCAACAAAAACATATGAATAAATTCAATTTGGCTTTAACATACCTCATCAGAGTCGTTTGTGTGGCTCACAACACCGCAACGAGTGACGAGAAACTGGATCGGTGCACTCGGTGAACAGGATTGGTGTTGGTATGTGCACAGATGACGTTGCCACTACCTGCTGCTGTGGCGTAGTCTTCGACCTAATGAAGCAGCCATTACCCTTTTGTAGTATCGGCCGCCGTTTTTCCGAGTTTCAAACTTTACAGATTCGTAATTTTCATGAATTAATAATATCGACAAAATGTTACATCCGATATTTCTTTATCTCCTCATGTTGTTGTTGTTGTTGTGGTCTTCAGTCCTGAGCCTGGTTTGATGCAGCTCTCCATGCTACTCTATCCTGTGCAAGCTTCTTCATCTCCCTGTACCTACTGCAACCTACATCCTTCTGAATCTGCTTAGTGTATTCATCTCTTGGTCTCCCCCTACGATTTTTACCCTCCACGCTGCCCTCCAATACTAAATTGGTGATCCCTTGATGCCTCAGAACATGTCCTACCAACCGATCCCTTCTTCTGGTCAAGTTGTGCCACAAACTTCTCTTCTCCCCAATCCTATTCAATACCTCCTCATTAGTAACGTGATCTACCCATCTAATCTTCAGCATTCTTCTGTAGCACCACATTTCAAAAGCTTCTATTCTCTTCTTGTCCAAACTATTTATCGTCCATGTTTCACTTCCATACATGGCTACACTCCATACAAATACTTTCAGAAATGACTTCCTGACACTTAAATCTATACTCGATGTTAACAAATTTCTCTTCCTCAGAAACGCTTTCCTTGCCATTGCCAGTCTACATTTTATATCCTCTCTACTTCGACCATCATCAGTTATTTTGCTCCCCAAATAGCAAAACTCCTTTACTACTTTAAGTGTCTCATTTCCTAATCGAATACCCTCAACATCACCCGACTTAATTCGACTACATTCCATTATCCTCGTTTTGTTTTTGTTGATGTTCATCTTATATCCTCCTTTCAAGACACCATCCATTCCGTTCAACTGCTCTTCCAAGTCCTTTGCTGTCTCTGACAGAATTACAATGTCATTGGCGAACCTCAAAGTTTTTATTTCTTCTCCATGGATTTTAATTCCTACTCCAAATTTTTCTTTTGTTTCCTTCACTGCTTGCACAATATACAGATTGAATAACATCGGGGATAGGCTACAACCCTGTCTCACTCCCTTCCCAACCACTGCTTCCTTTTCATGCCCCTCGACTCTTATAACTGCCGTCTGGTTACTGTACAAATTGTAAATAGTCTTTCGCTCCTTGTATTTTACCCCTGCCACCTTTAGAATTTGAAAGAGATTATTCCAGTAAACATTGTCAAAAGCTTTCTCTAAGTCTACAAATGCTAGAAACGTAGGTTTGCCTTTCCTTAATCTTTCTTCTAAGATAAGTCGTAAGGTCAGTATTGCCTCACGTATTCCAGTATTTCTACGGAATCCAAACTGATCTTCCCCGAGGTCGGCTTCTACTAGTTTTTCCATTCGTCTGTAAAGAATTCGTGTCAGTACTTTGCAGCTGTGGCTTATTAAACTGATTGTTCGGTAATTTTCACATCTGTCAACACCTGCTTTCTTTGGTATTGGAATTATTACATTCTTCTTGAAGTCTGGGGGTATTTCGCCTGTTTCATACATCTTGCTCACCAGATGGTAGAGTTTTGTCAGGACTGGCTCTCCCAAGGCCGTCAATAGTTCCAATGGAATGTTGTCTACTCCGGCGGCCTTGTTTCGACTCAGGTCTTTCACTGCTCTGTCAAACTCTTCACGCAGTATCGTATCTCTCATTTCATCTTCATCTACATCCTCTTCCATTTCCATAATATTGTCCTCAAGTGCATCGCCCTTGTATAGACCCTCTATATACTCCTTCCACCTTTCTGATTTCCCTTCTTTGCTTAGAACTGGGTTTCCATCTGAGCTCTTGATGTTCATACAAGTGGTTCTCTTATCTCCAAAGGTCTCTTTAATTTTCCTGTAGGCAGTATCTATCTTACCCCTAGTGAGATAAGCCTCTACATCCATACATTTGTCCTCTAGCCATCCCTGCTTAGCCATTTTGCACTTCCTGTCGATCTCATTTTTGAGACGTTTTTATTCCTTTTTGCCTGCTTCATTTACTGCATTTTTATATTTTCTCCTTTCAACAATTAAATTCAATATTTCTTCTGTTACCCAAGGATTTCTACTAGCCCTCGTCTTTTTACCTACTTGATCCTCTGCTGCCTTCACTACTTCATCCCTCAAAGCCACCCATTCTTCTTTTACCGTATTTCTTTCCCCCATTCCTGTCAATTGTTTCCTTATGCTCTCCCTGAAACTCTGTACAACCTCTGGTTCTTTCAGTTTATCCAGGTCCCATTTCCTTAAATTCCCACCTTTTTGCAGTTTCTTCAGTTTTAATCTACAGGTCATAACCAATAGATTGTGGTCAGAGTCCATATCTGCCCCTGGAAATGTCTTACAATTTAGAACCTGGTTCCTAAATCTCTGTCTTACCATTATATAATCTATCTGATACCTTTTAGTATCTCCAGGGTTCTTCCATGTATACAACCTTCTATCATGATTCTTAAACCAAGTGTTAGCTATGATTAAGTTGTGTTCTGTGCAAAATTCTACCAGGCGGCTTCCTCTTTCATTTCTTAGCCCCAATCCATATTCACCTACTACGTTTCCTTCTCTCCCTTTCCCTACACTCGAATTCCAGTCACCCATGACTATTAAATTTTCATCTCCCTTCACTATCTGAATAATTTCTTTTATTTCATCATACATTTCTTCAATTTCTTCGTCATCTGCAGAGCTAGTTGGCGTATAAACTTGTACTACTGTAGTAGGTGTGGGCTTCGTATCTATCTTGGCCACAATAATGCGTTCACTATGCTGTTTGTAGTAGCTTACCCGCATTCCTATTTTACTATTCATTATTAAACCTACTCCTGCATTACCCCTATTTGACTTTGTATTTATAACCCTGTATTCGCCTGACCAAAAGTCTTGTTCCTCCTGCCACCGAACTTCACTAATTCCCACTATATCTAACTTTAACCTATCCATTTCCCTTTTTAAATTTTCTAACCTACCTGCCCGATGATGGGATCTTACATTCCACGCTCCGATCCGTAGAACGCCAGTTTTCTTTCTCCTGATAACGACATCCTCTTGAGTAGTCCCCGCCCGGAGATCCGAATGGGGGACTATTTTACCTCCGGAATATTTTACCCACGAGGACGCCATCATCATTTAATCATACAGTAAAGCTGCATGCCCTCGGGAAAAATTACGGCCGTAGTTTCCCCTTGCTTTCAGCCGTTCGCAGTACCAGCAAAGCAAGGCCGTTTTGGTTATGGTTACAAGGCCAGATCAGTCAATCATCCAGACTGTTGCCCTTGCAACTACTGAAAAGGCTGCTGCCCCTCTTCAGGAACCACACGTTTGTCTGGCCTCTCAACAGATACCCCTCCGTTGTGGTTGTACTTACGGTACGGCTATCTGTATCGCTGAGGCACGCAAGCCTCCCCACCAACGGCAAGGTCCATGGTTCATGGGGGGGGGGATCTCCTCATATGTAACTACTTATTTATTTCGTGATAACTTTCTGCTGTTTTCTTCAGTACTAAGGACAACAGCAATAATCGTTGTTAATCTTCCACTAGATGCTAATTTCTCCTTGCCCTCCATCTAATATTGACCTTCCTTAATATTTATTCTTTTATAACACAGAATTATTCTAGTTCCCGTCACGGTCACCAGAATGCAAAGTTCCACTCCAGGTATACACGATGCTAGGGGTATAAATACAAATCGTTGATATCTTAATATGTAACAACTTTCGTGTGTTTATTATTTCTTTCCCTGCGTCAAACAGTCTTCCCGCAAACACACCACATAGTTTACTACCCGATGTTTTCTGCACTGTCGTAATTGCACCATCAAGTCGACTACGCCTGTCAGTGTGAAGCAACCGTTTTGTGTCCACGCATTCATACTTCAACATCTGACAACCTGCCCTTGGGAAAATAAGCATTAATAGCTTGCTCTTGCCACATCTAAAAACATTCTACAATTAATGGAAATCATTATTATTTTGCTGATGAAGTGAATTATGCTATAATGTAATGTTGTCCAGCCTATGCTAACCTTTCGATTTCACAGTAGAAATTGCAGCCTACGTCCTCAATTAGTTGTAGGAAATATTCCAATGTCTGCCTTCCTTTTCACACTCTGCAGCTCCCTCTAATATCATAGAAGTTATTCCATGAAATCTTAATAGATGTCGTACCATCCTGTCCCTTCATGTTTTCCACATATTCCTCTCCTCATCGATTCTCCGGAGAACCTCCACAATCCTTACCTTACAAGTCCACCCAACTTTCAACGTTCATGTGTAGCACGATATCTCAAATGTTTCGATTCTCTTCTGTTCCGCTTTTCCCACTGTTCATGTTTCACTATGATACAACGTTGTGATCCAAACGTACATTCTCAGTGAAGGCGCATTTATTTATGTGATGTCTGTTCCTTCGAATATGTGGGACACAAAAATGCGCTTTTAAGATAATTAATAAACATTTGGTTTCAGATGCACGTTTCATCCGAACTCTGGCGGGAATCATGATGAGGCTATGAGCAATGACGGTAATGGTCAGCGGTATTAGTAAGCGAGAAGTTGGGTATTTGGAGCACGCTTGACGTGAGGTGCCCATCACGTTAAGCGCGAAATCCAGGTTTGAGTCCTGGCTTGCACAGATTTTCAGTTGTCGCCACAGAATTAATTTCAAAGTCCGATAGCGGCGAAGATCGGAAGATTAATTTCCTCGTTACGATTGACTACTTGATCATGAAAGCTGTCTGTTCTTTCGGCCATGTCCGAAAGAACTTACACCACACATATGAAAATTATTCTTGTTTCAACATGGTATAAGTCAACCATGACGGCATACGAACACCTTACAAACTCAATCTTTAGGGAAATGCTTCACAGTTAGTGAGGGAGCCAATGATAATGTAACTTTTGAACGTCAGATAACTACCTCTCTTCCCGCATTACAACGATTCCACTGTTTCCCGCGTCCCCCAGACAAGCTTTTTATGCCTCGCACTGCTAGTGTTGCCACCTGTTGTCTGTAGGTGGTTATTGTAAGTTGACGTAGAAAATAGGCGGTGCCCACATTTTTATGTGACTGGACCGTGTATATGTTTAAGTGGTAAGGTTGTGGTATGATACTGACATGGTGAATTTTGGTTCATGTGTGAAAACAATGTATTCCTATGTGTCTAACACGAGAGCGCTTTTTCAGAGTATTGATTACGTACGCATTTACTAGAATATCAAGTTATTTATACATCAAATTTGGCAGTCCACAACAACACAAGAAATAACAAAAATACTGGTGGAAATACACAGGGTAATTCCATAACGACCTTAAAAAATTCTTATTCGAGATATTAGTGTGGACTGTAGTCCACGGTGAGTGAAACAGAGATTAGCATGACGGAATAGTCTGCTGCAGAACACCTTCAAACCCGACCGCCACTAACTATGCGTTATTTAGAGTTTTGAATTTGTAGAAGAAATCTGATGTATTACAAGTTTTTAATGTTTCATATACTACAAACATTGATACTGTATAAATAACAGCGTTCTTTATTCTCCTATATTTGTATGAATAGCTGCACTCTCCAACTAGGAGGCAAATTCTGTTCTCGGTGTACGTCTTTTCTCCTAATGAACGTGTTTTCGGTACCAAGAGTTGAACTTTATCGGCGACCGCGCCATCGGGTTTGGACTTGATTGTGGTCTAAATATGACATTGTTTGGAGACGCCGGGTACTTGAAAACCATCACATGAACGTGGCTCTAATTATTCAACGTAAAAGCCGTCACCTACACCAGTAGACTACCAACAGCATATCTAGGAGACACGTACGTTCCAAAACAGCAGTGGGACAACTGCATATCAGGTATCAATTAGCGTTTTCCGGAGACGCTTGTAAGGGCTCGACGAAATACCTGAAAGGACTCGACAGTGCTCCCAAATAGGAAATGTGGGATAGAATGAAGTATTTGCAAATGTGTACTTTTACTTGGCGGAACAGTCTAACAGTGGTTCGAAATCAACGAGCAGAAGCTCAGTCCTGCGACAAGCTACAGGCCAACCTGAAGAAAACTTCCGACAACAATCAGGTACAAACCCACCTAGCACAAGAACAATTGTTGAACGGGGCACAATGTAACGGAAACAACACAACTGTACAGAACGTTTTGACCCTTTGCCACATCCTGAATCCTAACACGACAGATACCGACAAAATCCTACACTTGAATAAAGAAGTGGCGAAAGACATGTAAACGTAAAGGACATCACAATGAAATTACAGTGAAACCCAGACCAATAGCTGCTTACAGGCGTTGATAAATATCGACGGGGACAGTTGGAAATGCGTGCCCCGACCGAGACTCGAACCCAGGATCTCCCACTTACATATCCGAAAGAACAGATACCATCTTCACAAATCACAATGAAAGGAGAATTCTTGAAGTGATGCCAGAGAATCGAGGAAATGTAATAGAAAAGAGTCGGACGAAAGAAACGTGACCGAGTATCGAATGTGGTAGCTATACCAGTTGTGGAAGACCACCACGAGTTGACGTTTCTCCCACGAAAGGTAGAAAAAGAATCGTAATGGCAGGCGCAACTACCGGACTTAGTACGCAAGAGAAAGCAACCTTAAATGTTTACCCGACATGCCGGAAGGAAACAGGGAATTCAAATATGAAGAAGGACTACAATCAGTTTCAGAATCAGTAACTTATTGCAGACCTACGTTCCGGCCATAGCACAGTCATCATCGGTGCATTACCAGAAACAACATACAGGTTTAAACATGTCAGAGAATGAATACGTGGCAATTGGCGTCAGGATTTACATGGCAGAGTTTTGTTTCTGCCATTTAAATGCTTGCGTCAATTATCACATGATTATGCTCCGTATGACTCTTCTGATAATGCTCCGACGATGGCTATGTTAGAGTCGAAATCCAGATCTGCAATAAATTACGGATTTTGCCATTGACTGCTGTCTAGACTGAATGTGTTACAACACTCCTTCCCGTGAACTTGAAGAAAAACTAGTCATCTATCTCTTTATCTTGAATTCATTCATACAATTCGCACACAAAGTTGTGAACGGTTTGTTAATATCGTGCTGTCTATGTTTTAATTCTTCAGCAATTAGTGCACCGAGTAGTGTAGGTCAATTTTGCCAACTTTTAATATCAAAAATACGACTCCTGCCACTGGCGTTGACGTTGGTGGCGTATTTTGCGCTGTTTATTTTCTGGTACAGCTTATCTTCTTGCTGTGCTGAGACGGTCGTGTTGAATTACTTAATAGTATTAAAGATATGGCAAGTCTAAAGGCAGAAATAGGTTTTGTTTCATTTTAGTTAGAAATACACTCCTGGAAATTGAAATAAGAACACCGTGAATTCATTGTCCCAGGAAGGGGAAACTTTATTGACACATTCCTGGGGTCAGATACATCACATGATCACACTGACAGAACCAAAGGCACATAGACACAGGCAACAGAGCATGCACAATGTCGGCACTAGTACAGTGTATATCCACCTTTCGCAGCAATGCAGGCTGCTATTCTCCCATGGAGACGATCGTTGAGATGCTGGATGTAGTCCTGTGGATCGGCTTCCCATGCCATTTCCACCTGGCGCCTCAGTTGGACCAGAGTTCGTGCTGGACGTGCAGACCGCGTGAGACGACCCTTCATCCAGTCCCAAACATGCTCAATGGGGGACAGATCCGGAGATCTTGCTGGCCAGGGTAGTTGACTTACACCTTCTAGAGCACGTTGGGTGGCACGGGATACATGCGGACGTGCATTGTCCTGTTGGAACAGCAAGTTCCCTTGCCGGTCTAGGAATGGTAGAACGATGGGTTCTATGACGGTTTGGATGTACCGTGCACTATTCAGTGTCCCCTCGACGATCACCAGTGGTGTACGGCCAGTGTAGGAGATCGCTCCCCACACCATGATGCCGGGTGTTGGCCCTGTGTGCCTCAGTCGTATGCAGTCCTGATTGTGGCGCTCACCTGCACGGCGCCAAACACGCATACGACCATCATTGGCACCAAGGCAGAAGCGACTCTCATCGCTGAAGACGACACGTCTCCATTCGTCCCTCCATTCACGCCTGTCGCGACACCACTGGAGGCGGGCTGCACGATGTTGGGGCGTGAGCGGAAGACGGCCTAACGGTGTGCGGGACCGTAGCCCAGCTTCATGGAGACGGTTGCGAATGGTCCTCGCCGATACCCCAGGAGCAACAGTGTCCCTAATTTGCTGGGAAGTGGCGGTGCGGTCCCCTACGGCACTGCGTAGGATCCTACGGTCTTGGCGTGCATCCGTGCGTCGCTGCGGTCCGGTCCCAGGTCGACGGGCACGTGCACCTTCCGCCGACCACTGGCGACAACATCGATGTACTGTGGAGACCTCACGCCCCACTTGTTGAGCAATTCGGCGGTACGTCCACCCGGCCTCCCGCATGCCCACTATACGCCCTCGCTCAAAGTCCGTCAACTGCACATACGGTTCACGTCCACGCTGTCGCGGCATGCTACCAGTGTTAAAGACTGCGATGGAGCTCCGTATGCCACGGCAAACTGGCTGACATTGACGGCGGCGGTGCACAAATGCTGCGCAGCTAGCGCCATTCGACGGCCAACACCGCGGTTCCTGGTGTGTCCGCTGTGCCGTGCGTGTGACCATTGCTTGTACAGCCCTCTCGCAGTGTCCGGAGCAAGTATGGTGGGTCTGACACACCGGTGTCAATGTGTTCTTTTTTCCATTTCCAGGAGTGTATTTTACTAAAATTTTGGCTTGTATGTTATCCTGAGAGCTATTTCCTATCATTGTTCTTTCCCAATTAGATGCTCGTCCAAGGTTTTTCCGACATCGTTTTTGATGGAGTAATTTGATACCAGTAAGAAGTTACGCTCTAGACGCTGAATATTTAACCGTATAATTTTCACTACGGGTTGCAGTACTTCTCCCGTTAACACTATCGTCGATTGGAAGTCTTTCGATATCATAATGGCTGTAGATAGTGTAATTACCTGTTGACAATAAGTAGGCCTCTTATGTAGGTATTGTGGTCGTATTCACAAGCTCCGATAATACGAAACCGACGTACCTCTCTTAATTAATGATAAGCTGATGGCATTGGGTAGCATTGCTCATGATGAGGCAGTGTTCGTTCCAGTTAACCATGGATACTTTTTATACTGTCATCTTGTTTTTTGTCATCGGTCTTCTCAGTGGTTTGATGCGGCTCCCTATTACTTTTCTTCCTGTAGCAAACTCTTCATCTCTGATTAACATTTACACCCGATGCACGTTCATTTTCTCGACCATTCTACGGAGAACCGTGCCGTTTCACATCTCACCAGTGCACCCAATGTTTCATTTCCTTATATGCCACCACATCTCCAACGACTAGATTTCCTTCTGTTCCCGTTTTCAGCGCACAGTCCATCACTGCCTTCCATGCAATTCCGTGCTACAAATATACTTTTTGAGAAATTCGTTCCTTATAATAAATTCGATTTTTAACACTAGAAGGTTTCTTTCACCCGGAAATACCGTCATTGTCTGTGATAGTACTCTTTTTGTGTTTTCCTTCCTTTGCGCGTCATTCGTTATTTTGATTCCAAGGTACATACACTACTAGTCATTAAAATTGCTACACCACTAAGATGACGTGCAACAGACGCGAAATTTAACCGACAGGAAGACGATACTGTGGTTTGTAGATGATTAGCTTTTCAGAGCATTCACACAAGGTTGGGGCCGGTGGCGACACCTAAAACGTGCTGGCATGAGGAAAGTTTCCAACCGATTTCTCATGCACAAACAGCAGTTGACCGGGGTTGCCCGGTGAAACGTTGTTGTGATGTCCCGTCTAAGGAGAAGAAATGCGTACTATCACGTTTCTGACTTTGATAAAGGTCGGGTTGTAGCCTATCGCGATTGCGGTTTATCGTATCGCGACATTGCTGCTCGCGTTGGTCGAGATCCAATGATCGTTAGGAGAATATGGAATCGGTGGGTTCAGGAGGGTAATACGGAACGCCGTGCTGGATCCCAACGGCCTCGTATCACTAGCAGTCGAGATGACAGGCATCTTATCCACATGGCTGTAAAGGATCGTGCAGCCACGTCTCGATCCCTGAGTCAACACATGGGGACGTTTGCAAGACAACAACCATCTACACGAACAGTTCGACGACGTTTACAGCAGCATGGACTATCAGGTCGGAGACCACGGCTGCGCTTAACCTTGACGCTGCATCACAGACAGGAGCGCGTGAGTTGGTGTACGCAATGACGAACCTGGGTGCACGAATGGCATAACGTCATTTTTTCGGATGAATCCAGGTTCTGTTTATAGAATCATGATGATCGCATCCGTGTTTGGCGACATCAGACATCACGGTGAACGCACATTGGAAGCATGTATTCGTCATCGCCATACGGGTGTATCACCCGGCGTGATGGTATGGGGTGCCATTGGTTACACGTCTCTGTAACCTCTTGATCGCATTGACGACACTTTGAACAGTGGACGTTACATTTCAGATGTGTTACGATCCGTGGCTCTACCCTTCATTCGATCCCTGCGAAACCCTACATTTGGGCAGGATAATGTACGACCGCATGTTGCAGGTCCTGTATGGGCCTTTCTGGATACAGTAGATGTTCGACTGCTGCCCTGGTCAGCACATTCTCCAGATATCTCACCAACTGAAAACGTCTGGTCAATGGTGGCCGAGAAACTGGCTTGTCACAATACACCAGTTACTACTCTTGATGAACTGTGGTATCGTGTTGAAGCTGCATGGGCAGCTGTACCCTTACACGACATCCAAGCTCTGTTTGACTCAATGCCGAGGCGTATTAAGGCCGTTACTACGGCCAGAGGTGGTTGTTCTGGGTACTGATTTCTCAGGATCTATGCATCCAAATTGGGTGAAAATGTAATCACATGTCAGTTCTAGTATAATATATTTGTCCAATGAATACCCGTTTATCACCTGCATTTCTTCTTGGTGTAATAATTTTAATGGCCAGTAGCGTAAATTCTGTCACTTCGACTAAATCATGGACTCCAGTTCCGCTGTTAATTTGATCTCTAACCATATATTGGTTCCACGTCATAATTTGTGTCGCATAGTAAATAAAAAACGTGCTAAGGGAATATGCTATTGAGTATGCGTCTAAACTGAAGACTCCCTAGCAAACACATTTAAATTATTTGTAATTTATTTTGTTCATTTATCAAAGTAGGTGGGACTATTGAAGCAGCAGCCGCTTCGTGATGGAACGAAGCGATACAAATTTTAATGTATGATGGTTAAAATAGAAGTAAACGAAAGAAAATAAAGAAATAATACAAGAAGAGAAAACAGTGAGGAAATGAAACCTTTCAACTTCGATAAGAAGACTTGCAGCTTTTTTATGTATTCATTTTTCATTTTTCTCTCTCTCTTCGTCCGGTAGCCTACTGGAAACAAAACCATTTAAACTTTTATGTAGCATGCATTAGAAATTGTTATCCAAGTCCAAATCGTTTTCCCGTCTAGTGTTCGCTGAATAAATGTTGCAGTTTTGTCTGAAAGAGTCAATCTCTTTAACAACATATAGAACAATAGAGTGTACCTGTAAGAATGGTGGTTGAGATAGGATTCCGCAACAAGTGAAATACGTCTACACAAAGTTTACCAACTGACACAATTAAATATTCTTGGTGTGTGCACAGAATTGATCCACAATTTGACATGGGAAATTATAAAGTGAACGTAAACTAACCGTAGCGTATCAGTGCCACAGACAATGGTGATCACTCTTGTAGTGAAGTCAGAAACACTTAAATTCTGTACAAAATGTTGAACGTAATACTTCCAAGAAAGCATTTTATCTCCCCTCACTCCGAAGAATCTAAAACACCTCATTTTTCAGTTGTTTTTTTATTTAAGTATGAAGATCTTCCCTGAAAACCACGTGTTGATGTTACCAGTTATCTGGACCATTTACATTACACATTACATTAATTGCTGGAGGTTTCCGTTGGATAGTGGTGGTCACTGTTGCAAAATCTGAGGGACAGTGACTGTTCTGCAGCGTCAAGGCAAAGACCAGTCTTCCATTAATCAACCTAAACGTATGAAGTTCTGAGCCGACACTGATGTTTTAAAAACGCAAATGATTTTCACAGGCAAGTTGGCGTTTCCCAATACACTCTAGGAAAGAAACACCTTAAAGATTCGGCAGGAAGCGGTAACCTTCAGCAGATACTACAAATGTTACCTGGAAATGTCCAATTGAAATGCCTGAATTCTGCTTTGGAGGATGATTGGCCCAAACGCTTGTAGGTTAAAATAATTTCACACAACGGGTTCGGAGCTCGCGGAATCGAGGAGGAATCCGGCAGCCCTCTCAAAAAAGGTAGGGCATTATTTTACTAACATACCAGCTCGTGCAATTAGATTTCTCAACTCCCTATTAAGCCAAGCACTGTCCTTCCTTTTCTGTGTAACTTCTTAGAAATAGGCTAATCGGAGAGCTCACTATGGCCAGAATGGATGGTTCATGACATCGTTCTCTGCAGTGGTGTTACCAATCGCGTATTTGTGTCATCGCCAGCGTTTGTTCATTTTCCATACCCAGAGAAGGAGGAATAAGAGGGGGGGGAGGGTGATAAAATAGTGAAATACTATACAATTCGATGAGATATTATTGGCTTATTTTGATAGATTTCTGTTTTTAATGTAGCTATCCAGTGCAGTGCAATGTTTACTGGCATGCATATATTGTTGTTCCTCTTTTAATGGTTTCCTCTTGAGGAGATCAAAAAGATATAACATCGTCCCATTACTAGACTTTGTTTTTTATGTAGTTATTGTGAGCAGTGTGTGCCTAAACATGATGTCACAGGCTCCATCAAGAGATGGTTGGCTTTAGGCCATATTTCAGAGATTTGTGAGAAGAAAGATTTGAATTAACAACCATTCCCATTTCTAAACTAATAACCTATTATCAATTTGTTCAAAGGGATTTAATTTCTGAAATTGAGTCTTAAATATGTGTGAGGGTAATATAAAACGATTGGTTTACTTACAGTTCCGTACAGTTCTATATTATTATTTAATTATATATCAAGCAAAACGTTCTGTATTTGATGGTACTATTCTATGGAATTTCGAGCATCGTTTGTTATTGCAAATAATGTTCAAGAAACGTTGGGTACAGAAAATGAACTCTCATCACATTAATAGAAGATTTTCAAGAATAATGCATTCCACTAACGACCTTTGTAGAGATGGAGATGATTACACATAATCTCCTACACAAGAAAAATATATTTGACGTTATTGACTGTTGATGTAGCTTTTTATTAATTCTGACTTCAGCTACAGCTCAGAGAATATTTCATTGGTATGGGTAATTTTTATCTAATCTGCTTGATAAAAAACTGATGCTGCAACTGAGTTAGAACTGCTACAAATATTAACAATGGTATTACTGCCAGTCAAGGATTTGCACTGTAGATGTACGACATATACAAGAAGATCCTCATCTGCGATAAAAGAAATTTGAAACACAAACAGGAAGTTTGACTTTAGATTACATATATATATAGGAGCTTTTGTCAAGCAGCACTGAAGCAAAGTTACTACCATAGACATCTTGGTTAAACAATAAAATAGGTAACAGTATGGACAAAAACTCGGACTACACCTATACCATACAATTTGCACCTACAAGTAGAAATTTAATTGACCAATCCTAAGCCTCCTCTCACTTGGAAACTAAATCAGAACAAGTAGGAAAAATATGTCAACAAGAAAGTCATATATTTCCCAACAATAATGAATGTGACTGGCATGCAGTTAAGAGACACGAAAATATTATTCTCAAACAAATACCTCAAATATAACATAAAGCACAACATATTAAAAAACTGAGTCATTAGAGTCATCATAACAGAAATACATGTTATCATGACAGAAGAAGTATAAAAGGGAGGTAATGATTTCAACGCAAGACTAATCAGGGAATGAACAGGAAAATAAGAAAATGGTTTAATCAGAATCGGGAAAACACATAGAAAGAAATAGAAATGTAGCAAAGGAGGTCTACCAATTATTTAAAAAAAGAAATATCACAGGAAAGTGAGGCAATAGTTAAAGAAATAGGTAAAAGTAACCATATAGTACTCATACATACATATGTGGATATATGGCCTTAACAAAGACTAATACATTAAAATAATGTTGACAAACTAAAGTCTGATCTTACTGTTCGATTCCAAATGAATTGAGAAACATTTAAAATGTAAAAACTATATATGCCTGGGACAAAAACTAAAATCATATAGAAAAGAGAGAGAAAGACAAATTCAACAGCAGCAACGCTCATAATTCAGCCCAAAATACAAATAGACGCTGGCATCCTACAACCGGGATTAAATTTCAAGAATTTAGCTACATACTACCTTGCAAATTTCGCATAGCAATACTTAGCTGAAAAGGAAAAACTAGAGAACAACTGCATAAAATTTCTTAGAACTGATCCAAGAGCTAAGGGAACACGCATACTACCAGCTGCAAAACTTATTTCCCTTGATGGCTAATACATTGCCAATTGGTGACTCGCTCAACATATCTAAAGAGGAAAGTTAGAACTCTCAAACAGTGCCGCAGAAGAATTGATACAAATGATGAAAGCAATCGCCTAACAAAACTGCATACTGTAACAATTGATTCTGTTTACAAAGGAAGATCTCCCAGTGTGAAGCTTAGTCTCATGTATCTTAGTAACCATCGTGAATAACTTTCGAATACGAAGTTGTTGCAGAAATAATGAAAAAAAAGAATAGAGAAATTCTAATACTGGTACATACATGGAGATATCATTTGCTTCACAAAAACATGTAAACAGTTTACGCATACAGATATTTGACATCCACGACCATAATCAGTTTACCACAGATACAGGTAAAACAATGCACTACCCTCACCTGATTCTCAAAACATATTCAGAGAAGAAACTGCTTCAGACATGATAATAGACAAGGAATGAAAGTACCAACATTCTCAAAAAAAAAAGAGACATATGGTATATAGTCAGTGCAGAACGTCTCAAAGCAAGAATAATTATTTAGGAGACGTAAACAAGATAATCAATATGACACAAACACATAGATACAACAGCAAGATGGTACACAAGGTACACAACACCATTATTGCCTGGTAGATTCGAAGACAGAAAAATTAAGAAAATAATATATCTAACAACATATAAATGTAACACAAAATGCACACCGAAGCCAGGTAACACGCCTCAAAATACGAACACAAAGTAGCACACCATTAAATACCACAACTAGGATAAACACACTAAAATTTTTAACACCTTGAAAAAGAATAGAAGACAAATTGAGCAATATCAAAAAAATCACCAACCGCAAAGGAAGAGAAAGATGAATACAATATAGTGCGAACAAATACATAAAATGTAATCATCGCAACAGTAAATGCACTCGCATGATCGCAATAAATTTTAATAATAAGTTCGCATACTAGTCTGACACTGAATAGTGATTGTACCTATTCCACAAATGCAGAAAAAATGGTTCAAATGGCTCTGAGCACTATGGGACTTCAATTCTGAGGTCATCAGTCCCCTATAACTTAGAACTACTTAAACAAAACTAACCTAAGCACATCACACACATCCATGCCCGAGGCAGGATTCGAACCTGCGACTGTAGCGGTCACGCGGTTCCAGACTGTAGCGCCTAGAACTGCTCGACCACACCGGCCGGCCCTTGAAGATTGTGTGGCATAATGTGCACAAAATCTTTCCCATTGTTTCCTTGAGTACACATGTGTATCCCTTGTCTCTATGCTATGATAAATAAGACACGAGAAAAATTGCACACAAGTCTACACTTACCTGTTGCTGTGCTGTCTACTTATACATTCCTATCTCTTCACCATCCCTGTGATGTCAGACACATACAGCGAGAAGCACAACGGTAGTGATGAAAGAGGGAGACAGATAGCGTATGATGAATTTATATATCGTGGGATGACTATATAACTTTGACTGTGGGAGAGGCAGCTGACACATTCAGAGTCTTCATTATCATCAGGCACTTTTCGAACATTGCCAAGTTGAGTGAAAGAAGAGATGAAAAAGATTCAAAAAAGAGCTGCAAGGTTAGTCACGGCTCTTTCTAGTTAGTGTCAGAATGTCACACAAATTCTCAGCCAATTGCAGCAGGAGACATTGTAAGGGAGAAGTTGAGCATTGCGGAAAGCTTCACTCACAAAATACCATGACCCCACGCCCCAAAATGATTAAAACATGCTCATTCCTGCTAGATACATCTCGAATAGAGGCAAAAGGGTGCTGGTAGAATTTCTTCTCTCGTATCAGCCGCAGTAGGAACAAATGCAGGGGGTAAATGAAACTCGAATAGTACATATGTAAATTTAAAGCTATCAGACGCATCACCCGATGTATGTACTCTGTAATGTTCTTCACTTTATTTACTATAGTCTTACTATTGAACCACACACAAATTGGCAGTAATTTCTATTTTTTTAACTGAGCCCTGTGTTAAATTGTGCCATGACAGTGCTGTTAACATCATTTAACGATTCTTAGGTTAGGGCAGCTTGCATGTAACAGAATTAAGAAAATGCTTGTTTCGTTAGACGCATTTTCCTTAATCTCTTAAGTCATCATAAGTGGGTTTGAAATACATAGATGAGGGAGTGCTGAAACATAATAGCTCCGAATTTTTTATGCGAAAACTCTTAATACTTTCAAGCTAAAACAAACGTTATAAACATCCTTATTGTATTTGCAACACTCTTCCACGAGAGGCCTCCAAATTTTAACATGTAACATGCCATTCTTAAAGTAACTATGTCGGCGGTGGGAAATAGCGTGCTTTAATCGAGTTTCGAATTCAGAGAGCTCGTCCACCCATTGGGCACACTGTCCTTTGTTATGACAATTCCAGAGCACACGTGAGAGCTGAGAGATCTGCAACAGCCCGACGGTTTGGGTTCACTGTCGTCGATCAGCCTCCACGCTACTTGGCCTACTTGGTCCGATACTGTATTCATCTGTTTCCAAAACATTGAAAGGACCTATGCGAGGACGTCACTTTGACACCGATGAAGCGTTGCCGGCAGAAATACTACAGTGACGCTATGAACAGACTGACCGCTCGTTAGGGAAAATATGTTTATCACCAGGGTGACTGTTTCGGGAAACAAATAGGTAGACAATAAAAGTGCTGGAAATTAGTGACGTTTATTTTGTTTAAAAACCTTTTAGACTCTGGAGATATAACTTTTGCAGGCATTACTTTTTAGCACGCCCTTGTATATTTTCATTTGTATGCGGTGCTTTCAACTTACCTATTCTGTTATTAAACACAGTTGTGACCCAGGCGTATTCGCCTCAGTATAAGCGTTGTTACTTACTCTATGTGCTTATTTTGCTCTCATGTACTCTCGGTGTACTGCTTGTGGCGGTGCAATTCTGTCTGCTGCTTTAAACAAATTTTCCAGTACAAGGCTCATAACACTCTACCACCATGTAGCCGGCCGGAGTGGCTGTGCGTTTCTAGGCGCTACAGTAGGGGAGCCGAGCGACCGATACGGTCGCAGGTTCGAATCCTTCCTCGGGAATCGATGTGTCTGATGTCCTTAGGTTAGTTAGGTTTAATTAGTTCTAAGTTGTAGGCGCCTATTGACTTCAGAAGTTAAGTAGCATAGTGCTCAGAGACATTTGAACCACCATGTTTTTGAAGCCACAGAAGGCATCAATTGATATACAGTGAGATATATCTAACGAAGAGGTCACTACTAAATCTGTCCTAAGAGCTGACACACACACACACACACACCCACACACACACACATACGCACACGCACGCACACACTCACACACACACAAGCGAACAAACAATTATAACCTTTCACAACATACATAAAAAAGATTCCACTCTTGGCCACAGTACATAACGCTGAACATAGGTAACATGGTGGAAGAGTGTTGTAACGTTTGCTGAATATTGTTTTCAATTCTACAGGCAGAGTGAACATATCCGCCCTAATGAAATGAGGCGAAACGCATTTCGCCAGGAAGAAAAAGAGGAATTGAGAATTGCTAAATCTCAGTATTTACGATGCTGTTAATACATTGAAGAATATTTTTGCAGCTGGAAAATACTTTTCGTTTCACAAATACGATTCTGATCAGTTGTCTAACCATTTATTAAGAAAAATCTACCCGTTGCAATTGGATACGGTAGATGAGTCGATACCTACTGCGCTAGTTTCTGAAATGTTATGTCGCAGTTTCTAGATATGTACCACATTAACATGTTAGGAGCAACATGGTAAATATCCTTCGTGAAACTCAAGAATTTCCCTTTCGAAACCACACAAGCTTACTCTTTTCGTTTCGTTTAAATGTTGTGTTTGGCATATACCGAACAGCAAATAGAACTGTAGATACACATCTGTTTTGTTCAGGAGAATGTTGCAGTTGTATTACAATCAGTTAGGCTAATACTATTCTTACACTTTCATATAACTCAGGGAATAATACTTCAGTATATGGCAAACAGTACCGGCCTGTCGAGAAAAACAGAACGGCCAAATGTTCAGAAAATTGTACTGTTGCGTAAATACATCTTTTAAACAATAAGATAAGAAAATCATTTACTAACGCGAATATAGAGTTTTGACAGAAACTGCCATCGGGAAAAATATTAAAAAAGGAAAAGAAAACAGAAATCTTGTGGAGAGATGGTATATTAACAATAATTCTGCGTTAAGTTGACAGTTTTATACAAGGGAGATACAGACCTACAGTGTAACGGCAGTACGAATAAAAGCCAATGCTAAAAACCGTTTGCAGAGAAAAACGGAAATGGCTGTCCGATACAGCGAGAACATCCATTAATGTCACATTTTGCTTTGTTAATTGAGTCAGTTGCGCTGTTAGCTTTGACCATTCGGTGATGCACGCCACACAGAGTGGAATCGAAATAAAAGCGTAGAAAGCACTACAGTTGTTTACAAGGAGAATAACAAAGTGGAAACTCTTGGGAACCATTATTGCTAATGCATGTGTGCTTTCAGTTTGCCGTTATACTGACAGAGCAAAATATTAAGGATAAGAAAATTGGTCTCAAATAAAAAAATCCACACATTTCAAGCTCTGACCCCGTGAACATCGACACGCCCTGTTGACAGAGATATGGTGAAGATTGGATGAAACAAACAGAGCCATGTCAGAAATACTTAACACGAATTTAGTTGTAATACCTGTATCTACATCTATATTGGGTGAACTGTTATTTGCTGAGTATAGTCTGATATTTTTCGCCAGGTTTTTGCCCAAATATATTTGGCAAAAATAAAAAGTTCGGTAATGTCCATTTGCATGTTATGAGAATTCTTATTTTGTGCACGACATCGTTATACAGCCTCGAATGTCGTCAGGTTGGCGTTTCGTAGAATTACAATATGATGGGGTATTATGCCGAAAATGTGGATATGCATATAATTATGAACAAATCTTCTCTCAAACATATCTTTCAAAGTAGCATTCATTAGAAGAAACCTTTTTGCACACATAAAAACTAACCCTACCAGAGATTTCAGATATAGTTGATATGCTTGAAGTAGTGCAGTCCTGAAATTATTTCTCGTTTAATCATATGATCTACCAACAGAGAGAAGGCTTATCGTTGGGTAACGACATCTCAAGCTCCTTCACTAACATATTCAACAATCACTAAGGAAACCAATTTTGTGAAGGGGAAAAGAATGCTCCCTGAATGGTTCCTTGGAAAGTGTATGACCAGTTTCCTTCCTCATCCTTCCCTAATATGAGCTTCTGCTCCGTCTCTACCCACCTCATTGTAGCCGGGACGTTGAATGTTAATCTTCTCACTCCTCTTCCTAAATAAACTCCGTAGAGTTGCTGTCACTTAATCCTTTTCTGACTGCGAGTGCTGAATACAAAAATTTGTATTTTCATGTGTTGCTAGTCGTTGGTTCTCAGCTCTTGACTCTGCTGTACCAGTGATTGGCCACCTTGTTTTCTTTTCTTCTTTTTTTTTCAAACCTAAATTAGTCTACATACAATAAACAGCCACTATTGAGACCTTTGACTTCCATGCGTCTACTATAAATTTTCTTGTCGAGTCTCAAAATTTACAACCTTAAGTAGGCGTCGAGTGAAAATGATTGGTGCCGATCTGAGCTAACCCTGCTGTCACTGGAAGTTTGCCTTTCTGCATTCTCTCGCTTAGAAACTGTAAACTGAGTTGGGAGCCCCCTTAAGTCTTCATACACTTCCTGTAGTCCATGCCAGGACACAGCGTAGGTAAAAAATTTCTGCTGCAAGGTATGTTGTAGTTTTTCTGGAGCACAAGACAGATAGGCACTTCGTACATACTCACTTGTCAGCTCAGTATCACAACAGGACTGATGGCTTTGAGACGCTTATAAGATGCTCCAGCGGAAGTGAGAAGAGCAGAACAAAGAACCAGAGGGCCAGAGCTTAATGCGGGACAACGGATGTCGTGTCCAAGGCAGTCTGTCTTTATGACTACACGATAATGTGAAGGTTGTAGGAGCAACTGAGTGACAATGATCCGGAAAGCCGCTCACAGTCCCGTCAGGACTTACAGGGCAAAGAATGCAGAGATGACAGCAGGGGAGGCAGTGCAAACCAGGGATGGAGTACTCGAAGCGTCTTTGTGAGTTTCAGCAGTGGCCAGGAAGTCTGCGGACAGCGAGCACTGCCTCCGAGGGATCAGTTTAGTTCAGCACATCACGCTGCGGATGTCACGCTCTAACATCTCAGCCCAATGTACATGCAGCAAAGCGGGTTCAACAGTCGCACGAACTTGTCTACGAGCATCTCCTCAAGTAGAAAGTAAGTCATGGCCACAACAACACTTGAGTTAATAATAGCATAGCCATTAAACTCATGTATCAGGCCTTAGATGGTACGAAGTCCACGTTACATGAATTTATAAATAATGTGGAAATAGCTTTCGAAATAGTGGATGAAACAAACCATCCAAAACCATTAAAATTATAATGACCTCTGCTGACTGTGCTCTACACTCCTTGTACATGAATTTTGGTCCATAGGGGCGGAACTAAAAATATTTTTAGAAAGTTACGCACGGAAGTGTACTTTATATTATTATGCTTATTCAACGTTCTCCAGAAGACATTCAGAAGAAGAGTTGATTATGGACAGGGCAAGTTAGATTCAATTCAGCTTCACTTGCTTTAGCCTGTGCATGGTGGATCGCCAGGTGGTGAACTGGTGGGATCTTTGTCGTTACTAGGAAAATTAAGTAGAGCAATATTCATTCAGTGAATTTATGATGAGTGCATACAGATGAATGTGGATGTAAGAGACCAAACTACTACCCTGAGGCCGCTGATGTACTTTATTGGAAGAGTTGTCAATTATGCCCACCAAAGAAAATATATTTAGAGATAAAAATCATTATGGAAACATGAGAAACGTTACCGTTACACCTTACATATATGGATATACGGGGCACACGTGAATGAATTGCAGAAGTAAGATTAAGTGAAAAATGTGGTAAATCGGTTCATTAAGCCAGAGAATAATGATTTGTAAAGTAGAATTGATTCAAGTATGTAGAGGTCTGAAAACCAAACCCAGGAAAAAGGTATGAGACATTTCCGTGGCAAGTCAGAGATTACAAAACACTGAGACACCAAGGCTACAATTTGTTGGCACAAAAAAGCCCTTGAGCCAGAGCCGTGATGTGTGTGTGTCACGTGGCTAGACAGAGCTCAAAAAATGGTTCAAATGGCTCTGAGCACTATGGGACTCAACATCTGAGGTCATCAGTTCCCTAGAACATAGAAAAACTTAAACCTTACTAACATAAGGTCATCACACACATCCATGCCGAGGCAGGATTCGAACCTGCGGCCGTAGCGGTCTCGCAGTTCCAGACTGAAGCGCCTAGAACCGCTCGGCCACACCGGCCGGCCTAGACAGAGCACTTGTGAGCATTTTGCTTTTTATGTAGCATAAAGTAGGCGGAAATGACCGAAATTCAGCACATTTTCCTGGAATGTAATGACAGAAACGCTTAAGACTGCAATCACCTGTTTCTGAATTTGAGAAAAGTATTTTACTGTGAAAACAAAAATTAATTGGCTGAATTGAACTGTCCACAGAGAAAGTCCATTAAAATTATTTATAGAAAATGGAGTATGCAGTAGCTTGTTTCATGAAAAGTATCTGTGAAATCAGATTAGGCGTAAGACGGACGAAAGTATAAAATTAAAGATATTGCAAGTCCAGTCATACGTACCAGCGGCGGCGGGGGGGGGGGGGGGGGGACTTTAGATCTTGGAAATAAATCTTGAATTAAGAATGGAATCTAAGTTTCATCAGTTAGGAGGGGAACTAGAGGTATCCTATGCCAATTTAACTGGTAGAGACTTCTTTGTGAAACGCGGTGTACTAATTCATTACGCTAAGTGAGTCCTGTACATGAGAGTCATGTTCTTGAAACTGTGTACAAACATAGAACCGCAAGGCATGCCTACTCAGTGGCCAAAGCTTAGAAAGACACACACAGCACTCTCGAAGAATAATCCATCCCTTATTCAGTACATTTCTGCACTAGAACTGCATCTGTGCTATACATGCCAGTCAATGATGGAAAATTGGAGCAAAAAATTAATGTAGTAACAAATTATTACACCGTGGTGGGAGGTAGTACTCCAAGCAGTGTACTAAAAATCCTGACCAGTGTAACGAATGTGTAGAAGGAGCAGTGTGCGTTTGAATGTCACTTTCTTGTGATTTTCTTGGATAAATCAAAAACCGCAGCTCCCAGCTTCAGTGCTTCCCAGAGTAAAACTGAACAACATTAAATCCCTTACAAAAAAGACCCCACTAGCTTTGGTCTCTAGGACTAGAATTTCAGTGTTGCACGGGACGGTACATAGCAGATTATTAAAATTATTGTTTTAATAGCATAAAATCTGTTGGTTATAATAACTGAAATGTGTCAAGAACAATAATTAAGGAATGTGTTGTGTTCCCGTGCTTTAATTGGTTGATAGGGGCAGGTGGAGGGGTGGAGCATGGAAGTTTGTGGGAAGATAGATTGCCAGTTGTAGTCATGCACTTTACTCCTCCATAAGTCTTTAACTGAACAGTGAGTAAGTCGCTGACGCGCCAGTTCGATATTTCTTCTAACACTTTTCCAGTTACGCTCAGCGTTCTCTAAATCGACCTTCTCCTCAAGAATTTCGTCTAGTTACCATAAATGAGCGAGTGGTCAGTTAAGCGGATATGCGAAGGTCAATGAAGGTGGATTAGTTCCAGTCAATTCATGTTAAGCAGAATAAAAGGCAGGGTTGAGCCAAGGCATTGAGGTGACCCATCTCTTCTGTTCCTTAGCGTGAAAAATGATCAAGGCGAACTTAAGATTCCTATTTATCCTTACGCAAAGGAGAGCTGGGGTAAATGCGAAGTGGTTCTGATATGATGGACGGCGTTATCAAAGCAATTTTTTTTTATTTCCAGTGATACAAACGCCAGGGCGTTATCACTGACCAACAATTTATGGAGAGCAAAAGTAGAGAAAATTTTGCTCAGGTGTTGACTAGTCATGTCTACAGTAACCCACCCAGCTGGAATGTAGCCACTAGAACTTTGAAAAGGCATCGACAACAACAGGAACCTAACGATTGCCACTCTTCATCCGGGGGAGAGGGCCCATGTAATCGATACAAACTTCGTCCATATGGGCCTGCTCCGGGGTGGACTGTAGAAGTCCCTTCCAAGAATTCAATTCTCGCATTCCCTCACCAAATGCCGAACATCCTGACAGAGTGAAGGCCAGGTGGTATGTTTTCTGATCTTCGCAAGTGTTTTGTACACTCCTAAGTGCCCACCTATGACAGAATTACGAAAATATCGGTAAACCGTCGTTATCGGAGCCAAGGGGAGGCAAATCTTTAATTATGCTCGTACTCCTCTTGTAAGAATTTGGGCCTTTGCTCAATACATAAATTTCAACTTCTTCACCTCTTAGCTATCGATGCCTAATGAGAGCGGCATCAAAATCTTCATCCCGCCTACATTTCAGGTCTGGGAACCTCAGTCAGTACGACAGCTGTGCAGGGTACAGCAGTATCCTGCTCTTCCTCCACACCGTCTTGATCCTAGAACGTACTACTAAGAGCATCTGCGATGTGATTCTGGGTGCCTCTAATATGCCTAACTGTGAATCGGAATGCAGAAATACGGACCGCCCAATGGCGATACGGCTGATCCTGCTGGGACACCCTAAGAACAGATGCAGGTCCTGATTATCGGTTTCCAAGTGGAATTGTCTTTGCTCTTAAGGGGAGTCATTCTGTACGATAAAGGGTTCCTCAAAACTGGGGATCAATAGAACTGGCAGGTTAGTCATGACTTCATTAATTGCTTCAAAGGCGGCCTGCTGGCACTCGCCCCATTCAAAGTTTTCTCCCTTCCTAAGTAAGCAGTTCAGCGGAGCCACTAATTGGGCCAAATCTGGCACACATTTTCAAAAAATTTGCCATGTCAATAAACCTGGCTACGCCCTTCTTTTTCTTAGGAGAGGCCAATGAACGCAAATGACGCGTACGCAATTGGTTCATTCTAATCCCTTCCGCCGACAACAGATCTCCCGAAAGGGAAATTTGCAATTGAGCTAAGTTGATGGCTCTGAGCACTATGGGACTCAACTGCTGTGGTCATAAGTCCCCTAGAACTTAGAACTACTTAAACCTAACTAACCTAAGGACATCACACACATCCATGCCCGAGGCAGGATTCGAACCTGCGACTGTAGCGACCGTGAGGATCCAGACTGTAGCGCCTTTAACCGCTCGGCCACTCCGGCCGGCCGAGCTAAGTTGATTTTCGATCTTTAATGGTCAGTCCCACTCCCCCGAGGCGTCAAAAATCTTGCTGGATGTGATCTAAATGTTCCTGAAAGGTGACACTATAAATAACAATGTCGTCCAGATAATTGCAGAGGCATTTACATTTTAGGTGATCAGATATCTAATAGCCTAGATAACACTGCAGCAGCTGTTGATAACCCGAAGGCGAACCGATTAAACTAATAAAGGTCAGTGTAGAAAGCGGTGTCTTATTTACAATCTGCGGTTAAAGGAGTTTAATAATTCGCCTGATTAAGCTCCAAAACCTTAAAGAAAACAAAGAAAAAACACGTTCCGGATAACTAAGTAAAGTAACTGTGCAGGTCCCACAAGGCCACCGACTCTAGAATAAGAATAACCTTCTCTTTCAATAGTCTATAATCTACTTCCGCTCGATAGTCACTCCCTTGCTTCTTTGGCACCAGGTAAACTGGCGAGGCATAGGGAGAAGTGGAGGTCACAATAACTCTTTCTCACATCGTGTTATCTATTATTTCTCTAAGAATTTTCAGTTTGGGAGATGATAACCTATGCTGTGTTGGCCAAACCGAAAGATCATCCTTCAACAGAACCTTGTAGTGGATCTTGTTCGTAATGCCTAGTTTACCGTTGAGCATCTCTTGAAAACGAGCAAGAAGCTGTGACAACTTCACCGCTTCCACAGAGTCAAGATTGTTAAGCTCAAAATAACCACATGTATCGCATTAATTTGGGAGTGGGTCCTGCAAGAACACGAGGCAATGCGCTGTCTAGGAAGGGGAGAAAAAAACATACCTCTGGGGCATGTCTTATGAATTCAAATCCCAACATTAAATTAACAGCCAACCTCCGACTACATACAAACTAGTCTACCATGAGGAAACCAGAACAGTTAACTTCCCTCTCATTCCCCAACCAGAGGCCATTAACGGTACGACATCTCTGCGTGGAGTAGCGCAAGGAAGGAAAATTGCAAACAGATCGAAATTCGAGATGCCACTGATAGTCCTGAAATGAAAAAAAAACACTATCAGAGTCTAACAGAGCACAGAGAGATTCTTGGGCAATTCGGACAGAGATCTAAGGTAATGTTGCCCTACTACAGGTCACATATGAGAGCAGTTCTTGGGAAGTTGTGGGGTGTTGCCTATTAGTCGCATCTTCTGGTGTCAAATGTGCGGACGTAGACTTGCTTCATCAGATAGTCTCTCACTAAATGTCCGATATCACCTATAACACAATATCGTCTTAGACAGAAGGGAAGTGAAATTCTTCGTTTGCTCCACCATTTCCTGAGAACCGGGTGTAAAATTACTGTAATTTTCTCCACTTCGATCGGCAGAGCTCCATCCTTCAATAATACTGACAAGTTCATCTAACTCTGTCAAGAACGAAGATTTGCTAGAAAATATTACGTGTGAACGGTCTTCAGGTTTCATAACGCCTAAAATATTTTGAACGATGTCGTATTCAGTGACCTGAAGTTCCAAGGCGGCAACAACCACGCATACTGCCTCGATGTAGTGTATCAAGTTTTCGCGACGAGATTGCACGCGTCAAAAATACTTACGTTTAAGATCAGTTCTGAGCCGGGACAGCAATTTTAGTTGGATTACTCGTGTCCTTAATTTAGGCAACGTCTCCCGGTCTTATAAAATCTCGCAAAAATCTCTACTCAATTGTCCGCAGATTGGACGATACAATAATTGCATATCCTTCTTTCTGAAATACCCAGAACGCTCGGATGGTATTCAAATCACGTCGTTATCTATAAAAAATACTCAACTTGCGCCTTATGTTCGTAAGCAACTTCAGTAACTCCTTGCAACAAATGCACATTAGGGTAAGGTAGGCTAGCATAGTCTTCCACCCCTGACCTACATATTGTCTCAAGCGCTGCTGCCACTGGCTTCTGCGATATCTGCCTCGGTAAACGCCCCTCTTCATGTGTACAGCCCTCCCCCACCCCCTTGCATTTAACCCAATAACGCTAACGCTAACCTGAAAATCCTTAACCTTGCCAAGAAATTGCTCCACTGTATTAGTCTGAAAGGCACTTAACTGTAGCCTTTTAACATCCCACAAACGATTATTCCAGTGTGCAAGCTGCACTTCACACGAGCAGGCTGTTTATCTTGGAGGAAATTTATGTTTTGCGCAAATTATAACTCGGGCGAAGAACAAGATGTAATTGCGGACCCTACCTCGCCAATGCTGCCAGGAGTGATGCTTACGGGGTGCGTGGCGATGATGTGCTGCCAAGTCACCGAAATTTCCCCCGGTGGACTGCCCGCGCACCCCGAGCTCGTATTCCAGCTGTACACGCCGAAGACAACCACTAATGTGACACGTCCGCGCCTTCATCTACATCTAAGACTACATGCATACTCTGCAAGTCACATTCAAGAGCCTGGCACAGGGTTCATCGAATCTCCTTCACAATTCTATATTACCCGAATCTCATATAGCGCGCAGAAAGAACGAACACCTGAATCTTAGCTCTGATTTCCCTTATTTTATCATGGTGATAGTTTCTCCCCATTTAGATCGCTGTCAACAAAATATTTTCGCATTTGGAGAAGAAAGTTGGCGACTGGAATTTCGTGAGAAGTTTCCGCTTCAACGAAAAATGCCTTTGTTTTAGCGATGTCCCCCCCCCTCCCACCCCCGCCCCTCAAAAATTCCTGCATCATTTAAACGACGCTCTCTCCCCAATTTCCCTATAGTAGGGAACATTCTGCCTTTCTTTGAACTTTTTCGATGTATTCCGTCAAACCTATCTTGTAGGTATCCCACACAACGCTGCAGTATTCTAAAAGAGGACGGACGAGCGTAATGTAGGCAGTCTCCTTAGTACATCTGTTATATTTTCTAAGTGTCCTGCAAATAAAACGCAGTCTTTAGTTAGCCTTTCCCACAATTTGTTCGTAACTGTAGTTCCTAGGTATTTAGTGAAATTTTCGGCCGTTAGATTTGACTCATTATCGTGTAACTGAAGATTAACGGATTCCTTTTAGCACTCATGTGGATGACCTCACACTTTTCGTTATTTAGGGCATATTACCAATTTTGATACCTTTTCTAAATCTTTTTCCAATTGGTTTTGATGTTCTGATGACCTTATTAGTCGATAAATGACAGCGTCATCTACAAACAACCTGAGACGGCTGTTCAGATTTTCTCCCGCATCGTTTACATGGATAAGGAAAAGCAAAGGGCCTGTAACACTACCTTGGGGAATGCCAAAAATTACTTCTGTTTCACTCGATGACTTTCCGTCAATTACTACGCTCTGTGACCTCTCTGACAGGACATCACGAATTCAGTTACATAATTGAGACGATATTCGATAAGCACGCAATTTCACTACTAGCCGCTTGTGTGGTACAGGGTCAAAAGCCATCCTGAAATCCAGAAATACGGAATCAATCTGAAATCCATTGGCAATAGCACTTAACACTTCATGCAAGTAAAGAGCAAGTTGTGTTTCAAGGACGATGCTTTCTAAATCCATATTGACTGTGTATCAATAGACCGTTTTCTTAGAGGTAATTCATAATGTTTGAACACAATATATGTTCCAAAATCCTGCTGCATATCGACGTTAATGATACGGGACTGTAATTTAGGGGATTACTCCTACTACCTTTCTTGAATATTGGTGTGACCTCTGGAACTTTCCAGTCTTTGGGTACGGATCTTTCGTCGAATGAACAGTTGTACATAATTGTTAAGTATGGAGCTATGGCATCAGCATATTCTGAAAGAAACCTAATTGGTATACAGTCTGGACAACAAGACTTTCTTTTATTAAGTGATTTAAATTTCTTCACTGCTCCAAGGATATTTACTTCTACGTTACTCATGTTGGCAGCTACTCTTGATTCGAGTTCTGGAGTATTTACTTCGTCTTCTTTTGTGAAGGTCTTTGGGAAGGCTGTGTTTAGTAACTCTCCTTTGGCAGCACTGTCTTCAATAGCATCTCCATTACTATCGCACAGGGAAGACACTGATTGTGTCTTTCCGCCAGCATACTTCACATACGACCAGAATCTCTTCGGATTTTCTGCCAGGTATCGAGACAAAGCTTCGTTGTGGAAACTAATATAAGCGTCTCACATAGAAATCTGTAAAAGATCGCCCATCTTGGGGATTTGGCATGTTAGCTTCGTTGTATCTGCAACAGTGTTCTGAGCCGTTTTGTGTACCAAGGAGAATCAGCGCAGTCGTTTGTTACTTTATTTCTTATAAATGTCTCAATTGCTGCCGATACTATAAGGTCTACAACTTGGCTTCCGCCATTTTGCATTAGACAGCAGTAACGGAAAGTAGTATCGCAAGTCGCTCGTCGTAAGTGTCATACAGTAAGCTTAGGCATTTGAGAACATAGCGGCATCAAAATATCAGTCGATTTTTGAATGCATCATAAAGTTATTCTCGACTTAATACGTCAACTTATGAGTCCAATTCTCGTCATCTGCGGGCGGTTCTAATTTTCTGCTTTGATATGAAGAAACTTGGGGGTAAAGCTCATAAAACGCTGGGTAAGAACTACGATGAGACGCCTGTTAGTGAAGGAATTTCGCAGAAAATTGTTTCCATGTTTCAAGAATGGTAATTTTGACGTGGAAAGCCGGCATGGTTGTGGAAGATGGAAAGCTTTCGATGCTACTGCAACCGACGGGAACAATCACAGACGATCGTTATCGAAAGCAATTTATATGTTTGAGCGGAGCATTGAAACACAAACGGCCACACTACAGCGATATACATGAAAAAATTATTTTGCAACATGACAGTGCACGATCCCATGTCGAAAATCCCGTCAAACCGCACTTGGAAACATTGAAATGGGAAGTTCTACCCTACCCGCTGTACTCTACAGAAATTCCTCCCTCTGACTGCCACCTTTCTCGATCTGTGACACACGACCCAGCTGACTAGCACTTGGGATCATATGAACAAGTGCAAAATTCGATCGGTTCATGGGTCCCCTCAAAAGATGCCCAGTTTATACACTGCGGGATTCGTATGCTGCCCTAAAGCAAGGAGAAAGCAGTGCCCAACAATGGCCAATACTTTGAATAGTAAAGTTTTTGTAAGTTTTTCACAATAAAGTCTCTAACTTCGAGAAAAACAGGCAGAAGCAAAGTTGAAGACCTTGTATTTCTTTGAATTCAAGCCACATCTGGACTACACTTATATTGTTAATTTGGAAGGAGTAGAGATTGTCTCTCAGGAAGCTATCAAGGGAATTTTTATCTGCTTTTTTGAATAGGTATATTTTTAGTTTATTTTAGGTGGATTTGGGGGCTACAATAATCAATCTCGCTACAACAACCGCGTGTTCACTAATCCCTGTATCCGTTTTGATGCTTGTTATTAGCTCAGGATTATCTGGTGCTGAGAGGTGTTGCTTTCACAACCGTTTTAAATTCACGTGGGCTCATGATCTAACTGCTCGAAATAATTTTCAGAGACTGGGTATAGCTCAATTTCGGATGATGTTTTATGTGTACCTTCGGAATTAGCCAACATATCATAACACAAGGTTCCTCCCTAAAACAGGACAGGAAAATTACCCTGATCAGTAGAGTACAACGAAGCTCTCAAACTATCACTGAGTGGTCGATACGTGTATTCTTACGAATACGCCAGGCGATGTTGACGGAAGGTGAGTACCTGAGGGATGGGATGGCTTCATTCATTGTTTACAATTCGTAAAAGATCTTTTACTTACATGCAATTAAACGCTAATACATTTCACGACAATATGAATTTGAAAAATACAGGAATTTTCTTTATCCTACGTTATCTGACAGCATAACTAAGGCCAGACCACAACAGCCACAAGATGATTCAGTTTTAACTAACAGTAACACGATCAGAAAAATTAATATTAAATACTTTAAACTTATACCCACATTTGATATCTAGCGTACATAAAACCTACAATGACGCCTGAGCACCATAGCTCCAAGAAAAGGGCATTTTAAAGGGCAGTTAAATGGTCAGAATAAATAATCTTAAGGTCCCTTACATTTACAGGAAAGCCTCACATCCACTGTACGTGAATTTACCACAAATCCCGAGAACGGTGGGTCCAACAAAGCTCAATTTCGAACAGCAGTTAAAAGATGAGAACAAATAATCTCAATGTTCTTAAATTTATAGCAAAAATTGACATCTGCTATACACAATTTAACATAAAGCTGATCACAGCGACTCAAAGAAAACATAATTACCAATATAAATAGTAAAGGATCTTAGGTTGCATTTTCTGGCTCACTAAAATTGCGTGAGGATTTATCGAAGATGAGAAGGACTGCAAGAAAGCCAAATGAACTGGTCTTAAATAGCGAACACTGCAAGTAGCGCCGGATTGATTAGCGCGGTGGCCGGTGGTGGTGGTGGGGGGGGGGGGGGGGTTGAAAAGCTGCACACGCACGAGGCTTCGAAACAGACGAGCCGGTAAACAGCGGCTCACGACGACACAGGAAGCCACCGATAGGATTCACCTGCCCCGATCCACTCCCTACCAACTCACGCAAGTTCAGTGACAGATACTTTTAATTGTCTCGCAGCAAACTCTTGAAAGCCTTAGCCTTTCAAAACACCAAGTCTAGTAATCACGCCTAAACAGCCGACAGAACCCAGGAAAACGTCCGTGAGAAACCCCACTCGGCTCCATGGGTCCAGCTGTCATGTTCTCACTGGGCTCTCCTCTGCATTCATCGGCCGGCCAAAGCCAGCTCACTTCCGCCACGCAAGTGACGTTACCGACTCAGCCTCTGACACGGAAATAGTCCCGCCCATTCACTCGCCTCCACACCTATCCATGTGCTAAGTCCGCCCATAGTCTGTTACATATAGCGACCTGGAAGTTGTTAGTATCATAGATATGCCAGTCATAAAAACAAGGGAAAAATCAGTCATTAGAACGAATTTCAGTTTTTCTGGTCCGACTGTGAAAAGAGAGTATTATTAAAGAAATAAATGTATCTATATTAGTAATGACTTTAAAATATCATCAGTAAAAAACAAAAATAAAGTTGAAATAAAATTGTGATCCATACTGCCTTTTTTGTTTCATGATCTTTCTTCTAGAGTATCTTAAAAATGTGATATTTGTTATTTGCAATGGGCGCCAATTTCCATCAACTCACAACATGAAAGTGACTAACTAACTAACTCACTTAGGGTAAGAAAGTCTGTTGGGAAATATCTTTGGCTTGTAACGCCAACAATGCAGTCTATTCTATCGACTGCCTAAAGTCAGTGTGGTGCATAAACAAGCCAAAATCATTTTCTTGATTTCTTTCTGATTATCTGTTCAAAATTAAAGAATGTAAGTGTGGGACATTCTTAATGAAAGCAGTCAGACATTTCTACATATGACATATTGTATTAGTATTTCCAACTGCGGGCGAATTGTTACTTGTGAACTCTTGTGATTCGTTGCCTGTTGCAGACACGAGATTATTTAACTTTGAGGTCTTCTTTAGTGTTTGAAAGATTTGTAGCTTGTGCTGTGTAATAATCAGTGTCACAGACGCCGCTGATAAGTTGTAGCAAAGGCCTTAGTAAATTGATCTGTTGACTTTCTTCGTCTTAGAGCTGACTGTTATAGTACTTTAATGTCTGTTAGATTTCAGGACTTGGTGAGAAAGGTCAAGATTTGGTACTTTAGTATGATAAATTTATTAATAGAACATATCCATGTTTCATTCTGACAATTTGTTAATTCTGTAAATACTAGCAGTTCCCGTTTGCTGTAGTGTATTTACATGTATTAACAACATCCTAACAAATGATCAAGGTAGTGAGTATTATATTCAGATGTTTTGTTTTTTATGTTATACTTTCTGAGTTCTTCTGCACGCATGAGAATCAGCTAATTTTGAGCTTATGGAACGAAAACTAAATCAAATGTAATATTAATAACAGGGATGTGGATGTAACAAACAGGCTAGTAGAACAGAATGGCATGAAACAAATACAACATGGTGGTTTTTTATGGCCATTACCAGTGTTCTTGAGACACTGCTAAATTCTTTTTCATCCCTAAAACTGTGCAGGAAAACTTAAAGTTACGTGAATCACACACACAGAAAATTTTGGTTGCACTTGCAACAATACAGTAATTTGGCTCCACAGCCGAACTTCAGCTAAAATTTGTATTTTGTCACACATACTGTCTGAGTTCTGAAACTTACCTCTGAGCTAGTGTGTTGCTCCACTTTCTATAAGTTCTTCCCTTTATTCTTTTGCTGGTTGTGCTACATAAATATGCCCCAACATTGAGGGGACAGTTTTCAGCTTTTACATTTCCCCACAATGAAGTCTATTTCTTCCTAAGCCATTCACATGAACACTGAGTATTTGTTTTTAAATAATCTGATGTAGTTTCAGGTGCAGTGATCTTCATCTACAATTTCTGTGTAAGTGGCTGTCACAGCAGACACCAAGTGTTTGGTTTTGTAACATCTGTCATCCAAATTTGTGGAAAAGCAAAGCATACTAATGCTCACACATGAAAGTACTTACATTCCTCTGTACTCTTGCATGTATTGCATGTTCATAGTTTTGACGTGAAATATATATATATATATATATATATATATATATATATATATATATATATATATATATATATATATATATATATATTAGGAATCCTGTATCACTGCAAAATTGATGACATTATTCGTGCCGACCGCCGTATGGCTGTGGAAATGATAGTTCATAAGTTTCAAGTTAGTACTGGTACAGTTCATAAAAATATCTGTCAGAAGTTGAAGTACTGCAAAACATGTGCATCATGGGTCTAGGAAACAAGGTTGAGAGGGTGCATGGCGCTAAAGGAACGTTATGAAAGAGAAGGTGAGCACTTCCTCAACAAAATTATAACTTGTGATGAAACTTGGGTTCACTATTATGAGCCAGAATCAAAAAGACAAACCATGGAGTGGAAGCACACCAACTCACCATTCAAGAAAAAATTCAAAACCGAAGCATCAGCAGAAAAATCCATGTTGACGATGTTTTGGGATGTTGAAGGTCCAGTTTTTGTGATTACCTCGAAGAGCAGCGTAAAATGAACAGACAATACTACTCGGATTTGCTTTTAAACAAGCTGAAGCGAGGTATGAGAGAGGGACCTCGAGGATCTCAGAGGAGAGATGTGATTCTCCACCAAGACAAAAGACAACTAACCCGCGAAACCATCGACAAAATGGAATGGGAAGTACTGCCTCATCCCCCTTACAGTCCTGATTTATCATCTAGTGATTTCCATTTGTTTGGTGTAATGAAGGAGGAATTACATGGGAAGAGGTTCCAGGACAAAGGGGAAGCGAGGAATTTTGTGAGAAATAGGTTCAAACATCAAGATAAAGAGTGTCTTTGCAGCCAGAATAAAAAAGCTTGTAGCCAATTGGAAAAAGTGCATAAATGTTCAAGGTGCTTATGTTGAAAGGTAGGAAAAGTATTGTTTTGTAAAAATAAACTCTTTTTTCTGCAGACCAATTTGTCTCTTTGTTTATTGAATGACCCTCGTATTTCCCAATGACAGAATTTTCATTGCTGTTCCTGGATTGCAACCACAATTTAGTACTTTAACTTGAGACATACATGTGTAAGTTTCATTCTTTCTGAATTTGCGATCCTGTAACTTTTCACCAAGTTGTCATGTGCCTCCACAAATTGGTATTTCTCACCTCTCACCATGACCACTGAATTGAGATCTTTAAGTTGAAAATGTTTCCCTTTTGTGTTTTTTACAAGAATGACCGATTCATCACATTATTTGTAAAATCAAACAAATAACCTCACCCTCAGCCCCCCCCCCACCCTGGCTGCCTGTCTCATCTGAATTAGGTTAGTTTAGCAAATCTACTCATCAAGCTGTGGCAGAACACACACATAAAAACGGCTGTAATTGCCGAAACTTTCGGAGCCAATAGCTCCTTCTTCAGACAGAAGGGTTGAAGGGGAAGGTAGAGGGGTGAAGGAAAAGGACTGGAGACGTCTACGAAAAGGAGCATATTTTTGGAAAGTCACCCTCAACCTCAGGTCAGGGGAGTCTGACAGTACAGGATGAGAAGGAATAATTTTGTCAATTGACTGTTTTCGTTGCTATATTAGGTTAGTTCAGCCTATATTCCAGATAGTTGGGAAACTGGAATAATAATCCCCATTTATAATAAACGGGACATAATAGCATGTGAAAACTATAAAGGTTTAACACTCCTAAGCACAGCTTATAAGATCTTCACAAATATATTAAACAAAAGGATACAGAAGTGCACAGAAGACAGTGCAATATCTGTGCGGCTTTCCACTAGGCAGAGGAACAACTTATCAAATATTTGTGATAAGACAAATGATAGATAGTTCTATGAGTATAACATAGATCTTCATTTCCTATGTATTGACTTCAAACAAGCTCAGACAGCATAAACCAACAAGAACTATACAAAGTACTAGAAGAATTGGTATATGTGCTAAACTAATAAGACTAATCAGAATAACAATGACACAGACAATAGCATAAGTTAAAGTCCTTAGCAGAACAAGTGAAAGCTTTGACTTTAGTAAAGGCGTGAAGCAAGACGATAGTCTCCTGACTGTGCTTTTCAATTTTACCCTGCATAGTGCAGTAGATAAAATCAACAAAAGAGCCATCATATTTATGAAAACTAGCCAGATATTTGTATATGCTGATGACATTGCTATAGTGGGAATGAATATCAATATACTCGAAGAAACGTAGGGGGCAGTTGTTACAGAAGCCTTAAAAATTGGCCTCGTAGTAAATGAAAAGGAAACAAAATATATGTTAATGTCACAATTTGAGGCCAGAAGAACCCCTAAACACCTAAACATCAATGGGAAATATTTCAACGAAGTGTTCTCTTTTAACTGCTTGGAAGCTCTAATAACGACTGATAACAGGATTGGAAAATATATAAGGGAAAGAATAGACGCAGGAAACAGAGCTTACTTTGATAATATGCACCTTTTCTGAAATAGCCTTGTTACATAGAACCAAAACTGTTAATATATAACTCCATAGTCCATTCAGCTATCACGTACAGGTCAGAGGTATGGACGTTGACAGAACATCACAAAAACGCACTAAGAACCTTTGAGCGGAAAGTACTACGAGAAATCTATGGGCCAATAAGGGAGAAAGAAGGCTGGAGAATACATTACAATGCGGAATTACAAGTCTTAATGCAAGGTAGGGACATAGTAAAATTTGTGAAATCACAGTGAATACTGCGGCTAGGACAGGTGGAGAGAATGGCAGAGGATAGAATTCCAAAGAAAATGGTGAAAGTGTGATCCATTCAGATGGCGAAAAGGGAGACCTAGGAGAAGAGGGAGTGACGACATAATAGTGGATCTCACCAGTATGGGAATCTGGGGATGTAAAAGAGCAGCAAACAATATGTGCAGGAAGAATATTGAAGATGCGAAGACTCACCAAGGGTTGTAGTGCTACCGAAGAAGGAGGTTAGGGTGGTTGACTGTCAACCTTTGCTTTCACAAAAGCAACCACCTACTCAACACTGAATGCGTTTTCCTGTCTTACAGTTTTTATGCAGAACAAAATCAGAAAGCCATTACATTACTCAGTATTGATCATTTGCATTCACGAGGGCTCTTTCTCACAATACTGTACTAAGACTTGTCCACATTTGTGTAACTTTATAATGTACACTAAGTTTTGTTTGTGTTGTCAGAGGATTCAAACATAATAGTTTATTTCAGTATAGATATGTTACCATGCAAGCAGCAAGCTGTAGTGTTGACAGATTTTCCATGTAAAGTAAAAAGGTGGATTGCTTTTTCTTCAGCCATCTACACGTAAGTAAACTGAATTTTATAAAAATTTTGCGCATGTATTTCTTTCTTGTATATACTCCCTCAGAACGCCATTTTTAAATGACTTTTTTGTTTCCTCTCAACTCTCTTCCTCAATTCTCTCATGCACTTGTATCCCTCCATTTTTTTGTTCCAATTGCCTTGTCTCCTGATGAAATAATTCGCTCTGCAGCTGAGTGTGAGCAGTTGCTCAAACATTAATGGAAGACTGAATTACCCCTACTGGTGAGTGCACCCCACTATATAATCAGGTACCTGCAGTCAACTCCCAGCCAGTTCACAATTTCGATCGTCCGTTAACGTTTCAAATAAAAATCTAACAATGGAAAGTCAATAATATTATGAAAAGGATAGATTGCTACTCTCCATAAAGATACGTCGACGTGCAGACATTTACATTGAAAAGATTGTTACATATAAGATTTCAGTAAATGACATTTTCAGAAAAGAGAACTGTACACACTTTCACACAAGCTGTAATACCTCACACAGCAACTTCTAGCCTGACTGCAACAGAAACTTGCTGAAAAGGAGCAGTAATTCAGACCAGGGCGGGGAAATGGGAGGAACAGTCAGATTCGGATGAGAAAACAGGATTTGCCATTTCCTGGCAGAGTATACTGGGACTAGAGCTGGAAGGATACAACTGTCAGATGTAGCATCGGGAGCCTGTGGGAGAAGGAGATGGGGAAAGACTGGGAGCAGAAAGGAGAGACACAGAGAAGGCCAATGGATGCAACAGCAACATAATGAGAGTGAGGGAAGGCGAATTGTAAGGTGGCAGTTGGGTGGAAAATGTGGGGTCAGTAGGTCAGTGTAAGTTGAGGAGGTGACGATTTTGGAAGCGGACAATGTGTTGTAAGGATTACTCACTTTTGAGCAGTTTAGAAAAGTTGGTGGTGGAGGAGATGATCCAGATAGCCTGGATTGTGAATCAGCTATTGAAATCAAGTGTGTTACGTAAGCTGCATGTTGTGCTACAAGGTGAGCCACTCTGTACTTGCCCACAGTTTGGTGATGGACATTTATCGTCACAGACAGTTGGTTGATAGTCATAACAGTATAAAAATCTGAACCATGACTACAGCAGAGCGGGTATATGTAACAGCTGGCTTCAAAGAGTCCAAATATCTTCTATGGGATAAGATAAACATGTGACAGGACTGCAATAGAACATACTGGGTGAGAGGATTGGGCAGGTCTTGCACTGGATCCTCCACAGGAATATGACCCCTGCAATAAGGTGTTTGGATTGGGATAGGCACAGGGAAGCACCACGATGTTGGGTAGGTGACAAAACACCACTTTAGGAGGGGTGGGATGGGGCATGGGTAGACTGTCCCTCATTTCAGAGCATGATGATAAATATTCAGAGCCCTAATGAAGGATGTGTTTCAGTTTTAGCAATTCATAGTGGTGCTGGGAGATGAAGAGGGCACTCCTTTATAGCTAGTTCTTGGGGTGTGTGGGGATATGGCACAAGAAACCTGCGTGTGGTGTAAATGTACGGGTAGTGCCTGCCTGTGAAGGCTTTTATGAAACCTTTAGCATATGGGGCAAGGGAGCTTCCATCACTGCAGATACGCCGTCCCCAGAGGGCCAGTCTGTATGGGAGGGATTTTTTGGGAGGTGGCAGTCTTTTCACCATGTCTGTCTGCAATTTAGTGTGTCATCTTTATAATGACTTGCAATTTATACTTTTCATGACAGCGAGAAAAAAAACTCGTGTTTATAGATTTTGGAATTCACCATAAACTGAAGAAATGAGGCCGAACAGAAGTTGCAACGCATAATTAAATGGGTTTTGTCCTTGGTCAATAAAAGCTGTAATGCATTAACATGGCCACAATAAAGTAGTATCTCATCTAGAGAACACATCACAGTCATAAAAATGTAACACAATGTACCTTGAGAAAACTGTTTGCATCACTGTTAAGGATTCAGTTGCTTTATGAATGTGTATGATTATTGTAGCATGCATGAAAAAGTATTTCAGTATGCTGTAAGGATACCCAATAGCCAAATGCAGAATGTGTCTATAAAACTCCTGCAGTGTCTGAATCGAATATGCAAGGTCCCCCCTCTCATGCAAAGAATCTATTAGTTTTGTTTCCTAACAGCCTAATAATCACTTAAAATCAAGTTCACTGTAACAGCTTAGAGTTCCCATGTCTCGTGTGAAAATACCACATGATGACAATGGAAGATACATTATTCTATGAGTGTTCAAAAATCAAACTTTCAAAATTGTGAACTGTTTTCTGCAAGGGGTCTAATATTTTCATTTTGCAAAGGTTAGTTTGAAACTCACCACATACCGGAGATACTGATGCACAGAGAAGCCCAACAAAAATACTGCTATATCTCTGACCTTTCAGACGAAAGGGCCTTGTTCGTCGCCAGACACAGTGCTCATTTGTGAGGCAGTTGTGGTTGCATGAATATGTTTGTGATGGTGTGTATATTTTCTGTGTTAGAAGAAGACCTTCCAGCAAAAGCTCAAATATATACCAGGACTTTTGTTGTGCCTCTCAGCGACTCTGCAGCTCATCTATATGGTATCAGTCTATCCTTTCTTGATATCACGGTTATTCCATGCTGGATATTCTAGTGTTTGATTTCAATGTTGAAAATATTTTCACACTGTGGTACATGTTCGATTAACCAGAAAGAATTTATCTTAGCTGGTCAGTGTAGAACACACATTAAGAATTATGTATTGTATAGATACTGTAGTGGGAGCTTCTGCCACAGAATGTAACAGCAACACCTAATTTAGTGGGAAGAGGTAGAAAGCACCATGTTAAGACTCGTTCGTGCTTCCCAAGTGAGTTATTGTTTCCAGTTACAGTGCCCCCATTCCTCTGCGTCTCTGGATCCTGCAATGCTTAGGACACCGCTGTCCCCAAAACGACTTGGCACAGAATGGCTGCCTCAGCGACCCATGCACGCCCTGCTGTGTGGTCAGGCTCGTACGGCAGCAGAGTTGCAGCAGCGTCAGAATGCCGGCAGTCGACTCAGTGATCTGCGTCCCTGCTGACTCAGCGTTGCTCCGTGTGAGCCTCAAGCAGCCAGCTCTGTGCTTCTCACCGGCGTGGCTAAGATCGCGGCGACAACAAGCGCCTGCAATCCGGTGTCCGAATCTATGGCCCTCGCCTCAGGATGCCTCCAGCGTATGTTGGAATCCAGGACGACTGCCCGCGGTAGCAAGCCACGGAGTGGCCCCCAAGTGGCAGGCTACAGACCCCACGTCAGCCTCAGAGGGTCGAACCAGCGACCTGCCATGGCCTGCAACGCTGGCGCCCCATCTGCTGCTGCATGTAGCTGGTGATGTGACACACTCGCCATCCAGGAGAGCTGCCACACTTGAATGAATCTCGTTAGAAACTCGCTCCTATTTATAGGCAGCTGTGCGCCTCTGTTTTGCCATACGTGCTGCTTCGCATCAAGTACTAATATCATGCTAGGTTGGCCAGTGGGCCCCTCCTTCCTGTGATTTGCGACATGCAAAAACGCTACGTATACTCTTTCAGAAATTTGACGGCCCTGTGGCCTCTGTTCTACTTCGTAACTGCAATCCAGCCTGCACCTGGCTGTGACTTGTGTTCAGAATATTGCACAAAACTAATTTTCCCTATCCTAAACGGTGATGCCGCTATGACACAATGAGGTAGCAATGAAAGTTGTCAACACTAGTTCACAACTCAAGCAGCCATAGGTATTATGCAGGAATAGGCAGCAGTATAAAACAGTCAGATATTTGTGATGGATGAGAGCTGGGAACATACATTGTGTACTTTTGCTGAGAAGCAATGCAGCACCATTTGTAAGGTGTACATCACTATATAACATTGCTAGGATAACGCTTTAATTTACTTATTCGTATCAGTCTTCATAAGTGATGAGCTTTCAATGGTACCATTTCGTATTCCCAAAGAGTAATTTTAATTATGTGAAATGGGCAAAGTAATCAGTAAGATACAAATTCTGTAACAATACACTTTTACTGACTGAGTAAAATTCTTATAACTATGAGGTCTGACTAAAACAATGGGAATAAGTTGTATGTGACCTACTATTCGGTATCGGTAGTTCAAAATAATCAATCAGTTGTCTTTGGTAGGGTGATACACTCAACAGTTTATTAATAACAAAGTTTTGTGGTTACGAATGATTTCACTTTTGACTGTCATAAATTATTAAAGGACTTTCAGTGCTTACTAAAATGAGAGATTAAACTCTGAATATTTAAAGAAAACTAAAAACTTTTCCCACTGCATGGAAAATTTAAATCTTTCTCAGAAGCTTTGAAGCAAATAAGACAATTCTGGTATGATTACTTTTTTAGGGAGCCAAGTGGTGGAAATTTTATATATCGACCACGGCCTCTCAGCCCGGAAGTTTTAACTGAAGACAACACCAGCCGTGAAAGCATACATTGTATGATCAAGTATTTTAATTGAAGAAATGCAACTAAAATTATCTAAAGCTGAAAATCAGTATTTGCTTAGTAAAGGTCACACAAAACAACGAAGTATCAGGCAAACCCACAAATAATACATGAATTTACTTTGTACATTAAATTAAGCCCTACGTTGGGTGTCAAAATGTAATAAATTAGGGTAGGGATATGACATCACATAGACGTTACGTAAGAAAATCATAATATGGGCACCAAAAATACAGTAAATTGGGAATAGGAGCCGGCCGAGTGGTTCTAGGCGCTTAAGTCTGGAACCGTGCGACCGCTACGGTTGCAGGTTCGAATCCTGCATCGGGCATGGATGTGTGTGATGTCGTTAGGTTAGTTAGGTTTAAGTAGTTCTACTTTCTAGGGGACTGATGACCTCAGAAGTTAAGTCTCATAGTGCTCAGAGTCATTTGAACCATTTTTTTGGGAATAGGATCTGCAAATACCATTAATCAAAACATGAGAAATGAGTTACCACAGTAACACTCATTCAGTTGCACTGAAACACATAGGCTACAAGCTACAAGCTCTAAGCTCTCACAGGGATCAGAATAGATACACAGTTTTAGATCCAGGTACATACAATAATAGCGAGGACGACCACAGATGTATGAGTGGACTACTGCAGAGCTCCAACACATAATACATTGATGGTTTATTTTTGATTGGCACAACAGCCTCAGTAAACTTTAAGGAGAACAATATTCCACCAGACTGTATTTTAAATTACACTGGTGAACAATGCAACTCATGCAAATCTACTTCACTTTAACACTATAAGCTTCCAGTCCAAAGGAAGTAACGCACAACAGCAATGTTAATAATTCAAAAGCGCTAAGCTACTTCCAGTGTGCCTGCTCAAACTTGGAAAAAAACTTCCCTGAGAATTCCTGGTGTGAGGAGGATGACTGTGTCAATACGCTGCTGATAAAGTAAAGGTAAGAGGGGAAGGGGATGGCAGAAGCGCACACCTAAGGTTTTTCTTTTCTCTCAGTTTAACTACAGTTTTGAAACATCGATAGTTTATATTGAATAACATTGACATAATTAACATATATTGAAACTGGAATGTCACGTAGCCAAAAAATTGTGACATCGTCGGAGGCAAAATTAGGTGCTACTCGAAAGTATATCTACATCTACATCTACATTTATACTCAGCAAGCCACCCAACGGTGTGTGGCGGAAGGCACTTTACATGCCACTGTCATTACCTCCCTTTCCTGTTCCAGTCGCGTATGTCTCGCGGGAAGAACGACTGTCTGAAAGCCTCCGTGCGCGCTCTAATCTCTCTAATTTTACATTCGTGATCTCCTCGTGAGATATAAGTGCGGGGAAGCAATATATTCGATACCTCGTCCTAAAAACACATCCTCTCGAAAATTGGCGAGCAAGCTACACCACGATGCAGAGCGCCTCTCTGGCAGAGTCTGCCACTTGAGTTTGTTAAACATCTCCGTAACGCTATCACGGTTACCAAATAACCCTAAGACGAAACGCGCCGCTCTTCTTTGGATCTTCTCTATCTCCTCCCTCAACCCGATCTGGTACGGATCCCACACTGATGAGCAATACTCAAGTATAGGTCGAACGAGTGTTTTGTAAGCCACCTCCTTTGTTGATGGACTACATTTTCTAAGGACTCTCCCAATGAATCTCAACCTGGTACCCGCCTTACCAACAATTAATTTTATATGATCATTCCACTTCAAATCGTTCCGCACGCATACTCCCAGATATTTTACAGAAGTAACTGCTTCCTACATAGTAGATTCTGGGTTTCCAAAAACGACATGATACTCGAGCAAAAAACATGTTCTAAAATTCTACAACAGATCGACGTGAGAGATATAGGTCTATAGTTTTGCGCATCTGCTCGACGACCCTTCTTGAAGACTGAGACTACCTGTGCTCTTTTCCAATCATTTGGAACCTTCCGTTCCTCTAGAGACTTGCGGGACACGGCTGTTAGAAGGGGGGCAAGTTCTTTCGCGTACTCTGTGTAGAATCGAATTGGTATCCCATCAGGTACAGTGGACTTTCCTCTGTTGAGTGATTCCAGTTGCTTTTCTATTCCTTGGACACTTATTTCGATGTCAGCCATTTTTTTCGTTTGTGCGAGGATATAGAGAAGGAATTGCAGTGCGGTCTTCCTCTGTGAAACAGCTTTGGAAAAAGGTGTGTAGTATTTCAGCTTTACGCGTGTCATCCTCTGTTTCAATGCCTTCATCATCCCGGAGTGTCTGGATACGCTGTTTCGAGCCACTTACTGATTTAACGTAAGACCAGAACTTCCTAGGATTTTCTGTCAAGTCGGTACATAGAATTTTACTTTCGAATTCACTGAACGCTTCACGCATAGCCCTCCTTACACTAACTTTGACATCGTTTAGCTTCTGTTTGTCTGAGAGGTTTCGGCTGCGTTTAAACTTGGAGTGAAGCTCTCTTTGCTTTCGCAGTAGTTTCGTAACTTTGTTGCTGTACCACGGTGGGTTTTTCCCGTCCCTCACAGTTTTACTCGGCACGTACCTGTCTAAGACGCATTTTACGATTGCCTTTAACTTTTTCCATACACACTCAACATTGTCAGTGTCGGAACAGAAATTTTCCTTTTGATTTGTTAGGTAGTCTGAAATCTGCCTTCTATTACTCTTGCTAAACAGATAAACCTTCTTCCCTTTTTTTATATTCCTATTAACTTCCATATTCAGGGATGCTGCAACGGCCTTATGATCACTGATTCCCTGTTCTGCACTTACAGAATCGAAAAGTTCGGGTCTGTTTGTTATCAGTAGGTCCAAGATGTTATCTCCACGAGTCGGTTCTCTGTTTAATTGCTCGAGGTAATTTTCGGATAGTGCACTCAGTATAATGTTACTCGATGCTCTGTCCCTACCACCCGTCCTAAACATCTGAGTGTCCCAGTCTATATCTGGTAAATTGAAATCTCCACCTAAGACTATAACATGCTGAGAAAATTTATGTGAAATGTATTCCAAATGTTCTCTCAGTTGTTCTGCCACTAATGCTGCTGAGTCGGGAGGTCGGTAAAAGGAGCCAATTATTAACCTAGCAAGGTTGTTGAGTGTATAGAAGCAGTTATTTCAGTGTCCCAGAAAGGAGTCACAAAAGAAAACTTGTACTACAGAGGAGGCTAATTTCTACAAAGAAAACAGAACATCATGCTACATCCTAAAGCAATGGCCTTCAGCTATGCTTTCACATTCTTGTGCTGTTAGATTCAAATGACTTAAGCCAGTGTGAGTCGACACAATGTTAGCAACGCACCTTCCTTCATTATTGAGGACTTTCGTACCAGCGGGGCACTTACCATTAATTTTATTAATACCTACAATTTTAGGTATCTTATCTCTTCACCTCTGAAGATAAACAGACATGAACGATGGCAACCATTCATACAGGTTGAGTAGTCGCCAACAAACTTAGGGCCACGATGTTTGATGAATCTGGATTGTGTAGCGCACTACTTTTTCTCTTTCCACTTTCAAAATTCACCTTTACTAGAGAACTCCCGATATCCAGATTTCACACGGAGAGGATTGAAGATGACAAATCCAACACATTTTAGACACAGCTTCAAATGTACACATCCACACTTCAACCTCCTCTGCTGCTGCATTACGCCATGAATGATTTGTTGGTGGTGTTTTAAACTTCTTTCCAAATAAAACTGTTGTCGAATATATACACTACGTGATCAAAAATATCCGGACACCCCCAAAAACATACGTTTCTCATATTAGGAGCATTGTGCTGACACCTATTGCCAGGTACTGCATATCAGCGACATCAGTAGTCATTAGACTCGTGAGGGAGTACAATGGGGCGCTCCGCAGAACTCACGGACTTAGAACGTGGTCTGGTGATGGGGTGTCACATGTGTCGTACGTCTGTGCGCGAGATTTCCTTACTCCTAAACATCCCTGGGTTCCCTATTCCCGGTGTGATAGTGAAGTGGAAACGTGAAGGGACACGTACAGCACAAAAGCGTACAGGCCGACGTCGTCTGTTGACTGACAGATACCGCCGACAATTGAAGAGAGTCGTGTTGTGCAATAGGCATACATCTATATAGTCCATCACACAGGAATTCCAAACCACATAAGGCCGGCCGGAGGGGCCGAGCGGTTAAAGGTGCTACAGTCTGGAACCGCACGACAGCTACGGTCGCAGGTTCGAATCCTGCCTCGGGCATGGATGTGTGTGATGTCCTTAGGTTAGTTAGGTTTAAGTAGTTCTACTGTCTAGGGGACTTACGACCACAGCAGTTGAGTTCCATAGTGCTCAGAGCCATTAGAACCATTTGAAGCCAAACCACATCAGGATCCACTGCGAGTACTATGACATTTAGGCGTGAGGTGAGAAAACTTGGATTTCATGGTCGAGCGGCTCCTCATAACCCACACATCACGCCGGTGAAGGTCGAAAGATGCCTCATTTGAAGTAAGTAACGTAAACATTGGACGATTGAACTGTGGAAAAGGCGGCCGTGGTCGTCAAGAGGTTCTAGGCACTTCAGTCCGGAACCGTGTGACTGCTACGGTCGCAGGTTCGAATTCTGCCTCGGGCATGGATGTTTGTCATGTCCTTAGGGTAGTTTGGTTTAAGTAGTTCTACGTTCTAGGGGATTAATGACCTCAGATGTTAAGTCCCATAGTGGTCAGAGCCATTTGAACCATTATAACAGTGGAAAAACGTTGTTTGGAGTGACGGATCACGGTAAACAATGTGGGGATCCGATGGCAGGGTGTGGGTTCATATGGTTCACATGGCTCTGAGCACTATGGGACTGAGAACTTAGAATTACTTATACCTAACTAACCTAAGGACATCACACACATCCATGCCCGAGGCAGGATTTGAACCTGCGACCGTAGCGGTCGGTCGGTTCCAGATTGTAGCGCTAGAACCGCTCGGCCACTTCGGACCGGACCGGTCGGCTGCAGCCAGATTCAGGGGGGGGGGGGGGGGGGGGACTGTGACGCGATGCACAGCTCTGTCTCAAAGGACGCCACCATCACGCCGCCCCAAAGATAAGCCATTGGAAATACTATCGAGAGATCGACATGGAGCCTCCAAGTTCAGTAACTGAAACATGTCGCGTCGAAGATAAGAATTTCTTCAACAGCAACTACCGTCCACTGCAATCTTTGCTACATCAGTCTTGAATTCCCTTTTTCCTCAGTATATGAGGGTTTATGATGCCTACAAAAAAATCCAACCAGGGAATAACGTTATCATTACATTTTGTTAACAAGACATATACGAGGCGCTGCACTCTGTCATTGTTGGTTAATCCTGTCGCCTGGTCTTTTCTGCAGGACGTTATACTTGTCATAGGAGGTTGCTCCAACTGAGCTCGTCGGATTCTGGACTATAGTTTGACGACTGCGACATAATTCTCAGTTGACTGAGTGTAAGCAAATTGGTACTGTAGATCGATACATTTCTTCTTCGCCATTCTCCGTTATCTCCTCATGCTCACCTCCCCCTTGGCAGTCCCCTCCCGGTGATGTGAATGGAGGAATAGTCAGGATCCCCTCCAGAAGATGTGACTGCGGGACTAGTCCATAATCTTTTTCCGAAGAAGCGACCATTAAAATACTTTTCAATTAGAGACCATGTGTCCTGTGGATACACGTTAGGTGTCTTCAATGATGAAGTTTCCATTGCCTTCTTCATACTCAAGCCGTTGAGCATTGCTAATTCTTCAGCCTTTTCGGGGCGTTTTCCTAAACTTGTGTCCGCTCCTCCGCTCTCTTTTACAAGGCAATCGATAGAATGAGAGTAACGTTTCATGCCAGAAGTCGTCGGCTGGCACTGATGATGATTTTTACTCAAAATTTAAGCAGTAATGCGGTTCTAAACCGGTCCCAAGGACTTTTGATTATTAACGAAAGAGACTACCTCTTCTTTTCTTATCAGAATGACTTGGTACTGTCGTGCCACTTCAGTAGACCATAATCATATCATCAAATAATATAAGCTGCAAATAGAAGAAGAAATTAATTATGATCACAGAATAGTAAATTAAAGAAGAAATGAAAAAAACCGAAAACGTAGGCGACAAACCACCACCAGGCCCTCATGATCTGTATTAACAATTGTATTTATATATCTTTTGTAATATTTTAGTAGTTTCTAATTTTATTTTGTATTTTTTATGTCGAATGTAAGAGCAGGACGACGAAATCAGATTATATTCTGAATCGCAGACTAAGAGAAATCCCAATTTAATTTCAAGGATTGTATAGGCACATACGTATATATACTTCATCTATAAACGTTTTAAAATAGAACTGGAGCGATGCTGAATCAAAACACAAAACGAAACTAACAGGGAAACTAGGAGAGAACAAGCCGAAGCAAATCATATTTGAAAATACATAACAAAGAAAAACACTTATCATCAGAAGAATGAAACTAACCAACACCTTGTCGACGTAACACAAGATTCAACATGTTGGCGAAGAAGTCTCTATATTGAGGCAAACGAAATTATATGCAATAGGCCGCGAACACGTACTGCGTGAAGTTCATGTGATCTTGCACCTTCCAGAACACAATAAACGAAGTGTCCCAGAAACCACATTACGGCATGGGTTTTCAACCATGTAAAGAGGGAAGAAATTGGGCCCAGTATGATGTCCTTAGTGCATACAGTCTCATAAAAAAATGGCTCTGAGAACTATGCGACTTAATTTCTGAGGTCATCAGTCGCCTAGAACTTAGACCTAATTAAACCTAACTAACCTAAGGACATCACACACATCCATGCCCGAGGCAGGATTCGAATCTGCGACCGTAGCGGTCGCTCGGTTCCAGACTTTAGCGCCTAGAACCGCACGGCCACTCCGGCCGGCACAGTCTCCGAAGATCGAATAAGAAAGGCCAACTGTATCCCACCCAAGACGAATTTGCCATACGGCCTCCACAAGTAAAGCATTGCCGTATCGTATCTGTGGACGCACAACAAATACACAAATCCGTGTCGCTAAGCCCAATACAGAAAAGTCGCTCGTTCGTTGGAACCAAGTTATTTACTACCTTACCAAATGAGCTACCCAAGCACGACACACGACCCGCCCTCACAGCTTCAATTCTACCAGTACCTCGTCTCCTACCTTACAAAGTTCACTGAAGCTCTTCTGGGAACCTTGCAGAACTAGCACTCCTGGAAGAAAGGATATTGCTGAGACATGGCTTAGACACAGCCTTGGGAATATTTCCAGAATGAGATTTTCACTCTGCAGCGGAGTGAGCGCTGATATGAACCTTCCCGAGATATTAAAACTGTATGCCGGACCGAGACTCGAGCTCAGGACCTTTGCTTTTCGCGGAAAAGTGCTCTACCACTCCGCTGCAGAGTGAAAATCTCATGCTGGAATCATCCCCCAGCCTGTAGCTACGCCATGTCTCCGCAATATCCTTTCTTCTAGGAGTGCTAGTTATGTAAGGTTCGCGGAAGAGCTTCTGTGAAGTTTGGAAGGTAGGAGACGAGGTACTGGCAGAATTGAAGCTGTGAGGGCGGTTCTTGAGTAGTGAGTCGTGAGCCTATATCTCCTGCTGTCAATGTGGAAACGAAAACCAATAGGCACATATTATATTAGACAATGCAATTGAATACCCGTACCCACAAACAAAGAAAAGTTGGTTCAAATTGCATAAGTTTCCGAAGAAAATTCAAACGCTTGTAACACAATAGGGGCAGTGGATGGGAAGCATGCTACTAAGTGCATCCGACTATGACAGCCGGTGACAAAATTTCATATTAAAGGAGCCACAGAGGCCTTGTAGGAAGCTCTTGTGGTGAAAGATGTAATACCAGATGGATTCATCATGTTGTACCGCTCCATCAAGGAAATGCAACAAGAAAGATTAGGGTAAAATAATTGCGCCCAATTCCCGAATGTGGTCCGTATGGCAGCTGTGGAAAACTACCATGCCCTCATCTATTTCATACACCTGGTTGAAACGGAAAGAATTGATGGCTTTATGACAGACAGAACTGTCACACCGAGTGCACAAGAGACATAAAAGCCGTGAATGTCAGCATAGTCTTCTGACTCGTTTCATGCGGTCCACCACGAATTCCTCTCTTTTGCCAACCTTTTCATCTCAGAGTAGCGCTTGCAACTTGCAATGTCTAAACATATGTCCTATCATCCTGTCTCTTCTTCTTGTTAGTGCTTTCCGTATATTCCTTTCCTCGCCGATTTTGTCGAGAAGCTCCTCATTTCTTACCTGATCAGCCCACCTAATTTTTAACATTCTTCTGTAGCATCACATATCAAATGCTTATCTTCTCTTCAGTTCTGGTTTTCCCGCAGTCTATGTCTCACTGCCACCCAATACCAAACGTACATTCTCATGTATTTCTTCTTCAAATTAAGACCGCCGTTTGATACTAGTGGATTTTTCTTGGTCAGAGGCGCCCTTTCTGCCTGTGCTAGTCTCCTTTGTACGTCGCCACAGACCTCTACTTCTACCTCGGTTTTATTCAAGCAACATTTCAAGAAGCAGGGATAGAGAAGTAAAGCGATCTGTAATGTCTGTAAATTTTTCTAATCTACAACTGCTAGCAAATAAAAATAGTTCGTAATGGCCACGTTGTGTACTAAACAGGTCTTCACTTTCTGGTGACCCTCCTTCAGAGATTTAGAAATAGTTTTTCACGTCTCTGTTATTATTTTTGTTAATGTGCAGTGAGGTATTCGATTGCTCTATTGTAAACTAGAGTAGCGTCCTAATGTTCCGAGAAGTCGTAGCGTTATTGGAAGTCTGTCTTTTGCTGGAATAGCTTTTCCGAGGTGAGTGTTCTGCTTCATAACATGAGGAGCCAGTTTCCTGGGCACATATTGAAGTGTACTCTCGTCCGTTCTCAAATAATTTTCTTGATACCTTACGTCCTTGACTTGCAACTTCCGTAACAAATTTTGTTTGATACTTTTATTACTTCTTCGTAAAACCCATGGCTTCAGCCTAGTATATTTTCTTTTTTTCTGCTCCTCTTCCAAATATAAACACAGCGAAACTGTAGCACACGCAGAGCAGAACACAGTAACAATATTTCGTCAACCATTCTGAAGGAACTACGACAAAATATTTTATGTCAACGTAATACGCGTTTTCTACGTCAGAGATCTTTGTGAAAGAAATATGATGAATATTTCTTCAAATTTCGATGTCAGAGTATCTGATAATGTAATGCCGGCGTTATGAAAGATGTGCTGCCCGTATTCCGGTTCCTGTCGTCGTAAGCGATGACTTTTTCGTTGAGCAATTGGAGCAGCAGTGACGTAGATGAGTCGAATTACGGGTACCTGACGTGTACGTAAAACAATAGCACGTCGTAACGACAATCAAGTCCAAATTCAATTGAAAGCTCGTCAATGACATGCAACATTTAGCCTGAAAGCACAATTATTTCCGAACCAACGTACGGACGGAAGTCTCCTGCACGGAGGGAGCTAATATTTATACAAACATAGAATTTTTCAGAGTATGCAAAAATTATGAACTTAAGAAATTTCAGAAATCTACTAGAAATGTACATATCACTTTCAGTATAAGTACAAAAACAGTGTGCGACTAAAACTTAATAAACTGTAGATCTGTTATTAGGCTACTGTGAGAATCTATGCCTAGTATGTGGACTTACTTTACAGCTCCACAGCCAAATAAACACTAAAAATGTCTTAGCATGGTGGAGCGTCTTTGGTTGTAAACAAAAGCAATCTGTGTGAAGCACATGTGAAAGACGTCACTCTCATGAGGGTTAATGTGAAACGTTCGTCTGCCACAGTTTACTGTGTGAAGTGTGGGTGCTGCCTGCAAACGAAATATTTTTGCTTCCTTCCTAAAATGCATATTGAAAAGAAAGCGACAAAACCTTATCGGCTAGAAAAGATGTATTAGCAAAAGACTCACTTTATTTGTTCTCAGTTGCATGAACGTTAGCGTTTCGTCTATAATATACAACTTATTCCCACTTAACACACGTAATGTGGCGCTAACGGCATGCTGCTGATTACTCAACTATAATAAGTGTACTCGCGCCCATGATATGACGAAACTGGTCATGGTAATAAAGTGAAATTTCTGAAAAAATTTTGTAGATCAATGCAGATTTTGTTCAACAAATTTGGACACTCACAGGCAATACAGCTTCCGTTCTTCTTCATCTAGCATGTGAGAAGATATGTGTGAGGTAAGGAGATTCAATGCGAGAAAGTTTATTCTCAGCGCTTTTGGAGGCTGCTCTGAGATACATCAATTGGAAAAGAAGATGGAAAACGTTTAGTGGAAAACGTCTTACCCACTTCCGTTTCGCTGATGACATTACTCTGTTTACGTCTAAAGGAGATGAAATACAACAACTAATGGAAGAGCCTAAGAACGGTAGTATCAAACTTGAAATCAATTACAATTACAATAAAATAATTAGTAATCGACACGCTGGAGACTGTTCCTTTGTGAAAAATGTCTATACATAGCTATACAACTAACGTTACTCATGAAGTACAAATAGTATATATTATATAAACGATTACATTTAACACAAGAAAAGCCACAGTAGTCCCACTTTAGTTGAATAGTGTGTTCTCATTGTTATCGATCAGAGTAAACAGCTTCCATCATTCGTTTGAAGTGATGGTAATCGCCGGCCTGTTTAGTCACCTATAGAACGTTTTCATTCAAAGCAATGCTGAGTATGGGCGGAACAGGTGCGTGGAGTGCAAATAGCGACATGTCGTGGTGAAATTTATTGGTGGTTGGAACTGTTACCACTGTCCGCGCACACAAGCCATCCACAACAGGGCGACAGTTTAATTTGTCCTGTACCATTAACACATAGCCCGTAATTACTAAGCACTACTACAGCAAATTTGTCGTCCTTTTCTTTACGCTAGAGATACGTAATTTCAAGTACTGTTCCGTAGATTACCATCTGCATCAAAACATCGTCGATATAACTGCATACTAACTGCACAATAATAGTCACTTTCACTGCTAGAGGAATCGACGTTTCACTCGTTGCACTTACATTTGTAGAGTTGTAATGGGGAACGTAGACATCGAAACCAATAATTTTAGACACAGATTCTATAGACAACCAAAACCAAATCTGAAACAGACCAAGTCGCTTTCTTATTCAAAGTGATCGAGTTCGGTTATACCAAACTGAGACTAAAATCTCCATGAAGAGATGGGAGCATTGACAGGATTTATCGAGTAGTGGCATATACTTACAGCCAGTCTAATATATTATGGTGATTTTGGTATAGTTTAAATAGAACCAGTCATCAAGAATCAGTAAAATACACCTCGGAAATTCGAAGGCAGTAGTTTAGAACTAAAAACGTCGAAATGTATCATAACAAATGATGATTGGGAACATTGGGGCGAAAGAAGGAATATTTGCTTCGGATGAGGAAGTCATAAATAATATTCGGGGACTAAAGGGTAATGAATTGCTATTTAACCTTGCAAGGTGAAAACGTGATTAAAATTGCATTTTGTTTGACTTGCCACTGAGGATACATGTAGGTTAATAAGAACTGTCTTTGCGGAAAACGAAAAGAAAGTCCTAAGTTGTCGATGCAACAGTCCCCAAACCTCCTGAATCATGTCCTTCGGTATCAATTGTTCGCAGTGGACGAATTTAAATAGCCTTTTATTTTGCGTCCGTTAGGACGCAGTTCTCAAATGAGTATTTGTAATATGTGTGTATGTACCAGTTGTGGAATCAAATACGAAAAATAAATCAGCCACTGGTTTTTCCGTCAAAAGAACGGAAATACTTGCCAAGCACCGATCAAGTCAGGAAATGGTAAAATTTTTGGGGGCTTCACTAGTATACAAAATAAGAAAACACCAGATGGTTAAAGGTGGATGGCACACAACGTAAGTGAACTACCAGACATTACAGTTAAGTGAATGACAGAAAGGGTATCTTCAACAGCAGTGATCAAGCGTACTACGGTTAAAAGTGTACAACCGTACTGGAAAATGTACAGCGAGATACAAGGCTAGAAACACTTCTGATTCCTGCAGGCTTTGGCAACAGGTATTTAGAACCTTGGTGAAATTATTATTATGAACATTATATAGTGGTCCGAGGCATATTATTGTTCCAAACGTTACTGCTTCTAATGCTAGAGGCATCATCAAAAAAGGAAGAGAACTGAAATTAAAAGAAGCTGTAGAACTTAATGCAAAATAAATAAAATGGCACGAGCTCTTCTCCATCACAATCTCCATAACACACGTCGGTGCAAATCTGCTATTTTAAAAAGGGCCTGATGACTTCACAGTCCGATTGTTACTTGGATACATACAAAAGTTCGGCTTGTTAAGCTTATTTAAGTTCGAAACTGTTATCTTAGTCTTTCCAGCCTCTGATGATTACTCGAGCATCGAGATACGTAACATTAGGCACAGAAATAGGCCTCAGACCACGGTCAAATCGGGAATTATCAGAATCAGTGAAATGACATAGTAGGACTACACACTTTAACTAACGTCGTTTATCCTTGAAATACAACAACTTTTACTTGTACATTTATTCTTTGATAATAATTCCCCTCTGAGGAACATGTAGTAAAATTGAATTAATTTATCATTACGGGCGTACATAATACTGAGTAAGACAGGCGTTAAAATGAAATAATACACTAAAACAAGATCTTAAGAATATTGGCCTTTTCTTAAATTTTTAGATTAAAAAATTCTAAACAAAAGAGCCAATTACAATAATTAAAACAGTTCTAGGCGATTTTCTTCAAGCTAATTCTAGTCCAAGACTTTAGTCGGACCGCCAATAGGTAAATACTATCAAAAATAACATAGGGGTTACGGGAAAGGTTATTCAAAAAATTTGCAATATGACCTACAACCAGAATACAACATGTATTGAACATTAGAGAGAAAATTTCCTGTACAAAGCCAGTTCAAGGCCTCTTGGCAGTCAAGAAACCTCGTTTACAGTGCAAGTGAGATAAAGATACTCAACTTGAGCACAGACAGCCAGACGCGCGACTCTAATCAAACGACCAGCCGCGGCAGGAACCGCTCGATAACCGAACACAGGGCCGTAGGTAGGCCAGTCCCGCGCGGCAAGAAGCCGCCGACACGTAACACTCTCCCAGCAACATAGTAAGTGCAGATAACAAATAAGAAAGAAAAGTGTCTCACTGGATCATACTGCTAGTAAAGTTATCGTTAAATTATGATTGCACTTGCAGAGCGTTTTCATTTAGCTGATATGCCGTAATTAATAAGCTTCACTAAGAGAAATACAGAAATGGAGCTATAATTTTTCCAGGAAGAAATGTGGCCAGCCGATGTGGTCGAGCGGTTCTAGGCGCTTCAGTCCGGAACCGCGCTGCTACTATAGTCACAGGTTCGAATCCTGCCTCGGGCCTTAATGTGTGTGATATCCTCAGGATAGTTAGGTTTAAGTAATTTTAAGCCTAGGGGACTGATGACCTCAGATGTTAAGTCCCATAGTGCTTAGAGTCATTTGCATTTGACGAAATGTAATAAACGACTCGCTAGGGTGTTACCATTAGCCGTACCTCACAACATGCTTAAAACGTCCAGCTAACAACAATACCAGAGAGCCCACAAGCTTCTCAAACATCGTGTAAAGCCGGCCGGAGTGGCCGAGCGGTTCTAGGCGCTACAGTACCGAAACGTGCGACCACTACGGTCGCAGCTTCGAATCCTGCCTCGGGCATGGATGTCTATGACGTCCTTAGGTTAGTTAGGTTTAAGTAGTTCTAAGTTCAAGGGGACTGATGACGTTAGATGTTAAGTCCTGTAGTGCTCACAGCCATCTGAGAGCCATCGTGAAAACAGACATTCAAACTTAGAACAATTGGCTCTCTTGCATAAGGATTTTAATTTCTATTTTTTTAAACTAGATAAGACCTAAACCCCGATATAGCTATGCGTGACAACTGCACCCGCTAGATAAAATGGTTCAATTGGGACTCAACATCTGAGGTCACCAGTCCCCTAGAATTAGAACTACTTAAACCTAACTAACCTAAGGACATCACACACATCCATGCCCTAGGCAGGATTCGATACTGCGACCGTAGCGCTCGCGCCGTTCCAGACTGAAGCTCCTAGAACCACTCGGCCACTCCGCCCGGCCGTTAGATTATCATAACAACATTAAACGTGGAAAATTCTTTGAGAGAGAACGCTAGACAGAAGATTAGGACAAGTAACTTAAAAATCGCACAGAGCAGACAGGGAAATACACTGTTGCCAGTCACAGAATCAAGTAGCAAGGCGTGCATGACAACTCAATGAAACACAAACGCGAACATCTGCTCAAACAGCTTGTGTTGTGTGATGTCCTTATGCTAGTTAGGTTTAAGTAGTTCTAAGTTCTAGGGGACTGATGACCATAGATGTTAAGTCGCATAGTGCTCAGAGCCATTTTTTCAAACAGCTTGTGGAGCATGAAATCGGTGCACAGAGCTGAAAACTAGTTGCGCACAACATAATCGAAACAGACCTTGCCTTCTGCCCAGTCCTGGCGAGGTACAGTGAACGACAACTCGAGAAATGCGTCGTGCCTATCCACAACTCGCGCGCGCGCGCCGGAAGCACTGCTTCTGCCTCCGGCTCCACGCTGTCCGGAAACTCCCGACAACTGCCAACTCTGCGTTCTTCGGAGGCCTCTCTCCCCAGTCGCGACTCTAGTGACCGCTTTTGAAGACTGAGCGAGGCAACGATAGCCGCACAGTGGAGTAATCCCCGCCTACTGGTAAGACGGCTACTAAAACTTATCGACAGTGAAATGAGCCGCCACGGCTCACGAGGCTTAAGGCCCACAAAACTAAATTTAGTAAAAATGGAGTGATATTTTCTATTTAGTACCCCAGTTTTTGTGGCTGACGTATATATAACGTCTCTAATCATACTAGGTGATCAAAAAGTCAGTATAAATTTGAAAACAGAATAAATCCCGGAATAATGTAGATAGGGAGGTACAAATTGACACACATGCTTGGAATGACATGAGGTTTTATAAGAACCAAAAAAATACAAAAGTTCAAAAAATGTCCGACGCATGGCGCTTCATCTGATCAGAATAGTAACAAGTAGCATAACAGAGTAAGACAAAGCAAAGATGATGTTCTTTACATGAAATGCTCAATATGTCCACCATCATTTCTCAATAGCTCTAGTCGAGGAATAATGTTGTGAACAGCACTATAAAGCATGTCCGGAGTTATGGTGAGGCATTGGCTTCGGATGTTGTCTTTCATCATCCCTAGAGATGTCGGTCGATCACGATACACTTGCGACTTCAGGTAACCCCAAAGCCAATAATCGCACGGACTGAGGTCTGGGTCCTGGGAGGCCAAGCATGACGAAAGTGGTGGCTGAGCACACGATCATCACCAAACGACGAGTGCAAGAGATCTTTCACGCGTCTAGCAATATGGGGTGGTTCTAATAAAACCCCATGTCATTCCAAGCATGTGTGTTAATTTTTACCTCCCGATCTACATTATTCCGTGGTTTATTAACTTTTCAAATTTATACTAACTTTTTGATCACCCGGAACATATAATTCGCAGTTGTTACAATAATAACTACGTATGACAACATAATTATTAGCCTAATTTTTATTTTATTGTGCAAAGTATACTGTAATAAAATAGTTAAAGCAGCATGTAATATCCTTTCTTCTTAGTGAAACATCTCCCCGACATTACGCTCTCAAACACCTTAATTGCAGATTGAATGTTCACTCTGCGGAGTCGTATGTGCTGATTGGAAAATTCTTGCCAGATGAAAACTGTGTTCCGAACTAGAAGTGCAACACAAGAGCTTTGCAAAGTTCCCAGGTTTGAGTCCCGGTCTGACACACAGTTTTTATCTGCCACGAAGTGTAGCCCCTTACCGGCCGGAGTGGCCGAGAGGTTCTAGACGCTACAGTCTGGAGCCGTGCGACCGCTACGGTCGCAGGTTCGAATCCTGCCTCGGGCATGGATTTGTGTGATGTCCTTAGGTTAGTTAGGCTTAAGTATTTCTACGTTCTAGGGGACTGATGACCTTAGAAGTTAAGTTCCATAGTGCTCAGAGCCTTTGAACCATTTTATGTAGCCCCCTAATGTGTATATTATCATATTTTTAAAACACATATGAGTAGAGTTTGCTTCAAAACCAGAACATTTCTAAAAAGAGATACGGGACAATGCACATACACACTTCTCTATCTACCAATTAACAGAAGCAGCGATGAAGGAACATCCAGATAAAAGTCAAGAACAAGTGCTTTAGTATAAATCATTCACCTTAATAGATGTACAGTCTCATAAATATAGCACCCAAAAGTGGTAAATGTAACAATAAAGAGTCGCATATTAGGGAACGTAGGCTAAAATCCTATGGGTATATTAAAAGAACGAAACCAACTAGATTAACTAAACAGTAAAGCTAAAATGTGACTTTCAGTGTTGTAAAAATCATGTACATCTAATGTTACAGGATCCGTCGACGACAGCGTAGATCTGTCGAAACCAGAAAGAATTATTAACGGTATTGACAAACTTCATTCTTCAAAAACAATACAATAAAACAGAAGAAGGAGCTTATGGGCGCTCAGCGCCAAGGTTTTCAGAGTACAATAAAATGGATTACTGAATTTAAAAAAAAGACCTGGAGGAAGAGGAATAACACAATTTAAGTAGCAGACAGAACAAGTATTTGGCAGAATCTTTACGACTGGCCAGTTCGCCTGGCAGGAGGAGAGTCCGAAACAGTTTGGTCTGATGAGCGGAAATGAACACAACTGAGAGAATGAAATTAACGTGGTCACAAAGAATAGCTGGAAGAACTCTGAAACTATCTCTTCCAGTAGGGGCTAAACATGAATAATACTAAAACTACTCTACCGAAACATACATAGTAATGTAAACATGAATTTGTCTTTCTTCTTGTTAACAACACGGTTAAAAGAGAAATGAGTAATATAATAAGATCAAAAAAATTAGAATGAAATTTTCACTCTACAGCGAAGTGTGCGTTGATATGAAACTTCCTGGCAGATTAAAACTGTGTGCCGGACCGAGTTCGAGTCTCGGTGCGGCACACAGTTTTAATCTGCCAGGAAGTTTTAAATAAAATTACATTTTCTGTAGGCTAGCTTGGATCGGGCACTTTAGTGTGTGAGGTTCGTGTGCACTCTTAGTACTCGCATATCACTATGGTATTACTTATTTTTATACCTCTTTTTCATTCACGTTCAGTCTGACAGTTTATCGATGGTAAATACGTGATACTTGGTCGAGTAATATCCAGCTGTTGAGTGAGCAGGAATAGTGAAGTCGACAACAAAAGAACTAAGAGTAGTAGTGTTAGACCTGCCCGGCTTCCTAACACTTAACTGTTCTCGATGAGGCGTTGAAGTCGTGAAAAGAAATATTTATACTGGACATTCGATTAACATTTGAACTCAGTATGAGAGGAACGCATTGCAGAACGAAGCAGTGCATCTGCGCGTCAGGAACAGACACTGCGGCGAAAAAAAGTGTTCTATCATTTGAGAGATACAGAGGCGAGCGAGCGTGCAGGGACTTACCCCAATTCACTGCTAGTAGCGCCAGGTCAGCGTAAAGCGTCTGCACGTAGCACACAAGTATTACACCATAATTAAAATTAAAATTAAAAGTTTAAGTTGCTTTTCCACACCTTGTCAACATATTCTTTAAAGTAATAATGCTTTAAATGTCAAGTGTCAGATTGATTAGGTAAATGTTTTACCTGAATACTTCGTTTTAAGAAAAAAATGGCGCTAAATAATAAAGCTAGAAAGCCAGAAATTGGTCATAATGTGCAGAGGTACGTCAAAATTAACTGGTGCCAGTCTCAACGTGATTATACAAAAATTGTGGTCAGTATCTACGTTTTTAAGAAAAATTGAAGGCGCTAAATATTAGACTTAGAAATGTGAAAATTTGTATGACGCTTCAGTTCAACATAAAAATTATAACGACGTGACCCCATTAAGCTACCTCTAATAATTTTCGAGTAATTTAATGAAAACTAAATTTGGAACTAAAACGTCCATATTTGTAGTACATTAAGTATGTTATATTAATGCTAGAAAGTTTTGCTTACAGCACATGAGAAAACCTACTAAGTAATAGAGCTATAACAAGCGTGATGTTAACAACAACCAGTGCAAGGTCTCTTAAAGTTATAGTTCAGAGGTGATGATCTATTGTCAATTCCGTTTTAAAAATTCTAGAAGGCAAAGTTTTTATGCAAGCGAGCTGAACCTTCTTCTGAGATTTCAACCAACTTACCTCCACGCATGCAAAAATGAAGAAGATTCTAAATTAATTCATAACTTTGTTATTAAATACTGTGTGTGTGAGAAAGCGCCGTCCGTCATATTTACAAATCCATGTGGCAAGTGCTGATAATTATTTGCCACTTTTATGGCAAACATTTATTTTCATTATTAGTAGTTAGGGCGAAAGAAATTTGGTAGGAACTGCTCATAGTGCTGTTTAGGATAGAGAGTTTTATTGTCAGTATGAACAGAATGAATACTACATTGTTATGGATGTGAACTTTACCAAATATATGTATCAGTTAGAATTCTAAATCTTCATATATAATTATAGTCCTGATCCCGCTAAGCAAGAACAGAAACATTTCTTTCAGTGGGCTGGACAAGAATGTGGACTACCAGACTGTAAACTATGGTCTGTGTGATCTTCGTCGCTATGTATGTCGAGGCTCAGTCTTTTGCGTTTCATTGTGTATTGCTAAAGGCCGCTCGATGAGAGCTGCACAGGTCAAATAAGGATCAGGATCCCAAATTTCACTTTTCTTGTATTAGAAGCTTCATTATCCAATGCATTATGGAATGTCATTGATTTGGCGAGTAGCAGAGGGGGACGAGTGAAACTAAATGCTACAGGTACTACCACCACCAGTACATCGCAGAAGAATTGTAGTAAGTGGTAAGTGCGGAAATCCGGACAAAAACAGGTAGGGAGCAAAAATCAGAAAGCAGGGGTATCAATCGAAGGTTAACTGTTTCAAGACAGATAACAACAGACAGATCACAAACGATTAACTCATAACGTAAAGCGGAGGAGGAGCGGAGGTGTAAGACGAAGGATCGAACTGCAAGCCATGAGTTTGGGTTTATCTGTGAGTACAGTGTGAATGCCACATCATTACGAAGCAGCACATACCAAAAAACAAAAAAAAAACGGTCATAGAGATTATGTGATTCACTTAATATTTACGAAACAATCATATCTTTATCAAACTGACAGTGGGGAAAGAAGGGGCAGCGATGGGTAGGAAAGTCGTGACTTCAAACAGCACAAGACATTGTAGTAATGCAATGGCGAAAGTTGAATACTTGGGACGGACCGGAACACGAATCCACACTTAGCGCTTCTCATGAGCGCTTGCCTTAGCCTCTTTTCTTTTCATAGCAGTAATTTATTGAGTAATTGACAAGTACAGTTAACTTACATTGAAATAAATATATTAAACTTGGGTATCACACAGTTTACGTACATGAAAATAGATTTAATTAGATGAATCACAAGAGAAGTATTTGAATATTCGTCAGAACAGAAAGTAACATTTTACGAAAAGCAGTCAGTAATGGTTACAATACACTTCAGGCTGTTGGAGACAAATTGTTCAGTGGTCTAAACCCGAGGTCTAACCACGATACCTCCTCTCCCCACTTCCCTCCATCCTTTCATTGAGCTACTCTTTCACATGGGTCCTTTTTTGGTTCCTCTTAATTGTCCCAAAACAATACCGGGTAGTGCGAAAGGATGGAATATAGAGGAAAAACAGAAACAAGAAAACAAAACGCAATTAAGGCAGCAGCTACTGCCTGAACCAATCAACGCCCTGTCTTTGAAGGGTACTACTCAGCATGCTGGTAAAAAGCTGCTCCCTGCCGCTGTTGGATAAGCAGCTGCCAGCAGCAAGTCGTATACTTCTAGCTCACTTATTTGTTACATAGTTTAATTCTTAATTTCTTTGCGTGTTTTTGGGTATTTGCATTGTTTACTTCATAAATTTCGGGCGTATTATAGTATTTGAGAGTTGTAGCATCGCGCTTTAGTACCTGAATAGTGTAAATTCGCGTAGTCGTTTGTCTTCTGTTTTTGTTTTGAACGGCCAGTGTCGGTTGGTCACAGCCAGTGTACTCCCTGCCGCCGTTCGATAGCAGCTGCCAGCAGCAAGTCGTATACTCCCAGTTCACTTATTTGTTACATAGTTTCGTATAGGAGGTGTAATTTCGAGTTTTAGTTACTGTAATCGTAAATTCAGGCAGATTGTAGCACAGTCGTTAGGCATTTGTACAGGTCAGTTCATACATTCTTTGCGTGTTTCCCTTGCGTTATCTAGGCACGAACTCGTGTTTCAGTAACTGTTGTTCAACATCGATTAGAATGGGCAGGGACTGTCATTGCTGTGTTCGGATGAGGGCTGAGTTGGCATCCCTTCGCTCACAGTTGCAGGCGGCGCTGACTTCGGTCAAGGCAGCTTGAGGCTGTTGCCAATGGGCACCACTGTGGGGAGCCGGACTTGGGTTCAAATGGCTCTGAGCACTATGCGACTCAACTGCTGAGGTCATCAGTCGCCTAGAACTTAGAACTAATTAAACCTAACTGACCTAAGGACACCACACACATCAATGCCAGAGGCAGGATTCGAACCTGCGACCGTACCGGTCACGCGGTTCCAGACTGAAGCGCCTTTAACCGGACGGCCACACCGGCCGGCCGCCGGGCTTCGGTATCACGGGGATGTCAACCTCGTCCCGTCTGTTCCCAGATCGGTCTGCCACTGTGGTTGCCCCGGTTGCTGTCCGCAGTGGGGCTGAGCCCTCGCCTGTGGTTGATTGGGAGGTCGTTCCAAGGCGTGGCAGGCAGCGACAGACGTCCCCGGAGGCTGATCAGAAAGCCTCCCCGGTGCGTCTGACAAACAGGTTTCTGGTACTGTCTCTGGCTGAGCCAGATGCAGCTACCTGCCCTGTTTCAGAGTATGATTCTCAGCCTTCAACGTCCGAGCAATCACAGAGGGTGGGCCTATTGGTAGTTGGGAGCTCCAATATTATGCGCGTAATGGGGCTAAGGAGGGGAAGAAATCCAGTGTGCACTCCGTGTGCATTCCGGGTGAAGTCATTCCTGATGTGGAAAGGGTCCTTCCGGATACCACGAAGAGCACAGGGTGCAGCCAGCTGCAGGTGGTGGCACATGTCGGCAATATGACGTGTGTCGCTTTGGATCTGAGGAAATTCTCTCTGGATTCCAGCGGCTATCTGATTTGGTGAAGGCTGCCGATCTTGCTTACGAGATGAAGGCAGAGCTCACCATCTGCAGCATCGTTGACAGAACCGACTGCGGACCTTTGGTGCAGAGACGGGTGGAGGGTCTGAATCAAAGGCTCAGACGGTTTTACGACCGTGTTGGCTGCAGATTCCTTGACTTGCGCCATGGGGTGGTGGGGTTTCGGGTTCCGCTGAATAGGTCAGAAGTTCACTACACTCAGCTGGCGGCTACACGGGTAGCGGAGACTGTGTGGCGTGGACTGGGCGGTTTTTTAGGTCAGAAGACCTCGGGAAAGTACGGGGTGGGCAGCAATCTCAAAGGGTGCATGGCAAATACAGGACGTGCTTGGATCAAGGAACAGTCGGAATTGTAGTTGTAAATTGTTGTAGTTGTGTTGGGAAAGTCCCTGAGCTTCAAGCGCTAATAGAAAGCACAGAAGCTGAAATCGTTATAGGTACAGAAAGCTGGCTAAAGCCTGAAATAAGTTCTGCAGAAGTTTTTACGAAGTCTCAGACGGTGTTCAGGAAAGATAGATTAGGCAGAATTGGTGGTGGAGTGTTTGTGTCTGTCAGTAGTGGTTTATCTTGTAGTGAAAGCGAAGTAGATACTCCGTGCGAATTGGTATGGGTGGAGGTTACACTTAACAGCCGAACTAAGTTAGTAATTGGGTCCTTCTACCCGCCCCCAGACTCCGATGATATAGTTGCTGAACAGCTCAGAGAAAATTTGAGTCTCGTAATAAATAAATACCCCACTCATACGGTAATAGTTGGTGGGGACTTCAACCTTCCCTCGATATGTTGGCAAAAATACTTGTTCAAAACCGGTGGTAGGCAGAAAACATCTTCCGAGATTGTCCTAAATGCTTTTTCCGAAAATTATTTCGAGCAGTTAGTCCAGGAACCCACGCGAATTGTAAATGGTTGCGAAAACACACTTTACCTCTTAGCCACAAACAATACAGAGCTAATAGAGAGAATCATGAATGATACAGGGATTAGTGATCACAAGGTCGTTGTAGCTAGGCTCAATACCGTTTCTTCCAAATCCACCTGAAACAAACGAAAATAATTTTATTTAAAAAAGCGGATAAAGTGTCACTAGAAGCTTTCCTAAGAGAGGATCTCCATTCCTTCCGAACTGACTATGCAAATGTAGACAAGATGTGGCTCAAATTCAAAGATATAGTAGCAACAGCAATTGAGAGATTTATACCGCATAAATTGGTAAGAGATGGAACTGATGCCCCGTGGTACACAAAACAGGTCCGAACGCTATTGCAGAGGCAACGGAAAAAGCATGCGAAGTTCAGAAGAACTCGAAATCCCGAAGATTGGTTAAAATTTACAGACGCGCGAAATTTGGCACGGAGTTCAATGCGAGATGCCTTTAATAGGTTTCACAATGAAACATTGTCTCGAAATTTGGTAGCAAATCCGAAGAAATTCTGGTTGTATGTAAAGTACACAAGCGACAAGACTCAGTCAATACCGTCGCTGCGCAGTGCCGTTGGTACTGTTACCGACGACTGTGCCGCTAAAGCGGAGTTATTGAGCGCAGTTTTCCGAAATTCCTTCACCAGGGAAGACGAATGGAATATTCCAGAATTTGAAACACGAACAGCTGCTACCAAGAGTTTCTTAGAAGTAGATACCTTAGGGTTTGCGAAGCAACTCAAATCGCTTGATACGGGCAAGTCTTCAGGTCCAGATTGTATACCGATTAGGTTCCTATATCATTGAAGTCGGTGTGCAGTAGGGTTTTGGAACATATACTGTATTCACCTCGAGGGGAACGATCTATTGATACGTAATCAGCATGGTTTCAGGAAACATCGTTCTTGTGCAACGCAGCTAGCTCTTTATTCGCACGAAGTAATGGCCGCTATCGACAGGGGATCTCAAGTTGATTCCGTATTTCTAGAATTCCGGAAAGCTTTTGACACCGTTCCTCACAAGCGACTTCTAATCAAGCTGCGGGCCTATGGGATATCGTCTCTGTTGTGCGACTGGATTCGTGATTTCCTGTCAGGAAGGTCGCAGTTCGTAGTAATAGACGGCAAATCATCGAGTAAAACTGAAGTGATATCAGGTGTTTCCCAGGGAAGCGTCCTGGGACCTCTGCTGTTCCTGATCTATATAAATGACCTGGGTGACAATCTGAGCAGTTCTCTTAGGTTGTTCGCAGATGATGCTGTAATTTACCGTTTAGTAAGGTCATCCGAAGACCAGTATCAGTTGCAAAGTGATTTAGAAAAGATTGCTGTATGGTGTGGCAGGTGGCAGTTGACGCTAAATAACGAAAGGTGTGAGGTGATCCACATGAGTTCCAAAAGAAATCCATTGGAATTCGACTACTCGATAAATAGTACAATTCTCAAGGCTGTCAATTCAACTAAGTACCTGGGTGTAAAAATTACGAACAACTTCAGTTGGTAAGACAACATAGATAATATTGTGGGGAAGGCGAGCCAAAGTTTGCGTTTCATTGGCAGGACACTTAGAAGATGCAACAAGTCCACTACAGATACGGCTAACACTACACTCGTTCGTCCTCTGTTTGAATATTTCTGCGCCGTGTGGGATCCTTACCAGGTGGGATTGACGGAGGACATCGAAAGGGTGAAAAAAAGGACAGCTCGTTTTGTATTATCGCGTAATAGGGGAGAGAGTGTGGCAGATATGATACGCGAGTTGGGATAGAAGTCATTAAAGCAAAGACGTTTTTCGTCGCGGCGAGATCTATTTACGAAATTTCAGTCACCAACTTTCTCTTCCAAATGCGAAAATATTTTGTTGAGCCAAACCTACATATGTAGGAATGATCATCAAAATAAAGTAAGAGAAATCAGAGCTCGAACAGAGCCCTGTTCGGGAGTGGAATGGTAGAGAGATAGTATGATTGTGGTTCGATGAACCCTCTGCCAAGAACTTAAATGTGAATTGCAGAGTAATCATGTAGATGTCTCGAAATCTGGGCACTTGTAAGCTGGACCAGTAAGCCAAAAAGTGACGAAACACCGACTGGTCATCACTACACTCACCATCAACGACGAAACGTATAAAGTGGCTAAGCAACTCAGTGATCGTATTAATCTTTGTCCTCGGAAAAAAAGAAGTAGCCGGCAGCAGAATCATATCAGTGCAATATGCAGCTTCGGCATACCTTGTGACGAAAGCCAATTCCTTCCTGAGCCAAGACCAGTTTCCTAGGTGATAACGACAATCGACCAGTGCTGAATGGTATCTAGGAACGCACACCTATTGTATTTATGTGTGTCAATAATCCCTATACGATACCGACGCTCGTTGACGGAAATCAAATCGTTGACCACCCCGTTCTATGAAGACGCCGCTGCCATTGTTAGAAAAGGGTGGCTGATGCTGGTCCATACAGTTTTCCAGGATATTCGCGGTGATAATTGTTCACCGGGGTTGGGGGGAGTTCCTCCCCAGCAGGGAAATAAAAACTTCGTCGCGAGCACCGGACGCTATAAATGTCAGCCACCAAAGAGCTCACGGCTATGCAGAACTCTCGAATTTACAACTTCAAATGGTTCAAATGGCTCTGAGCACTATGGGACTTAACAACTGAAGTCATCAGTCCCCTAGAACTTAGAACTACTTAAACCTAACTACCCTAAGGACATCACACACATCCATGCCTGAGGCAGGATTCGAACCTGCGACCGTAGTGGTCGCGCGGTTCCAGACTGAAGCGCCTAGAACCGCTTAGCCACAGAGACCGGCTAATTTACAACTCAGACGAGCTTCGTGAACAAGGGAACAGGACTCGCTGGACGCGCTAAAGTGAACAGCTGAGACGTAAAGGTATACGAGTCTGAGTGATCGTCAAAACGGTGCGTCAGACCCATAAGACTGACTCCTTCCTCTTAATGTGAGAAAGATCCAATTCCCCGAGGGAACGTGGCTTCGTCAGAATCTCTTATCGCAAGTTGAAAATAAGGCGCTTCCATAAAGAGCGACCAGACAGCTGCTTCAGTTTCTTAGTCATCATGGAAGGAAGTGAGGAAATTATGTACAACGTAATATGCCTTGCATAAAATGTAGGTACCCAACATTCGTACCCTCTGCAATAGGGTAGGAGAGTTGTTCCAGTATTGCCCACTGGATCTTATCAGTAATCGATTACCAATTGAGAGTAGTTCTTTTTAGCAGACAACGATTAATAATAAATCACATTACAACGAACCTTCTATAGCAGGAGGAGAGGTGATGCTCCTACGTGGCGCATCCCATGTGGCGGATAGGAAAGTGCTCACCGGTTTACCGGCGGACTTGAGTGAAATAAAATAGCTTTTGCGGACCAAACATACCCTTTGTGGTTAACAACCGTAGTTGTTAATCGGAGCTTGTTCCAACTAAAGTTGACAACCTTCGAAAGTCAAAAATGGAAAGGTCTTTCAGGAAAAAAAAATTCCACCGTCCTGCTCAAAAAGGCAGGAAAAGGCTACATCGTATTCGGTGGGTAGTCAACTAGAAGACAGCAACGAATCGGAGTGTCTGCAACCATCAATATGCACACTAAAACACAAAAAGAAGATTAAACATGAGCAGATAAATTATATAGTAACACACAACATAAACTCACTACTTCAGACCGGAAAACTCAAGGAGGTCACAGATGAACTAAATAAACCAAAAAAATTTAATAACAGGGATCCAAGAATTGCGAAACACCACAGAGGACCCATTCGAATGACAAGGATACAGAATTTATAATGGGAAACCAGGACCAAGGGCAATGAAACAATGTCCCCAGTTTGGAAAAGGGTTTATGCAAACATAAAAATAATAGATTCAGTAACGGATTTCCAAGCAGTATCACCAAGAATTGTGACTCTAAGCTTTAAAATAATCAATAAAACCTATACAATAATAAATGCTCATGCCCCAACAAATAAACAAAATTGTTTAACTAAAACAAAGGAAGAGGTAGATAAATTTTGGGACCTTCTAGAACAAACTGTGAACAGAGTAAATAAAAAGAATATAAAAATCTTATTGGTAGATTTCAATGCTCAGTTGAGAAAAGAAAGGAAATATAAAGATATACTTGAAAAATGGTGTCCACATAAATTTACGAACAAAAACGGTCAAAGCCTTGTAGAACTCTGCAGAGAACACAACCTTATATCTAAATCAACATACTTTAAGAGGATGTCAAGTACACTTAAAACATGGAGACATCCAGGCTGGAGGAAGGGCGAGTGGCAGCTAGACCATGTCTGTATGGACAAAAATTTTCATAAGGAGATCCACAATGTTAATGTACTGAGAGGAGTAGACACAGGCTCAGACCATTTGATAGTTAAAATTAAAATCAAATTAACTCCGTTAAAGAAGAGGACCGGAAAAACTAATAAAGTAAAAAGGAGGTTTGACCCACATCAGCTAATTAAAAATAATAAATACCAAAAAATAACACAAACAATGAAATTAACAGATAATCTAGAACAAATAGTGCCTAATCTTAAAAAAGAAGCAGAGAATCCAGCTCCCTTGAACAAACAAAGGAAACATGCATGGTGGACATCAGAATGTGACAAATTCCATGAAGAAAGACATCAAGCATGGTTAAAGTTTCAAACATGTAAAACTGAAGAAAATGCCATCAACCTAAAAAATGAAAAAATATTCGCACAAAATATTGGAAGAATCAAGAGAGGTTTCCATAAAGATATTATAAACTCTATAGAAGGTAGTTATCATAAAACCAACTCCAAGAACTACTATAAAATCTTTGGGAAACAACTACAACCATATGAGACCCTTACACTAATACTGAAAGATGAAGATAGGAAGAATGACACACAGTAACAAGGAAAATGCAGAAATCATGACAAAAGCATTTAACAAACTTCTGAATTGCGAGGAACCCAAAGAGCCATTACAAATCAACATAAATACCACAATAAAAACCAGCCTAGCAAACTAGACCCTCCAACTTTCCAAAAAGTAGAAAAAATTCTTAAAGAACAAAAAAAATTATAAGGCATGTGGAGAAGATCAGGTTTTTGTTGAAATGTGGAAATATTCAAGTGACACAGTCAAGACCTCCTTACACATGGCTCTAACAAAGATTTGGGTAACAGAACGATTCCCCGTACATTGGACCACAGCTATCATCCACCCACTACACAAAAAGGGAGATAAGAGCAACCCAGACAACTACAGAGGAATCTCTCTCCTAGATTGCACATACAAAATTCTATCCAAGATCCAATATGAAACAATCAAGGAGCAATTAGAACAGGAGTTAGGGGATTATCAGGGAGGCTTCTGACCATGGAGAAGCTGTGCAGAGCAGATAATTAGTTTAAAACTAATAATGGCATACTACAAGAAAACCGAGCGGTGTGGCGCAGTGGTTAGACACTGGACTCGCATTCGGGAGGACGACGGTTCAATCCCGCGTCCGGCCATCCTGATTTAGGTTTTCCGTGATTTCCCTAAATCACTCCAGGCAAATGCCGGGATGGTTCCTCTGAAAGGGCACGGCCGACTTCCTTCCCAATCCTTCCCTAATCCGATGAGACCGATGACCACGCTGTCTGGTCTCCTTCCCCAAACCAACCAACCAACCAACTACAAGAAACGGAACAAATCTCTGGCAATAACATTTGTAGATTTTAAGAAGGCATATGATTGTCTCCAGAGACCTTCAGTATTAAAACTGTAAGAAATCTAGTCTACATCTAAAACAAATTAGCCAGCCTGGGTGGCCGAGCGGTTCTAGGCGCTAAAGTCTGGAACCGTGCGACCGCTACGGTCGCAGGTTCGAATCCTGTCTCGGGCATGGATGTGTGTGATGTCCTTAGGTTAGTTAGGTCTAAGTAGTTCTAAGTTCTACGCGACTGATGACCTCAGAAGTTACGTCCCATACTGCTCAGAGCCATTTGAACCATTTTTTTAAAACTAATCAAAATAATACAACTCACTCTAACCAACACCAAATCAAAAGTGAAGTTTAGAGGAGAAATTGCGGAACAATTCTTCATAAAAACAGGCTTAAGGCAAGGTGATTGCCTATCACCATTACTGTTCAACTGTGCACTGGTATACATCATCAGAGAATGGTACAAGGACAATCCAAATATGTTAAGAATTGGAAGTCCGAAAGATGATATTAGCTTAAACTGCTTGGGATTCGCTGATGATCTTGCTCTCCTAGCTTACACCGCTTAAGAAGCCAGGTAACAAGTGAAATCACTACAAGAAATAGCAGATAAAGTAGGCCTTAGAATATCATTTGAAAAACGGAGATTATGCCAACTGATCCACCACTTGCAAACAAAATTACAATAGGAGAACAGGAAATCAAAATTGTTGACAAAATTTAAATATTTAGGCGAAATAATAACATACAATCTAAATGAGAAGCCATCATGGTAGAATAGAATAAGAAAACTGAACTACGCAAATTACATTACCAAGACTACATCTATCTATAGATGCAAAATTAAAACACTATAAAACAGTTACACAACCAGGAATAACGGATGCAGCTGAAACTATCTTCAAAACAACTAAGACAGCAGAAATTGACAGAGTACTGAAAACAGAAAGGAGAATAATTAGGACATGTATAAATAAACAGTATAAAATAAATGGACATTGGAGAATAGCATCAAATGAAACAGTATATAAGAAAATATAACCAGTCATGAGCACGATCAGGAAGAAACACATCTCATTCTTTGGACATCTGATGGGAACTCCAGAAAACAGAATTAGTAAATAAATAATACAAAAATTGTGGAATAGCAAGAGCGACATTAAATGGATCACAGAAATTACGGAAGATGTAAAAGAACTCCAAATTACAGTAGATGAGTGTTCTCTATGAGCCTCAACACTAAACACTATCTCCTAAATGCGAAGCAGAAATTCATTATTTACGCAATCGAAACCCTTATTAATATCCAAAAAGAGGCACAATGGATAGAAGTAATGGCAGCAACAGAAACCGGCGATATTCTGCCACAGGTGTAAGAATAGAGCGACCAGGAAGCTTTGATACTCGCCGAAAACAGTCGCCAGCGTAGCAGACATTCTGCGATATACTGCCATCGCTACTGAATTTGAAGATAATGCAATAACCTGAGAGGACTAAAATCGTCAACTACAACCAGAATGTTCAGATATCAACGGAATTTTCCCCATCGCGAATATAGCACGGCACAACTAATCCCTACACCACCCCCCTCCCCCTTCGTCTTATCAGGTCATTAAACACAGACGTAAATATGACACTCAAGAGAGGCCAAAAATGCGTATAAAGTTTCATGGGGAGCCCACTCATACGTGTCAATTTGTGAAATGCAGAATGAACAATACATCATATACGTCATCTGGGTGAACGGTGGCCAAGAATTTCATATTCTACTCAGGCTTGAGTGGCTTACCTAGGATCCCAACTGCCGGGTCGAAGGAAATATCGCTAAATGCATCCGCATCGTAAAGATCTACATAGTAGTGATGCAAGATGTGAACTGGGTCAGCCTGTGCTGTCGGTTGAAGGCCATCAGCTGTTGTAAGAGAAGTGAATCAACTTGATGTCGAAGCAGTCAGTTCTCCTCCACTTGTGATTGTCATTTCGATCGCACCAGAAACCCTTCCATCTGTCAGTGCTTTAGCTGGAATAGCTGTGTTTAATATATCGTGTAGTCTGCAGGGGGTCGCGACCTGTACCGATATTCAAGTCGCGGCAGAGAGAATAACAGAATTCATTATTTCTCCAAAGTTCTTCGCCCTAGCAGCACAATAAGTGATCAATCTTAGACGGAGCTTCAGCTTTAAAAGAGGACAGTCCATCACTCCAAAGTGGTAGTGTCTCTCCCAGCAAATGGAGGACTACACTCCGGTACATTGTGTATCGTATCATTGAAAGAAGGCTCAGCCATGTGTGAGTCATTCAACATCAACGAGGAACAGAGTAGTTTTACCGGTTGCCTATCAAGTTGGAGAACGGAGGACAAACCACAGTACTCATAAAAGCTAGTAAGGAGAACAACGACTGCAAGAATGACATAGTGCAAGCAAACCGATAAGTAATGTCGATCAGTCCTGTTACTCGTAGCAGGAAAATGTGTAAGTCTGACCAAAGTCGGATGTTAACACTGCCAAACTTCTTTCAAGTGCATAAAATGAATCTACTCGTTCAAATCCGAACAATAGTTAAAAAGGGGAGAGTGATCAACAGGACGCAGAACGTGGTTAAAATCATCACCAAGCAACGGACCCCAAGGACTCTTACGTAAAAGGTGAATAATTCCTCTTCATCAAACGCCTACATTCCATTGTGTAACGAGAACCAGAAGGAGCATAAAAGGTAACGAACGTGAAGTCAAAAAGTCTACAGCGTATCCCTTCTGTGAGACACAAGAACCTCTACCTCAACGATGGGAATGCTTTCCGGAAAAAATTAAGCATTTCCCGTCAAAAATTCGGGCGCCGCATTAAAAGCAGTTTAAATACAAGGATAGGGGAACTGGGAAATAAAACTTTTTGCAGGAACAATATATCTGCGATAGAGTCATATAAAAATGTAGCAGCGAAGCACACTACATTTAGTGAGATAAACGTTCAAGCTTGAGATATCAAACAAAAAACCACAGAAAGAACAACACAGCAACATGACTATTTTGCTAGTTGCCCCTCGAGTCGAGTCCACTGCAGAGTCCAGTACCGAATCTGAGAGAGGGGAGCAGTACTGGCCCCAGCTGAAACTTTACCCCTGCTGTTTTGCGCGTCGCTTCACGCTCGGACTATACTCGTTGTTTAACCCGGCTAAGAGGGATAAAACCGGCAGCGTAGGCGGATGTTGTACCACGTCCATATCAATGTGTGACTTCCCAGGGTCAGAGGTCTGCCCCACAGAAAGGTCATTGTGCAAGTCACGCAGACTTCCTAATGCAGTAATCAGAGAGAATCTCAGAGACTAATCTGGGGTAACAGTTTCCGCAACGGGAGTCACAATAGGTAGCAAATCACGATTCCCATCGTTTAGAGCAGTCAGAGGAAAAGGAGGGCGTTGAGGCATTATCGATTGCACTTGTGGTAGAGGCTGCGAAGGAGAGATGGAGACGACTCCGACACGCCCCATATGACCCACCTCTGCAGCAGCATGAGTACTAGAGGCTACCTCACCTCTGCAGGGTTACGTGGTACCACGTACTGGTAGGAGTGACAGACAGACACGCTCAGGTGAAGGTGGGACAGGGGAAGGCAGAACTAAATCATCACCCTCTTGAATGCGCCGCCCTCTATTATAAATCACGCCCGCCGCCGTGCAAGCAGTAGCAGGAGTGGGATCAAGCTTTTGCCTGCTACGACGGTAAGTCACCCGCAGATACCCGAGAGTTGCCGGATGATCACCAGAAACAAGGGAAGATGTAGTCCAAAATTCGTTACCGAGGTGGACATCGTCAGCAAGGCTCAACATACGGACCTGTTTCAAGGAAGACCGTAAAGAGAAACCTCTCCGCCGGCAGCTGAGTGTCAGATGGCCTCTTTCATTTCACAGGAAACACATTCCCACCCTCTGCTGCAGGCAACATGAATACCCTAGCCAAAACTTGCAAATGAAACGTAATGTTCCTTTTGAGTAGCATCTCCAGCAAATGTGTGTCGCTATAACACGGTGGCTTTCGTCGACTTGACCAACGTTCACGGCAAATGCCTCTCACGCCACCATATTGCACTAAGGCGTCCTTGAGATCAATATCCTCTACCGCCACTCAGTATTCGAAGATTGGTACACTGAATGTCCGTATTCGCAAGCAGCACCATACTGACCGCACCATCTTTATGCTGGAAATCAACCTGATTACCATGCTTTAATAGGAACTACGAATTTCGAAAAGAACAATTAAATCTCAGTGTCGAAACAGGTGGTATGCACTTGGTCCAAGGTAACATGGAAAGTATCAGTAAGTAGTCATAGATTTCTAAGCAGTCGGCTGTAGATTATGTGTTGACTTATCAAATGATGAACTATAGCTATCTTTACGAGGAACACACTTACGGACTAGGCATCTGTTAGACAGGCACTCAACGAGGGACGAGACAAGACAACAACGATATCGCACACGCACACGCAAAGGCACAAACACCACTGAGGTGATAAACTCTCAAACCTTTGCGACGCTACAGTGGAGCGGTTAAAAAGTAAACAACGACCAGATCGCTCGGCGCAAAAGGCGGAATTATAGCTTCCGCCATCCAGATACCTTATCTATTCACCCAAATTTCCAACTAATGGCACACTGCAATCCAGAGTTCCTCGTCCATCAGCCTCCTACTCGCAAATTATTCAATCACGTAAGAGTTCGGACGATATTAGTGCATTCGCACTGAAACAAACGTCAAGGAGCCGTCGGGCGCTTGCAGAAATGTATAGATCGGAGTAGCGGTTGCCCTGTCGGACACGTCCGCAGAGCGTATATCTACATCTGCATATACGTGATTACTGAGCTATTCACAAAAAAGTGCCTGGCAGAGGGCTCAATGAACCACCTTCAAGCTGTCTCTCTACCGTTCCACTCACGAACGGCATGCGGTAAACACGAGTACTTAAATTTCTCTGTGCGAGCCCCGATTTCTCTTATTTTATCGTGATGATCATCTCCTCCTATGTAAGTGGGTGCCCACAGAATGTTTGTACAATCGGAGGAGAAAACTGATGATTGAAATTACGGGAGAAGATTCCGTCGCAACGAGAAACGCCTGTGTTTTAATGTTGGCCACTCCACGTATCATGTCTGTGGCACTATCTCCCCTATTTCGCGATGATACAAAACGAGCTGATCTTCTTTGTACTTTTTTGATGCCATCCTTCAGTCCCACCTGATGCATATACCTCACCGCACAGCAATACTCCAGAATAGGGCGGACATGCGTAGTGGAAGTTGACTTTTTAGTAGACCTGTTGCACCTTCTAAGTGTTCTGCCAATGAATCGCAGTCTTTGGTTTTCTCTGCCTACAAGATTATCTCTGCGATCGTTCCATTTCAGATTATTTGTGTAATCCATAAATATTTAGTATAATTTACAGCTTTCAGATTTGTGTGAATTATCGTATAATCGAAATTTACTTGATTTCTTTTAGTACTCATGTGAATAACTTCACTTTTCTTTACTCAGTGTCAACTGCCACTTCTCACATCATACAGATATCTTACCTAAATCATTATTATATATTACTATATATTATTCAGAAATATACATGCGGGAATAACGATTATTTGAGAACTGAATTTAAAGGACGCTCTATAGTTATGTGAGATAAGTTGGAAATATGTGTTTTTCAAGAGAAGTGTCCGGATGGCCGAGGCCATTAACAAAACTGCTCATGAGGTATATAGGGGTCCCAGTCCCTGTCCGGAACAATTTTCCAGCTCTCCCCATTGCATTACGACAATTTCCACGCCTTCTCTTTCTTTCTCCAGTCTCCGTTTCATAGAAATGTATGCACCAGCCGCGTCGTCAGGGGTGATGTCTATTCTCTCTTATTCTCTCGGATATGTTCGATAGAACAGACGTCAATCACATGTCTACTGTCATATCTACATTTCGCAATGCCGTAGTCGGGTCCGATCGGAAAGAGACCATCTTCAGATTGGAGGCAATGTTACAAGCTGTTCCGTCACGTTACCAACAATAATGAAGGCCGGAACTTTATGAAGCCCCATATCACTTGCCGTGGGGCAGCTTCTGTGCTCTACAAAATCTAGAAATGGTTAACTTGACACAGATAGGAGCTTTACTGGGGGAGAATAGTAGGAATAGAGAAAGAGTACTTACTCTTATTCTCCTAGCCCCACAAACGGTTTTGGCTCGTCAAGTTGTCTCTTGCACAGTATTTTCTCTTCGGCATCATCTTCCTTTGCTCCCAGTAGCTGGAGATCCTTAGCATCCTGGTCTCTCCGTCTGATTTTCGGCCTTCCTAGAGGTCTTCGTCCTTCCAGTTTACTCTCTGAGACTTCTCTCAGTAAAGATCCCTGTTTTTTTTATATAAACGTGGCCGGTCTATCTTAGTCTTCTTGTCTTGGCTTCCACAACTACATCTGATTCTTTTTTATAGCTCCCTGAGCTGCCCCTTCTTTCTTCTACTTTGTTCTCCTCCCTCCTAGATTGCTAAAAATATCTTTCGCAGGATTTTATTTTTCAAAACTTTTATCTTTCTCTCCGTGTATTCATCTATTCTCCACATTTCTGCTCCATATATAGTAATAGTGGTCTGATTATCGTTATATATATATATATATATATATGTATATATATAAAACGATAATCAGACCACTATTACTATATATGGAGCAGAAATGTGGAGAATAGATGAATACACGGAGAGAAAGATAAAAGTTTTGAAAAATAAAATCCTGCGAAAGATATTTTCAATAGGAACCAAAGTAATATATATATATATATATATATATATATATATATATATATATATATATATATATATATATATATATATATATATATATATATATTACTTTGGTTCCTATTGAAAACATTTTAGATGGCAGTAGTTTGTTGAGTGTGTATTATGTTCTAGATGCAACATTGATCCTCGCCTCTATTTCTTGCTTCTCATCGTTAATATTGTTTTCTGTTACCCCCATATATTTAAACTCAACTACCTCATCAGACATCTGTTTATCGATCGGCAGATTTTCCCGTCTTTATGTTTTATGAATTCTTTCTACTCTCATGAATTTTGTTTTCTCATTATTTACTTCTAATCCAGATTCCCTTTTTTTTAAAGAGCCTTTTTGCCAGATTTTCAGCGAGTAGTGCTACCTCATCTTAATTCTCTCTTCTGCTCCACTTGCTGCGTCCAGCGCTTCCAGTATTACAATCGTGAACAAGAGGAGTGAAATTCCATCTTCTTGCCTCACTGCTGTTTTTATGTCAAACACCTTAGAATATTCTCCACCCATTTTCCTTACCACTTTCGAGCATTTCAGTGCCACTTTCAGAAGACTTATAACCTTCTTCCATATTCGAATCTCTGCATTTTCTCCCACAACTTGTCCCTAGATATACTGTCACAGGCTTTCTTAAAATCAACAAATAGTAATGTTTTGTTATACTGCCAAAATTTGGATATGGCTTCTTTCAGTATGAATATCTGGTCAGTAGTTGAAAGATTCTTCATAAACCCCCTTGTTTTTCGTTTATTAACTCTTTTAAATATGGTTCTAAAGTTCTAATTTTTCTGGAGGATCTTGGACAACACTTTATAGGCGGTGCTAATTAATAAGACGCCTCTGTAAATCTTGCATTGTTGTTTGTCGCCCTTTTTATGAATTGGTATTATTATCGCTTCTGTTCACTATTCTGGTATTCTTTCTTCATTACAGATGATCGTAACAACTTTGTGTATTAATTTTGCAATTTTCATTACTCCCTTCTTGAACGATTCAGTTGTTATGCCATCTCTCCCTGGAGCTTTGTTGTTTTTTTAGTATTCTGGTTGAGTCTGTTGTCTCTTTCAATGTCGGCGGTTCCACGAAGGGCTGCACACTCTCGTAATCTTGTTGTTGCTCCATTTCTGCACTTCTGGCTGCAATATTTAGAAGCTCCTCAAAATATTCCCTTCTAATTTCCATACCTGCGGATCTTTCCAGAACTGTATTGACACTTTTATCTCTAAGGGGAGTTGGAACCCCCTATCCTGACAATGTTAAATATAGTAACATGGCTTCCCTGTATTTTAGGAACCACTGTAGCCATTGACGTGAAACTCTTACAGGACATTAAACTGTATGTTCTGAGTCTACGGAACTACAATAATTGCATTTCAGCCACTGCTTTCGGAAATACAATGTTTTTAAGTACATAGTTAAAATTTTGTGCACTTCTCTGTACTTCATCCCAAATAATTTTACATGTACATAACATTATGCTCTTATTTTAGTTCAGTAGACTTAGGATATGTGTCTTATTAGTTCCTGAAAAATGAATACTCTTCTCGAAGCGGTTTCTGGGATTTTGGGAAAAACACGACAGAAAATGTAAATTTTCAGGAATGGCGGAAAAACGCGACAGAAAATGTGAATTTTCAGGAATGGCTTCTAAAGATTCAAAAGACAGTAACTCACTTAATATATGCTCAATTCTTTAGTTTTAGTCACTCAGAAGCACCCTGCACCATACTGTACATCATAATCCACTTGATCGTTTTCCAAGTTTTTTCCTATTTTTTTTCTCTCTGCACTCTTTAGTAGCCAACTGTTCTGCATGCTCTGCTTTAGCAATGCGAACCTTGTTCATCCGTTCAAGTTTTCTGATGCAGTTTGCTCCAGGATTAATTCCCATATGCTGTAGCACTTTCACCCTACCAATGTTGCCATCATTAAAAGCAATAACAGCAACACTGACCCACCCCCCCCAATTCGGTGTATTCATTCAAACAGAAACATTTTGATGTAAGCGAGTCCATATAAGATTATTGAACGACTCATTGGGATTTTGAATCTGACCATGCAGACACTTCTTCAGTAATTCAGGATTTTCCAGGTCTCTGTAAATAGGTTTTACGATATCCATGACATCTGCTGGGATGGAATGTTTATGGTTGTATGAAATATTTGAGTATTGGGCATTACGGTAATTGCACCTTCAATGAGGTCCAGGAGGGCAAAGGTGGTGTACTGGGTTGACGGTCTGGGAAACTAGGTAGCCTATACTGCTTGCTTCATTTTCAACAAATCCTCAGTATTATTTCTAATAGCCATCCCATAATACTGCCTTACTTCATCCTTCATTTTGTTTGACAGCCTGCCTCTTATGATTTTACCATCAGAAAGTTTCTTGTCTCTCAAACTTTGTTTCAACTTTCTCAATATGGTGCCCATCCTCTTCTGGACATGACTAACACATTCCAATTTCCTGATAATCTTCTCACTATAAAGCTGAGCGGCTACTGCTTTTGAGTCTCCAACACCTAAGAACTTAATGTAACACACTCCCCTTTCATTCACAGATCGACTAAAAATTTCAGTAGCTGCAGAGGCCTCCATCACACCACTTGTTCCTTCATAATTTCTGTCACAGATATGCCCTTCTTCATTCCCTGATTTATACTGATAACAATGTTTGGGTAAAATCTGTAAATCTAATACGTTTCAAGTATCCACCCTAGTCACCGTAGCAACAGAATAAATTCTTAGAACAGTAGCCGCACTTCTGCCAAGTGCCATCAAAAGCTACTGGTATGTCAGTCATACAAACATTTATTTCAACAGCTTCGTCCGCAGCACCCTTCGTTGACTCACATGCAACAGATTCCACAGCAGCTCCAATAAATCCCGCATACTTGTCGATTTTACAAGGTGGGTATAGCATATTCATTACGGCACACATTGTTTCTGCTGCCGTGTGCCCTTTGCCAATAGCTCCCAATCCATAAAAACACCTAACATTTACTTCAAAATGATTACCTTTGAACTTACCAGAATTTCGGAATGAAAGAGTCTATTTACAACTAGCACAATTAATGATGAGTTTCCTGTCTAGTCCATATTATGCCTCATTGTCTTCATGGAATCTAACTGGCCACCCACATATTCTACAACACACACATCACCTAACGCCCTTCTTACGATGTGTAAATCTATTAGAATATTACCTAACCTATCATTTTTGTCACTTTCGTTTTGAGAAAACTGTGAATCACAACATTTTATTTGAATCTTCGAAGCACTAACGGGTGTTTCTCTATATACTGACGAGTTTACCGGTATTTCATTGTCTGTAACTTTACACGCCATATGCTGAATACAATGTTTCCCTTTATTCGAAAACCTATTACCACGAAACCACTGTTTCTTAAACACTTCGGTTTGGCGTCATACTTTACCTTTTAGGAGATTTACCAATCTATTCGTCACTTTTCCGCAGAAAAACGTTAGCACTTCGACATACAACGCTTGTTTATACTACAAAACGATACGATACTGTTTTTGACAGTGCTGCCAATACAAACACATAATTGAACCTTTATAACACAGCAAACCGCAGCCTTCTGTATAAAAAATTACCGATTTTATTAGATCTGGAAGTAATAAATGTAAAAATTTTAAAATTTTTAACTAGTGTAGATTACCTTTAAAATATAAAATAAAATACTTCCCATATAAGTGATGTATATATAATTTTATTCACAAAATTGCAAATTTTGTAATGAGATAAAAATCCGAAAATGTGAAAAAAAACTATTTCTTTCTGTTCTAACTCTCCTTAATGCCATACATCCGTGGTATATATATTTATCCGAGAAATCTGAGTGGTCTGAAAAAACCTTTTCCATTCCCTGCACTTTTACCCTCCTCTGCTCTTTTCATTAAACTGTCGACATTTTCTCCCTTTTTCCTTCTGAGAAGACTTTTAGTTTCTCAATTCACATTTTAATATGCTTCTTTACTTTCATTGGGATCTTCTTGCAGATCTTTTTCTTTCACTGCTCTTCTTTCTCTCACTTTCTGCTCACATTCTTCTGAAAACACGGACTTTTCTGCCTTATTTTTCTCTTTCCGCAAATTTCTATTGCCGCTTCTTCCACATTTGAGGAATGTGTGTGCTCATAACCCCTAGGTTGGCTTCACTTGCACAGCTTAGTAGCCTCACTCCATTATTTACCAGTGGTCTCCAATGTCAAGGTTGTCTTCCATTGTCAGAACATCAAATTGGTTTTGCTGCTTAATGACAAACTCCTGTGCTTTGCCGTTATCCTTCAATCAGTCTTGTCAATGTTATGGCCTTTTATGATCTTTTCCTCCCTTGGCTTTCCTATGGCAATTCTTTGGCGTACCTCCGCTAAGAGCAGATAATGATCTGTGCCTGCTTTTGCTCCCCTTATGATTTTTCACATTCATTATACTGCTTTTATGTCGTTGATTCATCAGGACATGATCCATTTGCTTATTTGTTCTTACATCTGGTGATACACAAGTTACCTTGTCAATGTCCTTCCTAGGGATGTGTGTGTCCGCAGCTCGTGGTCTAGTGGCTAGCGTTGCTACCTCTGGATCACGGGGCCCTAGGTTCGTTTCTCTGCCCGGGGACTGGGTGTTTGTGTTGTCCTCATCATTTCATCATCATCTTCATCATTCGGTACAGTGGCTAGATTGGACTGTGAAAAAAAAAACTTGACTGTGAAAAAATTGGGACTTTGAACGGAAGCTGATAATCGAACAGTTGAGCGACCCACAAACCAAATATCATCAGCATCATCAACTGAGGAATGTGAGTGCTCATAACCCCTAGGTTGGCTTCACTTGCACAGCATAGTAGCCTCACTCCATTATCATTACTTTCAACATGTAGGCTTTCTATCCCAGCTATTCTTGTCCAGATGATCTCCCTTTCAACTTTAGCATTGGCATTTCCCACAATGAGCTTCATATCATGACCTGGTGTCTTACCAATTACCGCTTAGAGAATTTCATTAAAACTGTCCTACTTTTCGTCTTTCTGCCTTTCGGTCTCATTACAGCTACTCAATAATCACTCGGTTAGAAATCAGTTACTGCCGCTGCTAACCTTTTGGTGTCCATAAAACATACTCCCTCCTGGAACTTTGTACCTTCCGATCCACTGTAGTATAGTGTGTGCCTGTCCGTTTCCAGTTTACCTGTTCCTGGGTATCTAATTTCTTGCAGTGCTAAAAGGTCTATTTCATATCTGCCGCGATCTTGTGGCAGAATATTTAGAGCTCTAGGTATTGCCAAAGTCTTAAAGTTCCACGTTATAAATCGTAAGTCGTTGTTCTGAAGACATTTTCTAGATTCCTTGTTTATACTTTCCTCCGAGGCATTTTCTTGACGTTTCGTATCAAGTTCTTTTCTATGGCACGAGTTGTTAGCCCATTGCCCAACCACCTGCCTGGAGGACCAGACCAGTTATTTTTTCACAGTGAATGTTTTATTTCCTCACTAACCTCTGATGGCGACAAAGCCAGCGAGCTTTTCCCAATTCCGAAGGGGAGCTCCACACGGACTGGACATGGAACAGAGTCTGAAAAATAAATTAAAGGGGGTATTGGGGGCAAAAGTTATTAACAGATTAAATAATTAGCACATGATTTTGGAGAGCGTGAAACAAATCTAAGGACTGATGACAGAAAAAAAATTGTGAAATATTTAAAATGTAGTAACAGGGAGATGTATGAGGATGATAGAAAGAAGAGGATAAACGCACACTATGTCGTGATACACTTCGTTGTTATGTCATCGTTTCTTGTGTGTCCTTAACAACATACTTCATGTAGGTACGGATGTAATTGGATAGCTGTTGCATTATATGTATTTTCTCTGTAATCGGAAATTCTATCCAGAAAAAAAAAATATTATTAGCATCCAGGTATTATGGCATTTTATTGCAAATTGCTTGGCGAAGTACGTTATCGGTTCCGGATATCGCTTTTTATTGTTGCCACACCGTCAACCAGAGATAAACTTTGTCACTATTTCCTTGACATATTGTTCGACTTTGCCTTCCATTAAATTATGTTCCCTAATCTTCGATATTTTCAGTGCCAGCACACCTTTTCTGGATTTCTTTTTAATAAACCTCTTAACATATTGTAACCTGGGAAGTCCCTTAGGCTGTACATCCTCGCACATTAATAAGTCAGTCATTTGTCATCTTTGTTTCATACCTTACAAGTGCATAATTGTTTTCGTTCATTTGTCTTTTAATGCTTCCAATAGATAATAGTAAATATTTAAACATAAAATCCTGAGGCAGTGCAGTCCATTCGCACAATTCATCAACAAATATAAGTAATCTCACACCTTGCAGTAGTATGATTCAGAATTTGATGTGTTGTAGTTGTGATTGAAGTCGCTTAGATTTCTGTAAGTTAAAAGACAGAGAGCCGTTGGGTATCAGATACAAGATTACAGTGTTTGTTACAACGGTTAATTTATACAGCTTAGGACGTCATTTTTTGTTTGTTTTACAAATATAACATTCAAACAGTGGCCACAGAGAACGAGAAGAAAATGTTGATGTCTTCTCACCATTGCTGTCCGTCGACTAAATTTCACTCTGACCACCACGCCGATGGTCCGCTACCAACAAAGTATTCGATGCTGTGTTGCACGTTCAACAGTAACATCAAAGCTAAACGTTTGGTAAATACTTACCAAGTAATAATGGGTAGTCTCATTATCTTTTATGAAGCAACAGGATCTAAAATTCTGTCACTGTACAAAATTATCACCAAACTGATGGTTCAGAGCACACAAAAATTATTATGTACTTGGGCACATATGTCATGTCTTTGTAAAGATATTCAACTACGAATAATGCGCGGATAAAGCCAGTAACTGTAAGCAACTCTCAGAACGACCTCTCGAGTCTTGGAATCAGATGATACGACGCAGGCGTTCACTTTTCCGCGTGTGGACACAAAACTTTTTCGCGGAGGAGACTGGGATGTATTACTCCGCGAGCACGCCGTGGTACTCTGTAGAGTTTTTCTCGATTCGAATCCCCTCGGAGATGCGATCAACGGCTTCTCTGCCGGGGGCTGTAAATCTCGAAACTTCGCCAAAGTAAACTGTCGTATAGCAAAACGGACCAACTTCGTACCGAAGACGGAAAGATACCGGGAGATTTTTTCTGTCACCCTTCGTCTCTTCAGGAGCAAAGTGGAGGATTTTTGAAACCGAATCATGTAGATTCTCACTGATAATAAACAATATTTGTGAGGTTTGTTGAGATTATCATCAGACTTCTATTATGCAGGATGATTCAGTTGCCCCACTGCTGCCGTTTTATGCAACCCGCAATAACGTAAACCACGCGCAAGCTATTAGTCCAGCGGAAAGAATAAACTAGACCTTTTTTGTAGTAAAGTTAATGTTGATAAATTTTGTATTTGAATACGTTATTTCTAGCTGAGTTTTCAAGCTATCCAATAAAACGTAAGAAAGTGGCCTTCAAACTCACTCCCACATTCCACGGTCAGGATTTCTTGGATGTTCGTCACAGCACTCCTTCCCACCAGTGAACCAATATTTGTGACTGTATGAAAAATTTCCCACATTCTACCTTCTTTGGGCTTCATTGACTGACATTATTACGGCACCAGCTTAGTCGAGCATTTACAATCTGTAAAATTAACGTTTCTGTGAAATCACGTAACAATTTTATGGTGTTTGACGGTATAAAATAAACAATTACGTCGTTATATTCGTTAGGCCTCCTGACTACGAAGCTACTGTCCTTATAAGAGTCAAGATTGATCGAATTGTCAACGTAATTAGTTTTGGCTTAAAATTAAGAGGACGTCGTTTGTCTTTCGTTTCCGTCATAGTCACATTTAAATTAGTAATGTCCTGGTGTTGGCTAGTCTAATCAACAGAGAAAACTAAGTTCGGATACCGGGAATAGTTCGTGTAGTCAGAAGTTTTTGTTCAATGGTAGGAGGTGGTTCCATGAACAACATACAAGAACGTTCAACCAACTTTCGGGCTTGCAGCCTGTCGTCGTTCAATTAATTTCACGATATTTCGACTGGGCACGTGCTTTTACTGGGCGGTAGACTGAGGTACAGCGTCACCGGTGGGTGGTGGTCTTTCTGTCTTGGTGCAAGAGTTAAATTTTTCTGTCGTATAATGACGTCATTGGAGTGCACGCTGAAGGTGTGGCGGTGGGACTTGAAGACCCGTACCTCTCTCCGCCGGTGTAAGTTCAAGGTATGGGGCAAGATGGAACTCAACCACTTAGATAGTGATCGTGCCATGGACGTCACATATTGACTGGTCGTATCAAGACTAAAACATTATTAGTGGCCGTAACAAACGATGACTTGCTCCGTTCCGCAATATATACCGCGCTACGAGTGTTCCTGCATTCGTCAAATGGAATTGACAGACGGAACACACTTCCCGGCGGCAGTTCCCTCGCTAACAGAACCGCAGAACTGAGTTGGCCCCTGCCCTGTCCTCGCCGCTGCCGTTGGTGCACTCTATCGCCTTCAATTAGAACAAATCGTGGAGGTGACTGGGTTCCATGGTGTACAACTAGCTACACTAAACTAAACTCCGCCCGAACAGGCCATAAAGGCCCAACGGTACCAGGCCCAACGGTACCGACCGACCACCGTGTAATCTTAAGCCCAAGGGGGCAATGGAATGGTACATGGAGGGGGGGGGGCATGTGGTCAGCACACGGCTCTCTCCGGCCGTACGTCAGTTTACGAGACCGCAGCCACTACTTCTCAATCATGTAGCTCCTCAGTTTGCCTCACAAGCGCTGAGTGCACCCCGCTAGCCAACAGCTCTCTGCAGACCGGATGGTCACCCACTCAGCCCGACAGCGCTTAACTTCGGTGATCTGACGGGAACCGGTATTACCACTGCGACTAGGCTGTTGATGTTGTGCAACTGGTAGCCACTATTACAGTTGATAAGCTTTTCCGCTATGCGTATTTCTACGGCTTCTTTATTAATGGAGTCTCAAAAAATGTTTGCTGTGTTCGGATTCATAGGTCTATCTTACTTCATTGAAAGTTCACAGTGTTCAGCAATAGCGGAGAAATAACGGATTTTCTTGGTTGCCAAAGGGAGCGCTACGGTGATGTTCAGTGCAACGTTGTTCGACAGTCCTATGCAAGTCATACAACCCTGAAAAAGTATTTTGTAAATTACGGCCTTCTGCAATAGCAAGTCGTCTTTCGCTAGGTACAAAACGTCTGCGATCTTAGACATTGGACGAAAAATCACTTTCACCTGAAATAAGTCTGAACATTCAGTCCGCTGGGAAATTTTATAATTCATAACATAAAATAAATCCTGACTGGTAATGGGACGAATATGGGTTGGATGTGTGATTGAAGGTCACTTTTATACGTTTTTCATGAATAACTCGAGAACCGTGGCCTCCAGCGATAACATAGCACGTTACAACATTTTACTATATTAAATTTCCTACAAAAATGTCTCGCACATTTTTCTGTGGCACTGATAGCTTGCTGGTAGCGAGTGAGAGAATATGAAAATCTCGGCAGGCTTTTCAGCTGTAGGAGCAGCTGAATCACGTTGAATAACTCCTCTATCATGGTCAGCTAGTCGTTTTACAATTTGATGGCCATATACAGAGCTGACATGATTATCTACAGATCAGACCCTGTATTCATGTAGGCTCACGACGTGCCTTGTCTTCTAGGTGCAGCTGTTGGTAAACTCCGACACGCACACACACTATTTTCTTCTTTAGCATATCTGTGATACGACCGGAATCGAGTGACCGCTTTCCCCTTTTCTGTGTCTCTTCTTTGACGTGTTGCTAACTTCGTGGTTTATTCACATATCTAGATTTTCTAGCCCTCTTCCTGTCACTTCATCCCTGGAATCTTTTCTCCAATGATTCCCTGTTGCAGGCAATTTCCATGCAAAATGTATCCAAGGAAATGCAATAGCCTCAGTCTTACAATGAACAATCTTTTAATTACTATTGCTCTGAGGAGAACTTCTTAAATACTCAATCTATCAGTGCACTTCACTTGATGTAATTTGCTTCACAGCAACATTTCAAAACTATCCTTGTATTTTTCCTCTGTCTTTTAGCTGTCGGAGACTCACCGCCATTTAATAAAGGCTCCAAACAGCGTGGTTGCTATTGTTCGGTTTTAATGAGTCTTTTACTTTTGCAAAAGTGCTTTTATCTACAGTTATTGCACTTCTGTTTCTCTGTTCCTTATCTCTTCGATACAGGGTATCAACTAACTTCCTAATTACCTAAGAACCTAATGAATTTCCCTTGCTCCAAGGTCTTCGCTTTCCGTAACATTTTCATGATACATTCTCAAGTGCCGATATTCAACAATATGGTGTTTTCAACATTCTATACACTGATCACAGTTTCACAACCATCTCCACTGTAAATTGTTGATCTACCTTTGAGTCTGTCAACACACACACACACACACACACACACACACACACACACACACACACAGTGTACAACATCTTTCTAGCAAACAAAGTAAATTTAGTCCAAATCGCTCGATTCCGATAACGACTTCGAGAGGTCTCCCTTGGCCATCAGGTGAATTACGTCAAGGTGCTCCAGACTGCGAAATCAGACACTGGATTGTCAGGCGAAACCTGTGTCAGATACAGACTCAGGTCTCAGGATGCTCACACTGAACGCTAAACTGAAGTTTAAGAGAAGCAACGTGCCATGACGTGGCATGCGGAGACAATGCGGTGTGATCATGTGCTTTCGCAGCTGTGTCTGTGATGCTGAATTCCACAACCGGTAGTGCAGTTCAGGATGAATGAACATTCCTGAAAGTGTCAATCACAGTAGTTAGTCACTGGAATATTGTTGTGGGAATGTCGACTACAGGTAAAGAATGATTTGTCTGATAAATGTTTCAGTTCGCCTACAACAGAAGAATAGAAAGTATGTTCAGGAAAATAAAGGACTATACAATTACGTATTTCGTGGTTGGTTGGTTGGTTTGATATTGAAATGGACCAAACTACGTGGTCATCGGTCCCTTGTTCGATTAAACTAAGTCCATGGGATAAAACGGAAACAAACAGGACACACCACAGGAGTTGTAGATGGACACAAAAAAAAAGAAAATAAAAAAAAATAAAAGCTGAATACACTAGGGACAACAGAAGTATTTTGTGGTCATGGATATCCGAAGCTTTATTAAACTTGTCCTGCATGATCTGGTATTCTGAATTACTGTATTCGCCCTAATAATATTCATCCGAGCGAGGTGGCGCAGTGGTTAGCACTCTGGACTCACATTCGGGAAGACTACGGTTTAAAACCGCGTCCGGCGAAGCTGATTGATGTTTTCCGTGATTACCCTAAATCGCTTCATGCAAATGCCTGGATGCTTGCTTTGAAAATGGCACGGGCGACTTCCTTCCCCATCTTTCCCTAATCCTACGGAGCATCTTTCTCAAATCAACCAACAAATCAAGCAGTATTTCATTTGCAGTAATTTCACATTTATTGTCAGTATTCTAGCGGTTGTATTTTACTGCAAGTACATTCTGACACATATCACGACTGGAACAAATAGATATGGATAGTATATCACCATGAAGTACGTAATTATCTTCACTTGCACTGTGATTAATAGTAAAGTTACAAATGTACACTGATAATAAACTCATTCTGATGTGAAGGTCGATGGTAGCATGTCATGACCTCACTCAAATGCAGGATGCCTTCCGATCGGTAACCCTGGGATTTGTAGTAACATGATAGAGGCTAGCACGAGTGGGATGGTTGTAGGAATCTGGGACATTCTATAATAATTCGTACTGGAATACTTTAGTAAATAACTTTTACTTAACTTTGCCCTGCTACTGCACTCCAGGAACATAATTAATAACTAATATCTTTCTTCGGTACAAATGACTCATTAACAAACATTAACTGGATTATATAACAAGTAAGATAACACAATTCTCGTATTACGTGCGTAATACGTCAGCGAACTAGAGGCTGCGAACCTAGCGCGCTGAAGGCCGTTCTAATCGACCTGCAGCTGACTCGGTCGGAGTGATCTGCCAGTCTCTGTCCGTGCCATACGGCGGCGCTGCAAGCGCCAGCGAGTCCAGAGAGGTTGCAATTGCTGGACCGCTATCGATTAAGGCAACCTCTAGTGTAGTGTCTAACGTAGACACCACAGATACTTGTTCTGAAATACAATTTCTAATGTTATACATCGAGCGAAACCTTTATGACCGAAGAAGTATAAATATGTTTTTACTTAAGACTTTCTTGTGGTGAAATAATGCTAAATACCAAGGTATTACACCTGTGTACCTGAAGTAAACCATTACCGTTTTTATTTTCTTTAATTACTGCCTGTAAAATAAAAATGTTGTTGAATGACCTAAGTTTCACTGGTTGAAATTTATATTTAATCGCAATGCTCTACAGGACAGGTAGATACATTTCGTAATTAGATTAGGAATAAAATATCAAACCTTCTTAGCACACATATTCCCACTAGCAATATTTTATCGTCACATAATATGCGAATTAACCAGGTTTTCTTGTCTCAGTAGGGGGGTATACGTTGGGTATACTATCCTGGAGCCTGCCCACAGCATAAACGTAAGTCCAGATACGTTAGTTTCACTTCTAATAACGAATTGTTTCTTCTAAGTACTGTTCGCCACAGTATTGTTTCAGCGTACATGGTTAAATTTTTTAGTTCTACTTGTCAAACTCAGAGCCGAGATGACTAACTCCGGGCTGGTATGAAAATTTGAATGTGAACGAGATGTATCACCCCTGAAGCGGACGTCATGGCACCAAGACAGCATTGCCAAACAACCTCGGAGTGAGTCAAGCAGTGAAGCAGAAACGCCACAGTGCTACACCACATGTGGTATGAGGTGCAACCACGTGACTTCAGTGTAAGAGAGCGACTGCAGTAGCCAAGCGTTTCCAATTTCTTTGAACCAGAATAATTATTGAACTACGAAAGCTAGAAAAGGAACAGTAACGAGACCAACAAACGACGGCGAACCGGTTATATACCGAGAGCCACAGCGTCAAAGGGGTGGGCACAGATGCTCAAATAGTACTGATTTCGGAGCTCAAAGGCACATCTACTCTTACTGCCATTCTGAACGTGCCGCTAGAACCAGAGAGAATGGCAGTGTAAAGTTTCAGTGAGACCACAACAAATCGATAATGGTCTTCGATAATGGCCTGACGGCTAACGAGTAGTTCACTTCAACACAGAAATGCAGCCCACCTAATACATACAACAGCCATGGTCAGCCCTTGTTCCCTATTGGCACAACATGGACGAAGAGGAGACTAGTTTGCGACCAGCGTTCGTCCACTGAGGGTCAGTCGCGGATGACCTGCAAGCTGTCATCTCCACTCTAGGCAGGCATGGTGTGTTGACGAAGACTCCTGGTTTACTGTTGGACATCTGCTGCGGTCTTGGTCGACTCATGGTGGATTACCAGGGCCTAGCTTTCACGAAAGGCGACATCCTGTACCACATAGTTGCGTGTTCCCTCCCAAGAGCGAGACAGGCTGTCTACGACAGCGCTGAGGAGTGAACCAGACTGCACTGCAGAACGTCTGGACGGGCGATGTCTCCCTGTCCTCATGCTGCCGCTAGAACAACACACGGCCATGGCTCACTGACTTGTGTCCATGAGGTCAGCAGCTTTTCGGACCACGCAGTTATGCGTGGCTGCCGTCCGACGCTCTGAGACATCCTACAACGCTGTAACCTCAAGCTGAAATATAAATATTTTTGCCGACGCCACTGTGACACTAAAGACTTCGGGTGTAAACCACACTGCTCTCCCACACGTTGTGTCCAGCCTTCTGCACTCTTCGGATTGGAATAACTCGATTGCACGCGTAAGATTCCACGAATAAATAACAATAGTTTTTAGTACGGTGCATAGTAATAACAAGTGCAAATGGCACCACCGGCTTTATTTATTGCGCGTAACTACCACTTGATGAGAAAGAGTTGAATATTGTAGTACATTAAATCTTATAATGTGGAAGCTTAAAGGAAACATCAGTATTGCAGTGTCAGTTACTCTAATAATTTTACTACGTTCTATAAGCAGAACACCCACTTCACAGTAGTTCCATGAAACCCAACTCATTATAAACAGATCGTTGTGATATATCTGCTATATCACTCTTAGTAAAGGTTCATTATAAAATGAGAATTGAAAACATACTATAATATTTTGCGTTCAACACACAATAAATAATACACAAATATGCTCCACTCCTGTGAGTTTTATCTATTTTTTTGATTGAATATCATGCAACGTTCCAGTATCGTTCTGATATAACGTTAATGTTAAATGAAAATGTCATCTTCTGGTTTCTATGTCAAATAGTGAACAGAAATATTTTAATGTTTTCCTGTTTCCTGAAACTATAACTATCAAAGTTAGCTTCTTGTATTAAGGGCCCATAGCTTTTATCATTGTGTAAAGGAAGTGATTTTACATTAATGGCTGAAAGAGGTTCTATTCTTATGTTGCACTATTGGTGCTACTTCTCTGTCTAGCACCATCAAATATAAAAGTAAATCGACCAGATCAAATTAATACGGAGGCAACAATTCTATGCATGACAAACTAGGAAATCTCATAAACGTACTTAGAAATATCTGATGCCATATCGCGGTACAGACACAACTTGGCACTAGCAGCGCAAACAAGAAGAGAATCAAAATATCTGAAAAGTTGTGCTTCGGGTAACTAATTGAATTCGGGACAAAAGAGCTTTGCGGCAGAACTTGGGTAAAGGAAGGGATAGGTTGATGGAACACATGCCGAGTGAACTCTTACGATATACATTTCAGATTTCCTGTGTGATAAGTTTGATTCTTTTTACCATTGAGTATACTTTTACTCTGTGCTGTACTCGTATTTGTCTGTCACAACCAGAAACTCTAAACTCAGTGAAGATCGCCACATTCAGTATCAGTTTCGTAATGTTGAAACAATTCCGTAAAATTTCTTTTCATTAAGACATTTTATCATTTGTTCTAGTTTCCACCTACCCTTGGTGCGATAGTAACAAGCCACTGGAAGAGAAAAAAGCGGCTCTGCTCACCTTATCCGCTTATATTTCATTCCATGTATTGATACTATATGCACATTTGTGCTCCTCCTGTTCTCTCACTCTGTGAATGAGAAAGAGATTGCATGTCTCTTTTGATGGCAGCATTCGTTCGTGTTGGGAACCTGTAGCTTGGGGTAACAGTGTTCCCAGCCCGTAGAGTGTAGCGAGTATCTCAGAGAGATGATCTACACCGACTGTTTAGTAGGAGCACATGTGTCTTTAAAACATTTAGCAGTGATTTTGACTGAAGTGTCCTTGTTAAACGTGTGGTTCTGTTCAGTAGTTTCCCTTGTGTTCCCACGATGCTACCTGTGCCTTCACCCATCACGGTCAAACTTCTTTTGCAGTGACTTCTATACTTATGCTGGAGGTGCCTGTTTTTATTCCGTAACCGCATTTCTACAAATTTCGCGAGTTTTCTTTCACTCCCGCTGCCTAGCCTTAGCCCATCAGATCAAACCAGTGTTGCTGTTTGTATATGAACAAGTGATTCCCGTACAGAGTACGTAATCTTAACATTCTGACGAATACTTAGATGTATCAATGGTTTCTTTTGATTTAGGAAATATTAAATGTAAATGAAAATGTGAATAGAATAGTCCATCAGACCAGTTCGTACTTCTATCCTGAACATTTTGTATACACCGATTTTTTAAACTTCTTTTATAGTAGCTCTTGAAGTTAACCTTCTAACGAACTACTAAATGTCGAGGAAATGTCTTTCGATCTAGGAAATGATAAATTTAACGGATTTTTGTGATCTTGCGTCGGTCTGTGGATGAAATAACTCACTAGCTCTCTAGTGGTTCATCGATGGTGTAGGCATTTCTTATAGGATCTCCTTCTTTTGACTGCATGAACGAAACCATTTATTTGTGTCTCTTGTGGTTAATTTTCACTTTATTGTATACTTCTGATGACCATTTTCACTTGTCAGTGCAACCGTACCTACTTGTCAGCCTTTAACTGAAATGTAATAAGATGCAGGGTGTTTAGCTGCCAATAATGATCTTCATGGCTACATTGTGCGTAGAAATAGCTGAAGCGTAATATCCCCCTTGCATTGCGCATGACCTGTTTTTCTATTTCTTACAATAAGTTTATAAATGAAACACACTACAATTGTGGCTTATATATAACAGTTCTCCCCAACCCATTGGGTAAAATTCTTTATTTCTTCGTTAGTATACAAATATTGTCTGTTGATCATGGTAATTTATTTTCAACAGAATAAATTCAGGAATTCATTCAATAAGGGCAGTCAAGGTACCCTAAGCCGTTCCCTCTCCCCTCTTTCCCACGAATAAGCTAAAAGTGTTTTTCATTAAACGAGAGTAGACAACTTTAAGTGTTTTCGATTCATCTCAAGGTTTACATAGCAGATTGATAACCTGTCAGTATTTAACAAACCACAGCAGTTGTCCACTTACAGTGCTGTGGGTAAAGTTAGAGCTATAACACAGGCCTATACCAGGCATTATTCGCAGTATTCACTCGTAGGATAGGTGTTATGGGGTTTCATAATGGTACACGATTTACCCTCCCTCACGTGGCTTAAAATTACTTATGTTGGTTAGGTATGGACAATGTTGTAAAGATACGTGCATCCGTGGTGGGCAATTTTGTCGTTACATAATTGTTTCCCTATGGCTGCTACCCTAAACATGTCGCTCTGCTGTATTTTTATTGTGTACTTCAGTGGCTTGACATAGCTCCTCAAGCTAGTCTGTCATGAGCAAGTCTTTTCAACTGAAAGTAGCTACATTCAATTCATCCTTCCTTTTCTATTTAAGCTTTGCCCACTGTATACAACTTTTTCTCCCATACTTCTGCCTATAGCAAAACTGACGATTGGAAGCCTCAAGATGTTCCCTATCAATCGATACTTTTTTTTAATAAATTCATGCATTAACTTTCAATTGCTATTTAATCAATTCGATGTACAGTGGACTACATCTTCATTAACTACCCGACAGCCCCTTCAATTCTTCGGCATTCTTCATTAGCACAAGTATTCGAAAGACTGTATTCTCTTCTTGAATGAAATTCTTTTCTTTTTTATCGTCCACACTTCAATTCTGTACAAGACAGTTGCCGAAAATACCTTCCAAAGCAATCTCATTCAATTTCTCATCTTTCATCAGACGGATTCACGCAAAATTGAGTGTTATATACTAAGCATATGCCATACAGTAAATACATAATACACTAAGCTCGTATTCTTTAAAACATCCTCCATCTTTATTAGTACCTTCGGCTTACAGGTATGAACCGATTTGTTAACCCTTGAATGCCTTTATACAGAGTGATCACAAGCTTGTAAGTATGTTGCAAAGCAGGTTGTCCTGACTAACGATTTTGAAGAAAAAAACTTCGATAGGTTGCGCCATTTCCGAGTTACTTTGCACTGAAGTTAATCAATCAGGACGCTACGAGCGTAAATGCAAGCGGATCACCAGGTACAGTTACTGTAAGTTGTTCTCACAGCGTGGATTATTGCGCAAGAGAGTGCTCAGCCTTTGGCTCGGGTTCGATATTTACTAGCGTCCCATGTCCAATTTAAATCACCCTCTTGTTCGGTTTTAGGAAAGAAAACGAAGATCACGTTTGACGACACTGCCTCTGGTAGGCCGCATGAATTTGCGCTCGCAGTGGCTTGATCTGCTAACTTCAATGCTAATTAACTTGGAATCGGTGCAACGTAAAGATATTTTTCCTTAACAATTGTTTATCAGCACATCCTATCGCACAACAAAAGCTATTCAGATTCTCTGACCAACGTTTCCAACATCTAGGAATAGTCCCAATTGTGAATTAATTAAAAATTGTATTGCTAATCTATTCACTATTCTTAATTTTTGTCTATTAGTTTTAAAAGATCGTTTCTCAAACCTTCTTTTCCCCTAAAAAGCGCGGCAGCTGCTCACATACCACACATATTTCGGAAGAAAGCAAACTATGAAGTTTCAGTCTTGGTTTACTTTTTACAGGAACCTGCTTAAACGCTTCACGAAAAGCGTTATTTTTACCCTATCGGTTGGTGAAAGTGAGCTCTTTATCTAGCATTACTTGCTAATTTCGAGCTTTAGCTCAATTTCAGTGCCCAAATTGAGGACGACATATGTTCCTGGTAAGTACGAGGGCTATTCGGAAAGTAAGCAACGATAGGTCGACAAATGGAAACCACAGTGAAAATCGAAACTATTTTATTTGTAACGTTTATCTACACCTTCCAGCTACTTCTCTACACAATCGGCGCTCAGACATGACATCTGTCGTAGTATTGTACCAAATTTTCAGTTCCCCCAGTGCTTTTCGATAATTTTCTACTTTGGATTGCAGCTCGTTGTCTGTGTCAAAATATTGTCTTCATAGCTAGCGGTTCATCTGAACAGAGATGAACCTCAGGGGTGGCCAATTACGGGGTTTATTGTGGGTGATCAAACACTTCCCATCGAAAACGCTGCAGGAGCATCTTCGTTACCCCTGCAGCGTGCGGCCGAGAGTTGTCGTGTAGAACGAACCACATCACAGTTACTTTATGTGGATTGTGTAGCTTCAGGCAAAGTCTTTCGCCAGGCCCTTTTACTTGGCGGGAGAAGCTAATTTCTAGCCATCTTTACGTTCTCACTGCGAACTGAGAACTGAAAATAGCGACAAAATGCGATAGACGGGCGTACTAGACACAGTGCCGAGCGCATCGGTGCAAAGCTTCATCAGATTTTCACTGCATTTTCCATTTCGCGACCGATCGTTCCTTATTTTCCGAATAACCGTCGCCTATGTCAAACGTCAGATTTACACATGCCATTGTGTCATGATACTTAACGATTCCACAAGCAGTCGCCCATCGCAGTTTGCTAAAGTAGACCGTGGACTGCCGATTAAACGGTTTCTGCTCAGTGGTCTGTCGTCAGAACACACACAACAGACCGATCCCACAGCTCACCATAGCTGGCATTCCTGACTCTGACCTCGCGTTACCTGCTACGATCGATAACGAGCGTCTGCTTTGTGTAGTGGTCACATTGTGCTTTGACCACTACGCTGGCACCGCTGTTGGAGTATAGCCGCTCCAGACTCCAGTGTGGCGTGGGCAGAGAGCTGTGTGTTGGGATCTCCAGTGCTATAGCGGGCGTAGATTCAAGAATGCTTGCTCAACAACAAGCCACTTTATCAGTCGATGCTTCTGCACAGGAGGTCGATGAGTGCGACGAGGGGCACGGTAGTGGGCAGTGAGTAGCTTGGGAGTGCACTGAGACAGCGGAATACCGCGGCAGCATAACAACGGCTGAAAGCGTTTCCTTCTCCCCGTACATCAATAAAGTCGTATGTTGACATGTACTGCTGGGAGTGTGTTGGGTTATCATTTAGTCCAATGTACTGAAGATGGCTATTTATTGCTTAAATCTGGATATGCAACAGCAATAAATCGATGGGATTCAGACCGATTACTTTGTTCCTAGCCTTCATTACAGTAATATACAGTCGTTGTGCACAACAGTTCCGTTCGGAGTCAAAGTTGGTGATTTTATTCTTAACAGCCCTTTGCAGAGTTTCTTCAGTATGAGCAACATAGTGGCCAAGGACATGCGGCATCCAAACACGACGTAATCAACAGTTGCCCGCAGAAGTTCCGGTAGAATCTGAGGAAAATGTTCCTGTATGCTGGGCTTCAGATCAGTTGGAGACCGAATGTATCCTTGGTAAACACATACATTTAGATATACACAGAGCCAAAAGTTACTTGGATTCAAATCAGGTGATCTTGCAGGCGATGAGCCTGGAAAATCACTGGAGAAAACACGTTCGTGGAAGGCTGCAATAAGCAAATCTTTCCCTGGGCGAGCGACATGAGGTGGTACTCTTACCTTGCATGAAAACAGTGGTTTCCACACAGTTCCAGTTCTTCGAAGCAGGAATCGCAAGCTATACAAGGAGGTCTCGGTGCACATGACAGGCTCTGTGGTAGAATTCTCTTCAAAAAAGAACGTACAGAGAATGAAGGGGCTTGTGAATCCACATCACACATTCAAACAGGGTGAGTGCAACGACTCCTCGTTCGCAACATGCGGCGTAACACCACCTCAGATTCGGACGTTCTGTGTATTCACTGCACCCTGTAGTGTAAAGTCGGCCTCGTAACTCCACAGAATTTTGCCTGGCCACATGTCAATTCTATCGATTCCAGAAACCGAAGACCTAATTCAAAACGTTGCTCCATATCATGAGGTTTCAGCAGTTGCACCGTCCGGATCTTGTGTGGGCAGTAGTGTAAAATAGGCCGCAAAATATTCCTTTCCGCTGACCATGGGATGGACAATTCTCGTACTAGTAGTACCAGTGGCACGTGCTTTACGGTCATTTACAGCAACAGCAACCTCGTGAGTAACTTCCACAGGGATAGGACGCCTTGCTCTTCCACGTATTACACCAAGATCACCCATGTTTTCGAATTTTATTATCATCTTTCAAGCCATTTAATGACATTGGGCCTCTCCTCAGACACTTATGCCGGCGATACTCTCTCGATACAGCACAGTAGTTGCTGCCACTCACATGAAACAGTTTCAGTAACAGCGCATGGTCTCTGTTCTCCATAGCCATGCTGCTCACTCATGTTATGGTCTATCAAAGAACAATTAGTGTACAGCGCCAGATTTTCGCCTGATGGCCAAAATTGTAATCATTTCTTACCAACGTAAATCGCTTCCGTATTAACGCTTTAACGTATCTAACAAGTTTCGCTGCCATGTGATAACTGCAGCCCACACTGCTTTTAAACTATAACCAACAATACATTTTGAATGAAAACAGATGCATTTCAGCTATAACACGTTCGATTTTCTTTCTTAGGATTGGAAACAGATAAAAAATTCGGTTTGTTTTGAGTTACGTGCGCACTCGTGGTGAATGCTTGACAGAGATGGCACTCTATGGCACTGAATGGCACACACAACTCTAGCGGTAGCAGTGGAGTTTGTGGACTGCTTTTGTAGGTAATACTGCGAATAATGACCTCGAGGTGGGTGTCATGAACGCTGCGCGCTTGTCTAGTTGCCGAGCAATTCTGACGCGTGATGACAGAATGAATGCCACTTTCTTTCCATCTATTTTAACAATGGATGAGACGTGCTTGCGATTTTCAGTGGTCAAACAAGATACCTAAAGAAGCATTCACAGCGGTAATGAAATAAAGGCGTTGACGTTGTGAAAAAGGTGTACAGCTGCACGTAGATTACATTGAGAAGTGACGCAAGTTTTACAGCTTTCATGTGATTAGTTTGTGAGAAAATAGTCGGAGGTATCCTAACTTGAACTCACCTCGTGATTATGTCAACCAAAATCACTCGCGGAGATAACAACTATAATCTGTTCACTTATTATCGTTCCATGAGCGGTGGGGAGCGCGCGGTGTAAGACCTGTAGAAACCATCACAGCTGTGTATTGCATTGTCCGTTGCATCGTCGGAGTTTTTGCTGTACGATGTGGGAGTTCGTAGGACTGCGAGTGACTTACATATAAATGTTTGTTGAAAAAAATCTGTAAATGGCCAGTGGCCATTCAGTGTTCGTAGTATAAAAAAAATCGGGTCTGCTCGGATGTAGAAAAGGCGCGCTTTCCGACGTACCAAGTACACGATTTATAGCTCGAAACAAGCAGTTTAGAAAGCAGTTTCATTTCCTACAGCGAGAAGTAAGAGTTAAGTCCTAAGCAAAACTGTTGAAATGCAAGAAATGTGAAATAAGATGAAACTGGATAATAACTTCGTGCAGTGCAGTTTAGTTTTTTCAGCTACAAAGGAATGTTTGATAGTGTTTTTTTTGTATAATGTTAATATCTATTGATTGTGACTTCAACATCGAGAGAGAAAATGAATATGACGAAACGTAATAACTTAGTAGTAGAGCTATGTAAATGATTGATGACAAAACGGTTCAAATGGCTCTGAGCACTATGGGACTTAACATCTGAAGTCATAAGTCCCCTAGATTTTAGAACTACTTAAACCTAACTAACCTAAGGACATCACACACATCCATGCCCGAGGCTGGATTCTAAGCTGCGACCATAGCGGTCGCGCGGTTCCGGACTAAACCGCCTAGAACCGCTCGGCCACAGTGGCCGGCGAGTGATGACAGACCGAAAGGAAAGTGAATTGTGGAAGACGGATGCTTCATCACAATACCTCGAATCACAAGACTGTGGCATGTGAGTAGCACTACATATTTTACTTATTGTTTATTTATGTATTACAAAGTGCTTTTTCTCGATACCAATACTACAAGTGTTTAAGGTTGCCGTACAGGAACCACTAGGCCATAAGATGTGACGTTTTTCTGTATTTGTGGTATGGCTGTAGTTAACCATGGGGTAGGTTAGCTTGAATGAAGGGGTCTTTGAGGAGTAAGCCACTGAGCCTTTTACTAAACATTTTGTTTTGTCAGACAAGGAAGGTTAAAGTTTCGCTTCAATTAGTTCTTGAACAAATAATTTTACTGCATCGTTGAAATTTTGAAACAGATCGGCGACAGGGCAACGGGCTTTGGCCCTCGAACTATTAACAATTTTACAGTTACAAAGATTTTCAAACAAATCTTAAGAAGGAACAACGGGTTTTGTCCTTTGAAACAGTAAAAATTTCAGCCATTTAATTTTTATGAAGAAACCCTACACATCTACTCCAGACTTGCAATAAGAAAGCTCTTTGAGGCATTACGTCAAAATTCAGTTACCTAAGTTGCACAATGAGAGCATCCTACTACTAAACATCTTGAAATCCAAAAGCTGTAATTAGCACTCCATTCCTTAAGGAACTCTGAACTATAGTGCAGGGAGGGAACCACAACTTACTTCACACCGGCTGATAAAGTTTTACCAGTGAAAAAAATATTAACTCAAACTATTAGTAATTAACAACAATTCACAAAAATAAATACACAGAGATACAGCAATATTAATAAATCCAAACTGTGATGACGGGTCGTGAGTCGAGCTTGGGTAGCTCAGTTGTAGAGCACTTGCCCGTGAAAGGCACACGTCCCGAGTTCGAGTCTCGATCTGGCACGCAATTTTAATCTGCCAGGATCTTTCGCATCTGCGCATACTCCGCTGAAGAGTGAAACTCTCCTTCTGGATTAATAAACAAACTGAGTCGTTGAAGTTAAATCTGATGTTGCATTTTACGGAACTGTACCGTGGAGTGCATTCAGGGAAGTGATATGTGCGCTGTAACACCCGGCTGAAGCAAAGATTCTCAGACAGCCACTTGGCAACCCACCATTACCTCAACTCATACAACAAGAATAGGCTTCTATAACAGAGAGAAAAGCACAAATAATACATACATCACAATAGGGCAAACCAATTCTACACGAATTCACAGTATTTCTTGGCACAGACAGGCAGTGAGAGAAATTAACTCTTAAGGCAATTACAATCGTACTGGCTAACACCTCAGTAACACATCGCGGTGCACACTGGCAACCACCGAGCCCCATAGTGCTCAGAGCCATTTGAACCACTTTTGAGCACTATGGGACTTAACTGCTGTGGTCATCAGTCCCCTAGAACTTAGAACTACTTAAACCTATCTAACCTAAGGACATCACACACATGCATGCCCGAGGCAGGATTCGAACCTGCAACCGTAGCGGTCGCGCGGTTCCAGACTGTAGCGACTAGAACCGCTCGGCCACCCAGACCGGCCCACGGAGTGCAGTTCAACGCTTTAACCCAAAAGCTTAATAAAACAAGTCATCACTGACACTTGAAACGCTAACTGCCAACTGAATTCAACAGTTCTCTCAACCTGAATAACCTTTACTCGAAATGGAATATCCAGAGAGCTCTGACCGTCAGTCAGATGGGGGAGACGAGAGAGAGCAAGACCACAGCCTGCAGCACAGTACGGCCTGCACGTCCAACGCCACGACCCATTGGGCCGGCACGAGCGTGCGGCTCTCTTTTGTGTATGTGCCGGTCAGCGGTGGCTGCAAGACTGCCTGACCCGCTGCCTGTTCGTGTCGGGCGTAGAAACGAGCACGTGACCCCTACAAACGCAGGCTTCCTTCATGACCATTCCACGTTTCGCTCTCGTCTCGAAAGTCAAAAGTAGACCCCCTTCCAGTGCTTACGCGTCGCTGGAAACCGTTCCAGACCACGGCGCGCGCCCTCTCGCTACGAAAACCAAGTGTAACTCCTTGCGCTATTGTATCCCACTCCAGGGAGAAATCGATACATATGTATCAGTTTCCCTAATATAAAGATTATCGCTTGTACATGGGCTTTCAAGCTGACGTGGAGACATTTTAAGAATTGTGTGGGCGCAGTTCTAGTCAAGAAGACTGCTGGTAGCCAGCTTTGATATTTTCTAAGACACACATCCAACGGGAACAACTCCAGCACTATATGTCATCTGCTTCGCGAGACCGTAGATAATTTCAAGTGAGACACTACATTTTAGTAATTTTTTTTGTTTTCAACTTATTCTCACACTTCTTCATTTACGGAAAGCTTTTACTGTGTTGTTTAATTCATTGTTTCGGTACCATGGCAAAATAAAAAAATTGCCGCTCTGAAAAGTCTGCCGCCCTGGGCAACGGCACAGTTCACAACCACAGCCCCGTCATAGAGCCGGCCCCGAGTCGTAGAACATAGCTGATGGCACTGCTCGATGAGGCTGTAGCAGCTTTACCATAGATTCAACTAGTCACTGAGTAACACTGTTATTGTTATTACCTATACCTGTCTTATCTAACTTACATGACTGTTTTTACTTAATGTGACTTTGTACCATCAATCTCTATGGTGTAACATTCATGTAAGTGTTTTATTCATTATTTATGTCAATTTATGCCAATGCAATTAATCAATGGATACAATTTAAAAAATAATTTTCTGTTAAGGAATCAGATAGTTATAACTTTACTTCTATTACTGGTTCATGCATAGGCAAACTTGCAAGGAAGTCCCTACGCAACGAAACTGGCTTGGGGAATAGAAAAGTAGGATTTGGGGATCGAACTGCGAGTCTCTTTTGTGGCAAGACTTACGCGGTGGATAGCGGGCAAAATTTATTTATCTTGTGTACTGAATGCGGTGAGAAAAACAACATATTATGTAATGTAGCCTCGGAGGTGGAAAAAATTTTGCTTTTTATGCATGGCTTACTTTGGTTACCTCTGTACTACGAAAATCCTATACTAAGAAGAGAATTTCCAGACATAGTTCTACAGCAAAAGCCATGGATAATTTTCCTGCTTTTTTTGAGTAGCCACAGGAGATCGACATTACCACCACCTTCATCTCAAATTATCAGTTGAGTAGCGTATGATAGCATGGATCAGTTACGCAATTTCTTTCTTTCTAATAAGTTTTTGTTCTTTATAACTTGTACCGAGCACCCATTCTTCATCCCCAGTCATCTACCTAAACATGGTCCTGTTCCAAGCGCTAAACCATTTTCGAGTATCCTATTTCATTGAACTGAGAAAGTAACTCCCTTCTTTAACAAACGCTAATAAACTTTGTGGAGTAGTAAATCTGATAATTTTTTGTAGCCGGAAGAACTCCTTATATTTTTCAGAAAAAGATGATTAAAGGGCCATCAAAATACTGTTACAAAGAGAAGAATTAAAGCATTTACCTTCTTATTGAAGTCTTAGTTCAGTATTAGAGGTATCTGCAAAAACTGTTATGATTCATTGTAATTACTGGCTAATAGACTTTTTGGGCGACCAAAAGGATTAATTATTGTGCAGGTTTGGAAGCAACAGTGTTTACAATTTCATATGTATGTAGATAATAGTGTTTCTCTTATAGCGTTGTGACTAAAATGTGCAGCCTTGACCTAAGTCAGTTGATAGATTGGTTTATGGGTCCACACGTTAATTGTTGAGCCATATTTAAATTTCATATTATAAATCGAGCATTATTGAAGTGTATTTCTAGTTCTATAACGTTTGTGTGCCGTAATAAGCAACTGTCTACAACTACTGAAAATATGCCAGATCTAGATACGACGTGTCCCATTTGAGCTAAATAGTATAAGGAATTAAATCGTCTATGAGAAAACAAATAACTATCAGTAAAAGTATTGCAATTATCTGAGAACCATTTCAGTAACAGTATTTATCAATAGTTCAATTGATAAAAGAATCACATGTCCAAGTTTGTAATGCTCCACCATTAACAAATGTTTCATTTATAATGATCATTACTTTGCTGCCTTATTATATAGATAGTAAGTGTTATCGAGTGACAGTTGTTGCAAAAACGATTAATGTTCCTACTGTGTTTTTAATTCGAAAAGTACCGCTACATTCCTTGCTAAAGTGTGCTACTCTCTTCTATATTATTTGCCCAACAGAATTTCAGTATAAAGTACACAAAATCCCAATAGTTAAATTTCTTCATAAACAATGCTAGTGCTTGGTACAACTTTGTCGATTTACGCTGGTGACAGTTCCCCTTTACGCAGTTACAGTTTACTTCATTACTAAGAGTATCCTGGTTCTAATCCTGTTTCTTCGGCTACTGCTTCTGACATATTTGCAACAAGAACGATCACAAGCAAATTAAAATCCATTCACAAGAATAACATTATGAAGCTATCGCTAATTTAGTAGTAGCCGGTAGTGTTATACTTGGCTTTTTCCAGTGACAGGACTAAAATACTGGTTAGGAAGTGAGTTACAACTGGCCTAGAGACTATGGAGGTCAGCAGCACGGCCCCAAAGTGTTTACACTGACAGTGAACCGGGGGCACACGTAAACCCTCTGGATGAGATTGTTAGTGTGCAGTCCTAAAGCATCGACTGCACACTGTAAGGCGCAGCGCAGCGAAAGGGCATCGAGAGGGCGCTGACCCGTGCAGAATGGAAAGGGTGAGCAGGGCCACACTTACAGGAAGACAGAGTTCAGTGCCACCTGGTAACGCTGATTTAAGCAGCAGCCCATCCCTGGTTGGCCCAGTTCAGTGGCAGACTTGAGAGCATCAGTACTAATAGAAGGAAGTTACTCAGCCGTCTTCTGCGAGTAGTAACAGGCAGTAAACAACTTTTGTGTAGGAGGCACAGGAACTATAGGAAACAATTTATGTTTCTTCCCTTAACAGAAATAAGCTTTTCTGTTAATTAGAAAGTGTTTTCTACAGATGATATTGGAATCCTGACATCGGCCATCGCAACTTGTCTCCTCCCTTGTTTGTATCATTACTGACTCCCACAGTAGCCAACACAACAGTTAGGAAAGGAACTGGATCCCTGTCACGTAGTCGGTTGTTTGCTGCCACAGCATGTAGCGGTCCATTCAACCACTTGCGGTGGATCGCCAGGTTACAGAATACTAAAACACCAGCATGAAGGGGTAGATAATATTCCACCGGAAGTTGTAAAATAGTAGGAGGAAGTGTCAACAAAATGAATATTGACGTTGGTGTGTGGAATGTATGAGACTGGGGATATACAATCATACTTTGCGGAAAACGTCATTCGCACAATTCCGCATATTGCAAGATCCGACCAGTGCGATAATATCGCACAGTCAGCTCAAAAGTTCATGCGTTCAAGGAGCTGAAAACAATAACATACAGATGAATGGACAAGACAATAGATAATCTGTCACATCAAGATCAGTTTGCCTTTAGGAAAGGTAAAAGCAACAGAGAATTTGCGGTTGATAAAGGAAGCAAACCTGAAGAGAAATCAAAACACATTCATAGAATTTGACAACCTGGAACTAGCATTCGACAATGTAAATGATCAAAATTCTGAGAAAAATAGGAATAAGCTATGGAAAAAAAAATAGAAAAATGTGCAAGAACCAAGAAGGAACAACAAGACTGGAGTGCCAATAACGAAGTGCTCGGATAAAAAAAGTGTAAGACAGGGATAAAGCCTTTCGCCACGATTGCTCAGTTTTCACACTGAACAAGCTACGATAAGAGTAAAAGAAAGCGTCAGTTTGTGATTAAAATTCAATGATAAAAATTCGCTGATGACGTTGCTATCTCCAGCGAAAGTGAAAAAGAATTACAGATTATGTTGAATGGAATGACCAGTCTGATGAGTACAGAATATTTATTGAGAGTAAATCGAAGAAAGAGGTAAGCAATGAGAAGTAGTAGGAATGACAACAGTGAGAAAATGAACACCGAATTGATGATCAAAATGTAAACCAATTCTGATACCAATGCAGCAAAATAACCCGTGAAGGGCGGACGAAGGAGGACATAAAAAGCATCTAGGACTGGCAAACAGAGCATTCCTGGCCAGAGACGTCATCTAGCATCAAATATAGCAGTTAATTTCAGGAACAAATTTCTGAAAATGTATGTATGGAGCACAGCATTTTGTGGTAGTGAAACATCGACTGTGGGAAAAGCGCTACAGAGAAGCATTTAAGAAATGATGCTGTGCGAGCCCCGATTTCTCTTATTTTATCGTGATGATCATTTCTCCCTATGTAGGTGGGTGTCAACAGAATGTTTTCGCAATCGGAGGAGAAAACTGGTGATTGAAATTTCATGAGAATACCCCGTCACAACGAAAAACGCCTTTGTTTTAATGATTGCCAATCCAATTCACGTATAATGTTTGTGACACTATCTCCCCTATTTCACGATAATACTAAACGAGCTGCCCTTCTTTGTACTTTTTCGATATCATCCGTCAGTCCATCCTGATGCAGATCCCACACCGCACAGCAATACTCCAGAATAGGGCGGACAAGCGTGGTGTAAGCAGTCTCTTTAGTAGACCTGTTGCACCTTCTACGTGTTCTGCCAGTGAATCGCAGTTTTTGGTTTGCTCAACCCACAATATTATCTATGTGATCGTTCAATTTAGGTTATTTGTAATTGTAATCCCTATGTATTTAGCTGAATTTACAGCCTTCAGATTTGTGTGACTTATCGCGTAATCGAAATTTAGGTGATTTCTTTTAGTACTGATGTGAATAATTTCACACCACACTTTTCTTTATCCCGGGTCAATTGCCATATTTCGCACCGCACAGATATCTAAATCATTTTGCAAGTCGTTTTGACCATCTGATGACTTTAAAAGGCGGTAAATGACAGCATCATCTGCAAACAATCTAAGATGGCTACTCAGATTGTCTCCAGTGTCGTTAATATAGATCAGGAACAATAGAGGGCCTATAACACTTCCTTGGGGAACGCCGGATATTACTTCTGTTTCACTCGATGACTTTCCGTCTATTACTACGAACTGTGACCTCTCTAACAGGAAATCACGAATCCAGTCGCACAACTGAGGCGATACTCCGCAGGCACGCAGTTTGGTTAGAAGACGCTTGTCAGGAACGGTGTCGAAAGCCTTCTGGAAATCCAAAAATATGGAATGAATTTGACATGTACTGTCGATAGCAGTTATTACTTCATGAGTATAAAGAGCTAGTAATGTTTCACAAAAACGATATTTTCTGAATCCGTGCTGACTATGAGTCAATAAATCGTTTTCTACGAGGTACTTCATAATGTTCGAATACAGTATATGTTCTAAACACCTACTGCAAATCGACGTTAGTGATAAAGGACTGTAATTCAGCGGATTACTCCTACTTCCCTTTTTGGGTATTGGTGTGACTTGAGCAATTTTATAGTCCTTAGGTACGGATCTTTCTGTGAGCGAGTGGTTGTATGTCATTGCTAAATATGGAACTATTTTATCTCAGAGGAACCCGACTGGTGTACAATGTGGACTGGAGGCCTTGCCTTTATTAAGCGATTTAAGCTGCTTTGTTACACCGAGGAAATCTTCTATGTTTGTTTTTGATTCGAATTCAGGAATATTTAGTTCGTCTTCTTTGGTGAATGAGTTTCGGAGAAAAACTCTGCTTTAGTGGCACTGTCGTCAGTGACTTCACCGTTGTTAACGCGCAGTGAAGGTATTGACTGATTGTTGCCACTGGTGTGCTGTATGTATGACCAGAATCTCTTTGGGTTTTCTGCCAGATTTCGAGACAGAATTTCGTTGTGGAAATTATTAAAAGCATCTTGCATTCAAGTACCCGCCATATTTAGAACTTCTGTAAAACTTTGCCAGTCTTGGGGATTTTGCGTTCTTTTAAATTTGGCATGCTATTTTCGTTGCTTCTGCCACTACTATCTGATCCTTTCTGTGTTCCATGGGGGATTAGTACCATCACTTATTAATTTATGTGGTGTATATCTCTCAATTGCTGTTGATACTACCTCTTCGAAAACATTCCACAACTTTTCTACACTTACATGATCAGATCGGAAGGAGTGGTGACTGTCCCTTAAAAAGGCGTTGAGAGAATTTTTATCAGCTTTTTAAAATGTATATACTTTGCGTTTCTTTTTAATGGTTGTAGGTGTTACGCTATTCAGCCTAGCAGAAACTGGCTTGTGGTCGCTAATCCCTGCATTCGTCACAATACTCACTATTTGTCTAGGATTATTTTTTGCTAAAAGGTCAAGTATGCTTTCGCAACCATTCTCGCTTCGAGTGGGCTCAGGAACTAATTGTTCAAAATAATTTTCTGGGATAGCATTCAGTACAATTTTGGATGACGTTTTAAGCCTGCCTCCGAATTTAAACGTATGATTTTTCCAGCATATCGAGGGTAGATTGAAGTCACCACCGACTATAATTGTATGAGCGGGATACTTGTTTGAAATGAGACTCAAGTTTTCTTTGAACTGTTCAGCAACTATATCTTCTGAGTCGGGAGTCGGTAAACGATCCAGTTAATAGTTTAGTCCGATTGTCAAATATCACCTCCACCCACACTCTTTCATATGAACTATCTACTTCAGTTTCACTACAAGGCCAACGGTCTCTGACAGCAATAAATAGTTCACCACTAACTGCATTTAACCTATCCTTTCTGAACACTGTTAGATCGTTTGAAAAAATTTCGGCTGAACTTATTTCCGGCTTCAGCCAGCTCTCTGTACCGACAAGTATTTGAGCTTCAGTGGTTTCAATTGGGGCTTGGAGCTCTGGTTCTTTCCCAACATAGCTGCGACAATTTACAACTGCAATACCAATCGTTTCTACAACTACCTTACTGTATTTTACCTGCCCAATTTTAGACGGACGCCGCTTCTGTGTTTCCCTGTGACCCTCTAACCTAAAAAATCGCCAAGTCCCTTCCACACTGTCCCCGCCACCCGTGTACCCGCCTCCTGTGTGTAGTAGACTCCTGACCTATTAGGCGGAAACCGGAAACTCACCACCCGATGACGCAAGTCAAGGAATCTGCAGCCTACACGGTCACAGAACCGCCTGAGCCTCTGATTCAGACCCTCCACTCGGCTTTCCACCAAAGGACCACAATCGGTTCTATCGACGATCCTGCAGATGGTGATCTCCGCCTTAATCTCGGAAGCAGTCTTTACCATTTCCACTAGCCGCCCGAAACCAGACAGAATCTCCTCCGATCCAAAGCGACACACGTTACTGGTACCGACATGAGCCACCACTTTCAGTTGACTGCACCCAGTAGATAAACACAGCCTCCACATCCAGCATAGATTTTAGAAACCCTGCAGCTCACTTTTACGAGATGCACTCAAGTTCTAAGGCCTCCGATTTTTTTTCTCCGGACTGGAAAGAGATATAAACATGCGCATTGTTTTAAAATGAGGCAGCGTTCATTGTCAATACGTCCCAGAGATGGCAGCACCGTACGGCAGATGGAATTTTACCGCCAGCGGCGAGAATGAGAACTGTTTTAAATAATTAAAATGGTGACGTTTACCTTACTTGAACAGTGTGCAATCATTCGTCTTCTGAATTTGCGTGGTGTGAAACCAATTGAAAATCACCGACAGTTGAAGGAGACATGTGGTGATGGAGTTATGGATGTGTCGAAAGTGCGTTCGTAGGTGCGACAGTTTAATGCAGGCAGAACATCGTGTGACAACAAACCGAAACAAACTCGGGCTCTCACAAGCCGGTCTGACGACATGATCGAGAAAGTGGAGAGAATTGTTTTGGGGGATCGCCGAATGACTGTTGAACAGATCGCCACCAGAGTTGGCATTTCTGTGGGTTCTGCGCGCACAATCCTGCATGACGACCTGAAAATGCGAAATGTTTCATCCAGGTGGGTGCCAGGAATGCTGACGGACGACCACGTGGCTGCCCGTGTGGCATGTTGCCAAGCAATGTTGACGTGCAACGACAGCATGAATGGGACTTTCTTTTCGTTGGTTGTGACAATGGATGAGACGTGGATGCCATTTTTCAATCCAGAAACAAAGCGCCAGTCAGCTCAATGGAAGCACACAGATTCACCGCCACCAAAAAAATTTCGGGTAACCGCCAGTGCTGAAAAAATGATGGTGTCTATGTTCTGGGACAGCGAGGGCGTAATCCTTACCCATTGCGTTCCAAATGGCACTACGGTAACAGGTGCATCCTACGAAAATGTTTTGAAGATCAAATTCCTTCCTGCACTGCAACAAAGACAACGCACCCGCACATCGAGCTAATGTTACGCAACAGTTTCTTCGTGATAACAACTTTGAAGTGATTCCTCATGCTCCCTACTCACCTGACCTGGCTCCTAGAGACTTTTGGCTTTTTCCAACAATGAAAGACACTCTCTCTGACCGCACATTCACCAGCCGTGCTGCTGTTGCCTCAGCGACTTTCCAGTGGTCAAAACAGACTCCTAAAGAAGCCTTCGCCGCTGCCATGGAATCATGGCGTCAGCGTTGTGAAAAATGTGTTCGTCTACAGGGCGATTACGTCGAGAAGTAACGCCAGTTTCATCAATTTCGGGTGAATAGTTAATTAGAAAAAAAATCGGAGGCCTTTGAACTTGAAGGCACCTCGTAACGTATTTATTTCACATGATTACTTCTGAATAGAAGCCGATGAGGCAAAATTGTATGACAACTACCCACCGCGAGAATGAATGCTGTGTGGTGTCTTTGCCTGTATGTGATTTGTATATAGCATCACATAAATAAAGCCTACGATTGATCCCTGAAACACCACCTCCATACCGTGGTGGCTGGGTCGGTGCTTATAAGATGTTGAAGCACATTAATGTGACCATTACGTAAGTTCAACGTCAGAGTGCAATAACCACTCACAGACGGAAGGTGGCAGCACTAGCAGTAGAGGGTATATAAAGCGTGTCGGGAAATGTGGAAACCTCTGCGGTCATTATCGTATGGTGTAAATGGAGCGATTTATCTGATGTCGTAAAGGGCATGATCTTTGACTTTCGCGCCAACGGTGGAAGCATTTCCGCAATGGCTAAGTTTCTAAACTGTTCGCCTGCAGGTGCGGTTAAAGTATTGCGTCCACGATAATTTTGCGCTATCCAAAACCGACGTCATGGTAGCTGTGGTTCACCATGGGCCGTAGGTAACAGGGGTGAACGGCGGCTGCGGAGCTGTGTTCGGGAGAATAGACGTGAAACTGTCTAGAAACCGAGTGTCTCTTCAAGCAGCATTCAGCGAACTTCGCTGCAAATGGGTCTCCACAGCAGACGCCTGATGCTGTTCATCAGCGATAAAAGCTGGAATTTGCACGCCAGTACCGCAACTAGACATAAACTGAGTAACGCCAGATGGCCTTTCCTGGTGAATCACGTTTTGTGCTTCATCGGAAGGATAGCTGTTGGTGTGTACGATGTGAAATGTCTGAAAGCAAGCACCTTGCTTCAGTTAGGGAGGGTTATGGTCTGGAGAATGTTTACGTGACATTCCCTGGGTGATCTCGTCATTGTGGAAGGCACAATACACCAAAACAAATTTGTGTCTATCGTAGGGGGCCATGTCCACCCGTACATGCAGTTTGTTTCTCCTCGGCACGATGGCGTCTACTAGCAGGGGAATGCAACGTGTCACACAGTTCGCAAGGTACGTACGTGGTTCGAAGAGCCCTAGAAGGAATTTATAGTATTCCCTGGCCACCAGATTCCACGGACTTAAGTGCAATCGAGAACCTATGAGACCACCTCGACCGGGCTGTTTGCGGCATGTATCCTCCACCGAGAAACATAGTGCAACAGTCCATTCTACTGGAGTCGGCATGGCTCTACCTCAACTTCCTTACTGCACGTTTCACTTTCCACAAGGTGGCTGTCCAGACTTTCGATAGGGTTCACAACAGTGTGACAGAACTGTGTAAACAGCACATCTGTGTCTCTTTGTTTTGCTGCTGCTGTCTGTGGCGTCCAGTACGGAGACTGTTGTAATGTGTTGCACTTCCATATCATATCACCTTAAACCCTTTCTTGATACCGGGCAACCCAAAACAATCTTATTTTGTTTCCGTTATTTTTAGTAAGATGTGGAATATCCTACTATTACATTTTGTAACGTCGCGAATTAAAGTGCGACAACATTTGTTGCTATACAGCCCGCAGTATTGGAGCCGGAGACTGTGAAAGAAACCGCCACTTGTGTCTTAGCTAATGAGTCATGTGCACCTGCTACTACGGCAGCGTGAGAACGGCTCCGGTGTCACTTCTTATCGACACTTAGGAAACTGAATTCAATTAGGAAATATAGTAGTTTATCCTTTGGTGTTATATAAAAACATAAACAGAACTCTCAGTCTGCAGAATTAATTAATTGAGATGTTCATATTAAAACTTTAATTATCTTTCGTTTACGTAATATAAAAATCAGACAAAATTATTATTGGTGCCTAAGATTGTTGTGGGAGTATATACGAGTGAATGAGAGTGTGTACGTGCGTCATTCGTCAAATTTTAATGTTGCATTATATACCGTCTTAAGTAACCTGCAAGAGTTACGCAAGCCTGTAGAAGGAAAATGTTCATGCGGAATTTACCCACTGTGCTGATGACGTATGTCTAGGTGTGATTGCTATTATAACAGAGCAGCCAGAAAGTCAGCTGGAATATTATCTGTATCTAAAGGATATTTCCAAATTTATTATCTTTTCATTTTCATTTATTAAACATTACTTTATTATTTGTATAGGAGGATGACGTAGATGCGTCTGCATGTAAGGACTGGTGCAGGCCAGTTTTGGCGGGAGTGTGATAACGAGCGAGCATTCTGATTGGCAGCGAGTATGGTTAGCCAATCAGAATTGAGACGCTTCCCGCTCGTTACCTGACAGATGTACGGGGAGTGAGGTTGGAGGAAGGGAGTCTCTCGCTAGCTTTGGACGCTGATGGTCATGTTACTAGAGCGAGTCCAAATGATGTCTAAAATGAAGGAATATTGAGTTCCTCGCGTTTTATACGTGTCGTGAGTAACCTTGAAGTAGTGACGGACAGTTTTGTGAAGTCTCGAAGGTTTAGAACTGTATTTTTGGAATGATATTCTCGTTTGAAAATTTGGCCTTTGTAGTATCCACGTGGTCATGTTTCAGTATTCAACCACTGAGCATTTCTGGCGAGCAATTTCTTTTTCAAGTCCACTAGATAGATCGAATGTAATAACTCATGTTAGTGGTGAAATTAATGACTGTGAAAATGTTGTTTAATTCGGGTTGGATTTGGACAGATTTCTGGCTGCTGTGCGTGAGAATTGTGTGTATGAGTTTTGAACGGGACGATAATAGGCAATAGTTTAAATGTGGACCGAATAGTACCGTTTCTTTTGCTAGATGGACAAAATAAACCTTTTGTGTGGAAATTTCGGACATTATTTTCCAAAAGTCAATCCATTTTCTTACAGCCCGATAAATTTTTTAATTATAGTATTTCTAAAGAACTTTATTTCATTACTAGAGTTGAGCGTCCTCAGTAATTGTAGGTATTAGATGGTGTTTTCTATCAACGCTGCTTTTACATCATCTTGTAAGTATCTACGTTGCCGAGGGGAGGGACATCGAGCAGACGCCGTTCTGAGGTCGGTGATTTCTATTATGCAGCCTGCGCAGCAGAGTAAAACCCACGCCTCCGCAATCTTCTGTGTGTATTGGAACTCCACCGACAAACGTTTAGATGTTATTCAGGGATTCTTTTTTAGTATTTTGGTATAAAGGACCCACGCTGTTTGTCGGCTCGTTACTTTCGTTTGGTGCTCTATCCCAATTAGTTTTGTATGTGTGCATCACTGAAAGTAGTGCAAAACAGAGCAAATGTTGACGGTATGCGCCTTTTGTCTTGTTTCCTGTCACTTATTTTACCTAGCGTTGACGAGAATAATGTCATCTTTATCCCCTTGCCCTCACGTTTGCATTCCGTAGTACACGGATCTTTCCAGGGTTTTGTTTTGCAGCAGTGTTGATTGTGCATTGATAGTGGTAATCAAAAGTACAATGGATAGATTTAGTGAAGAAGAATTGACCGTCATGGACGTCGTCCATTGGTTCACTCAACACAATGGAAGAGCTACACAACGGTGCAATGACGGTTCCGTAGTGTGCAAGATGCCATATCGTGTGTGGCAGAGAATACACAGTCTGTTACTCTTATTTTTCCCCATCTTATACTATTCGAAAGTGGTACGTAGGACTTACATTAGAGAATAGGACACTGAAATTGACAGAAAAATTTTGCTATTCAAGCAGAAAAATAACTGAAGCTGATGAAAGTAAAGACGATATTAAATGTTGATTAGAAGGAGCAAGAAAAGCATTCCTGAATATGAAAAACTTGTTTTATCGAATATAAATTTCAGTATTTAGAAGTCTTTTCTGAACAGATTGAACGGGTCAATCGCAGTTACGTGATACATTTAATAAATAAGGAGCTTCAAAGTGTGCACATACTGAAGAGGTAACTTCAAAAGTCCGAATTAAAGCCTAGCTGAGGATGAGATCTGCCAATGTAACCCAGCAGAGACAGAGCACTGAAAGACCAATGTCGAAAGAGGGCCCCAGGAACACACGACACTCCGTCAGCATTACTGACAGCCTTGGGACGGCCAACACTCATAGAACTCTTCCCTTTGGTGTGCAAAACGTATGAGACAGGCAAATTATCCTCACACTTCCAGAAAAACGTAACAATTCCAATTCCGAAAAAGGCAGTTGCTGGCACGTGCGAAAATCACCGAACTATTGGTTTAATACGTCATGGTTACAAAATAGTAACATGAATTCTGTACCTAAGGATGGAAAAACGGTAGAACATGACCTCGGGGAAGATCAATGTGGGTTTCTGAAAAATGTAGGAACACGCGGGGCAGTACCGACCCTTAGACTGATCTTAGAACATAGGTTAAAAAGAAAGGCAATCCTATGCTCATACCATTTGTAGATGTAGACTCAGCGTTTGACAGTGTTGACTGGAATACTCTCTATGAAATTCTGAGGGTACCAGAGGTAAAATACAGGGAGCGAAAAGCTATTCTCAACTTATATAAAAACCAGATGGTAGTTATGAGTCGAGGGGCTTGAAAAGTAAACGTTGGTTTAAAAGGTAGTGAAATTCCATTGTAGCTTATTACCCATGTTATTCAACCAGTACGTTGAGCAAGCAATAGAGGAAACGAAATGAAAACTAGGAATCGGATTTAAAGTTCAAGAGAACAACATAAAAACGTTAAGGTTTGCCAAAGACATTGTAATTCTGTCAGAGACAGTAAAGAACGTAGAAGAGCAGCTAAACGGAGTAGAGTCTTGAAAGGAGGATACAAAATGAGCATCAACAAAAGTAAAACAAGGATAATGGAATGTTGTCGAATTGGCGATGCTGAGGGAATTGGATTAGGAAACGAGACACTTAAAGTAGTAGATGAGTTTTGTTATTTGGGCAGCAAAGTAGCTGATGATGGCCGAAGTAGGGAGGATATAAAATGTGGACAGGCATAGCGAGAAGAGCATATCTGAAGAAGAGAAATTTATTAACATAAAACAGACTTGGGTTTTAGGAAGTATTTTCTGCACGTATTGGTCCGAAGAGTAGCCATTTATAGAGGTGAAACATGGATAATAAACAGTTCCTATCGGTTGATAGGACAGTTTCTGAGACATCAGGGATGACTAATTTAGTACTGGGGGGAAGTGCGGGTGTAAAAATTGTGGGGGTAAACATCGTAGAGGAAGACCAAGGCATGAGTACAGTATGCAGGTTGAGAACGATGTAGGTTTTAGTACTTAATTGGAGATGAAGAGGCTTGCAGAAGAGAGAGTGACATGAATAGTAGCAACAAACCAGTCTTCGGACTGAAGAATACCACCACCAACAACAACAACAACGGCAAGAAAGTCTATCAGAGGGTGTTGGTCGTGTATCGAAGCAACCGCACGCCACAGCACCCTGAAGGTAATTTTTCTCCCCCACTTCCGTTAAGAAGCATAGGTTACATATTATAGCCTAACTCTGATGGCGACATCATCAGTTACCTGTTCACACTGTCTTCGCTGTCCCAGTTGAGTTACGGATCGAGGTATTGGATTGAGAAATCCTAATTCTTAATAATGTTTCATCTATTTCTTGCAGCCATGCTATATTAGGTGTAGAGGTAGTGTCTTTGATTAGAAATTAAAAGGTGCTCGGGCCCGGATTCGACTCCCACCACTGCTTAAATTTCGATTAATAACCAGCATTGGCGGCCGAAGACTCCCGGCATAAGAAGGCGGAAGAATCAGATCAACGGAATGAGGATGCAGAAGGCAACGGAAACCGTTGCGTTAAAGACACGTAACGTGTATGCACAGGACATGTGCCCTGTAATTGAAGTGTCATGATGATCTCTCCATTGGCAAAAGATTCCGGAATAGTCCCCCCTTCGGATCTCCGGAAGAGAACTGCCACGGGGAAGGTGACCATGAGAAAAAGACTCAATAATCAACGAGAGGATAACGTTCGGCGAATCGGGGCGTGGAATGTCAGACGCTTCAACGTAGTAGGGGAACAAGAAAATCTGGAATGGGAAAAGCAAAGGCTCATTGTAGAAACAATAGGGGTCAGTGAAGTGACATGGAAAGAAGACAATGATTTCTGGTCAGATGAGTGTAGGGTAATATCAACAGCAGCAGAAAACAGTATAACAGGAGTAGGATTCATTATGAATAGGAATTTAGGGCAGAAAGTGTGTTACTGTCAACAGTTCAGCGATAGGATTGTTCTCATCAGAATCGACAGCGAACGAACACCGACAACGATAGTTCAGGTATATATACCGACGTCGCAGGCTGAAGATGAACAAATAGACAAAGTATATGGGGATATTGAGAGGAGAATACAGTACGCAAGGGAAGACGAAAATCTGATAGTTATGGGAGACTGGAATGCATTTGTCCGGGAAGTAGTAGAAGAATAGGTTATAGGACAAGGAATGAGAGAGGACAAAGACTAATTGAGTTCCGTAACACGTTTCAGTTAATAATAGCGAATACTTTGTTCAGGAATCACAAGAGGAGGATGTGTACTTGGGAAAGGCCGGGTGATACGGGAAGATTTCAGTTAGATTGTATCATGGTCAGACGGAGATTTCGAAATCAGATACTGGACTGTAAGGCTTACCCAGGAGCAGATATAGACTCAGATCACAATATAGTAGTGATGAAGAGTAGGCTGAAGTTTAAGACATTAGTAAGGATGAATTAATACGCAAATAAGTGGGCTACAGAAGTATTAAGGATTGACGAGATACGCTTGAAGTTCTATAAGGCTATAGATACAGCAATAAGCAATAGCTGAGTAGGCAGTACAGTTGAAGATGAATTGACATCTCTAAAACGGGTCATCATACAAGCCGGAAAGAAAAACGTAGGTACAAAAAAAGTAAATGTAAAGAAACCATGGGTAACAGATGAAATCATTTGACTGATGAAAAGAGGAAGTACAAAAGTATTCCAGGAAACTCAGTAATACAGCAATACAAGTCGCTGAGGAATGAAATAAACTGGAAGTGCAGGTAAGCTTAGACGAAATGGCTGCAGGAAAAATGTGAAGACATCGAAAAAGAAATGATTGTCAGAAGGAGAGACTCAGCATATCGGGAAGTCAAAACAAGCTTCCCTGACATTAAAAGCAAGGGTGATAACATTAAGTGTAACGGGAATTACATTGCTAAATGCAGAGGAGAGAGCGGACAGGTGGGAAGAATACAAGGAAAGCCTCTATAAGGGGGAAGATTTTCATGATGTGATTGAAGAGGAAACAGGACTATTTGGAAGAGATGCAGGATCCAGTATTAGAATCAGAATTTAAAAGATCTTTGGAGGACTTAAGGTCAAATAAGGCAGAAGTGATAGATAGCATTCCACCAGAATTTCAAAATCACTGGGAGAAATGGCAACAAAACGACTATTCAGGTTGGAGTGTAGAATATGAGAGTCTGGCGATATACCATCAGACTTTCGGAAAAATATCACACACACAATTGCGAAGACTTAAAGAGCTGACAAGTGCGAGAATTATCGCACAATCAACTCATGCATCCACGTCGCTGACAAGAATAATATACAGAAGAATGGAAATGAAAATTGAGGATGTGTTAGTCAACGATCAGTTTGGCTTTAGAAAAGGAAAAGGCACGAGAGAGGCGATTCTGACGTAGCGGTTGAAAATGGAAGCAAGACTAATGGAAAAATGAAGACACGTTCATAGGATTTGTTTGACCTGGAAAAAGCATTCGACAATGTAAAATGGTGCAAGATCTTCGAAATTCTGAGAAAAAATAGGGTTAAGGTACAGGGAGAGACAGGTAATATACAATATGTACAAGAGCCAAGAGGGAATAATAAGAGTGGACGACCAAGAACGAAGTGCTTGAATTAAAAAGGGTGTAAGACAGGGATGTAGTCTTTCCTCCCTACTGTTGAGTCGTTACATCCAAGAAGCAATGATTGAAATAAAAGAAAGGTTCAGGAGTGGAATTAAAATTCATGGCGAAAGGATATCAATGATACGATTCGCTGATGACACTGCTGTCCCGAGTGGCAGTGTTGAAGAATTACATGATCTTCTGAATGGAATGAAAAATTTGATGAGTACAGAATATGGGTTGAGAGTAAATCGAAGAAAAACGAAAGTACTGAGAAGTAGCAGAAATGAGTACTGCGAGACACTTAACATCAGAATTGATGGTCACCAAGTAGATGAAGCTAAAGAGTTCAGCTACCTAGGTAGTACAATAGCCAATGACGGACGGAACAAGGAAGACATCAAAATCAGACTAGCAATGGTAAATAGGGCATTCCTGGCCAAGAGAAGTCTACTAGTATAAAACATAGGCCTTAATTTGGGGAGGAAATTTTGGAGAACGTACATCTGGAGAACATCATTGTATGATAGTGAAACAAGGACTGTGGGAAAACCGGGGACAGAAGAGAATCGAAGCATTTGTGATGTGATGCTACAGAAGAATATTGAAAATTAGGTGGTCTGATAATGTAAGGAATGACGAGGTTCTCCGCAGGATTGGAGAGGAAAAGGATATGTGGAAAACACTAATAAGGAGAAGGGACAGGATCTGTTACGACATGAGGGATTGTCTGTCTGCTCATTTATGTGTATAGAACATAGCAACGGTCGTATAACACTTCCCTGGGGCACTCCTTATGTTACCTGCGTCTCCGATGAACACTCGCCGTCTAGGACAGCATACTGTTTCCTATTACTTACGAAGTCGTCGAGGCAGTCACACATCTGCTAGCCTGTTCCGTATGCTCGTACCTTCGTTAACAGCCTGCAGTGCGGTACCGTGGTGAATGCTCTCGAATCAGCCTGTTGCCCTTAGTTAGTTCGCAATATATTATGTGAAAAAAGAGGAGCTGGATTTCGCGATGCCGAAGCTTCCTAAGACAATGCTGATTAGTAGACATGAGCTTTCTGGTCTCTAAGAAATTTATTTTATTCAAACTCAGAATATGCTCTAGAGTTCAGCAGAAAACCGACGTTAAAGATATTAGTCTGTAATTTTGCGGATCTTTTCTTTTATGCTTCTTATATGCAGGACTCAGCCGCGTCTTTCTCGAGTCGCTTGGCACTTTGTGCTGGTCGAGAGATTCGCTATAAAAGCACACTAAGGGGCCTATGACGTAGAGTACTGTTTGTAAAACCGAATTAAGAATCCATCCTGGCCTCTTTCAGTTCTTTCTATGTTCCAAGGATGCTTATTACCATCTATTGGGACTCCATGTGATGCTCAAACAACGGTAAGTTTGTACGATTCTTTCGGGTGAACGATTTTTAACGTCCACCTGTTTGCTATCTTCTACTGCAAAACCAGACAGGTAATCGATTAACTGAATGTCAGCGTCAGACCTGCTTATCGATTTTGCATAGGACCAGAATCTTTTTCGGGTTCTCTGCCAAATACTCTGGCGAGTTATGACGGTGGTATCTGCTGAAGGCTTCGAGCAGAGATCTTCTCACAGGCGCACGTATCTGTACTAACTGCATGTCGTCATTCGCGTGTCTTCTTTCGAACCGAGAGTGCTACAGCCTTGTTTCCTCAGCATTTTCCGAATCTCGTTATTAAACCGCGGTAGGTATTTTCCGTCCACAATTCACTTACTAGGCACGTACTTGCCCAGAACACGATTTACAATCTGTTAATGCTTTACCCATAATTCCTCTATGCCGATCATACTGGAACTAAATGAATGCAGTTCATTGCTTAAGTGAGATGCTAACAACTGCTTATCTGCTCTTTCTAGCAGAAGCATTCCCCTTGCACTCTTCACTTTCATAAAGATAGTCACTATGGTGACATCATGATCACTAGTCGCCGTCTCGATACTGACGCCATCGATAAGTTCCGGCCTGTTTGTAGCTACAAGGCCCAGGATATTTCCATTGTGTGTTTGCTGCTGAACAACCTGTCAAGACAGTTTTCGGAAAACATGTTCAAAACTATATCACAAGACTTCTGTCTGTACCCTACAGTGAATCCATCTATGCTCCAGTGTATGCTCGGTAGGTTAAAATCACCACCAACTAGTATGTCATGATCGGGGTAGTTTTGCACAACATAGACTTTTTTTAAGGTATCTAGAGCTGTCGCTGAGTAGTCAGGTGGTCGCTAAAACCATTAAACAATTATGTTGGTTTCACTTAGACTTGTTACGCGCGAACACATAGCTTCACTATCAGACCTAATTTCAACCTCAGTGGAGACATTTTTTTTTTCGACTGCAATAAACACCCCCTCCCCACATCCTACGGCGTCTAATCTGTCTTTCCGATAAACATTCCGAGACTTGATGAATATCTCAGATCTTTTTACTTCAGGCTTGAGCCAGTTCTCAGTTCCAGGAACAATTAAAGGTTGACAACATTCCTGGAATGCAGTAAATTTGGAAACGAATACTTTAAAATTCACTGATAAAATTCTTACAGTCGAAGTGTCTTTACTCTGAACATGGTCTGTTTTTGCTATATGAGTATAGACGGGCGAGTGTTTGTGAGAGTACTTACAACTACGGCCTAGCTCAAAAGACCCCATGTACACACCAGAAGTACTCTGTTACCGTAGTACTGCTTCCTTTGCATAGTGCACCCACTGAACTATCAAGGGGAGGCCTACAAATACAACTGATAATGCAGGTCCAGAAATCTGCAGCCAAGACGATGTATGCTCCAAACCAAAGAACTTTGATTAACTCTGGGAATGATGGTCCAAATTGCCAGCTCTGCTTGTACACCACGTGTGAGGCAAGCAGTCTTTACCACTTCCTCGAGCCGCCTTCAAGAACTGAGAATGGCTTCAGAGCCCATGTGACGGGCGTCGTTGGTGCCGATGTGAGCCACAACACGCCGACGACTGTAACCTGTGCGCTCGGCAGCCAGCTCCACATCTCGAATGAGGTGCCCCAGCAGACATACCGAGTGCAGATTGTATTTCTTTCCGTTCCTGAACGCTATCATCTCGGGGCTCCTTAATGCACCTACCATTGGAGCTACCAGCACCCCGACTCTGACCCTGTCGAAGGAACGGCTAACTGTTCATTCACAACGTGAATAGTCGAGGCACACGGCCAGCCTCCACATTGGTCGTGTCTCGATCGACGCGAATGCATTACCACTCGTCACACGGGAGTCCACCGCGTCGGGTACACTAGAAGGTGCTTCCTCAGTGGATCCCTTGGACGAAACAAGCGACACCTCAAGTGTCCAGTCCGACGCTCCAGATTCTCCACCATCGCTACACATTGAAGCGATAGCCTGAAGGTCATTGATTGCAGCCAAAACCATATTCAACTGCTCACGAACTACGGACAGCTCATCCTGCGTCCGCACACAGCAACTATAGCAAGACTTACTAAAGTGTAAACAGTAAATGCTGGCAGAAACTTAGATAAGCAACTTATTACCCCATAAAAGACATCATATTTACTCCAGTGATTATAGGACTTTCCTTATTTGACGTTTGCAATTTCGGCCTTAGGCCATTATCAAGTGCAGATTTTTGTGGCCTAAGTCCGAAATTGTAATAGTGAAATAAAGAAAGTGTTAAAGTCACTGGCGTAAATATGTCTTTTATAAAGTTCTACATGACTGTGAATTCCAGGTATAAAAAGTTGATTAACTTGTTACCCCGCTGTCGTGTAACCAAGGGAGGCTTCCTTACCTGGCAGAAACCTCGGTAAGCAACTTGTTACTCTCCTGGTCTGTAACCAAGGGACGCTGATACCTCAATGAACTACGTAGCTGGCTGTCCAGAAGAAACGACAACTGAGCGGCAGACTGTTGTATTTGCACTTTCAGCTAACAAAAAAGCGAGACTAAACTAGTTATTCAGCAAATCATGCAAGTAGTTAAACAAACATATATTAAAGAAAACACAGGAAAAGCTAAATACGTCAGTTGATGCCCTGGAGATATGTCACAGGCGATAGGTGGCAGCGAACTGAACAGCTAACTACGCTGACTACATCGGTCACTAGTCTCAAAACAAACAGCTGAGTAACTAATGCGCTAATGACTAAATGAATACACTTAGGAAGTCTGAGGTTAGACTCTAAGAATCTGTGGCTGGAGGTTTACTGAATATTTACTATTTGCAAGGGTCGTGGAATCAAGTAAATAAAGCGACACTAGCGACTTCTGCGGCGCGAAACTGTACGAGCAAGTAAACTCGCTCAAGGCAAGCGATAGATATATACACAAATTCTTGCAACATGGACATACAGCACAACTAAAACAGCTAAGTAATCAGCTACTGGTCACTTCTGCTCAGAAGTAAATCAGAACACTAAACTAAACGAAACAGAATGTACAACCAATAAGCTGCTGCTGCTGCTGATCTCCGCTTTGCTCTGAGGCTGGAGGTCTACTCGTCACTTTGGTAACAGATGGAAATGATTATAAAGCAACACGGGCCTTGTAATACTAGTCTTGTACACTGGCATTCTGCTCCTCCTTGCATATCTTCTACGGCGGTACGGCATGGCTGTGTGCTCCGTGCGGCTGCCTCGAGTCGAATGAGCATGCTGCTGCCTCAGAACAGGATGCGAACTTCCGGCCCCCACCGCCGTCAGCGCGCCTTATCAGTGTTGCGCAACTTCCGGACTTTTGATTATAAAGCAACATGGGCCTAGTAATACTAGGGCCCGTGTTGCCCTCTCTCTCGCACACTCGTGTGACTGCCTCGCTCAGCGGCTAAGTCCGCTTCAAGGTCATGCGCCTATGGCTGTGTGTGTCGCCTTATAGGCGCATGACCTTGAAGCGGACTTAGCCGCTGAGCGAGGCAGTCACGCGAGTGTGCGAGAGAGAGGGCAACACGGGCCCTAGTATTACTAGGCCCGTGTTGCTTTATAATCAAAAGTCCGGAAGTTGCGCAACACTGATAAGGCGCGCTGACGGCGGTGGGGGCCGGAAGTTCGCATCCTGTTCTGAGGCAGCAGCATGCTCATTCGACTCGAGGCAGCCGCACGGAGCACACAGCCATGCCGTACCGCCGTAGAAGATATGCAAGGAGGAGCAGAATGCCAGTGTACAAGACTGTTATCAGCTTTGATGAGACACCAAATGATGTTTCTCAACAGGAGATTCTCAGTGGGCCAATAACTTTTGTTGACTACAACAGGCTTTGTAGGGGATTTAGGTTGTGATATTTACTAAGAGATTAAAAGAATTCAGAGATTATATTACAATGGACAGCAAAGAAGGCTTCGAACTAATGGATCTGGCTTCTCTAGCGAGTCTGAACATTCTTTGATATCAAGCAGGGAGAGGAAACGCTTATAATACAGCGGAACGGCTGTGATTTGTGTGCCAAGTTGTACTGTTGCACTGCATTTCTGCCTGCCTCCCTTGACTGGAGCATCATGTTCGTTTAATTTCCAGGCGATAAATCGCGTTAATCAGGCACGGTCGCTCACCTTTATTCCCATAACGCGCACTCATACATCACGCCTCCCCTCATGTGGAACGCCAGCGCTCGCAGAACGGAGCGGGACAGGAAACGCGATAATTACGCGCTAATCAGCCTCATTGTGCTTTTAATTATGCACGTCGCTGCTAATTGAATGCCTGACCAGACACCGAATCCTGTGCTGGAAGTTCTCAACAACTTTGGGGCCTGAGCCTCTCGACGGATGTTCTACGGTTACCACCTACACCGTACTGCGCCAGCCGTTCTAAGATGTGTGGCGTTGGGTGCATAGATTATTAGTATTATTTTTTTCAGTCATCAGTCTTCTGACTAGTTTGATTGCAGCCCGCCATGAATTCCTCTCATGTGCCCACCTCTTCATCTCAAAGTAGCACATACATCCTACGTCCTCATTATTTACTGGATGTATTCCAATCTCTCTCTTCATCTACAGTTTTGGCCCTCTTCAGTTCTCTCTATCGAAATGGAAGTCATTCCCTGATGACTTAACAAATGTCCCATCATCTTGTCCCTTCTCCTGGTCAGTGTTTTCCACATACTCCTTTCCTCTCCAATTCTGCGCATACCCTCCTCATTCTTTGCCTTATCAATCCACCTAAATTTCAACAACCGTTTGTACCACCCCATCTCAAGTGCTTCTATTCTCTTCTGTTCCGGTTTTCCCACCGTCCGTGTTTCGCTACCATACTATGCTGTGCGACACACGACCATTCTCAGAATTTTCTTCCTGAAATTCAAGCCTATGTTTGCTACCAGTAGACTTCTTTTGGCCCGGAATGCCCTATTTGCCAGCGCCAGTATACTTTTGATTTCCTCCTTGCTCCGTCCGTCACCGGTTATTTTTTGTCTAGGTAGCAGAACGCCTTAACTTCATCTACTTCGTGTGCATCAATCCTGATGTTAAGTTTGTCGCTGTTGTCATTTCTGCTACTTTTCATTACATTTGCCTTTCTTCGATTTACCCTCAATCCCAACTCTCTACTCATTCGAATGTTCATTCCATTGAGCAGATCATGTAATTCTTCTTAAGTTGCACATACGACAGCAGTGTCCTCAGCGTACCGTGTCATTTGGTATACTTTCAGCGTGAATTTTAATTCATCACCGGAAGCTTCCTTTTAATTCTATCATTCCTTCTTCGATGTACAGACTGAACAGAAGGTGAGAAGGAAAGCATCGCTGACTGACACCCTGTTTAATATGAGCATTTCGTTCTTGGTCGTTCTCTCCTATTAGTCCCACTACCCGTTTCTCACTATAACTCACCCCTGTTTTTCTCTGAATCTCGAACATCTTGCAGCGTTTTACATTTTCTTCGGGTCGACGAATGCAATGAACGCTTATTCATTTTTCTTTACTCTTGCTTCCATTATCAACCACGACGTCAGAATTGCCTATCTGGTGACTTTACCTTTTCTAAAGCCAAACTGATCGTCATTTAACACATTCTCAGTTTTCTTTTCCATTCTTCTGTGTATTATTCTTGTCCGCAACTTGGATGCCTGAGATATCAAGCTGATTCTGTGATAATTTGCATACCTCTGAGCTGAGGCAATCTTCGGAATTGTGTGAATGATATTTTTCCGAACGTCAGGTTGGTATGTCACCAGCCTCATAGTTTCTACACACCAACGTGAACAGTTGTTCTGTTGCCACTTACCCCAATGGTTTTGGCAGTTCTGATGGAATGTTATCTATCCCATCTGTCTTATTTGATATTAAGTGCTCCAAAGCGCTCTTAAATTCTGATTCAAAAACTAAAACACCTATATTTCCTGCATCTATTCCTGTTTCTTCTTCTACCACATCAGACAAATCTTCGCCCTCAGAGTGGGCTTCAATGTACTCCTTCCAACTACCCGCTCTCTCCCCTGGATTTAACAGTGGAGTTCCTGTGGCACACTTAATGTTACCACCGTGGCTTCTAATTTCACCGAAGGTTATTTTGACTTTCCTATATGCTGAGTCAGTTATTTCTTTTACGATTTCTTCACATTTTTCCTGAAGCCATTAAGTCTTAACTTCCCCATATTTCCTACTTGTTTCATTCCTCAGGGATTTATATTTTTGTATGCCATAAATTCCCCGAACGATTTTGTACTTCCTTCTTTCTTCGATCAACTGAAATATTTCTTCTGTCACTCATGGTTTCTTCGCAGTTACCTTTTTTGCGCTTATGTTTTCAGTCAACGTCTCTTCTTACCATTTTTAAAAATATCCATTCATCTTCAACTGTACTGGCTACTGAGCTCTTCCTTATTACTGTATCTATAGCCTTAGAGCACTTCTCGTCATTCTTCAGTACTTCCGTATCCAACTTCTTTGTGTATTGATACGTCTACATCTACATCTACATCCATACTCCGCAAGACACCTGACGGTGTGTGGCGGAGGATACCTTGGGTACCTCTATCGGTTCTCCCTTCTGTACCAGTCTCGTATTGTTCGTGGAAAGAAGGATTGTCTGTATGCCTCTGTGTGGGCTCTAATCTCTCTGATTTTATCCTCATGGTCTCTTCGGGAGATATACGTAGGAGGGAGCAATTTACTGCTTGACTCTTCGGTGAAGGTATGTTCTCGAAACTTTAACAAAAGCCCGTACCGAGCTACTGAGCGTCTCTCCTGCAGAGTCTTCCACTGGAGTTAATCTATCATCTCCGTAACGCTTTCGCGATTACTAAATGATCCTGTAACGAAGCGCGCTGTTCTCCGTTGGATCTTATCTATATCTTCTATCAACCCTATCTGGTACGGATCCCACACTGCTGAGCAGTATTCAAGCAGTGGGCGAACAAGCGTACTGTAACCTACTTCCTTTGTTTTCGGATTGCATTTCCTTAGGATTCTTCCAATGAATCTCAGTCTGGCATCTGCTTTACCAACGATCAACATTATATGCTTATTCCATGTTAAATCACTGCTAATGCGTACTCCCAGATAATTTATGGTATTAACTGCTTCCAGTTGCTGACCTGCTATTTTGTAGCTAAATGATAAAGGAACAATCTTTCTGTGTATTCGCAGCACATTACACTTGTCTACATTGAGATTCAATTGCCATTCCCTGCACCATGCGTCAATTCGCTGCAGATCCTCCTGCATTTCAGTACAATTTTCCATTGTTACAACCTCTCGATACACCACAGCATCATCTGCAAAAAGGATCAGTGAACTTCCGATGTCATCCACCAGGTCATTTATGTATATTGTGAATAGCAACGGTCCTATGACACTCCCCTGCGGCACACCTGAAATCACTCTTACTTCGGAAGACCTCTCACCATTGAGAATGACATGCTGCGTCCTGTTATCTAGGAACTCCTCAATCCAATCACACAATTGGTCTGATAGTCCATATGCTCTTAGTTTGTTCATTAAACGACTGTGGGGAACTGTATCGAACGCCTTGCGGAAGTCAAGAAACATGGCATCTACCTGTGAACCCGTATCTATGGTCCTCTGAGTCTCGTGGACGAATAGCGCGAGCTGAGTTTCACATGATCGTCTTTTTCGAAACCCATGCTGATTCCTACAGAGTAGATTTCTAGTCTCCAGAAAATTCATTATACTCGAACACAATACGTGTTCCAAAATTCTACAACTGATGGACGTTAGAGATATAGGTCTATAGTTCTGCACATCTGTTCGACGTCCCTTCTTGAAAATGGGGATGACCTGTGCCCTTTTCCAATCCTTTGCAACGCTACGCTCTTCTAGAGACCTACGGTACACCGCTGCAAGAAGGGGGGCTAGTTGCTTCGCGTACTCTGTGTAAAATCAAACTGGTATCCCATCAGGTCCAGAGGCCTTTCCTCTTTTGAGCGATTTTAATTATTTCTCTATCCCTCTGTCGTCTATTTCGATATCTACCATTTTGTCATCTGTGCGACAATCTAGAGAAGGAACTACAGTGCAGTCTTCCTCCGTGGAACAACTTTGGAAAAAGACATTTAGTATTTCGGCCTTTAGTCTGTCATCCTCTGTTTCAGTACCATTTTGGTCACAGAGTGTCTGGACATTTTGTTTTGATCCACCTACCGCTTTGACATAAGACCAAAATTTCTTAAGATTTTCTGCCAAGTCAGTACATAGAACTTTACTTTCGAATTCATTGAACGCCTCTCGCATAGCCCTCCTCACACTACATTTCGCTTCACGTAATTTTTGTTTGTCTGCACGGCTTTGGCTATGTTTATGTTTGCTGTGAAGTTCCCTTTGCTTCCGCAGCAGTTTTCTAACTCGGTTTTTGTACCACGGTGGCTCTTCTCCATCTCTTACGATCTTGCTTGGCACATACTCATCTAACGCATCATCTGAAAACTACCTTGAGCAGTTAAACAGAGAACCTACTCGTGGCGATAACATATTAGACCTTCTGGTGACAAACAGACCCGAACTATTTGAAAAAGTTAACGCAGAACAGGGAATCAGCGATCATAAAGCGGTTACGGCATCGATGATTTCAGCCGTAAATAGGAATATTAAAAAGGGTAGGAAGATTTTTCTGTTTAGAAAAAGTGACAAAAAGCAGATTTCAGAGTACCTGTTGGCTCAACACAAAAGTTTTGTCTCAAGTACTGATAGTGTTCAGGATCAGTGGACAAAGTTCAAAACCATCGTACAATATGCGTTAGATGAGTATGTGCCAAGCAAGATCGTAAGAGATGGAAAAGAGCCACCGTGGTTCAACAACCGAGATAGAAAACAGCTGCGGAAGCAAAGGGAACTTCACAGCAAACATAAACATAGCCAAAGCCTTGCAGACAAACAAAAATTACCCGAAGCGAAATGTAGTGTGAAGAGAGCTATGCGAGTGGCGTTCAATGAATTCGAAAGTAAAGTTCTATGTACCGACTTGGCAGAAAATCCTAAGAAATTTTGGTCTTGTGTCAAAGCGGTAGGTGGATCAAAACAAAATGTCCAGACACTCTGTGACCAAAATGGTACTGAAACAGAGGATGACAGACTAAAGGCCGAAATACTAAATGTCTTTTTCCAAAGTTGTTTCACAGAGGAAGATTGCACTGTAGTTCCTTCTCTAGACTGTCGCACAGATGACAAAATGGTAGATATCGAAATAGACGACAGAGGGATAGAGAAACAATTAAAATCGCTCAAAAGAGGAAAGGCCTCTGGACCTGATGGGATACAAGTTCAATTTTACACAGAGTACGCGAAGGAACTTGCCCCCCTTCTTACAGCGGTGTACCGTAGGTCTCTAGAAGAGCGTAGCGTTCCAAAGGATTGGAAAAGGGCACAGGTCATCCTCGTTTTCAAGAAGGGACGTCGAACAGATGTGCAGAACTATAGACCTATATCTCTAACGTCGATCAGTTGTAGAATTTTGGAACACGTATTGTGTTCGAGTATAATGAATTTTCTGGAGACTAGAAATCTACTCTGTAGGAATCAGCATGGGTTTCGAAAAAGACGGTCATGTGAAACCCAGCTCGCGCTATTCGTCCACGAGACTCAGAGGGCCATATACACGGGTTCACAGGTAGATGCCGTGTTTCTTGACTTCCGCAAGGCGTTCGATACAGTTCCCCACAGTCGTTTATTGAACAAAGTAAGAGCATATGGACTATCAGACCAATTGTGTGATTGGATTGAGGAGTTCCTAGATAAGAGGACGCAGCATGTTATTCTCAATGGAGAGAAGTCTTCCGAAGTAAGAGTAATTTCAGGTGTGCCGCAGGGGAGTGTCATAGGACCGTTGCTATTCACAATATACATAAATGACCTGGTAGATGACATCGGAAGTTCACTGAGGCTTTTTGCAGATGATGCTGTGGTGTATCGAGAGGTTGTAACAATGGAAAATTGTACTGAAATGCAGGAGGATCTGCAGCGAATTGACGCATGGTGCAGGGAATGGCAACTGAATCTCAATGTAGACAAGTGTAATGTGCTGCGAATACACAGAAAGACAGATCCTTTATCATTTAGCTACAAAATAGCAGGACAGCAACTGGAAGCAGTTAATACCATAAAATATCTGGGAGTAAGCATTAGGAGTGATTTAAAATGGAATGATCATATAATGTTGATCGTCGGTAAAGCAGATACCAGACTGAGATTCATTGGAAGAATCCTAAGGAAATGCAATCCGAAAACAAAGGAAGTAGGTTACAGTACGCTTGTTCGCCCACTGCTTGAATACTGCTCAGCAGTGTGGGATCCGTACCAGATAGGGTTGATAGAAGATGTAGAGAAGATCCAACGGAGAGCAGCGCGCTTCGTTACAGGATCATTTAGTAATCGCGAAAGCGTTACGGAGATGATAGATAAACTCCAGTGGAAGACTCTGCAGGAGAGACACTCAGTAGCTCGGTACGGGCTTTTGTCAAAGTTTCGAGAACATACCTTCACCGAAGAGTCAAGCAGTATATTGCTCCCTCCTACGTATATCTCGCGAAGAGACCATGAGGATAAAATCAGAGAGATTAGAGCCCACACAAAGGCATACCGACAATCCTTCTTTCCACGAACAATACGAGACTGGAATAGAAGGGAGAACCGATAGAGGTACTGAAGGTACCCTCCGCCACACACCGTCAGGTGGCTTGCGGAGTATGGATGTAGATGTAGATGTAGCGCATATTGTACGATGGTTTTGAACTTTGTCCACTGATCCTCAACACTATCTGTACTTGGGACAAAGCTTCTTTGTTGAGCCAACAGGTACTCTGAAATCTGCTTTTTGTCACTTTTTCTAAACAGAAAAATCTTCCTACCCTTTTTAATATTTCTATTTACGGCTGAAATCATTGATGCCGTAACCGCTTTATGATCGCTGATTCCCTGTTCTGCGTTAACTTTTTCAAATAGTTCGGGTCTGTTTGTCACCAGAAGGTCCAATATGTTATCGCCACGAGTCGGTTCTCTGTTTAACTGCTCAAGGTAGTTTTCAGATAAAGCACTTAAAAAGATTTCACTGGATTCTTTGTCCCTGCTACCCGTTATGAACGTTTGAGTCTCCCAGTCTATATCCGGCAAATTAAAATCTCCGTCTTGACTAATCTCTTAAACTTCAGCCTACACTTCACGTCTACTTTATTGTGATCTAAGTCTATATCTTCCCCTGTGTACATCTTACAATCCAGCATCTGATTTCGCAATATCTGTCCGCCCAAGGTGTAACCTAACTGGAATCATCCCGTTGTTCCGGCTTTTTCCAAGTATAGCTTCCCCTCTTATGATTGTTAAACAGAGTATTCGTTATTACTAGCTGAATTAGTCTTTCTCCTCTCTCATCCCTTCTCACAAGCCCACATTCTCCTGTAACCTATTCTTGTATTCCTTCCCGCAACAAGTGCGTTGCAGTCCCCCATGACTATCACATTTTCATCTCCCTTTACGTACTTTAGTAGCCTTCCAGTATCCTCATATACTTTTTATATCTCTTCACATTCAGCTTGCGACGTCGGCATGTATTTCTGAACTATCATTGTCGATGTTAGTTACCTGTAGAATATGATCAGAACCACCCTATCACCGAACTGTTCACAGTAACACATTCTCTGTCCTACCCTCCTGTTCATAACGAATCCTACTTCCGTTATTTCATTTTATGCTGCTGTTGATATTACCCTATGCTCATTTGACCAGAAATCCGTGTCTGCTTTCCATTTCAGTTTAATGACTCCTACTATACCTAAATTGAGCCTTTCAATTTACCTTTTCAGATTTTGTAGCATCACTAACACGTTAAAGCTTCGATTCGTAGAACGTTGGTAACTCAATCGTTTTCTCATGGTCATCTCCCCTTTGGCAGTCCCCTCCCGAAGGTATAAATGGGGGATATTCCGGTATCTCTAGCCAATGGATAGCTCATAACTCCAGAAAATTACTGTTAACGAAAGAAATGTGCTAAGGAGGCAAACAAACAAACAAACAGACAGTATAACTTACTACTCGTTAGTGGAAGAGCATAACTAAATCTATGATTTGATACTCCCGCTGTAAAGCGAATGCAGCCTCAGATTAAATATTTTCACATCAAAATTTTTCTATGAATTTTGTAATGTTTCAGTGGTGTCTCCACATCCAAAATACTCAAGGGCTGTTGCCATTTCAATCTGAGAAAATGTCATGGAAGATACTGTACTTACCTATTGTTTTTATAAGGTTTTTCAATGGTATCCGCACGCATCCTGTTTAACACTGGAAAACAATCATTGTCAGTAACAGACTACGAGTTTTTAAAACTACACATTGTAGATCTTAAATAGAAGACGCACTTCCGACGTAGGATTCAATATTGTCAATCACAAACATCATACCAAGGCTCTTTAAAACTGTATTTCCGTAATAACTACTAAATAACAAAAACCTGTAATAAAAATACAAGGTGTAAAAGCACCACATACACACACACACACACACACACACACACACACGTACAGACGCGACACAGCCAAACGACAAACGAACTGCCAAAACATCTTTTTATGAAGGTGAGAAGGAGGTGTTTTTTAAGGTTTTTTCTGCTGTGGCACTTAAGCTGGATATTTTCGCAATAAAAATCGACAATTTCTTGTACGTATACACAGAAAGTTGCCAAAGATGGTGTAGTAAGAGGCCAGAGATAAAATAACACTAAATACGATGGTGCAACAAGATGGGATTGTTATCTCGAAAGTAAAATCTTTGCATTTAAAATAGGGGTATTTGTCGAAACACGTGCAGGTTGTACGTAAGTATAATTACAAATCTCTGATTGCAAACCATCTTTCAAAAAAATTATTTATCAAAATATGAAAGATTTCTAGCAGATAACGCACTATGCAAGCACAATGGAATTTACATTAAGTATTTCCACATCTAACTTCTTTGTTATTGAAATACAAGCAGCTTACTTATTACAAATACGGAAATAAATTATAGCTTGTAGAAGAGAATTCGATCTCTGTTCCACGCATGAAATTTGTCAAAATGCGTAATAACTGGTACTATAACTTTGTAAAACCCATGTGGGCACTACGGCTGATAGAACTCACAGCTTAAAATGCGCTTTTCGACGACAATGACCAAACTAAATAATTTCATCATCTCGACAAAAACTCCTCCGATATCGTAGTCAGGCCAACATAATATTGACTACGTGTTAGAGAGCTACCTTCATTTTTCAGTTGAAAATTTTGTCTTGTTGTGCTGTTACGAACCACAGGAACTTTAGCTGTCTGTTTAGCTTGTCTTATTGGCAACACGTGTTTGGACATGAAAATAGCATTGGGACACAGTTTAGAGTTCTACAGCTTGCAATCATGTTTTAGACACCTGTTGTGTTTGTGTTTGTGTGTGTGTGTGTGTGTGTGTGTGTGTGTGTGTGTAAACGTGTGTGCGTACATGGCGCCACTTAATCAGTACAGGTGCAGGTAAGGAACTCTTATTACACGTGTGGTGCTGACTTATTTTACATGTCCGTATAGCGCGAGGTACAACCCTTACGAAATTTTGTAAATCATCAGTGACACAGTTGCAGGCTTTCCAGAAATATCGATTATGAAGGTGAAATGGACTGTTAATCCTACGAGGATATTCATTGGAAAAAATCTGGGGAAGGGGGAGGGAGAGAGACGACAATCCACAGCTGGGCTTGATCAGCTACGTTGGTTTCTTTAATTTTTGAAGTTTTTTGACGTTTATCATTTCCCGCCATCTCGCATTTTTTTTAGTTTCCCGCCAGCGTAGCTTTGCGTTTTTTAATTTCGCACCGACACCATCATGCCTTTTTTAAATTTATTTATCCGTCAACTTAGATTTTTGAATTTCCTGTCACCAGCTGTCACTGTTGCGCCTTTGCTTTGTCGCTGGCTAGTGACGGAAACTTGAACTGTGCCCCAGACAGTGGAATCCGTCATTCATTTATAGTACATGTAAATCTATGACGAATTTCACCGCCTCGTAAGTATCAACTTTCATCTGGCGTTCCGTTGCTGAGAAGATGGGAGACTCCAACTACCATCACATACGATTTCGCTTGTAAAGCACCCACAAGGCACGAAAAAGATTGTTGTTGTTGTTGTCTTCAGTCCTGAGACTGGTTTGATACAGCTCTCCATGCGACTCTATCCTGTGCAAGCTTCTTCATCTCCCAGTACCTACTGCAACCTACATCCTTCTGAATCTGCTTAGTGTATTCATCTCTTGGTCTCCCCCTACGATTTTTACCCTCCACGCTGCCTTCCAATACTAAATTGGTGATCCCTTGATGCCTCAGAACATGTCCTACCAACCGATCCCTTCTTCTGGTCAAGTTGTGCCACAAACTTCTCTTCTCCCCAATCCCATTCAATACTTCCTCATTAGTTATGTGATCTACCCATCTAATCTTCAGCATTCTTCTGTAGCACCACATTTCAAAAGCTTCTATTCTCTTCTTGTCCAAACTATTTACCGTCCATGTTTCACTTCCATACATGGCTACACTCCATACAAATACTTTCAGAAATGACTTCCTGACACTTAAATCTATACTCGATGTTAACAAATTTCTCTTCTTCAGAAACGCTTTCCTTGCCATTGCCAGTCTACATTTTATATCCTCTCTACTTCGACCATCATCAGTTATTTTGCTCCCCAAATAGCAAAACTCCTTTACTACTTTAAGTGTCTCATTTCCTAATCTAATACCCTCAGCATCCCCCGACTTAATTCGACTACATTCCATTATCCTCGTTTTGATTTTGTTGCGAAAAAGATTATAGAAATCAATTTCTTCTGCATAAGATTATAGATGGTTAGCAATTGTTGCTTGGACACCTACTTACCTTATTTGCAGTTTATCATATTCAGGAAAGACAATGACTCACTGTATAGTGTAATAATAAGCATGGCTTAGTAACGTGTTAAAAATAAAACAATAAACAATATAAAAATTATAAAATAAACTTTATATTCTTTATTGTAAATTAGTGGGACTATCGTTATCAGATTTGTCAGCAATCAGCACAGCAGTCACAAAAACAAGTACTAACAGACAAATGTCGCTAGTTTTCGGTTACTGTTACATGTAATTTCCTTCGTACGCCCAGCCCCATTTCCAACAGCGCTAGATACTCTTCCCTGGCCATATTTTGTCCAGATAGTGAGTCAAATCTAAAATCTGTACGTAAATCAGGCTGAAATTATTGAACAGGACATGAAAGAGAAGCAGTTGTTCTGAAAGAAGTGACACGGGGCTATAACCAATCCCTGATGTAATTCTCTGCACATGAGCAAGCAATAAAGCAAACCAAGTGGAAATTTGCGAAGGAAGTTAACGCTGAAGACGTAGAAATAAAAAGTCTGAGGTTTGCCAAAGGGATTGTAATTACGTCACAGACAGCAAAGAGCTTTAAAAGATTTTTTTAACGGAACTGGCAATGTCTTGAGAAGAGGCTACAAGATGAATACAAAAAAAGTGAAACAAGTGTAATTGAATGTAGTCGAATTCAATCAGGCGATACTGAAGGAGTTAGATTAGAAAGTGAGGCAGAAAAAGTTGTTCATCAATTGTGATGTGTGGGCAGCAAAATAACTGAAAATTACCAAAGGAAAGAAGCTGTAAGATACAGATTGTCAAAAGCTAAAAAAATCGTATCTGTAATGAGTGCAACGTACAGATCTAAGTGTTATTAAGTCTTTTCTAAAACAATATGGTTATATTGTATCCTTGCACAAAAGTGAATCTAGGACGAGAAGAAAGAAATTGTAGCCTTAAAATGCGCTGTGAAAGAAGAATGCTGCAGATGAAGTGGGTAGATAGTGGTACTCAATAAAATTAGGGACTTAATAATTATCTATGAGCTAAAACAATATGACTACCTGTTTAATAGCGACTTCAACGAAAAAGTGCTAAAAGAATAAGATTTTAGAGAAACAGTAGGAAATTAATGTCTGCATGAGATGTGAAATAAAAACAAAGACTTATAGACTTTGCCATGGGCGGTGGAATAATAGCGAAAAGTATGTGGCTACAGAGAAATAACATAAGGAAAGGCACATGGTGATCACTAGATGGCACTACTTTTAATCAAACTGACCATGTAGTAATTAATAGGAGACTTGGATCAGATATCAGTGACGTTGAAAGTTTCAGGGGACTGACTGCAACTAGGATAATTATAAGGTGACAGTGAAATACAGACAATGAGCAGCTTCACTTAGATCCAGAGGGAATAGAAAAGCTCCAAGAACACACAATGTTTCCAAATTAAATGAGAAGCGAATATGTGAAATGAGGAAAGCATCTAAGGGAAGTGGGATATGATGAAAGATGTATAAGAACAAAATGCAAAAGTGGTTTTAGGTACAGAAGAAATAGTGGAAAGGGCAGGATGATTTGATGAAGATTGTAAAAAGGTGGTGGCAGAGAGAAATGAGTCAAGAAAGAAAATAATAAACAGAATAATTCATGAAGAAAAGGAAAGAAGCAGATAGAAACTCTAGAAGAAAGAAACTAGAGCTAGAAAAGAAATGAATTATGGAGCTAGAAGAAGAATATAAAGACCAAGAACTAAGGAGATTTCAGGAACTGAAGAAAGGCTTTCAGTCACGTACTGTAATCTGTATTGATAAAGAAGGTTACTTTATAGGAGGAGAGGAACAGATTTTAGACTGGTAAACTAAATATTTCAGTGAGCTGCTGAACGTCACTACAGAGAGACACGTACTGGAAGAAAATGAAACAGAGAGCGACCAACCATGGAAAAATGTTAGTCAGGGCCAAATACCTCTACCTACACTTACAACAGATGAAGTTAGACAGCAATAAAAAGCCTAAAAACAATAATGCTCCTAGTTGAACGTCTCACAAGATATGTCCATCAACTAATACTTCAAAATGGCTCTAAGCACTATGGGACTTAACATCTGAGGTCTTCAGTCCCCTAGACTTAGACATACTTAATCCTAACTAACCTAAGGACTTTACACACGTCCATGCCCGAGGCAGGATTGGAACCTGTGACCGTAGCAGCAGCGCGGTTCCGGACTGAAGCATCTAAACCGCTCGGCCACAGACCCTGCACTAATACTTAAAATTTGGGAAAAGGAAGTGGTGCCACAACAGTCCGATTCATGAGAATAAGGATAAAGGAAAGTGTGAAAAATACCGAGCTATCGTCAGCATAGTATACAAAGTATTAGCCAATTTCTACGAGACTTATTCCACTTACAGAAGATTACCGGAGTGGATCTCGATGGCACATGTCAACAACTGACTAGATCTTCACTCTAAGGCAAATAACGAAAAATGATTATGAATCTAAAGTGGATGTACATCAGCTTTTTGTACATTTTAAACAGGAATATGATTAGTGTTAAAAGTAAAAAGTTGTATCAGACCCTAATGGAGATGGAATTTCCTTATAAACTAATCAGACTGTTACAAATGACCCTAGCCAGCACAAAATACCAAGACAAAGTAGAAGGAAAACTCTCTAAAGAATTTGCTGTCAGTCAAAGGTGAGTGATGTATTATCCACACTACTCTTCAACATAATGTTGGAGAGAGTGATACGAAGGGTGAAGGCTGACAACCTAGGTGGCACTCTGTTTAACCATATGAACCAAACTCTAGCATATGTCAGAGATGTGTATATGCTGTCTAGAACATTGACGAATTGGGAGAAGGTTTTGGCTGACTTGAAAAGGAAGCTGAAGGAGTTAGGGCTCCTATAAATAAAACCTAAACATACTATCTCTTTGCTTTCAGGAAAAGTACTGTTGTTAAAGAGAAGGATATTAAGCTGAATGGAGGCAACTGTGAGAGTTGTGAGAAATTTCAATACCTGGGAGTGATGGTTATGGAAGATAACAGTATAAGAGAAGAAATATAAGCAAGGACTGCTGCGGGAATTAGAGCTTACTGAGCCTTTATTAACATCTTTCAGTCACGTAGCACGAGCAGAAAATCGAAATTGACGGTCTATAGAACAGTCATAAGGCCGATGGTAATGTACGGCTCAGAAACATGGAAAATGACGGTAGAAGAAGAGAATTTATTGAGCAGATGGGAGAGAAAAATATTAAGAAAGATATTTAGAGTTGTGAATGAGATGGGGGAATGGAGAATATGGAGAAACAAGAAACTGGAAGAACTGTACAGTAATGCTGACTTAGTTACGGAAATCAAGTGTAAGAGAATGAATGATTGGGCCATGCAGAGCAAATGTCGAAGCAGACCTGTCAGTAAGGTCTGTACAGAAAATACGAGCAGCAGAAGCTCCAGGAGGAGACCCCGGGAACGATGGCTGGAGAACGTGGAAAATGATCTGAGAAAGATGGCAGTGATAAGACGGAGGAAACGAGCAGAAGACTGTCAGGATTGTATTGTGATCGTCAAAGATGCCGAGGCCATACATGGGTCGGAACCTCCAGGAGTAAGGAAGTAAGTTTAATAGGATGTTATTTCACTTCTCAAACGAAGTCAACATAGATTCTGTTTGGAATTCATTTTACAAGTCCTTTACAGGATTGTAGATGGCATCAGATGTCTACGCACATGTTAAGCACTTCCTGTAATTTAAGAAAGGGGGGTTTACAGGCACGCAGCTGCGACCAATACGTGTTCCAATGGGGACAGATAAGACACATTTGCTGGCGAAGACATCAATGTGATTTCTCTATAATCCCCCTCAAACCACTGTAGCATGACTCTGACATTGCACACGAGCAGTTACCCTGCTGGAAAATATCACCATACTAGGAGACTTAAGTATGAAGCGATACAGATGGTCCGAAGTAATGTTCACGTAGTTCACTACCATCATAGTGCCTTCGATTGCCACCACAGATCCCATGGAAACCCACCGCAGTGCACCCCATAGTATAATTCTGCCCTCACTGGTCTGCATTTATGGCGCGGTCCATCTTTTGTGCAGCCTTTAGCCTGGACGACGGCATGACCCAACCACCAACTTGGTGTAACAAAAAATGCGATGATTCTACAGGCGACACTTTTCTGTTCACCCACGGTGAGAACTCAGTGCTGTGCCCACTGCAATCGTAGCTGACGCTGTCGTACGGTTAAAACAGGAACACATAGGGGTCGTGAGATGTGGAGCTGCATGTGCTCAGGAACGCTTGTGGCTGTACCAGATCTGCCACACATCACTGCTTATCCTGGACTATGCAATGGGCATCCTCTGACTTCTACGTTTTGAGACTAGGCGTGATCGTCCAGTAACATACAGCATACTCTTTGTTTTATAATTCGTCAACTATTTTCCATAGGTGGTCACGGCAGTAGTAGACCAACAGACGACCAGCTTCGCCGTCTCAGAAATTCTCGTTTCCTACCGCAGTGCCACAACAATGTGCCCGTTGTCAAAACTACTTATATAAGTGGTTTTCGCATTTACGGCCCGTTTCTTCACTGTAATGACTGTCCATTCCACTCTCTTCCGCTTATATTCGTTAATTACTGTGTCTCGTGCCCGCAATACCACCAGGAGGTATTCAACCTCCTGGAGGGCAGTGGTCATAACGTTTTGGCTCATCGGTTTATGTATGGTATTGTTTCTCAAAAAGAAGGAATCCGTTTCTAGAATACCATGTGGCATCATGATAATGGAAGGAAATGTAGGGGTAAAAATTGTAGAGGTGTGCCAAGACTTAATTACGGTACGCAAAATCATGTGAGTACAGGACACAGCAGTTACGAAGTGATTACAACGCATGAACAGGGTAAACTAGTGTACAGATCTATTTCAAAGCAGTATTCGGACTGAAGACAACTACAACAGCAACAGATCTTTATGCTTACTTATCGCCCCTCATTTCTCTTCCACACCATCTTACACATCCTTAGGTGCTAAGGGTGTCCCAGACTCGTATGCTACTCCACAGTATTGGTTCAAATGGCTCTGAGCACTGTGGGACTTAATATCTGAGGTCATCAGCCCCCTATAGCTTAGAACTACTTAAACCTAACTAAGCTAAGGAAATTATACACATTCATGCCCAAGGCAGGATTCGCGGTCGCGCGGTTCCAGACTGAAGCGCCTAGAACGGCTCTGAGCACTATGGGACTTAACTGCTACGGTCATCAGTCCCCTAGAACTTAGAACTACTTAAACCTAACTAACCTAAGGACAGCACACAACACCCAGCCATCACGAGGCAGAGAAAATCCCTGACCCCGCCGGGAATCGAACCCGGGAACCCGGGCGTGGGAAGCGAGAACGCTACCGCACGACCACGAGATGCGGGCAAGCGCCTAGAACGACTCGGCCATTGCGGCCGGCCCCACAGTACTGCAAGGCTTAGTTGAAAATGCTCTTTGCATTGTAGATCTAACCCACTCCAAACCCCACAAACGGAGATGGTAGTGTATCTTACAACCACGGCGATTTTATCCTCGATATAAACAACATACGAAACAAGTTTGGTACAAATTGCTCCAGAAATTTTCGATCTATGCTGGGACGCACACATACATTTCTATTCTTTTTTGTATGTATGTGTTTGCATGTTGTCTGTTTCAAATTAGCTTTGTGCCCTGCCCCCCCAGTAAGACGAGACAGAATGAAAGTATTGGAGTGTCTCTCGGTCCTGTTTGCCGACGCAAGCACTCCTTGCTCCTGATCCTGTTAGCATAACTCGGACGACAATTCGACAAAATCCCCACCAGTCGCCAGGAAACAGCCTCGCTAACCAGTTTACGTCCCTCTCTGAGAGGCGCGTGGCTCCGTGAATTCTCAAAGCAGGAAAATTAAATTTCTAGCGCTATGGCTTTTAGGGAAAATGGGGTCTCAGTGTATAAAGCAGATTAATCAGCCGAGCTGAACCGCCCGGCCGGCCTTTGGGAAGCACAGCGAGCGCCGTTCGTCTCTCCAGGAAATTAACTCTTCACGTGGCTCTCTTCACTACTGTTCAGATAGCACAAGATCAGCCACTTTCCAGGTAGGGTTAGTTTCTGTAACTAAATGCACTTCGCGATATGAAGTAATGCGGTAGAACACTTCCTTCGCTCCAAGAAGGAGTCTCATAGCATAAAAATGTGCGTAAGTGTTGTGCATTACCCTCTAGCTACCGCTTGTAACCTGTGTTCAGTGTTCACATTTAGCGAGGAAAGGAGAAACGTTCCTAATGGTGCGAAAGACACAAAAAATCTTTCCAGTTCAGGCGGATGAGTCTTCCTTTTGGGTCTCCTAACCGTTCATACCATACGATATTACTATTCACACACAACACTGGAAGAAAATGTAAACGTGTAAACGGGAAGATTACACACAAGTGGCCAAATTCTTGGCAAACCGCGTGATACGGTATTAGACCTTCTTTTGTCTGGCGTTGTGCCGCAGCTCGACGCGGTATGGACTCAAAACGTCATTGGAAGCCCCTGCAGAAGTATTGGGTTATGCTAACTCTATAGCTGTCCATTATTGCGAAAGCGTTGCCAGTGCAGGATTTTGTGCACGACCTGATCTCTCAATTACGTCCCATAAGTGTTCGATAAGATTCATGTCATGGGCGGGCAAACCATTCGATCGAAGTGTCCAGAAAGTTCATCAAACCAATCGCAAAGGATTGTGGCCCAATGACATGATGCATTGTCATCCATAATAACGAAGTCCCTGAATGGCTGAAAATGTTCTCTATTCAATTATCGTCTAACGAGGAGTAGAGGGTCCAGTCCATTTCAAGTACGCACATACTACACCATCATGGAGCCCCCAGCAGTTTGCACAACTTGGTATCATAGCTTCGTGGGGACTGCGCCTCAATCGCACTCTCCCAGCAGCTCTTATCAACTAAAATGGGGACTCATCCGATCAGACTATTGTTTTCCAATCGTCTAGCGGCCAACTGACAAGGTGTGAAGCCCAGCAAAGGCGCTTTAGCCGATATAATGCTGTTAGCAGACATGCGCGTCTGTCGTCTGCTGTCATAGCCAATTAACGCCAAATTTCGCATCACACCTACATCTACATCTACGTGGTTAATTTACTATTCACAGTAAAGTGCCTGGCAGAGGGTTCAATGAACCACCTTCAAGCTGTCTCTTTACCGTTCCACTGTCGAACGGCGTGCGGGAAAAAAGAGTACTTAAATTTTTCTGAGCGAGCCCTGATTTCTCTTATTTGATCGTCATGATCATTTCTCCCTATGTAGGTGGGTGCCAACAGAATGGTTTCGCAACCGGAAGACAAAACTGGTGATTGAAATTTCATAAGAATATACCGTCGCAAAGAAATACGCCTTTGTTTTAATGATTGCCACTCCACTTATCGTGTCTGTGGCACTATCTCCCCTACTTCGCTATAAAACAAAACAGGCTGCATTTCATTGTACTTTTTCGATGTCATCCGTCAGTTCCATCTGATACTTTTTCGATGTCATCCGTCAGTTCCATCTGATGCGGATCCCACACCGCACAGAAATACTCCAGAATAGGGCGGACAAGCGTGGTGTAAGCAGACTCTTTAGTAGACCTGTTGCACCTTCTACGTGTTCTGCCAATGAATCGCAGTCTTTGGTTGCCTCTACACACAACATTATCTATGTGATCGTTCCAATTTAGGCTATTTGTAATTGTAATCCATCAGTATTTAGTTGAATTTACAGCCTTCAGATTTGTGTGACTTATCGCGAAATCGAAATTTAGCGGATTTCTTTTAGTACTCGCGGGAATAACTTCCCATTTTTCGCACCTTACATTATATCTCATCTTTAGTACTCATGTGAATAACCTGCCACTTTTCGCACCGTACAGATATCTTATCCAAATAATTATGCAATTCGTTTTGTTCATCTGATGACTTTACAAGACGGTAAATGACAATAGCATCTGCAAACAATCTAAGACAAATTGCAAAACTGAGATTATCGTCACGACACTCACTATCTGTCCAGGATTATTTCTTGCTAGAGGTCAAGTATGCTTTCGCAACCATTTACGCTTCGAGTGAGCTCATGATGTAATTGTTCAAAATAATTTTCTGAGAAAGCATTCAGTACAATCTCGGATGACATATTATGCCTGCTGCTGGCTGTAAATGAATAATTTTTCCAGCATATCGAGGGTAGTTTAAAGTCACCGCGAACTATAACTGTATGAGTGCGGTACCTATTTGAAATGAGACTCAAGTTGTAAGTAGGCTGTTTATGTTTTCCCTATGTAAGTAAGCTGTTTATATTTTCTTATTGGCAACGTTACGTAGCGCTCTGTATGAAAATCACTGGCTGTGCTGTGTGCAGTCTGTGGCTAGTTAGCATTGTTGTCTGCCATTGTAGTGTTGGGCAGCGGCAGCTGGATGTGAACAGCGCGTAGCGTTGCGCAGTTAGAGGTAAGCCGCCAGCAGTGGTGGATGTGTGGAAGCAAATGGCGGAGTTTTGAAATTACATATATTATGACTTTTGATGATATTAAGGTAAATACATTGTTTGTTCTCTATTAAAATCTTTCATTTGCTAACTATGCCTATCAGTAGTTAGTGCCTTCCGTAGTTTGAATCTTTTATTTAGCTGGCAGTAGTGGCGCTCGCTGTTTAGCAGTAGTTCGAGTAACGAAGATTTTTGGTGAGGTAAGTGATTTGTGAAAGGTATAGGTTAGTGTTAGTCAGGGCTATTCTTTTGTAGGGATTTTTGAAAGTAAGATTGCGTTGCGCTAAAAATATTGTGTGTCAGGTTAAGCACAGTCATGTATAAAATTGTTCTAAGGGGACGTTTCAAAGTTTTCTTTGAACTGTTCAGCAACTGTATCTTCTGAGTCGGGTTGTCGGTAAGATTACCCAATTAATAGTTTAATCCTACTGTCCAGTATAACCTCTAACCACACTATTCGCTGGAACTACCTACTTCAATTTCACTACAAGGCAAACTGCTTCTGACAGCAATAAATATTCCACCACCAATCGTGTTTAATCTATCCTTTCTGAACACTATTAGATCGCTAGAAACAAATTTCTGCCGAACTTATTTCCGGCTTTAGCCAGCTTTCTGTACCTATAGCTATTTGAACTTCAGTGCTTTGTATTAGGGCTTGGAGCTCTGGTTCTTTCCCAACACAGCTACTACAATTTACCACTACAATACCGATCGTTTCTACAAATACCTTACTGTGTTTTACCCGCCCACTTTCAGACGGACGCCGCTTCTGTGGTTCCCTGTGACCCTCTAACCTAAAAAATCGCCCAGTCCCTTCCACACAGTCCCCGCCACCCGTGTATCCGCCTCCTGTGTGTAGTGGACTCCTGACCTATTAAGCGGAACACGGGAACCCACCACCCGATGGCGCAAGTCAAGGAGTTGTAGCCTACACGATCATAGAACCGGCCGAGCCTCTGATTCAGACCCTCATTCGGATCTGTACCAAAGGACCACAGTCGGTTCTATCGACGATACTGCAAATGGTGAGCTCCGCCTTAATATTGCAAGCAAGACTGACGGTCTTTATCATTTCCTTTAGCTGCCCAAAACCAAAGAGAATCTCCTCCGATCGAAAGCGACATACGTCATTGGTACTCACATGCAGTTGGCTGCACCCTGTACTCTTCATGGCATCCGGAAGCAGCCTTTCCATATCCAGAATGACTCCCCCCGGTATGCACACGGAATGCACACTGGCTTCCTTCCCCACACTGTCCTGAAGAGTTCCCTATTTCTTCTAAATCGACTTCTGTTTCTTGTTTTATCACATCAGACAAATATTCCAGCTCGTAGAGGCCTTAAATGTATTCTCTCCACCTGTCCGCTCTCTCCTCTGCGTTCAACAGTGGAAATCCCGTTGCACTCTATATGTTGCCTGGGTGGCTTTTAATTTCATCATTGGTTCTGACTTTTCTGTATGCTCAATCATTTCTTTTGACAATCAGTTCTTTTCCGGTTTCTTCAAATTTTTCATTCAGCCTTTGCGAATTAACTTCCCCGCACTTCCTCTTTATTTCAATCCTCAGTGGCTTCTATTTGTGTATGCCCTGGAAATTTTTGTAATTCCTTCTTTCTTCGATCAACTGAAGTATTTCTTCCGTCACCGATTGTTTCTTTTCAGTTACCTTCTATGCTCATATGTTTTTCTTCTTAACGTCTTTGATTGCCATTTTTAGAGATGCCCATTCCTCTTCAACTGTATTGCCTACTAAACCTTACTGCTGTGCGTATAGACTTACAGAACTTCAAGTGTATCTCGTCACTCCTCAGTTCTATCGTATCCAACTTCTTTGCGAATTTATTCTTCTTGGCTGATCTCTTTCTTCAGCCTACTCTCCATCACTACTATATTGTGATCTGAGTCTATATCTGCTTCTGAATAGGCGTTGTAACCCAGCATCTGATTTTCGAATCTCTGTCTGACCATGATGCAATCTAACTGAAGTTTCCCCGTATCACCCAGCCTTATCTAAGTATACCTCTTCCTCTTGTGATTCTTGAACAGAGTATTCGTTGTTACTAGCTAAAATTTATTACAGAACTCAATTAGTCTTACTCCTCTCTCATTCCATGTCCCAAGCACGTATTCTCCAGTAACCGTTTCTTCTACTCCTTCCCCTACAATTGCGTTACAGTCATCCATGACTATGAAATTTTCATCTCCTCTTACGTATTGTATCACTCTTTCAATATCCTCATATATTTTCTGTTTCTTTTCATCTTCAACTTGCGATGTCTGCATGTATAGCTGAAATATCGTTGTGGTGGTTGGTTTTCTGCATATTCTGATAAGAACAACTCTATCACTGATCTGTTCACAGTACCACAATCTCTGCCCCACCTTCCTGTTCATAACGAATCCAATGATATTACCCAATGCTCGTCTGACCAGAAATCTTTGTCTTCTTTCCATTTTACTTCACTGAGCGCCACCGAGATCGCCCCCTTGTGTTTCCCTTTTCTGATTTCCTAGCTTCCCTTCCCGTTCAAGCTTCTGACATTGCACGCCTCCTCTCGTAGGACGCTTTCGTTTCGTTGGTTATTCAGTCATTTTCTCACGGTCACCTCCTCCTTGGCATTCCCCTCCCAGAGCCAGAGATCCTAATGGGGACTATTCAGGAACCTTTTGCCAACGAAGAGACTATCACGAAATTTTTTCAGTTACAGGGCACATGTCCGGTGGATACGCGTTACGTGTCTTTAATTCATTGGTCGTTTCTTCTGCACCCTCATGCCGTTGATCATTGCTGATTCTTCCGACTTTAGGAGCAGTTTCTCTCCCCAAGAACAAGAAAGTGCCCTGAACCTCCGTCCGCTCCTCCACCCGCTTCGAGAAGGCCTTTCGGTCCCCGGTGCTGATTATGAATCAAAATTTCAGCGGTGGTGGGTTTCGAACATGGCACCGAAGACGATTTTGTTACTAATCAAAGAAGCTACCACTCTTTTTATTATCAGAGTGATTTGCTACTATCATGAAATTTCAGTAGACCATAGTCAGATCATCATGTAATAAGAGCTGCAAATAGGAGTAAAATTTATTATGATAACAGAATAATAAATAAAAAGAGAAAGGAAAAAAACGAGAACATAGCCAAGAAACAACCAACAAGCTCTAGTGATATGTACTCTCATGATACGTACCAACAACGTTTTACAGCTTTCTTTTTCTATTTCTTTAATTTTTTTAAAAATTGTTATTGATTTTATATTTTTTATGTTTCTTGTTTTAATTTTTTCCATCTAATCTAAAACCAGAAGGACAAAGAAATCATATTATATTGTAAATAGCAACCTAAGAAAAATTCCAATCTCATTGCAAGGGCTGTATACGCTCATGTGTATATATAATTCATCAGTACACATTTTATGGTAGAACTGGAGTGATGCAGAGTCAAAACACAAAAGAAAACGAACAAGGAAACTAGGAGAGAACAAGCCGAAGCAAATCAGATGGGAACATACATAACAAAGAAAACACATATCAACAAAAAAAAAAAATAAAAAAAATGAGGTTAACCAACGCCTTGCCGACGGAAAACACGTTTCCACAAGTTCACGAAGACATCTAGATATGGAGACATTCGCAGGCATGTCCAATAAGCCGTGATCATGTACTGCATGAAATTCCTGTGAATTTCCCCTTCGACTTCCACAGCATAATGAAGTGGTCCAGCAAATACATAACGATATGGGTTTTCACCGCGGGAAGGAGGAAGAATCTGCGCGCTATACGATGTCCGTAGTGTGTACAGTCTCGGAAGATCCAATAAGGAAGGCCAATTGTGTCCTAAACCAAGACCAATTTGCCATATGACCTCCACAAGTAAGATAATGTCGATCGTATATGTAGACGTACAGCAACAACATAAATCCATGTCGCTAAGCCCAATACGGTTCAAATGATTCAGGGCTCTAAGCACTATGGACTTAACATCTGCGGTCATCAGTCCCCTAGACTTAGAACTAATTAAGCCTAACTAACCTAAGGATATCACACAAATCCATGCCCGAGGCAGGATTCGAACCTGCGACCGTAGGCCCAATACGGAGAAGTCACTCGTTCGTTGAAATCAAGTTATTTACTATCTTACAGCACGAGGACGCTAAGCGCATCGCCGAAATTGGAAGACTGATATTTAATCAAACTGTCGTCCAGGTTGTTTGCAACAATGCTCTTTCAACGATGTCCCGGCAAGGGACTGCTTCCCAACGAATCTTTAGGAATTTCATGGTAATGGCGGGTCTCCACAAAATGCCAGCCCCTAAATAACTCACCGCAAGATAGAAGTCACGAATGTAACCCAGGGAACAACCGCGTCATCAAAACCTCGCAAATTACGAAGCCTGCATTTACCTTCATTAAGTAGTGCACCTGAAGTCTGACTATAATCTACGATCACAACCTCCAGTCAAGTTATCTCTGCCGGATGGCGGATTAGAACCATTACGTCATACGCATATGGACAAATACATACAGTCCCTCCGGAAAGCGTCCAACCTGTCATCTGGGATGCTAGCATCCGAGGTAGGGGCTACAGAAGCAACACAAATAAAGTCATTGACAGCGGGCTTCCTTGAGGCACTCCCCGACGGATATTTATCGGGGACGTCAGTTGGCCATTAACAACCACCGAAGCTGAAATACCCGAAAACTGATTTGAGTGCACTCGCCGTGTGTCAACAGTAAAACTAACAGCCCCCAGAATCCGAAGTAAAAAGTCGTGATTAACACGATCAAATTCTTTATGAAAGTCTAGGAAAGCAAGGGCACAAGACACGGACGTTCAGCAGCAACCGAAACCACGTCACTACATTCGACTTCAGGGATAAGAATGGTACGACCAGGTACGCAGGTTTGATTTTCTGCAACAATCATCTCCATCACAGCCGATATTCTACTATTAACTGCCCTTGCCACAGTATTAGAATCGATGTTTAACAAAGTAACTGAGTGAAAGCTATCAAGGGCAGCCGGTCCAGGGCGTTTAGGGATTAAAACAATTTTTACCACTTCGAACGAGGTCGGCACTACTCGAACCTGTAACACTTCATACAAAAGGGACGTAAAGATAGCTCCCAACCACGGCCAAAAGCGCACTTAAAATTCCTTGGGAAGTCCATCCAGACACGGAGACTTTTGAGAAGGGGATCCCACAACACATTTTTAAACTTCCTCATGCTGGAAGGCAGCTAAGACAATTTCATTATTTTCAGTTGTAATCGTCGTATCCAAGAAGGTGACTAGTGGGTCGTAACAGATTTCAATGGACTCATCGTAGCCGTAGCTGTCTACATAGTATTGGTATAAGACACGCACTATATTAGCTTGCGCCGTTACGATACGTCCATTACTTGTTGTGAGAGAATAAATACAACCGCGTCACCGACGGGTCTGATGCCGAAGCAAATGATACAACGAAGTCAGTTCTTCCGTCACCAATGGACGTAGCTTGCATCGCATTTTCAAACCTTCCATTTGTATTCTCTTCAAGGTCAACAACTTTGCCTTTACACGCCTAATATCCGCAATTCGCAGATGGGCGTGATCTGCAGCAGCATAAAGTTCGCGCAGGATGGAATAATAATATTCATAAGATCTCGAAATGTTTCGCGCTTTGGCAGCACCGAAAAGTATCAAAGTTTGCCTGAGTCTCGGTTTTGCCAGCTGTGTCGACCAGTCATGGATGGAAGAGTACTTCCCAGTGGACTGTAGAGTACGCTCCCACACGCTCGCATCACGTCACCGAGAGAGGGTTCAGCTAGGTAAGCAACGTTTAACATCCACCGAGTGTGAAACAATTTGACTGGGTGCCGTTCAAGATTGAGAGTTGTAATCACAGCACAGTGATCCGTAAAGGAAGCTAAGATGACTTCAACATTAAGAACATTATAGCGCAGGCAGTCTGATAAGAACAACCTATCAAACTTACTACTGAAATCGCAGTTAAATGGGTAAATTTAATTAAAGCCGTGTATTTACATATCCAGGCGTCTTTCAGAGGTAAGGATCGGACTGATTCATGTAAGTCACGAGAGAAAATTTGGATACTTATCTGCAGGACGCAACACTCAGTTAAAATCACCACCCAATAGCAGGACTCTTACGCCACAGATAAGCAATTTTCTCTTTATAAAAACGCGAAAGATCCACTGTGTGACCAGTGCCAGAAGGGTCATATAAAAGCACCAAGGTCAGGTTAAAATATTGGCAATCTATACCCCTACCAGAGTACGACATTTCCACCTCACCAATAGGAACAACTTCGCAAAAGAATAAGGCGGTCGCCGTAGGATACTTAGGTGCTACATTAAGGATCACACGAAAACCAGGTAAGGAGAAATGCCTAAATAACACCTCCAGTAAGAATAAAATATCAACACACGAATCATAAATGAACTGGCGCAGCGAAGCCTATCGCAGTTCTGATTCCACACGATTAACATTTAAGGAAAGGAACGCGTAGGTTTGAGTCATTGATCAGAGATACGCAGGGATGTATGGAACGTACCGAACAGAATTAGGTAGTCAGCTGTGCGTCAAGATCCAATGCGGAGGGCACAGATGAATCAAACGTCGGGGGACCAGAAAACCCCTCATCGCACCCTTTTCTCTTAGATTTCTTTCGTGCCCCCGCACGGTCACGTAGTACACGCTGTTTCTGTCGGCTATCTGGCATGGCGGCCTCTCCAGATGGAGGTGTGGGAGTAGTCATAGGCACAGCTTCCTGTCCCTCAGAACTAGGGTCAAGTAATGGAGTTCCAGTCACTAACGCGGAGGCACTCTGCGGGACTACCAATTCAACAGGTTATACTTGGCCGCTAGTTTTATTCTCCTCGGGAGTTGCTGCAGGGGACAAATTCAGGAAACCGTCGGCGACTGAAGACGAACGAGCAGGAGGACATTGCATCGTCTCATACTCTAACAGAGGACACAAGGATGAAGGACGGGACTCCGCTCCCTCTCCACACACATGCCAGCTCAGCATGAGTTACTTCGAGAGCAGTCCGCCGCTCGTGGTCTCGCGGTAGCGTTCTCGCTTCCCGAGCACGGGGTCCCGGGTTCGATTCCCGGCGGGGTCAGGGATTTTCACCTGCCTCGAGATGACTGGGTGTATGTGTTGTCCTCATCATTTCATCATCATCCAGGAAAGTGGCGAAATTGGACTGAGCAAAGATTGGGTAATTGTACGGGCGCTGATAACCACGCAGTTGAGCGCCCCACAAACCAAACATCATCATCATCACACACTTCGAGAGCAGGAGGGACGCTGGAGATAACTTCTTAGTATTTTTTGACCGATACGCGTTCAATACGCTACATACCAATTTTTCACAACGTTAAGATCGCATTGCGCCAATATTCTAAAGGTACTTGAAAATTTCCCAAGTATGCTATGACTAAATCGTCTGTGTATCCTTGGCAAAAGTGACCTTTAGCGTTTAAGTCTTCAATAATTGTATTCGCCACTGGGTCCCACAACAGTGACACAATACCGCCTTGCGGACACTCTCTGGCTGATTTGAAAACCATTTTGACATGCATCACTTTGGTTACTACCTTTCGTGTACTCAGCAACTACGTATAGTGGGTCTTAACGCCAAGCTCTTTTGCAGTTTTAATCGCGGATTCGAGAGCCTATTGACAAAAGCGTTCCTACCTCCTCTCCAATACCCAGGAAGAACAGGAAGCAATTTTCTGAAAATGGAGAGCTTCTGCTAACTTCACAACGAGTAGATGAAAATATATTTATCAGATCTGCCTGGGTGATATGTATGTGGGTTTTTATGTAGATGGAGATTTTTTTAACATCTTTCCACCAAGGTGCACAGTAACCAGATTTTCTAGGCCTGGTGAGTTGACCGGTTCAACGTTCGTACTGCCCACTGGATTTTATTTCTTAAGGTCAACCCATTATTTGGCAGATTCACAGTTCTCCTGTTGGTTGACTATAATGAAGTACCTCACAGGGACAGTCTTGGTCTGTATCATCTGCCAGAATGCATTGAGGAAAGTGAGTTTTGAGGAGCACTTACAGCATCTCATGAGTCGTTGTCTATTCACCACCTTGCTTCCTTAGAGTGGCTCCTGCATTTGTTGGAATTGTTGTGACTACTTTGCAACGTCTGACTCTTATAGCTGTACCTTCCACCCCTTGACAGAATACCTTAGAGGGTGATTGTTTCACTTTCCTTAATAGGAAGATGGCGTTTGGGAAGAGCCTCCCGATGTTTTATCCATTGCACTTTCCTTCTTGCGGAATTGCAATAATTACCTCCTTTCCTTACAATTTATGAATACTGTTCCTCCAAATCATATTCCACTGTGAACTCTTCTTGGCGATTAGACAGTTTTCGAAATACGAGGTCATAATCATAGACTTCACTTAATTTGACATTTTCTCTAAATCTACTGTGTTCAGAGAAGCGTCAGTTTATGTATTTCCTGTATAAGCCCCAGTTTGTTTTCCTAGCTTTACAATAGGCCATGGTCTATTTAACTCTCTTATCAAACTCAAACGTAATATAGCTACATATGGTCAGATGAGGATGGTTCCATCGCCACAAACCACTGCTGTAACTACTTGTTAAGAAGGAGCAAAAGGTTGTGTCAGTTACTTCTTCCATTCTATGGCTCCTTGAAGGTAGGTTACATACCCCTATTCAGGATCTCTTGATTGCTCTCCAGTAGGTACTCCAGTAACTACTCAGATCTGCAGTTGATGCCGCTGTTTTCCTACACCAGCTGTTGCATTCCCATCACAGACAACCAGGCGTTGTTAATTCAGCTGCGAGCAGATTTGTAGCGGTCTCCTTGGTTCCTGAGAAATAGAGATACTGTCCTCGTAAGGAAGGTATTAGGAGGCTCGTATTCCTTTTTCTCACGATGCTCACGCTAGCAGAATGAAATTCCATTCTTGACAGAAACACATGTTCCGGCTTTATTTTTCTTTAAAATAAGAAGAAGAAATTCCCAGCGTAAATCAGCTTACATTCCGCTCATCCGTGAGCTGATGCGCCTGCTTTAAATGTATGTGTCTCCTGTATCAGAGACTTGCCCAGAAGGCGCCTTACTCTGCTACTGGTTTGCCTGCAACAACTTCAGCCGCCAGCTTGCTGCCATCGTCATTTTTTATATCCATAATCATTCTCATAGTAACGAGCGTGAATCGTAAGCAAGCTTTCAGATCCTGCACTCTCACTGCCTTCAGGAATCTCTCACAGAGTTTTCCCACAACAGTTTGGCCGTCATATGAAGCATTATTGAAAATTATCGAAGGTATTATTGATAGTGTAATCCTCCTGGTGGATTGTCCTCCCCATTCCGCCACCTCCTGCCCCATCTTTCTACTACCTACCACCAGAACTTTTTCTAATGAGGCATATGTATGTTCGCCTTGAAGTTTAAAAATGGATAACCATAATACCGCCATAAGAGGGTGCTAAAACTATCGTTTGTGAAGAGAGCTATGCGAGAGGCTTTCAATGAATTCGAAAGTAAAATTCTATGTACTGACTTGGCAGAAAATCCTAAGAAATTTTGGTCTTATGTCAAAGCGGTAGGTGGATCAAAACAAAATGTCCAGACACTCTGTGACCAAAATGGTACTGAAACAGAGGATGACAGACTAAAGGCCGAGATACTAAATGTCTTTTTCCAAAGTTGTTTCACAGAGGAAGATTGCACTGTAGTTCCTTCTCTAGATTGTCGCACAGATGACAAAATGGTAGATATCGAAATAGACGACAGAGGGATAGAGAAACAATTAAAATCGTTCAAAAGAGGAAAGGCCTCTGGACCTGATGGGATACCAGTTCGATTTTACACAGAGTACGCGAAGGAACTTGCCCCCCTTCTTGCAGCGGTGTACCGTAGGTCTCTAGAAGAGCGTAGCGTTCCAAAGGATTGGAAAAGGGCACAGGTCATCCCCATTTTCAAGAAGGGACGTCGAACAGATGTGCAGAACTATAGACCTATATCTCTAACGTCGATCAGTTGTAGAATTTTGGAACACGTATTGTGTTCGAGTATAATGAATTTTCTGGAGACTAGAAATCTACTCTGTAGGAATCAGCATGGGTTTCGAAAAAGACGGTCATGTGAAACCCAGCTCGCGCTATTCGTTCACGAGACTCAGAGGGCCATAGACACGGGTTCACAGGTAGATGCCGTGTTTCTTGACTTCCGCAAGGCGTTCGATACAGTTCCCCACAGTCGTTTATTGAACAAAGTAAGAGCATATGGACTATCAGACCAATTGTGTGATTGGATTGAGGAGTTCCTAGATAACAGGACGCAGCATGTTATTCTCAATGGAGAGAAGTCTTCCGAAGTAAGAGTAATTTCAGGTGTGCCGCAGGGGAGTGTCATAGGACCGTTGCTATTCACAATATACATAAATGACCTGGTGGATGACATCGGAAGTTCACTGAGGCTTTTTGCAGATGATGCTGTGGTGTATCGAGAGGTTGTAACAATGGAAAATTGTACTGAAATGCAGGAGGATCTGCAGCGAATTGACGCATGGTGCAGGGAATGGCAACTGAATCTCAATGTAGACAAGTGTAATGTGCTGCGAATACACAGAAAGATAGATCCTTTATCATTTAGCTACAAAATAGCAGGTCAGCAACTGGAAGCAGTTAATACCATAAATTATCTGGGAGTACGCATTAGGAGTGATTTAAAATGGAATGATCATATAATGTTGATTGTCGGTAAAGCAGATGCCAGACTGAGATTCATTGGAAGAATCCTAAGGAAATGCAATCCGAAAACAAAGGAAGTAGGTTACAGTACGCTTGTTCGCCCACTGCTTGAATACTGCTCAGCAGTGTGGGATCCGTACCAGATAGGGTTGATACAAGACATAGAGAAGATCCAACGGAGAGCAGCGCGCTTCGTTACAGGATCATTTAGTAATCGCGAAAGCGTTACGGAGATGATAGATAAACTCCAGTGGAAGACTCTGCAGGAGAGACGCTCAGTAGCTCGGTACGGGCTTTTGTCAAAGTTTCGAGAACATACCTTCACCGAAGAGTCAAGCAGTATATTGCTCCCTCCTACGTATATCTCGCGAAGAGACCATGAGGATAAAATCAGAGAGATTAGAGCCCACACAGAGGCATACCGACAATCCTTCTTTCCACGAACAATACGAGACTGGAATAGAAGGGAGAACCGATAGAGGTACTGAAGGTACCCTCCGCCACACACCGTCAGGTAGCTTGCGGAGTATGGATGTAGATGTAGATGTAGATGTACATCCACCCTCACTCTTTGTTGTCCATAAAACTCCCCTTCCCTCCCCCCCACTTCCCCAGTTTCAGCTGCTTGTTTGGAGGCACTGTCAGATAAAAAAATTTCAGTGTCATATATTTACTGTGGTGTTCATTCATTTTCTGAATTGCTTAATGGGATTAGTTTACTTGTGCTGCTGGATTCAGGGCCGTTATGGCAGTTTTTTTCATATTTTCTCATTAGTCGAAGCACAATTGTACAAGCGGAAACCAAAACTGGTTTCTAATCACAGACAGGAGTAACAGAACTATAACATATCTAGAGGTTCACGACATATTTCGCAACTCACAACTGATCACGAAAAAAGCAAGAACAAAAAGCAGATCGGATGTGTAAGAGATTCGCCTAAAATTCGAAGCACTGCCCTACAGACGAGAAAAATGGCTGGTATTATTTGCTAATTTTCGATGTCCTGAAAATGCCGGTCTGGAGATGTTCTCAAACCCCAATGGCGGGAGGGAAACAGCATCTCTCATTTCCAAACCAGAGGAGGCTGGTCTGTCTGAACTTGTCTCTTAATATTCGAACAAAGAAGACTCCACGTGACTCTCTGACATCACGGGATTTTCAGTCTATGTCTTGTTCTGCCTCTGTTTTGTTGGAATCAGTCTGTAGAGACTCATATGGCACCGAATAATGTTGTCTTGTGACCCTTTGACGTTATTGAGCTTCCTGGTAACGTAGCATCCTGATTCGTTCTTACTGAATTTACCTACCAAAGTGCTGCTGGTGCGGGAACACCGTCCGCCGCTCTCTACAGATGGACAAATTACGAGAATTTCAGTGCAAAGCTATTTTTTCTAGGATCGAACAAACGTACAGCAGTAATTTTACTCTGACAGTAAAACCCTGCAGATGTGGTCTACAGAAATATGGAAACTTTTGACAAAGATACTTAGCCAATTACACTGCTCTGGTTCTGTTGAGTAAATTTTGAACTTTCGACGCGAAACAGATCTGCAACAAGGTTATATCACCAAAAGGGATTGTAACGCTACGTCGCTGCAGTAAACGCAGTCCTTACCCTGATCCATACAAAACCACTACTTCGCATCCTGCTTAAGCTATCGACCGCCAGACATTTCTATCTAAACCTCAAAGATTCACAGTTCCAAGAAACAGAAACACAAGCACCGTAAATCGTCGCAGTGCGAGATATCCCGCAACAGGTCGGTTGGCCATCCACTGTGACCAGCGGTCGTAAGGCACAGCCCCCTGCAAATACTGGCCTCATGAGTGATTGGACCGCCCTCTACGGACAGTGGCTACACTCTGAATTTGTAGGATGGCACCTCCGGCACAAAGGCGTCCGCTAATGGTAGGTGACGCGAAACAACTCAAATCACTTAAGAAAGGCAAGTCTTCCGGTCCAGATGGTATACCAATCAGATTCCTCTAAGAGTATGCAGACACAATAGCGCCTTTGTTAGCAATCAGATACAACCACTCACTTGACGAAATGTCTGCTCCTAAAGACTGCAAGGTAGCACAGGTCACACCAATATTCAAGAAAGGAAATAGGAGTAACCCAAGAATTGCAGACCCATATCACTGACCTCAATTTGCAGTAGGAATTTGGAGCATATACTGTACTCTAACATTATGAATCACCTTGAAGAAAATGACTTATTGATACATAACCAACACGGATTTAGGAAATATCGTTCTTCTGCAACATACCTAACTCTCTAATCCCATGAAGTAATGAGTGCTATCGACAAGGGATCTCACATCGATTCCATATTCCTAGATTTCCAGAAGGCTTTTGATACCGTTACTCACAAGCGACTATTAATCAGATTGCGTGCATATGGGGTATCGTCTCAGTTGTGTGGCTGGATTCGTAATTTCCTCTCAGATAGGTCACAGGTCGTAGCGATAGACGGTAAATCATCGAGTAGAAGTGATATCTGGCACTCCGCAAGGTAGTGTCATAGGTTCTCTGCTGTTCCTGATTTGAATAAATGATCTAGGTGATAATCTGAGCAGCCCTCTTTTATTGTTTGCAAATGACGGTGTAATTTACCGTCTAGTAATATCATCAGATGATCAACTCCAATGTCAAATAATCTAGAGAGAATTTCCGTATGGTGCGAAAAGTGGCAGTTAGCACTAAACAAAGAAAAGTGTGAGGTCATCCACACGGATACTAAAGGAAATCCGATAAATTTTTAGTATACAACAAATTGCTGTCAATTCGACTAAATACCTAGGAATTACAATTACGAGCAACTTAAATTGGAAAGACCACATAGATAATATTGTGGGGAAGGCGAAACAAAGACTGCGCTTTGTTGGCAGAACACATAAAAAAAAGCGACAATCCACTAAAGAGACAGCCGACATTACACTTGTCCGTCCTCTGCTGAATATTGCTGCACGGTATGGGATCCTTACCAGGTAGTATTGACGGAGGACATCGAAAAAGTACAAAGAAGGGCCGCTCGTTTCGTGTTACCGCGCAGTAGGGATGTGAGTGTCACTGATACGATACCCAAGTTGGGGTGGCAGTCACTGAAACAAAGGCTGTTTTCCTTGTGGCGAGATATATTTACGAAATTTCCATCACTAACTTTCTCTTCCGAATGCGTAAATATTTTGTTGACGTCCACCTACGTAGGGGGAAATGATCATCATAATAAAATAAGAGAAATCAGAGCTCGAACGGAATGATTTAGGTGTTCCCTTTTTTCCCACGCGCGTTTCGAGAGTGGAATGGTAGAGAAGTAGTATGAAAATCGTCCAATGAACCCTCTGCCAGGCACTCAAGTGTGAATTGCAGAATAACCATGTAGATGCAGATGTAGGTATACTGTGTTCGGCCCCGCTTGCTTTCCTTCATGGTTCCAGCTACGAGCTCCGACCATCTCCAGACCCTGGGATTACTTTCTGAGATTCGTCTATGAGAAATGGTTCGTCAATCGCGAATTAATTTATCGATCTCGAAAGCAGTGGTTAGCACATTGTACTCGCATTCGTAAGGACGGAGTTTCATTCCTGCATCCAGCCATCCTAATTTATATTTTCCGTGATTTCCCTAAATCGCTTCAGGCAAATGTCGCGATGGCCCCTTTGAAAGGGCACGGCCGATTTCCTGCCCCAACCTTCCATAATCCGAGCTCGTGCTCCGTCTCTAATGACGTCGTTGTAGACAGGAACTTAAACACTTATCTCCCTCTTCAAATGGTTCAAATGGCTCTGAGCACTATGGGACTCAACTGCTGAGGTCATTAGTCCCCTAGAACTTAAAACTAGTTAAACCTAACTAACCTAAGGACATCACAAACATCCATGCCCGAGGCAGGATTCGAACCTGCGACCGTAGCGGTCTTGCGGTTCCAGACTGCAGCGCCTTTAACCGCACGGCCACTTCGGCCGGCTTATCTCCCTCTTCCTCCACGGTCAATATCAGTTGCAGTATCCTATTTCACAGTTCTCGATAACAGCCGCGTAGAAGTATGGAATCGATAGCCTCACAATATTATTATATTTTTGGAAAACTGAAACTTAAACTAGGGCTTTACGTGCGACATGCTGCAGACTATTGAGTAACTAAAAACTTGTCTCACCTGCAAAGAGTTTTTTCTTAAGAACTCAAAATGAAGGAAACTGGGAGTTCCATTCGTATTTTTAACGAATAACGACGTCAATAGTATGACAGATTCCAGATAATTATATTCCTTTACAAAGTCAGATAAGGGTGTGATACTCATAATCACATATATTCTCTTGTGTAGAGAACCAAAATGTGTCCACCATCTCGATGCAGACAACCCATCACATTCCATGTTCTCTCAAATAAGTAAATACAGGAAACATTTGGAAGGGCAGTATGTCTCACAGTCGAAGTAGAGGCTTCTGGAATACTCGGACCTGCCGGATCGACGACACACAAAGAAAGAGAGACTTCTAACGAAGTATATCACTACATCTTCGACAGATAAGTGTGACATCACTGATCACACCACCTCACAGTTGAACAAGAGGCTTATGATTCCTGTCTGCTTATAGCAAGCGAGGCGTCGTTTGGCATTTACCAGCTTGAGTGTGGCTTACCAGCAGCTGCCCGACCTTAAAATCCATGATTTCTCACCTCCTGCCTACCTGTCATAGTACTTGCAGTGGATACAGGTGCGGTTTGGAATTCCTGTGTGATGGTCTGGATAGATGACTGCCAATTACACATTACGACCCCCTTCAACTGTCGGCGGGCTCTGTCTGTTAACAGACGAGGTGGCCTGTACGCTTTTGTGCTGTACGTGTCCCTTCACGTTTTCACATCACTATCAATTCGGAAACAGTGGAAGTAGGGATGTGTAGGAGTGTCGAAATCTCGCGTAAAAACGTGACACTCAGTCGAAGTCTGTGAATTCCTCGGAGCGCCCCATTCTGCACTCTCACGCTATCTAATGACTACTGAGATCGCTGATACGGAGTATCTGGAAGTTGGTGGCACCACAATGCAACTAATATGGAAAACGTATGTTTTTGGTAGCGTCCAAATACTTTTGATCACGTAGTATAGGTGCCATGTGTCATGCCACATCTCTCGTCAATTCTTACGTCACTCCAAGCGCTCTGAAATATACTACGGTATTTACCGAAAATATGAATTGATATTAAAAAGACGGTATTTTTAGAACTTGACGGCACGTCTCTCCATCGATTATAACAGCTCAGTATAGTAAATGGACAGTGGTGGAAAACGCTTGTCAATTCATAACATCTGTCGGGTTAAAAGGTTGGGAATGCCGGCCAAACTTCAACATAGGATACAGTTACCAAGTTTCGTCAAAGAGCATAATTCACATGTACAGGAAATTTATGTTGGTATTTAGTTTAAATACACCAACACATACACACACACACTGAAGGACATTGTTGTGAGGGACTGGTCTCGTTGAAGGTGCAAGGTATATAAGAGAGAAAGGAAGAGTGGTATCAAAATAGCCTTAAAAAGTAAATAAAAAGTAAGACTATATTTATTTAATCTACTTTGATTATCTCAATTATAAATTCGACCTTTCTCTCCTCCACATTGCACTGTAAAAAGCACCCTGGTAATTCCTCCACCGCGATTCTAGGCTACCAACACACACACATACACACAAAATATCAACTGCGTACTGAATTCCGCCATTAATTTGGCTCTGAGTGCTAGTAAACTCCACCGCAGATAGCTGTTGATTAAGCACGCATCTCACATGGAGTGATCGGCTCTCGTTACAGAGAAGAGCACTAGCCAGTGCTGATTGGACGGTATATAACAAAGCGTACAGAGAATCAGGAGATATCACTTGATTGAAACACAGCACAGATGTTAAGAAGAAGAGAGATTTATATGCATCTGAAAGTCATCATTAGATACAGTTCTAAAACAGAAACACGATCTAGGATATCGAATGCTCAACCTAAATGAAACTAACATAGATATGTCCCTAGTAAGCATAAGACAGTGGGTAAGATTAGCGATATCCATTAAGGATTTATGAAACAGATCCAGCAGCGATGTAATTCTTTTCGTTGACGGTGTTGTTATCAGCAGTAAAATATGCCTCCAGGCATAAGTGAACTAACGTAACCGCTAGATTAATTTAGGAATCAAGCGCTGTCGATGTCGATTGCTTAATTGAAATTTCTTGACAGAAAGCTGCGTAGGGGATCGATCGGGTCCTTTTATGTAAGAAAAATTATGATCAAATCAATTTAACTGCTCGATCTCGTTTAACAGATTGAGTCAAAGCTTAGTAAACCATTAGAGTTCTCTTCCTGTTACCCGTAATATGTGAAACTCCGTGTTCCATCTTAGAAGTGTCCTGGCACTTTCTTCACCGTAAGCTGTAGATCTGCTCAGTAGAGGGCTGATAACACCAGAGGCTACTAGAAGCATTCTACGTATATATGGTGATAATGACATTGAACAGAGCAAGGTAAGGAAAAGGTTTTCCCATATTTCACATTACTGACTCGCCTAGTTTTGATGAAGATTGTTTGACGCATTAACCTACATTATCCACTATAGTGCAACAACTAAAGATGATGTGTGTGTGTGGGGGGGGGGGGGGGGGGCGGGGATTGTCCAAAAATCGGGTGATTGGTTAGAGTGTGGTCTGAGTCAATGTCCAAAGTGAGCAGATAGTTATATGTACAATACTTCCTGCTCGCCAAAAATAATCTCCTGACGTGCACCAACCACTCCCATCTTCTATCGTTACTGGTGACAAGACTCCGTGTGTTTATGCTAAAATGGGAAAAAGACAGCAGTGATTGATCCCATCAAGGCAGCAACTCCCAGTACAACTACCTATGCACATACACAAAAATCATGTTATGCATCTGGAGGAACAGCGACGGTGTGACGTACAACGAAACGCTTGCGTAAGGTGTAACCATCTAATGTGCACACGCCGTGCGCCTGAAACATAGGCTACACGTGCAACGTAACTGTAAAGCAGACCCCCCGTTACGCAAACTGTCATCGGCTGCCACTATGTAGCATCACATGCGCCACCAGAGGTCACAGTATCTACGATCTACTTTCTTCCGCACACCACGTGACGGGACATACTCAGTCATGTGTGGTATAGCGAGCGTACTATGTAGGCCCGCGCCGACGCACGGGAGGTGTTCTGACTGATTGAGCCACTCCTAGCAGCAGCAGAGGCGCCGTCCAAATTCCGTCGATCGCCGACCTGTCGACACCTGGAAATCTTCGCGTCATCGGTAATCCCAGACGGTTACGTGGTTTCCGAAGATCCTCAGCCTGGCTTACTGGACCAATTTTTTGCTGACTAACTTCTGCCTTGTGTAGTTGTACTCAGTTGGGTTTGAACTGGAACATTTTTCTGATTTAATTTCTTTATTGTGGGTCTGAGAAGTGGCCAGTAGATGGTTACTTTGTGTGTCTGAAGAAGCGTTTTGTTTGGCATTATACGTGTAATGAAATCATTATAAGTGACTTGGAAATGTCTTTTTCTGTCTATAGCCAGTAGACATACCACCATCACTGCGGCCGGCCGGTGTCGCCGAGCGGTTCTAGGCGCTTCGCTACGGTCGCAGGTTCGAATCCTGCCTCGGACATTTATGTCTGTGATATCCTTAGGTTAGTTAGGCTTAAGTAGTTCTATGTTCTAGGGGACTGATGACCTCAGATGTTAAGTCCAATAGTGCTCAGAGCCATTTTGAACCATCACTCCTGACCTTTATTTTCAAATCTGAGGTATTCCGCAGACGCAATCCAAGAACAACGACTACAAAGATAGCCTGAAGCGGGGTTATTCCACGATAATACCCACCCGGTAAGCTCACCACAGATACCTCTTCATAACGGCCCAGACATTTAAATATATGACAGGTGCTTTGTGTATGAATAGTACACCGAGACACCACTGTAGATGGGGCTGCGTGTTAATCATGCAAAAACATCCACCCCAAAGGTGATAACTTTGCAGACGTAACACTTATAGCTTCAACACAAATCCTCAGTACCATGTCGGAGGCCCATTACATGAATGAAATCTATCGAGTTGTATGATTCAACGCAATGAAGAGTGATAGAGTTCAACCCAAGGTACTATACGTACCTGAGTCATAGAGATGTTAAAATAATAGCAATTCTCACAAGATAGAAGTAGAAACAGCTTGCTGCATCAACCTTATTTTGATCGGTACGACATGGGGAGATACCCGAGGATTATCCAAAAAATTTTAAACGTCTAGAACCCTTTCATCTTACGGATGTTTCATATTCAAGACAAGAAGGAAATGTAAAATCAGAAATAATCCGGAGTGCATTTTAACTGAGTGAGAAGCCGTTCATTGACAAGGGTGTATTGCTGTTTAAAGGCTGATCATCTCTCAGACAGAAGTAGATTGACACCCGCGTTACGTGGGTGTGTTGAAGCTTTGCCTCACATGGACTCCACATTCCACAAACTGGAGAAAGCTGGTAGCTGACGATGAACGTCAGATAGAGTGTTTACGTGGACGGATGTTATTGAAGTCCAGCCAAAAACTAGAAGATAAACTGAAAGGAGTGATGCTCTGTTTACGTTCGTTGATACAATGCTATCACTCAAGCGATGTGTTAAAGAAGGAACACTTTTCTATATACAGATAGATGAGTTTCATCTGAGTATGGCAGTAGACCTAATTGAAACCTTTGCCACAGACCAGTGGAAAGTTCTCTGATGACGAGAATCTACCCAAGATTACCAATGAATATCTTCACCGAAGTTTCGAATATCTTTCTTAGAGACAATTACATAACATTACACATTACATTCCTCAAACAGCATCACGCTTCAGATCTCTGACAATTCATATCGAACGTTGTAACGCGGTCAGTCTGATGTAATAAGAATAATAACATATTCGGATGTAGTAGGAAAACCGCATTAATTGATTACAATGCATGAAGTACATAAACGATGAAATAAACTGGGTGGTGGTGGCTCATTCGTAGTGTGTCCGAGACCGCCTTACATATTGAAATATTCAGTTCTTAGGCATGAGCCGATATTGAGATTCATATTTGATTCTGTGTTCTGTAATTCATAGAAATTAAGTTGTTTGTGTGGTTTCGTTTAATATCCATTAAAACTTTGACTAAGCGCTCTCCGCTTGTTACACATTTTAAGCACCAGCGAAGTTATCTAGTAAAAAGAATTCACAGTAGGAAAACTACGTTGAGATCCTTACACGCGAAAGTATATAAGTAAGCACACTATATCGCTCAGTTTCAGCTGTCGATCAACTCTAGTCTCAATAAATTTCAGTTAAGTGATACGCCAATGCCGTTTCCATTAATGTCGACTAAAAGACTCTAGTGATTGCTTTAGTTCACTTGTGCCTGGAGGCAATGCTCTACAGCTGAGTACGAAAAAAATAATCAGCGTCGTTGCTGAACCTTTTATATAAAACTTTTATCGATATCGATAACCCTGCCCACTGTGTTATGGTCACCAAGGACATATCGAAGTTACTTTCATTTCGGTCGATCATGTCCTTTAACATGGTCCCGTTTTAGAATTCTACCTAAGGCTACTGGAATACGTATAAACCGCTCTGTTCTTTAACATCTGTGCTGTGTTTTACTCAAGCGAAGTCTCCTCATTCTGTGTAACCTGTGTATTATACCGTACATGCAATATTCGGTACACAGTTGACATTGTATGTGTGTCTGTGTGTGTGTGTGTGTGTGTGTGTGTGTGTGTGTGTGTGTATTATGTGATCAAAAGTATCCGGACACCGCCAAACATATACTTTTTCAAATTAGGTGCATTGTGCTGCCATCAACTGCCAGATACTATGTATCAGCGATCTCAGTAGTCATTAGACATCGTGAGAGAGCAGAATTGGGCGCTCCGCGGAACTCATGGACTTGGAAGTCAGGTGGTTGGGTGTCACTTGTGTCACACGTCTGTACGCGAGGTTTCCACACTCTTAACCATCCCTAGGTCCACTGTTTCCGATGTGACAGTGAAACGGAAACGTGAAGGGACCAGTACAGCATAAAAGCGTACAGGCCACCTCGTCTGTTAACTGACAGAGACCGCCGACAGGTGAACAGGTTCATAATGTGTAATAGGCAGACATCTATCCAGACCATCACACAGGAATTCCAAACTGCATCTGGAGCCACTGTAAGTACTATGACAGTTCGGTGGGAGGCGAGAATACTTGGATTTCATAGTCGAGCGGCTGTTCATAAGCCACACATCACGCCGGTAATTGCTAAATGACGGCTCGCTTGGTGTAAGGAGCGTAAACATTGGACCACTGAATAGTGGAAAAACATTGTGTGGAGTGACGAATCACGGTACACAATGTGCCGATCCACTGGCAGGGTGTGGATAGGGCGAATGCCCGGTGAACGTCCTCTGCCAGCGTGTGTAGTGCCAACAGTAAATTTCAGATGCGGTGGTGTTATGGTGTGTTCGTGTTTTTCATGGAGGGGGTTTGCACACCTTGTTGTTTTGCGTAGCACTATCACAGCACAAGCCTACATTGATGTTATAAGCACCTTCTTGCTTCCCACTGTCGAAGAGCAATTCGAGGGTGGTGACTGCATCTTTGAACACGATCGAGCAACTGCACGGCCTGTGGTGGAGTGGTTACACGACAATAACATCCCTGTAATGGACTGGTCTGCACAGAGTCTTCACCTGAATCCTGTAGGATACCTTTGGGATGTTTTGGAACCTCGACATCGTGCCAGGCCTCACCGACCGACATCGATACCTCTCCTCAGTGCAGCACTGCGTCAAGAATGGGCTGCCATTCCCAAAGAAACCTTCAAGCACCTAATTTAAGGTATGCCTGCGACAATGGAAGCTGTCGTGAAGGGTAAGAGTGTGTCAACACCATCTTGAATTCCAGCATTAGCGATGAGTGGCACCACGAAGTTGTAAGTAATTTTCACATATATATATATATGACAATGACAAAGACAGATCAGAAGAAGTGGATTCAGACTTTAAAAAGAACAACACTAGAGACCTCTATAAGACTTTCAGAGAAGTTTTAACAGGATTCCAGTCATCAAGTTTACATTTTAAAGATAAAAATGGAAAAATGATTTTAAGCAATAAAGAGAACTACCAAATTTTAGCTGAATATTTGAAAATCTATTAAATTGTGAGGAGCGAAATGACAGATTACAATTTCAAAAACCACAACATGAAAATCCACCAACGGAACCAATAGAAGAAATAGAATAGATTATGAAGGCATTGAAGAATAACAAAGCACCAGGCGAGGATGGGATAGTAGCAAAAATGTGGAAACTAGGGGGCTTATCTGCATGGCAGAAAATTCACAAAGTAATTAAAGACATTTGGACAAAAGGAATCATACCTAGTGACTGGTATGAGCATTGATCCATCCTCTCCATAAAAAAGGAGATAAAACAGACACCAACAACTACAGGGGCATATCGTTGTTACCAGTGACATACAAAATAGTTTCTAAAGCACTTTTAAATAGAATAGAGGAAGAAGCAGGACCTAATATAGGAGATTATCAAGCAGGATTTAGAAAAGGTAGATCATGTGCAGAACAGATTCTTAATTTAAAAACAATTTTGAGAGTGAGAGCTATACAAAATAAAAATATAGTAGTTACTTTCGTAGACTTAAAGAAGGCCTACGGCAAACACTATTCCAGGTACTTTATGAATCATGGATAGATGAAAACAGCAGAAGACTTGTTGAACAAACGCTCACATGTACAGCCTCAAGAATTAAGTTTCAAGGCGAAATTTCTGAACCATTCAAAATCAAAACATGAGTTCGACAAGGAGACGGACTGTTCCCAATTCTATTTAACTTAGTTTTGGATAAAATAGTGAAAACCTGGGAAAGCACATTAAAAAACAGAGGCACAAAGGCTATAAGGACGGGCAAGGAAAGACCAAATTTGAAGTGAAATGTTTAGCCTTTGCGGATGATATGGCATTGATAACTGAAAACCGAACAGGCGCAACAGTTATGCTTGATCTGTTACACGAGATTGCTGAAAAGACTGGGCTAAAAATATCCTATGAGAAAACCGAGTATGTAGAACACAAACAATACAGAAATGTTTGTGAAAACAAAGTACGGAAAAATTAAAAGAGTTGATTGATTCAAATACCTGAGGGAATGGATCCAAGCCAATGGACTGGACAACACAACAAATAAAGAAAGAATAAAAAAATAGAATTTGCATATAAATTAACATAAAACTACTACAATAAGAAATCAATATCCTTACAAGCGAAGATTAAACATTATAATTCAGTTATTAGGACACAAGTGACGTATGGATCAGAATGCCTAGCATTGAATAAGAAAGGTGAATTAAGAGAACTAGAAAAATAGAGGGAAAAATACAAAGAAAAATTCTACGCCCTGAGAAAAACAAGGAAATTAGCTGTATTAAAAGGAGAAGTGAAGACTAATACAAAAATACAGAAAAGATCACAGATACAATGAGTAAGAGGCGGCTAAAATTTTACTGGCATTTAAAAAGAATGGAAGAAACACGGATTACAAAGAAAATATTTAATTACATTAGTAAGCTGAAAAAAATTGTAGGATGGATAGAAGCAGTAAAGAAAGACGCCAACAAAATAGGTATTACAGAAGAAATAATACGCGACAGGAATCACTTCAGGCTACTGACAGAAAACCCAAACTATGAAGAAGATGAGCCAAAACCTCGACCCAAGACAGTGTGGACAGATGACAGAGACGAGCAGTTGGCGAGAAAATGAAGTACTGGGAAGAGCGGAAGAAAAGAAACATCATGTCATTGACATCAGTATTCGTTAAAGAAAACGAGTGGAACTCCCAGTTTCCGTTATTTTCGAGTTTTCTCGGAAAAAAACTTTGAATGCGAGATAAGTTTTTTGTTACCCAGTAGTATGAATCATGTACCATGTAAAGACCTATTTAAAGTTCCTGCTCTCTAAAGAAATTATTTTCAGTCCTTATCTTCAGAGTGATACTGTGACATGATCGGTTGTATACTGCTATGTCGTTGATATCGAGAACAGTCGCGTGAATGGCATGTGATTCGGCCAACCATAAAGAAACACGACATTCTGTAAATTGTCTCATGATAGTCGATAATTTCAGCATAAATCTGTGGCAGATAGTGTGCTTTTTATTTTTATTTCTTGTTATATTTCTTTTTGCCTGTAAGAGCTGATATTGCAGTTGGTATCGATTTCGAGGCTCCAATCACACTTCAGACCAGTTTTTGCAGGGGGCTATTGCCTTATGACCGCTGGCCACAGTGGATAGCCAACCAAACTGGTGAGGGAAATCTAGCACTGCGACTATTTATGGTGCATGTGCTTCTGTTTTTGGGAATTGTGTGTCTTCGTGGTTTATGTAGATGTGCCTGGCGGTCGCTAGCCTAAGCACGATGTGAAAGTGATGATTTGGTATGGTGCAGGATGTGAATTGTATTTACTACAGCGATTTAGTGATATGGAATGGTGATAGACTCGTTTCTGGTGGTATAACCTGTTTGGAGATCGGTTTTACGTCGAAAAATTCAATTTTTACTCGAGAGTAGCATAGCAATGTAATTGGCTAATTGTCTTTGGCAATAGTTTCCGTACTTCATCTTTTGCAGTGTTTAAGTGCGAATGCAATATGACAGCTGTCGTGTTTTTCAGTCTGTACAATAGAGTTTTCCGCTGAAATTCCCGCAGTTTGTTCATCTGTAGAAAGTGCAGACACTGCTCCCGCACCACCAGCGGAATTTTAGCAGATAAATTCAGTAAGAACCATTCAGAATGTCTCATTCACAGGAATTGCCATGACGTCAGAGAGTCACGAGTCATCTGTATGGGGGGGGGGCATAGGAGTCTCTATACACTGAGTCGAAGAAGACAGTGGCAGATCAACGCATGTACGGGAAGTTCAATGACGTCAGAAAGTCACGTGATGTCTTCTTTGTAAGAACGTGCAGGGTCAAGTCCAAGCAGACCAGCCTGCCCTGGTTTGGACAGGAGGGTTGCTAACCTCCACCCTCCAATATGATTTCATAGTATTTCAAGACCGTCAGTTGTAGGACATCGAAAATTCACAAAAATTTACAGCAATTTTCCTCGCCTGTAGGGCAGAGCTTCGAATTTTAGGCGAATCCATTAGACATTCGATCTGTTTTGTGTCCATGTTTTTTCATGGTCTCTTGTGGTTTTCTAATTACGTCATGAACCTTAAGTCATTCTTATGTTTTTGCAGTCTGTGCTTAGACGACAATCTGGGTTTGACATTGTAGAACTGTGCTACAAGAAATGAGGAAGATAAAAAGTAACTGCCTAAACATCCCTGACTCCAGTGGCAACTATAAACTAAGCCTACTCATTGCTTTAGAAATGTGATGAACACCATAGAAGCTGCAGGTCTCTGAAATTATTTTCTCTCTGATTGCTTCGAGTACCCATTGGTGGTGATATTGTCGACTAGGGCGGTCCGTCTGTAATCTGTGAGGCGGATATGCACAAGCACGAGCGGAAAAAGTGGTGGTGGAGGGTAGATAAAATTGGGGATGGGTGTCAGCAGACGGGGATGGACAATACACCAGCAGGATAAAACGATCATATTTCCTGACAAAATAGATGATTAAGTTCAGGCGTCCTTCCTCTCCTTCAGCTCAGCACAGACTAACTATTTCTGCGAATTTCAGGGGTGGGGTAGTGATTGGGGCAGAATGACGTCATAGGAATGGACTTTAGACTGTTGGGAGGAGTGAGGTTAATGGAGGTACTTCAGCATCTCAATTTCTATGATTGTCACACCTATAGCCACTATCTTGGATCCTCCATCTTGGATAAATTTGGCAACGATGCAAGTTGCACCAGAAACCACGTACCTCTAGTACAACTGATAACACGGTCTCACAGAGGACCAGACATATCAGTTTCCTTCACAGTGATCATTCAACATCTATCATCTTTCATCCCCATTACGTGCTCCACCAGGTCTATTAAGAACACTAAACACTAAAACAGTCTGGGGACTGTTCTACCAGACACAGGGAAACGCAAGTCTAATAATTTATATACTCCCCAATGATGTGTATGTGTACGAAGTTAAAATTGACAACTGAAAATGTATTCTGACTGCTTCACATTTTTTGAGACTCTGTACATAGCCAATAATACATACGCAGCTATCCATAATGAAATACTGTGTGAAAAAGCTGTACAAATATTCAGATGTATATTGATGAGAATTCAATGTGGTGCAAATACAGGCAACTTGCTTTAAAATTTGAGGTGCATAAAGTTACAAAACGAGAAAACAAAGTATACTACGACTACAGTATCAACAAATCACAATTTGAATCGATCAACCCATACAAGAGCCCAGGTGTAACAATTTGTGGGGATACGAAATGGAACGACCGCAAACGTTCAGTCCTACGTAAAGCAGGTGGCAGACGCGTTCCAATGGTAGACTGGTAGGGAAATGCAATCGGTCTACAAAGCAGACTGCTTGGGACACATTGGTGTGAATCATTTTAGAATACTGTTCAAGTGTGTGGGACCCCTTGTAACGAGTGATACTGAAAGTGTTCCGAGGAGGGCAGCGTGAGTTAAGATAAGTTTGTTTGACCCATGGGAGAGTATCACAGAGATGTTGAACAAACTGAGCTGGGAGACTACTGAAGACATGCGCAAAGTGACCCGAGGAAGATTAAGAAACTTCCTGGCAGATTAAAACTGTGTGCCTGACCGAGACTCGAACTCGGGACCTTTGCCTTTCGCGGGCAAGCGCTCTACCATCTGAGCTACCGAAGCACGACTCACGCCCGGTACTCACAGCTTTAATTCTGCCAGTACCTCGTCTCCTACCTTCCAAACTTTACAGAAGCTCTCCTGCGAACCTTGCAGAACTAGCACTCCTGAAAGAAAGGATATTGCGGAGACATGGCTTAGCCACAGCCTGGGGGATGTTTCCAGAATGAGAAAGTAGAGCGCTTGCCCGCGAAAGGCAAAGGTCTCGAGTTCGAGTCTCGGTCGGGCACACAGTTTTAATCTGCCAGGAAGTTTCACATCAGCGCACACTCCGCTGCAGAGTGAAAATTCTCATTCCGAGGAAGATTATTTACGAACAGAGTTTCACAAAGCATATTTAACAAAGGGACCTAAGGATTTACGCCGATCCCCTTCGTATCACTCCATAGAGACCGTGAGGATCAGATTTGAGTAATTACAGTTCCCACAGAGGCATTTAAAAAGTCATTCATCTAGTGCTTCATGCATGACTGGAACGGGAAGAAGACCTAATAAGTTGTGCATTAAGAAGTATCCTTTCTATCGCTCTTTACACTTAGAAGTTGGTAATACTGGCTCTACTGAATACAAAATGCAAAAGAGAGAAAGAGTAATTATAAAACAAAACTAGCAAGGAAAATCGGTGAATCCTGTGTTGTAGGCCTATCTTTAACACGATGATACCTGACCGTGGAAAGTTAATTCATCAGTTTTGTGGGGCAGCATTAACTTTGCAATAAAAAGACATTCACAATTCGGCAACAGACTTCGTTATCAAGCAACTGAATGGAGTGGATTCCTTTTCCTGGAACGTGTTGTGAGCGTTTAAGGATGCGACAGTATTGGTCTCTCCATTCTATAATCGTATTAATACACCAGATAGCGGATACTTGCTGGAAAACATGCAAAATTGTCGGATGAGGACAAGGAGTAAATTAAACAACACATGTAAATAAAGTAAATATTCATATTAGTGTAATTCAGCTTATTTAAAATACCATCATAACGCACCACGTTTTAGTCCATCCCTTTAGTAACAAGAGGTCCGCAGCTCGTGGTCTTGCGGTAGCGTTTTCGCTTCCCGCGCACGGGGTCCCAGGTTCGATTCCCGGCGGGGTCCGGGATTTTCCCTGCGTCGAGGTGACTGGGTGTTGTTGTGTCGTCTTCATCATCATAATTCATCCTTATTACGATCGCACGAAGGCAAAGACAAACCACCTCCGCTGGGACCTAGCCTAGTGCGGCGGTGCGGGTCTCCCGCATCATCCCCTTCGCTCCTAGGAGTATATGACCTCATCATCATTAATAGCCAGAAATATGATAAGTGTGAGGTCGGAAGTTCAATATTTAGTAAGCCTCATTTGAAAGTTTTGTATTAGCAATTATGACAGAGAAAATATTAGCTGCTACACAATCACAATGTGCCTCAGGAGGGTGCACAGAAAAAAATTGTCTGGGAGGTGCAGAGGTCAACCTTCCTTAGGATATATGTACGAGTACTCCAATTCACGAAATGGATATGGTCGACATTAAAGACATGTTCAAAAAAAAGCATTAACTTGAACCATGAACATCGAAGTAAAAATGGTGCGTCACAGTAATCGCAGAGGTTCACACCATGAAGATCAAAGGCGAACTCCATGGGAGATAAAAAGCGTGCAGGATGTTCAGCTATGTATCCACTCTTAAAGAACGCCTACAGGTCCATATTGATGTAACGGGGTGAAGACAACTGATGAAATATAATGGTAAGCAACCGAATACGAAACTGTCATGGACCTTATCGTGAAACTGGCAAGCCTTTAAAACGTAGCTGCAGATAGTGCTATAATATGTTTTACACGCACGGCAAAAAAAAAAAGACATCCAGAGGCTGGATTTATCCTGTGGTTCTAGGAGGCAAGCATTGCAATGAAACACACTTTTCAGGGTGGACAGTTTGCTCTAAGCGAATATAATTTTTATACGCAGCCCAGGGATCAAGCAAAAGGAATCGATTTTCAACAGCTGTTGGTGAAGCTGTGCTCACGCCATAGCTGTAGTTCCCTTATCCCCATTTTCCCCACTCTTGCTTCCTCTTACGTACGTATTCCCTACTGCCCTTGCAAGATCACGCACATGAGAAAATATCCTAGGGGCATAGCACCTCCAACTTCTCGAAACACATTAAATAACTTTCCAGTCAATTTGCCATCCAGATTAACAATCGACATAATTGTATACGAATGCATTAGTTGATCTTGATACAACTCTCTTGATACCTCTAATTTCCAGAGTTCCTCTCACGCGCATTTCCTCTTCAAATCCCCAGTGGTCGGAGTTGAAAACAAATTAATTACTTCAGTAGGGTTCAGATAAGTTTGTCTATCTCATATACAAATTATCTGGCCGTTTTCGCTGTTTGCTATGTATCGTCAAGTTCACGCTTTGTTTGAAATTTTGTTATGTTACTTCTTCTAACCATGCAATCATCCACTGCTCCCTTGAAATCACTGTAACGTATGTTGTACGCAATTTGGTGTGCTGCCGTTAATTTTCCTTATACGTAATAATGTTTAATATCCGCTCTTTGGACAACGATTGTCCTTTATAACGTTCCACTGGAGACCGGACTCGTGGCTCACTGTACGACAAAGGTGATGAACATAGCTCGACACCTGTTTCAGTTGCACTTTCGCTTGTTACCCACGTATCTTTTCATTGAAATACTCGTGTACATTGTCCGCAAAGTCGAACGTATACGATATCACACATTCCGCTAATATTCTATCTGCCATTTCTTTCTCTCTCTGTGAAACTCGTCGGGTTCCTTTCTGACGAAATTCAACTTCGACAGCTGTTGTCGTAGAAATAATGCAATGTTTGCTTTGTTTATCGTTGCCTTGTTCTGCTTTGTTCCAACACCATTAGCACTATAACACCGCCGTGAGTTACTCATCAACTAAGCAGTTGAACTACGTTTCGTAGCCTTACGATATGCTCACAACTGCATGTGGTTGTTGTTATCCCTTCAGTCCAGAAAGTGGCTTGATGCTGTTTTCAGTGCTATTCTATCACGTGCGATCAACTTCATCTCCGAATAATTACTGTAATACATATTCACTGAAACTGGTCATCATGCTCATCTCTAGGTCTTCCCCTACAGTTTGTATATAACACACTTCCCTCTAATACTAAATTGATTTTTCGTTAATGTCTCAGAGTGTGTCCTATCGGAAATGATATACACTCCTGGAAATTGAAATAAGAACACCGTGAATTCATTGTCCCAGGAAGGGGAAACTTTATTGACACGTTCCTGGGGTAAGATACATCACATGATCACATTGACAGAACCACAGGCACATAGACACAGGCAACAGAGCATGCACAATGTCGGCACTAGTACAGTGTATATCCACCTTTCGCAGCAATGCAGGCTGCTATTCTCACATGGAGACGATCGTAGAGATGCTGGATGTAGTCCTGTGGAACGGCTTGCCATGCCATTTCCACCTGGCGCCTCAGTTGGACCAGCGTTCGTGCTGGACGTGCAGACCGCGTGAGACGACGCTTCATCCAGTCCCAAACATGCTCAATGGGGGCAGATCCGGAGATCTTGCTGGCCAGGGTAGTTGACTTACACCTTCTAGAGCACGTTGGGTGGCACGGGACACATGCGGACGTGCATTGTCCTATTGGAACAGCAAGTTCCCTTGCCGGTCTAGATGGTAGAACGATGGGTTCGATGACGGTTTGGATGTACCGTGCACTATTCAGTGTCCCCTCGACGATCACCAGTGGTGTACGGCCAGTGTAGGAGATCGCTCCCCACACCATGATGCCGGGTGTTGGCCCTGTGTGCCTCGGTCGTATGCAGTCCTGATTGTGGCGCTCACCTGCACGGCGCCAAACACGCATATGACCATCATTGGCACCAAGGCAGAAGCGACTCTCATCGCTGAAGACGACACGTCTCCATTCGTCCGTCCATTCACGCCTGTCGCGACACCACTGGAGGCGGGCTGCACGATCTTGGGGCGTGAGCGGAAGACGGCCTAACGGTGTGCGGGACCGTAGCCCAGCTTCATGGAGACGGTTGCGAATGGTCCTCGCCGATACCCCAGGAGCAACAGTGTCCCTAATTTGCTGGGAAGTGGCGGTGCGGTCCCCTACGGCACTGCGTAGGATCCTACGGTCTTGGCGTGCATCCGTGCGTCGCTGCTGTCCGGTCCCAGGTCGACGGGCACGTGCACCTTCCGCCGACCACTGGCGACAACATCGATGTACTGTGGAGACCTCACGCCCCACGTGTTGAGCAATTCGGCGGTACGTCCACCCGGCCTCCCGCATGCCCACTATACGCCCTCGCTCAAAGTCCGTCAACTGCACATACGGTTCACGTCCACGCTGTCGCGGCATGCTACCAGTGTTAAAGACTGCGATGGAGCTCCGTATGCCACGGCAAACTGGCTGACACTGACGGCGGCGGTGCACAAATGCTGCGCAGCTAGCGCCATTCGACGGCCAACACCGCGGTTCCTGGTGTGTCCGCTGTGCCGTGCGTGTGATCATTGCTTGTACAGCCCTCTCGCAGTGTCCGGAGCAAGTATGGTGGGTCTGACACACCGGTGTCAATGTGTTCTTTTTTCCTATTCCAGGAGTGTATTAACTTCATCACTTATGCTTGACAACATCTAGATTTATTTTGTGAAAACATTTAAAAATTTTTGTTTAGAATGAAATGAAGCGAAAAGCCAGTTGAAAATAACCTATAATGACAGAGCTCCAGAAGAGCTTAAAAATGTCTTTAGAAATTCATCCTCCCTTTTTAAAAAAATACAGTAACATCAACAAGAATAATCACACAGCGCCAGAATGCTTAGAATTTCATATAAAATTCTCTCTTAAAAATTTACAACAAGATCAAAATCACCAAGCACCAGAATGCTTCGGATTTGTCACGATATTTTTAAACATTACAACAAGGTCAACATCAATGAAGAGCTCCAGAAGGCTTAGATACATTCCCTTTAAAAAATTAAGGGAAGACACTTTAACAGAAAAACATCAAGACACTTTTTCAATTCTTCCAAACAATTTAAGACAGTAAATGCCCGCTTCAAAACAATGAGGTCACAATATTGGCTATCAGGAATACAATAAATGTAAACAAATGCACAGTACAGCGGCAGTCGCCGAGCCGAGAGTACACGCAGCAGAACAGCAGCAGCACTTGTCTGATAAACTGTAAGTTAATTTAGTCTTTGTTGTTTGTTCAAGAGCTTCCGCAAAGAAGTGAACTGTACGTGTACATTTTACTCTGTAGATTAGTGTTTAGAAAATTAATCGCAGTTTTGGTTTTTGCGTAAGCCTTGTGGATATTCTTGTGTAGGGCAGCTTTCTAGTGTAAACTGTCCCGCTGCCAGAAATTCCGTCGCGCCACTAAGTTTTAATTTTGTGCTAGAAGACAGCACACAGCTTGGATCAGTGCATCCTACTTTGAATACTTATCTCGTGCAGTAACTTTTCGGTGAACAGGATTACTAATTACAAGTATTTGTAAATACGTCAACTCCAGTAGAAAGATTTATTTCTGTTTAATAGCTTGCGGTCTCAGAGTACATTCAGAAATCTGCACAGAAACTTTTAGTGTTACTTTATTCTCCCTTGGTATATTTTCAAACTCCGTACCACCATTTGAGACCTTATATCTATTTTATACAGCCTACAGTATGGCTAGGGGCTGTGTTTGCTGCGAGCGGACACGAGGAGAGTTGACTGTTGTCCGTAAGCAGCTGGAAGCTGCGTTGTCTACCGTTGACAAGCTTCTAGCTAATGCTCAAAGATGCAGTGACGTCGGGGCGGCAGTGACGAGACCTGCGACACCTCTGGTGCCGCTGGAATCCCCTGGTGACCCAAACATCGCTGCGGTTTCTGATATGCAACATCTGACCTGTCCGTCCTCACTCCAAAGTGCGTGGCGCACAGTGGTGGGTTCGCGTGTCACTGGGCGGAAGGCGAAAGAGGAAGCAGGTCGTGCTGCTAGCTACCTAAATCTTAGCAACTGCTATGAGGTGCTACCCAGTGTTGATGATTGAGCCAGCAGGGGATGCCTCTCCTGTTGGGCCAGCGGTCGATTTTTCTACCCAGTCCTGACAAGTACAGATTGTATGTATGCTAGTCATTGGAAGCTACAATGTTAAGTGGGTGATGGAGCCCCTCAGGGAGGTAGCAGGCAAGGTGGGAAAGAATTCCAGTGTGCCTACGGTATTTTAGCCGAAAGGTCTTCTCCGTGATGTGGAGGAGGCCCTGCCGGAGGCTATCGAGAGCACTGGGTGCAACTGTCTGCATGAAATGGCACATTTCGGCACGAATGACGCCTGCCGCTTGTGTTCTGAGGCCATCCTCGGCTCCTTTCGGCGGATGACTGATTTGGTGAAGGCAACTAGCAACGCCCGCTACCTGTAGCATCGTACCCAGGGTTGATCGCGGTCCGCTGGATTGGAGGAGAGTGGGAGGTCTATACCACAGGCTCAAATGACTTTGCGACGGTATCGGATGCGAATATCTCGACCTCCGCTGTCGGATGAAGAACTGTAGGGTACCCATTAATAGGTCAGGCGTGTACTACACGCAGGAAACGGCAACTAGGGTAGCGGAGAGCAAAGACGGTTTGCCTGCTAAATCAGCCACAGAGACCTCAGAGAATCTTGCTCCTCGCAGATCAGAGCTAGAAAAGATTAATGTGATTTTAGCAAACTGCAAGAGCATCCAAGAAAAGGTCCCAGAATTAGTACCGCTTACTGAAGGCTATAATGCATAGTATTCGGAACAGAAAGCTAGTTGAAACCAAACGCCAATGACAACGGAATCCTAAGTTCAGATTCGAATGTTATTGTAAGGATAGGTTAGTCCTCAATGGTGGCGGCGTGTTTATTGCAATGCAAGTTCGATAAAATCTATCGATGTTATCACAGATTCCGAATAAGAATTAATTCTGGTAAAACTGAGTATCAAAGAATGGTCAAAAATGGTGATCGGATGCTTTTATAGACCACCTGGGTCAGGATCTCTAATTGTAGAGCGCTTCAGGCAGAACTTGCAGAATATCGATAGTAAGTTTCCTGATCGTACCGTTGTAACAGGGAATGACTTCAACTGTCCAGAAATAGATTTGGAGTATTACGCCATCAAAACTGGAGCCGGACACAGGGAATCGTGTGGAAGTGTTCTGGAAGTCTTGTCCGAAAATTACCTTGAGCAAATAGTTACAGAACCATCTCTTGAGGGTAGCGTCTTAGACCTCCTAGCAACTAACAGGCTGGGACTTATCGGATCAGTTAACGTAGAGGAACGTATCAGTGATCGTAAGGCTGTGACAGCATCTACGACGACAGGTCCAGAAGGAATGTTAAGAAAGGTAGGATGGTTCAAATAATTCAAATGCCTCTAAGCATATGGGACTTAACATCTGAGGTCACTAGTCCTCTAGACTTATAACTATTTAAACGTAGTTAACCTAAGGACATCATACACATCCATGCCTGTGGCATGATTCGAACCTGCGACCGTAGCAGCAGCGGGGCTCCGAACTGAAGCGCCTAGAACCGCTCGGCCACAGCGAAAGTTAGGAAGATATATTTGCTCAGCAAGGGTGGCAGGATCCAGATTTCAGAACATGTCAGCAGTCAGCATCAAACATTTGGTCATGAGCTGGCCCATGTGGCCGAGCGGTTCTAGGCGCTTCAGTTTGAAACCGCGCGACCGCTGCTGTCGCAGGTTCGAATCCTGCCTCGGGCATGGATGTGAGTGATGTCCTTAGGTTGGTTAGGTTTAAGTAGTTCTAAGTTCTAGGGGACTGATGACCTCAGATGTTAAGTCTCATAGAGCTCAGATCCATTTGAACCATATTCGGTGATGAGGACGAAGATGTGGGGAAGAAATGGAAAAAAAATTGTGACTCACGCTTTATCGCTTGATATTTATTTTATACGAGGCATGTACGTACTGTTTCCTTCTTGTACTGTTAATCAGTAATTTTATAAGAAATGTTTCCCATAATTTTTGTACTTATTTTATAGGCCAGTTTGAAAGTTTTATTTATGATGAAGACATTCATACAAGTGCCGAAACCAGGTCAAAAGACTTAATTTTTGCGACCGAGGGCTGTAATAGCTTTAATTTTGATTTGTGAACGGTCGCGGATCACGCATCCACGTTTAAAAATTTATTATTGTTCATCTATCTCAGATCCCTACCTGGTAGGACTTATAGAGGAGATAGAGAAGATCCAACAAAGAGCGGCGCGGTTCGTCACGGGATCGTTTAGTTGGCGAGAAAGCGTTTCGGAGATGCTAAACAAATTCCATTGGCAGATGTTACAAGAGAGCCGTTGTGCATCACGGAGAGATTTACTATTGACATTTCAGGACAGCACTTTTAAGGAGGAGTCGGACAACATTTTACTTCCCCCCACAAACATCTCGCGTGTTGACCACGAGGAGAAAATTCGAGAAATAGGAGCCAACACAGAGGCTTACCAACAATCATTCTTTCCACGCACTATTCGCGATTGGACCAGGGTTGGAGGGAACAGTTAGTTGTACCGAAAGCACCCTCGGTCACACACCATTAGGTGGCTTGCGGAGTATGATATATACAGGGATATTACAAATGATTGAAGCGATTTCATAAATTCACTGTAGCTCCATTCATTGACATATGGTCACGACACACTACAGATACGTAGAAAAACTCATAGAGTTTTGTTCGGCTGAAGCCGCATTTCAGGTTTCTGCCGCCAGAGCGCTCGAGAGCGCAGTGAGACAAAATAGCGACAGGAGCCGAGAAAGCGTATGTCGTGCTTGAAATGCACTCACATCAGACAGTCATAACAGTGCAACGATACTTCAGGACGAAGTTCAACAAAGATCCACCAACTGCTAACTCCATTCGGCGATGGTATGCGCAGTTTAAAGCTTCTGGATGCCTCTGTAAGGGGAAATCAACGGGTCGGCCTGCAGTGAGCGAAGAAACGGTTGAACGCGTGCGGGCAAGTTTCACGCGTAGCCCGCGGAAAATTGGCTCATGCCACAACTGGAGATCGACAGCGCCGACTTCATCTTTCGACAGGATGGTGCCCCACCGCACTTCCATCATGATGTTCGGCATTTCTTAAACAGGAGATTGGAAAACCGATGGATAGGTCGTGGTGGAGATCGTGATCAGCAATTCGTGTCACGGTCTCCACGCTCTCCCGACTTAACCCCATGCGATTTCTTTCTGTGGGGTTAGGTGAAAGATTCAGTGTTTAAACCTCCTCTACCAAGAAAAGTGCCAGAACTGCGAGCTCGCATCAACGATGCTTTCGAACTCATTGATGGGGACACGCTGCGCCGAGTGTGGGAGGAACTTGATTATCGGCTTGATGTCTGCCGAATCACTAAAGGGACACATATCGAATATTTGTGAATGCCTAAAAAAACTTTTTGAGTTTTTGTATGTGTGTGCAATGCATTGTGAAAATATCTCAAATAATAAAGTTATTGTGGAGCTGTGAAATCGCTTCAATCATTTGTAATAACCCTGTATATATATATCATTGCTGCCATTTATATGTGAGTGTGTGTGTGTGTGTGTGTGTTGGTAACTAAACTAGCAATAGAGTTTAACTTGGTGAAATTTAGTAACTGTCTGATGGCTTGAAACCTTCCAGTTTGCAAAATTTAGAAGCTTGATTCCAGGAAGGGTAGGCGGCTAACGGCAGATTTAAAGCTGCACCCGGTTCCTGTCCCGTCGTCTTGTCAGCCGACTGCTGAAGCGAACCGGAACAGTTTGTCGGCCGGTCTGACAACGAGGACGGCCGGCCGGGGTGGTCTAGTAGTTCTAGGCGCGCAGTCCGGAACCGCGGGACTGCTACGGTCGCAGGTTCGAATCCTGCCTCGGGCATGGATGTGTGTGACGTCCTTAGGTTAGTTAGGTTTAAGTAGTTCTAAGTTCTAGGGGACTGATGACCTCAGAAGTTAAGTCCCATAGTGCTCAGAGCCATTTGAACCATTTTGACAACGAGGAGCTGCATCAGCATGTAAAACTGACAACCTGATATTAGTGTCACATTTACTTTGACACTAACCACATAAAACACAAGAATAATTCGCTACTTGAACCTTCTGCGAATTTGTTCCCCCTTTTTTTTAATGAGAAACACTTGAATAAGTTTATAACGCTTAAGCCCAACAAATAATCGACTTTCGCTAAAGTAAAACTATTACTTTTCCCAGATATATATATATATATATATATATATATATATATATATATATATATATATATATATATATATATATATATATATATACAGGGTGGTACACTGATCGCGACCGGGCCATATATCGCACGAAATAAGCATCAAACGAAAAAACTACAAACAACGAAACTCCTCTAGCTTGAAGGGGGAAACCAGATGGCGCTATGGTTAGCACGCTAGATGGCGCTGCCATAGGTCAAACGGATATCAACTGAGTTTTTTTTAAAATACGAACGCCCATTTTTATTACATATTCGTGTAGCACGCAAGGAAATATGAATGTTTTAGTTGAACCACTTTTTTCGCTTTATGATAGATGGCGCTGTAATAGTCACAAACGTGTAAGTACGTGGTATCACGTAACATTACGCAAGTGCAGACGCTATTTGCTTCGTGATACATTACCAGTATTAAAACAGACCGTATACCAATTGTGGAAAAGGTCGATATCGTGTTGATGTATGGCTATTGTGATCAAAATGCCCAACATGTATGTGCTATGTATGCTGCTCGGTATCCTGGACGACATCATCCGGACCGTTTGCTGGATAGTTACATTATTTAAGGAAACAGGAAGTGTTCAGCGACATGTGATACGTCATCCACGACCTGCAACAAATGATGATGCCCAAGTAGATGTTTTAGCTGCTGCCGCGGCTAACCCGCACATCAGTAGCAGACAAATAGCGCGAGAATCGAGAATGTCAGAAACGTCGGTGCTGAGAACGCTACATGAACATCGATTCCACCCATACCTTATTTCTATGCATCATGTCAAACGTCCCATTAGAAAAATTATTGAATTACTGTGCAGATAAATCTCTTATATTATTTTATTTTCAAACATCTGAGTGAAACTGAACGTACTCAGACATTACTCTCTTTACTTATTCTGATGAACACTAAACTGACCCACAATATTTTTAGCTCAACCCACTCTGAGTTTTAATAATCCCTACAAAAGAATGGCCCTGGCTAACATTAACCTATACCTTTCACAAATCACTTACCTCACAAAAATCTTCGTTACTCGAACTACTGCAACACAGCGAGCGGCACTTGTGCCAGCTAAATTAAAGATTCAAACTACTGAAGTCACTAACTACTGATAGGCATAGTTAGCAAATGAAAGATTTTGATAGAGAACAAACAATGTATTTACCTTAATAGTGTTCAAAAGTCGTAATATGTATAGCAGTTCATGACATCCATTCTTACAAATGTACTGTTTCTGATGGACACACGTCCAGATCATCCGCTCACAAAAATCCGCCATCTCACTTCCCCACATCCACCACTGCTGGCGGCTCACCTCTAACTGCACAACGCTATGCGCTGTTCACATCCAGTTGCCCAACACTGCAATGGCTGACAACAATGCAAACTAGCCACAGACTGCACACTGCACAGCCAGTGATTTTCATACAGAGCGCTACGTGGCGTTACCAATAAGAAACCGTAAGCAGCCTACTAACATAGCCCCCATGCTCCCCACCAAAAGTTTTACAAATTGTTTTGGGCAGTGGCCAATAGAGATTTGAAAAAAAAAATTTATAATCATAATTACAATAACAAAGAAATCAAATGCACACTCTTATTGATACAATGTTGGTCAAAATCTAAAATTTTCTCACAGTTCATAAAGACAGCCCTGATCATTCATCACAGTAAAATTGCAGTGTTTTTCTCAAAATTTGAGCAGTAAAAGGAAATGCACACGGAAGTAGTGGAGTTCCATGATGAAGAAGTAGTGTTGTCCTTCCAACGGAAGGACAGTGCTGACTCTTAACATGCAGGCAGGTAACGGGCCACAACAGAGCAAACCCACCGCAGAGTCCGTCGAAGTTTTGAAGAATATTGGTAGGTCAGTCATTACAGAGTAGACCCACTGTAGTCCTGGTAGAGATTGCGGTATTGGTGGGCCACCAGAGGTGCAGACCCAGTGCAGTCCTTGTAGGAATAATGGTATTGGTGGGCCATCAAAGATAGACCCACTGTAGTCCTTGTAGAGACGGCCAGCAGCCATCTGTTGCGACTGTGCAGGTGCACAATCACCATCGAAGAGTCTTGCAGAGAATATAGCAAGTCCATAAACCACCACTTGTGCACTCCCAAAAAAAAATTTTTTTTTGAAACGTCCTTAGAACAAACGATGCTGTTAACCAGTCCCTTGCTGAATTACCAGCACACGTGCGAGCATATACAGTTCCAACTTCTCACATAATGTGCATATATTATGACCAACAGAAAAGTGTGCAGTGAAATGAATGCTTACATGTTACTTAATTCGATGAACTGGTCTCAATTACAATTTTATAACATGAGAATACAATGACAAAGGTACAAAATACATCATTAACGAACATAACAATACAGATAACATTTGTAGTAATAGGGGCTTTACAAAGGAATAGAAATAAACATGTACATCAGTGTTACAAGAATTATGACATAAGTACATACATAAAAGATCAGAATAACTTTTGAAACATCAACTTCACACATGAGCATTAAAACAAAACAATAAATAATGTCTAAACATCTTTGAAAAGTAAATAACATATCATCAGAAAAATTCTACAATGTAAATCTATTTAGCTAAACACATAAAGACAGGAAAAACACAAATTCACATAGCGTAATAACACAAAGGTACAGGACAGGGTTTGTTTTCAGTGTGACATTTGGTACTGCCATCCAACCCAAAACTTCATTCCGAGGATCTTTCCTCTTATTTCAACATTTGTTTCCACCAAACAAAATCCTATCCAAGCATGCTTTCTGTATTCGGTTCACTTCCTCTTTCAAAACTAGGTTTTTCCACTGTACACCACTTTTTTGGCCAAACCATTTTCTTATGGCTTCTCAATGCATTTCTTCCAATTCATCATAGTTAGTTTCTTATATAGTCTACCACCTCTTAAGCTAACTTAAATCTACTGAGCTGAGATATATCTACCAAGGGACGAGGCACTGCAGCAGCACATAAAAAATTAACACAAACAGCAATGACAAAAAAATGGAAATTGGCAAAGCAAGCAGCAGTATATATAAATTAGCAAAGCAATTGCAATATTACAACTAATATAAGGCAATGTGCAGCAAACAAGAAAAATAAATCCATAGTAAAACTGGATTAACAGAGTAATACAAAGTCAAATTCAATAACACTATGCCTGGCAAACAGAAGCAGCAAATGCTATAACTTATACCTAAACATGACAAAGCTCAAGCAGAAAAAATATTACACTAAAGACAAGAATGCAGATATGGGAAATGTATGTTCACATCTTAATGTCTATTTAATTAAAGTGGTGCACCACAACTTATTCTACAAAATAAATTACCAAGTACTTGAAAAGAAAATTATATATGCAGTTCCTGTGAAGGGAAATGTCTTTTTGTGCTCCCTCATTTTTTTTGAAAGTATATCATAAAATAATTATTTACTGGATCTGTAGACAGAAAATATTTATATTAGTTCATCTATTAAATTTTATTTTAACCAATGCTGCAGTGGAGCTAGAAACTAGATATTAAACAAATTGAGAAATCTCTCAACTAGAAAGACAATAGATGTAAAAATGTTTCTCATCATTTCATTAGGCATTTTAGTAAATATCATAAATTAAGAACTCCACAGTGTAATAATATGTTTTCAAGTTTGAGCATGTCGTATTTGCGATGCTTTCTACAAAGGAACGTCAATAGCGAGGATAATGGCCTCCTTTTTTCTCCACCTGCACCTCTGAAAGGCACACACTAACGGCTTTTTTTTCAGGTAACTGTCGCTCAGCTGGGTCGCCACAGCACATTACGTCAAGGTCATCCACCTTCTTTACTGAAATATTTACAGGAGCAGTTTCCATTACAGTGACAGTCTCATATAAAATAAAAAAATTCAAAGGTTAGAAATTCACATTAGAAGTGTGTAGAAACAAAATCTCATATATAACAGTGTCCAAAAAGTTTTGTCAGCATTGTGGTAACTTACATTCACGTATGTACACACATTTCATAACTCTTAAAGTACGATTCTTGGTTTCTAACATACTTTTCACAAATCAGAGTCCCTAACCACTACTAATTATTCCTTACCTTATTACACATATACATATTTGTCAACACTTCTTCAATATTTCATCATAATAAAATATGTAGCATAATCAGATTCCTCATATAGCATCAGCTTATTGATCATAAACATACCTCAACAGCATAATACACATCGTTATCGTAATAATAACATCATAACAGATCAATCACATCTCAAAATCGTCGCAGCTTCTTTCAATAATTTCAAGACCTTCAATAAAGTCATCTACCTCAAACCTACTTTAAAAATCGTGATCCCATACCAAATACATCATTCAAAGCTCTCATAGTATCATAATGATTCCGAAAAAATATGAACAGTTCACAAAGTACAGACAAAATACAGTTTCATAAGTGCGAACTTATCCAACTGTGTAATTACGTAAACACCTGTCGCTGATGTAGTAAAAAAAATGTTTCTTTCTCTGTTAAATAATCAGATAGCTGTGTAATTCTGTGTTAGAGGAATATGGTACCGATGTGTAAAGTTGTATAAGCAAATACCATATTAGCTAGGGCTCCTTGTGTTTGCCAGACACATGGTACACAATGTAGGCGTGTACCCCCTGAGGATTAATGTAATTATACCCACAGGTGTTACAGATTACAGCAATGGAATGAAATGTATCACGGAAAACTTTCTTTGTAATTCAAAAATCTTTAAAAATAAATGTTTTAAGTACAATATTAAGTACTCAAATGCTTGTCCTGTAGCGCTAAATGCGTGTCTTGCTGTAAGATAATTCTGTGGAAGTATCGTAGTTATCGTCCTCTGTAAGCTAAGTTCTGCTGAAGTCCATGTACTCACCTCATCAAAAACAAAAGTGAAATGCTTTGCGTATTGATATCGTAGTTTTACTGCTCAAACTTTGAGAATAACACTGCAATTTTACTGTGATGAATGATCAGGACTGTCTTTATGGACTGTAGAGAAAATTTTAGCTTTTGACCAACATTGTATAAATAAGGGTGTGCATTTGATTTCTTTGTTATTGTAATTATGATTATAAAAAAAATTTCAAATCTGTATTGGCCACTGCCCAAAACAATTTGTAAAATTTTTTGTGGGGAGCATGGGGGCTATGTAAGTAGGCTGTTTAGTTTTTCTTACTGGTAACGCCACGTAGCGCTCTGTATAAAAATCACTGGCTGTGCTATGTGCAGTCTGTGGCTAGTTTGCATTGTTGTCTGCCATTGTAGTATTGGGCAGCTGGATGTGAACAGCGCACAGCGTTGTGCAGTTGGAGGTGAGCTGCCAGCAGTGGTGGATGTGGGGAAGTGAGATGGCGGATTTTTGAGAGCGGATGGTCTGGACGTGTGGCCATCAAAAACAGTACATTTGTAAGAATGGATGTCATGAACTGCTATATATATTATGACTTTTGAACACTATTAAGGTAAATACATTGTTTGTTCTCTATCAAAATGTTTCATTTGCTAACTATCCCTATCAGTAGTTAGTGACTTCAGTAGTTTGAATCTTTTATTTAGCTGCCAGTAGTGCCGCTCGCTGTATTTCAGTAGTTCGAGTAACTAAGATTTTTGTGAGGTAAGTGATTTGTGAAAGGTGTAGGTTAATGTTAGTCAGGGCCATTCTTTTGTAGGGATTATTGAAAGTCAGATTGCGTTGCGCTAAAAAGATATTGTGTGTCAGTTTAGTGTTGATCAGAATCGGTAAAGAGCGAAATGTCTGAGTACGTTCAGTTTTGCTCGGCTGTTTGAAAATTAAATAATGCAAGAGATTTATCAGCACAGTAATTCAATAATTTTTCTAAGGGGACGTTTCACATGAATAGCATGGCGACGACTTTAAACGTCGTGTACAGTTCTGCCGCTGGGCACAAGAGAAATTACGGGACGATGACAGATTTCTTGCACGCGTTCTATTTAACGACGAAGCGTCCTTCACCAACAGCGGTAACGTAAACCTACATAATATGCACTATTGGGCAACGGAAAATCCACGATCGGTGCGACAAGTGGAACATCAGCGACCTTGGCGGGTTAATGTATGGTGCGTCATTGTGGGAGGATGGATAATTGGCCCCCATTTTATCGATGGCAATCTAAATGGTGCAATGTATGCTGATTTCCTACATAATGTTCTACCGATGTTATTACAAGATATATCACTGCATGACAGAATGGCTACGTAGTTCCAACATGATGGAAGTCCGGCACATAGCTAGCGTGCTGTAGAAGTGGTACTGAATAGCATATTTCATGACAGGTGGACTGGTCGTCGAAGCAGCGTCCCATGGCAGCACGTTCACCGGATCTGGCGTCCCGGGATTTCTTTCTGTGGGGAAAGTTGACGGATATTTGCTATCGTGATCCACCGACAACGCCTGATAACATGCGTCAGCGCATTGTCAATGCATGTGCGAACATTATGGAAGGCGAACTATTCACTGTTGAGAGGAATGTCGTTACACGTATTGCAAATTGCATTCAGGTTGACGGACATCATCTTCAGCATTTATTGCATTAATGTGGTATTTACAGGTAACCAGGCTGTATCAGCATGCGTTCTCAGAAATGATAAGTTCACAAAGGTACATGTATCAAATTGGAACAACCGAAATAAAATCTTCAAACGTACCTACGTTTTGTATTTTAATTTAGAAAACCTACCTGTTACCAACTGTTCGTCTAATATTGTGAAACATATGATTGTGACTATTACAGCGCCGTCTATCACAAAGCGAAAAAAGTGGTCCAACTGAAACATTCCTATTTCTTTGCGTACTACACGAATATGTAATAAAAACGGGGGTTCCTATTTTAAAAAACGCAGTTGACATCCGTTTGACCTATGGCAGCTCCATCTAGCGAGCCAACCATAGCGCCATCTGGTTTCCCCCTTCAAGCTGTACAAGTTTTGTTCTTTGTAGTTTTTCCGTTTGACGCATATTTCGTGAGATATTTGGCCCCGTCGCGATCAATGAACCACCCTGTGTATATATATGTCTAAAAGTTTGTAGGTTTACAAACATTTAGACAAGAAGATAATAGTTGAGCGCAAGTGCCAAGGTAATTACGACATGTCGTCTCCACAAATCCAGTATTAGGACAGTGTTAACACTGACTGGCCTTAAAAAAATTTCACTAGACACAATATTGCACCTTACCAAAATAGGGCATTCATCAACAGTCCACAGGGTCATATATACGACAGGCATCTCCCTGTGCAGCTACGGCTAACGCACACCACACTAGATGGCCAATGTAATTCTGAAAAATAATTTAAAGAAAAGAATTTAATAACTCGACACAATAATTGCTCCATCTACTCGTATACCAGCAGGGCCTGTATTAGTTGGACCCCTTCACAGATCCATAAAAAAATGCCACAAGTAACTCAAGCAATACTAAAACGAGTCACTCTGCAGCAGCAGGGACGAAATGCAAGTACTCTGGGGCACACAGAACCCAGAAGTGGCGAAAAGACCAAATACACGTCGTCTGTTGAGACTATCGAACGACCAACCAACGACCGTACTCGATGAAATTACAGGCAAAGGAAAAGACTGCAAGTGAATCACCATCTGACAGAATGTTACCTATGGGTCACTTCGACTGATGGCAACACAATGGGTGACTGTGGCAAATCACTTTCGCTGGAAAACCAATATCTATCAGCCTCTCACGGAACAGAACCTTGGTCAGTTCCCGCAATATCGGCCAACCGTCGTCCCGACCGCTTCTGTCCAAACGAGACTTGCACGCCGCTAAAATTTGACCTACCGACCGCGGCGCAGTTATAGCACCACCGAACATCCTGAGGAGAAATCAAGCAGAAGAGGTCGCTCGAAAGAAAAATCGATACGAGCAGACATGTCTCACTATCAGCCGATTCTTTTTTACTCAAGCTCAGAATTTCTTTCTTCCCCAATTTTACTGAGTACCTCCTCATTAGTTACGTGATCTGCACATCATTTGAGCCACGTAATCCTCAGGAAAGGGTGCCTCAGATGTTCCAGGAAGTGAAGACTGGCACGGGGAGTGCTCCGTATTGACCTCTTGATGAATGAAATGCCGTTGCATTTGGCAAATGGCCCAGGCAGTCTACTCAGGTTGAACTGACTCCTCAGGGCTAAAGCAATGTCCTTGGTACAGCCCCAGGCCTGAGGGTACAGCCTGTCCTGCTTTCTGTCACGTAGCTGACATAAGAAAGAAGTCCATGTGGCCTCTGACCTCCGACAGCGCTTAGGTTGCTGTCTCTTAAGCGAGTGACGCATGGCAGCCTTACGTGGCTCCTCTGCTAGGAAGCCGGCTGCCCATGTAACTTGTATGTAACGTGTATTGCTGGCAGAGTAGGCATAAGACCTCTATACAGTGAGCATAAGTGGTGTTGTGTGCCCTCTGGGATGGAAGTAATGTTGTAAAATGTGTTTCTGAGATCAGTATTTGGTGACTATAACTGACGAACACAGTCGTTCTTCCGGTACCGTAAGTCTGCATGAAACGAAAGTGTGTTCATGTGACTCAATGTGGAACTCACATTACGGATCTACTATGCAGCGGATGCCTATAAGCGAGTGAGCACATGTCCCGTATACAAAGCAGTTATGCCACCTCATTGATACCGTAATGCTTTACTGAATGAAACGCACTGAATGACCCGTAAACGAAGCATATAAATAACATCTGTTTCCAAGAAAATATGAGTGTTGTGTTTTTTGAGATATTTCCCTTTAAATATATTGAACTGTACTCTTATCGTTATTGTGGTAACTATGGACGGAGATTGTCAGTAGCCATTAGGTTTGAGTGAGTTGGACTGTTAAAAAGCAATCCATACCTGCGGTCTAATCTCGGAACGTTTCCTGAAAGCATTTAGAAGGCTAAAGGGGTTTTAGTTATCGACGTTGGAGTTGTGAGAATTTCAGTACAATTTCGTTAGTCAATACAAGACAGGGCGACATGTATTTAGAATGCAGAGCTGAGAAGTAACCCAGGTCCATAAGTCAACGCTTCGAACTAAGTCTAAGAATCTGTACATCAGGTAACTTTTTATAGCGCACCCCATATTGCAGGTTCAGGTGAGAGCGTAGTTCTAATTTTCATCTGCTATTGGACAGTAGCGGATAGGACTAAACAGAAAGAACTATAATAGAGTTAAGAATTTAGACCACCAGAGTCTAATAGTGCACAGACATTCAAGAAACAGGTCAATGTTTTTGTGAATTGTTCTGTTTATTTCTTAAAGGCCTTTTGTTTATTTCTGTTTATACAGTTTTGTACATGCTTTTAGTAGTGTGAATGATGCGTGAATGTGGTCTAAAGCAAACATGTAGATCATCGCTCTACTGATGAACACTGTACGAACTAGTGTGAGTAAGTTTTAAGACAGTGAGAATGTAGACGTCAGGGGAATTTGTATCATAATATGCTAAGTAAATTTACGGTAAAAGGAAAACTAATTCGAAAAGACATGAAAATAGTTAACAATGGAATGTATAAACAAAATATCATGAAATATTTATTTGGGGAAAAAGTACAGTTCGAAAGTGTGTTGTTTGTTGATTGGTTAGTCATGAAAAGCGCGGACTAACGCGGGAGAACAATGTTTTTCTACTGGCCTTCAAGAAGACTGACCAATCAGAACGGAATATTCTTCACGCGTCTTTTCTCTTGGAGATATAGAATGCTTACAGCAGTCTAAGGGGTTCCGAGCCCAGTCTTTCAGTGGTACGGTCGTGTATACTACGAGAACCGAAGGAAGTAATAATTTGCCGGTTTTAGTTGTGCTACATGTTTCAGAAGCGTTTTATAGGCATATTTATTTCGGTGTGTTTCTTAGAAAGTACGGATTTTTAAGCAAGTTTAATATAGCAAGTTTAATGTAAGAAAGTGCATGAGAAAGACAGTTATTCCGCGTGGCATATTGAGCAGATCTGTGACTAAAAACTTGGGTGCATTATACCCCGATCTCCAGCAACGAGATCACAGATGGTTGCATGTAATGGACGAACGTAACCGCGCCGCCGCAGCGGCCACTGGTATGTTTTTGCGCAACGTCAAGAAAGCTCCAAGACATGGACGAAAGGAAAGTGTTAACGTGTCTCTTCTTCAATCTGTCGCTACATTTAACCATTTTTAATATTTTAGGTTCGTTTCGCTCCTCTTCCACTCCTTCTCTTCCCTGCAACCTATCTTTCAATGACCCTCCGTTGCTGGCAAATTCTTCACAGTGTATGTCACAGGCAAGATTTTTATCTATTTCTTATCATTTACACTATTTTTCTTTCCTTTCCTATCCTATTCTTAGAAGTATTTGTTCGATCGTCGGTCACCCCATTTCATTCTTACAATTTTTCTCCACGACTACAGTATAACATTCGCCAAGTATTTTTTCTCCGGCTTGCTGACAGTAATTTATTGGCTGTTGTATAATATTACATTTCAGACGAAACACTTGGTCAATGCCTTTTTTCACTCTATCGCTGTCGTATAACACATTTAATACATCGTTTATTTTTCAGTCCTAGCTTTTTTTACAGTATGAGCAGTTTCGATCGCTCTAAATCATCTTTAGTTACACACAAAAAAAAAACAATGAAACTAAATATGTGCTGTTTAATATCTTTTACAGTTCACACATTCATTGTTCCATACTATTAATTCACAATTTTAGCGAGTGACTCTCTCCCTTCACGCAAGTTACTATAACGTTTTACCGAATGTAAGTTCGTTAAGCCCATCCCTTCCAGTGCTCCACACTGTGCACCGCTACCGCCCCGGTCCAGATCCCGTCTCAAGTACCGCCTAACTTTACTGATATTTACGCCCAGCAAGAGCGTGAATATATCACTTATTTGGCGGAGCGGACAGAACAAAGAATAAGGATAATATGGGGCGCAGTAATCTATACTTTCATGAAATAGCTATCCGAACTCTGATTATATAACAGCGCACGACTCAGCGACTTGTAAATATAGGATTGAGTGAGGCACTTTCAGAATTTGTTAAAACTGATGTCTACGTGACGCATTCATACTGACAAATAAACGTGAACATAATCTCAGGGATTCTATTTCGTGATATCACATTAAAATATTACTGCAGGGTATCTTTACTGAACTGAAATTTAATTAAAAGAAACCTTGTAATGAAAGAAAGTATTTCCCTTTTTTAAACGTAATAATCTTCGTCTTGCCGAGAAACGACCAATATCTAAACTCTACTGAATGTTCTTAGTTTTTACCTTAATACCACATAAATTCATATATTCACTTTCTTTTCCTTAATAATTACGGTGCGAGTCTTTTAAAGCGTCTGTTGATGACAAAAAGCAATGAAATTATGATGAAATTATTCCTACTCAAGATGTCTGCCTAGAATGCTTGATTGTTCGACCGTTCTTTATCCCGCCTGCTGAAAACCTTACAAATAATATTTTTACTTATGCATGAAGGTCACTAGGCATATGAAAGAAAAAGTGCACGATCAGCATGAATTATCATACATTACTTAAAATGTACAACTTAAAATACGAAATGGCTGCCGTAGCGTGCATTAACTTCGAGACTACAACAGAGCGGGAGTAATGACGCTGGTCTTTTTAGTTTCTTTCCGTCAGCGAGTAAAAGAACAATTAATTACCACAAAGATCCTATACAGTTATCTTATAGAGTCTGCTTGTACCAATATTATTTCATTTCATTACAAATCACCGTTATGACAGGTAACTGCACGTGTATTTTCATTTTACTTTGTTTTGTGTCTGACTTGTCGTCGCACGATTAAATGTTTTGTGCCATGTATCGGTACAAGGGCCCTCTGGTATGAATGGGCCATAAACATTTGTTACTTCTCATACGTATGTTTTTTAGACACACGTCATTTTACGCATCATTTGTTTTCTACACATATGCGTGTATATACAGTATATATCACTTTACAGTGGTTGATAATTTACATTCATTTTGTTACAAAGTACGTTTTCCTTATTTACTATGTTTCATCTATTTCGACTATGGGTACTGTTCTAATTTTCGCCCTTATACTACACAATGGGTGCCAACATCTTGGTATGATTGAACAATCCCGGTAAACAATTACTCCCCTATTTACGTTACGGGTGACGGGATAAATTTTGGTTAAAGAAAACCCGCTCGGAGTCTTCAAACCGTTGACAAACCCGGTACTATCAAGTACTGATCATGAATGATGTTATCATTATATTACATTGATCTGTAGACGATCATTTTTAAAGGAAACAGTTTTACACAATATTTACGAGTTTTATATCTGATTCATTTTATCGGACTTACAATATGAAAATATGCAATAGACAGTTAATGTTACTAAGTTCGTTCAATTTTATAATGCACCAACTTTCAATGTACCTCCATGTTACATACGTAAGATGGTTTTTACGAGGTACAGCACAAAAACCTTCTCATTCATGTCTCTCGTAGTCAGTATTGCAAGCTATATCAATAATTGGGAGTTACAGAATTATACATAACTTTTCTAAGAATGTCTGACCATGCTCTCGTGGTTGGCTTTGGTGTTCGGTGCCGCTAGAATGCTGGGCAAACGATCGGGAATTCGGCTCCTGCAGTAGGTCGTTGAATGCCGGACAGCTGCGCATCGTTGTCGTAGTAGCGGGTTCCGCCCACCGCGCGATGATCAGCTGTTGGACGGCAGGCCGGCTCCGTCATCGCGCCATCCCGAAGCAAGCAGGAAACCGGTCTATCGGGCATCAGCTTTCTAATCATGAAGATCTATATGCTCACATAAGCTGAAGAGATGTTTTGATTAATTAATAATCACTCCTCAGACACACGTGTCACTGTCTTGTTGTTTGTGTATGTACTTTGTTTTGATCATCACTAGTCCAGCACTTTGCAACATTTAGGCTTAGGTCTCTACTATCTCACTAGTTAATAAAATGCACAGCTCACAGCTTGTCAACACGCACTGCATTTTCACTTCCTAGAGCGTTCATATAGCCGTCGTGCTCATTGAGATTTTTGTTGTTGTTGTATGTTGGTCCACCTGTCACTTCAAGCGTCCACATGTCCCGTGTTTTCACGTTACTCACTGTCATGCAGATTCCGCAGTTTGACAGTAGATCTAACACTTTTATGCATGTGATATTTCTACAGTTTTGTACATTGCATATAACTATTTAGTACGTAAAACTTCACATTAATCCGTAGACATTTTCACACGCTACGGACTTTGGCCAATAATTTATATATTATACACAGGTTCACAATCTTTTCTGTGTATCATAGTTATTCCTTGCTGTAGTTGCGCTTACTGCTTTTTCCATCTACACAGTTCGTGCATTTGTCTTTTGTTTTTTAAAGGTTTTGAACTTTCACTGTCGCTCCTTTAGCGTCCATATTGTTCGACACTTAAAATGCACTTTTCGCACACAGTTTGTACATTTCACATGTGAAGACTGCATTATAAGCACTTTCACTTTTACATTATGTAGCACACGTTGTACATATTTTACAATAAAAGTCTTTATCTTTAAATGCGAACATTTTAGGTTAGGCTTTACCGTGACTGTTATTGAAATTAAATGAAACGAGTTTACAGTTACCAGTCACTGTTTATTTATCTCCACGACGCGTTTCAAAGGTTTAAACCTCCACATGAGGTGGATTTACATTTGTTAATATGACATTTGTGTGCGTGTTGTATTACGATGTTTTGGAGAAACTTGTGGCGCTGTCTCCTGTGGTCACAGGTTCCTTCCACTGTCGTACCACATCACATCACCATATTTGTTTATACAATGTGACAGTGTACATGTGACGTGTCACGACAGCTAAAGAAACCGGTGACCACCGGAGACAGTGCCACAATTTCCTCCAAAACATCGTAACACAACATGCACACACATGTCATATTAACAAACGTAAATCCACCTGATGATGGAGGTTTAAACCTTTCAAACGCGTCGTGGAGATAAATAAACAGAGAGTGGTAACAGTAAACTTGTTGTTTCGTTTAAAAGTCTTTATATTTCGGTAGGATTCATGTAGCCAGTGTCCTCTCATGCAGAAAGTTCGACCAATTGGTCACCTGGACTATTCAGTTCAGTATATTTAACCATCATAGTTGCTCTCAACACTGATTCATCCTCTAGTGTTTATAATGTTTTCTGACAACATAATACGAGCACATTACTCCCAAGTATCTAACGTATGAAGGATTTATACCTTCCACCGTGATAGAAATTTAATTTCAATACTTCTGTTTGACAATTCCATCAATATGATTATTCTAAAATTCTTTGATATTGGTCTATGATGTACAGGCGCACATTAGTCACCTAGGGACCATGCAAATTGCCTACATTTCCCTACTCACATTGTGATTTTATGAAATTTCCACCAATTAAGTGCTCTGTCCTGTGCTATATGGCGACAATGAATGTTCCATTATCTGCCATTTAAGCATTTGTTGAATCTCTTTAGCTACAGCGTGCTTTTTAGCCCATGGCAAGGAATACGTGGCGCGGCAAAACGTATCGTGTGGTTTAATTCGCATGTCGTAAGTGTATCCATTTATTATGCAAGATTTTCCGGAGAATACCTTACTATACTTGCTTAGCAGGTGAGTCAGTTCATTCTTTTGGTTATGGTCGAGGTAACTCGATTCCGGCACCTTTACTTCAATACCTTGTCTTATTTCTATTGTTTCAGATTCAGTATCATGGACCATCACACTGTAAATCCCCCTCTGGCAGTCATTTTCTTATTCCAGTACCTTTTGGTCAAAGACATGCACCTGAACCTGCCTACAGTAATTCTTATATGTGGCAGCAGTCTTTATCAGTGCTAGTTCAATAATCTTATGAGGTTTTTCAAGGTGCATGTCGCACGAGAGAGGTCTATCTTTGTGTTCCTCTCGCCCAACGTATCCAAATCCAGGATACACGATATCGCTAAGTTCGGAACGACCAAGAATGAGCATTTCGTCGCTTCTTTTTAAATGTCTAGGACGGCCTGTACCTAATTTTTAGTGATCTACACCCGGCCACGTATAGCTCCTACAATTTTAAAGTTTTGCACTGGTAAAACTGGCAGTCTCGTAAACTGATCTACGCATTTATAAAATTCATAATCCATAACTGAAGCACTTGGTCTTGAATCAATAATGACAGTTACGGGTATTTCCTTTACCTGAGCCTTGAAATCAGCTTGTACTAATTCAACCTTTTGTTGCTGTGCCTGTCTCGGCTCAGCAATTAATTTCTCCCTGAGGTTTTCACCTTCATTATATCTTAACATGAATATTTGCACGCTTTGCCTGCCTTCGCCCTGTGCCATACCTACCCTATGTGGAAGGCTTACATAGGTAGGTTGGAGTTTACCGCCCCCAAACATCCGGGTTGCGGCTCCTCAACTACTTACACAATAAGTACTGTTTGATTATGTTTCTGTTGTTGCTGTTTAGGGGCAAATTGCTGTTGTGGTGTTAAATGCTGCTGTGTAGTAGGCGGCGGCATTGGTATAACATTTATGTTATTCACTGGCACGTTCCGGTCGTCGGAAGCGTGCTGTATCTGTCACTTTGTAGGGCCAGATTTGTGCCACTGCTCATTTGCAGTTCGCATATTCTTGTTAGCGAAGAAATTGTTAAAACTTCCCTCGTTCCTCCGTTTCCTATTAAAAATTGTCTGCCCGTCGTCGGTTGCGTGGCCGAGGGTGTGCTATCACGGCATCGGAAGGCGAATCTTCGCATTGGGTGGAAGTGCGCCCATATCTTCTTGCTTCGGTGGTGTTTCTACCAGTCCCCTCTTTCGCTTCTTCTCCATCTCCCAGCCCAACTCCACTTAGCAATATTCTTCTTTTCAGCGTTGTCAGTGGCAGACAAAATTTTCAATGCAACCCAATGACAGATCGCCGTTTCATCGCCACACATCTCCGAACAGGGTGGAAATTTTCTGTCTGGCGTGGGCTGTCGTGTGCCTCGTGAATTGGCATCTTTCTCACTACTTCACATTGTTAAGAAGTTTTCCTCCATTCCGAGGCTGCTGGGAGAGCAGCTACACGACACTTCATTGTAATCGCTCTCTCTCTGCGTGAGCCCCGGACAGACTCATGTTGGGCTCCGTCTCAGTATCTGCCGGCGTCCGTCATTTACAAGGAATTTCCTCACTGTCGAGGAAAACATCTTCTTAAGAATGCTAGCTTCTTCCACACGCCTACCTGCACCGATTCCCCACGCTTTTTGTACGCTGCTCCCTGTGCCCGCAGGGTGCTGGAATATCCGGCACATCACTGGTTTCTAAGGAAGGTAAAATAACTGCAGCAAAGCCAGAAGAATTCAGATGCTTTCCCACGTACATTCTTGGCGTTCCGTCCTAATGGCTGTAGATGTCCACGGCACGCCACGCTTCTCGTTGTTAGACAGGCCCTTCGCATCGTGTTCGTCCTTGAGCGAGGCTCGGACGTCGGACCGGCCTCCCACTGTGTGCCTGCAGAATGACTGCACCCGGGGGCTCCCCCAGTGAGTCCGGCCCCTTCCTCCACCGCGGCCGCTGGCGGCGACTTGCCGAAAGTGGCTGCGGTATTACACTATGGTAGTCATAAATTGTTCGAGGTCCGTATCAGGCACATGAGAAAGCTTTTTCCTGATTGAAATTGGTGACTTGCCCTTTAATGCACACAATACATCTCTTGCAGGCATGGAGTCGTCCCAGTATCGTCTCTTGTTTAAATATCTTTCGAAGTATTTTCGAAGATTGCCTTGCCGGGAATTAAAGGGCTCAGGGTTATACCCCTGCAATCTGAGTCGTTCTTGTACACATGACCATCAGAAGCGAGCTACAAATATCTTCTCAAAGTTTGAGTATACCTGAAAATTCTCTGCAGCCTCCATTGAACAGAGAGCTGCAACTCTGCTCATAAAAGAAATCACGAATTGTATTTTCTATTTCTCTGTCCACGAAAGAAATATAACATTACTAAAACTCTTGATAACTATCACTGGGTGGGCAGCCTCCATTGAACATAGAGCTGCAACTCTGCTTATAAAAGAAATCAAAAATTGTATTTTCTATTTCTCTGTCCACGAAAGAGGTATAACATTTTTAAAACTCTTGATAACTATCACTGGGTGGGCAGCCCCCACTGAACAGAGAGCTGCAACTCTGCTTATAAAAGAAATCACGAATTGTATTTTCTATTTCTCTGTCCACGGAGGAGGTATAACATTTCTAAAACTCTTGATAACTATCACTGGGTGGGCAGCCTCCATTGAACATAGAGCTGCAACTCTGCTCATAAAAGAAATCACGAATTGTATTTTCTATTTCTCTGTCCACGAAAAAGGTATAACATTACTAAAACTCTTGATAACTATCACTGGGTGGGCAGCCTCCATTGAACATAGAGCTGCAACTCTGCTTATAAAAGAAATCAAAAATTGTATTTTCTATTTCTCTGTCCACGAAAGAGGTATAACATTTTTAAAACTCTTGATAACTATCACTGGGTGGGCAGCCCCCACTGAACAGAGAGCTGCAACTCTGCTTATAAAAGAAATCACGAATTGTATTTTCTATTTCTCTGTCCACGGAGGAGGTATAACATTTCTAAAACTCTTGATAACTATCACTGGGTGGGCAGCCTCCATTGAACATAGAGCTGCAACTCTGCTCATAAAAGAAATCACGAATTGTATTTTCTATTTCTCTGTCCACGAAAGAGGTATAACATTACTAAAACTCTTGATAACTATCACTGGGTGGGCAGCCTCCATTGAACATAGAGCTGCAACTCTGCTTATAAAAGAAATCAAAAATTGTATTTTCTATTTCTCTGTCCACGAAAGATGTATAACATTTTTAAAACTCTTGATAACTATCACTGGGTGGGCAGCCCCCACTGAACAGAGAGCTGCAACTCTGCTTATAAAAGAAATCACGAATTGTATTTTCTATTTCTCTGTCCACGGAGGAGGTATAACATTTCTAAAACTCTTGATAACTATCACTGGGTGGGCAGCCTCCATTGAACATAGAGCTGCAACTCTGCTCATAAAAGAAATCACGAATTGTATTTTCTATTTCTCTGTCCACGAAAGAGGTATAACATTACTAAAACTCTTGATAACTATCACTGGGTGGGCAGCCTCCATTGAACATAGATCTGCAACTCTGCTTATAAAAGAAATCAAAATTTGTATTTTCTATTTCTCTGTCCACGAAAGAGGTATAACATTTTTAAAACTCTTGATAACTATCACTGGGTGGGCAGCCCCCACTGAACAGAGAGCTGCAACTCTGCTTATAAAAGAAATCACGAATTGTATTTTCTATTTCTCTGTCCACGGAGGAGGTATAACATTTCTAAAACTCTTGATAACTATCACTGGGTGGGCAGCCTCCATTGAACATAGAGCTGCAACTCTGCTCATAAAAGAAATCACGAATTGTATTTTCTATTTCTCTGTCCACGAAAGAGGTATAACATTACTAAAACTCTTGATAACTATCACTGGGTGGGCAGCCTCCATTGAACATAGAGCTGCAACTCTGCTTATAAAAGAAATCAAAAATTGTATTTTCTATTTCTCTGTCCACGAAAGATGTATAACATTTTTAAAACTCTTGATAACTATCACTGGGTGGGCAGCCCCCACTGAACAGAGAGCTGCAACTCTGCTTATAAAAGAAATCACGAATTGTATTTTCTATTTCTCTGTCCACGGAGGAGGTATAACATTTCTAAAACTCTTGATAACTATCACTGGGTGGGCAGCCTCCATTGAACATAGAGCTGCAACTCTGCTCATAAAAGAAATCACGAATTGTATTTTCTATTTCTCTGTCCACGAAAGAGGTATAACATTACTAAAACTCTTGATAACTATCACTGGGTGGGCAGCCTCCATTGAACATAGAGCTGCAACTCTGCTTATAAAAGAAATCAAAAATTGTATTTTCTATTTCTCTGTCCACGAAAGAGGTATAACATTTTTAAAACTCTTGATAACTATCACTGGGTGGGCAGCCCCCACTGAACAGAGAGCTGCAACTCTGCTTATAAAAGAAATCACGAATTGTATTTTCTATTTCTCTGTCCACGGAGGAGGTATAACATTTCTGAAACTCTTGATAACTATCACTGGGTGGGCAGCCTCCATTGAACATAGAGCTGCAACTCTGCTCATAAAAGAAATCACGAATTGTATTTTCTATTTCTCTGTCCACGAAAGAGGTATAACATTACTAAAACTCTTGATAACTATCACTGGGTGGGCAGCCTCCATTGAACATAGAGCTGCAACTCTGCTTATAAAAGAAATCAAAAATTGTATTTTCTATTTCTCTGTCCACGAAAGATGTATAACATTTTTAAAACTCTTGATAACTATCACTGGGTGGGCAGCCCCCACTGAACAGAGAGCTGCAACTCTGCTTATAAAAGAAATCACGAATTGTATTTTCTATTTCTCTGTCCACGGAGGAGGTATAACATTTCTAAAACTCTTGATAACTATCACTGGGTGGGCAGCCTCCATTGAACATAGAGCTGCAACTCTGCTCATAAAAGAAATCACGAATTGTATTTTCTATTTCTCTGTCCACGAAAGAGGTATAACATTACTAAAACTCTTGATAACTATCACTGGGTGGGCAGCCTCCATTGAACATAGAGCTGCAACTCTGCTTATAAAAGAAATCAAAAATTGTATTTTCTATTTCTCTGTCCACGAAAGAGGTATAACATTTTTAAAACTCTTGATAACTATCACTGGGTGGGCAGCCCCCACTGAACAGAGAGCTGCAACTCTGCTTATAAAAGAAATCACGAATTGTATTTTCTATTTCTCTGTCCACGGAGGAGGTATAACATTTCTAAAACTCTTGATAACTATCACTGGATGGGCAGCCTCCATTGAACATAGAGCTGCAACTCTGCTCATAAAAGAAATCACGAATTGTATTTTCTATTTCTCTGTCCACGAAAGAGGTATAACATTACTAAAACTCTTGATAACTATCACTGGGTGGGCAGCCTCCATTGAACATAGAGCTGCAACTCTGCTTATAAAAGAAATCAAAAATTGTATTTTCTATTTCTCTGTCCACGAAAGAAGTATAACATTTTTAAAACTCTTGATAACTATCACTGGGTGGGGAGCCCCCACTGAACAGAGAGCTGCAACTCTGCTTATAAAAGAAATCACGAATTGTATTTTCTATTTCTCTGTCCACGGAGGAGGTATAACATTTCTAAAACTCTTGATAACTATCACTGGGTGGGCAGCCTCCATTGAACATAGAGCTGCAACTCTGCTCATAAAAGAAATCACGAATTGTATTTTCTATTTCTCTGTCCACGAAAGAGGTATAACATTACTAAAACTCTTGATAACTATCACTGGGTGGGCAGCCTCCATTGAACATAGAGCTGCAACTCTGCTTATAAAAGAAATCAAAAATTGTATTTTCTATTTCTCTGTCCACGAAAGAGGTATAACATTTTTAAAACTCTTGATAACTATCACTGGGTGGGCAGCCCCCACTGAACAGAGAGCTGCAACTCTGCTTATAAAAGAAATCACGAATTGTATTTTCTATTTCTCTGTCCACGGAGGAGGTATAACATTTCTAAAACTCTTGATAACTATCACTGGGTGGGCAGCCTCCATTGAACATAGAGCTGCAACTCTGCTCATAAAAGAAATCACGAATTGTATTTTCTATATCTCTGTCCACGAAAGAGGTATAACATTACTAAAACTCTTGATAACTATCACTGGGTGGGCAGCCCCCACTGAACAGAGAGCTGCAACTCTGCTTATAAATGAAATCACGAATTGTATTTTCTATTTCTCTGTCCACGGAGGAGGTATAACATTTCTAAAACTCTTGATAACTATCACTGGGTGGGCAGCCTCCATTGAACATAGAGCTGCAACTCTGCTCATAAAAGAAATCACGAATTGTATTTTCTATTTCTCTGTCCACGAAAGAGGTATAACATTACTAAAACTCTTGATAACTATCACTGGGTGGGCAGCCTCCATTGAACATAGAGCTGCAACTCTGCTTATAAAAGAAATCAAAAATTGTATTTTCTATTTCTCTGTCCACGAAAGAAGTATAACATTTTTAAAACTCTTGATAACTATCACTGGGTGGGCAGCCCCCACTGAACAGAGAGCTGCAACTCTGCTTATAAAAGAAATCACGAATTGTATTTTCTATTTCTCTGTCCACGGAGGAGGTATAACATTTCTAAAACTCTTGATAACTATCACTGGGTGGGCAGCCTCCATTGAACATAGAGCTGCAACTCTGCTTATAAAAGAAATCAAAAATTGTATTTTCTATTTCTCTGTCCACGAAAGAAGTATAACATTTTTAAAACTCTTGATAACTATCACTGGGTGGGCAGCCCCCACTGAACAGAGAGCTGCAACTCTGCTTATAAAAGAAATCACGAATTGTATTTTCTATTTCTCTGTCCACGGAGGAGGTATAACATTTCTAAAACTCTTGATAACTATCACTTGGTGGGCAGCCTCCATTGAACATAGAGCTGCAACTCTGCTCATAAAAGAAATCACGAATTGTATTTTCTATTTCTCTGTCCACGAAAGAGGTATAACATTACTAAAACTCTTGATAACTATCACTGGGTGGGCAGCCTCCATTGAACATAGAGCTGCAACTCTGCTTATAAAAGAAATCAAAAATTGTATTTTCTATTTCTCTGTCCACGAAAGAAGTATAACATTTTTAAAACTCTTGATAACTATCACTGGGTGGGCAGCCCCCACTGAACAGAGAGCTGCAACTCTGCTTATAAAAGAAATCACGAATTGTATTTTCTATTTCTCTGTCCACGGAGGAGGTATAACATTTCTAAAACTCTTGATAACTATCACTGGGTGGGCAGCCTCCATTGAACATAGAGCTGCAACTCTGCTCATAAAAGAAATCACGAATTGTATTTTCTATTTCTCTGTCCACGAAAGAGGTATAACATTACTAAAACTCTTGATAACTATCACTGGGTGGGCAGCCTCCATTGAACATAGAGCTGCAACTCTGCTTATAAAAGAAATCAAAAATTGTATTTTCTATTTCTCTGTCCACGAAAGAGGTATAACATTTTTAAAACTCTTGATAACTATCACTGGGTGGGCAGCCCCCACTGAACAGAGAGCTGCAACTCTGCTTATAAAAGAAATCACGAATTGTATTTTCTATTTCTCTGTCCACGGAGGAGGTATAACATTTCTAAAACTCTTGATAACTATCACTGGGTGGGCAGCCTCCATTGAACATAGAGCTGCAACTCTGCTCATAAAAGAAATCACGAATTGTATTTTCTATTTCTCTGTCCACGAAAGAGGTATAACATTACTAAAACTCTTGATAACTATCACTGGGTGGGCAGCCTCCATTGAACATAGAGCTGCAACTCTGCTTATAAAAGAAATCAAAAATTGTATTTTCTATTTCTCTGTCCACGAAAGAAGTATAACATTTTTAAAACTCTTGATAACTATCACTGGGTGGGGAGCCCCCACTGAACAGAGAGCTGCAACTCTGCTTATAAAAGAAATCACGAATTGTATTTTCTATTTCTCTGTCCACGGAGGAGGTATAACATTTCTAAAACTCTTGATAACTATCACTGGGTGGGCCGCCTCCATTGAACATAGAGCTGCAACTCTGCTCATAAAAGAAATCACGAATTGGATTTTCTATTTCTCTGTCCACGAAAGAGGTATAACATTACTAAAACTCTTGATAACTATCACTGGGTGGGCAGCCTCCATTGAACATAGAGCTGCAACTCTGCTTATAAAAGAAATCAAAAATTGTATTTTCTATTTCTCTGTCCACGAAAGAGGTATAACATTTTTAAAACTCTTGATAACTATCACTGGGTGGGCAGCCCCCACTGAACAGAGAGCTGCAACTCTGCTTATAAAAGAAATCACGAATTGTATTTTCTATTTCTCTGTCCACGGAGGAGGTATAACATTTCTAAAACTCTTGATAACTATCACTGGGTGGGCAGCCTCCATTGAACATAGAGCTGCAACTCTGCTCATAAAAGAAATCACGAATTGTATTTTCTATATCTCTGTCCACGAAAGAGGTATAACATTACTAAAACTCTTGATAACTATCACTGGGTGGGCAGCCCCCACTGAACAGAGAGCTGCAACTCTGCTTATAAAAGAAATCACGAATTGTATTTTCTATTTCTCTGTCCACGGAGGAGGTATAACATTTCTAAAACTCTTGATAACTATCACTGGGTGGGCAGCCTCCATTGAACATAGAGCTGCAACTCTGCTCATAAAAGAAATCACGAATTGTATTTTCTATTTCTCTGTCCACGAAAGAGGTATAACATTACTAAAACTCTTGATAACTATCACTGGGTGGGCAGCCTCCATTGAACATAGAGCTGCAACTCTGCTTATAAAAGAAATCAAAAATTGTATTTTCTATTTCTCTGTCCACGAAAGAAGTATAACATTTTTAAAACTCTTGATAACTATCACTGGGTGGGCAGCCTCCACTGAACAGAGAGCTGCAACTCTGCTTATAAAAGAAATCACGAATTGTATTTTCTATTTCTCTGTCCACGGAGGAGGTATAACATTTCTAAAACTCTTGATAACTATCACTGGGTGGGCAGCCTCCATTGAACATAGAGCTGCAACTCTGCTTATAAAAGAAATCAAAAATTGTATTTTCTATTTCTCTGTCCACGAAAGAAGTATAACATTTTTAAAACTCTTGATAACTATCACTGGGTGGGCAGCCCCCACTGAACAGAGAGCTGCAACTCTGCTTATAAAAGAAATCACGAATTGTATTTTCTATTTCTCTGTCCACGGAGGAGGTATAACATTTCTAAAACTCTTGATAACTATCACTGGGTGGGCAGCCTCCATTGAACATAGAGCTGCAACTCTGCTCATAAAAGAAATCACGAATTGTATTTTCTATTTCTCTGTCCACGAAAGAGGTATAACATTACTAAAACTCTTGATAACTATCACTGGGTGGGCAGCCTCCATTGAACATAGAGCTGCAACTCTGCTTATAAAAGAAATCAAAAATTGTATTTTCTATTTCTCTGTCCACGAAAGAAGTATAACATTTTTAAAACTCTTGATAACTATCACTGGGTGGGCAGCCCCCACTGAACAGAGAGCTGCAACTCTGCTTATAAAAGAAATCACGAATTGTATTTTCTATTTCTCTGTCCACGGAGGAGGTATAACATTTCTAAAACTCTTGATAACTATCACTGGGTGGGCAGCCTCCATTGAACATAGAGCTGCAACTCTGCTCATAAAAGAAATCACGAATTGTATTTTCTATTTCTCTGTCCACGAAAGAGGTATAACATTACTAAAACTCTTGATAACTATCACTGGGTGGGCAGCCTCCATTGAACATAGAGCTGCAACTCTGCTTATAAAAGAAATCAAAAATTGTATTTTCTATTTCTCTGTCCACGAAAGAAGTATAACATTTTTAAAACTCTTGATAACTATCACTGGGTGGGCAGCCCCCACTGAACAGAGAGCTGCAACTCTGCTTATAAAAGAAATCACGAATTGTATTTTCTATTTCTCTGTCCACGGAGGAGGTATAACATTTCTAAAACTCTTGATAACTATCACTGGGTGGGCAGCCTCCATTGAACATAGAGCTGCAACTCTGCTCATAAAAGAAATCACGAATTGTATTTTCTATTTCTCAGTCCACGAAAGAGGTATAACATTACTAAAACTCTTGATAACTATCACTGGGTGGGCAGCCTCCATTGAACATAGAGCTGCAACTCTGCTTGTAAAAGAAATCAAAAATTGTATTTTCTATTTCTCTGTCCACGAAAGAAGTATAACATTTTTAAAACTCTTGATAACTATCACTGGGTGGGCAGCCTCCACTGAACAGAGAGCTGCAACTCTGCTTATAAAAGAAATCACGAATTGTATTTTCTATTTCTCTGTCCACGGAGGAGGTATAACATTTCTAAAACTCTTGATAACTATCACTGGGTGGGCAGCCTCCATTGAACATAGAGCTGCAACTCTGCTTATAAAAGAAATCAAAAATTGTATTTTCTATTTCTCTGTCCACGAAAGAAGTATAACATTTTTAAAACTCTTGATAACTATCACTGGGTGGGCAGCCCCCACTGAACAGAGAGCTGCAACTCTGCTTATAAAAGAAATCACGAATTGTATTTTCTATTTCTCTGTCCACGGAGGAGGTATAACATTTCTAAAACTCTTGATAACTATCACTGGGTGGGCAGCCTCCATTGAACATAGAGCTGCAACTCTGCTCATAAAAGAAATCACGAATTGTATTTTCTATTTCTCTGTCCACGAAAGAGGTATAACATTACTAAAACTCTTGATAACTATCACTGGGTGGGCAGCCTCCATTGAACATAGAGCTGCAACTCTGCTTATAAAAGAAATCAAAAATTGTATTTTCTATTTCTCTGTCCACGAAAGAAGTATAACATTTTTAAAACTCTTGATAACTATCACTGGGTGGGCAGCCCCCACTGAACAGAGAGCTGCAACTCTGCTTATAAAAGAAATCACGAATTGTATTTTCTATTTCTCTGTCCACGGAGGAGGTATAACATTTCTAAAACTCTTGATAACTATCACTGGGTGGGCAGCCTCCATTGAACATAGAGCTGCAACTCTGCTCATAAAAGAAATCACGAATTGTATTTTCTATTTCTCTGTCCACGAAAGAGGTATAACATTACTAAAACTCTTGATAACTATCACTGGGTGGGCAGCCTCCATTGAACATAGAGCTGCAACTCTGCTTATAAAAGAAATCAAAAATTGTATTTTCTATTTCTCTGTCCACGAAAGAGGTATAACATTTTTAAAACTCTTGATAACTATCACTGGGTGGGCAGCCCCCACTGAACAGAGAGCTGCAACTCTGCTTATAAAAGAAATCACGAATTGTATTTTCTATTTCTCTGTCCACGGAGGAGGTATAACATTTCTAAGACTCTTGATAACTATCACTGGGTGGGCAGCCTCCATTGAACATAGAGCTGCAACTCTGCTCATAAAAGAAATCACGAATTGTATTTTCTATATCTCTGTCCACGAAAGAGGTATAACATTACTAAAACTCTTGATAACTATCACTGGGTGGGCAGCCTCCATTGAACATAGAGCTGCAACTCTGCTTATAAAAGAAATCAAAAATTGTATTTTCTATTTCTCTGTCCACGAAAGAAGTATAACATTTTTAAAACTCTTGATAACTATCACTGGGTGGGCAGCCCCCACTGAACAGAGAGCTGCAACTCTGCTTATAAAAGAAATCACGAATTGTATTTTCTATTTCTCTGTCCACGGAGGAGGTATAACATTTCTAAAACTCTTGATAACTATCACTGGGTGGGCAGCCTCCATTGAACATAGAGCTGCAACTCTGCTCATAAAAGAAATCACGAATTGTATTTTCTATTTCTCTGTCCACGAAAGAGGTATAACATTACTAAAACTCTTGATAACTATCACTGGGTGGGCAGCCTCCATTGAACATAGAGCTGCAACTCTGCTTATAAAAGAAATCAAAAATTGTATTTTCTATTTCTCTGTCCACGAAAGAGGTATAACATTTTTAAAACTCTTGATAACTATCACTGGGTGGGCAGCCCCCACTGAACAGAGAGCTGCAACTCTGCTTATAAAAGAAATCACGAATTGTATTTTCTATTTCTCTGTCCACGGAGGAGGTATAACATTTCTAAGACTCTTGATAACTATCACTGGGTGGGCAGCCTCCATTGAACATAGAGCTGCAACTCTGCTCATAAAAGAAATCACGAATTGTATTTTCTATATCTCTGTCCACGAAAGAGGTATAACATTACTAAAACTCTTGATAACTATCACTGGGTGGGCAGCCTCCATTGAACATAGAGCTGCAACTCTGCTTATAAAAGAAATCAAAAATTGTATTTTCTATTTCTCTGTCCACGAAAGAAGTATAACATTTTTAAAACTCTTGATAACTATCACTGGGTGGGCAGCCCCCACTGAACAGAGAGCTGCAACTCTGCTTATAAAAGAAATCACGAATTGTATTTTCTATTTCTCTGTCCACGGAGGAGGTATAACATTTCTAAAACTCTTGATAACTATCACTGGGTGGGCAGCCTCCATTGAACATAGAGCTGCAACTCTGCTCATAAAAGAAATCACGAATTGTATTTTCTATTTCTCTGTCCACGAAAGAGGTATAACATTACTAAAACTCTTGATAACTATCACTGGGTGGGCAGCCTCCATTGAACATAGAGCTGCAACTCTGCTTATAAAAGAAATCAAAAATTGTATTTTCTATTTCTCTGTCCACGAAAGAGGTATAACATTTTTAAAACTCTTGATAACTATCACTGGGTGGGCAGCCCCCACTGAACAGAGAGCTGCAACTCTGCTTATAAAAGAAATCACGAATTGTATTTTCTATTTCTCTGTCCACGGAGGAGGTATAACATTTCTAAGACTCTTGATAACTATCACTGGGTGGGCAGCCTCCATTGAACATAGAGCTGCAACTCTGCTCATAAAAGAAATCACGAATTGTATTTTCTATATCTCTGTCCACGAAAGAGGTATAACATTACTAAAACTCTTGATAACTATCACTGGGTGGGCAGCCTCCATTGAACATAGAGCTGCAACTCTGCTTATAAAAGAAATCAAAAATTGTATTTTCTATTTCTCTGTCCACGAAAGAGGTATAACATTTTTAAAACTCTTGATAACTATCACTGGGTGGGCAGCCCCCACTGAACAGAGAGCTGCAACTCTGCTTATAAAAGAAATCACGAATTGTATTTTCTATTTCTCTGTCCACGGAGGAGGTATAACATTTCTAAGACTCTTGATAACTATCACTGGGTGGGCAGCCTCCATTGAATAGAGAGCTGCAACTCTGCTTATAAAAGAAATCACGAATTGTGATTGTGTGCAGCCTCCATTGAACAGAGAGCTGCAACGTTGCTTATAAAAGAAATCACGAATTGTATTTTCTATTTCTCTGTCCACGAAAGAGGTATAACATTACTAAAACTCTTGATAACTATCACTGGGTGGGCAGCCTCCATTGAACAAAGAGCTGCAACTCTGCTTATAAAAGAAATCACGAACTGTATTGTCTATTTCTCTGTCCACGAAAGAGGTATAACATTACTAAAACTCTTGATAACTATCACTGGGTGGATTGACTGTCTTTCGTCAGTGAATATTTGGAACTGCCTGTACTTAATAAGCAACTCCTCATGTTATACCTGTGCTACAGTTGGCAATGCACCCACATCTGTCACACCCACAATTCTCCGATAACAGTACGGGCTATACTACTTGCCATTATTGCAACCTAACTGCTCACCGTTTGAAAAATTCACAGCTACATTATCTTACCGAGTACTACTGTGTGGTTGGCTACCATGTTCGCTACGACCACTTTCTCTTCCTAAAGCGCAAGTGCGCTGCTGCATCTCACTTAGTTCAGGGTTTACGTACGTGTTGAACTCATGGCTCTCTTTCCCAACATCTAATTTTAATTCCTGCAACGCATTCGTTTCTTCTTGTTCTATTTTTTTTCTACACTGTCAGCTATTTGATCTAGATTTTTAGCTAGCGCTTTTACCTGATCCTCCAGTGCTTGTTGCGCTCTGTCGAGTTCTGTTACCTCCTCGTCAAGCTTCTGGACTTTCGTTGGAATACCTTTATTTTGTGTAACAAATCCGGAAAATTTTTCCCGCAGACCATCTATTTCTTCCCTTAAGATGTTTTACGATGGCTTTATCTCGTTTATCTAAAATCTGGTTTAGCCGACCAAATAAACATTCGTCACGTTCCACTTCTTCCTTTTGTCTTTCCCAGAGTTCTGCTTTATCTCTTTTCTCTCTCTCTACGTGTTCTGCTTCTAATATCCCATTCACTGGAGCTATTAGACCCTTTTCTCTTTCGAGACGCTCCTCTTTTTCGCGTTTCTCTCTTTCTAAACGTTCCTCTTTTTCGCGTTTCTCTCTTTCCTTTTCTCTCAACTCGAGTATTGCCAGCAACATGGCTAGAAAATCATTAGTCGGTGCTAACTGAGGCAGCACTTCATCTGTGTCTGCAACTGATGTTGTTTTGTTTGAGTCGTCAGCTGGGCTGACGCCTGCTGTTCCAGCTGTTGGCCACTAGCAGCCGGCAGTATTTCCTCTGCACTGCTCTGTTCAGTTTCCAAATTGTCTATTGCTGAAACAGATTCGTTGTAGATCTCTGTTGTGTGGTCCACACGTAGTTTTCTCTCTTTGCGGGTCTTAACAATACCTGTATTAACACCGTTACCACCAAAAGACACAGAAAAACACAAAAACACACAACTTAGACCAACACCAACAAATTCACGCTACACACAATAATACACTATATTGTAACTAACTCACATTGAAAAACGGAGTCGTAGCACGATGACAAGAAAAATTAAAATTACTCTTCAATGTACTTTTAAACGATCTGTAGCCACACAGCTGATTGTGTAGCTTATCACACAAAATATCTACGTCAATTGGAAGAATATGGCTACACTCGAGCTTTAGCACTACTATGAAACAAACACATTTTTAAAACTTATTTAGCCGGTTGCACTAATCAATGTGCTGAATGTCACACTTTATTTAATCAGTAAGCACTCTGCATGGCCCCCAGTTACCTAATGATTATTAAAATTGATGTTGGGACCCCATGCAGTCGTATCCCTACCTTGGTAAGCAATCTCTGTTACTCGTCGCTGCACATCAAGATTCCGACGTCTATTTTGTACAATAATATTATGGCAGCTGCAGTCTGTCCCAGGCCAGCAGCTCGACTTAGTTGTTTTCTGCGCTCCGTATTGGATTGTAAATGTTATAAGTACAAGGAACAAAAACATTTACACAATTACAAACTGTACAAAATCATTATTATACATACAAAACATAATCCGGTATCATTAATTTTTCAATAATATTGTACTCACTAAAGCAATATTTCTGGCTTGTAAGTTAGATACCGAACAGCAATATTTATGTAATCGGGCCCCACGTTGGGCGCCATTTGTACCACTACCGCCCGGTCCGGACGCTGTCTCAATTACACTTACGGTGTACTCAGTGAATGTGTACGATCATACAACCTGACTTTATTGATATTTACGCCCGCCAAGAGCGTGGATAGATCACTTATTTGGCGGAGCGGACTCAAGAAAGAATCATGATAATATGGGGCACAGGATTCTATACTTTCATAAAATACGCTTTCTGAACTCTGATTATTTAACAGTGCGCTACTCACCGCCTTGTTACTATAGGATTGCATAAGGCTCTTTTAGAATTTGTTAAAACAGATGTCTACTTGGAGCGTTAATACGAACAAAAAAACGTAGACGTAATCTCAGGGATTCTATTTCGTGTTATCACAATAAAATATTACTGCAGGGTATCTTTACAGTAGTGAAATTTAATTAAAAGGAACCTTGTAATGAAAGAAAGTATTTTCCTTTTGTAAACATAATAATCTTCGTTTTGCCGAGAAGCGGCCAATATCTGAACCTAACTAATGTTCTTAGTTTTTACCTTAATGCCACACGAATAAATATATTAACTTTCCTTTACTTAATAGTTAAGGTTCGAGTCTTTTAAAGCGTTCGTTGATGACGGAACGCAATGAAATTATAATGAAATTATTTCTACGCAAGATATCTACCATGAATAGTTCTTTATCCATCGTGATGAAGACCTTACAATTCATATTTTTACTTCTGCATGAAGGTCACTAGGCATATGAAAGGAAAAAAGCACGGTCAGCATAAATTATCATATACGGGGTGTTCAAAAAGTCTCTTCGCAGTGCCACATAATTGTTAGCCTCGCGTGCCGTATGCCGCAGTGAATATACCGAAATGAAACTCAGTGAAATACAAGTTATTAATTTATTGAATATTCATTTTTACTTAGAACTTTGCACATTAGACATTGAAAGTGTTACCCTGACCGGCCGGTTTGGCCGAGCGGTTCTAGGCGCTACAGTCTGGAACCGTGCGACCGCTGCCGTCGCAGGTTCGAATCCTGCCTTGGATATGGATGTGTGTGATGTCCTTAGGTTATTTAGGTTTAAGTAGTTCTAAGTTCTACGGGACTGATGACCTCAGAAGTTAAGTCTCATAGTGCTCAGAGCCATTTGAAACATTCGTTCCCCCTGTTGTTGAATACACAATTCAATTCGTCTAATCATGTTTCCAAACACAAGTTCTAACGTCTCTTCTGTAACAGAAGCAGTGAACGTGGATATTGCTGTTTTCAGTTCATCGATGGATTTTGGACGGTTTTTGTAGACAGTTGCTTTCGATGCTCCCCAGAAGATAAATTCAGGTGATGCTAGGTCAGGCGATCGTGGAAGCCAAAGTCCCTGTGACATTATGCGATCACCAAAAACAGCAGCAAGCAATGACAATTAAACGAGAGTTGTTTGCGCGGTTACACCATCTTGTTGAAAGTAACAGTTCAGTATTTCACTTAACACAAGTTCTCCTATGAATGGGTGCAGAATATCACTTCAGTATCGTTCTGCGTTTATTGTTTCGTTGAAAAATATGGGACCCACAGTCCGACGTCTAGAAATTGCAATCCAAACTCCTATTTTCACAGAACGATGTTGTTCCTCATGAATACAGAATGGACATACAGTACTCCACATACGAGAATTTTGCGAGTTCATGTACCCGGATAAATGAAAACACGCCTCATCAGTGAAAAACGTTTCATTAAGAATATCCATTCCATTTTATTAAAAAAAATTTTTGAACCATTGACAATACTGCAGTCTCTTGCATTATCAGTATTTTTCAGTTCTGGCACTACTGTCACTTTGTATGGGAAAAGTTCTAATGATTTCCTTACAGCTGTGTGGGCCGTTCTGACACTAACATCAATTTCCTGGGGGAGATTTCTTACTGACTTGTTTGGGTTCATGGACACTTCATCGGAAATATCGAGTAGTTTATCCTTAGACAAAACGCTAGGACGAACACTTCTCGGTGCATCTGTCAGTGAACACGTACTTCGAAATTTCAAATCTCGCACAGAATCGCGATGTGGGAGTGTTGTCTTCGGGAAAACGGAATTAAATGTTTGACGAACTGAAATTGGGTACTTATCGCCAGCTTTGAACACTTGTTCGACTAAAAACACACGTTCCTCAATGGTTAGCATTTTAACAGTGACAAAAACGGACAAACGAACAAAGGAACTAAAACGTTCACGTCAGCACGTAACGACACACACCAACGATACTACTCACGCTAGCTGAGATAAACGAAGTATAGCAATCTTGGGAGAGTCCACTTGATGGGAAGTAACCCAGACAGGCGAATAAATCATACGGCACGCTTAGCTAACAATCGTACAGCACTGCGGAGAGACTACTTCAACACCCCGTATTATTTAAAATATGCAGCTTACAATGCGAAATGGCCGCCGTAGCGTGCTTTAGCCTAGAGACAACAGAGTGTGAGTAATAAAGCTGGTCTTCTTAGTCTCTCTTCGCCTGCGAGTAAAAGAACAATTAATGACCACAAAATTCCTATGCAGTTATCTTACAGAGACTGCTTGTACCATTATTATTTCATTTAATTACAAATTAGCGTTATGACAGCTAACTGCTCCCACAGTTTCAGAGGTCTTTTTTTTAAATTTTCATTTTACTTTGTGTTTTGTCTGACTGACGATTTAATATTTTGTGCCGTGTATCGGTACAAATGGCTTCCTTCCCCTTTCTCAAACCTCTTGCTTCACTTTTCATTCCCTCCCCTCTTCCTGTCCTCTTCCTTCTCCCCTCTCTCCACCAGTTACCTATTTAAAATATGGACTACGGTTGCACATTACAGTATTCTGAAGTATGGTTCCCATACAGACACGACATGCTGCTGACGCAGCGACTAGGAAAATTCAACAGATGTGTACAATATTTTTCTGCTTTTTGTAAAATAGTAGACAAAACATATTTAGTTTTACTTGTTTGTAGATTTGACGATGATCAAGTGATATAGAAACTAGACATAGTGTACTGCGAAAAGAAGGTACAACTGGGACTGAAAAATGAAAGTATTACCAACATTATTTTAAACAACAATACACCTGCTTATTTCTCTCGCAACGAGTACGCTAGTTATAATGAGAAATCTTTTACTATCATCAAATATTTCACCTTTTCAATATGAGCCCATTTACTCATGGACATTGTAATTGCTGCTTTTTCCATAAAGTTTCCGTTTTCTGTCACTAAACGTCTTATGTAACTTAGACATATTGCTTATCCAAAGTCATTCACTCCAGTCGATTTTTACCGGAACCGTCACATTTGCTGAATTCCTTCGTTTTGGTAGTTCTTCTATTTATAATCATTTTATTCCATTTTACTAGTTTTACAATGCTCTCCAACATGTAATTCAGTCCTTCATCCGATTCAGCCAACACTACTTGATTAACTGCATTTCTTAATTATTTTTATATTTTCACTTCCTACTATTATTCCTCTTGTTTTTCCGGATGCTTTGTCTGTTAGTTTATTAACATAAATACCGAAAACTGTTGATTAAAGCACCCTTCTGAAGATGTGCACTTTTCAAAGGTGACTGGAAAGAAAGAGAGCAAACAGAAAGAATAATTCTAAAAATTTCCGTTTATTGTAAAATAATAAAACTGGTGAATTCATTTCAGAACATTGAGATTTTATAATAGGCGTATTCGGAATTTAATGTTATTTCTCTAAATTGCTTATAAAATGTATATGAGGCGTCCAATACACCTCTGCAGTTATACCGTTGTTTATATTATATTTGTTGTACAGCTCTCAACTCGCTCGCAGCGTACACAGTATTTCAACAAACATAAATATCACGAAGAATGAAACACGGACGCATGTACTCATGATAAACGTTTTAGGTAACAGTTCTTCGAACAATTCGTAAGCTTCTATCACTATTTGAAAACTATCTTTATGATATTACAATCCGGCTACAATATGTAAGTTGTACAACACTCATGGTTAATAAAGTCTTTGGGATACAGATTAAAGTTTTCAGTAATGAGACCTAACATTTACATCTGCCAAGACGCATGACATATTATTCACTTTTTGAATTTTGTCCACATAGTTGTTACGCTGTTTCTGGTGTATTCTTAAAATTAAGAAGAGCATAACGCTTTTTAATGCACCCAACGAGCGATTTCCTCCAAAAGATAGGTGAGGTATGCTAAACGCTCACATAAATACCGACAGCACGGCGTAGTTCCCACCTCATGAACCTGTAAGTCGGTGTTCTACGTAAGGACACGTGAAAGTGTTGTATTCCTGTAGCATGGTTCTCGAACTCTAGAACACGATTGGGTAAAATTTTCAGAGTGATCCTTATTAATCTTTATATAATTTTAAGAGGAGTGGTCATAAAGGTTTGAATACCATTTCGAAAAAATAAAGTTCCGCCTTTGTCTGTTGTATGTAAAGGCTGCTTTCCTATTCATGTAATTGCTGTGGGCTACCACCATTTAGTTGGAGAATGACGAAGACGTTAATGTAAAGTAAAAGGCGTACAGGTAAATACAGCACTATCTGAATCTAAGACCATCACTTCTACATTCACAACAGCCTCTCTCTCCATAGCGTTCAGCCAGGAGGTTGGTTTGCAGCAGTACGCCATTCCTCCCTTCCGTCTGACTTCCTCTTCATTTCCGCGTTTGTAGTGCATCTCACATCATTCATCAGCCGCTGCATGTATGACATGCTGACTCGTCCCCGGCGATTCCATCCCTCAATATCTCCTTCTGCTATTGTTCCAATGATGTTATTGTATTAAAACACGTCCTACGAGTTTCTCTATTTTTCTTTGAATGGGCGTCCTTTGAGATCTGTTTCCCTGTACTCTTCTTAGCACTTCTTTGTTGGTAACTCCGTTTCTCCAGGCGATCTTCTTCATCCTTCTGTAGCACCAAATCTCCAGGACTCCTAGTTGTCATCTCTCTTGTTTACTATTGTCCACGCTGCACAGCCATATAGAGCTACACTCCAAACAAATGCTTTCATAACTAGTTTCCTTATTTCCGTACCCATGTTCTTGCTGCTCAGTTCTTTCTTAAATTAGATGCAATTTCAGCCTGTTCCATATTGTTCGCCATTTCTTTCTTGCTTTTGAAACAGGTAAATTCCTCTGTCATTTCTAGTTCCCCTCTTGCATTTCGTATTCATATAGGTTTACACTCCTCTTCAGCATTCCATGCCATTACATTAGTCTTTCGCTTATTTATTCTCATTCCACACTGATTACAGAAAATCGTTTCCATTGTACTGAGGACCTGCTCTACATGTGCGTAACGCAGCATGTCTACCTTCTGCCCATTAATTTTGATCCCCTCCTCAGCAGCTCACGGACATGGTAAGCATTGAACATAGGGGAAAAAGTGTACATTCGAGCCTCACGGCTTTTCTAATTTTTGCATCTTGCTCCTTGTGAAAATTTCTAACCAGAGCCACTTCATAATTATGGAGGCTGGTGTATCACCCTTATGTCTTTGTATTTTAGACCTGCTTTCTTCATCACTCTGAACATCTCTTACCAGACAAAACTATCAAATGCCTTTTCGGGTATAATAGGAAATATAAGTTGGTTTATTTACCTGTATTAACTTTTCGATAAGAAGCCTCAGTACCAGAATCGTTTCTGTTATTCCTTATCAGCTTGTGAATCCAAACGGATCCTCACTCAGCCTATCTTCAAGCTTTTCTCCAGTTTTCCTCAGAATTATCTTCACGAGAATTTTTCTTATACTTATTTGAAGGTTCAATACCTTTCACATTTTGTGCTGCCCTATCAATTTCATCATCATCATTTACATGTTTTCATCAACGTTCTTTATTAGTTCCACGGGAATGTCTTCAATATCCATTGCTTTTTTCACACGCAGACCTTTAAGAGCTTTCTCAAATTCTTCTTGCAGAATGTCAACCCTTTTGTCGTCTTCCTCTGCTTTCTCTTCTTTCCGCATCACATCCTTCGACAAAGCTGTTCTGTAAAACTATTCCACAATGTATTTTTACCATCTCTTCAAGACGTCCTTTTCATTATTTCAATGCATTAGCTTTCTGTTCGTACCAATACACCCATCTCAGTAGTGGAAAGACTATGCGACGGTGTTTTTGAGGCTACTTTCGTGCCAGTTATAACGGTAGGAATAAAGGGTAACACAATACCCGGTTCCCGGGAAGAGAAAAGTTCCGATCCTGCCGGAAATCTAACCCGGGCCCATTCGGATAGCAATCTGCAACGCTGGCCACGCAGCTATCGAGGCAGATACGTACTGTGTCTTCAGCAAAGAGCAGTTATCCCTCTTTGTATTCTACTGTACCAGATTTTGTTGGTTTGTGTTTGTTAAAAGATTATTTGCTGTTCTGTAGGCTACATCACAGTTCACACAACAGTAAATAAAGTAATCTGAAATGGCTAGATTATTTTCCTATTATCAGTAAAAAATCTCTCTTACTATTGTGACAAGGCCACAAAAAAAATTAAATCAATAACGACCAACAACAATAGTTTTACAAACATGTGCTTAACTCTTGGAACCTAGCAGATCACTTATAGCAGATCATTTATTGACCGGCATTTCCAAGACGTAAAACTGTTACTACTTCTACAATCCAAATTTAGTTATCCCACGTCTCACCGTTATAAAATCTTGCCTATTTCAAATATTTTATGAGAGTCTCCTACTTTCAAGAAAGTTTCATACTGCGAAAGACAGAACCATCGTTTCACTCATGAAATTGGTTATCATTGGGGTAAGTAAGTTATCATTGGGGTAAGTAATATACTCGGTGGAAGTCACATACTCATTAAAAACAGCGTGAGTGTTGCCAGAGTAATTAGATTTATTTGGACAGGAAACTGATGGAAGCAGAAATTTGTGTTTGGTATATACTAGCAAGATTAATTTCTCAGATACTTATAACAGATTTTACGAGATGTGCATACAGGGTGAGTCACCTAACGTTACCGCTTGATACATTTCGTAAACCACATCAAATACTGACGAATCGATTCCACAGACCGAACGTGAGGAGAGGGGCTAGTGTAATTGGTTAATACAAACCATAAAAAAATGCACGGAAGTAGGTTTTTTAACACAAACCTACGTTTTTTTAAATGGAACCCCGTTAGTTTTGTTTGCACATCTGAACATATAAACAAATACGTAATCAGTGCCGTTTGTTGCATTGTAAAATGTTAATTATATCCGGAGATATTGTAACCTAAAGTTGACGCTTGAGTACCACTCCTCCACTGTTCGATCGTGTGTATCGGAGAGCACCGAATTACGTAGGGATCCAAAGGGAACGGTGATGGACCTTAGGTACAGAAGAGACTGGAACAGCACATTACGTCCACGTGCTAAGACCTTTTTATTGGTCATTTTCACTGACGCACATGTACTTTCCCATGAGGGGTGAGGAACACGTACACACGTGGTTTCCGTTTTCAATTACGGAGTGGAATAGAGTGTGTCCCGACATGTCAGGCCAATAGATGTTCAATGTGGTGGCCATCATTTGCTGCACACAATTGCAATCTCTGGCGTAATGAATGTCGTACACGCCGCAGTGCATCTGGTGTAATATCGCCGCAGGCTGCCACAATACGTTGTTTCATATCCTCTGGGGTTGTAGGCACATCACGGTGCACATTCTCTTTTAACGTACCCCACAGAAAGAAGTCCAGAGGTGTAAGATCAGGAGAACGGGCTGGCCAATTTATGCGTCCTCCACGTCCGATGAAACGCCCGTCGAACGTGTACCTCACCCCTCATGGTAATGTACATGTGCGTCAGTGAAAAAGAGCAATAAAAAGGTGTTAGCATGTGGACGTAATGTGCTGTTCCAGTCTCTTCTGTACCTAAGGTCCATCACCGTTCCCTTTGGATCCCTACGTAATTCGGTGCTCTCCGATACATACGATCGAACAGTGGAGGAGTGGTACTCAAGTGTCAACGTTAGGTTACAATATCTCCGGATGTAATTAACATTTTACAATGCAACAAACGGCACTGATTACGTATTTGTTTATATGTTCAGATGTGCTAACAAAACTAACGGGGTTCTGTTTAAAAAAAACGTAGGTTTGTGTTAAAAAACATACTTCCGTGCATTTTTTATGGTTTGTATTAACCAATTACACTAGCCCCTCTCCTCACGTTCGGTCTGTGGAATCGATTCGTCAATATTTGATGTGGTTTACGAAATATACCCAGCGGTAACGTTAGGTGATTCACCCTGTATATCGCCTTTTGAACAGGAGTACAGACGTCACCAGTGATCAAAAGTATGTTAGTGATGTAATGCAAGTAATGATGTTAACTTATCCAAATCAATATTAAGACAGCTACCCCTAACAATTCAGACAACAAGATGCTAAAACAACTTTTTCCACAGTAAGGACAATGTGGTTATCATTAATGTGCAGCAACTTACGGAGGTCCAGTGTGGGCTGCAATTATCGTATGACAGCGAAACTTGGTAGATAATTGAAAGCGTTATTGAGGAACCGATTATACTGGAAAAAAATTTGTTCCAATTTTGACCAGCAGAGGCAAATCTGGCGCTGTATTGCATCCCCTTGACATCAATGCTCCTCATATTGAATAAACTGTGTCACTGGTGGTTAATCGTATATGAGAGAATTACGCCTTTCGGGATTGTTTGACCTTTTTTTCCCATGTCCCATTCCTATTCCATTACATACGCAAACACCTCTATAGTCTTACTTACATCCACAGCGCCATATTGGCACCAGGTGGCCAAAATTGGAACTAATTTTTGGCAACATAAATAGGTTCCACGTTAACGCATTACAAAGTTCTGCTGACGCTGCAATAACTACAGCCCGCACTGGATCTCAGCAAATAGCTGCACTATAATTATAACCACCCAGAACTTACTGACGTCATGGAATACGCCATAAGAATTTTCATAGATGTGAATAATCTGATACTGAGATGACATACTGCCTGCTGGTTCCTGTCTCGGGTTCTTTACCCGAAGTTTGTTTCATAAGTTTCCTGACGTTTTACCACCACGAGTGGCTGTCAAAGCGTCACCCTCCATAGCTGGTAGTCGTCTAGAGGCCACCAGCAGCAGTGGAGAGTGAAATTTTGAGAGTGCGAGCCACTCGTTCCGGCGAAACGACAGGAAATTCATCAAACAAACGTCGGGCGAAGAAGAGCCCGAGTCAGAACCCAACAGGCAGATGGTCAACAAGTGGCCATGAAAGCCTTAACGATTTGGTGAAACTAACATTTTTTTGTTTATCAGTACGATGTGCCAGAAGATGATCTACATGGACCGAATCGAGTTGCTCATTTCAGTAACTTTTTTTACAGTCGCTGATGGTGTATATGTTTTCCACTAAATCCAATTTGTCACACAAGTGGATGTTGGAAGTGAGGAATAAGGGAGCTGATCATTCTTTATCGACAGTAAAACAAAATTAGCTTTATTGCCCCACACTGGGGAATCAAGATGGACTGTATGTTGTGATGTTGCTGTGCGGCCGCTATGGTGTCCAATGGAGTTTTGAGGAGGCAGTTGGTAGTGTCCCTTCAGATGCGCAGAAGTGTGTGATCACGGGAGGACGGGGAGGGGGGGGGGGGAATCTTGCGAGCACTGTTTGTACGTCCGTATGTGGCCAAGGTGCAGGAGGTTCATGCCGCTTCGAAATGTGTATTTTTACCGCATGCATTTCGATGTACTGCCAGCGATCATTTATCATGTTGTTCTTTTAGAAGACATAGATCGTGCGAAACTCAGCTTCCCTCTTGATCACATGATATCCTGTGAACCAGGACGAAAGAAAGCAGACAGAAATCATATTCCTACACCTCCGAAAGACCCTTGAGACGGCACCCCATTGCAGATTGCTAGCAATGGAGTAGGTTCCCAGACATATGATGGTTTGAAGACTTCTTAAGTAGTACGAGTAGATCTAAGAATGTTTTCCTCGGCGGCCAGTGTTTATCAGAGACAAGGGTATCGTCAGGAATGTCCCAGCAAAGTGTGACATAACCGCTCTTATTCTACACTCCTGGAAATGGAAAAAAGAACACATTGACACCGGTGTGTCAGACCCACCATACTTGCTCCGGACACTGCGAGAGGGCTGTACAAGCAATGATCACACGCACGGCACAGCGGACACACCAGGAACCGCGGTGTTGGCCGTCGAATGGCGCTATCTGCGCAGCATTTGTGCACCGCCGCCGTCAGTGTCAGCCAGTTTGCCGTGGCATACGGAGCTCCATCGCAGTCTTTAACACTGGTAGCATGCCGCGACAGCGTGGACGTGAACCGTATGTGCAGTTGACGGACTTTGAGCGAGGGCGTATAGTGGGCATGCGGGAGGCCGGGTGGACGTACCGCCGAATTGCTCAACACGTGGGGCGTGAGGTCTCCACAGTACATCGATGTTGTCGCCAGTGGTCGGTGGAAGGTGCACGTGCCCGTCGACCTGGGACCGGACTGCAGCGACGCACGGATGCACGCCAAGACCGTAGGATCCTACGCAGTGCCGTAGGGGACCGCACCGCCACTTCCCAGCAAATTAGGGACACTGTTGCTCCTGGGGTATCGGCGAGGACCATTCGCAACCGTCTCCATGTAGCTGGGCTACGGTCCCGCACACCGTTAGGCCGTCTTCCGCTCACGCCCCAACATCGTGCAGCCCGCCTCCAGTGGTGTCGCGACAGGCGTGAATGGAGGGACGAATGGAGACGTGTCGTCTTCAGCGATGAGAGTCGCTTCTGCCTTGGTGCCAATGATGGTCGTATGCGTGTTTGGCGCCGTGCAGGTGAGCGCCACAATCAGGACTGCATACGACCGAGACACACAGGGCCAACACCCGGCATCATGGTGTGGGGAGCGATCTCCTACACTGGCCGTACACCACTGGTGATCGTCGAGGGGACACTGAATAGTACACGGTACATCCAAACCGTCATCGAACCCATCGTTCTACCATTCCTAGACCGGCAAGGGAACTTGCTGTTCCAACAGGACAATGCACGTCCGCATGTATCCCGTGCCACCCAACGTGCTCTAGAAGGTGTAAGTCAACTACCCTGGCCAGCAAGATCTCCGGATCTGTCCCCCATTGAGCATGTTTGGGACTGGATGAAGCGTCGTCTCACGCGGTCTGCACGTCCAGCACGAACGCTGGTCCAACTGAGGTGCCAGGTGGAAATGGCATGGCAAGCCGTTCCACAGGACTACATCCAGCATCTCTACGATCGTCTCCATGGGAGAATAGCAGCCTGCATTGCTGCGAAAGGTGGATATACACTGTACTAGTGCCGACATTGTGCATGCTCTGTTGCCTGTGTCTATGTGCCTGTGGTTCTGTCAGTGTGATCATGTGATGTATCTGACCCCAGGATTGTGTCAATAAAGTTTCCCCTTCCTGGGACAATGAATTCACGGTGTTCTTATTTCAATTTCCAGGAGTGTATATAACTATAAATGATCTGGCAGACACGTGAGCAGCAATCTGAGGCTGTTTGTTAGTTAACCTATGATGTACAAGAAGTTGTCTTCGATGAGTGACTGTAAGATAACATAGAAATGAATTCTAGTTGGTGTGGCGAATGACGACTTGCTTTAGACGTTGGAGAATGTAGAGTAATGCATATGAGTAGGAAAACAACCCCGTAATATTAGAATACTACATTAGTTGTGTACTGTCACATCGATTAAATATCTGGGCGATGTGAAATGTAACGAGCACATAAGGACGGTAGTGGGTTCATTGGAAGAATTTTTTGGATGTTTGGTTTATTCGTAAAGCAGACCACTTATATAATACGAATATTGCTGGAGTGTTTGGTATCCCATCACCTGGTATTAAAAGAAGACGTCAAAGTAATTCAGAGATGGGCTGCTAGATTTGTTATTAAAAGGTTCGATCAGCGGGGTAGTATTACGGAGAGGCTTCGGGAACTCAAATGGGAATCCCTGGAGAAAATACGAACCTCCATCCGTTAGACGCCATTGCGGACATTTAGAGAACCGACATTTGAGGCCGACTGAAAAACGATGCTACTGCCGACAACCTACATATGGCTTGAGAACTACAAAGTTAATATGCGAGAAATCAGGGCTCATATGACGGCTTGTAGACAGTCGTTTTTCTCTCGCTCCATATACGAGTTGAAGAGGAAAGGAAATGACTGGTAGTGGTACGTGGTACACGCCGGTGTGATGTAGATGTAGTGAAACATCCCCTTAGAAAAATTACACACGACTGTGCTTAAACTGACACACAATATTTTTAGCGCAACGCAATCTGACTTTCAAAAATCCCTACAAAAGAATGGCCCTGACTAACATTAACCTATACCTTTCACAAATCACTTACCTCACAAAAATCTTAATTACTCGAACTACTGCAATACAGCGAGCGCCACTACTGCCAGCTAAATAAAAGATTCAAACTACTGAAGGCACTAACTACTGATAGGCATAGTTAGCAAATGAAAGATTTTGATAGAGAACAAACAATGTAATTACCTCAATAGTGTCCAAAAGTCATAATTTATATAGCACTTCATGATATCCAGTATTACAAATTTCAAAACTCCGCCATCTCTATCCCCACATCCACCACTGCTGGCGGCTCACCTCCAACTGCGCAACGCTACGCGCTGTTCACACCCAGCTGCCGCTGCCCAACACTACAATGGCAGACAACAATGCAAACTAGCTACAGACTGCACACAGCACAGCCAGTGATTTTCATACCGAGCGCTACGTAACGTTGCCGATAAGAAAACATAAACAGCCTACTTACATAAAGAAAACATAAACAGCCTACTTACAGTAGGCGTACGTGGCTGCTTTGGTCTTGTAGTCAGATCTTAATACATCACTCCGTGTCTACAATGTAATATAATCGACACACACAGCATTTCTTACAACTTGAGGCGGTCCGTGAAACTATTTTATGAATTCTGACTTCGGCGACGAGAGTTTACAAAGATATATCTGTAGCGTGTAAGAGCTGGTTGAAAAGATGAGACAACTAGAGTAATTAAGGATGAGGAACTACTAAAGACCTTAAGTTCCTAAGTGATGTCGACAGTTTGAAGGGGAACAACAATTTCGTCGACTGTCATCGTACACTGAAAGACTGTTTCTCCGAGTGGAAATGTTCGTGACTGAAGCATGTCTTAAATACCAGTTGTATATAAGGCAGCACACTGATTTCTAACGTGCTGACGTAACTGATTATGTGATAGTTTGGTTTTTAATTTTCATCAGACGTCAGACTGGATTGACTTGACCCGCTACGAATTCATCTCCTGAGCCAAACAATTGATCTCAGAGTGCCACTGACAACCAGTGTCCTCAGTTATTTAACATAGAAATTCACCAAGCAGTCGTGTAAATAGAGAAGTTATTTTCTTTTCTGTTTGCTATCAGTTTCGGTACTGTAGTCTACTGTGCTATTTTCAGGCCCCATTTGCATCTCCAAAAATTATCGATAAGCACACCTGCAGCTGTGCTCAGTTCCAGTCAAGTCTTCGAAGGAAGCACTTGAGGAATCCTGACATCTAGAAATAGATGACCCCATTTCGCCAAAATCGAATTTTTGAAAGGCACCCATCGGGCCTGAGGGTAGCATATTGAATTGCCGAAACAGGTAGAGAAAATAAAATAAAATAACTTCTCAATCTGCACAGCTGTTTGGCTTATTTCTTTGCCAAATATTTTATCAGCCACTGTCGCACGTTCACAATGGATCAACAGAGTCCTCAATTATTTGTTGGAAGTATTCCAGTTGCAGTCTTCCCCCTACAGTTTTTATTCCCTACTCCCCTACGCTTATAATCGTAAACGAGAGAAACCAGTACGCGTAAGTGTAAGGGAAACATTTTCAACTGTTAACACGATAAGAAGCTACGGTTTTTCTGAAATTGCTGCTCTGTCCCGCCGACCACTACGTTAAGCAAGAACTCAGCCTCGTTCAAATAAACACATTCACTCGAATATAGCTTAATATTAAGTGCATAATTGCTTTTATGAACAGTAGTTACAGGTATAGGAAGGAGGAATGGGCTATGATCTTAGTTCCTCACGGCCTCTGAAAGCAGGGAGTACGATGTAAAACATAACTAATGTAGTTCCATAAGACAAAATACAATGTCGGCAAAAGAGAGCAAGAGAATCAAACTTCTGGAAGTATATTGAACATGCTAACAGATACACTGTCCAGGTTCGCAATGTGCTGGGATAGTTCACATACACTGAAGCGCCAAAGAAACTGATATAGGCATGCAGATTATCAAGATTTAAGTGTGTCTGAAACTAGTGTTGCAGTCGACGCACGAGCGATGGGACACAGCATCTCCGAGGTAGCGATGAAGCGGAAATTTTTCCGTACGACCATTTCTCTAGTGTACCGTGAATAAGAGGAATCCAGTAAAACAGAAAATCTGTGACACCGTTGACGCCAGCAAAAGATCCCGAAAGAACGGAACCTACGACGACTGAAGAGAATCGGTCAACGTTATAGAAGTGCAACCTTTTCGCAAATTGACGAAAATTTCAATGCTGGGCCATCAACAAGTGTCAGCATACGAACCATTCAACGGGACATCATCGACATGAGCTTTCGGAGCCGGAGACCCACTCCTGTACCGTTGATGATTGCACGACGCAAAGCTTTGCGCCTCGCCCATCAGTATCTACAATGGACTGTTGATGTCTGGAAACATGTTGCCTGGTCGGACGAGTCTCGCATCAAATTGTATAGAGCGGATGGACGTGTACGGGTGTGGAGACAATCTCATAAATCCATGAACCTGCATCTCATCAGCGGACTATTCAAGCTGATGGAGGCTCTGTAATGGTGTGGAAAGTTTGCAGTTGGAGTGAAATGACACCCCTGATACGTCTAGATACGACTCTGACACGTGACACGTCGTAAGCATATTGTCTGATCACCTGCATCCATTCAAGTCTATTGTGCCTTCCGACGAACTTGGGCAATTCCAGCAGAACACAGTGACACCCCACAGATCCAAAACTGCTCCAGGAACAGTCTTCTAAGTTTAAAGCCTTCAGATAGCCACCAAACGCCCCAGACATGAACATTACTGTGCATATCTGGGATGCGTTGCAACGTGCTGTTCAGAAAAGATCTCCACCGCCTCCTACTTTTACAGATTTATGGACAGCCCTGCAGGATTCCTGGCATCAGTTCCCTCCAGCACTACTTCAGACATTAGTCGAGTCTATACTGTCGTGCTGCGGCACTTCTGCGTGCTCGCGGGTGTCCTGCACGATATTAGTCAGGTATACCAGTTTCTTTGGCTCTTCAGTGTATACACATCATATAAAAAGTATGCAGGTTAAGAAGAAGCGAAAGAACAGGTGCTACCAACGTGAACCTATCCTCATTGCACATCTCGGAGGGAGAACGATTTCACGATGCAGACATGATGGAAACGTGAATGCCATTAAGAAAAGGACAATACAGGAAGTACCAAAACGGAAATCCAGGAACAAGTGGTCACACGACTGCAGCAAATCACTGCAAGAGAAGGAAAATCTCTTCTGTAAAAATAACATTGATTCTGTAAACAGAGATCAACCGACACTAAGCCCGATTCGTACGTCCATGGAATCCAGTTCACCGCTGACTACGTTGCCTAAATTCATGGCACGTTCTTCAGTTTCGAGAAAGCCTTTGATATTGTCGTCTGGTGAGTAAATTACAGTTTACCGAGTATTGGATTAAATTTGTAGCAGGTTCATGACTTAGTTTCAGGCTGAATACAACGAGTGAGTTAGAGAAGGCTAAAGTAAACATAAAAGCATAACACAGCAGGAAAACCACAGCATGTGGTTAAAAGATTTGAATAAATCATTTTATATGCTCTTCAAAAATCTGTAATTACGATTTAAAAAGTACAATTTACATGCATGTTAACAGTAAAGAACACAGCTTTATGTTTAACAGCAATAAAATAAAAAACCCACTGATGATGCTGCAACTGCAGTGAAACATGTCTGGTATAACAAAACAAAATTATTTTGCTAGAGGTGGACCCAATTCAAAGACATATGTATTGTAAAGTGGTAGGTATTTCGAATGAGTATTTAGGGGCGTTATATTTGCAATACAAAAGGTGAACCCGAACTCCACTGACAAACTTTCAGAGGTGTCAGTATGGACACAAACAATTAGAAAATGAGTAGTAAACATGAGCTCCAAAATGGATACCTTAAGAGCTGGGAACACTAGCTCATTTTTGATACAGTGAAAAACATATTTTCTACTGCTTTCTCGTTGTTTTCCTTTTGGAGGGGGTAGTGTGGACCACAACAGGAAAAAAAGTGTACAGTAAACACAGGCTCTAAAATGCTTACCTTAAGGGCTATGAACATGTCTTCAAGACAAAAGAGATGTTTCACATTAGCTAAGGTGAACTACAGCTCATAGCTCTTATGGTACGCATTATAGAGACGTTGTCAAATAAACATGTGTTTATTGTCAATACCACAACCTATAAAAATTAGTTGTTCCAGTATTGGTTAAACCTGTATTTAAATGATATTGTAGGTAATATTGGAAGCTCCATCAGGCAGTTCGCAGTCGATGCTGTTGCTTGTGTGAAGATTGAAACGACAGAAAATTAGAGATATACAGGAAGACCTGCAGAGAATCGATGATTTGTGCAGTGTCCGGCTACTGACTCTCGCAATAAATAAGTGCGCTTATTGTACATAAGTAGGCTGAGAGGTCCATTCCTGTTCGATTACGCTGTTGGCTATCAATCTGTGGAAATACAAAGAATCGTAAGATACCTAGCAATAGACGTGCTGAGCGTCCTAAACTAGAGTCACCACATACAATGTCGTTCTGAGACGATTTGCAAGAATCTCAAGGGAATGTAATTCATCTTCAAAAGAAGTTGCTAGCAAAAAAATTTGTTCACCCGACTTTATTGTAATGCTCACAACTCTGGGAGCCTTGATAGTTTATATTAAGGGATGAAATAGAGAAGAGACAGGGAAGAGCGAATTGTTCGTTACAGGATCGTACAGTAAGCGCGACACTGTTACATAGGTGCTCTGAAAAACTCCCATGGTAGACCGTACAAAAGAAGCGTTGTGAATCTCGGATAGGTTTGTTGTTGAAAAGAGTTGAGCAACAAATTACTTCCACTTACAGACATCTTGAAGTATCACAACTGCGAGGAAAACAGAAGTTAGAGTTCACGCGGGAGTTAATCCACAATAGTTCTAACCACTCGCATGTCAGCAAAGTGCGAAAGAGATAGTGCAATAAGAAGTCCTTCTCCCCAGCCTACCGAAAACTTGCTTTTGGACTTCGGATTACAGCATATTATAACATATAAATCTCATTTTTGCGGTTTGTTAATAACTTTGCGTTCATTAGGCTGATTTTCGCCTACCAGCTGTTTAATACTAGAACAACGAAAGGAGTCTCTTTTTCCAGTATATGACGGACATTAGTATTCGTAAAAGCAGGATACGATCACCATTGCTCTGCATTTATTTCTCACTGGCGTAAGTAATAATTCCGCAGATACTCAAAAGGTTTGGATGTGCGCTGACTGAAATTGCAGTAGTGTAACTGTTAGTTGTGACGTAATATTTTTAAGTTGGAAGTATAAAACCTAAGACGATTACAAATAACATCTTATTTCTAACGGCATAACAAAATCTAAACTCCTTGCTTAACAATATACGGATATTTTATGTTAAACCATATCTCATACTTCGTGTTTGCTGTCCGCTTCTCAAATCTGCGAGAAGACAATAGGGGAAGAAAATTCTTACCGCGCAGATTTCCAGGTCTGTGGTATAGGTAATAGTCTGCTCTCATGCGGTCCAGTCAATGATTGACAAATTCTAGTCTTAATATTTACTTTATATTCAATTGTGACCTTTCCGGGATTTATATGTATTTCAAATTTGGAATATGTAAAGAATGAACCATCAAATAAATTGACTTAGCCGGACGCCACAATATGTACATGTAGATAGTGTTACGTCTGAAAGGGACAGTTTTAAATTAGAAGTACCCTCACCTATAGCAGCGGTGATATAATTGTCAATAAACGACTTCGGCCTTCCTGCCTAGTGTAACACCTACAGCGCCTCTCGGTGTTGGAAAAACAAAAATAACTCCCAAATTAGCTTCCATGTCCTTAAAATATCATTTAATAAAAAGACCCAAGTCCCTCCACAAGTAGTAATTACGAAAAATAAATACAAAACAAATAGAGGGAAATATCTAGTATGGAAAGGAAAAGAAAAGAAAAGGAAAATTTTATTATAAATTTTAGAAACTTGTGAAGGGGGAAAACAGTAGAAAATATTGAAATATTAGTTATTCCAATACGTAAGAAAATCAGTATTATAGTAATAGAACGTAGGTCTGGGACACCAAAGAAAGTGTTTATTAAAGAATAAATAATCATACGTTGTAATTACGATACTCCAGTCTCTAGTCTGTTCTAGTTCGGAAGTTATTTAGGACGTACAGCTTTAGAGAAGAACAATTGGGACTTTATTAAACGGGGATTAAAATTAGATCGTGACGAGATTGTTTTTGAGGATTGTCAATTCAAGACTTTAATTTGGAGATTTATCAGATTAGATAAACGGGAAGGTGAATAGTAATCTCTTTGGCTTTAACGTCAATTCGTGTGAATATTTAAACGCTTTACTGAATTGAGAATTTTAACCAGATCCGGACTTTGAATGGTGATAGTGGGTAACTTTAACTTCACGTGACTAGTGATCTTAGTTAATGACAGTTTGCGGATATTAAATAGAAATAACTTATTTACCGAAAGTGACAGGATATTATCTGACATGCTAGCGGGAATGCTACTTAGACATCTAAATAAAGAAGTTCTTTGAATGAGATCTTATGAGTGAACCTATTTATTAATAACTCTTGTCAATAAACTGACATTGCTCATTTGAAACATAATACAAATCTGGAACATTTACTTAACTTAGATTAATAAACGTTAAGGTTACGTGATGTATGCCAATAACAAACTAGCGATTCGTAACTAAAACAATTGAACGAAAGGTTAAAAGTATCGTCGTCTGTAAACATTGGTAGTAAAGCTACTAAAGATTTTTTCTCTGAGTTGGGAAGACTATACGTGTAGTGATCCACGTTTAACATTGGATTTTAAAAGTAATCAAACTGATACTTAGCCGGGACAATATTAAATAAAAGTAAAACCCTTCATTGACAGTCAATGTGTAAAAAATAAAATCAAACTTTCACCTATTAGACAAAAAAGCGAAAACAGAAAAAGGGCTGCTACACTAGCGTAAACGTTGTGTAATTCAGTGGACTGTGTGTTACATCGTAACCAGTTCTTGCAGCATGTGGGATATGGCGTCCTGCTGAATGTCAGATTTCATAATAGACCTCTACTGCTGGCTGGTCATCACGTTTGTCACGAGGGTCCCTCACTGTAGCGGAATATCACACTGAACTTCAGCACCGTCGAACGAGTTCTTCTACAGTGCACCGCCTGGCTCGTTCACGATAATCTTCGCTGTAGAATAGAGTAGTCCCGCGTACTGCAGTGGCAGGGAGAGCGGATGACGTCGACTCGCAGATGTGACGTGGCGCAGCGCTGGCCGCCAGCCAGTGACGTAGAGTAGCGCCTAATCTGCTCTCCGCACTGGACAGCTCGGTCTGAGGGGGCAGGGGGGGCGCCTAGGGGGGATCGACAGTAAAAAGCGGGAGCGGAGCCACTGCGGTGTTCCCCGTCCGTCAGTGCCGGCAGCTGGAAGGCAGCCAAAGCGGCTTCACTGACTGCAGAAGCCGCTACGAGACCGTCAGTGCTACAACCCATGCTTCACTCTGTTTAGAAATGTTCCATTACAAAGAAAACTCTGCAGTATTATCCAATATTTACTATCAAAAACAGTCTTGATCACAATTTATTTATTACGGTGACTGGTTTTGATCACTACTGTGGTCATCTTCAGACCAATGAGTATGAACCTCCTTCTGGTGGTAATTCACTACTCGCAGATGAGTAGTGATTTACCACCAGAAGGAGGTTCATTGTGTTGTGGATTGGCAAGACAGCCAACCCACTATGAGAGGAAGCCGAAAGGCACGCGTTTTAGCTCACGCAGGCTGGCGTGAGGTCTGGAACAGGTCAAGGAATGAGACTAGCAAAAAACGTACTTAGCTGCTGGAATGCTTAACTTTAATCCATAACTGGTGAACATCGCTCTTGACGGTACATGTTTTACAGCATCAATAGTAACTGGTAATGGCGCCTTGCTGGGTCGTAGCAAATGACGTAGCTGAAGGCTATGCTAACTATCGTCTCGGCAAACGAGAGCGTATTTTTTCAGTGAACCATCGCTAGCAAAGTCGGCTGTACAACTGGGGCGAGTGCTAGGAAGTCTCTATAGACCTGCCGTGTGGCGGCGCTCGGTCTGCAATCACTGATAGTGGCGACACACGGGTCCGACGTATACTAACGGACCGCGGCCGATTTAAAGGCTACCACCTAGCAAGTGTGGTGTCTGGCGGTGACACCACACATTGGTCTGAAGATGACCACAGTAGTAGTCGAAACCGGTCACCGTAATGAATAAATTGTGATGAAGACTGTTTTTGATAGTAAATATTTGTAACACATTGATCACTGTTCACTGCCACAACGTATTCTAAAGTAAGTATTATCCAAGTTTAAATATTAGTGTCAGTGGCTTTGCGAAGCAGCTGAAACCGTTAAAACTGATCTAAGTTCTAGGACTTAATGGAATACCTACTACATTGCTTGTCCAGTTTGGGGCTGAGTTAGCCCCTCGGTTAACTATAAGCCATTGAAAACTGTCGTATTAAAGTTACGGCATAGCGATATTCACATATACAGGTGGCGGAAGTAGCGCAAACACAGTAGAGCGTTGCATTTATACTCAGAAGATTGATGTGAAAAAGTTTACAATGTGATTATGGCCGCACAACGGGAACTATCAGCCTCCACATAAATACTGACGACAGCAGCGATTGCCTAGAGTTGTCAGTGCTAACAGACAAATGACACTGCATGAAATAACCACATAAATCAATGTGGGACGTATGACAAACGTATACCTTAGGGCATGTTAGACCATAGCTCAGACACTACACACCTTTTGCTGATTTATTTTGCTTTCTGTTTTGTTCAACATTCCATCGTTGAACTTCCGTAATTATTGTATGATTGGTTCGGTACTGTATAAAAGTGTTTACTTTTTTCTTTGTAAAAGCTTTGGTGTCCTGATAAAAACATATGCAATGTATTGCCTTCATTAAACACTTTGCGTCACTTGGAGGGAAACATAAATTTATTATACATAACTGAAAATTTGTTTAAATAATTTTATGTTGAATCGCCAATATCTGCAAATGATATGTTTTGTTAAAAAGGTTTATGTGCTACTTTGTATTTGCTGATCCTCTCTTAGGGTTATTAGTTGTTTATGTGTATAAAAGGTGTTGTGGTTCCCCTAGGGAACGGAATTACGCAAAATGTGGTTGGCATGGATATAAAGGTGGTCGGAAGAGTCAGTCGGTGACGAGCTACCAAACTGTCAACAGCTTATGTAAAAGTCGTGTATTGTGCTGGTGCCGAGAAAGGCTTCTTCTGCCGTTTACCAATGTGCCAAAGCCCCGTATGGATGTACAAATAGCTGGCTCTATTCTGGAAATGATACTTACTCTGGAAATTATACTTATTAATTTGAGGATCGTCGCTACCAAGAAATGACAGAGCTCAAAATTACCCACAGCAAAACCATCTGCCAAGACGTACGCGCCACCACATTGCACAGTAACTGTAACGGAATGGAGGAAATGTAGATATGTAAATGAACGATCAGCTCACTGGATGTTTTAGTGTACTCAACTACACTCCTGGAAATGGAATAAAGAACACATTGACACCGGTGTGTCAGACCCACTATACTTGCTCCGGACACTGCGAGAGGGCTGTACAAGCAATGATCACACGCACGGCACAGCGGACACACCAGGAACCGCGGTGTTGGCCGTCGAATGGCGCTAGCTGCGCAGCATTTGTGCACCGCCGCCGTCAGTGTCAGCCAGTTTGCCGTGGCATACGGAGCTCCATCGCAGTCTTTAACACTGGTAGCATGCCGCGACAGCGTGGACGTGAACCGTATGTGCAGTTGACGGACTTTGAGCGAGGGCGTATAGTGGGCATGCGGGAGGCCCGGTGGACGTACCGCCGAATTGCTCAACACGTGGGGCGTGAGGTCTCCACAGTACATCGATGTTGTCGCCAGTGGTCGGCGGAAGGTGCACGTGCCCGTCGACCTGGGACCGGACCGCAGCGACGCACGGATGCACGCCAAGACCGTAGGATCCTACGCAGTGCCGTAGGGGACCGCACCGCCACTTCCCAGCAAATTAGGGACACTGTTGCTCCTGGGGTATCGGCGAGGACCATTCGCCACCGTCTCCATGAAGCTGGGCTACGGTCCCGCACACCGTTAGGCCGTCTTCCGCTCACGCCCCAACATCGTGCAGCCCGCCTCCAGTGGTGTCGCGACAGGCGTGAATGGAGGGACGAATGGAGACGTGTCGTCTTCAGCGATGAGAGTCGCTTCTGCCTTGGTGCCAATGATGGTCGTATACGTGTTTGGCGCCGTGCGGGTGAGCGCCACAATCAGGACTGCATACGACCGAGGCACACAGGGCCAACACCCGGCATCATGGTGTGGGGAGCGATCTCCTACACTGGCCGTACACCACTGGTGATCGTCGAGGGGACACTGAATAGTGCACGGTACATCCAAACCGTCATCGAACCCATCGTTCTACCATTCCTAGACCGGCAAGGGAACTTGCTGTTCCAACAGGACAATGCACGTCCGCATGTATCCCGTGCCACCCAACGTGCTCTAGAAGGTGTAAGTCAACTACCCTGGCCAGCAAGATCTCCGGATCTGTCCTCCATTGAGCATGTTTGGGACTGGATGAAGGATCGTCTCACGCGGTCTGCACGTCCAGCACGAACGCTGGTCCAACTGAGGCGCCAGGTGGAAATGGCATGGCAAGCCGTTCCACAGGACTACATCCAGCATCTCTACGATCGTCTCCATGGGAGAATAGCAGCCTGCGTTGCTGCGAAAGGTGGATATACACTGTACTAGTGCCGACATTGTGCATGCTCTGTTGCCTGTGTCTATGTGCCTGTGGTTCTGTCAGTGTGATCATGTGATGTATCTGACCCCAGGAACGTGTCAATAAAGTTTCCCCTTCCTGGGACAATGAATTCACGGTGTTCTTATTTCAATTTCCAGGGGTGTATAAGGTTATGCATACATGAATTTATGTACCTACTTTGTTTTTTTCCTTATCAAAACACCTCTCAGGTTCCTCGCCATTTCAACTATTATTACCGATTGTCCTTGTTATGGAAAAATGAAAGCCTCAAAGCCAAACAGTTAATTAAGTAATGCTGTTTGATATTTGGTAAGAATGGAGTATTCATATTTACTGTGGATTTGGTAATATAGTGGGAGGTAGTAAATGCAGTTTTGTGAAAGCCTCCCAGGGACTGAAACAGTCCAATTTAAAGTTTTGTGGACTTTCAAAGTTACCTGTTTAATCACTGACTTTAAAGTAGAAGACTGTGATAATAAAGACAGGCAATAAACCATCTTGAGGTTAGCTCCAAAAGTAAATATTACTAAGTTTTGGCTTTAAATGTTCTTCTTAGTAAACAATTATTGTGCAGTCTATTGAAACAGTGCAAGAGGTGAGTCAGTGTTTCCTAAAATGTGTCAATTTGATTTCGTACTGTGGTAAAGGGCCCCCACTCTTGAAAGTTAATCAATATACTCAAGGTTGCTATTTAAAAGAAAATGCTAACTGGGCTTGAGATTTATGTTTCTTATGTGTGTTAAGAGATAATGGCAGTTTATGAGCACCTACCAGCTGTTTTTTTTTTTTTTTTTGGATACTGAAAGTATAACTATCAGAAGTATTATTATCTATCAAAATAGTAATTTCTTTTATTCAGTGGACAGTGAGGAACTGTTTGCTAGTGAACTCCTTTTAATTTTCATGTCAAGTAGCAAAGTATTTGGTAAAGAGAGAGACTAAACCCATGCCCAGTTCACAATTTTGCAGTGAACTATATTCACATTTCATGTCAGATAGGGGACTAAATCTATGTCTAATTTTATAATTCTGAAGTGAACTTCAATAGTAATCTTACTGAAACCATTCAGTTTGGACTAAGCACTGAGGGCAAGAGTGTCTTATATGTTGTTTCCATGCAGATAGGTTTGTTCTGCTATGACTGCCAGTACTTTCTTTAACGTTAACATATGCTTGTGACTGTGTTCATTGCACTCTCTTGTGGCAAAGTATAGGTTGTGTCTATCCATTGAAGGTACTTAAATCTATTTTTTTGAACAGGAATGTTACACATTCTTATGCCTAATTAGGCTGGCGGCCATTATCTTTATTATTTGGACAGTTTAAATAGGTAAATTTCATCTGTTACTTGTTGAACAATTACGTAATTTTGTTCTTTCACGTCCAATAAACCACCTACTTTAGGTACATCACGGTTAAAACAACAAAATTCCTTTCAGAAGGTAATATTGTACTGCTTCTAAATACCATAATTGGTTAACAAAACAGTTTCAGAACATAAACGAGAGGCAGTAATACGTGGCTTTTCCGTGACAGGACTATATGTTCTGTTGGGGTATAGTATGTAATAAACCAAATGTGTTGATGGATAGCTCATACTACGTAAGCAGTTAGTGTTACAGGCAGTGCGGCGAAGTTTGGCGTTAAGCGGTTATGGCAGCCGGCAGGTAACGCGAGTGTCTTTGCAAAAACAGCATGACATCACCAACAGAACCTCTCCAGGGCTCGTGATCAAATCGGTTGGACTCTCGACAACTGCAAAACTGTGACCTGTTCAGATGAGTCCCAATTTCCGTTGGTGAGAGGTGATGGTACAGTTCGAGGATGGCTCGGACCCCACAAAGCCATGGACCCAAGTAATCAACAAGGCACTGTGCAAGCTGGTGATAGTTCCATAATCATGTGAGGGGAGGAAGATTGTTGGATTCGGCTTGCGATGACAATGTACAAGAGGTCGAGCGGTCAGGAATTGTAAGTGGGCATCCAGGGCTACCGTAAAATTAGGTGTAATAAAGAGAATATATTTCAGGTTACGGTATACAAGGGGCGCACGTAGGAGGGAAGTTTCCAGTTTTAGGCCCGTCTAGGATGACGAACACCTAACCGAAATTGTAAACGGATGGGGAGGTGGTTCATGTTAGTTCATGTCGGTGGCCGGTCGTAAAACGCACAGCCGGAGGCTCTGCCTCCAACGAAAGACGTCTGTTCTGCTCGATGTCTAGATCAGACGGGAGCGAGGCAACTGTGTTCTGTACTGCGGAACGCTACACCGTCTACACACGTGACCTGTATCCCACGCACGCTATTGGCTAAAGGCGACGGCGTGAATTCGCTAGCAACATATGCAGAAGGCTCAATTCCTCTCTGCCTCGGTTCTGAAAGGCGTGCAACTTGTATCACGTAGGCATAGCGGAAGTTGCTCAGAGGTACCTCATAGACATTTGATTTGGCCTTTGAAATTTAAACCAATTCCCTAAAATACTCCATGACTGGCTGCCACACTGTATAGTTTACTAGGAACTGAACAGATCACTAACTAGAAATGTTCGGCAGCTTGGTGACCAAACAACGATGAAATTTTTATGGATAAGAATGCGTCATGTAACTGGGCCACAGCTGTTTGCTGTTGGTTTGAAGAACGTTTTGCACAATTCGAGTGAACCATCTGATCAGCCAGATCTCCCTACACGGATACCATCAGACATCTATGGGACATAATCGAGACGTCAGTTCACGCACAAAATCCTCCACCAGCAACACTTTCGTAATTACGTGTGGCCATAGAGGCAATATGCCTCAGTATTCCTGCAAGGGACTTCCAACGACTTGTTGAGTCCATTCCATGCTGTGTTGCTGCTCTACGCGGGCGAAAGGAGGTTCGACACGACATTCCGAGGTACCCCATGAATTTAGTCACACCAGTGTTGATCACCGCACAACGACCGTGCGCAGTAGATCGAGGAAAGCACAGATCACACCCGTCTACAAGAAAGCTAGCAGGAGTGATCCGCAAAATTAGCGTCCAGTATCCTTGACATCCATGTCTTCTAGCATCTCATAACATATTCAGTGCTCAAACAGAATTAGGTATCTTGAAAAGGATGTCCCCTCTGCATGGATTTCGAAAACATCGATGACGTAAAAACCAGCTCGCTGTTTTCTCACACACCGAATGCTACGGACCAGGACAGTCAGGTAAATGCAGTATTTTCCGATTGCCGAAAAACATTTGACTCAGTACCACATCTACGCTTATTGCCGAAAGCAAGATGGTATAACGTATTTAATCAAAAACTTTTACTGGATTGAGGATATCTTGGTAAGGAGGGCGGAGCAAATGATCTTCGATAGACAGTTATCGACAGATGTAGAAATAAGTTCGGGTATGCCACAGTAAAGTGTGTTGGGCCCGGTATATATGAATGGCCTGGCAGACAATATTAATAGTAAATTAAGACCATTTCCTGATAACATGGTTTTCTATAATGTAGTCTGAAATAAGCTACACCAACATTCACCTAGATTTGATAAAACTGTGAAGTAGCTGTGAAGTTGCTTTAAACGTTCAGAAAGTAAAATTTTTGTCATTACAAAATGGAAATATGTACTATCCTATGACTGTAACATCTAAGAGTCTCAGCTGGAATCAGTCAGCTTATAAAAACAACTGGGTTTAACGTTTCGCTGGGACATGAAATGGAACGATCACTTGGGCTGAGTCGTCGGTAAGGCAGGTCCAGTCTTCGATTTCTTGGTGGGATACTAAGCAAAGGCAAACAGTCAGCTGAAATGATTGCATACAGATCACTTGTGCGACCCACCCTAGGATAATACTAAGCTGTTTGGGACCCATGCCAAATAGGACTAACAGGGGATGTTGAACATATGCAGAGAAGGGCAGTAGGAATGATCACAGGTTTGTTCAGGACTGTTTACAGGTTTTTTTGACCCTTGGAAGAGTGTTGCAGAGATAGTGAAATAGCTGGACTGGCAGACTGTTGAAGATAGTCGTAAATTAGCTCGAGGAACTCTACTTAGATAGTTTCAAAAACTGACCCTAAATGGTTACTATAGGAATGTATTACAACATCCTGTAAGTCGTTCCCATAGGGATCGTGACGTCATGATTACTTTAATTACAGTACACACAGAGACTCTTAAACTGTCATTCATCCCACGTTCCATACATGAATGGAACAGAAGAAACCCCTAAAATTAATACAATGTGATGTACCCTCTGTCACGCACTTCACAGTAATTTGCAGGGTATGGATATAAGTGTACATGTAGATGAGTCTAAAGGAAGGAGTACACTACTCGTTTCCGTGTAACCCTACGTTACAAGGACCGGAGACAAACGTCACGCTTTATCAATGACATATGCTTTCAAACCCAACAGGAATTGTTGCTTTCAGTGATAGAAACAGGGCAGGAGTTGACTGTAAACATATAGAGTTGTGCAACAACTCACTATTTTGCCACTTTTCAAATGAACTAAGGTATCAACTCCATCAACGGTCCATTGAAACATTACACTCTTTACAGTATGTGGAGAGTGTAGTTCAGGTTGAATGTTGTTCTATTACGGCGTATTTTTCGTACCATAGCTAGAGTCTTCTCATTCAGATAAGTGTGAAGGTGAATAGTAATATTTATTTCAACATAATCGGTCACCAGCTGTAGCCCTATCACGTACAATTTCATCAGGAGTTTGCTGTGGACACTTCCATCTTCCAAGATGACAACAGTCATGCTCACACGGCTTGCAACTTGACACTAAAATTTATTTATTATTTTAGTTAATAGTGTAGTAATAGGGCAGCTAGCTTGGTACCGAATGAGGGGCAAAAATCCCATTTTTGAAAATGTTTCTCTTACACATTGTACAGTCTAGTCCTTGAATATAATAAGTTCATTAACAGCAACATAAACTGCAGATATTACATCAAAATGCCCTGATATTAATAAAATTAATTTCAATGTGACATGAGTGTTAACTTTTTATGTTCACGCGTTTATTTCAAATGCAGCCCCAGAGATCTCTGATAAACTGTTAATTATAATTTGTAATAGTAACAGTAGCCTGTAAATGTATGCTGTAATACCAGCAAGGGTGAATGCCGTTTCTAAGACAGCTGAAGGTCACGATCTCCACTCAGCTTCGAATTCACCCCTCCCTATGTTCCTCCTCCCACAGACACAGTCATTCCTGACAGGAAAAAAAGAAAAAGAAAACATGATGGCACATCTAGCTCGCCTGCAGAACTTAAAATTCAAGATCACGGAAATAGATCGTGCGAGATTGTTCTAGTAGAAAGTAAAAATGTAAAGATGACCAGAATAGAATCACTGTTTTGAAAACGTATTTCTGCTTGTTATAAATGCCCACAATGGCCCACTTTTCCTCCCTTCACCCTGTCCTCCATCCCCTTTCAGTGGGTGCACTAAGCAACTTCAGAGATTTACCGCTGAGAACTCTACTATTATTATTTATAAGCAATATCCATGTCAGTGCTGGAGCAGGCAGTGTCTGTTCACACAGCGCATGACTCAGGGGAACTGTGCCACACATGGGGCGAGCACAACTGCTGTCCGGAGACTCTGGATGTGTTGAGGGCGCTGGAAGTGCCATGGAAGTATGGGAAAAAGGAGACCCCAATACCGGGGTCAGGTCATTTGGGTGAGGTTGTTTCATGATCTACGACTGTGACATGAACAAAGTATACTAGTCTGAGCTGGAAAGAAGAACTGCACCTGGAACACATCTGACTCTTTCCCAGACAGTCCACCTGGATGCGTGGCAAAAGGAGCAGATGTGTTTCAGATCTTGTTTTTCTTCTCAATTCAGACGGGTTGCAGCAGCTAAGACAAAGTCATAGATCATCCATTAAAACTGTGGTCAAATGACAGGACCTTATGACATGACAGTACCACAGTCCTTGTTCACGGCGCCCCCATCCAGTTGCTCTACACCCATTCCTCGAGCTGGTGACCCCAGTGAGCAGCTGTGGTCTCCTAAAGTGCAGTGTGGGCCCCTTCAGTAGTCAGTAATTCCTTGTAATGTACATTGCATGTATGGTCACTGACTGCTAGAGTGCTCTTACACTGCTCCAGCACTCACATAGGATTTTGATAATCAAACACTAATAATAATTTGCCTACATCTGAAGCTCTCGAAAATTTTTTTCAGCACACACAGAAAGGGGTGGGAGGATTTTGGAGGAATGGAAGAGGTAGTTGAAGAGGACAGTATTGTAGGAATTACTAAGTAGCACAAGTGATCTATCTCCTACATAGCAGTAGACATAAAATGCAGATTCAAAGTCATGATACGGTCAATATTTTCTTTTCCAATCAACAATCTGCCAGTATTTTTACTGGCCTTTTTTTAAGTGGCTTGTTTCTACCATTTTGAGTTTTATGTAGCACAAGTGGTCCACATCCATCATGTTGGAATTTTCCCGTTCGTAAATATGACTATGCTACATGAGGAGAGGTAGAAAGGGAGGTGGAGACTAGTGTTGCTGGCAACCTTGAGAGGGTAAGTGTATCTAGCACAAGTAGACTAGATCTCCCTTCTTTGATTTTTCCAGCTAGAAATATGATTATGTGGCATGGTGGAAGGAAAGGGTGGAGCAGGAGATGGGTAACTTGGAGGATGTAGGGAAATGGGTGACCTTGAAACTGGTAAAGAAATTATGTCCATGAGGGTGGAATTTGAGGGGAAAGGGTGCTGACCTTAAGGCCTGTCACTGAGGTAGGGGGTTAGGGGTGACCTTGATGGGTAGATGGAACAGGGTAGCTTTGAGCTGTCCTGCCTATGGCATAGATCCACTACTCCCACAATATTTCAAGTAAACGTCCAGTCATCAGATGAACTGATAAAACTTTCCAAGTATGATATTAAAATTATACAGTAAAAGGCCTATGAGCGTTGAGACATATGGCTACATACAGTCGAAAGAAAATTAAACCAAGACTGTGCTCATGCACAACTCTCCAAGAGGCGTATGTTTCCTCTGATGTGCACTATGTGAGTTCTCAAGCACAAACTGGCCCTTTCCACTTCTATCAATCTCTCTCAGCATTGGTAACAGCTTTTTGGCTATCATTCCAGTAGTGAAGCCATTAGTGACGTTAATCTTTCAGTGAATGGTCAATTTAAAATGAGAAGAAGAATAATTTCTTACAAATCTTCTTGTAGAAATAGTTAACAGTCTCTCAGCTCCTAATTGAAAGGTTTCTTGAAGCACCGTCACCATGGTTTCAACTTTCATAAAAACGTATTCTTCACAAGGAAATATATATATATCTGTATTAGATGTTGTGGCAGAAGTACATTAAAATGCAGCCAAAAGGCGTCAGTCTAACATAAAATTGCATCTACCTAATTAATTAAAAGTTACACCACCGGGTTGTTGTTGTTTGGTATTGCCCCACCAATGCGTAGCTAGCTCAGGTGAATTTAAGTCAGAAGTTTGCAACTTCAAGCAAGATATTTTTTTATTTACGAAATAATTTCTTTAATAAAACAACGGAATTAATTCAGACTCATTTTCCAAGAGGAATTACGTGAGTTACATACGTAAATTGATTGTTTTATATAGTTTTTAAATTATTTGGTAAAACACTGTATCTAAATTTTACCTAGGCCCAGTCTGCAAACTGAAATTGCATTTAACAACAAAAAATGCAGTCATACAATGACGGCTTTCACGACCGGATGTTTCAACTGCTGAGAATTCTTCCGGGTTGTATGACTACGGCCATACAATCCGAAAGAGTTCTCAGCAGCTGAAAAAATGCAGTGTCCCAAGTAGGAGGACAGCAGCCTGCGTCGGTTGACTGTGATGTGCAAGTGCCTGTGTACTTCTTCTAAAAACTCACGTTTTTATTTCTTAGTTATGACAGTTATTTATGCATATTTTACTGAATATTCGCTGTAACCACGGCTGCACTTCACGAGAACTGTCTCTAAATATTTTGTGAGTACAGCACTTGTTCTTTTTCGTAAATATATACTTAATATTCATCGTTTAGGTAGATACATTAAGAGTAACTTCTGAACTAAGAGAGCCGCAGTGCTGGCTCTATTTTTATCTGAATCGTCATGCACTTAGCTTTGCGCTGATGTTCTTGAACTAACTGTACTCCATACAGAACACGAAACAGAGCATATCTCTTGTCCTCCTTATGCAAACACATGTACGAGGGTCGTCCACAAAGTAAGTTTCGTTTGACTGTATAAAAAAACGAGTATAGATACAGAAAAAATGTTTATTGTACAAAAATCTACAACTGTTAACCTACTTTTCCACATAGCTTCCGAAGTTTTGTAGACACTTGACATAACGTGTCACAAATTTTGGTATGCCTTCCTCATAGAAGGTTGCCACCTGTGTATTTAACCATGCCGTAACACGTTCCTTCAGCTCATCGTCGTCGTTGAAGTATTGACCGTGTGAGGTCGGGCATTACCGTGTAAAAAACACCTTTTGACAGTAATCCTCGGCGCTTGTTCTGTATTGAGCAGCGCAGTTTCTTAATGGTCTCGCAGTAACCATGTGCATTGATTGTTTGGCCTCGTGGCATGAAATCAGTCATCAAAATGCCTTTTCTGTCCCAAAAACGGCGCACATGATTTTTCAATGTGTCAATATTTGCTTAAGCTTAACCTTCGTTGGAGATGAAGTGTGCCTCCATTCCACTGACTGCCGTTCTGTTTCAGGGGTGTCGTACGATACCCAAGATTCATCCCCCGTGACTATCCAAGAAAGAAAACCATCGTCTTCTTCATTGTAATGTGTCAAATATGAATGCAGCGGTCATGATGGATCAAGCCAAATACGACATGAAGATCTGGTTCTTGCTAGGGAAGGAAACGAACCAATAGTTCACATGGAATCCAGTTCCACAATAATGATGAAGATCTGACTCAGGTGGTCATTTCAGGAAGAGACTGTCAGTGAAAATTTGCTCCCTGAGCCATCTGGACCAGTAACGTTTTATTGTCTGCCAAAAATTGAGATGAAGGAAAGACCACCATGGCCCATTGAGAGTGCTAGTGGATCGCGGACACCACAGGCTCCTTATCCCACAGGCTTAGTCAGTGTGTTCTCGATATTACGACGGAATTTATCAATTGAATTAAATATGTGCGTTTTGGAGAAGCAGACTGATACTCGCCTTTGATGTGGAATCATTTCGGACGCCAGTTTCCATCTCAAAACTCTATGGATCCGCTGTCCCAGTTCTTTGGCAACTGTTGTGGATTTGCTTGAGCGCACTTTGATGTAGTCGCGTATTTTGTCTGGTGCAGAACTTTTAACAAAACCAGCGATGACGAGATTCTTTTTGTGTCATCAGTCTTCTGACTCTTTTGATGCGGCTAGCCACGACTTCCTCTTCTGTGGCAATCTTTCTATCTGAGAGTAGCACATGCAACCTACGTTCTCAACTGTTTTCTGGATGTATTCCAGCCTCAGTCTTCCTGTGAAGTTTTTGGCCTCTACAGCTCCTCTAGTACCACGGAACCATTCCTTGATTTCTTCACAGATGTCCTGTTACCCTGTCCCTTCTCCTTGTCAGTATTTTCCACACATTCGTTTGCTCTGCGATTCTGCGCAGAACCCCCTCGTTCGTTACATTATCAGGCCAACTAATTTTCAACAGTCGCCTGTAGCACCACATCTCAAATGCTTCCATTCTCTTGTGTTCCGGCTTTCCCAGAGTCCGTGTTTTACCGTATACAATGCTGTGTTCCAAGCATACGTTCTCATAAACTTATTCATCTTATTATGGCAAATATTTGATACAAGTAGACTTCTCATGGCGAGGAATGAAATCTTTGATAGTGTTAGCTTGCTTTTTGTGTCGTCATTGCTCTGTCTGTCATGAGTTATTTTGCCTCTCAGATACCAGAATTCCTCAACTACATCTACTCTGTGATCCTAAATTCTGGTATTAAGTTTCTCGCTGTTCTCATTTCTGCTACTTCTCATTACTTTCGTTTTTCTTCGATTTAATATTGGACCATATTCTGTACTCATCATACCGTTCATTCCATTCAGTAGATTCTTCACATTCACAGTTGAAACCCGCGTCCGGTCATCCTGATTTAGGTTTTCCTTCCCCATTCTCCCCTATCCGATGGGACCGATAGTCTAGTTATTTGGTCCTATCCCCCAAATCAACCAACCAGCAAACCAACCAATATCCGTTGGTAACTGGTAATATAGTTCTAACTCTGAACCTGTAACCTTTACTACAGAAATTATTCAAAATATATAATGGATTTAGTAAAGTATTTATTTGTGAATGTATATGGTTGATTATAACTATAAAGTAAATATTGTAATTTGCTGAGTAATCGCCGACAGAATAGTGTTTAAATGTATCTATAGCAACGACGAAATTGCAGTAGCTGTGTCGTTGTTTATCTTTGCTTATGGAGAGTCTTTGTCGCGCTGCAAACAGAGAGGAGAAGCAGCATCTTGAGTCAAGAATGAGTGCGGAAGTGTTTCTTGGGCGCACCCGCAGACGCGGTGTGCAGTTATGATCGCGCCAATCTAGGCGCACCTGATTCGCTAACCAGCGGGTATTCACAGCGCGGTCGGAGTGGACAGGTGGAGGAGCAAGCTGCGATTCTAACTATTGCCTGTCCCACAATTATCTGTGGCTCTGGAGACGACTCGTGGTTCTCAACCACTACCAGCAGCAGCAACAGCAGCAGCTCAGCATTTTCGTCGGCTACTTTCTTCGTTGTCTGCATAGCTAGAACCTGCTAAGACTATTAACTGACACTATAACTAATACTGTACAGCCATTACCAAGTGGCAGTTGTTTATCGAACTGAGACTAACTTTCTTGAATGGTATCCTGCAATAGCTAAAACTTGTAGGGCGCCTGTGTTGTCATTGTCCTCAGACATTATTGTCAAGTAGGGTCCCTGTCCTTTCCATGCACTCACCGAGTGTCGTAAAAATATGAAAATTGATTAACTATTTACTTACATTTTTATTTGTTTCCTAATAAGCAGTTTCTGTCTAAATTTTTCTGCTTATTCTTGTATTGCATAACAGAGGTTTAACTAATTTGTAATATTAAGTATTAACTTCATTCACTGAAAGTAACGTAAAATTTCTCTGGGATAACAAATTAAGGGTACACAGTTTTGTTTATTCTATATTTAGCTTAGCTGGTGGTTCTGGTGGTTTGGTATGTATTTTATTCTCCTTCTATTGAAGTAAGTCAGTCGCTCATTTGCTTAAAGTAAAATCAATTCAGTCTCTCAGTAATTAAAAGTAAATTTATGGCCTTCTTGCAAACTAAGCATTACATTACATTACATTGAGGTTACTGAAAGTCATTTTTTACATAACAAAATTCAGTTACAGCTAGTCATTTATTTAATCAGCATCTTCATTTAACTTAACTTTTCAAAAATTTAGTATTTCAGAATAGGTAATTGCAAACTCAGTGATTGCTGATTCATTTATTTTCCCGTGAAGTGTTGTGTTGTGGAGAAGCGTGACAACCTGCTGTTACCTCACCTGTGATTATTTGCTTAATTTTGTTTTCAGTTACCTTTCTTACGATTTTGGGTATTCATTGCCCTATTGGGCTGGAGATCGTTTAATCATCGTTTGTCTTTGCTAACCGGAATTTTTTGTAAATTTAGAAGGAAGGTAGCATTGGCCATAATTTTGATGATTTATTAACAGCAAAATCGATTTTCGATCACATAATGGTCATCTTCAGTGCTTTAGCGTACAAATTAAATCTCCTAGGCACCGGTATCTAGTTAACAGCAGTAACAGAAGCTATCATTAAAATCACGGCATAGCTAAATTTATTTATCGTATGGTCGTTCTGCACACTGCGCTCTATGGAGTCGCCCATCAACAGAATTTTTTGTATTATATATTACGTGGTGCCCTTCACCACTGTTTGGTTCTTAAGCGATTAGGTTTAGAACAGAGTCTTTCTTCTGAAATGTCTGCTGAAACTAACAGGTGCTATTATCCTGGGGTAACGATAGCACTATTCCCTGCAAAACTTCATTACGCATATAAGATCGTGGTCATGTACATCGCAATCCAATAGAGCCATTAGGAACTGGGGGGTTACAGATAGACTGGTGAATGTATTGAATTGGAGAAAAAAAGGACTGAGGCTGACGGAAAAGGAAGCTATGGGAAGTGGATGTGAACAGCTATAACTAGCACATATTTAGTGGTGAGACGTTGTTGTTAGTCAATAAGGACCAGGTAATAATTCTTTGATTAGTGTTTATTAATAGCTACAGTTTCGAGTAAAATCAGTCTTCAGACCTTAGTTTCCCTTCGGAGAACATAATTTTAATATCTTTTGAGGTTACATTTGAAAGATATTGAAATGGCAGTTATGTAATTCCTGCATTTGAGTGGGATTCAATGTATTTGACAATGCTGTCCGACAGCATTCCCTTGCCATGACTAACCGGACGTACCTCCGCCAGAAAGACAAAATCGGACAGATATTTAAACTGAAACCAGCCAAATATTCACTAAACGTGAAAGTTTGCTGAACGTGTGACTGTCCTATCAAATGTAAGTTTGTCTTCTGAAGAACTGTAGACCTTAAATAAGAGACTTACATGTGCTCTGAAATCTAATACCTCTGAAAAGCAGCTAGATGTACTGAAAGCGCAGCTCGAATATTCTTTGTCAGACTAAGTGTCAAGAAAACATGCAAAACATCTGGCAGCACATGTAACAGTCAATAGAGACATGTTCACCACTAGTTGTAGGGAGCAAAGAGTTTTGACCACAAGGCTGACAAGCAGGATAGTTGATGCTAATTGATATATCAGAATATATTGAAAACTTATCTGCATCCCTCATCCCTGTTGAATTCTCTCACTTACCTAACGATCGCACAATGAAATATGCTATGGAAGAGAAGAGATTTATTAATAGTTACAATTTCGAGTAAAATCAGTTTTCTGACTTTAATTCCTCTACGGAGACCATCACTTTTGTTTCTTCTGTGCTTACATTTGAAACATGTTCTAATGTAAATTAAGTCATTCCTGCATCTGCGTGGCATTCGATATATTTGATAATGCTGTCCAACAAGATTCCCTTGCCGTGACAGACTTGACGTACCTCCGCCAGAAAGATAAAATCGAACGGTTTCTTTAAACTGAAACCATCGAAATATCCACTAAACGTGACAGTTTGCTGAATGTGCCATTAACCTATCAAATCCAAATTCTTCTTCTAAAGACTTCTGGATCTTAAATAAGAGGAATTAAATACGCTCTGAAATTCAATAATTCCGAAAAACAGCTAGACTTACTAAAGTTCTCATTGTCAGACTGTGTGTCAACAAAACATCAGGTAGTTTGTGTACCTGTCAGTACAAGTATTTTCATCGCTGGTTGTAGGGAGCAAAAGGTGTTGGCCACTGGGACGACAAGCAGAACAGCTTAGTGTTAATTAATATATCATAATGTATTGATAAATTTTCGACATTCCTCAGCCCGAAGTAGCTAAAGAAGAGAAGAAATTTATTAATAGCTAGAATTTCAACTAAAATCATGTTGTGCAACGATATTCTCTGGCCGTGACTAACTTGATGTACCTCCGCCAGAAAGGTAAAATCGAACAGTTATTTAAACTGAAACCAGTCAAATATCCATTAAACATGACTGTTTGCAGAACATGTCATTAACCTATTAAATCTTAATTTATCTTCAGATGAATTCTAGGGCTTAAACACGAGAATTGAATATGCTCTGAAATTCAGTACCTCCGAAAACACGCTAGACACACTGTAAGTGGAGCTCGAAATTTCTTTGTCAGACTGTATGTCAAGAAAACATCTAGCAGCACATGTAACTGTCAATACAGGTATTTTGATCACTAGTTGTACTTAGCAAAATGTTTTGATCACATGGCTGACACTCTGAACATTTTGGTGTTACTTAATATGTCTGAATATATTGAAAATTTGTCTACATTACTCAACCCTGTTGAATTCCTTCAGTTACCTAACGATCGCACAATGAAATACGTTATGAATAAGAAGAAATTTATTAGAAGCTGCCTGTCCATAATAACTGAAATCGATATCAAACACCTAACAATCACTATTCCAATAGCACCATGGGATACCTAAACTTCACAATGAAGGTATTCCCGTATGAGCTGTAGCATCTTCAGCTCCAGCACCTTGTCATAAATTAGCCAAATAGTTAAATTCTTTAACTGATACAAAAATTTAATGGTAGATAATTAGGAATACCTAACCAACTTACATTGGTGAAAAAACTAAAACAAACATCCTTTCTACCTAGTGCTAAGCTAGTAAGATTTGATGTAACCAGCCTGTTTTTCAATATTCATGTGGGAGATGCTAAGAAAATTTTGAGAGAATTGCTGTTGAAAATCAGAACATATGCTATCGAGATAGATAACATACGATTGGCAACTGAGTTGTGCTTGAAGCAGAACCGTTCCTAATTTCAACAGACTCAGTACAGCTAGTAAGATGGGTTAGAAGTGCAATCCAGACTGAGCCCCTTATTAACTGAAAGGTTAATCGATAACATTGAATAAACATTTTTACATAGAGAGTTGCTAAGTTCGACAATACTGGACTAGGTATGTACATAATGCCACGTGAAATTTATTTAGAGATAATAATAATATTGCTCTCTATTGCCCATCTGGCTTCGACTGTTTCGGTGGCGCTGAATCCGCCATTGCGTGTACTAAAAAAATATTTCAGAGTTTGTGAGCTTCACTCGCAAAGGAAAATAATTCTAAGTGCTTTTATCAGTTTTTACCATCAGTTTTCAATATTAAAATTAGTTCATATTTTTTATTACGAAACTTATTCGGAGATTGAACACCGCAAGGTTTATCTGAGACTTCACCTTTGGTTTAAAGTATTTTCAGTTGATTCAAAGGATTAAAAGGTAACTGAATTCTTAGAGAGTTAAAGTTACAGAAATTCTTTGCAATTATTTCAAGAAATACGCAGATGTTTGAACCAGTCTTTCTTTCCATGTAACATTAAACTAATTTGCTGGGAAAGAAATCATTTCACGCTCTATTTTATCGCTGGGTTAGTTGCAGCTTACGTTACGTTGTCATTCATTGAAAGAGAAAGTAACATTTCCGTTAATAATAAATAACTTTTTGCTGAGTATTGGGATTAAGTCACGCTAAGTATACTTAAGTTGCATTTACTCGCGCTCAAAAAATACGTGGCGTTCCAAAAAGAGTATTCAGAATTTAAACTGCTACGTTACATTCTCATCGCTGTAGGTTGCGACTGACGCCTGTTCGCGTATTTCAAACCGCACGTGGCAATCTGCACTGACTTATACGGAATAACTAAATTAATTCAGCATCGTGACAATCAGGCAGAAAGCAGGTAATGGTACACTTTCCACCGAAGTAACACTCGTTCCCGTCAGATCAACGAAGCGAAGGGCTATTCAGCTGGCCTAGAATTTGCTAGGTCTGCCGGGCGCTGTTGGCAAGCGGGGTGCACTTAGTCCTTCTGCAGCCATCTGAGGAGCTACTTGACTGAGAAATACCGGCACTGGTCACGAAAACTGAGAACGTGCGGGAGAGCTGATCACATGTCCTCCATTCCTGCATCCAGGGATGCCTATCAGCAGAGGATGACATGGCGATCGGTCGGTACCGTTGGACTTTCTGGAAGCTGTTCAGATTGAGTTAGAGTTATGTGGATAATGTGCTATGCTTGAGGGCAGGAACTTCCTGGAAATGAAATAAAATGTTTTTCAAAATTCAATTTTACACCACAGTAAGATTAAGTTCACATTGGAGTTGGGAGGATACAATATCAGTTTTTCGAACCTTACCACTAACACTAGTAAACAAGAGCATTTATTTAAGAAGATAACATCCACAGCCATAGCAATACCAGCCTGGTCCCAAGCAAGATGTTTCCCTCATAATTACCCAATACTTGGTTATCTTCTTGTTTATGCACTGGAATTTGATTCTTTTGGTATGCCTTCCTTCATGATACTGTTACACAAATTAAGAAGCTGTTAATATAATACTTGCCTCTCATACTTTTTAATTCGTTATATATGCCTACTGGCCCTGGAGACTTTCTACTTCAAGCACTTCTGTTGCAGTGCATATATCCTCCAATGAGAACTCCATGTGGCTATCGTTTTCTGTGCTCTCGTAACGAGTTTCTATTTCCACCTTCGTTCCATAGTTATACTATAATTTAAAATAATTTTCCCAATGAATTCTGCTAACGTTGAGTACCTGAATGTGTGCCTTAATATCCTTATTTTGGTTTTGAATCATCCACCATACTTTCTCTTGTGAACCATAAAGGTATCATACATTTTGTATATCGCTCCCGATAATCTCCAATAATATCCAAGTTCATCCACTTACCAATGTTCTTATACTCCACATAATCGTCTTGACTTTGACTGGCTTCATATTTTAGCAATGCTTCCTTATAGTGAAAAGCTAATTCCTTAACATCATGCTTAAACTATGGTCTTTCCTATGTAATACTGCATCCTGCCACATTTCCTCTTTTCGTACGTATAGCTTCTCGTTCTGCTTCTTGTATATTCGATCTAAGCGTAGTTGATGTAGCTTCTACATCTTGTTCGTCTAGACATGGGTTATTCTGGATTTCCTCCTTTAATCTGTTTTGATGCTACATTTTCGTATCTCGTCCGATTTCAATTTTAATTCTTTCTTTAATCGGCCTCTCAATTCTTTTTACTCTTCTGTGTGTTTCGGTCTAAGCTTCAGGTTCAGTTTACACATGACCAGCCCATGATACGACCCTACATTGGCTGATGTTAACATTGTCACACGTGCTATTTGACATCGATGAACAGCTCTATTGGTTAAGATTAATCAGTAACTGAGCACTAACCTCTTGTATTAATCGAGGGGTATTTGTGCTGCGGCTTGGAATCGAAGTATATGTTATTAATGCATAATTAGTCCAATGCACAGAAATGAATTAGGTACCCTCCACATTCATTTATGTCTATTTCATTGAATATTTGCTTAATGCCTGGAATAACCGAAATGCCAACAAATCCATTGAGCTCTCCCGCGAGCAAGATTTTTCCCTTTTTGGGCACAGTGTCAATTACGGCTTGCAGATTATAACAGAACATTTTTCTTTCTTGTTTAGGTCTTCCCACGTCAGGTTCGCATAAAGAAAGTGTGTAAAGTACGGATTCATCTTCCTCTATCCTTGACACAGTTAACGTCAGTTTTGTGATTCAGAAGACCCACGCCTGCGTGTGATCGTAGATATTTATCAACACCACACTAGAATAGTGTGTAACTCCTCTTTAAGACTGAACCTTTCGCTTTTCTATTTACCTCAGTCACTGCACATTCACTTATTATATGCTCTTCGAATTCTTTAATAATTTCCTGATCTTTATTGTTCCATGAAGCTATATTTCATGTGGCTGCTCTTAAATACGTTATTTTCAGATTAGCTTATGCATTCATTTTGTTTTTAGCAAAGTTTGATAATACATTTCAAATTCTCCCTCTTTCAATATGTGATGCAAGTAGATTTCCTTTACTGAAGACAGACTGTTTTATTTGCCTGTGCTTATCTACGACTGACACCTTCCCACTAGTTATATGTTTATAGTTCATATTCTAACGAGTATACGCCCGTATTCAGTTAAATAATTCAGTCACATACTGGTGCTCAGAAGGCAGCTAAATTTATAGACTGTAAAGAATTAGTTTATTCTTCCTTAAGTACAGTAGTTCGACGCAGTAAGCGTTGGGACACTAATCGGTTTAACCCATTAATAATGAGTGCACTCAACTCTTAAACGATAAAATTTTTCATGTGTCTGTGGACTACGTTTTCCACTTTAACAGCTACGTGCAAGCATTAAAAAATTTCGCCGCCGCTTTCCTGTAGCGGGCTACTATATTGTTATTTTACAAACTCCGGTACTTTTTCATGTAATCAGCTCGCACTAATCTTACGGCTTTGCTGCGCAGTGCCAGCGGAAAGGAAGTCCAGCCGCAAAATTATCGTGGCGTTTTGCAGGCTTCGCCCAGAATAAAGGGATTACCAGCCCACTGCGCACCGACGGAGGCACGAAAAATTTAGGGGCTCGTCCGACGGCAGCCGAGAGGAAGGAAATTAGCGAGAGCACGCCTCCGCCTTTTCTTCACATCTCCGCGCACTTCCTGCAAGGTATTTCGTTTTTATATTCTGTTTTACCGCTTTTGAATGTCTGGTGAACATTCAGAAGTAGTTGCCTTTGGCCTCATTTGCAAAAATCTCGTGGAAATTTTCTGCATCGTCTTTCACAGACGGTGAAAGACAAGGCCTGCAGTGTGGGACTAGACTTTCCCACCATTTATCAGTACGTTATTCATTCCATTCACAGTCTCACTCACCTTCAACTACCAGTGTAGACTGCACTTGCATCTGCAGTGGAAAACATTTAGATGCGGATCTACAACTGTATACAGCAAGTGAAATTTATTAAACGCATCAGTTCTTCCTTTTTATCCCGCCTGTTACAATAATTAATTTCTACGTTATGTGAAATAAGTAATTTGGATAGGATCCTGGTTTTTGTATGATTACCATTAAATATGTTTTGATACTGTTAAATCTTTAATACGTACCATAACTTTTTCATAATGTGCCCATTTCTCGGATTCTCCTGAATGTAACGCTCCTGCGGTTATTGTCTCATGAAGATAGATTTTATCCTGAATATATAAGTTGCTTTAAGGTGAGGAGTTGGTTCCAAGTTATTTAAAATCATTCAAGATCAAGAAATTGAAAATTAATTGTACTGTTATTCACGGATCTAGACTCTCTATGATGGTTGATTGTAGCTGTTCTGTTGTTTGCAGGAACTATTGGATTTTATTATTCCGTACATATCATGTTCAAATGGAGAATTCTGAATTAAATCCGGCATCCAATTTTAGGATATTGCATTTATTCACATTTTATTGAACCTTTCTTGAACATTTTAAAACACGTCTTTCTATTCTGTTTGCTCAGTCACGACAGTTCACACTACTAACCGTACTACCATTCTCAAATAAACAACTGCTGTTACATAACATCTGTTGTGAAAACTCCGGGCAGCAAGTAAAAGCAAAGATATATCCTACACAAAAAGATAGCAAAAGAAATAGATTTATGTTAGGTAATACGTGCTAATCCTTTTCGTGTTAATTTGTTTTGTATAATAATTACAATAATTAAAATTTCCGAACATTAGTTACGCAAACTGAGATATTTTTCATTTTTTTGTAGTTAGAAAAGAATAGCTGAACGGCTCTGAAGCAGTGGGTACAAATGTACCCCTCAGAACACCAGAGTTAAGTACATTTGGGTGTGGCTAACACTTGGCTTGCTGAATGTCTGGCTTTGCCATTCACTGTTGGCAAACGGGGCAAACTCTGTCCTTGTGAGGGCACTTGAAGAGCTACTTGATTGAGAAGTACTGGCTCCAGGCTACAGAACCTGATAACAGCTTGAAGTGCGGTGTACGGACCCCATATCCCACCATATCCGCATCCGAAGACGCCATTGTACCAAGGATGACACGGCGGTCGGTCGGTGCCATTGTGCGTTCTGGACCTGTTAGTATGGAGAGTTTTGTAACTAGGAAAGATAAATAAAGATCTTACTAATATATGGCTGATTTTATGGGACAGCATAGCACAAAGAGCTCTTATTTGCATCACGTCTGCCGTATATTTTACATGGATCAATTTTATTCTTGACTAAGCCTTATAGCTTTGCCATGGCCTTTATTTGGATCATTTTACTGTTGACTAAGCCTTATGATTTCGTTTCTCTTTTCACAAATATGTAACATGTATTATTATTTTTTCTGAGGAAGACAGTCTTATATCTTTCGAAAGCTAGGTAAAGGTTTGAATAATCTTTTGAGGACCAGCTCGTTGCCTCTGTGATTCCTATTGCGTCGATAATGTTACAGCAGCTGACTGCTACCATGTTCATGATTATAAATACGAATTGCGGAAAAGGCGATAAATCTGATAATGTGACATGTAAGGAGAGACAAACATTTTCACTCCCTTCATAGGTCCCCTGTGGTTTACAAAGGAAATTAGATTTCTAAAAAAAATACATGTTAATGTACGAAATCCTTCAGTAATGTGTCGGAATTCCTTAATTACCGATCGTTGTTTGTTATGTATGCATGTATTTCAAGAAACCATAGTAATACACTCGACTTGTCGAACATATGTACACGTGTGTGTGTGTGTGTGTGTGTGTGTGTGTCTGGAGCTTACGGGAGCTCAAGGATAAGAATATCAGCGACCTTACATTTATTAAAAGAAACGACTGTGGATAAAATGTCAAAAGATTGTTGCCGCACGGTGTAGAGGGAACCTATATAATGACACTCATTCACTCGCTTCCATCAACTTCACGTTAAAGCACACAATCACTCTACGTCAGATTCTAGAATACAAACGAGATATTTGCAAGACCGAACGCAGAGGCGATTTGGCGTGGAAACGTAGTAGGAGAATTCATAATCTGCTGTATCTGATTTTCCTATAATTAGAAGAATTATATGGTTAGATCCAATCCAGTAACTACACGCAAATATTTCGATTAGCCAACAGTAAATAGGTGGTTTATGAGAAACACCGACTATTTTCGGCGTCTAGACAATACAGTAGTTCAAAGCCCGTGGACCATCGTCCTCACAAAGGCGCAGCTGACGAACCACCCTAGTGATTGGCCTGCATCCAACAGCCTTAATTTCCAAAGCACACTCGCAAAGGCGTGTTCTACTAGCGTCACGACACGGCCTTACTCAGCAGCGTACTTACCGGCGACCGCGTGGACGTCGTCGCGGTGCGGTGTTGAAATTGTCAGCGTTTGTAAGACCTTCTGGTGGCAGAAAAATACGCCGTACATAATTTCCTGTTAATGATCCAATAGACAGCTGAGTCGAACTTGTGGTCTGATTTTTTCTTGGTCATCAGCCTTCTGACTGTTTCGGTGTAGCCAGCGTCTTCATCTCCTGTGCCAACCTTTGCATACCAACCTTTTCACCTTCAATTACGTGCTGAATTTATTTCATTCTCTGTCTTACTCTACAGTTTCTATCCTCCACAGCTTACCCTAGTAATACAGAAGTTATTCCTTGGTGTCTTATGAGACGTCCTACCTCCCTGTTCCTTTTTCTTGTCAGAGTTTTCCATACGTTCCTTTCTTCACCGTTCTGCAGAAAACCTCCACATTCTACACCTTCTCAGTCCTTCTAACTTTCAACATTCCTCTGTGGCTTTGATTCTCTTCTTTTCCGGCTTCTCCAAAGTCCATGTGTCACTAGTATACAAAGCTGTGCTCCAAACGTACATTCTCAGAAATGTCTTTATAATATTAAGACCTATGAGTGATCCTAGTAGACCTCTCATCGTCAGGCATACCTTTCTTGCCAGTGGCAGTCTGTTTTTTACCTCCTCCTCCTCGCTTCGTTCATCGTGCCCAGGTTTCACGTATCCTTAACTTAGTCCAATTCGCGACCACCCAATTTTATGTTAAGTTTCTATTTGTTCTCATTCCTGTTACTTCTCATTACCTACATCTCTCTTCGATTTACTCTCGTATTCATTCCATTCAGCAGCGTGTGTAGATCTTCTTCACTTTCAGTGAGGGTAACAATGTCATAAGCGAAACTTATCATTGATACCCATTACCCTGAATTTAATCCCAATGTTGAATCTTTTTTTTTATTGCCATCATTCCTTCTTTGGTGTACAGATTGCATAGTAGGTGCGAAAGACTACCTCCCCGTCTTCACCCTTTGTATGGCCTGCACCCAGCTCTAGGTATCACTTTCTTATTACTCCCTCTTGTTTGCTGTACATACTGTTTGTTACCCGTCTTCCTTACGGCTTACCCCTATTTTCCTCAGAATTTAGAACATTTGGCGCCATTTTGAACTGTCGAATGCTTTTTCCAGGTCGACAAAATCTATGAACGTGTCTTGATTTTTCTCCAATTATCACCTGCAGTGTCGGCACTGCCTGTCTCTCGCGTGCATTTGTCTTTCTTAAAGCTAAACTGATGGTCATCTAGCAGATTCTCAGTTTTCTTTTCCCTTCATCTGTATATTATTCTTGCCGGCATCTTGGATGCATGGGCTTTTAAGCTGATTGTCGGCTAATTCTCGTCGGCTCTTGTAATCTTCGGAATTGTGTGTATGACATTTTCTTCGAAAGTCAGACTGCCAGCCTCATACATTCTACACACCAACGTGACCAGTCGATTTGTTGCCACTTCCAGCAACAATTACAGAAATTCCAATGGAATGTTATTTATCCCTTCTGCTTTATTTTATCTTAAATCGTCCAGTTCCTTTTAAATACCAATAGTGGATGCCCTATCTCTTCCGTGTCGGCCCCTGTTCTCCTTCCATCGCGTTATCAGGCAAGTCCTCCTCACACAGGCCTTCAGTGTATTCTTTCCACATATCCTCTCTCTCCTCTACATTTTACAGCGGAATTCCAATAGCAGGCTTACAGTCCTTGATTTAAATTTCACAAGAGAGCTTTTTTTTTGTTTTCTTACTTTATGACTTTGCAATACGCTGCGTCAATCCTACCATCAACCATTCCTTTTTCGATTTGTTCACATTTTTCGTGGAGCCATTTTGCCTTAGGTTGGCTGCATTCCCCATTTACACTCCTGGAAATGGAAACAAGAACACATTGACACCGGTGTGTCAGACCCACCATACTTGCTCCGGACACTGCGAGAGGGCTGTACAAGTAATGATCACACGCACGGCACAGCGGACACACCAGGAACCGCGGTGTTGGCCGTCGAATGGCGCTAGCTGCGCAGCATTTGTGCACCGCCGCCGTCAGTGTCAGCCAGTTTGCCGTGGCATACGGAGCTCCATCGCAGTCTTTAACACTGGTAGCATGCCGCGACAGCGTGGACGTGAACCGTATGTGCAGTTGACAGACTTTGAGCGAGCGCGTATAGTGGGCATGCGGGAGGCCGGGTGGACGTACCGCCGAATTGCTCAACACGTGGGGCGTGAGGTCTCCACAGTACATCGATGTTGTCGCCAGTGGTCGGCGGAAGGTGCACGTGCCTGTCGACCTGGGACCGGACCGCAGCGACGCACGGATGCACGCCAAGACCGTAGGATCCTACGCAGTGCCGTAGGGTACCGCACCGCCACTTCCCAGCAAATTAGGGACACTGTTGCTCCTGGGGTATCGGCGAGGACCATTCGCAACCGTCTCCATGAAGCTGGGCTACGGTCCCGCACACCGTTAGGCCGTCTTCCGCTCACGCCCCAACATCGTGCAGCCCGCCTCCAGTGGTGTCGCGACAGGCGTGAATGGAGGGACGAATGGAGACGTGTCGTCTTCAGCGATGAGAGTCGCTTCTGCCTTGGTGCCAATGATGGTCGTATGCGTGTTTGGCGCCGTGCAGGTGAGCGCCACAATCAGGACTGCATACGACCGAGGCACACAGGGCCAACACCCGGCATCATGGTGTGGGGAGCGATCTCCTACACTGGCCGTACACCACTGGTGATCGTCGAGGGGACACTGAATAGTGCACGGTACATCCAAACCGTCATCGAACCCATCGTTCTACCATTCCTATACCGGCAAGGGTATTTGCTGTTCTAACAGGACAATGCACGTCCGTATGTATCCCGTGCCACCCAACGTGCTCTAGAAGGTGTAAGTCAACTACCCTGGCCAGCAAGATCTCCGGATCTGTCCCCCATTGAGCATGTTTGGGACTGGATGAAGCGTCGTCTCACGCGGTATGCACGTCCAGCACGAACGCTGATCCAACTGAGGCGCCAGGTGGAAATGGCATGGCAAGCCGTTCCACAGGACTACATCCAGCATCTCTACGATCGTCTCCATGGGAGAATAGCAGCCTGCATTGCTGCGAAAGGTGGATATACACTGTAGTAGTGCCGACATTGTGCATGCTCTGTTGCCTGTGTCTATGTGCGTGTGGTTCTGTCAGAGTGATCATGTGACGTATCTGACCCCAGGAATGTGTCAATAAAGTTTCCCCTTCCTGGGACAATGAATTCACGGTGTTCTTATTTCAATTTCCAGGAGTGTATTTCGTTCCTATGTGACTTGTAATTCTGTATCCCAGAATTTCTCTGAACACATTCGTATTTCCTGTCTTTGTCGATCAGCTTAAGTATTTCTTCTGTTACCCATGGTTTCTTCCATTTATCTTCCTTGTACATATGGTTTTCTTTGCAATTTCTTTGATTCCCATTTTTAGAGGTGTAAATTTTTCTTCAACTGAAGTGCATATATATTCATTATCGCACTATCAGTAGTCTCAGAAAACTACAATCGTATCTCTAGATTTTTTCGTACGTCCGTAACCTACTCCTCTCCGCATCGGTTCTTCTTTACTTCACAGTAGTCTCCATGACCACTAAATCATGATCTGAGTCAATATGCGCTCCAGGGTACACCTTACAATCCAAATTTGGAAATCGGAATATCTGCCTGATCATAATGCAATCTTACTACCATCTTCCCGTATCCCCTGGCGTTTCAGAGGTAAACCTCCTCCTCTTCTGACTGTTGAATTACTAGCTCCTCCTCTCTCATTTATATACATACTAAGATGGTATCTGCTCGTTAGAATGAAATTACAATGAAGTGAACACCCTCAGCTGCTTAGAGGCATTGACATACGTCAACGGGGGCAGATGAAAATTTTTGCCCCGACCGGGACTCGAACCCGGGGGCTCCTGCTTACATGGCAGACGCTCTATCCATCTGAGCCACCGAGGACACAGAGGATACTGCGACTACAGGGATTTATCTCTGGCATGCTTCCCGCGAAACCCACATTCTCAACGTATTGTTCCGCACTACATTCGTAGTGCCCCCGCCCATTATACTCATTACTCGCGACGCGTTGCCGATTCCCGGCCGGTGAGCCTCTCTCATTTGCCACTGCGAAGTCCATGTTCTCCAGTAACCTTTTCTTGTACTCTTCCCCTACAACCGCATTCCAGTGCCCCCACTCTATTAGATTTCCATCTCCATTTAAGTACCGAACATATCCTCATACATTTTCTCTATTTCTTCTTATCTGTTTGCGTCTTAGGTGTTTTCACTTCAACTATTTTCCGTGTTGATTTTTTGTTGATTATGATGAGAACAAAACTGTCACTAAGGTGACTACAGGAACTCAATCATTGCCCTACCTTCTTATTCATAACGAGTCCTACTGTCGGTATATCACTTTCTTCGAGCAGAAAACCTTGTCCTCTTTCCATTGCATTTCACTGACGCTCATTATATCGACACTGAACCCCAGCATTTCCCTTTTCAGATTTTATAGCTCCCCTGCCTCGTTCAAACTCCTGGCATTCCATACCCCTATTTATGGAACGATACCCTTTGATTGGTTATTCCGCCTTTTTCTCATGGTTCCACCTCCTTGGCAGTCCTCACCCAGAGACCCGAATGGAGGACTCTGCCGGAACCTTTGCCTATGGAGAGATGATCATGACACTTGTTCAGTTACAGGCCACACGTCCTGTGGATATAAATTTTGAGCCTCTTAAGCAGCGGTTTTCATTTCCTTGTGCATCTTCACGCTGTTGATCATTCATGATTCTTCCACGTTTTAGGGTCAGTTTTCCTCCTGAATGGCAAGAGAGTGCCATGGACCTCTGTCCACTCCTCCTACGTCTTTGACAATGCTGTTGGCAAACGAGGGTAACATCTAACGCTGCGAGCTTTAGGACGTCATTGTTGTCGATTTTTATTGAAAAATGTTAGCAGTGGTTTCGTTAGAACCTGTAACCGAGGACGTTTTGATTGTTAATAAAACACAATAACCGTTTCTCACTCATTTTATACGCCATACTGTATCTAATGGTTTCTGATTGTGCATAATGTCAGCCACATTATGTATCTTGGACATGTACTCGTATCCTGTAATACCACTACCGGGCTACAAGAGCAGAAATACACTACGTGATCAAAAGTAGTCATTAGACATTGTGTGAGAGCAGAATGGGGCGCTCCGCGGAACAAACGGATTTCGAACGTGTATGCGAGATTTCCATACTCCTAAACATACCTAGGTTCACTGTTTCCGATGTGATAGTGAAGTGGAAACGTGAAGGGACACGTACAGCACAAAAGCGTACAGGCCGACCTCCTCTGTTGACTGACAGAGACCGCCGACAGTTGAGGCGGGTCGTAATGTCTAATAGGCATACATCTATCCGGACCATCAGACAGGAATTCCAAACTGCTTCAGCATCCACTGCAAGTGCTACTACAGTTAGGAGGGGGGTGAGAAAACTATGATTTCATGGTAGAGCGCGTGCTCATAAAACACACACCACGCCAGTAAATGCCAAACGACGCCTCGCTTGGTGTAAGAGCATAAACATTGTACGATTGAACATTGGAAAAACGTTGTGTGGAGTGACGAATCAGGGTACACAATTTGGCGATCCCATGACAGGGTATGGGTATGGCGAATACCCGGTGAACGTCATCTGCCAGCGTGTGTAGTCCAATAGTAAAATTCGGAGTTGGTGGCGTAATGGCGTGGTCGTGTTTCTCATGGAGGAGGCTTGCTCCCCTTGTTGTTTTGCGTGATATTATCACAGAACAGGGCTACATTGATGTTTTAAGCACCTTCTTAATTCCCACCATTGAAGAGCAATTTGGAGATGGCGACTGCATCTTTCAACATGATAGAGCACCTGTTCATAACGCACGTCCTGTGGCGGAGTGGTTACATGACAGTAACATCCCCCTGTAATGGACTGGCCTGCACATAGTCCTGACCTGAATCCTATAGATCACCTTTGGGATGTTTTGGAACGCCCACTTCGTGCCAGGCCTCATCGATCGACATCGATACCTTTCCTCAGTGCAGCTTTCCGTGAAGAATGGGCTGCCATTCCCCAAGAAATCTTCCCGCACCTGATTGAACGTATGGTTGCGAGAGTGTAAGCTGTCATGAAGGCTCAGGGTGGGTCAACACCATACTGAATTCGAGCATTACTGATGGAGGGGACCACGATCTTGCAAGTCATTTTCAGCCAGGTGTCCGGAAACTTTTGATCACATAGTGTCTGTTTGATCGACGATGACACATTAGAAAAGTAAAGAATATTTTACATTTCAGTATTCACTCGAAAATACCTTTAAATAAATGAAGAATTAAAAGACAAGAGGGGCCAGTTTCTTAGTAACGATAATAATGATGATAATACAAATAATAATACCGGCCGGTATGGCCGAGCGGTTCTAGGCGCGTCAGTCCGGAACGTCGCTGCTGCTACGGTCGCAGGTTCGAATCCTGCCTTGGGCATGGATGTGTGTGATGTCCTTAGGTCTATTAGGTTTAAGTAGTTCTATGTCTAGTGGACTGATGACCTCAAATGTTAAGTCTAATAGTTCCCAGAGCCATTTGAACCATTTTAATAATAACAATAATAATAATAAAAAGAAATTAAGTCGCTGAGCAACCATGCCGGTTATCCCTATGTCTTCACGCTAACGTAACATCATGATTCAATAGTGTGCACGACTGCCGTATCTGTCATAGTTCCGAGAGACGAAAAGAGAAGCGCCCAGGACAGGAGAGCAGCGGAGAAGACTGCCATGGGTGGACGCCGTACTATGCAGTGGGGCCAACGCAGCTTTTCTCAAATCGTAGAAGGTTGGTTATTGATTATACTGTCGGCGAAACGAAGTAAGGCGCAGTTTGAGTGAAGAAATACCCCTTGGGCTCAAAGGAGTTGTTCTTTCATGACTTTGAAGAGAAAAGAATCAGTCCGTCAGTAGGGATACAATTTACGTACTACATTTCTCATAATAGTTTATCCGATTGGGTATAAGCGTTCATCACGGTTAGTGCAAACATCAAGAACTTTAATTTCCACATGACAGACTCTGAACGTTTCAAGTAGATAATGATTAGTTTCGGGCTCTGATTCACAACACATTTTCCATTCATCCTGTGAAACAGTGAGCTAAAATACGAGTTTTTTTTTTGGGGGGGGGGGGGTTCTTATTTCCTCCTCTCAAAACAAATTATTATAAGTAATTTAAATTAAGTACCGAGTAAGAAATTTATTTTAGATTTGTTTAAGTGACTGGTGCCTGTAACACAGTATTTTACAGGGAAATCACTTTCCTGACGAACAACCAGTGCACAGCTAGTAACACCTGGTAATCAGATAGCGAGGATAATTTTTAAGGTGTGCTACAGTACGTCATGTAACTTTAGTAGATGTATCCGTTGGTCTTTTCTCTTCCCTGCTATTGTCGCACCTCGTTCGTACCAGGCGTAGTACCCGCCTTTTGTGTAATGTGGTGGCAGAAAAATAAATCCTTCTTTTCGAATATGGAGACAAGGGTTCGACTTAAAGTGGGAAAAAGTGTTGAGTAATACCCTACAAGGCACTAAGAGATTATTGCTTGTTAATGTTGTCAGTAGCTGTTACTGAGATTATTATATGAAAATGCGACGTCTTCCTCGTTATTAAAAGTTGATTTCACTTATAAAGCTTTGTTTCTAGACTATCTGCCATTTCTGATTTTAATTTTAAAATTTGACGTCTCTCCATAAAAAGTTAGAATTGGTTACATTATCAGGTTTTGTTTTAGACTACTTGTTTGGCCTAACCTATGCTTGTTTGTAAACGATGGCTCATGTAATGATTTCGTGCGCCGAGTGTTGCGCTTTGTTTGTTGTTGCTTTTGAAAATTGACTTCCTGTTTCCAGTTAAGAAACCCTCCATAAGAATACGATGAATAATTTCTTATCGATGTGACTTACACACTCCTCTATTCATTATTTTGTTGTACAGATGATCATTATGGTAAGCAATAAAAACTTCCCTAAACGTCCCACAAGGACGCCAACTACAGGAAAATTTCCTCATGCTGACTGAGTTTAGGCTGTCAGTTTGTGTTCGTATCCACTTTCATGATCACTCACATTGTACTCCTTTTGATAATGATTGTCCTGATTTTTTGCTGTGTGGAGTAATATTTATTCGTACTGAACGGTATGTATTTTCATGTGCGACACCGCACTTTGTGACACGCATTCGCTCTTTTTTACTTTATGTAAAAATCGTAATTGTAGTCTATTGTTTCACAGGATGATTTGAGAATGTGTTATGAATAAAAATCTGAAACTAATCATCATCAAGTACTAAATAGGGCTATTTTGTAAATTTGAATTTTTGTCATATTGAAACAATATCGCAAGTTGCAGAAGCTTCAATATCCCACCACTCTGTAATTCCGTCTTTCATAATTTTATCTATGAAAATCGATGAACCCTACATCAGAGGTGTTACAAAATCTGCTTAAATGGATAGCTATCCCTTGACTGAGAAGGATTGTGTAGAAGGTTGGCGGAGCGCAGGTAATGTCGCTTGTGGTGGTCGAATATCAGTGGAGCAGTAAGGTAAGTTAGTAGTTTATTTGACTTTGCCTAGTGGACTATGTACTGCAGCAAATGAAGTGACTTTAAATAGTGAATAACTTTTTATTTGACATAGTGACAGTAATTACAGACTTCGACTTGACTGATCTGCACTATAATCGTAAATAGGTTTATGCTGATTGGCCTGCTGCAGATATTTTCAGCGTAGCTTGAAACTTCGTGGCTGATTGAAACTACGAGGGTTGACTGAAAAGTAATGCCTCCACCTTCGTAACTCTTCAGCAGTTGGCAGCATTGGTATACGGCAGGTACTGGCTTGTTCCGTAACCTCATCTCTAAAAAAAAAAAAAAAAAAAAAAAAAAAAAAAAAAAAAAAAAAAAAACACTTAAACCTGACTAACCTAAGGACATCCATGCCCGAGGTAGGATTCGAACCTGAGATCGTAACGGTCGCGAGGTTCCAGACTAAAGCTCCTAGAACCGCTCGTCCATAACGGCCGGCTCTTCTCTAGAGCTCCAGTTGGCGGGAGGCCTTAGCATTCAATGGTTGGGTTGTTACGGTGTAAAGCATGGAACCCTGCGTAGAGGGCCGGTCATACGATTTAAGCACCGTGCAGTCATTGAATTCTTGACAGCAGAAGGTGTCACCCCAAAGGAGATTCATCAGAGAATGAAAGCAGTTTATGGTGATTGTGTTGATGTGAGTACTGTGCGTCGTTGGGCGAGTACGCTTAAAGACGTTGAGGTGGGAACATCTGACCTGTGTGACAAACAAAGAGTTGGACGTCGTGTGACAGCAACCACTGGATTTCACACACAAAATGTTGACAGATTGATTGAGGACGATCGTCGTACCACTCACAGAGAAATTGCAAGCACAATCGGCATTTCACAAGAACATGTGGGTCACATTATTGCTGTGCTTGGCTATCGGAAGAACTGTGCAAGATGGATACCCCGGATGCTGACTCCTGAAATGAAAGCGCACAGACTAGAAATCTGCCAGAAACTCCTCTCTCGTTACGAGAATGAAGATGACGGCTTTCTCCATTCAGTTGTGACAGGCGACGAAACATGAGTACACCATTACGACCAGGAGATGAAACGTCAGTCTATGGAATATCGACGCAAAGACTCACCCCAGAAAAAGAAATTCAAGACGCAGGCCTCAGCTGGAAAAATCATGGCCACGGTGTTCTGGGACTCAGATGGTGTTATCCATGTTGATTTCCTTGACCGTGGAACAGCAATAAATTCAGAGCATTACATCACAACGCTGCGAACTCGGAAATGACAGCTAACAAGGATCCGAAAGGAAAAGGGAAATGTTTTCCTGCAGAATGACAATGCTAAATCACACACGTCACTTCACTTGCCACCACAGCAGAACTTCAGAGACTGAATCTCACCTCCATACGGCATCCTCCATACAGTCCAGATTTAGCACCGTCTGACTTCCATCTGTTCCCGATTATGAAAGACAATCTGCTGGCACATCATTATGCTTCTGATGAAGACGTTGAAAGAACTCTGAGCCTGTGGTTGCGGAAACAGGGTGTCGACTTCTTCCGTGACGGCTTCAGAAAACTTGTTAATCGTTGGCAGAAATGTATCCAATTTGCTGATGACTGTGTGGAAAAGTTAATATGGGTAATTAAAGATTACATTCTAATGATTATATGTGCGTTTGAGGTTGTAAAATATTACCAGCCAAACCCCGTTACCAAAGGTGGAGTCATTACTTTTCATTCAACCATCGTATGTTGCGGACCATGACTCGAACTCGCCACCGTTTGAGATTCGCAGGTATGTGCTGTACCAACTGAGCTATCCAAGCATGACTCACGACCCGTTCTCACATTAATTGCGTCAGTGCTTCGTCTCCTTCCTTCCTAACTTCACAGAAGTTCTCCTGCAAAACTTCCAAAACTAGCACTCCTGGATGAAAGGCTACCATGTAGACACGGCTTAGCCACAACCTAGGGGATGTTTCCAGAATGAAACTCTCACTATGCAGCAAAGTGTGTGCTGATATTAAAGTTCCTGGCAGATTAAAACTTTGCGCCAGTCCGAGACTACAACTCTGGACCTCTTATCTTCGTGGGCAAGTGCTCTACCAGTGGATCTAGCGAAGTACGACTCACAACCCGTCCTCACAGCTTTACTTCCGCCAGTACCTCGTCTCCTACCTTCCAAACTTCACAGACCACAGACATTCTACTTTCATTCTCAATGCTGTGTTTTTGAAATCGAGCTTTAGTAGGTAAACTGGAGAGTGTGACTCCCAGAATGGCTATGTCTGTCTGTTGCTTGGTGACCCCAACAGCAAAGAGCACTTTGTTATACAAATGGTGTATTTGAACTTTTTACTTAAGTGGTGGGTACCGCGTCACAATTAGGAGGGAAATGAATAAGTTAGAAATTAAATCCTACAGCTTTTTTAAATGTTTAAGATTAAAAGTAAAGTACCAGATATAATCAATAGAGCCCCAGACGCCTTGAAATTCGAGTGTAGTTTAACTGCAGTTGCGTATGACCTCTTAGGAATGATGCTGTCAGAAATAAAGGAAGAAAGATTACAGTTAAATATTACATCGGCGGTGAGCTCACTAGAGATTGGCACGCTCTTATCACTGCAACATCGTACCCGATTGCTATCAGATATAGCTAGCATCAAGGTATCATTCGGCAGTCAGAAAGGTGGAGTCATGTGTTAACCTGCCACAGATGGATTAAATCAATGTAGAGACATGTATACCTTTGTACAGTTAATAAAATTAATTAAATGTTCTCGTTTACTGACCTTATATTACAACAAAAAACTCTAAATCTAGCAAAAGTGAGTAGTTATATTGGCTCTATACGCCACCTCCTGTTCTCCGATCAAACTACTAAAAACAACGACATTGCTCTTGTTGGCGCTGCAGCCCAAAGTTAGTCGAAATGACAACTTTAGGTACATGAAAAACTGCATTATTGCTGAGTGAGTATTGGAATCAGTGCGATCGCTGACTTGGATCCTCATGCTGGTGCTAGTCAACTGTATTCGTATACAGAAATCTCAGTTTAGCAACATTTCCTTCAATTATTCAACAAATAACTTATAAGTACTTGCTTATTTGGTTATTAATACACCTGACTACTTGTCTCACTGCCGAGAGTAAAAATATGTCTTTAGATTTTCTGTAGCATGTCTGTAAGCCATTTCAGTATTTTAAATTAATATTCTAGGCTTCATTTTATACACTGAGTCACTTGGTCATCTCACGTCGCCTCGGAAATCATGCCATTGTAACCTCCTGCCCTTACCATTTGGGACTTCCACGCTGTTTCCTGTGAAGCACCACATAGCCGCTGGTCACTCATGGCTCGCCTCAACTGCAACATCACTGTGGCCTTGGCCACGCTTGACTCACCTAGCCGAGCAACAAATCGCTCAACCAAATACTTTGCGTTCATGCAATTCTTAAGGTGATAGCCATTCGTAATGTAAAAGATGAAATTGAAATTAACGTATGTCATTTTTAGTCACATCAATAGTAACATAAAACTGACGTGTATTAATGAAAACAGCTATTTCGTACACGTATTGAAATTAAAAATTATGACAGAAGGAGAATAACCTTTACAAACCTTCGGACAATATCGTAGTTTAATGATCTCGAAATAGCTAAGAACTTATTTTGATAACACAAGTGCACTAGTATATTTCAGTGGTATACAAGTTTTCTGTTTTATAATGGGAACTGGTTTCATGCTGGTGACCGAGATCCTCTCTATTGTGCTAAGGTCTTCATCTCATATTTTCAACTTCCTGAGCATCATGCAGCCTATTGCGCACAGTTTGAGTCGTGAACCGACATCCTGTGGCTGCACGAAAAGCTTTACTCAACATTGTGGCGTTGTTGTCAGGGGTCAAAAAAATGGTTCAAATGGCTCTGAGCACTATGGGACTTAACATCTGTGGTCATCAGTCCCCTAGAACTTAGAACTACTTAAACCTAACTAACCTAAGGACATCACACACATCCATGCCCGAGGCAGGATTCGAACCTGTGACCGTAGCAGTCTCGCGGCTTCGGACTGAGCGCCTAGAACCGCGAGACCACCGTGTCAGGGTTCCTCCGAGCCATAATCCGTAGGCAGCGGTCAACCACTGCAGAAGCAGCCCTTGGGCTGCCTGAGCGAGGCCTGTCATCGACTGTTCCTGTGTCTCTGAATCTCCTCCATGTACGAACAACATCGCTTTGGTTCACTTCGTGACGCCTGGACTCTGCCCTTGTTGAGAGCCCTTCCTGGCACAAAGTAGCAATGCGGACACGATCGAACCGCGGTACTGACCGCCTACGCATGGCTGAACTACACCCAACAGGAGCCGCGTACCTCCTTCCTGGTGTAATGACTGGAAATGATCAGCTTTAGGACCCCGTCTGTCTAATTGGAGCTGCTCATGTAGTGGTTATTTACATCTTTGGGTGGGTTTTGTGACATGTCTGAAAGTGAAAGAGACTGTGTCTGTGATACAATATCCACAGTCAACGTCTATCTTCAGGAGTCCTGGGAACCGGAATGATGCGAAACTTTGTGTATATGTTGTTAAGAATAGTAGCACATGGGGATCAAGTAGCTGTGCATCAGCAAGTGCTGATTCTTTTTCAGCGAATAGTTGTGAGTCGTGCTCAGAAAGTTCAGGTATGGCATTTTTCTCGGTGAGCGGTAGCGATGCAGAAAATAACTGCGTATCCTGCTCCATCATATGAGCTGGTATTCATTCGTGCTCCACTGCTTTTGGGCCGGTCGGTGTGGCTAAGCGGTTCTCGCGCTGCAGTCTGGAACCGCGCGACCACTACGGTCGCAGGTTCGAATCCTGCCTCGGGCAAGGATGTGTGTGATGTCGTTAGGTTAGTTAGGTTTAAGTAGTTCCTAGTTCTAGGGGACTATGACCTGAGATGTTAAGTCCCATAGTGCTCAGAGCCATTTGAAGTGCTTTTTGGGGCTGTTGCACGTTGGAAGAGAAGAAATGTCGTAAGTAATCGTGAAATTACACACATACACGAGAATAATGAATACAGAGAGGAGTGTGTTAATTCTTACATGTCACTTATCTTCCCTTATTCTGCTTGATGATGGTGCCTGATCTCAGTTGCTTGCACTTCATGATATTGAACCTTTCACTATAGTGTGTAGAACACGAGTGATGAGTTCATCTGATGGTTAGCGTAAATGAGTAAGTGAATGCCACAGCACAAACAAAACTTGGATACATCTGACAATTGTGCAGGTTGCGCCAGCTTTCCTGGACAACAGAACTCAGAATTTGCCTAGAGCTTGGGGGAAGGGGAAAAGGAAAGGGGTTGTGGGTTTGTAAGGGAGTAGATCTGGAAATACTGCAGGCTGTGCCAGATTTAGAGGATATTTGACAACAATTCAACTTGACAGGAGCCACTTCGATGCCGTATTTCGAATAGCGCTGTCACAGAACCGCTTTGTTGCACTATTATTGTACTTATCTACAATAAAGTATTATCTGGAAAAAATAACACAAATATTGAAAGGGTGGAAAGATTAAGAACTTGCCTGAACTGTTTGGAAATGGAAAACTGCGTACATCAAAAAACACAAATAATGTACTGTCTCATGAATACATATCACTGAGCCACAACTGAAATAGTTCAGATTATACAAGGATATGTAGGCATTTTCAAACTCTTTCAGAAATAAGTAAAGCGAGATGGCACACTTTGATTCTTTGATTTATACTACGATGATGCAGTCTGTCTGAAAAGGCTTTAGAAAAAACTCATGAGTCATTCTACAACATTACCGGCATGCACTTGAAAGCCCGCTTACAATATACTGCTATCCCGTAGTTGCTCCTCAATGGGAAGGCCAAGCTAAATAAAGAGCACACAGCGGTATTTATGGAATTACTCATCCTGTGCTTCACATGCGAATGGAAGAAGCCCTAATAATCTTTCACGTACATCCATGTAATAGATCTGTTCAGTATGAAATGAAAATTAAAACACGTGCAGCCGACTCTTTTTCATTTAATTTACTTACGGATCAGTTTCCGTGTTCCATTACACCAACTTCAGGCCACTTCTCCGACGTAAAGTAGGAGGAATCCAATCTCGTGTGTAGTCATAACAGGAACCAATAATAAATTACCTGGTGTCTGAAGGTCTCTGGTTTGCTTCATTCATCAAATGAAGACTCTCAGGAAAACACTTACGCTGACGTCACCGCTATTTATAATGGTCCCTTTGACATTAGGAAAGGCAGGTCATGGTTCTTCATAGGATGCTTGATAAACGCGGACTGCCTTGTGTGCCTTACCACATTTTGCCTTGAAGCCCGAATTAGTTGTAGAACGCCAAGTACCTTCTACCGTGCTTCAGAACCGTTTGCACAGTACTGGTAAGGGCTCGTGCAGGGCACCTGAGCGTAACAGGAGGACTGGAAGTAGGGCACCAGTTAACAGGGGGTGACGTCAGTGGGCGGGGACTCCCCCTCACTGTCTCTGTAACTAAGTGGCCTGGCTGAGCCAGGGTTTGTGTACCCGCGGCCGAGGGTGCTGTTTGCGGCTGGACCCTCCCGCTCCCTCCTCTCACAGAACTGCATTAGCGGTGGCGGACTACTGATGAGGTTTCGAACACCTGATGCGTGTTCTGATCAGGCCGCAACACGCCAGCGTCGGCACGGACTCTGGCCCTGGGCCAACTCTGGCGTCTGCCGTCCATGGAGGCCGCGTTCTGTTAAAGGATTACTTCACTCCTCAAGGTAATTCTAAGAAAACACGTCTCATGGTACATGGAAGTTTTTCAGTCGAACAGTAATAAATTCAGTAAGTGAAAATCAGTTTCATTACGTGAATAGCTACTATGTTATTTTATCCATGTATGATCTAATGTTATAAACACTCGTAGGAAAAACTTAAGGACGTAAGTATCGTCACTGCCAACTAATGTAGCTCGATGAAACTTGGACCACACGTAAGAGAACTGCTATAGTAAAGTGCAGAAGGTAACTGAAAGAAATACACAGTTAGACGAATAAAAATGACATTTTTATTCAAAGACAATAACATTGAAATCATAGCGATTTATGATGGTCCCCTTGACGGCTCAAGTACAGTGTTGAGGCTCAGTGGACAAAGTTCAGAACCATCGTACAATATGCATTAAATGAGTATGTCCCAGGCAAGGTCGTAAGAGATGGAAAAGAGTCACCGTGGTACAACAACCGAGCTAAAAAACTGCTGCGGAAGCAAAGGGCACTTCACAGCAAACATAAACATAGCCAAAGTCTTGCAGACAAACAAAAATTACACGAAGCGAAATGTAGTGTGAGGAGGGCTATGCGAGAGGTGTTCAATGAATTCGAAAGTAAAGTTCTATGTACTGACTTGTCAGAAGAACCTGAGAAATTGTGGTCTTATGTCAAAGCGGTAGGTGGATCAAAACAAAATGTCCAGACACTCTGTGACCAAAATGGTACTCAAACAGAGGATGTCAGACTAAAGGCCGAAATACTAAATGTCTTTTTCCGAAGCTGTTTCACAGAGGAAGACTGCATTGTAGTTCCTTCTCTAGATTGTAGTACAGATGACAAAATGGTAGATATCGAAATAGACGATTGAGGTATAGAGAAACAGTTAAAATCGCTCAAAAGAGGAAAGGCCGCTGGACCTGATGGGATACCAGTTCGATTTTACACGGAGTACGGAACTGGCCCCCCTTCTTGCAGCGGTGTACCGTAGGTCTCTAGAAGAGCGTAGCGTTCCAAAGGATTGGAGAAGGGCACAGGTCATCCCCGTTTTCAGGAAGGGGCGTCGAACAGATGTGCAAAACTATAGACCTATATCTCTAACGTCGATCAGTTGTAGAATTTTGGTACACGTATTATGTTCGAGTATAATGACTTTTCTGGAGACTAGAAATCTACTCTGTAGGAATCAGCATGGGTTTCGAAAAAAATGGTCCTGTGAAACCCAGCTCGCGCTATTCGTCCACGAGACTCAGAGGGCCATAGACACGGGTTCCCAGGTAGATTACGTGTTTCTTGTCTTCCGCAAGGCGTTCGATCCAGTTCCCCACAGTCGTTTAATGAACAAAGTAAGAACATATGGACTATTAGACCAATTGTGTGATTGGATTGAAGAGTTCCTAGATAACAGAAAGCAGCATGCCATTCTCAATGGAGAGAAGTCTTCCGAAATAAGAGTGATTTCAGGTTTGGCACAGAGGAGTCTCCTAGGACCCTTGCTATTCACAATATATATATATATATATATATATATATATATATATATATATATATATATATAAATGACCTTGTGGATAACATCGGAAGTTCACTGAGGCTTTTTGCGGAAGATGCTGTAGTATATCGAGAGTTTGTAACAATGGAAAATTGTACCGAAATGCAGGAGGATCTGCAACGAATTGACGCATGGTGCAGGGAATGGCAATTTAATCTCAATGTAGACAAGTTTAATGTGCTGCAAAGACAAAGAAAGAAAGATCCTTCATCATTTAGTTACAATATAGAAGGTCAGGAACTGGAAGCAGTTAATTCTATAAATTATCTGGGAGTAGGCATTAGGAGTGATTTAAAATGGAATGACCTTATAAAATTACTCGTCGGTAAAGCAGATTCCAGATTGAGACTGATTGGAAGAATCGTAAGGAAATGCAATCCGAAAACAAGGGAAGTAGGTTACAGTACGCTTGTTCACCCTCTGTTTGAATACTGCTGACCGGTGTGGGATCCGTCCTAGATAGGGTTGATAGAAGAGACAGAGAGGATCCAACGGAGTGTAGCGCGCTTCGTTACAGGATCATTTGGTAATGGCGAAAGCGTTACGGAGATGATAGATAAACTCCAGTGGAAGGCTCTGCAAGGGAGACGCTCATTATGTGGGTACGGGCTTTTGTTGAAGTTTCGAGAGTCAAGCAGTATATTGCTCCCTCCTACGTATATCTCGCGAAGAGACCATGAGGATAAAATCAGAGAGATTAGATCCCACACAGAGGCATACCGACAATCTTTCTTTCCACGAACAATACGAGACTGGAACAGAAGAGAGAACTGGTAGAGGTATTCAATGTGCCCTCCGCCATACACCGCCGGTTGGCTTGTGGAGTATGGATGTAGATGGAGATTACAAAATAGGGTTCATGGTTCTTAACAGAGTGTGTGATCACCACGGACAGGAACGTCAAAGTGGGTTGTTTCAAATGGCTCTGAGCACCATGAGACTTAACCTCTGAGGTCATCAGTCCCCTACAACTTAGAACTACTTAAACCAAACTAACGTCAGGACATTACACACATCCATGCCTGAGGCAGGATTCGAACAAGCGACGTAGCGATCGCGCGGTTCCAGACTGTTGCGCCTAGAACCGCTCGTCAAAGTTGGTGAGTAGTTCTTGTGGCAGAGCATTCCATTTCTCCACCAGCGCAGTTGGTAACTCGTGGATGGCCGTTGATGCCATCTAGACGTACAGCGATATGTCTCCACAACGCATTCGACACGTGCTCGATGAGACTGAAGACGGCGGCAACGGGCAGGTCAGTCAATTCACCGAAAACCATCACATCTGAAGAGCGCCTCCACCCCGTCTGTTCGATGAGGTTACTCCCTGTGATCCATAAAAGCGAAGTCAGGGTCGAACGCACCCATGAAGAGGTGCAGTACACTGTCACAATAACGTTTACTGGTGACTGTACCGCTTTCAAATATTTGGAGGCCATGGAACATTATGTCTCACCACACCGTAATATCTTGAGCACCATCTACAGCTACATCTACATCTACATGTTTACTCTGCAATTCACATTTAAGTGTTTGGCAGAGGATTCATCGAACCACAATCACACTATCTCTCTACCATTCCACTCCCGAACAGCGCGCGGGAAAAACGAACACCTAAACCTTTCTGGTCGAGCTCTGATTTCTCTTAATTTATTTTGATGATCATTCCTACCCATGTAGGTTGGGCTCAACAAAATATTTTCGCATTCGGAAGAGAAAGTTGGTGACTGAAATTTCGTAAATAGATCTCGCCGCGACGAAAAACGTCTTTGCTTTAATGACTTCCATCCCAACTCGCGTATCATATCTGCCACACTCTCTCCTCTATTACGTGATAATACAAAACGAGCTGCCCTTTTTTGCACCCTTACGATGTCCTCCGTCAATCACACCTGGTAAGGATCCCACACCGCGCAGCAATATTCTAACAGAGGACGAACGAGTGTAGTGTAAGCTGTCTCTCTAGTGGACTTGTTGCATCTTCTAAGTGCCCTGCCAATGAAACGCAACCTTTGGCTCGCCTTCCCCACAATATTATCTATGTGGTCTTTCCAACCGAAGTTGTTCGTAATTTTAACACCCAGGTACTTAGTTGAATTGGCAGCCTTGAGAATTGTACTATTTATCGAGTAATCGAATTCCAACCAAAACCATCCTGTTCGACATTTCCTGGGTGCATTAGGTATTCTCGCCTATCGCCATATTACAGCGCGTAATACACTCAGTATCACTCGATGGTCCAGTTATTATGATGTTCTGAGACATAATGTTGCGTGACGTCCATATTTCTGAACACGGTAAACTCATCGGTCGACGTTATTGTGGTACACTTTTGAAATAGTGCTTCTTCCCTATGTGCGTTTCTTCAGTGGCGCAGTAGGAGATGCAGAGGTGGTAACAAGTGTCAAATACTCACATGTTATTGTAGTAGGAGTAGTTAGTAGTAGAGACTGAGTAAAAAATTGTGATGAAACTAAAGAAATTAATCCGATAGTTAAGGCAAGGGAAAATTTAGTTGTATTGGGGACTGTGATTTGGTAGTACGAATACGAAGAGAAGGAATAACAGTAAGAAAATGTGGACTCGGGAAAAGGACTGGAAGAGGAAGCAAGTTGGAACTATTTTACACAGAGAACAATTTAATCCTCGTCAACATTCGATTTACGAATGATAAAAGAATTCTGTATACGTGAAAGAGACCTGGAGGCACCGGAGGGTTCCATACTGATTTTTTAATAGTAAGACAAAGATTTCGGAACCAGATTTTAAACTGTAACACATTTCCAGGGACAGACGTGGACTCTGAACATAGATTATTGGTTATGAACTGTAGATTAAAACAGAAGAAATGGCAAAAAGGTAGGAAATAAAGAAAATTGGACCTGGATAAGTTGAAAGAACGAGACATTGTTCAGAGGCAGCACTAGGCAACGGTTGGCGAAAATAGGGAAAAGTAAAACAGTAGAAGAGAACTGGGTTGCTTTGAGAGATGAAATAGTGAAGGCAGCAGATGTTCATATAGGTAAACAAACAAGGTCCTGTAGAAATCCTTGCAAATCACATGTGATGTTGAATTTCACTGATGAAAAGGGAAATTATAAAATTGCAGCAAATAATGGAAGCGAAAGGGACTCAAAACATCTAATAAATGAGAGTGACAGGACGTTCAAAATGGGTAGATAGGAATAAGATACGAATTTAAGGATATAAATGAATATTTAACGCTGGGAAAGATAGGTTCAGCCCATAAGAATGTTATACAGCCTTTTGAGGAAAAGAGAAGTAGCTGTACGAATATCAAGAGGACGCATGAAAATCAGTACTAAATAAAGAAGGGAAAGCTGAATGGTAGAAGGATTGTATTTAAGGGCTATACAAGGGCAAAGAACTTGATGGCAATATTATAGAAACGAAAGAGGGCGTATATGAAAATGAGATGGAGTATATGATACAGTGAGGAGATCTTGACAGCGCACTGAAACAAGGCCTATGGAGTGACGAAACTACGTCAGAATTCCTGCTATCCTTTGGAGAGACAGCGATGACAGAACTGGTCCATCACGTGAGCAGGACGTATATGAAATGCGAAACACCCTAGATTTCTAGAAGGATGTAATAATTCCAAATCCAGTGAAAGCACGTGCTGTCAGGTGTGAATATTAATGAGCTATCAGTTTAATAAATCGTGGCTGCAAACCACAAACACGGATTGTCTACAGAAGAATGGAAACCTGACAGAAACCAACCTCGGGCAAGATCACTTTGAATTGCGGAGAAATCTAGGAGTACTCGAGGCAATACTTAAGATACGATTTCTCGTAGAAGATAGGCTAAGGAAAGGAAAACCTACATTTACACGATTGGTAGACTTAGAGAAAGCTTTCGAAAATGTTCACTGGAGTACTCTTTTCGAAATATTGAAGGTAGCGGGATAGAATACATGGAGCGGAAGGCTATTTCCAACTTTAGAGAAACCAGACGGCAGTTATAAGAGTCGATGGCCATCAAAGGGAAGCATTAGTGAAAATGGAGCAAGGTTAATATACAGGGTCTAAGTTTTAAGTTAACAAACCAGAATAACTCGAAAAATAAGCTTCATGCGAAAAAATGCGTAGATTGCAAAGTTGATTATTTTCGTGGGGGACATCTGCTGGTGCTAAAATTAGCCCGCCACCCCAGCCCCCTGGGGGTGGGGTATGAGGAAACTTTACAATTGGAAATGGGAACCCCCATATTTTATTGCAGAATCAAATGGTACAAATGGTTCTGAGCACTATGGGACTTAACTTCTGAAGTCATCAGTCCCCTAGAACTTAAAGCTCCTTAAACCTAACTAACCTAAGGACATCACACACATCCATGCCCGAGGCAGGATTCGAACCTGCGACCGTAGCGGTCGCGCGGTTCCAGACTGTAGCGCCTAGAACCGCTCGGCCACCCCGGCCGGCTTTGCAGAATCAGATCCTACATACAAAACTACGCACATTTTGTTTAAACATTGATTTCATTCTTAGTAGTTGGCGATGTAATTCAAGAAAAACCATGTTCTCCGGCCGGAGTGGCCGAGTGGGTCTAGGCGCTACAGTCTGGAACCGCACGACCGCTACGGTGGCAGGTTCGAATCCTGCCTCGGGCATGGATGTGTGTTATGTACTTAGGTGAGTTAGGTTTAAGTAGTTCCAAGTTCTAGGGGACTGATGACCTCAGAAGTTAAGTCCCATAGTGCTCAGAGCCAAAATCCATGTTCCAATTTTTGCGTGGAAAATAGTTAGGGATAAATAAAAAAATTACTTCCTAAATTTTGATTCGTTAAAACTAAAACTCTCCCTCTCTCCATACTGAAGAAGGCGACGTCTCCGACAGTGACGATGGCTGCTGCATGCCCTGGTTGCGTGCTGGATCTGTGAACGAAAAGGGGGCAGCAGTGTCTCTCGAGTTGATTGGCCAAAGGTAATTCCGATACCGTCTGTGCAACCCCGTCGGATCGTGGGTGATGTAGGTGGAACGGGACAACACCTTAGACGCCGTACCCGATTCCCACCTGCAACTCCTGCCAAACAAACGAAAGAACACTGGTTGCTGAGTCCAAAACTGTGACTCAAAAGGAGGAACATAACGTCTTTGTGGCTGGCGTAGCAAACGGAGTGGAGTCCACATTGCCTGATCCCCGCAGAAGACGTTCCATCTGTGGGTACGAAGCGATATGACAACAGAGAAACTTTTAAAGCCTTGTCCCGTGAGTCGGTGGCTAGCAGCTTGTTGATGTGTGATGTGAAGGTCCTTACGAAGCGTTGGGTTTCACGCTTCTATTGCCGATGAAAGGACGCTGTAAGGACACGCTTCGTACCATTGTCTGCACAGAACTGTTCGAACTCCCAAGACGTGAACTACATATCATTATCCGACCCTATCACCTCAGGTAAGCCTTCAGTGCAGAAGACCGACGTAAGTCCTGATACTGTGCCGACTGCTGTGCAAGACTTAATCGGAACGACCAAGGGAAACTTGCTGTACGCGTTGACAGCCACTAGCTAGTGTATGTTCCAATATCGTCCAACAAAGGTCCATCAGTACGAGGCCCCTCAAAGTACCGCTTTGGGAGAGCTGGTTGATGCTCAGCACACATTGCATACTGTGAAATCATGGCCTCTACTTGTGTATCCACTCCCGGCCATGTACAATAGCGCCTTGTCAAGTGCTTGGTGTGCTGACAATACTCTAATGTACACTCCTGGAAATGTAAAAAAGAACACATTGACACCGGTGTGTCAGACCCACCATACTTGCTCCGGACACTGCGAGAGGGCTGTACAAGCAATGATCACACGCACGGCACAGCGGACATACCAGGAACCGCGGTGTTGGCCGTCGAATGGCGCTAGCTGCGCAGCATTTGTGCACCGCCGCCGTCAGTGTCAGCCAGTTTGCCGTGGCATACGGAGCTCCATCGCAGTCTTTAACACTGGTAGCATGCCGCGACAGCGTGGACGTGAACCGTATGTGCAGTTGACGGACTTTGAGCGAGGGCGTATAGTGTGCATGCGGGAGGCCGGGTGGACGTACCGCCGAATTGCTCAACACGTGGGGCGAGAGGTCTCCACAGTACATCGATGTTGTCCCCAGTGGTCGGCGGAAGGTGCACGTGCCCGTCGACCTGGGACCGGACCCCAGCGACGCACGGATGCACGCCAAGACCGTAGGATCCTACGCAGTGCCGTAGGGGACCGCACCGCCACTTCCCAGCAAATTAGGGACACTGTTGCTCCTGGGGTATCGGCGAGGACCATTCGCAACCGTCTCCATGAAGCTGGGCTACGGTCCCGCACACCGTTAGGCCGTCTTCCGCTCACGCCCCAACATCGTGCAGCCCGCCTCCAGTGGTGTCGCGACAGGCGTGAATGGAGGGACGAATGGAGACGTGTCGTCTTCAGCGATGAGAGTCGCTTCTGCCTTGGTGCCAATGATGGTCGTATGCGTGTTTGGCGCCGTGCAGGTGAGCGCCACAATCAGGACTGCATACGACCGAGGCACACAGGGCCAACACCCAGCATCATGGTGTGGGGAGCGATCTCCTACACTGGCCGTACACCACTGGTGATCGTCGAGGGGACACTGAATAGTGCATGGTACATCCAAACCGTCATCGAACCCATCGTTCTACCATTCCTAGACCGGCAAGGGAACTTGCTGTTCCAACAGGACAATGCACGTCCGCATGTATCCCGTGCCACCCAACGTGCTCTAGAAGGTGTAAGTCAACTACCCTGGCCAGCAAGATCTCCGGATCTGTCCCCCATTGAGCATGTTTGGGACTGGATGAAGCGTCGTCTCACGCGGTCTGCACGTCCAGCACGAACGCTGGTCCAACTGAGGCGCCAGGTGGAAATGGCATGGCAAGCCGTTCCACAGGACTACATCCAGCATCTCTACGATCGTCTCCATGGGAGAATAGCAGCCTGCATTGCTGCGAAAGGTGGATATACACTGTACTAGTGCCGACATTGTGCATGCTCTGTTGCCTGTGTCTATGTGCCTGTGGTTCTGTCAGTGTGATCATGTGATGTATCTGACCCCAGGAATGTGTCATTAAAGTTTCCCCTTCCTGGGACAATGAATTCACGGTGTTCTTATTTTAATTTCCAGGAGTGTATTTCATGTGATAACTAAAGAACTTCCAGCTGGAGTGACTGAGGGACCATGACTTTGCATCGCTCTTTTGATGCGCCTATTGAGGACGCCCATCGGTACAGAGATGGCACTGCGAAGAGCCAAGTAGAGACGAACCACCGGGTGGCGAATCTGCTTCAGATTCTCATGACCACCCACGACAAAGAAACTCGAATACCACGGCAACATCGGGTCCGATACCTTCTATGGGGGTGAAGATTTGTCTGATGTGATAGAAGAAGAAACAGGAGTCGATAGGGGATCCAGTATTAGAATCGGACTTTAAAAGAGCTTGGAGGACTTACGGTCAAATAAGCCAGAAGGGATAGATAACATTCCATCAGAATTTCTAAAATCATTGGGGGAAGTGGCAACAAAACGACTATTCACGTTGGTGTGTAGAATATATGACTCTGGCGATATACCATCTGACTTTCGGAAAAGCATCATCCACACAATTCCGAAGACGGCAAGAGCTGACAAGTGCGAGAATTATCGCACAATCAGCTTAACAGCTCATGCATCGAAGCTGCTTACAACAATAATATACAGAAGAATGGAAAAGAAAATTGAGAATGCGCTAGGCGACGATAAGTTTGGCTTTAGGAAAAGTAAAGGGACGAGAGAGGCAATTCTGACGTTACGGCTAATAATGGAAGCAAGGCTACAGAAAAATCAAGACACTTTCATAGGATTTGTCGACCTGGAAAAAGCGTTCGACAATATAAAATGGTGCAAGCTGTTCGAGATTCTGAAAAAAGTGGGGGTAAGCTATAGGGAGAGACGGGTCATATACAATATGTACAACAACCAAGAGGGAATAATAAGAGTGGACGGTCAAGAACGAGGTGCTCGTATTAAGAAGGGTGTAAGACAAGGCTGTAGCCTTTCGCCCCCACTCTTCAATCTGTTCATCGAGGCAGCAATGATAGAAATAAAAGAAAGGTTCAGGAGTGGAATTTAAATACAAGGTGAATGGATATCAGTGATACGATTCGCTGATGACATTGCTATCCTGAGTGAAAGTGAAGAAGAATTAAATGATCTGCAGAACGGAATGAACAGTCTAATGAGTACACAGTATGGTTTGAGAGAAAATCGGAGAAAGACGAAGGTAATGAGAAGTAGTAGAAATGAGAACAGCGAGGAACATCTGGATTGATGGTCACGAAGTCAATGAAGTTAAGGAATTCTGCTACCTAGGCAGTAAAATAACTGATAACGGACGGAGCAAGGAGGACATCAAAAGCAGACTCGCTATGGCGAAAAAGGCATTTCTGGCCAAGAGAAGTCTACTAATATCAAATACCGGCCTTAATTTGAGGAAGAAATTTCTGAGGATGTACGTCTGGAGTACAGCATTGTATAGTAGTGAAACATGGACTGTGGGAAAACCGGAACAGAAGAGAATCGAAGCATTTGAGATGTGGTGCTATAGAAGAATGTTGAAAATTAGGTGAACTGATAAGGTAAGGAGTGAGGAGGTTCTACGCAGAATCGGAGAGGAAAGGAATATGTGGAAAACACCGATAATGAGAAGGGACAGGATGATAGGACGTCTGCTAAGACATGAGGGAATGACTTCCATGGTACTAGAGGGATCTGTAGAGGGCGAAAACTGTAGAGGAAGACAGAGATTGGAATACGTCAAGTAAATAATTGAGGACGTATGTAGCAAGTGCTACTCTGAGATGAAGAGGTTAGCACAGGAAAGGAATTCGTGGCGGGCCGCATCAAACCAGTCAGTAGAACGATGACCAAAAACTGCGTCATGTAGCTTAAGAGTACTGGAAAATCTTCCTAAAGCCGGATTTCTCCAGAGTCACTGCAATGACAGGAGCGGTCTGAAACTCTCACGACCATACGATCGGAGTGCCCTTGTGGGGCAACTGATTTAGAGGTGCCGTGATCTAAGCGGCATTCGGGATAAAACGGATGTTATATGGTAAATTCCCCATTACAGCTTGCAATTCTGACACACTGGCTGGCACAGCCAAGTTGCAGATGGCCACTAAATGTGACTGTGACGAATGGATGCCATGCGCTTTAATCACATAACAAGATATTTCATTTCAGTGAGAAAGAAGAAACACTTAGAACGGTTGCAAGTCAGCTCCCCTTTGGACAATACTTGAAACAATGACTCTAAATTTTTATGTGTTCTGCTGGCATAATGTAAGACACAATTATACTTTCTATATAGAACAATAAGGTACTTGCGACGTCAGTTGCTCAAGGTACCCCCGGAAAATAGCTGGGGTGAAAGCACTATCTAATGGTAACCACTGAAACTGGAATAGCCCTTGTCTGTCTTGGCCACAAAAATATTCATCTAAAGGCAGGTGCAGGTAGGCCTCCAGGAAATCAGTTTTTGAAAAGAAATGATCCTGACCTAATTTATTTATCATATCTTCGGGGTGTGGCAACGAGAAAGAATCAACAATAGTTTGTGGGTTGCTTGTTGTTCTAAAGTGTGCACAGAGTCTCACTCCGCCCGACATTTTCGTAAGGATCACCAGGGGTGACGCCCATTGACTAGCCGACACTGGTTTGATGATGTCGGTGTTCTGTAACCGCTGCAACTGTGCGGCCACCTCCGGTCCGTATTCCATGAGGGACAGGACGAGCACGGAAAGCTTGGGTTGCGCATTGTCTTTCAATTTCACATGGGTCTGGATCACTTGAGCCTTGCCTAAACTGGCATAGAACAGAGGATTGTAGTCGTCACATAATTAATTAATATTGGCCAGTAGCTCAGTTGCATTTATCTGTGTCAAAGCTGTCAGTGCCAAAAATGCGCCAACACACCACATGAAATAGCGCTGTCGCCAGGTTATCCACTGCATGCTGACAACGAATTGGGTGGCCGCTGAAACTGTCGGTTACTTAAACATTCATACGTAGCGCGGTTGAGGAGCATAGCAAACAGTTCCTCCAGATTTGACAGTTTTTCAACCAAGTCGTCGTAGGGGTAGTGATCTGGAAACAGTATTCCTATCAATCGCAATAGATCTGAGCTTATGATGGAGAGAAAAATGGAAATACGCTGGTTAACTGTTATCACTTACGCGTTGGAATGAGTCGTCAACAGCGCAACATAGTCAGACCAGTCTTCGATTTACCCAATAAACTGTCTGAATTTAGGCCCTTGAAGCGTTTGTTGAGATTGTTTCCAATTGAAGAGATTGGGGCGGCAGTCATTGTTCTGTCACAAATCCTTTCACTGCTTGTAATAATTGCTCAGCGCTTTGTCCCTGTCACTGCATAACTTGCATTAAAGTCACAACTGGAAAAGACGCCGTGAAAACACAATATCACACACAAACAGAAAAATAACACTGCTTCAAGAGAGGGTTAGTTACACAATATACCACAGTGAGCAAATTGCGAGCTGCATCCTCTGCCTCACGTTCTTTGTTGTGTACGACTTCTTGGACACTGAGATAGCTAGTAGTATTACAGTTAAGCAGTACACTCAGGATAAATAATACATTATTAATTGCAACAAAACACATCTTTGCTCACCATTCTCAGCTCTAGCTATGAAACTGTAAACGTAGACTTGCGGTTCAGAACACACTATATGAGCAACCGTCACTGAGTGCCAATTGACACAAATTAAGAATAGTCTTACTATCGCTTCGCTACAGTCACTAGGAAACACAAATTCGTAGACACTTACAGTTCAGATAGCGTTTGCGCGTAGGCACATTTCACAGTAGACGGAAGTCTCTTGAGTCTCCGATGGCCGACACTGGCTGTATCACGGCGAGTAGGCAGCACAACGACGTTACTCCGGTCTCCTGGGGACGCTATTTCAAGGCAGACGAGCTGGCGCTCCGGAACTACGGGAGGCACGGCTTCTTCCTAGCATCTCATACGCGTCTCGTGATTCCGCCTTGATGTGCATTATCTGTCCGGTTGTCTATACCTCTTGCAAAATCGTAACAGTGACCGTATGTTTCCAGAACTCTCTTGTGGACGTCGAATGCATGTGCTTAATCTCTCAGCAGCTGTGAACGGTGTGGAAATGAACAATAGCACAGCGCTTCAACCAAGAATGCCAGGGATATAGACGACTGCTTACAGAACTAGACAGAGGCAGCAGAGGTTAGTGCGAGTGCTGAATACTGCTACTGATTGGCAGTGTGCCAGGCACCATAAATTCAACTCAGCAAGATGGAGGCAGGTTTTGTCATCTACACATCATACTCCGCAAGCCCCCTAATGGTTTGTGGAGGAGGATGCTTTCGGCACCACTATCTGATCCCTCCAACCCTGTCCCGTTAGCGAATAGTGCGTGGGAAGAATGATTGTCGGTAAGCCTCTGTATTGGCTCTAATTTATCGAATTTTCTCCTCCTGGTCAATAGCGAGATGTGAAAAGTGGTGTCCCAAAATTTCAATAGTAAATCTTTCTGTGACGTACAATGTCTCTCTTGTAACGTCTGCCAGTGGAGTTTGTTTAGCAGCTCCGTATCACTCTCTCGCCAGCTAAACGATACCGTGACGAAACGCGGCGCTCTTCCTTGGATACTCTCTATCTCCTCTATCAGTCGTACCTGATAGGGATCGCAGATAGGTGAACAATACTCAAGAATCGGGTGAACAAATGCCTTATTAGCAACTTCTTTCGTGGATGAGTTGCATTTCCTTAAGATTCGTCCAATGAATCTGAGTCTGGTATCTGCTTTTCCTACTACCTCCTTTTTGTGTCTTTACACTTCAGGCCACTCTGGATAGTGGTTGAGAGGTCGGCACCTCACCGCCAACAAGTACAGCACACTGGACAGCAATCGGTTTCGAAAGCGGTAGTCGTCTTGGCGGATGGTAGCAGCACATCACAGCTCATATAGCCTGTGCACTGCAACGTCTTTCTCTGAAAACTCAGAAGGCCGAATAGTCATTGTTTGTGTTGGGCAATGACGTTATGCCTGGCCAGCGATGACCAAATGTGGCCCACATTTCCAAGCCTATCAGCAGTCTTCACCATTCCTTTCTTTCACAAGTATGTGTTTCAGGGCTTCAGCCAGTTACCTTTCCACCATATCGGCAGGCTGACTTGTGTTTTGTGAAACTTTTGCTCTCTCGACCGAGGTTAAGCTGTGCTGTCATAATGACGTTATGTCTTCACTGAGGTCATCATGTACGACTCAGGCACCTCGCTTGTGAGAGGTAAGACAATATTTTCCATGTTTTCTCTGCTATCTCCACTGTAGATTCTGAAAAGCCACTGCTAAGCTCTAAGCCCAAGCCTTCCCTGCTAAAATATCTGGCTCATTATTCACATTCGAAGGAAGGTCTGCGTAACACATATTACGCACACTGTACGTTTATTTCCTTCAAGCACTACTTGTATTTCAATACCAAAGGCTTCCCCTCACGCAAAGTCTTTTGAATAACACACACCTTATGTGGATGAAACTTCACATCCTCTCACTAAATTACGTACACCGATTCACGAAGTAATCTAAATTCACTTCTATTTTCCATGTAGATCGCGTTGGGCTCCTGATCTGCACTTGTCTTACCACTCGGCGGTTTCAAGACACCTTACAGTCCTTCTCACAAGGGAACCTCCCCATCGCACCCCCCTCAGATTTAGTTATAAGTTGGCACAGTGGATAGGCCTTGAAAAACTGAACACAGATCAATCGAGAAAACAGGAAGAAGTTGTATGGAACCGTGAAAAAAATTGGTAAGATATACAAACTGAGTACTCCATGCGAAAAACAAGCAACATCAAGGAGAAGGTGAGTTCAGGGGCACCGTGGTCCCGTGGTTAGCGTGAGTAGCCGCGGAACTTGAGGTCCTTGGTTCAAGTTTTCCCTCGACTGATAATTTCACTTTCTTTATTTTCGCAAAGTTATGATCTGTCCGTTCGTTCATTGAAGTCTCTGTTCACTGCAATAAGTTTAGTGTTTGTGTTTTGCGACCGCACCGCAAAACCGTGCGATTAGTAGACGAAAGGACGTGCCTCTCCAATGGGAACCGAAAACATTTGATCGCAAGGTCATAGGTCAACCGATTCCTCCACGGGAAAACACATCTGATATATTCTATACGACACTGGTGACGGCATGTGCGTCACATGACATGAATATATTGTCGACCCACCTAACTTGTACACTTAGCGAATGGGTAAAAAGGTTCTTCTACCTTGCCCGATTTAGGTTTTCTTGTGGATGTGATAATCACTCCAAAAAAGTGATGAAAACATAAGAGTTTGTCACATAAACTGAAAATAAAAAATTAAACTTTTTACTGGAGGGAATACTTGAACATAGGAACCCTCGTTCCGTCACTGCTCTCGCTAACCACGAGACCACGGCGCTCATTGACTGCCAGTGTCCTTGATGTTGCCTATCTTCGCGTGGACTACTCAGTTTGTATATTTTACTAATTTTTTTCATACTTCCACACAACTTCTTCGTGTTTTCTCGATTGATATGTGTTCAGTTTTTCAAGGCCTATCCACTGTGCCAACTTATAACTAAATCTGAGGGGGGTGCGATGGGTAGGTTCCCTTGTCAGAAGAGGAGACTTACGCTTTATGTACAGTGATTCTCAAACGCCTAGAACTGCTGAGGACAGTGCTGCGGATGTGAAAGGCAAATCGGCTCCCAAGCCTGATACTGACGCTATAAACCCACGGAGCTGCTGCGACGGATCCCCCATTCCGAGGGTACCTGTCGTATCCGTTAATGCAGTTCCATCGTACGCTGTTCCGTCTCTACTAAAATGAGATTGTATACCGGGACTAGTGCCCACAGGTTACTCGTTTCTATATTCCCTGATGCTTCGTACTTCCAATTTGAAAAATATCCTGTTCCCCTCTGTCCCGCTCTATTTAGCCTCCTTTTCAGAGGTAAGTTTCATTAGCTACTGTCCACAATTAACCTTTTAGGTCTTCCAGTTTAAAATATCACCCTCATGACGTACGTCGACAGACTGTTTTCCTTTTCGCATTCTCTTCCGATCGGCAGTTCATTAATTCAGACTACCCTTTGTACATAATATTGGCAACGTGGCATCTTCACATCTGTTTCTTTCTTACGTAGTTATTTGTAATGCAATCTACGGGATTCCATTTCCTTAATGTCTTCACAAACATTCACGCTGCTGTAATTTTATATCTTAAAACTGCCAGTACAGTTTAAAAATGGTATTTTGTGCTAGTATTTTCTAAAACACTGGGGAACTGTGGACAGAAGTATACACAAATGAAAATTAACTCTCAGGCCAGTTTCTGGTGAGTTTATTACGAAGCAAGCCCTGCAGGATGGGTATATTCCTTTTTTCCTCCCGAATTCTCTGTTTTCCCCTCACCATCCCTGTCCGTCCCCTCATTCTCTCATCTTCTCCCTCCTCTTTTCTCCCTCCCCTCATTTTCTCCTTCTCTCCTTTTCTTCCTCTCTCTCTCTCTCTCAAACACACACACACACACACACATACATACACACACACACACACACACACACACACACACACACACAGAGAGAGAGAGAGAGAGAGAGAGAGAGGAAACCGAACACGTGTAGACACACTTGTAGTTCAGTAGTTTTAGAGGTAAACACTGGGATAGAGTACTGCAGTTGATCTTGCATTTCCCACAACGTGGCAACACTGAGCGGACTGGCTGACATTTACCTACGTGAATGCGTTTCGTATGCAGTTGAATCAGATGCGCTGTATTTAAAACGTAGTTTAATTGCATCCAGGTAAATGGAACAAACAGTATGCCATTTCCAGACTAATTTATTTCTTTGTATCTTTTTACACATTTGACTCCTTTTCCTAATGGATACGGAGGTCTTATTGTTATCTGGTTCGTTATTAGGCACAGAGTGGGATGAATAGGTCTCGAAATCGAGCCAGTTTAGAGGGACTTTGCAGTTCCAGTACATTTGCTGAAAATGAAGAACAGCGGAAAAGCTTGATCGGTATGAAATGATAGAAACTATGTTAATACTTACAGTAAAAAAATTAAGATTTCAAGTCAATAAATGAGCATAAGAAAGTGTATTTATTTATTTACAAAATAAAATTTCTCGCTACCGAGACCAACACTTCTGTGCAAATAGTATACTGTATGTGAGTCAGCGGAACATCTAAACTTGGCTTACCTTGCGTTCAGTAGTTCCGTTTTCCAGAATCTCTGATTTACTTTTGTTTACTTCTGAGATTCTCTTTCACCACGTTAATTACAGGAAAACTTATAAATATTAAGACTTCACAGTCTCCATCATTCAGTTCTTTGCTGCAAATGTTTATCGTAATTTTGCCCGTGTTGGTTCAGCAACAAACTACCTTTCATTAATTATGGTATGACAAACATCTGTAATGAGTCGAAAATCGTAGTTCTTGCTTTAATAAACAACGCAGTTAGATCCCTGAATGTTCTTATTCGCTGGCAATGAATGCACTGTCGCATTGTTGGTCTGTCATCAGAGACAAGCCCGTTAAACTGTGTGCGAAGACATTAAGAGTCAGTTCGCATTACAGAGTACCACAAAGCACAGCAAAATTACCTTGGGCGATCATGGGAACAGAACTACCGGTCAACGTATCACGAGGAAGAGAATAATCAGCAACAAAACGGGTGACCTTTTCTATGTACAAGTGTGGCACACGTGCAGTAAAGTTCAGGAGAGTAGTGTACATCAGTGCCGAAAAATTTGTCATTTGCCACAAATGTTGTTAGATGAGAAAATATATATTCTAGACCTGGAAGACCGAGACTTCAGACTTATCCATATGCAAACTGCTAGTAACATAGCTTCTATCTTAGTTATTCCTGTGATCTGTGTCTTATCATCGGAACATTTCCAGTCTGGATAAAATATGCTGAAGTTAAGCCTCTTTACAACAAGGGGGATATAGGGATACCATCAAACCATCGACCAATTTCAATTTTTCCGTTTTTCTCAAAAATATTTGGAAAGATTGTGTTCAAGCGTCTCCTTAAGCATCTGACTGCAAATACTGTATTTTCCAAGTCACAGTTTGGATTTCTTAAGGGTTCTGACCCTACGACGTACCTTAGAAAATAGATTAAGGAAAGACAATCTTACGTTTCTAGCATTTGTAGACTTAGAGAAAGCTTTTGACAATGTTGACTGGAATACTCTTATTCAAATTCTGAAGGTGGCAGGGGTAAAATACAGGGAGAGAAATGCTATTTACAATTTGTACAGAAACCAGACGGCAGTTATAGGAGTAGGGGGGCATGAAGGGAAGCAGTGGTTTGGAAGGGAGTGAGACAGGGTTGTAGCCTCTCCCCGACGCTACTCAATCTTTATATTGTGCAAGCAGTAAAGGAAACATAAGAAAAATTCAGAGTACGTATTAAAATCCATGGAGAAGAAATAAAAACTTTGAGGCTCGCCGATGACACTGGAATTCTGTCAGAGACAGCAAAGCACCTGGAATCGCAGCTGAGCGGAATGGACAGTGTCTTGAAAGGAGGATTTAAGATGAACATCTTCAAAAGCAAAACGAGGATAATGGAATGTAGTCGAATTAAATCGGGTGATGCTGCGAGAATTAGATTAGGAAATGAGACGCTTAAAGTAGTAAATGAGTTTTTCTATTTGGGGAGCAAAATAACTGATGATAGTCGAAGTAGACAGGATATAAAATGTAGACCGGCAATGGCAAGGAAAGTGTTTCTGAAGAAGAGAAACTTGTTAACATCGAGTATAGATTTAAGTGTCAGGAAATCGTTTCTGAAAGTATTTGTATGGGATGTAGCCATGTATGGAAGTGAAACATGGACGGTAACTAGTTTAGACAAGAAGAGAATAGAAGCTTTCGAAATGTAGTGCTACAGAAGAATTCTGAAGATTAGATGGGCAGATCACATAACTAATGAGGAGGTATTGAATGGAGCTGGAGAGAAGAAAAATTTGTGGTACAACTTGACTAGCAGAAGGGATCGGTTGGTAAGGCATATTCTGAGCCATCAAGAGATCACCAGTTTAGTATTGGAGGGCTGCGTGATTGGTAAAAATCGTAGAGGGAGACCAAGAGATGAATACACTAAACAGATTCAGAAGGATGTACGTTGCAGTAGGTACGTAATTCATTCGATAATAAATTAGAATCTACTGGCTTTCTGTGACCTGTCAAAAGCCTTTGACTTTGTGCCCCATAGCATTCTACAAAATACATTATAATATTATGTTGTCACCAGAAATGCTGCAGAATGGATTGAGTCTTATCTATCTAACAGGAATCAAAGAGCGTCGTTGCGAAATACCTGTGCAGTAAGCAATCAGTCTTCATCTGACTGGGAATTAATTACATGTTGTGTTCCTGAAGTTGTCATCTTGGGTCCATTGCTTTTTCTTGTGTACAATAATGACCTCTCATCTGTTAGAATGCCAGATGGTATGTTTGTTTTGTTTTCAGATGATAAAGGACTACAATAAGTAGCAAGTCAAGTAAGATTTACAAACAGCTGCCAGTATAAGCTGTTTAAAGGTAATTCATCGTCATTAATCTTTGAGAAGAAACACCATATGCAGTTCAGAACCTGTACGGTATTTCCTTCTAGCATGTGTATAACATATGAAGACATGCAGATCGAAGAGGTTGACAGTGCTAAATTTCTCGGACTACATCTCGATAATAAATTCAGTTGGGGAGGGCATACCAAAGAATTGCTTAAGCACCTAACCAAGTCTGTATTTGCCATGAGAATGATGTCAGATGCAGGAGATATAAATGTAGAAAAACTTGCATACTCTGCTGACTTTCAATCTACTAGGTCATAGGGGAACATATTCTGGGGGAACTCATCAAACCGAGCAAAAGCTTTTAGGGTGCAGAAGTATGTGGTAAGAGTCGTTTGTGGTGTAAATCCAAGAACATCATGAAGAAACCTGTTCAAGGAACTTGGTATTCTAACCACTGCTTCTCCGTATATTTACTCTTAAATGACATTTGTTGCATCTCTATTTCCAACCAATAGCTCAATACATAGTATCAGGAACACACATTTTAATATATACCAAGTAAGCATTAGAAACTTGTTTTCAGATAAAGCACAGTTTAATCAGAGTTTGAAAGACTTTTTGATAGACAACCCCTTCTACCCCATAGATGAATATCTTAACAGAGACTTTTAAGCCAGCTTAAGGAAAATTATCTGTTAGATTTCAGTGTTTACAGCACTTGGTCACAACAGTCAAGAATAGGTATTTTGTGTATGATAAATTTATTAAAAGTGCATAACAATGTTTCATTCAGACAGCCTATTAATGCTGTAAATATTATCTGTTCTAGTTTCCCGTATTGTATACTCCTCTTTCGACAATATTCTGACAAATGATCAGGGTAGTAAGTGTTATATTCAAATGTTTCATGTTTTTATGTTATACTTTCTGACATGTTCCACACCCATGAGACGCATCTCATTTTTTGGGTCTATGGGACGGAAACTAAATCTAACCTATTCTAATCTCTAACTGCATTACGCACTACGTGTTTCAAAATTTCATCATCAGACTCAAGCTGTGGAAGGAAATGTAAAAGAACATTAACGATGGCAAATAAGTACACATCTAAGTACTCCACTATATATAAATTTCAATTAGTACTGAATTTACATTAAAATTAAGCTTAAGTGCAAAGCTCACGAAAGTGAGCACAGAGACTGATACAATACAGATCTCATCTCATGTAGGCATATTTGACAGTGCCGCTGTCTATTCGAATATCACCAGTGCCAAGCTGAGTGGAGCGATTAAGCTATCGAAAAAGTAAACGAAGACCAATAGGTAGCGCCAGCGACATTTTATAGACTTACTAGTTTTGTGATTTCATTTTAGAACCTCGTGACAAATTGACAAAATTACATTTATGCTACTTTTATGGACGATATACGCATATACTAAATGGTTCAAATGGCTCTGAGTACTTGGGACTTAACATCTATGGTCGTCAGTCCCCTAGAACTTAGAACTACTTAAACCTAACAAACCTAAGGACATCAGACAACACCCAGTCATAACGAGGCAGAGAAAATCCCTGACCCCGCCGGGAATCGAACCCGGGAACCCGGGCACGGGAAGCGACCACGAGCTGCGGACTACGCATATACTAACAACACCGAAGTGCGTCGTTGGGTAACATAGTGAACAACGTTACGTAGGTAGTCTATAGTCAATAATCAAAACGGAAGATATCGTCAAACAATAATTAGTGTCTTACGATATAAACATGAAAGCAATATAGATAATAAATCAAATATAAGTTGTGAAGGAATAAGTTCCCAACCATCACTAAATAAAATGTTACCTATCACCATATGTAGTCACACTATAGTAGACGAAAATGTAGTAAATGATGTGACAGAATTACTTAGATGATCCCAGATTAGTGAAAACAACTTAGGATAAAGAAGAACTGTTATACAGTATAAGGGATTTTTATGCAATAAAATGGACTTTTTATAATTTGTAACTTAGTGTTAGGTCATATAACCCCTGATTGATGTCGGTTTACAAACTTCAAAGAAACAAATGTTACATGAGTATGGCAAACTGTCAACATTACAGCAGTCGAACAAAAAATAGAGGATATGCATTATGACCATTTAGGTCAGCTTAGATGAGAGGCAATAATTTGAACTTTCTATAACTTTGTTCACAATATTACCAAACGAATCCACATTTCATGCTGTTAATGTGAGTTTCTCTTCCATAAAAATTGCATTAATGTATTTTTGTCAAATTGCTCATGAGTTTCTAACATGTACTTAAGCACGATGAATAGAAATCAGTAAAGTAACTCTTTGCCTTGCTTTTATACAATTAAAGCTAGCGCCACTTTGATACATTAATCGCCACACTTAGTTTGGCATTGGTTCTATTCGAAAATACAACAGCACTGTCAAATATGCCTACGTGAGATTGGTATTGTATTTAGCCTCTGTGCTCACTTTCGTGAGCTTTCTCTAAAATTTTTTTAGTGTAAGCACTACGCTAATTGAAATTTATTTTTAGTGGATTACTTAGATGCATGCCTTTGTTATTACGTAAATATTTGTTATTGTTAATTTTTTGTGACTTAACTGCACTGCTCCAGTCTGATAATGAAATATGGAAAAGCGTAACGCTCAATAAGGAGTTATGCGATCAACACCGTTCTATACTTCACAACTGTATCAAATTAGAATGGTCGCCTCCGTCTACGACGGATGTATTCCTCCATCAAGTAATGGATAACTGAACGTGGAGGTGATTTTTAAGTTGATGTAAGAACGCTTTCTCTCACCACTGTAAAGTAACACCATCTGCGAGAACAATGAATGATAGGAAGGATAGAGATGATTGTTCATGAGCAGTTCAGCGGGCACTAATTAATTAGTAGCTGCATGTCTCTCTGTGTTGAGATCTCAGAAAGACGGAACATATGTGTACGCACGCCAAGTACGATTAACCTGATGAATGTACTACATAACGGTTGAGTGTGCAAATATATTCAGGACAGTTTTCAAAAGTCTTTTGAAGTATGAATTAAAAAAACGACTTCAGTCACAATTTTTCGTGTTTTATTCAGAACACGATTCATTTCGGACCCTGTGTGTCCATCTTCAGTTGTAATTCGTCTTAATACATGATTTATTTGTTCTTTTGAATGTGATGAAGTGCATATTCCTGTCACGATGCTAGGTTACGAATTTCGTAAGGCAGACGCGGAAAGATATGCGAAATAGCGGAAAAGATGAATAGTGTAAACTTACCAGATAACTTAGAGAGGAGAAAAATCAATCGCAACAAGGCTGTAATTTTCCAAATAATGAGAATATTCAGTGAAACTTGACTTTTACTAGAGAACCACACATGCATTTTCGCATACTCACGCCTTATAAAATTCACATCTGTCTTTCCACTGTGTGCCAGCCTAGTCCGCTGTAACTATCTCTGACGTCATAAATATTGCACAAAACTTTAAAATGAAGTAAATAACCCGAAACGTTTCTAGCATGTCAGGAGTAATACAAAAGCAATATGTGTTGGATATCAGTTCAATAACTTTAACCAATTTCGAAATTTGGATGTTTTTCTGTAAAAATCATTGGCGCAACAGAAAAGAGCTAGAAACTAAAAAATTTACATTTAGATTCCTTTTGCATAATAATTTAGTAGAAACAGTATTCTGGATCTCACAAATTAAAATTTTAGTTGAAATTCATGATTTTCTGGTTTTTGTCTTAGAAATTAAGGAAGCAATATTGATTAAGTAGGCGAATAAATAAAGTTAGGACGTTTAAATTTAGTAGAAGGGAGATTCGCTTTAATCATAAAAATGTGAGAAGTGTCAAGAGAATAACTATAAAACTGTAGCTATAGCGTATCTCGAAAGAGCAAGTTCAGAGCTCGTCTACTGCGTGTAGTGTAATTAAATTAATTCTCTCACCCAAAATATTTGACTTAGCCACGTCAGACTTTTATTATGATTACTTACTTGTGTGCTAATTGCACAATTAAATTGAAAGCTTCATCGGCCATCAGCAAAGGAAGCAATGATTTATACGATAACTTAAAGTGGTGCATTACTAGCCCAGCAGCTCGTCGGGAGAGCGGATTTGATCAGGCGTTCCCTTAGCACCACCTGTGTCGGGAGTCGCGTCGCGTTGGTTTCATTGATATAAATAGCCTCGGATGCAGTAATAAGTTACTCGGGATGCGCGTAACCATGAAATCGTTTTCGAGTGAAGTGTTAATTTTGGGATGACGTTAATGATCTATCTTTAGTTTGCGTATGTCGTATTTTCACGTGCCGCAGCAGGACAGACATTCTACCATTTTTAGCGTGGTGTTTGATGAACATTATCATCAAATTATGGCGAGCATTCGCTTAAACATTTAATTTGAACAGTTATAGTTGCATCAGCGCATTAGACTCTGAACTGCTCTGGTAGTTGGATTGTGTGGATTCTTTTTGGTCTGTGACTTTCAGAATATAGTGAACATTTTAGAGAGAATGGTTTTTGATAATGAATCCCAGACAATCTCCTAATTCCTCAGAGCTATAAGCCGTAGCTATAAATGTATTTCTCAGGTGAAGTGGGCACTAGGAATTCTAATTACAGGCTTCAAGTTTTGCTAATCACTTTCTGGTTGCCAATATTGTAGTTAGAGAGCCAGTGTTGAGAACGGCAAACAGCATAAATACAAAACATTTATTCCACTATTCCACCCGCCGCCCCACTCAGTGTACGGATCGGTGATTAGAGCCTCAGATTCTTTAATCAGGTAGGTAGGTTATAAGTTTCAAAAGGAAAGTGTATAGGTTAAAGCTAAACATAGCAGTAACTAGTGAATTGTGGTGACAGAAGGAACAGAAATTGTAGTCAGGTAAGTACAGGATTATCAGCAAAAAATCAAAATTATCATTTAAGAAGTACGTATAAAAAATAACGAAAACATAAATAGGAATGTGAATACCCTATTAATAACAACACAGTGAAAGCTTTATCGTGGGCAGGATAGAAGACACCAAGCTCCCATCACAGTAGCACATGCTTATATACCTATTAATTCCGCAAGTTAATGAAAGGATGTGCTCTGACAAAAAACAAGCTTTTCACGTCGGTAAGGCATATCAAAACTTTACCACGATTGTGAAGTGGAAGGATAAAATAATTGCAGATCACGAATTACGAGAAAGGAATGAAATGAGGTGCATCAAAAAATGGGTCGAATGGCTCTGAGCACTACGGGACTTAACTTCTGAGGTCATCAGTCAACTAGAACTTAGAACTACTTAAACCTAACTAGCCTTAGGACGTCACACACATCCATGCCCGTGGCAGGATTCTACCCTACGACCGTAGCGGTCGCGTGGTTCCAGACTGCAGCTCCTAGAACCGCTCGGCCACCCCAGCCGTCTCAGGTGCCTCCTTGTGTAATTTGGCTCACAATATAATAGAATCATTGCAAACAGCTGCTTAACAATCATGAACGAAAACGCTGAAAATCAGTACAACTATGTATGAATATAAGAAAGGTAGATGCAGAAACGTTCGGAGAAAAGAGAAGCACTTTTCTGAATATTAGGAGCTCGTACGGCAAGCCACTATGAAGTAAAGAATGAAAGTTGAGAAGTGAAAGGTATGTAATAGTGAGCTACAAAACTGAAATGAAATTGCGGACAATAATAATGGAAAGAGATAGAAAATAAGTGAGGATGAGATGGGAGAAATGCTACGCGAGATCACTCTGGAAGAGTTTGGAAAAACATAAGTAAAAAAGCACCTAAAGCGCACAGCATTGTCTCACAGTAATCTGTTCCTTGATAGAAAGTACCATGATAAATTTATCCCACCTGATAAGTAAAGTGCACTATGTTATAGCATAGAGACACCTCGTAATGAACATAAGTATCTGCTGTTTTCGCCGTTCGCCACTCAGCTGTGGTCATGTCAAATGAGGTGCCTGAATGTCTGTGGAGGAATGACAGCCCATCCTTTCTTGGTATCCGGAACCAGAGATGGTAGTGCTGTAGGATGCTGGAGACTATAGCGAGTCGACGCTCTGACACATTCCAAAGGTGTTGTATTGGGTTCAGGTCTGGGATCGGGGAAGAGCAGTCCAATTCAGAAATGTTATTTTTCACAAACCATTGCTTCACACCTGCTGCCTTATGAGGGAGCAGGGATGGGGCACTCTCATGCTGATGCAAAGAATCATCTTTCCGAACTGTTATTCTACTGCACTCAGTGCAGAGTGATGTAAAATTTGTTCAGACGCTTCCGCGATTAGTGTTTTCTTAAACGCGTTTAGGGTACCGCTCACTAATCACGAAACACAACCTCATACCGTAACACCACCTCCTCTGTACTTCACTGACGCCACTACAAAAGACTGCAGGTAAGATTCTCCAGGTATTCACCTATCTCAGTTTCTCCCATCTGATTCCCACAAGATACTGCCTCATTCTCCATTCCAAATCACTAGTTTCCACGCATCCAGTGTGTATTGGCGTCGTTTCTTCACCACCACAAGCGTCGCTTAGCATTGACTACGGAAATGTGTGGCTTTAATTCGTTACGCATAATCATGGTGATAAACGGACTGCTAAAAGTCCTTGGGACACCGGAGCAATTGCTTCCGCTGATTGCTTGCGAATTTTGCAACCACCCGCTCGGCGTCCCTGTCCTTCGTTACATAAATATACTTATATGGATATACTTATGTGGATAGTTGTGGCAGTACTGGCCATGACCTTCCACTTCTGTGTGGATGCACACATATGAACGGAACTCTTACGGGACTTGGTAAGAATGTCTCCCACGAGTAATGATTGTGTTGAGTTGAGAGACTACGAATGTAGTGTGTGGACATAGAGGGTAAGAATGTGGGTCTCGCGGGAGGCATGCGCGAGATAGTCCCTGCAGTCGCACATCCTACATCTACATCTACATTTATACTCCGCAAGCCACCCAACGGTGTGTGGCGGAGGGCACTTTACATGCCACTGTCATTACCTCCCTTTCCTGTTCCAGTCGCGTATGGTTCGCGGGAAGAACGACTGCCGGAAAGCCTCCGTGCGCGCTGGAATCTCTCTAATTTTGCATTCGTGATCTCCTAGGAAGGTATAAGTAGGGGGAAGCAATATATTCGATATCTCACACAGAAACGCACCCTCTCGAAACCTGGACAGCAAGCTACACCGCGATGCAGAGCGCCTCTCTTGCAGAGTCTGCCACTTGAGTTTGCTAACATCTCCGTAACGCTATCATGGTTACCAAATAACCCTGAGACGAAACGCGCCGCTCTTCTTTGGATTTTCTCTATCTCCTCCGTCAGCCCGATCCGGTATGGACCCCACACTGATAAGCAATACTCAAGTATAGGTCGAACGAGTGTTTTGTAAGCCACCTCCTTCGTTGATGGACTACATTTTCTAAGGACTCTTCCAATGAATCTCAACCTGGTACCCGCCTTACCAACAATTAATTTTATATGATCATTCCACTTCAAATCGTTCCGTACGCATACTCCAAGATATTTTAGCGAAGTAACTGCTACCAGTGTTTGTTCCGCTATCATATAATCATACAATAAAGGATCCATCTTTCTATTTATTTGCAATACATTAAATTTGTCTATGTTAAGGGTCAGTTGCCACTCCCTGCACCAAGTGCCTATCCGCTGCAGATCTTCCGGCATTTCGCTGCAATTTTCTAATGGTGCAACTTCTCTGTATACTACAGCATCATCCGCAAAAAGCCGCATGAAACTTCCGACACTATCTAGTAGGTCATTTATATAAATTGTGAAAAGCAAGGACCCCATAACACTCCCCTATGACACGCCAGAGGTTACTTTAACGTCTGTAGACGTCTCTCCATTGAGAAGAACATGCTATGATCTGTTTGCTAAAAACTCTTCAATCCAGCCACACAGCTGGTTTTGTTTATCAGGCAATACCCTGTGCCCTCAGTGGCTCAGATGGATAGAGCGTCTGCCAGGAAAGCAGGAGATCCCGGGTTCGTGTCCCGGTCGAAACACACGTTTTCACCTGTCCCAGTTGATATATATCAACGCCCTTTCCGCAGCTGCAAGTATTAATATATAATTCTAATTTCGTTACATAAACTCTGTCTTCGTACAGTTGAGGTTGTTTCTACACCTCAATCACATCTCCAACAGTCGACTTTAGAAGGGATGCAATGTCCTTGATGGATTTTTCACTCAGGTGAGTTCCAGTGTCTAGTCCACGAAGTCACAGAAATCTCCTGATCGACCAATTCTGCTGTTACTGTCTCTGTACCAACAACACAGTCCCCTTCGTCGCCATTTATACTAACGGTTCGGCATCACGTGACATTCGGAAATAAGTTCTACGTTAGGTAGGGGTTCCTGGATACTTTTGGTCCGACGAGGCCTCACTGAAACGTGCTGCGATAAAAATACCACACCTCGCGTTCGGCTGGCGACTGTCTTCTGTGGGGCTAGATTCTTCTGTCCGGATTTAATTAACACTGTATTATCGGTGATTTGGAGGAGAGGTAGGAGGTGGGTGGGAGAAGGGGAACAAACTTCGGCGCGCCCCTCCCTATGGCTGCTGGAGTGCCTTTGTCGCCGTTAATTATGGACGCAATCAGCCCAACGTCTTTATCGGTTCGTGCGGGTTATACGCTAGATAATTCCGACCATCGTCATTTTTAGGTTTCCCGTCGTTCCTTGGTTCTTCTATGTTATTGTTAGTACCTTCCTTGAGATACGGACTGTCTTTACACGTAAATAAAAGACTGTTTCAATCGATAGGTAACAGCCAACCGCTTGCAACATACAGGTTTATTAAACCTTGACCATGGTTTCGATAGCCTTACAACTATCTTCTTCAGTAGGTATTGTACGTGGAACCACATATCATCTCTATCCGATGTAGGAGTCGTTGACTGTCTAGTACATGTGCTTGGCATTCACTTAATAACGATTTAAAACACATGATTTAAAAATAGTAGCTCTATACAGTAGGACTTTGTCTTAACCGGGCTTCCCATTCAGTTAATCACCGTTTAAATCGTGTATTTTGGATGGTGATTATGTGGATGACAAGCACATGTAATAGACACAGTGAACGATTCCATCATTGGATGAAGATAATATGTGATTCTATGTACAATACCATAATACTTTCCGAAGAAAACATTTTAAAATTGTCGAAACCATCGACAATGTTTAATAAACTTGTATTTGGCAATTGGGTTGTCTATTATTTCCAGTCCATCGAAGCACTTGCATGCGCAGTTGCTGATATACAGCGATGTTTCAGGTTATGCAGTTCTCTTTGCTTTTATGCTATATGTGTTTCGCTTCGTTTTATTTACGAAGTATCTTCAGTGGCCTGTAATAAATGTTTGTTGGATAAATATAAAATATGAGTTGAATGTCTCTAGGGATGTTACAGTTTTTCGTTATTGCCTTATTGTTTGGAGAGCAAGTTTAGCAAGTATAAAGTGCTGTTAGGTTCCGCTTACGAGATTTTGAGATTTTATTAGTACGTATGTGTCGCCCTACGATCTCCAACAGATACGAATTTCGGCGTTTTCGAGCTCACTTAAACTCTTTACTTTAAGTGAGTGAAGATTGAGTGGAACCAAACAGTAATTCTATCTTAGGAAGCTTATGCTCCAAGACGTTGTCTCTTATTGAACAATCAGAAGATAACGAAAAATTGTAATATGGTTAGATACCTCGGAAAATGGATACGTGTGTTGTAAACATACAGAAAAGATGTGTTAGAGGTCACTTAGGAAGATATATGGACAAAGGGAAGCGAACACATATCTCATTAAAACAAACAGCTCTTCATTTATTTATACAGACACGATACAGTGCTTCGAAGGTTGCAATTCCTACTAATAATGAATAATGTAGCCTCAGAAAGTGCAGTGTTATCGTATGCTTTCGCAGGTAATTGTTAGAAATATTGTAAACCTTGTGTTTTAGAGTTATATCAATTGCCAAAACATGGTTTGTAACAGCTCTTACCTAATGCCCAGTGTTGGGCGCCAATTTGTGACAGCAACCAGTTAGGCATCCCAGACTAGTGCTTTTGAGGGGTGAGAAGGGGAGCAGGGAAGAAATCCTTCCGCTTACTCTCTTCTTCCCCGCTACTGCCCAAGGACTGTGCTATTGGTCGTCTGAAAAATGTTGCCTTACTAGCAGACTTTAATGTCAGCCCTGTTATGTTTCATTGTTCGCCGATAATAGTCTCACACTTTCTTTCATTAGTAACTACAGCACCAGTGCCAATGGGAAAATTCTAATGAAACGACATTACATTTACATTAAAAACAGGGAAATGTCGAGAAAATAACAACATTAGCTTTGTTTTAACTGAAGGGAAGGAAACTTGTGTCTGAATGAAAAAACTCTATCGAGTAGTTGCATAAACAATACTACTGTTAATAAGCTATTAATGTGGCAGTTACTGGTATCATATACGCAAATGAATAATTTCACTAACATTTTTTCGAAGTATAAGTGCCTTGAAGACGTGAGGAGTTTCAATATACACAGGCGGAGGAAAATCGCAACACCAAAAAATAATTAACGTGGAGTAAAGAAATCTCGGGAATACATTTATCTTTGTAACATATTTAAATACCGTGCGGGGTGGCACGGTGGTTAGCACACTGGACTCGCATTCGGGAGGACGACGGTTCAATCCCGCATGCGGCCATCTTGATTTAGGTTTTCCGTGATTCCCCCAAATCGCCTTAGGAAAATGCTGCGATGGTTCCTTTGAAAGGGCACGGCTGGCTTCCCACCCGATCCTTCCCTATCCGATGAGACTGATGACCTCGCAGTTTGGTCTCCTCCACCAAATCAACCCAACCCGCAACATATTTCAGTGATCAACATTGCTTGGTCACAGGTTAAGCGCAAGGTAAGCTATCGTAAATGTAAAATGTTGGTACATTAATAACCGGTGAAACTGCCAGAAAGTTGGATGCGAGTAAGGAAACGTGCATGCAATGTGTTGTACATGTGTCAGATGTCAGTTCGTGCTATAGAGTTAAAGCTCCTTCTACTTGGTTGCTCAACACAGGGATGGTTAATGTTGTTTGTGGATGATGCTTTTGTGATCGAGCAGGCCAAGGCAAAATGTCGACACTCCGTACAACATGTTGTTTTACAAAAGCCGTAGACTGGCGAGCGTTATATTGTTGGAGAAACCTACTGGAATACTTTTCATGAAAGGCAGCACAACAAGTAGATTCAGCACACCGACGAGCACATTTGTGGTCTTGGTGCGTGGAATAACTACAAGACTGCTCTTACTGCCACGTGAAATTCCACGGCGGACCATAACTCAAGGTGTATGTCCAGTGTGCGTACCACGTACAAAGTTTGGTTGCAGGCCTTGAACTGGTCACCTTCTAACCAGCAAACGGTCATCGCTGATACCGAGGCAGAAACAGCTTTCATTAGAAAACACAACACCACGCCCTCCAATCAGCTACCGCACGCCATCATTAATCGCAAATGGCGGTGGTTTGGGCTCCAGTGGAATAAACAATACAGGCAATGTGGTTCGGCAATGCCATTGAAGTAACGAGTTTGTTACAATTCGTTGTGTCACTGTGGTGCCAAATGCCGCTCAGATTGCTGCTCCAGATGCAGTACGATGTGCCAGAGCCATACGCCGAACGCGATTGTCTTCCCTCTCGGTAGGGCCACGTGACCGTCTGGAGGCCAGTCTTCTTGTGTTCGCACATTCCCGTGACCACCTTTGCCAGTAATCATGTGCGCTGGCTACATTCTTGCCAAGAGTCTTCTGGAATATCATAGAACGTGCATTCAGCTTCTCGTAGTCCTTTCACACTACCTCGCTCAAACTCACTGTGGTGTTGATAATAGTTTTTTTGCCGCCTTCAGAACGTTATTGGCTAACATCAAATCACCACGTCGAGTCTTAAAGGTGACTAGCTCTCAAGACGGTAACAGCACGTATTTAAAGCAAACCTCACTTGCGTCCTCATAGTAGAGCTACTAGCCCACTCTTACGCAACTGGCACGAAGTTTCAGTAGACATCATCGTTCAGATGTAGAAACAGCAGATTGACTTTCGTTTATATCGTATAACTTCTTCATTATGTTGTGACCTTTTTCCGTCACTATATTCACTCGTACGTCGGTCAGTGCAGGTGCATTGATGAATATGTTTTTATAACATCGCGTATTATCCCATGTACATTTCATCGCTAGACTGACAGCTACATCCCGCGCAATCGTCTCAACTGCGGACAGTATTTGTTTTCTGCGTTAAATAAAAATATTTGACTTATAGTCTATTCAGGAAAATACAAATCAATGAGTAATGAAATAAATATGAAGTGCAGAGAAGCTAAGAACCAATGGCTGCATGAAAATTGTTAAGAAATTTAAAAAGAAATGATTGTAGTGAAGACTGAGTCAGCACATACGAAAGTCAAAACAAACTTCAGTAAATGTAAAAGCAAAGGTGGTAAGATTAAGGCTGCAACGAGAATTCCATTGCTAACTGCCGAAGAGAGAGCGAATTAGTGGAAAGAGCTCATTGAAGGCCGCTATGTGGGGGAACATTTTTTGATGAGATAGAAGAAGAAACAGGAGACGATTTAGAGGAGATAGGGGATCCAGTATTAGAATCAGAATTTAAGAGAGCTTTGGAAGAATTGACATAGGGCATAAGGGACAGATGCCATTCCATTAGAATTTTTACAATCATTGAAGGAAGTGGCAGCAAATCGACCATTCAAGTTCGTGTGTAGAACGTATGACTCTGGTGGCACCCCATCTGACTTTCGCAAAAATGTCTTTCACACAGTTCTGGAGGCTGCAAGAGCTAACTAGTGCAAAAACTATCCCACAGTCAGCTTAAGAGCTCACGCATCGAAGTTGATGACAAGAACAATATACAGAAGAATAGAAAAGAAAATTGAGGATATGTTAGATGACGATCAGATGGGCTTCAGCAAAGGTAAAGGCACTAAAGAGGCAGTTCTGAAGCTGCGGTTAATAATGGAAGCAGGACTAAAGAAAAATGAAGGTACGTTCGTAGGCTTTGTGGGCCTGGACAAAGCATTCGGCAATGTAAAATGGGGCAAGATGTTCGAAATTCTGAGAAAAGTAGGGGTAAGCTATAGGGAGGGGCCAAAAGGTAATAAACAAGAGTGGACGAACAAGAACAAACTGCTCTGATTAAAAGGGGTGTAAGACGGGGATGTAGTCCTTCGCCCCTACTACTCTGTCTGCGAATCGAAGAAGCAATGAAGGAAATAAAAGAAAGGTTCAGGAGTGGAATTAAAATTCAAGGTGAAAGGTTATCAGTGATACGATTCGCTGACGAATTTCTATCCTGAGTGAATGTGAGGAAGAATTGCACGATATGTTGAACAGAATAAACAGACTAATGGATAGAGAGCAAATCAAAGAAACACGAATGTAGCGAGAAGTATCGGAAATGGAAACAGCGAGAAACTTAACACCAGAATTGATGGTCATGTTACAGATGAGAAGGAATTGTACTACCTATGCAGCAAAATAAAACATGGCGGACGGAATAAGGAGGACCTCAACAGCAGACTAGCACTGGCAAAAAGGGCATTCCTGTCCAAGAGAAATCTACTGGTATCAAACATAGGCATAATTTGTGGAAGAAATTTCTGAAAATGTACGTTTGGAGTACAGCACTGTATGCTAGTGAAACATGGAGTGGGGGAAAACCGGAACAGAAGAGAATCGAAGCATTTGAGACGTGGTGCTACAGATGAATATTGAAAATTAGTTGGACTGATAATGTATGGAATGAGGAGGTTCTGCGCAGAATAGGAGAGGAAAGGAAAATGTGAAGACACGGGCAAGGAGAAGGGACAGGATGTTAGAACATCTGTTAAGACATCAGGAAATAACTTCCATGGTACTAGAGGAAGCTATAGAGGGTAAAAACTGTAGAGGAAGGCAGTGATTGGAGTAAGTAAGACAAATAATTGGGGAATTTATGGTGGACCGCATCAAACCAACCAGAGTAGTGATGACCCGAAAAAAAAACCGTCTGTGACACTGCTTAGTTTCCTTATTTTTAATCAGGAGGAGTCGGACGTAGCACAGTAGCACACAAAACAAAACTGCACTAGGCATATCAGAATATTGACCACGAGTCTCAGACATGGAAATATATTGTGCCAACAGCAAAAACCGTACATGCTTCTGAATAACCAGCACAAATTATCTCCCAATGCTTACTTCATGATATACGATGACGTCCATAACTAAATCTAGGATACCTGAAGTCTCCCTGAGTGCCTAATAATAAATACCGACTGTTGGCTTTCTCAGTTGACGTACGTCACAGGATGGGGTGGCTAGACGTCCCGTATTTTATGGGATTGTCTCTTATTTAGTTTAGTATCCGGTTGTCCTGACGAAATACATACACACAGTGTACCAGTTTTCATTAACTATTCCGTATATTTTGAAATAGCGCGTTTTTGACTAACATTTAGCACAGTTAGATGGAAGAAAAATGTGGTCTTACTCAAACAATAGACTTTGTCACAGAGCATGGCGTCTTTTAAGACAAAACGCGAGATTAATGCCATTAAAAATGATGAAGGAAAGCGTCTTGCAGCAAAGGAATGTTTGCTGGCTATTCCTACAGTGAAACACAACTATTCCTTCAGTTTAATGTACTGCACTGCTGCGATCACCAGGAAACACTCTGAGAAAAAATTTACGTGAGCCAGAAGGAAGACTGAATCTATAATGGTAAATACGTTGGCTACATATGAAATGCATCAATTGTGCGCGAAGCTGAAGGACGAGATGTACATTTCAGCTACTTTGGTGGAGAAAGCGTTCTGTCACAAATATCTTATGTACTGATGAAATGAATAGGTATAGTGTAGAAAATGTTAAAGAAATAATTATAACTAAGACGTTGTGGTACTTAAACTTCCATAGTGATTTTCTTTGGGTAGGTGCGTATAAGCTTCATGTGTTGACTTTTATAAAATTCTGTTCGCAAATATCAGACTCCTGAATGGCATACTTACTTCTGAAAAATGAGTGACTTACGTAAGTAACAATCATTATCTACCCTAGTTAAAGACCTAGATATATTAAAATGTTGTATTGTGTATGCATATGACGAAATAAAATATTTACTCGAGCAGTAATGCAAGGTTTTTTTTATATTAGTTTGTGTTCTATCAAGAAAGTAGGATGATGTATATAGGCGTAGCAGAAACCAAGTATTTTCACACAGTCTACTTTCTATGTATATTATTAACGAAAGTTTCCACAAAATGTCGATTCTCGTCAACTTCTGTGTCGCACAGTTTGATTTTGGGAATCTGGCCACCCTACCCTCCTGTGGTATGCACGACCGGCGGGTTGCAGTGTTTAAAAGTGTGCTTCCGGTGCTACTTTTGCAGCGACACAGGCCTCTGGGCATTAGCTGTGCGCCTGTGCAATGGCACTCTTTTAATGTAACTGAATGCAGCCCTTACCAGTGGCGGTTCTGTACGAGTTTCGAATTCGAAGAGATCGTCCACACATGGAGCACCCTCTCCCTCAACACGACAATGACATACCACACACGAGCGAACACAACAGTTGCGTCACCAGTGCCACGTCGAAGATTGCACAATCGAAATTCGGACCTCTGTCTAGGGAGTTGGCAAAGTGCCATCCGTCCGAGATTCACCTTGAGCCATTGCTGTTGTGTCTAGGGATGAGCCGAATCGCGAACCGTGCATAGAAGAGCTGAGCAGCATCCTCAGCGTTGCGTGTACTGTTTGAACTAAATAAACTAACATTATCCCGACCCCGATCACCTATTCTCCTAATAAAATTTATCCCAAATCCTGGAAGGAAAGGCACCAGTGAGGTGATCAGGAGGTGTCAGATTTTATTTACAAACGTGCACCGCCTCACACACACTCAAAGAATAATCTAACTCCGGTCAGGGTGAAACTACCTGACACCGTGCCGTAGTGTCCACAATAGGCGCCACGGACTATTAAGCTGCAATGTTTATTTAAACGCCCTTAGCGCTTGGCCACGTTAATAACACTTCTAAACTTATTTTTCTCTTTTTGGGTATCGATCTTCTGATTTATTTCATCCGGTCCGCCATGAATTCCTCCCTTTGCCACCTACGTTCGTAGTTTCTACTGGATGTATTTCAGTCTCTTTCTTCCTCTACAGTTTCACTCCCTATAGATACCTCTAGTACCATGAAAGCTGTACCCTGATGTCTTAGCAGATGTTCTATCACCCTGTCTTTCTTCTTGTCATTGTTTTTCATTGTTTTGCATCTATTCCTTTCCTCTCCGATTCTGCGCAGGACCTGCTCATTCCTTTCCTAATTAATCCATCTAATTTTCAACATTCTTCTGAAATGCTTCGATTCTCTCCTGTTTCTGTTTTCTCACAGGCCTGTCTTGGATACTACTAAATTTCTTCCTTCTGCCTATGCTAGTCTGCTTTTCATTTTCTCCTTGGTCCGTCAGTCATGGGCTATTAGGCTATTTAGGTAGCAGAAGTTCGTCATTTCGTCTACTTCGATACCACCACTTTTGATGTTTAGTTTCCCTCCTTTCTCATTTCTCCTTCTTCTCATTACATTCTTCTTTCTTCAGTTTATTCTCAGTCCATATTCTGCACTCATTAGTCTGTTCATTCCATTCAGCAGATCCTGTAAACCTTCCTCAGTTTCACTGAAGATAGCAGTGTCATCAGCGAATCTTATTATTCATATCCTTACACCTTGAATTTTAATTCCGTTCCTGAACCTCTCTTTTATTTCCACCATTGCTATTTAGTAAGGGTGAAGGACTGCATCCCGGTGTTACAACCTTTTTTATCCGAGTATTTTGTTCTTGGTCTTGGCTCTTGTACGTGTGGTATATTACCCGTTGCTTCCCACAATTTTCTCCTACTTTTCCCAGAATCTCTAAAATCTTGCACCATTTGACAATGTCGAACGTCCACCTCTTTTTCCAGGTCGACAAATCCTATGAACGTGTCTTCGTTTATCTTTAGTCTTTCATCCATTATCACCCGCAACGTCAGAAATGCCTCTCTCTTTTCTTTACCTTTCATAATAAAGCTGAACTAATTGCCATCGAAAACATCATCGATTTAGTTTTCAGTTCATCTGTGTGTTATTCTTGTCAGGAACACCGACGCATGGGATGCTAAACTGATTGTGCTATACGTCTCACACTTGTCAGATATAGCAGTCGTCGGTGTGGATGATATTGTGCTGAAAGTCGGATGGTATATCTCCAGACTCATACATTCACCACACCAACGTCAGTAGTCGGTTTGTTCCCTCTTCCCCTAATTACTTGAGGAATTCTGATGGAATGTTATCAATATCTTCTGCAATTTAATCATAACTCTTCCAATGTTCTTTTAAATATTGATTCTAATACCTGATCCCGTTTCTCTTTTGTATCGAGTCCTGTTTCTTCTTCTGTCTCATAAGACGAATCTTCCCCTTCATGGAGGCCTTCAATGTATTATTTCCACCTGTCTGCTTTCTTCTCTCCATTTAACAGTAGGATTTCCATTGCACTCTTAATGTTATCACCCTTGCTCTTAATATCACCTAGGGGAGTTTTAACTTTCCTGTATTCTAAGTCCATCCTTCCAAAAACAATTTCTCTTTCAATTTCTTGAGATGTTTCATGGAGCCATTTCGTCTTAGCTGCCCTATACTTCCTACTTACTCATTTCTCATTGACTTGTATTTTTGTATTCCTAAATTTCCCTGAAAATTTTTGTACTTCCTTTTTTTACGGTTAACCATGATTTCTTAGCAGTTACTTATTTTGTACCTATGTTTTTCTTTCCGGGATCTGTGGCTGGCATTTTTAGAGATCTCCGTTCCCCTCCAACCGAACTGCCTACTTAGCGCAGTGTATACGGTATCAGAGAGCTTCAAGCGTATCTCCTCATTCGTTAGCACTTCCGTATCTCACATCTTTGCGCGCTTACTCTAGTCTATGAAACTTCATCATCACCAAATCGTGGCCGGCCAGTGTGGCCGTGCGGTTCTAAGCGCTTCAGTTTGGAACCGCGTGACCGCTACGGTCGCAGGTTCGACTCCTGCCTCGGGTATGGATGTGTGTGATGTCCTTAGGTTGGTTAGGTTTAAGTAGGTCTAGGTTCTAGGGGACTGATGACCTCAGAAGTTAGGTCCCATAGTGCTCAGAGCCATTTGAACCATTTTGAACCATCACTAAATCGTGAGCTGATTCTATATCTGATCCTGTGCACGGCTTACAATCCAGTGCCTGATTTAGGAATCTGTGTCAAATCATGATGTGTGGTATTCTATCTGAAATCTTCTCGCATATTCCGGTCTTCTCCAAGTGTGTCTCATCGTCTTCTGGTTCTTGAACAGAGTATTCACCATTATTCGCTGAAACTTATTTCAGAAGGCAATTAGACTTTCGCCTCTCTCTTTCCTAGTCTGAAGCCCATATTCTCTTGTAACCGTTTCTTCTACTCCTTCCGCTACAACTGCACTCCTGTTCCCCATGACTATTAGATTTTCAGCTCCCTTTAGGTGTTGAATTGGCAACGGCCTTGCCGCAGTGGATACGCCGGTTCCCGTGAGATCACCGAAGTCAAGCGCTGTCGGGCGTGGTCGGCACTTGAATGGGTGACCATCCAGGCCGCGATGCTCTGTTGCCATTTTTTGGGGTGCACTCAGCCTCGTGATGCAAATTTAGGAGCTACTCTGCCGAATAGTAGTGGCTTCGGTCAAGAATACCATCATAACGAGCGGGAGAGCGGTGTGCTGACCCCACGCCCCTCCTATCCGCATCCTCCACTGAGGATGACACGGCAGTCGGATGGTCCTGGTAGGCCACTCGTGGCCTGAATACGGAGTGCTTTACGTATTGAATTACTCTTTCAGTATTCTCGTATATTTTCTGTATCTTTTCATTTTCAGCCTGCGACATCGGCATGTGTTGTTGGTGTTAGTCGATTCTGATGCAACCCTATCATTCAACTGTTCAGAGTAACACGCTCTCTACCCTACCATCCTATTCATAACGAATACTGCCGTTGTACCGTTTTCTACTGGTGTTGATAGTACCCTATGCTTATCTGACCAGAAATACATTTTCAGGTTTTCTAGCCCCCCTAGCACTTTAAAACTTCTGACATTTGACGCTCCTTATCTTAGAATATTATCCTTTCGTTAGTTGTTCATTCTTCTTCTCATGGTCACCTCCCACATGGCAGTCCCCTCCCGGAGATCGGAATGGGGTACTGTACCGGAATCTTCGTCAATGGATATATCATCGTGACGCGTTTTACAAGTACAGGTCCTGTAGCTACACATTATGCTTCTTTATTGCCGTTGTTTCCATTTCCTTCTGCATCGTCAAGCCGCTAATCATTGCCATTACTTCCGCCTATAGGGGCAGATCTCCATCCCAGTTGTCAGATAGTGCTCTGAACCACTATCCGCTCCTCCACTGTCGATGACAAGGCCGTTGGCAGAATGTGGGTGATATCGTGTGCCGGTACTCTTAGGCGACCAAAGTTGATGATTTTAATTCAGAGTTTAAGCAGTCACGGGGTTCGACAACGGGACAGAAGGGGTATTGATTAAAAGTCAAAGGAGCTACCCCTAGACCGCAATTTCTCCGCTAGAATAACTTAAAATTTAACTTTTAACACAATAATTCTGATTATCAAAGAGTAAATATATCTCATCGCTTGTCGTAGGTCTTTCTCAAATGGAATTAAATGTTGCATACATGAATCATCATTATTCAAATCCATAATTACATTATATCAATATCACAGTTTTACCTTCAAGCTAAGAATCAAACCAATTAATTGCTAGGATACAATTTAAATATATATTCAGAAAAATACTACATGCTCAGCGATCTGTATTTTCTTATCTGTATTTTAACTATTGACTCATTTCAATCACAAAATTCAGTAAATTTCCTGGCCTTGTGTGACATAAAAATATTATGTCAGTCGTCGCATTATGCAAGTCACTGACGACTGGTACAGTACACTTTTTTCTAATATCTCGACAGCAGCGGTGCCGCCCCGGCTCTCCCTGGCGCAGTCCAGGCAGGTAGTCAAATACTGTTATTTTCCACAAACCTTTTAGAAACAAATTAGCATATTGCGAACCCCATACTTGTGATTTCGGCCAGCCACTGGGAAATGTTTTCGGGAGTAAATCTGACGCACTGACGGTCGGTATAGATGAAGCGCTACACATTGCATCAGTTCTTGGCTACTCTTGATTGTGACTAACGTTTAAAACGTTTTAGACACACACAGAGCTGCTAGAACTTGCAGAAAAAGGATCTTATTGCGCATGGTCTTTACAAAAGCAGCAATCCGACATGCTAGTGTCTTCGGCTTGCATGCGTTTCTTTGACATTTTTCACTGTTATTGTTTTCCTTAGCTTCTAGTTTTGATTTTCCTGTTCGTATCAGCACCTTCACCGGGAATTAGTCAAGACTGTAATTTCATTTTATTCTAAGTTGGTTTGTTTTAGCCCCTCACTGATCTAGATTTATGACCGTAGGTCTTGTACGGTGTTTTACAGCGTGACAACGTGCCGTGGTACTCCTGTAACAACGGTTTGCCAGTGCACTCCATGGCAACAAATAATTTACTGGAACACAGCACGTTACGTTGTAGGATATTATTACTGCAGAGTCAACTTGAAAGGGAAGCATGAGTTGATAAAAGAGCTGAATGCTGTCCCCGATGTTACTTAATCTGTAGACTGAGCAATTAGAAAAAAAAAGAAGAAGGAAAGGGAAGTATAGTTCAAGGAGTAGAAATAAAAACTTTCAGGCTTTTCGATGACGTTGTAATCCTGTGAGGGACGGGAAAGGACACGGAAGATCAGCTGAAAGAGGCCGTGAGATGAACATCAAGGAGTAACACAAGAGTAATGGAAAGTAGTCGAATTGAATAAGGAGATGCTAAGGGTAGTCGATTGGTTTTGCCGTTTAGGCAGCAAAATAAATAACTTGTCTAAACAGAGAGCATACGAAGTACAGACTGCTGTAGCACAATGTACGTAACTAAAAATTGGAATTAGTTAACATCGAATATAAATTTAAGTGCCAGGATACATTTCTAGAGGTTTTTGTCTGGAGAGTAGCCTTGTGAGGAAGTCAAAGGTGGACGCTAAGAAACTGAAACGAAAACAGTATAGAATCGTTTGAAATGATTTGCTGTAGAAACGCGCTGGAGATTAAGTGGTTCAGTTCAGATGTTCTGGAAAAAACTGGGGAGAAATGAAATTTATTTCGCAGCATGACTAGAAGGGGGATCGTTTGACAAGACATACCTTGTAGCAAGTAGTGTAGTTAAATTAATAATGGATGGAAATGCGAAGAGGGATAATTGTAGAAGGAGGTTTGAACACTGTAAGCTGGTTCAAACAGACGTAGTTTTCAGCAATTATGCAGAGATGAAGGGGCGTGGATAGAGTAGAGAGCGTTGAGAGCTGCATAAAACTTGTCTTCCGACTGAAGACCACAACAGCCATGAATAAAATAACATCGCTACCATAAGCAGTAAAGCAGAATGTTTGATTAACAAGAAGAACTAAGATTTTGAATTTTCGAATTTCTGAATATATTCAAGAGGAGCTTAAGATTCCAGAGCTAATGCGTAGACTCTAAGCAGGCATTTCGGCAGTGCTGTGTGCAATGAAATAATCAGAAACAAATGAAACGCTAATAATATTAGAGGGAAGACTGCAAAAGCTCACGTGGAAATTATTAACCGAGCAATGCTGCACTAATAGGACTTAGATGGGATATTTAGAAAAAAATAGGTCAGCTATTCTTTTCTTGATGTCTGCTTCGAGGTATTGCGGCGGTCAGAAAACTAAGCTGGCTTAACAGCAGCATAATTAATGAGGCAGATACTGTCAGTACCATTCACCGCCCCTTGTACCGCCATCTACTAGGAAAGCAGGGCATTGTTAACATTATCATAAGCCCTCGAAAAAGGCCTACCCTTGGCAACAAAGGGCTCCAGGGTGTACTGTAGTTTTTAGAGTTTGTCTGCGATGTAGGAGGTGATGGCATGCGTTCCGACAACATGAGACCTCGTGTCAAACTGCTGCTGAATAAATACCCAGAACTCTGTTGAACTCGCTCTGATGTTATTCTAGAGAAATGGGCCGCGTATCAGTACCTGGTTTCATCTTCGCTTCTCCATTCCTCTGATTCACATAAAGAACCACAACGGGTGCTAAACGATATGTTGAACAACCATTAATCGTGTCCATATAACCAATGGACTCAAATGGGAGAGACGTTGGGCCCTACCAAGACTAAAGTATTTATGCCTCTTTCCATCATATCTATCTGAACACTTTACGCACTATCTTGCTCGGAATTTTGTATTTATTCTACGCCATACAACGCTGCCTGTTATTAAGTGCTCGTGTTGTGTGGAACAAACTGTATCAAGTTTGTAAGTCCGCTTTTGCTTTCATATTGTTCATCGTTGTATCGGATCCTTTTAGACACTTACTACGTTTAATGTCACTATTTTACTATTACACACCCTTTTTATTTTATTTACTTTTTTATTTATGTTCGTTTCATTTTCTATTTCACATTCTGCAACGAGCTGAAGTATTACCGTCACTAAATCCACAATAACAGCTATAGTAACAGTCAACAGTAACAATTTAAAAAACCCACAAACCACGGATCTTGCCGAGGTGGGGTGCTTGCGTGTCGCAGTGATATAGGTTCAATGACAACTCGGACGTTCCTAAAAAAGGGTAGTAGACTTTTCCATAGTTCCAGGGGCCACAGTCTGGACGATTAACTGCTGTGGCCTTCTAATATCAGCCTATATTAGCCCTGGTATGACGGTATTGCGAACGGCTAAGGGTTAAGGCAAACTAAATCTGCTACTATTCTCAAAGGCATGCAGCACTACTGTATGGTTAAATGATGATGTCCTCCTCTTGGGAAATATATTCCGTAGGTAAAATACTGTTCCAATCGGAAATGTGGGTAAGGATTACTTAGGAGGATACCGTCGTCAGATAAACCAAAACTGGCATTCTACAGATCAGAGCGTGGAAGCTTATATTCCTTAATAGTGTAGGTAGGTTATAAAATTTCAAAAAGAAAATGGCTAGATTGAAATTAGATGTAGACTGAAATTAGGGGCTGTGACAAATAGTGAAGGGCGGTGACAGTGCCAACACGACTTCTGGGCAGGTGACTACAGGACTACAAACATAAAATCAAGTAGGTTAAGGCAGGAGTAGGTTTAATAATGCATAAGAAAACAGGAATGCGGGAAAGCTACTATGAACATCATAACGACTGCGTCATTGCAGCCAAGATGGACACGAAGCTCACACCCTTCACAGTAGTAGACGCTTATATGACAGATAGCTCTGCATATGATGAAGAGATTGAAAAATTATATGATGAGGTAAAAGAAATTGTTCAGATAGTTTAAGAGAGAAGAAAATGTGATCGTGGTTTGAGACTAAGATTGTAATTAGGGACAGGAAGAGAAGGGAAACAATAGAAGAAGGTGTATTAATTAGGGGAAAGGAGTGAAACAGGACTCCTCTTGCTAGAATTTTGCTCAGAAGCTGATTTAATCATTCTTAGCACATGGTTTAAGAACCTATAAAGAAGGTTAAATACGTAGAAGAGACCGGGAGACCTTGGAATGTTTCAGATTGAATGTATAATGGAGAAACAGAGATTTTGGGTCCAGATTTTAAACTGTAAGATGTGGACTCTGACCATTGGTTATGATCTGCAGATTTGGAGGAGATGGGATATGGACAGTTAGAAATAACGTAGGTGATTCAGAATTTCAGAGGGAGCATTGGACAACGATTGACAATAACAGGTGAATGGAATGCAGTAAAAGACAAATGGTCAACTTTAAGAGATGAAATGGGCAAGGCAGCAGAGGATCAAATACGTAAAAAGACAAAGCCTGGTTGAGATACTTTAATATCGTAGGAGATATTAAACTTAATTGATGGTAGGAGAAAATATAAAAATACAACAAATGAAGCAAGCGAAAGGGAATACCTGAAGCCTAAAAAATAAGACTGAAAGAAGCTGCAAAATGGCTAAACAGGAGTGACCAGAGGACAAATGTAAGTCCATAGAATGATATATAACTAGAGGAAAGACACTTGCAACAGGAAAATAGACAGCTTTGGAGGACTGAGAAGTAACTGTAATAATATCAAGAGCTCAGATGGAGAGAAAGGAAAGATGGGGTAGCAGAAAGGTGGAAGGAATATATAGCGCAATTACACAAAGGAAATGAATTTGAAGGGAAGATTATTGAAAGGGAAACGTAGTAAATCATGACGAGATGGGAGATATGATACTACGAGAAGAATTTGGCAAGACACTGGAAAACCTAGATCTATACAAAGTCCTTGCAGTAGACGATATTCCTTTAGAACTACTAATAGCCCTGAGAGAGTCAACCATGAAAAAACTACTGTATCTGGTACGCAAGGAGTATTATATAGAGGAAATTCCCTCAGACTTAAAGAAGAACGTAAGACTTCCAATTCCAAAGAAATCAATTGTGAATATTATCGAACTATCACTTTAATAAGTCATGGTTGCAAAATGCTGACACGTACTATTTACAGAAGAGTGGAAAAACTATCAGAAGCCAACCTTGGCGAAGATCTGCTTATGTTCCAGAGTAGTGAAGGAACTCGCGATGCAATACTGACCCTTCGACCACTCTCACAAGATGACTTAAAGAATGGCAAACCTATGTTTACAGACTATGTTGTAGACTTAGTGAAAACATTAGAGAAAGTTGATAACAATATACTCTTCGTAATTCTGAAGGCAGCAGGGGTAAGATACAAGTCTGACAGGTGATGTACAACTTATATAGAAACAGGGCGACATTTATATGGCTGTAGCTCATGAAAGGGTAGCATTTCATTCAGTCTGTACATTGAGCATGCGGTAAAGGAAACCAAAGTAAAATTCTGAGAATGAATTAAAATTCAGCGAGAAGAAATAAAAACAGTCGGAGACAGTAAAAGACGTGAAGAACAGTTGAACGGAATGGACAGTGTCTTCAAACGAGGACATAGCATCAACACCAACAAACTATAAACAAGGGTAATGGAATTTAGTCAAATTAAATCAGGCAATGCTGAAGGAGTTAGATTAGGTAATGACACAGTAAGAGTTTTAAATGTGTTTGGATGGTGGACGAGCCGGGCGCGGACGTCCGTGGGAGCACCAGTGTAGGGCCAAAACCTCAGGAGCAGCACCAGGCGGGCGCGGACCTCGAACGGAACGCCCAACACAGGACGGGCCTCAGAGGGCTGCCACAGATGGCGACCTAGTCGGGCGGGCGTCCGAGGGAGCACCGGGGAAGAGACAACGCATTACAAGCAGCGCCAGGCGGGCGCGTACGGCAAAGAGAGCACCCAGCGCCCACTGGGCATAAATACTGGACAAGATCCTATACGGCAGTCGCAGGTAGCACCTGAAGAAGGCAACGAGTTACATGGCCGAAATATTGTGCCAGAGCGACACAAACATCCGGCAGTAGACCCGATTATTCCACATGTCAAAATAAATGATAGGAAATGTAGATAGGAAATGGATAGGAAATGTAGACCGCAAATGGAAAGAAAAGTGCTTCTAAAGAAGTGAAACGTTGAAGATAAGTAGTTCAGCTAAGAAGAGAATAGAAACTTTTAACATTTGATGCTATAGAAAAATGAGGAAGATTAGATGGATAAATCGCGTAGCAAATGAGGAAGTTCTGAATAAGGTTAGGTAGAAATGATAATTGTGACATGACCAAAAGAATGGATCGGTTGTCAGGACTTATTCTGAGACCAAGGAATCCTCAGTTTTGTATCGGTGGGAAGCGTGATGGTTAAAAATCGTTGAGGGGAGACTAATAGATTAGTACACTAAAGTCAAAAGGTTGTAGATTGCAGCAGTTATTCGGAAATGAAGTGGCTTTCACAGAATGTAGTAGCATGGAAAACTGTACCAAACCAGTCTTGGGCTGAAGACCACAACAAGAACAACAATCGTTATTAAAAACAGGAATGGTGTACGTAATAAGTGTCGTAACACTTTTAAATCAACGATTAATTAGACGATAATAGCTGAAAACTTAGATCGATTTTACACATTATGTTTCAAAAGGCATTCGAGGACTAAGTAAATGATAGTGTTACAGGGGATAGCGCATGAAGTGCTCATATATGTGGGTGAAATAGAGGTAAATTTACTGAGTCTTACATAAAGATGAATTTTTTTCCAGTTTTTCTTTGGAAATGCTAGAACTGATAGTAGTTATACTATCCCAATGGTGAGTGATACAGTCAGAGATGAGAGAGACGATCCACAACATTGAGTAAGTCAATCGTGAACCACTTCCACAATTATTAAGTTTGAATTTTTGATTAATAGAACCCAATATGTTACACTGCACAGCAAATATTCGATATAAACGAAAAGAAATCTGTTATCACCGAAAAGATCAATATTCTTAGTATAGATGAATGTTTTGTCAGATAGAATCTGCAGCACTATCAGAATGTTCACTGAAGATGTTGTTGTGTAGCGAACAGTGTCGTCGTCGGACGATACTAAGAAACTGCGGAAAGGCTTCGACAAAACTTACACGTGGTGTAATAAATGACTCGTTCCTTTAAGAGCAGATAATTAAAGGCATTTTCCGTACCAAAGAGAAAGAATGGGAAATTTATTCGAATTCATAATGAGTGGCTAACATCTAGAGCGCCATATCCCTTTTATTTGGTTATGGTTAATACCGAGAAGCGTTATGAAACAGAAGAAAATTTAAAATCATTAGTACGGAAAGCGAACGAAAGTCAGATTTGTGAAAATGGTTTGGGAATGGTATTGAGAAAGTACATAGAATCGCTAAAAGAAATTGCGTAGAAGAAGCTGGAGCACCGAGTTCTGGAGTAGTGTTCCGGCGTCAAGAGTCTGTGGCAAGTAAGCATGAGAGCAGATATATAACGAGTTCACAGACGCGATGATGGGATCGTAACAGGACAATAAATCCCACACAGAATGTCACAGATGTGATAGGGGAAACCTTCTTGGGTAAATTAAGAGAACTGAAATTCGGGGAAGAGAGTGTAACAGTTTTACTGCCACGCCTGCTGCGTACGTCTCGAATTAGGACCATGAGAATAAGTGCGATTAAGGCACCTGTTGGTTCTTGTAAACATCTTTCCCTCGCTCAATGTACGTATACAGTGGACAGATATTCACTGACATTGGCTCAATGTACTGTCCACCACTCACTGCACAGTGTTTTCTTATGATCATTCACGTACATGTAGATCCTGTGTATGATAGCCAGCCCAGTAAGTACTGCCGAATTTGGTGAGCATGTCATGGGCTTTGATGACGGGTGCGTGTGATCTCAGATAACTCCGTCTGAATTCTAATAAAAGGCTTTTGTTTTTCTCCCGCTGTCGTTTTCGGAATTGTAATCTCATAAAACATCTGAGTGAGGGAGTTCCATTGACGGGGATATTCACTGCCTAGGACAATGGCTCTGCTTTGTCCAGTACAGAGAAGAAAAAGTCCCGAACCTGATGGAAGCATGAGCACAACAAAAATTCGAAATTATTTTCAATATGGCGGGAAAGCGATTTGAAGTGTTTTCTTCTTTAGAATTGTAATGTTATATTTAAGAACAACATCGCTTGTGGTGATGCTGGTTGTTCCACGAGTTTTTCATGTTGAAATATGAGCTACCTAGCAAACGCCACAAGTGCAGCGGTGACTATCCGCTCTTTAATGAAAGTACTCAGAATCTGTTCGACACCGTTTCCCAGCGTTGAACGATCTCTGATTCACGGTTTGTGCAATTACCATTTCTGCACCTGGTCTTTGGATGCGATGTTACTAATATAAAGGAGCACTGTGTTTTTCGAAAATGGTTCAAATGGCTCTGAGCACTATGGGACTCAACTGCTGTGGTCATAAGTCCCCTAGAACTTAGAACTACTTAAACCTAACTAACCTAAGGACATCACACACATCCATGCCCGAGGCAGGATTCGAACCTGCGACCGTAGCGGTCGTGCGGTTCCAGACTGTAGCGCCTTTAACCGCTCGGCCACTCCGGCCGGCACTGTGTTTTTCAAACAAGCTTATTCGTAAATAAAAACAACATTATACTTCCAGCACAAACTAACATGGCTAATATGTTGTCGCACAAAATATCCTGAGACAAATCATAGACAGTTGGCGATACCGACACACGTCTGGATCTCGAGAGAGCTGAGTAACAACTGCCACATCGGTCTGAAACCAAATTATTTGAAGGCAGCTCTGTACTAAGTAATCAACTATGAGTAAAATGTTATTTTGACTTGCATATTTGGCGTAGGATTATGCTGAAAAGTAAATTAACGGAGCACAATTTCCAAACGTGTGCTCTACGGAATTAGAGTTCTGTTTGCTTGGAATCACAGTTTATAATTATTTGAATGAACTGGGTTTACCTGAAGAAGGCGATACTGGTGACGTTTACAAATAAAAGTAGTTGTTATCCTACTAAAATACGAAACTGACATATAATCCGCAGGTTATTTTTGGCGTGAATGCTGTTGACAGATTTGAAGTTTAACTGTATATATGTTTACAAGGACACTAATGATTTAATGCAGCTTTATTAATTAATTATTTAGTAATTAAATCATAACGTTTTATTTGCATTCTATTGCCGGTAGCGAGTAGTTTCAAGCCGTGTAGCTATCACCCTGATATGTGATGTAATCAGAATTGTGTAGCACAACTTGATCACGTCACCACATTAGAGCTGTGATTTAATCAATGAAACTGATCACCACCCTTTAGTGCCTGTTACAGTGAGGTGCCAAGGATTATGGGATAACTCTTAATATCGTGTCGGACTTCCTATTGCCTGGTGTACTGCAGCAATCCGACGTGACGTGGACTGAAGTCGTTGGAAGTTCCCTGCAGAAATGCTGAGCCATGGTGCAGCTAATGCCGTCAATAATCGCAAACGTGTTGTCGGTGCTGGACTCTGTACACAAAGAGACCACCCGATTATGTGCCCTAAATGTTCGATGGCATTCATGTCGTGCGATCTCGGTGGCCAAATAAATCCCTCGAAATTTACAGAATGTTCTAGAAACCAGTCTTGAACAGTTGTGGTCCGGTGAGAAGGTACTTTGTCATCCATAAAAATTCCGTCTTGGTTTAGGAACATGATGGCCAAGAATAGCTGCAAATTGTCTCATTTGGATCAGTTGGACCAGAGGACCCAGTCCAATCCATGTAAACACAGTCCACACCATCATGGAGCCACCACCAGCTTCCACAGTGTCCTGTTGACAACTTCCATGGCTTCGTGGGGTCTGCGCCACAATCGAAACCTACCATCAGATATTACCAACTGAAATCGAGACTCATCTGACCAACCAAAGGTTTTCAATAGTCTATGCTCCGACCGTTATGATGATGATCCCAGGTGGGCTGCAAGAGGTTCCGTGCTGTTACGAAAGGCACTCAGGCCGGTCGTCTGCCGCCATAATGCATTGAATCCAAATTTCGCGGCACTGGCCGAACGAAAAAGTTCGTCGTACGTCCCACATTGATTTATGCGGTTATTTCACGCAGTGTTGCTTGCCAGTTAGTTCTGATATAGGCTAACGCCAGTGCTCTCTGTCGTCAATTGTAGGCCGTCGGCTACTGCGTTGCCGTGGTGCGAAATTTGGTATTCTCGCCACATTCTTGGCACTTGGGATGTCGAAATATTAAATTCCCTAACGCTTTCCGAAAGGGATGCCCTTGCGTCAAGCTCCAACTGCCATTCCGTGTTCAAAGTCTGTTAATTACCGTCGTGAGGCCATAATCACGATGGAAACCTTTTCACATGAATCACCGGAGTATAAACGATAGGGCGGCCAATTGGCTGCACTTTTATATCTTGTGTACGCTATACTACCGCCATCTGCATATGTGCATATCGTTACCCGATGACTTTAATCAGCTTAATGTATGACACAATGAACTGCGTGTCTCCTCATCTTCTGATATATTTTAGTATAATGAGTTATCCTGGCATCGGATACCACAGTGAAAGTTAAGCCGTTGTGCAGACTATTAAAAAATAACTGAGAATGTAGTAAAATTTAACAACATTTATTTTTCAAACGAAAAACGGATATAAATTACAGTTATTGATAGAATACTGTAAACAACTAACAGTTGGATTAAGAGAACAATGGACAAGTATCTTGGGTGACAGACGTGAGTCAAGAACTCTGGCCCTAAAAATTTGGATAATGCAATCTGAATTGATGTGACCCGGAGCAGCCCTTGATTGCTAATCTACATAACTTTCTCAATATAAGTGCAGCTGAGAGCAAGTGGCGATTGAGATCTGTACGCTCTGATAAGGCTGGAGCAGCAGTACGTTACCCAGTTTTCTTTGTGTGGTGATGTAAATAGCAGCTGGCGAGAAGTGCACGGTGGTGGAAATAGATGGAGGCGGCACTTGTGAATGGAACGTGGCCACGAAAGAAATGCAAAAAGTCTCACGGTCTAGCGATGAGGCAGGTGGATCGCAATTCACTCTCTACCAGAGCCCTGGAATCTCGATATATTTCAATGTGTGCCACAGTCCGTCGCTGGTCATACCATGGACATATTTGGCTCACTTATACGACAGAGCACACGAGGATACAAAACATTGAGAATGGTAAACCAAAAACGAGTAATAGTGCCCTCAGCATACGACTAGTCCAAGATGTTTGAAGTCGCACTGTCGGTACAGTAAGAACTTCATCACAGGCTCTCGAGTCTAATTACCTGCAAGTGAAGTAAGTCTCGCGACAGGCCCAAGGACCAACCACACATGCCAGAGCGCCCACTAGAAGCTGCTTCTGGACCGAAGTCGAAACCCGAGTGCCTCACACCTCTCCAGATAAATAATTCCGTTTCCCTACAAAGGAGCGACACCGTGTACACACCGTCTTGAGGCAACCACAGGACCTTAGAGGCGCTAAATCTCCACTCCTACACAACAGCACAAACTCATGTCGAACCAGCGCAAGAGTTAAGAAACCTGCATCTCTGGAAAAAAAAAGAAACTGCCAATCACTGGGTGTTTGAAGTGTTCAAGTGAGAGAGAAGATTTTTTCCCCGAAGTCATGTCACTTCCCACGGCAACAAGTGAACAGATAAAATCTTACACATATTTATCTAATTCGCCTGTGCCTTGGAGCTTGTGAGTCCTAGGTATGAGGTGCAATAAAGATTATACCTCTAAACGTTTCTCATACGACAGAGTTTCTTATACAACGAGGCAGCCAATGGAAGTGGGTCACAGTCCTATTTGCACTATCAGTGAACACAAAAGCTTGTGAATTTTTATTACCCAATGCTCGGCACACAACGCCTGGTTTAAGATCCCACTGTGTAGATGAGTCCCTTCGGTCTGTGAGCCCCAGCCCAGCCTTTCGCTTGTGCCCCAGCAGGTAGCTCGGCATTGCTTTGCTGGAGACCTGTCCCAGCTAGGGGCTGCACTGTCTGCCCTGTATTACTGACGACCTGGCCAGGAAGATTTACAAAGGGACGGGCTTGCCACCAATTGCTTTCAACTCCCAACATGCCGTGTCTATGAACTAAGAACCATAAAAATACACCATGCTTTTAGTGCCCTATCAGCCTCCATCAACGTCTGCTCAGGCCATTAACTTTCTAGAGCCTCGCTAAAGGTGCATAAGGGTGTAACAAAATCTGTAATAACATTCCGTATACAAAAAACAGGGAGAGGGTAACTTGTCTCTCAACAGTGCGCTATAAACTAGGAATTGGACGAGTACATTGGATTTGCTTACTAACATCCACACAATAAAATGTACTTGGTGTGTATGTTATCAAGTAAATCGGCGATATAGGAGCAAAATTAAGGTGCTGTCAAAATTATGTGAGACTGTGAGGGAGCAACACCAACATATATCAGTCCACTGTTCATCGATATGTGTGAGCTCGTTAGTTTTGGACATAGCATCCTCTTTCTTTTTGTGTGCAATATGGTAGCGCACATTTACGCTTAAGACCTCGCTAAGAAACGAAATCTGTGATCTCTTCATATACATATCAAACAGCTTTGAACGTAGTGTATTGTTCCGAATTCTTTCTATGTGCAGTATTCACAACACCTAAAATGCTTATGATTATTGACGTCACCGATACTGGGACTGTAAGACAAAATAAATTTTATAACCTTGCCACTGGTGTGGAAGCTTGCGTGCCTCAGTGATACAGATAGATGTACCGTAGGCGCAACCACAATGGAGGGGTATCTGTTGTGAGGCGAGACGAACGTGTGATCCCTGAAAAGGGCAAGCAACCGTATTAGTAGCTTCAGGGGCAACAGTCTGGACGATTGACTGATCTGGCCTTGTAACACTAACCAGAACAGCATTGCTGTGCTGGGACTGCGAATGGCTGAAAGCAAGAGGAAACTACTGCTTAAATTTTTCCTGAGAGCATGCAACTTTACTGTATGGTTAAATCATGATGGTGTCCTCTTGGGTAAAATATTTCAGAGGTAAAATGGTTCCCCTTTCAGATATCCAGGTGGGGACTACTCAAGAGGACATCGTTATCAGGAGAAAGAATATTGGCGTTCTACATATCGGACCGTGGAATGTCAGGTCCCTTAATCGGGCAGGCAGGTTAGAAAATTTAAAAAGGGAAATGGATAGGTTAAAGATAGATATAATGAGAATTTGTGAAATTTGGTGGCAGGAGGAACATGACTTGTGGTCAGGTGAATATAGGATTATAAATACAAAATCAAATAGTGGTAATGCAGGAGTAGGCTTAATAATGAATAACAAAATAGGAATCTGGGTAGGCTGGTACAAACAGCATAGTGAACGCATTATTGTAGTAAAGATAGACACAAAGCCAACGCCTACCACAGTAGTAGAAATTTATGTGCCAACTAGCTCTGCAGATGCCACTTTGGCATGAAATGTTTGATGATGCGGTAAAAGAAATTATTCAGATAGCGAAGGGATAGGAAAATTTAATAGTCATGGATGATTGGAATTCGATAGTAGAAAAAGGAAGAGAAGGAAACGTAGGAGGTGAATGTAGAATGGGTGTAAGGAATGAAATAGGAAGCCGCCTGGGAGAATTTTCCACAGAGCATAACTTAATCGTAGGTAACACTTGGTTCAAGAAACATGAAAGCAGGTTGTATACATGGAAGAGGCCTGGAGACACTGAAAGGTTTCAGATTATATAATTGGAAGACAGAGATTTGGGAACCAGGTTTTAAATTGTAAGACATTTCCAGGGGCAGATGTACACTCTGACAGCAAACTATTGGTTATGAACTGTAGATTAAAATTGAACAAACTCCAGACAGTTCGGAATTTACGGTGATGGGACCTGGATAAACTGAAAGAACCAGAGGTTGTACAGAGTTTCAGAGTGAGCATTAGGGAACGACTGACAATAACGGAGGAAAGAAATACACTAGAAGAAGAATGTTTAGCTTTTAGGGATGAAATAATGAAGGCAGCAGAGGATCAAATAGGTAAAAAGACGAGGGCTAGTAGAAATCCTTGGGTAACATAAGATATATTGAATTTAATTGATGAAAGGAGAAAATATAAAAACGCATTAAATGAAGCATGCAAAAAGGAATACAAACGCCTCAAAAATGAAATCAACAGGAAGCGCAAAATGGCTAAGCAGGGATGCCTAGAGGGCAATTGTACGGATGTTGAGGTATATATCACTAGGGGTAAGATAGATACTGCCTACAAGAAAATTAAAGAGACCTTTGCAGAAAAGAGAACCACTTGAATGAAAATCAAGAGCTCAGAAGGAAAACCAGTTCTAAGCAAAGAAGGTAAAGCGGAAAGGTGGAAGGAGTATATATAGGGTCAATACAAGAGCGATGTACTTGAGAACAATATTATGGAAATGCAACAGGTAGTAGATCAAGATGAAATGGGAGATATGATAATGTGTGAAGAGTTTGACAGATCTAAGTCAAAACAAGGCCCTGGGAGCAGACAACATTTAATTAGAAATACTGATAGCCTTCGGAGAGCCAGCCCTGACAAAACACTGCCATCTGGTGAGCAAGATGTATGAGATAGGTGAAATACCGCAGACTTCAAGAAGAATATAATATTTCCAATTCCAAAGAAAGCAGTTGTTGACAGATGCGAAAAATTACCGAACTATCAGTTTTATAAGTCGCGGCTGCAAAATACTAACGCGAATTCTTTACAGACGAATGGAAAAACTGATAAAAGCCGACCTCGGGGAAGATCAGTTTGGATTCCGTAGAAATTTGGAACACGTGAGGCAATACCGACCCTACGACTCTTCTTAGAAGAAAGATTAAGGAAGGGCAAGCTTACTTTTCTAGCATTTGTAGACTTAGAGAAAGCTTTTGACAATGTTGACTGGAATATTATCTTTCAAGTTTTGAAGGTGTCAGGGGTCAAATATAGGGAGAGAAACGCTATTTACAATTTCCAAAGAAAGCAGATGGCAGTTATAATAGTCGAAAGGCATTAAAGAGAAGCAATGTTTGGGAAGGGAGTGACACATGGTTGTAGCCTATCCACATGTTATTCAATATGTATATTGAGCAAGCAGTAAGGAAACGAAATAAAGATTCGGAATAGGAATTAAAATACATGGAGAAGGAAAAAAAACTTTGAGGTTTGCCGATGACATTGTAATTCTGCCAGAGACAGCAAAGGACCTGGAAGAGCCGTTGAACGGAATGAACAGTGTCTTGAAAGGAGGATGTAAGATGAACATCAACAAATGGAAGACGAGGATAACGGAATGTAGTTGAAAGAAATAGGGTGATGCTGAGGAAATCGGATTAGGAAATGAGACACTTAAAGTAGTAGATGATTTTTGCTACTTGGGGAGCAAAATAACTGATGATTGAAGTAGGGAGGATATAAAATGCAGACTGGCAATGGCAAGGAAAGCGTTTCTGAGGAAGAGAAACTTGTTAACATCAAGTATAGATTTAAGTGTCAGGAAGTATTTGTACGGAGTGTAGCGATGTATGGAATGGAAACATGGACGATAAATATTTTAGACAAGAAGGGAATAGAAGCTTTCGAGATGTAGTGCTGCAGAAAAATGCTGAAAATTGTATGGGTGGATCACGTAACTAATGAGGAGGTACTGAACAGAATTGAAGAGAAGAGATATTTGTGGCAGAACTTGACTATAAGAAGGGATCGGTTGATAGGACATGTCCTGAGGCATCAAGGGATCACCCATTTAGTATTGGAGGGCAGCCTGGAGGGTAGAAATCGCAGAGGGTAAACAAGAGATGAATACACTAAGCAGATTCAGAAAGATGTAGGTGGCAGTAGGTTCTGGGAGAAGAAGAAGCTTGCACAGGATACAGTAGCATGGAGAGTTGCATCAAACCAGTCTGAAGATCACAACAACAGTATTGAAGATGATTATCACAGTCACCGTTAAATCAAGTAAATACTGTTTTACTGCTCTCTGTGTAGAGAATCTAGCCAACAAAACAGCACGTCTTACTGCACGTGCTGATATAGTCGGCCTGGCTGTGACTGAAATAGGTGCATTACTTATTAGTTTCGAATTTCTTGGGATCGTAAAATTTACCAGTGATCTATAAATCTGCTGATGGCAGTACATTTAAACAAGATGTATGTACTGCTTCATTTTCGTTATTGAAACGTGGGAGATAAACACTAAATGACCTTAAATGTTCAGGCTTAAGCATTAATGATTTAGAGTATGGTTTTGTCCGCATAAAACAGTTAATTTATCTTTAGAAAATAAAAATGAATTCGAGTCGCTAAGAATTTCAACTTTATATTCTTATTATTCTCTGAAAATGATGGAACATCAACGCCCTTTATCTAGCGACGATAAGAATTGGAAAGTAATAAGAAGGAAATAAAATTCCCTTCAACTGTTCTTCCATTGATCCAAGTTTATATTTCCGCTTCTAAGAAGGCGAACGAGTCCGCCATGTGGGATTGGCACTAAACGACTTGAGTTCCCGCTAACATACAAGCTCCTTGTCAACATTTCCTCTTCTGGGAAAAGGGAACGAGTACCACCTACGGGACTGGCACTGACTGAGCACACTAACATACAAACATCCAACCTCTCCGCTGAGTAAAATCAGAGAACTCTCTGTAAGTAGAAAACCACTTCCTGGTTCCGCTAGTCGTAAATTACTAAAATAAAACGACACTATCACGACCGCTGGCCATTTAAGATAGGAACGGCTACTTCTCAGTGGTTCTAAATGGGAACTGAGACGAACTAAAAGCACTTGTAGGTGCCATCGCAATTAAAACTGAAAGCTATCCTCTGATGAGAAATCCGCACAGAGTAACGCCGACTATTCGTAGTAGCCTTCATTACTCTCTGCAGTAAGGCACAACTTCCCTGTATACACACACACACACACACACACACACACACACACAGACACACACACACACACACACATATATATATATATATATATATATATATATATATATGTGTGTGTGTGTGTGTGTGTGTGTGTGTGTGTGTGTGTCTGTGTGTGTGTGTGTGTGTGTGTGTATACAATTATATATATATATTGGAAACTATAAATGCTAGAAAACCGTTCCTTCTTTTGTTCAAAGCAACCCATATATACGAAGATTGTCGTTATCTGTGAAACAGAACACCAATGACGAACTCTCGGAGTTTGGTCTAAAACAAGAAAAAGAGTTTGACAAAATGGGATTGAAAATACATACCTTAAGAGCTATGATCAGTTTTTCGTCTTCGCTACTGTGAACCCCACTATTCTATTGAATAATTTCTCTTATCTGTGAAGGTATGCATTTTAGAGCCAATATTTCCTGGATATTATTAACTTGTTTCGGTTCATAGCACCTTGTTCGAAAACATGTAAATCAAAGAGCTTACTGTACAAGAGGTATGTTTCAGAGTATAGAAGATCAAAATAAGGATTTTATGACCCATATTTGCTAGAAATGTTGTCTTGCTTTGGTTTATCCCGGTACATCTACATCTATATCTACATGGATACTATGCAAATCACATTTAAGTGCCTGGCAGAGAGTTCATCTTACCACCTTCAGAATTCTCTATTATTCCAATCTCATATAGCACATGGAATGAACGAACACATATATCTTTCCGTACGATCTCTGATTTTCCTTATTTTATCATGATGATCATTTCTCCCTGTGTAGGTCGGTGTCAAAAATATTTATTCCAATCTCATATAGCGCGCAAAGAACGAACACATATATCTTTCCGTACGATCTCCGATTTCCCTTATTTTATCGTGGTGATCATTTCTCACTATGTAGGCCGGTGTCAACAAAATATTTTCGCATTCAAAGGAAAAAGTTGGTGACTGGAATTTCGTGAGAAGATTCCGTCGGAAAAAAAACGCCTTTCTTTTAATGATGTCCTCCTCAAATTCTGTATCATTTCTGTGACGCTCTCTCCCATATTTCGCGATAATACGAAAAGTGCTGCCTTTCTTTCAACTTTTTCAATGTACTCCGTCAGTCCTATCTGGTAAGGATCCCACACCACCCCGCGCAGCAGTATTCTAAAGGAGGATGGACAAGCGTAGTGTAGGCAGTCTCCTTAGTAGATCCGCTACATTATCTAAGTGTGCTGCCAATAAAACACAGTCTTTGGTTAGCCTTCCACACAATATTTTCTATGTATTCCTTCCAATTTAAGGTGCTCACAATTGTAATTCCAAGGTATTTAATTGAATTTACGGCCTTTAGATTAGACTAATTTATCGTGTAACCGAAGTTTAACGATTTCCATTTAAAAGTCATGTGGATGACCTCATTCGTTATTTAGGGTCAACTGCCAATTTTCAGACTATTCACTTACCTTTTATAAATCGTTTTGCAATTTGTTTTGACCTTCTGATGACCTTATTAGTCGATAAACGACAGCGTCGTCTGCAAATAACCCTAGTCGGGTGCTCAGATTGTCTCCCAGATCATTTATATAGATCAGGAACATTTATTTAGAAAGCTTTTCGGTGGAATTGGGGTTCACACTGTATACTCCTTTGTCAGAGAGTTTGCAGGACAGGCTATTTTTAAAAACAGTAAATTTCACTTAGGGTGTAATGATCCTAGCTCCTATCGATATAGTCTCCTTCACTATCTATACACAGTTGCCAGTGTTTCTGTAGGTCACGGAAGCAAGCGGGGAAATTTTCAACTGTGATAACTAAAAGCTCATTTGTCACAGCCCGTTGGATGTCTGCGATATCTTGATGCAGCTTTCTTTCAGAAGCTTTTTCACTACTTGAAACAAGGAAAAAACATAAGGCGGAGATGTCGGGCGAATATTGTAGATGGGGATACCAATAACAGAATGTTTGGACAGATACTCGGTAACAGATAAAGCAGTATGGGGTGCAGCAGGAACCAGCAGGAACCAGTCCTGAGAAAGCCACAAATTAGGATGGGGACATAGAATTGCTTGTCTCAGACGTTTCAAGACTTCGATGAAAAGAGTTTGCGTCACTGTTTAACCTGGAGGAACGCACTCATGGTTAACTAATCCTTTACAATAAAAGAATGCGATCAATACGGCCTTTGTTCTCGAAGGTTGACTCTTTTCGATGCTGGTGCTTCAGGGCTCCACGATTCAGCATTTTAACGATTCGTGTGGGGGTCATACTGGTAGCACCAACTTTCATCCCCAGCAATAATTTTTGACAGAAATGTGGGATGACATCTAGCTCTATTCAGTAGTTCAGCAGAAATTCTTCGTCTTTCCTCTTTTTGATAGTCTGTTAATGTGTGAGAAACTGGTTTTGCAATAAGTTTCTGTTTCCAAAGCTTCGCGTAAAATCTTATGACTCACATCACAGTTGAAAATTAAGTTCTTCTGACATCGCACGCACAGCTGTATGAGGGTCTCCTTGGAATAACTCATTTACAGGCTCCACGATTGCACTGTATGTGCTCTACACGGGCGACCAGTTCTGGGATTATCTTGCACTGCATTTCTGCCTTCACGAAACCTTTCGTGCCACTCGGAAACACGACTTCTTGAAAGTGCCTTACCTGCATCTACTTGCTTTAACGTTGTTCACGTTTCACTTCGGATTTCCCCGAGCTTAACGCTGAACTTAATGTTGACTCTTTGTTCACAATCAGCGTCCATTCTGTCTCCGTAAGTAATGCCCCAAGAATACAAACAGTGTGTTGCAAAGCACAGCCCTTCCACCTACTGAGTTAGCACGTGAACACAGCCAAGATCATTTCAAGAACGCACGCATACCAAGTAACATACAAACAGCAGTTGTTCCTTGTTAGTATTGCAGACTCAGAAATAAAAATACCAGTTCTGGGTGCTTTCTGACAGAGGGAGTACATAAATCCTTGTAGTAATCCCTAAGTACAAACTAAAAATGTGTTAACCTGTTCGTGCTGCTGAAACCTTATCGTGTACTTGTTGTAATCCTTTTACACTTCTCTGGGCTCAAATACTTAGCCTTTACCAGTATAACAGAATTATGACATACAAAGCAGTACGTAAATGTACATTATAAGAAAAAGATATTTCTTGCCTGCAGGAGTTAATCAGCTGTCGACCTGTCGATTTGATTTGCTAAGCATGCAAGGTAACAAATAATTGGCTCAAATCACACATTGAATGTCATTACTATTACACAGTTTAAGACGTTAATGGTTGCTTGATGAGGATTAAAAAAAGAAAAGTATACCTGAGCTCTGTGATTCTACCGCATTATAAAAATAATTTTATTTCATTCAGCCAAAAATTTAATGTCCTCCGATCCGATTATGTAAAAAAGTGCCCAGGCCTGGTACGTTTGATGGTTTATTTAGTGTTGCCCCTCACCCCCGCTGTTCCCCTCATCCCTTTACTATCAGCGGCGTGTCTCTCGTTTATCCGTGGTATTGTTGCGCACAATTATCCGCCACATGTTAATGTATGCGGGATTTAACCGACAAATGCGGCAGAACAGACAAAGCCGCCGTAAAGCAAGGTGTTCAGTTGAGCCCTGCACGCCCAGTTCCACCGGACAAAGCATCCAAAACTAACCGAACAGGCCCAACAGTTACACATTTCAGCTAATTCCAGTTCTCACAATCTCCATAATTATCACAATGAGGGGCTGCCTCTATACAACTGAGGGGCCGCCGTTTAAATCATTCATAGCATTTCACAAACATGCATATCGCATTGCTGTAATGTGCTGGGGGAAGAACTGTGTAGCATGATTCGTTCGTGTCAGCTGCTCAGAATTGTTCAGTAGATCTAGCTACTTATAGCAGAAGCGATATTTCGGGTAGGCGTGATGGGTATACATCATATCCCGTCATACGCGTACTACACGAACACCTACAATAGAATGAATGCCAAGATGGTTGTTGGGACAGATTCCATCAGTCTAGAGCTCTTGCCATACTGAGAGACCCAATTACATCCATCACCGTCTTGTCGGTACCACCAGCAGTGCGTTGGGATAACCTTCAAACACTAGTCTACCTCCATCCGCAAGCTCATTTCTCACCACTCAGGATATTTAGTATGCTTTTCGTGGCACTCTCACCTACCACTCTACAAAATATTCCGACTACGTAAACTGTTGTCAGTATTCTCCCCTTTTTTATCTCTGTTGTTTGGGCTATCAGGCCACATGTATAGTCGACAACTTCGTAAACATTATCAGTCTAAGCGTGCCCGCGAAGGTAATGAATGATAAAGGAATTTTGTAAACGTTACGCTAAAACTAATCACGTTGACAATTTGATCCGAATTTATCTGATACAAGCACAGTAGTTTCGTAACCAGAAGACTTGACGAATGCAACGGCGTTATTCTTTATTTTATGTTGTTAATAGCCACAAAACTGGTTGGTAAAATTTACACAAATATCAATTTTGCTATTGGTAAATGCTCGACTAAGCTGATGGCGTAATAAGGCCACACAATGAAGGTCAAAGAAAGTGGAATCTGGGAGATATTTCTTCCTGTACTAAATATTTGCACACTAATTGGAGGGAATTCCATGAACAGCACACTAGAAATACTGACAAGTGGGAGCTGAGTGTGGGAATGGGGACGCGTTTGAAGGTATTTTTTTTCTTTTTCCCTGTATTACTCGGAAAGTACGCTCTTTGGCGAAAATTCATGCCGGTGAAGAATGTAACTACATTACATTTCGAATAACAAGGCCCTGTTAAATTTTTCTGTAGGAGTAAAAGCTCGTTCTTATCAGGCAATAGAATATGAACATATCACATGTGGTTTAAAAATGGCCTGTTATAACATTACAACAATGCATAAAACGATAGCGCTAGGGGCAGCTGAATTACCTTGTATATGTGAGTACACGCCTTGAGCTGTAGCAGTGGCCTGATGCTCAGCTTCGCCAAACTGATCTACCTAAAAATGCGGGTGTTCACTTGAACTGCCCTTCCGTTTAGTACAATAAATTAAAAAAAAACTTCATGCCGGAAAACGGGAATGTTGGCGTTTTAACGGTTTTCCAGAAACTACTACGACACTAATTTCAATAATTTATATATTTCACCACAATCCAAAGGATTTGTATGGTAGGATAGTCTCTGTGCATCGACGATAGAGAAAGCAGTACCCCACATGCGACCACATTCGGACGCATCTGTAGAGAGGCTAAGCAAACACATTATCCTGAATAGGGACAGCAGCGCTTTCGACAATTGTAGGGGAACAGCCAGTGTAATTGACTGATCTGGACGTGTAATTTTTAGCAAACTTGGCCTTGCTGTTTTCTTACTTCAAAGAGCTTTATGGCTTAATGGTGACGGTATTGTCTTCGGAAAATATTCTGGAGATAACATAGTTCCCCATTAGGATCTCCAGACAGGAATTACTCTGCGCGATATCGTCATCAGGAGAAAACAAAACTGTCGTTCTACGATTCAGAGGTTACAATATTAGATCTCTCAATAAGGCAGAGACACGAGAGAAATTAAAAAGATTATGGGATATGCAGAATGAGATTTTCACTCTGTAGTGGAGCGAGCTCTACATGAAACTTCCTGGCAGATTAAATCTATGTGACAGACCGGACTCGAACTCAGGACATCTGCCTTTCGCGGTTAAGTGTGCTATCAACCCAGATACCCTGGCGCGATTCACGAAATGTCCTCACAGCTTCAATTCTGCCAGTAGCTCGTTTCCTACCTTCCAAGACTAAGTCATGTCTCCGCAATATCCTTTCTTCCAAGAGTACTAGTTCTGCAAGTTTCGCAGAAGAGCTTCTGTGAAGTTTGGAAGGTAGCAGACGAGATACTGGCAGACTTAAAGCTGTGAGGACGGGTCGTGAGTCGCGTTTGGGTAGCTCAGATGGTAGAGCACTTCCCCTCGAAAAACAGAGCTCCCGAGATCGAGTCTCGGTCCAGCAGACAGTTTTAGTCTGCAAGGAAAATTTATGGTAAGGTCTTATGGGACCAAACTGCTAAGGTTCAAATGGTTCAAATGGCTCTGAGCACTATGCGACTTAACTTCTGAGGTCATCAGTCGCCTAGAACTTAGAACTAATTAAACCTAACTAACCTAAGGACATCACACACATCCATGCCCGAGGCAGGATTCGAACCTGCGACCGTAGCGGTCGCTCGGCTCCAGACTGTAGCGCCTAGAACCGCACGGCCACTCCGGCCGGCAACTGCTAAGGTCATCGGTCATTAAGCCTACACACTACTTAACTTAACTTGAACTAACTTACGCTATAGACAACACACACACCCACGCCCGAGGGAGGGCACGAACCTCCGACGTGGGGAGCCGCACGGACCGTGACAGGACGCCTGAGACCGCGCGGCTACCCTGCGCGGCAATCTGCCGGGAAGTTTCATTACTGGATATGTTAATGTTAGATATAGTTGGAATTAGTGTAGTGCGCTGGGAGAACGAAATAGGACTTCAGTTGTTGTTTGCTAACATTTAACTTCTTTGGTGATAATACTCAGTAAATATATGACGATGCCCTAGTAAGCCGAAAACCGGTTAACAGTAAAAGTAATATTGTAGAACGAAAGCAAAGTGGTGCTTTTCTTTTTTGTTTTGTTTTGTTTTGGATTACAAGGACCATACAGGCAACACCATTTATAAAGTGCCAAAGAAACATAATCATAAAAAATCAGAATAGCACAAAATGACGAAGTCAGCATATAAACACACTTTTAAAGTAAAAAGCGCAATTATACAGACACCAGAGAGCCGACGGCAGTGATGAAAATGATGTTGGAGCAGATTTACAAATAGCACTATACAGCACTCGGCAAACATGCACATCCTCTTACAGAATAGACAAAACATTAGACGGTAAACACTGTCCATCATACAGTAAGTACAACAATAGCAATAGCAATAGCAATAGCAATAGCTGCCTGCATGCGAACGCGCTGGCTCGTCGGCGGCGCCCAGGACAGTGGACGCGGATCTGCTGCCCGTGAGCCCGGCCTTCGCGGCTCTGTCACAGTCACAGCTTAAAATCTAAGTCTGCAGCAGCATTGCCAAGTGGGTGGATCCCCCAGCCTGGCCGAACTGCCCGCTTTACCTCCGAGGATGTCTCCCGCAGTTGGAGACGAAACGTCAAGAGAGTGTTTTATACTTCGACCACGGCCTATCAGCCCGGAAGTTTTAAGTGAAAAAAAATAATGTTTGTTTCTTAATCAACTACCCTTACTCATCGACGTAGTCTCCTCTGAGGGATATTCACTTGGTTCAGCGATCCTCTAGCTTCCTTATCCCATTGGAAGAGTGGGTTCTGTTAAGCTCTACTAAATACTCGTTGACTGCAGTTATCATTTCCCCATAACATGAAAATTTCTTCCACCAAGCTGAAGTTTCAAGTTTCACGATGAAGTCACCTGCGGCTAAGTCGGGTTAATAGGGTAGATGAAGAACCAATTCAGAGCTCGTTGTAAGCAATTTCGCCATTGTTATCGCTAATGTGTAGGGTGATGCGTGGTAACGTAGGCCTTTTTCCAGTCTACGCAAGTTTCAGACGATTGAAAACTAAGAATAATAGGATCCAGCTATTACAGGACGTATTTACAGCCACTTCGATTGCACAAAATTTGGTCAGTTGACCATGGTTTCGATTGCACAACAGCAATCTTCATCGGAATAAAAAGTTACGTAGAATACAAGTAATCACACCATGGTTTAAACTTCTTCGCAAATGTGCTTTTGTCAAACAAAAATGTCATAAGAATAAAAACTAAAATGTAAAAGTATTACATGATTGTCAACCAGATAAAATACTCCATGGAGTATAATGACAACCGGAAGGTCCCTTAGGACCAAGAGCAGCATAATACAGCCTCTACCGTCAGATTGAACGGCTAACAAGCCGAGGCAGCCACGAGGTGGATACGAAAACGGTTCGCGCCATCTAGCAGGAAGTAATCGAAATACAGATAACTCAAGCGCAAATGAGTCATTCAAGGGACAATTTTAAACATTACTGGAAACAAACAGGAACCAGTGTATGAAAATAACAACACAACGTGTCCCTTTAAAAAAGAAAATACAGTTCAGGTAACATACAGAAAAAACATCAAATAGGAAAGGAAAACGATGTTTGGGGAAACTACATTGAGGAGAGTATCGCCATTCAGACTATTTTAACTTTTTTTTAAGCAGCGACTACTGTGTAAATCTGAAAATATGCGCCGAACTAAAACGCGAACTCAGGATTTTTTGGTTGTTTGTTTTTTTGCGAGTGACTGCCGAGCAAGTGGCGGCAAAGAGGGCAGGGGTCAAGAATTCTGAGGCCTTTCCACGATGCCGCCCCCATATCTCACCCACTCACATTCTGTGTAATATATTTTAGTTCTTATTTTTTTATGATCTTTGAGAAGTCTTTCACACACTGGCAGGTGGAGGCAAAGGGGGCGGCAGGTGTCGAAGATCCGATGCCTGGCCACAGTGCCTCCCCCGTACCTGGCACTGAGTTGCTCCATTCTATCCATGTATTCTCCTGTTTATTCCCATATATGTCCTAAATTTTAGAACGTAACAGAAGTAGTTATTAAGGTAAAATAAATAACTGATTGCCTCTTCCAATGGCGTGAGGTCCTTGTAGGGCAAAACCCGTAATAAACTTTCATTCACAAACATTTTCACAATTTACGTTATTATGCACTAGATGCTTATGGTGTCTGTAAGGAAACCATATAATTTTCAACAAATGAAACAAAATTCGGGGGAGGAGGGCTTTGTCAAATTAGAACTGTTCTCATTTTAGAACCAACAGAAAAAGATTCCAGGTGTAATAGTAAGAAAGAATAAGTATTCTGCTTCTAATCAATAAACTGTCCTCTTCTTGAAGCCCACATAGAGCAATAGATAAAAGAAATTTGAAACCATTCCTTATATTTACTTTTACTCTTCTATTTGAAATGTTCGTCTGCAATATAAAACATATTCCCTTCTAAATTCGAGGTTTTGTTCGTTAACACGTAAAACACAAACTGTCGCAGAAGCCAAGAGTAACTGTTATTCTTTGCGGGTGGGTAACATTTCCAGTCGGGTTGTAAAGCTTCAGTTATCGGTATATGACTCTCTGTAGTTCTATTGATAAGTGCTATTTCTTCCTAGTTCCGATCCAAATTCTAATTTTATTTTCACATAAGAACATGTACGCAACAGTTTCTACAAGCTGACAGTTCCGCACTGTCGCTTGCTCCAAAAAGTGCGCGTTTACGGTCTATCCGATGACATATGCGGTTGGATAGAAAGTTTTCTAACAGACAGGGAGCAGTAGGTTGTCCTGAACGGGGTGACTTCAACAGAAACAAGCGTAGCTTCAGTTGTGCCCCAGGGCAGCGTAATAGCACCGCTGCTTTTTACTATTTACATAAACGATCTGGTTGATGGTATTGACAGCGGCAATAGACTGTTTGCCGATGATGCTGTAGTCTACAAGAAAGTAGTATCACATGAAAGTTGTGAACAAATCAATGAGGATTTGTAGAAAATAATTACGTGGTGTAATGACTGGCAGTCATCCCTCAATATTCGTAAGTGTAACCTACCGCGTATAACGAGGCGAAAACCCCCATTTACGTACGGGTACAACATAAATGCCCACACTTTGGAAGCGGTAACATCCGTCAAGTATCTGGGGATGACTATTCGAAGTTATATCAAATGGAATGATCAGATTACACAAGTAACGGGTAAGGCGAACTCTAGATTGCGGTTTATTGGTAGAATCCTGAAGCGATGCAGTCCTTCAACAAAGGAAATTACTTACAATACGTTAGTTCGTCCAGTCTAAAAGTATTGTTCTTCTGTATGGGGCCCTGACCAGTTGGGTCTGATTCAAGAGATTGAGAAGGTCCAAAGAAGAGGGGCAAGATTCGTGACGGGTACATTAAGCCATCGCGAGAGCGTTACAAATCTCATAGAAAGTTTGAAATGGGACACACTTGCAAATAGACGACGCGCTAAACGGAAGGGGCTGTCCACTAAATTCCGAAATCCGATCTTCACCGAGGATGTAGAGCATATATTATTACCACCAACTTTCAAATCGCGCAATGATCACCATTCTAAGATAAAGGAAATTAGAGCTCGTACTGAGGCGTTGAGACAGTCGTTTTTCCCTCGCGCGATCGGCGAGTGGGACAGAGACGGGGTGGGGGATTGGAAATATGACTTTGGCTCTAAATGTGCCCTCCGCCACACATCGCTTGGTGGCTAGTGGAGTATATATGTAGATGTAGATGCAGTATGGAGATGGTCTCAATTTGATTTTCCATAAACGTTCCCCTGTGAGTAAGGTTTCGTTTACGACGTCGTATCATACGGCACTGACTAGTTGGTAGAATTTTGTTGTTGGTATTTTTCAAAATGTTCGTCCAGTTTTTAGCAGGATAATTTACCTGAACTTTGTTGTGAAGACGATTTGTCGTAATATAATCATAGACGGTTCTAGCGTTGGTTTGTGCTGGTGGAAGTGTTATACAGCTCCAATCGATATAGTAATTTCGGACGTAATACAGGCTGGCATCTACATCTGCTACATTAGCCGAAGCGTTATTGTCCACAGGATCTAACGAGAGGTATAGAGGTTTCGTAATGCCTGTCTTAGTGGGATGTATTAATTTAAAAGCACGAGTTAGAAACAGTGCGTCACATCTAGATTTAACGCCTTTAATTACAAGTACGCCATTGTGCCTCTGGAAAGACGCCGTGTCGAAGGATACATTGAAGATATTTTGTTTCCACTCACGCCAACACGCTGCAGCTAGTATTTTTTTGTGCACACATGTCAACACGCTACAGCTAGAATTTTTTTCTGCAGCGATGCGGTAATGGTAAGACTGCCGAGACGTGATACATTTTGCTAAGTATGTATGCATTTATAAACTGAACTTTCTGCAATCGGTCTTACGATCACATGTTATAGTCCTTCAGCAAGGCTCTGATGACATTAAGTTTCCGCTCCCAGTTGTTCGTAGCCATGAGCTTGGGATTCGCCCTTAACCACAATCCGAGTTTGAGTCTCTCTTCAGTTATATCTAACCAGTGCGCACCTATTCACCTATTGCGCTATTGTAAGAACCGAGATGCATTACTTTGGATTTTGGAAGATTCAGTTTTGCGCCAGAGAATTGCGAGTGCTGGTGTACCAAACGTCGCACTTCATCGACCTCACCTTTCGAATTTACAATAATGCTTACTCGTCAGCATAACCGTGACAAACCGTTAATTTCTGGTGCATTGCCGAAAGCAAAGGTTAAAACGCGATCGCATATAATGTCATAGACAGGGACATCCTCGACATACTGATTGATGAACTGGAACTGTTTCCGTCAGCAGTCCATTGATTTTAATCCTTGAAAAAAAAAAAAAACCACTGATACGCTTAAGTATGACAGTTATAAAGTGGTCGTTGATACCCATTTCCTGTACGGTGCTGAATAATAATTACTGATCCTATCAAAGGTTTTATCAAAATCTAAAAACAATAAAGAAATACAACTGTCACTTATCCAAGTGCATGACATCCCTAAACTCACATAAGGTATCTAGCACTGATCTTTCCTTTATTTCACTCGTTTGGTAAGGACGTATGACATTTTGCAGGAGTGGCTTCATCCTTCTGTTCGGAATGCGAGTGAGAATTTTAAAGTGAGCGTTGAGTAAGGTAAGTGGTCGTAAATCGTGAATCCTTTTGATTCTTGGTTTTTTCTAAATGAGTACAATCATTTCCTCCGTAAATACAGGAGGGAACGACTGGTTTGTTAATAACTCTTGAACATATCTGTGAACTACTCGCTATTATGTCCCACATGCGTACATAAAATTCGACCGGGATCCCATCGGGACTAGTTGACTTGTTCCTCGGAGCGAGTATAGTTTTCATTTCGTACCGAGTTACATGTTCTATTAGACTGGCATCATCCTCACTGGCATCACATATTACCTTCGTAACGTTTGTCAAAAGTTCTTCACCGTCCAGTCTGTCTACTTCCGTTCCACCGTAGAGCCCTATAATACTTCGCCACACATTGTTTTATGGCGGTCTGAGTAGTGTACCCACCTCCGTCATCGTCTGCTAGCGTGGTTATTATTCTCTGTTTCCCTCTACGTGCCTCCGTTATTACATGGCATAACGACGTACGTTCCTGCATAAGACAGTCATTGCCTCGGGCTCGCGTAAGCACCCCGTCCAGGCGCTGCCGGACTTGGGCAGTTATTTTCGACTTACAGCGTTTCAGTTTATGTGAGCCGAAAGGCTATGTCATTGTTAATAAACGTCTGGTAAACGGAGAAGTAATACTCTGCCGTTTTTTTACGCCAATATGCTTGGGTTTTTGCATACTATATAATGCATTTACGAAATACGGTTGTGGATATTCGGTCCACCAAATGATCCGCTCCCGATACCTCGTTTGAGGGTGTAAGCAACTGTGCCAAGTCTGTCTAAACTGTTGCCTAAGTTCAGCATCCTGCAGTAGTAAGATGTTAAGTTGCCATACCCCACGTCCACGAAAAGTTTTTTCTCGGATATACCTGAATGCAATATGGTATGCACAATGATCGGAGAAGTTTATAAGCCATATCTCACAATCATCAACATTGCGCATGAATTCTTTAGCATCATATATTCTATCTAACCTGCTTACTGACGTGCTACTGACGTAAGTATATCAGGTATGGTGGGGATTCAAGTAAGTCCAGGTGTCCTGCAGTTCTAATTCAGTGACCAATGTTTGGAGCTCTTGACAAGTGTTAAAACTGGGCGTCTGGTCTTCACGGCGCATCACAGAGTTAAAATCTTCGGCAAGCATAGCGGCGGCCCCAACGTTTTTTAACAGTTAAACTATCCCTTTCCGATAAAAGTTACTTCTGTGCCGTCTTTCATTTGTCCCGGATGATGCATATACATTAATTAAAATAGTGTCATGAAGTTGAACAGTCTCTAAAATAGCTTGAGCTCGACAAACGAATAAAACCACAGTTCCTCCTTTACTTACGGCGTTGATGATGGCTTTATAACCCGTTATGTCCTCGACTTTAGTTGTTACAACCTCTTGTAACGTGGCGACATCTATGGCAGCGGCATAAATATAATCATTCAAAAATCTTACCTTTACCACCGAACCTATCCGAGAGACGTTAACTGTAGCCAGCTAGAAAGTCTGCATGTAACTGTTTACTACTGCTCTATATTCCGACGAAAGCGTGATGGCAACCGGAAGAGACCCGGAAGATACTAACGCGGTTGTATTCACGTGATTGTCTAGCTCCATCTGAAAGCCCTCATTCCGAATGGGAGGAATTACCCTCTCTGCATCAGCCACGGCCGTTTACCCTGCCTGAGATTCCTTAAGGATTTCTGTTGTGCGTGTTCTTTTCCTTTCTAATTCCTGTGTCTCTTCCTGACTTCGTATTCTAGGGACCGTTTCGTTTGTTTAGACGACTTTTCTGAATTGTCCTTACATGGTACTGGGTGATCAGACCGGTCGCTTAATGTTGGGTTGTTTGGGGTTGTGTCCTTGTCAACAATCATATCACTACCTAATGATTACACTGGAACATCATCGGGAACGCAACCTAGTGGTACCTCGGGATGTTTAACAGGCATAGTAATTTCTTTTCCACATTTCTTGCTACCTGGGGACTATTCTCTCTTAGAAAGGCTTGATTCGAACGTTTTGGCAGAGTAACCGTTGAACTCTGTTCATTTGTCAATCCGCTACGCGTAGTTGAATCCGGTTTTCCTTCATTTTCTCCCTGACGTTTTATGTCAGGACCCTGTCCATTCCCGCTTTGCTGTAATTGAGCTGACAAGGTCTCCGCATATGATATTTTCTGTTGATGTCGCATATCGTTAGCGGAGGTGAGTGCCTCGTTTTTCTTCCGCAAAGATTTGACACTGGGACAGGTTTCCTCTAGATGATCCGTGGATCCACATAAGACGCAGGTCCTTGGTTGGCCATCGTAAACTACTAAGACTTTGTAGCCTTGAACGATAACAAACGAAGGGATATGCTTATGAAGATCAATTCTAACATCTGCACACCGTTGGAAACAATGAAATGTTTGTTGCTGTCCATTTCTCACTAGTAACCTGCAAAGCCGTTCCATAAGGCGTTAACGCTTGTTTGAAGAGATCGAACTTCAGTTCAAAGGGAAGGTTGAGTATGCGCACAGATCGCAATCCTAAAACAGCGTAATTGATCGCAATTGAACTAGACTCGCCACTGGAATGAAGAAAGTTCGCCAAAAATGCTGGCACATGTTTCAACGTCTCTCATTTTAACATACACTGTGTTACCAAGGATATCACAAGACAACACGGGAACGTCATAATCTTGTAAACCCATCTTTTCGAACAACCAGTCGTAGATTTCATAAACTTTCGGTCTGTCATATCCGAACGGAAACGAAAATGTCTACGTATACTTCCTAACCTGAACTTCCATTACTATCCAGTTATGGAAGATCAGATTAGGATTTCTACTTTGAAATGCACTCACAAACTACAGCAACAACCGGGGGCCGCGCGGGGTTAGACGAGCGGTCTTAGGCGCTGCAGTCATGGACTGTGCGGCTGGTCCCGGTGGAGGTTCGAGTCCTCTCTCGGCCATGGGTGTGTGTGTTTGTCCTTAGGATAATTTAGGTTAAGTAGTGTGCAAGCTTAGGGACTGATGACCTTAGCAGTTAAGCCCCGTAAGATTTCACACACGTTTGAGCAACACCAGGCCGGCGACGTGCCTCACTCGCGGCGAGCTCCGCACACTGCAGCAGCTAGGACAGCACTGCCTTTAGCGGCTCTATACCTTGAAAAAAGTTTTTATTGCATAATTGCAACTGTTCGTTAGGAATGAGACCGTCCTTCAGAGATAAGTATTTAAAAATTTCGCTGTATATTACCTGTAAAAAAGACTATTACTTTATCTTGTAACTTCCATTTACTGGTTCCTGTTTCTTACGAGTAACGTTTGAAATTGTCCTTTCAGTGCATCATTTGCTCGTAAGTCATCTATATTTCGATTACTTCTTGCTGTATGGCGTGAATCTGTTTTCGTGTCCACCTAAAGCCTGCCACGGCGTGTTAGCCGTTTAGTCTGAGGTTAATGGGTATATTATGCCGCTTTGGTCCTAAGCGACCTTGCGGTTGTCATAATATTCCATGGAATATTTTATCTGGTTGACAACCATGCTGTACTTGCAGATTTTGGTTTTTATTCCCATGACATTTCTGTGTGACGAGAGCACTTTTCCTGAGATATTTTAAACCATTGTGTGATTACATGCTTCCATGTAACTTTCTATTCTGATGAATAATGCCGTCGGCCGCTGTGTCCGAGCTATTGTAGGCGCTTCAGTCCGAAACCGCGCTGCTGCTACGGTCGCAGGTTTGAATCATGCCACGGGCATGGATGTGTGTGATGTCCTTAGGTTAGTTAGGTTTAAGTAGTTCTAAGTCTAGGGGACTGATGACCTCATATGTTAAGTCTCATAGTGCATAGAGCCATTTGAACCATTTTTTTAAATAATGCCCTAGTGCAATCGAAACCAAGATCAACTCTCAAAAGTTTGTACGACAGAGTGGCTGTCTATACGTCCTGTAATTAAATAGTTTACGGTTGCTGGATCACAGCCAATCAAATGTTTAAAATTTCTAGGATCCAGTTATGTTTCTTCCTTTTCCCAAGTAAACTCTGACGATTAATCTTGGGAATACCTGAAGACAGTGGCCAGCTCGTTAACAGTTAACAAAATAGTCTTTTCCATATTCTGTGCGTACTCATCAGCCTTTGTCCTTTGTTTTGACTGCAGTTTTGACTCTTGTGTGCAATTTTGGAACCAGATTTCATCATCGGATACAAGTCGGGGCAAAAAGTCTATCTGGTTGCGACGAAACATTGCCAGACATTCTGTTGAAATGTTGTGTCAGATGCGCTGTTGCTTGACTGTCAGCAAGTGCGGCACCCACTTCGCACACAGCTTCTTCATAGGCAGTTCTACCTGCAAGATGTTATGCTTTCGCTCAGATGAAGTACCTGTAGTATCAATACTATCTGCGATTTTATATTACCATATCATGGATTTGGTCAATGGTTTCTTTAGTGTTGACCTCAATTGGACGTATGGGCCGCGATTAGTCTTAGGTGCTTGTCCGACCGCGTTTAAATTCATCAATCGAAAGGAAACACTCTTTAATGATGGAGCGAAGTCCTTGTGAACGTCATTGAGTTATGCTTCGATTGGTGCTGCAGCTAACCCTTTAAATGAAAATGTTCAATAACAGCGCGAAAATCGTTTCTCTCCATTCTGAATGGATGCACTGATCAATTCAGAAGGCTGTCAGCAATTTCCTCTTCGCTCTACATTGTTGAAATTCTTTGTATGATACGTGGAATAATCAAGGTTACCAACTAAAGAGGTACAAAAAAATTGTTCCTGTCTTTCATGTAAATTTACCAGGGCCGGCCGGTGTGGCCGTGCGGTTCTAAGCGCTTCAGTTTGGAACCGCGTGACTGCTACGGTCGCAGGTTCGAATCCTGCCTCGGGCATGGATGTGTGTGATGTCCTTAGGTTAGTTAGGTTTAAGTAGTTCTAAGTTCTAGGGGACTGATGACCTCAGAAGTTAAGTCCCATAGTGCTCAGAGCCATTTGAACCATTTTTTTAAATTTACCAGGCTTATCAAACCACTCTCGTACTCGCACAGGCGTGTCTTGCTGCGGTGAAGGTCATGTATGCGGCCTACAAAGCACCACAGAAATGTCGCAAAAAGCTGATATTACTTCAAAGTCCTACCTGTAGTTGCAGAGCCTCCTGCCGTGCGGAATTTCTGAGCGTCGGCTAGCGCCTAGATTTCGGCAATTTGCCTTGCCTCGATCCCGCAATAGAGTTCTTTGAGATACCTGTTATTTGCAAATGTATACTGCTGTCTTGGTAATACCTACGAAAATAACAGCAATAATATATTACCAGAATGAGATTTTCACTCTGCAGCGGAAAGTGCGCTGATATGAAACTTCCTGGCAGATTAAAACTGTGTGCCCGACCGAGACTCGAACTCGGGACCTTTGCCGTTCGCGGGCAAGTGCTCTACCATCTGAGCTACCGAAGCACGACTCACGCCCGGTACTCACAGCTTCACCTCTGCCAGTACCTCGTCTCCTACCTGCCAAACTTTACAGAAGCTCTCCTGCGAACCTTGCAGAACTAGCACACCTGAAAGAAAGGATATTGCGGAGACATGGCTTAGCCACAGCCTGGGGGGTGTTTCCAGAATGAGATTTCCACTCTGCAGCCGAGTGTGCGCTGATACGAAACTTCCTGGTAGATTAAAACTGTGTGCCCGACCGAGACTCGAACTCGGGACCTTCGCCTTTCGCGGGCAAGTGCTCTACCATCTGAGCTACAGAAGCACGACTCACGGCCGTTATTCACAGCTTCACTTCTGCCAGTACCTGCCAGTTTTAATAATATATTATGTTGTAGTCGGGTTACCTTGTTCCCTCTAAAACGAAAAACAATTACATTATAAAATAATTGACGTACTAGTTTTATTGCAGATAATATCAGTGCGATAATGATTAGGGATACCTATATAATGAATTCTGAGCCGTGTGGCTTGCCTGCGGTATTTGGACGCGGACACTTCGGCTGGTTTCCGTTCTGCGCTTGGCTTGAGCCGCATTGCCGTCTGCTGGCCGTCCCGCGCGATTCAGAGGAGTGGTTCGGCGTCTCAGACAGTTAGGAACGGACACTGGTGAACAGCAGACGATTCGTCTGTCTGCCGGACAGTGCAAGGAGTTAGCGGCGGGAACAAGTAGAGCCGGGATGGGGCTCTTGCTTGGCCAGGTCGCCAGGGCTGTGCCGTGGACGTACGGCGTGACCTGTCCGACTCTGCTCTGGGGAGCGGCTAGTGTGTTCCGCTGCTATTGGCCTCCTTGCCACTAAATTAGGTGATGGCTGATTCTTTCAAGTGAAAGTGGGTGAGGGTGTTCAAGTTGGTCGTGCCTCGCACGTCTGATGTACTGTCTCACCCTGTCGGCATGTTTTCACCGTGACTGTTATCTTGAACTCTGCCCTGGGCCGCCGTTTACTGGTTAGGTTCCCTAATGTAAAATGAAACCACCGTGTTGAGCACTGGTGATGGGCTAGCTGCCATCAATGTGTGAATTTGTTGTTTCCCCGGCCACTCCTGGTTGCTCTGGCCTAGGACTTAGTTGAGATGAGACTCAAACTCTTCGAACAGTCTACGCCACAAATCGGGGAATCTCGGGTTCTGTTCGATGTTTTGGTTGTCGTGTGATCTGGCGACTTTTGCTGTTACTATCACAACCGTGGGGCACGAAAGGGAAGCAGTGGTTGGGAAGGGAGTGAGACAGGGTTGTACCCTATCCCCGATGTTATTCAATCTGTATATTGAGCAAGCAGTAAAGAAAAAAAAAGAAAAATTCGGAGTAGGTATTAAGATCCAAGGAGAAGAAATAAAAACTTTGAGGTTCACCGATGACATTGTAATTCTGTCAGAGACAGCAAAGGACCAGGAAGAGCAGCTGAACGGAATGGACATGGTCTTGAAAGGAGGATATAAGATGAACATCAACAAAAGCAAAACGAGGATAATGGAATGTAGTCGAATTAAGTCGGGTGATGCTAAGGGAATTAGAAAAGGAAATGAGACACTTAAAGTAGTAAAGGAGTTTTGCTATTTGGGGAGCAAAATAACTAATGGTGGTCGAAGTAGAGAGGACATAAAATGTAGACTGACAATGGCAAGGAAAGCATTTCTGAATAAGCGATATTTGTAAACATTGAGTGTAGATTTAAGTGTCAGGAAGTCGTTTCTGAAAGTATTTTTATGGAGTGTAGCCACGTATGGAAGTGAAAGATGGACGGTAAATAGTTTGGACAAGAAGAGAATAGAAGCTTTCGAAATGTAGTGCTACAGAAGAATGCTGAAGATTAGATGGGTAGATCACATAACTAATGTGGTGGTATTGAATAGAATTGGAGAGAAGAGGAGTTTGTGGTACAACTTGACAAAAAGGAGGGATCGGTTGGTAGGACATGTTCTGAGGCATCAGGGGATCACAAATTTAGCATTGGAGGGCAGCGTGGAGGATAAAAATCGTAGAGGGAGGCCAAGAGGTCAATACACTAAGCAGATTCAGAGGTTGCGGTAAGTACTGGGAGATGAAGAAACTTGCACAGGATACAGTAGCATGGAGAGCTGCATCAAACCAGTCTCAGGACTGAAGAACACAACAACAACAACATCACAACCATATGTCTTGTTTTTAATGTACTATGGATTTTACCAATAATAATAAATGTGAAACGCGGAGTGAAGTATCTTTAAGCGTGTTTTTCACGCGTAAGAACGGCAACAAATAAATAAATAGAAGATTGCAAATCGTGATTCTGTTTAATTATCGAGCTTTCCGTCGACCCCCGATATGGTGCGGTCTGGTGGTACTGTCTACAAGATGGGTCAATCCACGATAAAAATTATGCGTTATTACGATACGTTTCGTTTGTCTGGAACTTCATTCTTCATAAGTTCTCTTGATTGTTTCATCTGAATATAGCCGCGTTGTTTCCAAACTGATTAAAATTTTCTGAAGTTTTACAAATATGTGAACAGGGATTGAATTGCTTACTTCCAAACTATTTGGTAAATCATTATGGCCATGGATAATCAAATAATATATAAGGGGAGTTCAAAAAGAAACAAGTCGGTGACATAATTACAGAAACCAGTACCTGTATGTTAGAAGTATTGACCCCGGCAGTTGAGACACTTGTCCCACCGTGACACAAGGCGGTGAACGGCTGTCTCATAAAATTCCCGGGGCTGCGATGTTAACCAGTTCCGCACGTACAGCTGGTCGTCGTCGTCCGAGGTGAATCGTTTGCTCTTCAGAGACTTTTTAAGGGGACCAAAAATGGCGTAATCTCAGGGAGAGGGTCTGGACTGTGTGGAGGGTGGCCGAAAGCCTCCCATTTGAATTTCTGCAGCAGTGCCGCGACTGTGTTGGTCGTATGAGGCTTCGCATTGTCGTGGGCCAGAATGACCTCACAGTTGAGGTGGTCGTTCTGATTTGATCTCTTGGCGAAGGATTGTCAAGGTTTGCGATTAACGCTAGGCTGTTGTCACGTGTTGCAGGAAGTCAATAATGAGGAATGAATTTTTGGTCCTGTTAAAAAGGCTCTGAGGGGCAAAGATTCACCTCGGACGACGACGTCCAGCTGTACGTGCAGGACAGTTTAACATCGCAGCCCTGGGAAGTTTAAGAGGCAGCCATTCATTGCCTTGTGTCACAGTGGGACAAGTGTCTCAACGGCCAGGTCGGTACTTCCGACATACAGGTACTGATTTCTGGAATTATGCCTCCGGCTCGTTTGTTTTTGAACGTCTCTTATACTATACTGAGTTCAGTCAAGCAACACTTTTTGACGAGAACATTTTCGTCTTTGTAATCTTTACCTAAAAATCGGCGTAAACGATTACATATCCTTATATACTGTATGAAAACTCGTACTGTAAATTTGCATAACGCAACGAGACATTGTGTAGTGATAGGATTTATTGCTGTTTCCTCCACTGTTTCAGGAAATTGAGAAATTTCTGCTGAGCCGTAGCTAACTGATGTGGTAAGTAGGTAGTTCCTTTCGCATCCTTTGCACTCGCACCACGCGTGGCAAGTGTCACGTGTTTGAACAAGCCCGATACTATATCGAACTGTACAGGGAAATTTCGAGCCCTTTAGAATGCGGGTATCGTTTGCCCAGCCCTAGTGTGGCGACTGGTTGTCACTTCCACAGTAATCACTCGGATTTAGGAGGAAGTGTAGTGTAAAGTTACGCTAGACAACGCGAACGAGGATCTCAAACTTTATTAAAGTCCTTTAGTGAAGCTGGTTTTACTGTTTTTTAACACTGAGAATTTGATTGTCTTGTGTGGATTTAAGAGCGTTTATTTCTGAAGTATTCTCTTGAAGTCTCAAGTCTCATTCTTGCAGTAACTTACGAATTTTGCATGGCGTGAGCCGGATACATTCATTAGCTTGCTCATGGTACAATATACATATGTTTCTCTTGAGGACATGTTAATATCGGTTCCCGTGGGCCTGTCTCTTAGGCGTGGTGAAGCACTTTACAGTGCCGTGAGCAGTTGCGTATCGCCGTAAATTCTCGTATGTTTCTTTGTGGCGGAGGTGCGCTCGCTGACGCTTGTCAGGCCCATTCTGGGCGTTCACTGTTTCTGCCAACGTCTAAAGAAAAAAAAGGGGGGAGGGAAGGAGAGGTACTTATTGCAATATCTTGTCTATGTACTGTCGTGATCAAAAGTATCGGAACGACCTGAAATGCATTTCACCTGATTCGAATGCAACCCACATAACGCAGCTGTCTAGCAGGTCCTCTAATCGCCCCTCGGTACTGTCGTTTGACTATTGGAAATGGTTCCTACAAGTCACCACTAGAAAAAAATGCTCTGTATCGCAATAACTCAAGATGTAAAGTAATACCAAGGTACTACAAATATCAGGGAACGTCTTAGCACAGATAAGACGGTTCTTCAGTCTTCTAAGTTCACATTTATTACAATAAATGACATACATGAAAAGTTACCACCACGTCACATAGGTAATTCACGTAGTACGTTCGTCGTATTCATGATTTCTTCTTCAAAATAACATACCGTACTTATTATTTAACACAAAATGACATTAAAAATTTAAGTTATTCACGAGCAGCTAGTTGAGAATATGTATGAACTTCAAATGACACGACGAACCGTCTCGTTCTGCATATGGATTGAAACCCAGGTCATGCAGACTAAGCAAAGACGTCGTGACTGACGGAAACAGTCATTCCTGACTAGGTATACAGAGAGTGATATACCTCGATTTTAGACAGTATCAGTTAGCAAATATCAACTTTAAATTACATAACGTAAACATTGTTAACGGACGCTAATTCCTACCCAGCGTCTATTGCCCTTGTTAACGAACTACGAGAGATGTTAAATATTGCTTCTTCACAAGGAACTTACTTGAAATGCCGTGAGATAAAGCTTTTTGCAGGACAGGGATTCGAACCAGGAACCTAATTGGATTGTCATCGAAGCACAATCAACTATGACATATCGGATCTTCTCGGCAGTAGCTAGATGTTTTAACTGACATGACGAGACGAAACATTAATTTTTTCTTTCCCAGGACTCCAACCTGGCACCTATCGCTGTTATATTCTAGAGAAAACTAACGTTAAAATGTGTTTGTTACACCAGCAGCGACATGTGAGCATGTTTGAACTAGAAATAATATGACGAAGAATTCAGTGCTGACTCGGAATCGAGCCCCACACATATCGCTGTTGACTGCACACAAAGAGACGTCAGCTACCGAATTTTTCTCCACCAGCAGCTCGGGATAACATCATTGAATTTAGAATGATTTCGCAAACGGTTCTGTGTCTCACTGGGACTCAAAAAGGTCAGATACTGTTAGTGTTGACAACGAATGAAAATAGATTACAAATCAAAATTATTACCCACCAGTAGATAGGTGTTCTCATGCTACAGCTTGATTATACATAATGAAAGCCTTAGTGCTGGGGCAGTATTCGAACCCTTTCACGCGCAATATGTGGAGATGTTGAGGAATCTGCTGTTTAGAACAAACAACCAACTGCAGTCGAGCTGTATGGTCACGAAGGGATCAAATTCCGCGTTAAGGGCGGTCTGAGTTGCATTCCCAGATCAGAACCAGTTTTATCGACATACAGAAGCTCAAATAAAAGGTGGAATAAGTTTCCTGTGATCCTACATAGCGTTTGTTTCGCCACTAGAAATAAATAACTTGTATAAGAGAGGTTACTGTCGATAGAGTTTCTACGCGTCGTGACTCCTGACTTTATTGTGGTTCAACCTAACATCTACTTGGCAGAGAAGGAATACCATGATTAACAAGAATGTCAGACCACAATGCCATTATACCTTCTTTACTTGGCGTAGCTCGAAGAGAACAGAATCTTTCTCTCCTTATCAAAAATCATCAGCAGAAGTTAGAATCGAACGCAGACCATAAGTATATGAACCTAGCACTAATCGAAGAGACCACTAAATTCTCTTCTGTATCACTAATTTTTCTATCATAACAATGTTGCGCCACACTGGATGAGAATTCTGACACACAGGCTCCCTGTAGTGGTTTGCAGCATGTTCAGTACATTCATTGGTTGACCGAATGGCCCTGAACTAGCTGCCTCGGCTCCCCAGTGCATACATTCGACTCTATTTTGTAATCACAGAAATAAAATCACGTAACTGACACCTACACAGAACTGCCAACAATGTAGGATGCAGAAATTTAAAGAGGAAGTGTTCCTTTCGACTTGAGCTACTCTATTGCGCTATCTGTTTGTTAAGAACGTCGTGCAGTGCAAAAGAAAAGTTGTAACTGTCTGTCTCTCAGAAGTCTAGATCCAGCCATACGCATTATCTCACAGCACTGTGCAATGCGGAAGTTCTGGAGGAATTGTTGTTGATTTCTGGAGGTGTTGTAGCTATGTGTCAGCTAGTAGCGTAACGGTAAGCGTCGCGCACTGTTGATAAGACGTCACGAGTATGGGTGCATTCACTGCTGTATTTTTTAAAACGCCATACTGCTGTCTGCTGAAGTTATCGATCTAATGGAACTTTGAACATAATTCCCTTCACTTCTGCATTTCTACATGCATGTAATCAATAAACTGCACGTGCATTGTCAGACTGTTATACATAACATCAGAGAATTCGTTTATATCGTTGATGATTAATTTCTCTCTCGTGTTAACCAATGTTTTAACAACACTAAAAGAAACCGTACGAGCATTGTGCACTGTATTATAAGAAATGAAATAAAACTACCCACGATAACCTTACGACGAAAGTCTGTTTCAACAAAACTGAGTTTCTGTACACAAGCGTGCCTCTATCGGCACGAATTAGTAAAATACTACTCACTTAATTTCGATTCGGTCTGTGTTTGATTGGTATGCTGTGTCATACTCAAGTGGTATGCAAATGTGGCATTTCATAAATAAAGTTATGTATTCCTACAAACCCAAAACTTGTTTGTCAGCAGCGGAAAGAGGCGTTACCTGTTGTGCAGCATTGTAAGTTTTTCACCATTGCACTATGAGCCGAAAGTATTTTCTTGCGATTTCCTTACTGATGTGTGATCTGACTGCTTGTAGCTCTTTCACAGAAAGGATAATAACGTTACAGTCAGCAATACTGGAACGGCAAACCATAACAGACGCTTTTTTCTCACGTTAGCACGTTTCCACAGAGCTAGGGAAGAGGCATGCGTCTAGGTCTCCTCTTACGAGACCAGTAGTGGCTAGAACTCGTAAACCGCTATTTAAAGGACGAGATCAGTTCCGATTTTAACGTGCAACGACTTTCCTGGGCTGAAAAGCGTAATTTTACAATCTTTTGTTACAGCTCAAGCGTTAATAATAACTCAGATTATTGAATGGAAATGACGGGAAAAATCAAGTGAATATTAGGGCTTAATTTTGTGCATACCAGAAAGTAACTCGTCGATTTCAGAGTTGCCAAATATACCTTGCCTTGTTGCCAAATCTCAGTTACATCACCAGCAGGAAGAAGACGAACCGATGTGATCCTACAGTGGGCTGGGAAGTCTCAAAGACGCGGCTGCTACAGCCTGGAATACGTAATCCGTCTCTTTCACATTTATGTAACTGGGTTTTGGGACTGGAGCGTAGTTACTAATAATACTCAGAACTGACTGCAAACTAAGCTTCATAAATCAGTAACTCTCATAGTTGTTTTTATGTATCTTTCGTAAGTGTACTCAAAACTAAGGAAATCATTGACGAACGTTTTCGAGCCTCGCCGATAGTCGAGCACAACAAACAAATAAAAAAAAAAGAATGTATGTGTGTGTGTCTGTGTGAGAGAGAGAGAGGGACAGAGAGAGAGAGAGAGAGAGAGAGAGAGAGAGTGAGAGAGAGAGTGAGGTTGAGAGATAAAAATAAAAAAGAATGAGAGAGAGAGAGTAAAAAATTGTTGCAAAGAATCTGAATAATGGTATGTAAACAAAGCTTTCATTAAAATGTCACGTTCTACATCATTACTAAATGTCGTATTCATGATCTATGGAACAAGTATTAATCTAATCAATTCTAATCATATCATATTGCCGACTAGTAATGAAGGGGCACGAATTACAGAAATTTTCGCCAATATCAGTAACCAAATCTAAACTTGAAAAAAAAAGACGACAGTTTTTGTACCAAACCGGGACTCCTTTAAAGACCCTTTCGTCCCTGTTAAGTAATCACGAAAGATGTGTGACATACCTCCATTCAGGCGGAACAAAGTGTTCATGCATTTAAAGATGAAGCGCATGATGCGAAGTTCTGTGACGGAGATACGAAGCCAGCACGGGATCGGATTGTTAACTAAGTAAAAGTAAATGCCTGAACCCACGCATTGCACCTGTGATAGTTTGTTCCACCATACCATTGTGGCCACATTTCCCAGCCCCAGGAGTGTGTGGTAACAGATGATGTGCTTAGATTACAAAATTAGTCACGGTGGAAAAAATGCGAGTCTACTAAATGGTTAAGTAGAAGCAATCTTCTCAAGTGGAGATTATGCTATTCTCATGTCAGCAGGTTGTTAATACTCTTCTAGTTATCATAGTCTCGATGAAAAGACATTTCTAAATATTCACTAATTCAGCACATATCTTAGTTCGAGAAAATCCACTGTGAAGTGTGATGTTACCGGATAATTCGATTATTACCGTCATTGTTACTATAATTTTCTTCATACGGTTGCTGCAACACATGTGCTTGAAGATCATGTAATGCCTTTTGGTCATTATAGAAGTAGTTGCCCAACAAGAGATTCTTTCCCTGTCTACGGAGTCCTTTTCATGTTAATATCAAACACCAGCAATTACTCGCAGATTATATTAAAACTAAAGTAATTCATGAAGACGTTACTTGATAACAAACGAGCTGCCGTTCTTAATTTACTTGCGCCAAGAAATGGCTGCCGAATTCTGCCAAACCAAAAGCCAAGGGATCTTACTGCCTTCCGTTATACGTCGCTGTCAGTTCTTCCACAAGATTTGGTCGACGTTACTTGTTTCAAGATTTGTATGGCAGAGAATGTATTTGAAAATGAATTGTTTCCCTTTGCAATAAACAGAAAGATTTTCATTGTAAGCTACCCACGTTCAAAATTTTCGCATTATTAGTTCAGATTTAATATTCACTTCTATAATGTAGGAAAGTATTTCACTGTTGCAAAATCCGCATCTGACTCATTGACCTTATACTTAGTCGCTGACCATAAATTCTAGCTCAGAGTGACACCAGTTTAAGTAACCTAATGTAGCGAAGACTGTTTGCCAGTGCTCATTTTCATCTGAAAATATGAAGTTCACTCATTGGGCTCCAATAGTACACTGTAACAGTAATTTCTGTGTGTACAATATGCCTGACCTAAAGGGGCCCTTTGTCATTACTGGCCCTGGGCAGTGCATCATTCTGACAACAGTAATGTGCTTATATTGACAGCCTCACTTTTTGTTTTAGCTGATTTTGTAATCATTTAAATAGACCAGCATGACCTTCGTGTGGGAGACATTTCGTCCCCCTTTTCGTTGTGTGAAATTTGTCAGTAAACTTTTTGCCTTCCAACCAGCGAAATGTGGCAGAGTACACGGCGTAAGCGTTTCACAAAACACGATTTAGTGACGTTAAGACGATTTCTTTAAACATTGTCGTAGCTGAAGAAATTTAGTTTCTTCTTAAATCGTCTTATGCAGCAACGTTCACAGATATCTCAAGTAGGAAAAGCTCTTCATCCAGGTACGAAAGTTGTAAAACAAACTTCTCACAGTTTGAGTCAGGTCGATCTTTTCGTCCTATAGCACTGCATAAGGATTTTGTCTAAGAGGTATCACAAGTAGTATTCCTGTAGCTGTAGGAATCATTGGTTGAAAACGAGTTTAACGACAATCGGTACAGTACTGCTAAATATTCAAAATGGTATCAACCTGTCTGAGTTCATCCACAAACTCAGGAGTATTTATAATACGGTAGCTAGACTGTGTATCCTTGTCTTCCTTGAGTGGGCATTACACACACGTATACAATACTATGAATTCTTCGAAGGCTGTAGCTAACGTTGCTCTCGTAAAATAATTTTGTTTTGTTACTTTTTCTATGTGTTCAGCGTGCAATATGTGTTGTAAATACAGTCTTTAAAATAATCAGAATTCTATGTCCGGCAATATGCTTGATCTGGCTACGTTGTAGACTGCGTCACTTCCTGGAGGAAGTGGTGAGTGCAGTCTGAGTGCATGATTTTCCACTTCGACTATAGTCTTGAGGTAAAACGCACGACTATCTACTACGACATCTGGCAACCGAGAGCACACGTCGACATAATTTTTATCACCCCTTTCCTCTCGGTGCTGAAGCTGTGAGTATATTTCAAGCGAATCTGCAAAATACTTCGCTTTCTGTCTCATTGGTAATAACAGTTTGGTTCAACAATATTTTAGCGAGAGATTTCTTGCCCGATCTTCTACCTCTGAACACCGCATGCGTCTGAGTTCTTTAGGATCCGTTTGCTGCCTGCCGGCGGAGGATTATTGCGCTGTTGCTGAGTGGCGACCCACAATATCTGTCTACAATTTGCGTTTCACACTCTATTGCAACGGAGGCACGAAACTGTTTTTATTTGGTGAGTATTTTATTACACTAGTATGCAATACATCAATGTGGCACAGATTTAATTTCATTGTGATCCAGTGCGCTATAATTAAAGTGTCATATCCTGTTCTTTTTCCTTTCACAAGAGATTCTTCAAATAATTTTTTTTTTTTGTTTGTCGTGGATTCATATGTGTTAGTCAAGGCACAGAGAGTAAATGCAGTGTAATGTGTTTGGTTCCTTTCTTTGATTCCCTTTGGTAAATGGATTCAAAACACAGTGTCAATACCTTTCAGAACCTGCTACATACCTACTCAGGAATATTGCTTGTTTTGAGGTCTATACATTAATTAATGGAGAAGTGAACGCTGTTCAGAAGTGATATTTAAAATATTCAATAGGATTTAAGGCGACAAAGTTGCCCATGTTTGAAGCTACCCAGAGAAAAAGTAAGTCGCTAGAGCCGTTGTTACTAAATGTCGGCAGTGAATTTATAACTGCTACTGTGGAAATTTAGCATAGAGGCCCTACAGTAATCAGGAGGTTCATTCCCTTCATACTTATCACCCTGGCATGCGAGTCTTATGTGAAGAACAGGATTGAAATTTGTATCGTTGACGGTCGATTCAAATTTCTTCAGAGACGCTTGTATTGTGAAGCAGCTTGACAGTCAGAAAGCGAAGATCCATGACCATTAACACAAGTTACTGGGTCGAGCTACAAAGAGGACTTGAAGTGTAAAGGTTTTTCTTCCGATTTCGTTACAGAATTTTTTCTGGAAATTCGTAGCTCCATAAAATAAATCAGCACACGCTGGCTCCTACCACGGTTAGAACTGACGATTCATTGAGCCTTTGCGACACGAGACACGGGCTGTACCACAGGGCTACGGACACGTTGCTGCGAGCACTCCACTCTCATCATGGTGTTGGTCGCTCAGCCTCATAACACATCGTGAAAGATAATAAAAGTTGTCACTTATGTGAAGAACAGCATTTCTTTAGCGAAAAAATTGAATTTTCAGTCTCAGTGTCTTAGTTTACATGAGGATTATTTAGCACGAGTCATTCAAATGGAAAGGGAATATCAAACGAATTTAGCGAGTCAATTCAGTACTATACGTGGAAGTGATTGCACTGTCAGTGTTGCCTAATGTTTGTGACGGTGTTGCCAATTCTCAGCTGTGCTAGGAACAGCTCTGTAGCGGTATGTGAGCATAATCCCATGCTCGTGTCATAGCAGGATACGGAGAGGAGGCGTGTGGTTTGGTTAATATGCAGCGTTTTCTCCTATCAGTAGTGACAAACATTCAGGTGTATAATCTTCCATAACGATTACAGTTTCCCACAAAATATATGCAAATAAAACACTTACATTGTTACTTTGTGACAAAAGATTATTTCAGTACAATAGAAAGTTCTTGGAAATAAACTTTGCCCACCTGTCACAAAAAGTAAGATAACAAACACTATGCACCTCGAAATCGATTGCTTCTATGTGCAGTCTTGTGATCATACAGGTAGAATTTCTTGAGTTGTACGAGAATATAGAAAAATGTTGGTGCGAATGGAAGCTGTAAGAAACACAGTTAACTAATTATTATGTGCCATGTAATAATCAATTCATTTGAAAATTCAGAAGAGAATAAACTAAAAATCATGCCCATTAAGGATGAAAGTAAAGTGCAGATCTGCGCTTTTTAATCTTCCGATCTATACAAATGATGTATACTAATCAGCGTATTCATTGCTTTCTTAATGTTTCCCTCTTGTTTAGTCTTCTAATGATGAACTGGATCCACACGCCTGAGTCTGATTGTTTCTTTGTATCCTTCCATCTATTATCTTTGTGTGTTACTGCTCGGTGCTCAAAAAGCAAAATATTATGCCTGCTCCCACGAGATATTAGAACGAGTTCGCAAGAAGGCTAACGATTTATAATCAAAATACACCGAGACGCCAATTTGTCTGTCGTCATGGTGTTAAGTCGACAGAAATAGTTGGATATTATTGCCTGTATCAGCGGCATCCCGTTGTCGTCTGCTATTACTGAGATTTTCATATTACGCTGAACATAAGACGCCGACAGAAATGTGTATATTCTCCGTGACGAATTATCCCACATTCCATTCATCCTGATCCATTCGTAACGTGCATCGGCAGCAGTGAGTGATAGGAAATCTGTTGTGAGGTGACGAATAACAATGACAAAGGTAGTAATAAAAAATCAGTAATCAAAGATGTTTACTGCATTATAGACGATTGTTAAGGATTAAGAAAATAACCAAGAAAGACTGAGTGTTTAACTGTCGCACTGCATAGGTCTTCTTACCACTTTGTTACTGAATTCTGTTCTGGTTGTTTGCAGAGAGAAAAGAAAGATTCCTGTAGCCATACATATCGTTAGTACAAAGAGATACTACCTAACAACTATCCTTGCCTTACATCACGAGACGAACATGGCGTCACCGAGCTGATATTTGAAATACGTTTCTGTTTTCTCTCTCTGTCTCTCTGTCTCTCTTTATTTTTCTTTTTATTTTCTGAAGAAAGCATCGAGAAGCCCGAGTAATAAGCAAGTAGGCATATCATCTATTTACAGTTATTTTCACCGGGATACATTATGCAAAAATACGCATTTTAAGTGTATTATTGCGTAATTCCAATTATTGACAGTCCATTCGTGAGCTTGCTCGCATTCAGTGGGCTGAAACCCGTCACAAAAGCAAGCAAAACACATATATTTCTTGCACCATGCGCAACATACAAACGAAAGATAAGACGGCAATGGAATACCGGTGATGCAGGCAATAATACCCAACTATTTCTACCGACTTAACACCATGACGACGGACAAATTGGCGTCTCAGTGTATTTTGATTGAAATTCGTTAGCCTTGTTGCGACCTCGTTCTAATACCTCGTGGGAGCAGGCATAATTTATTCCTTTTTGAACACCGAAGAGTAACACACAAAGATAGTAGATGGAAGGATACAAAGAAACGATCAGATACATGGGTGTGGATCCGCTTCATCATCAGAAGACTAAACAAGAGGGAAACATTATGAAATGAATGCATACGCTGATTTGTATACATTATTTGTGTAGATCGGAAGAAGAAAAAGCGCAGATTCGCACAGTGCCCGCATCTGCCCTTTAGTTGGAGTCCATACCCATGAGTCTGATTATTAATTTGTATCCTCCCATCTACTAAAATTAGATTTGAGAGCAACGATAGCTACAGCGTTCGAAGTATTCATAGTATTGTATACGTGTGTGTAAGTGTCTTCCAATGCCCACTCAAAGAAGACAAGGATACAAGTCTAGCTACCGTATTATAAATACGCCTTAGATTGTGAATAAACTCAGACAGGTTGATACCATTTTGAATATTTAGCAGTACTGTACCCATTGACGTTAAACTCGTTTTCAACCAACGATTCCTACAGCTACAGGAACACTACTTGCGATACCTCTTAGACAAAATCCTTATGCAGTGCTATAGGACGAAAAGATCGACCTGACTCAAACTGTGAGAAGTTTGTTTTACAACTTTCGTACCTGGATGAAGAGCTTTTCCTACTTGAGATATCTGTGAACGTTGCTGCATAAGACGATTTAAGAAAAAACTAAATTTCTTCAGCTACGACAGTGTTTAAAGAAATCGTCTTAACGGCACTAATTCGTGTTTTGTGAAACGTGTACTGGCTGTACTCTGCCGCATTTCGCTGGTTGGAAGGCAAAAAGCTAACTGACAAATTTCACACAACGAAAAGGGGGTCGAAATTTTTCCCACTGGAAGGTCAGGTTGTTCTATTTAAATGATTACAAAATCAGCTAAAACGAACAGTGAGGCTATCAGTATAAGCACATACCTGTTGTCAGAATGATGCACTGCCCAGGGCCTGTAATGATAAAGGGCCCGTTTAGGTCAGGCATATTGTATACAGAAGTGGAAGAGAGAGCACCACTAACAAGTAAATTCCACAATCTGCATGCATTGCATACACACAGAGATTACTGATACAGTGTACTATTTGAGCCCAATGAGTGAACTGCATATTTTTCGATGTAAAAGAGCACTGGCAAACAGTCTTCGCTACATTAGGTTACTTAAACTGGTGTCACTCTGAGCTAGAATTTATGGTCAGCGACTAAGTATAAGGTCAATGCGTCGGATGCGATTTTTGCAACTGTGAAATACTTTCCTACATTATAGAAGTGAATATTAAATCTGAACTAATAATGCGAAAATTTTGAACGTGGGTAGCTTACAATGAAAATCTTTCTGTTTATTGCAAAGGAAAACAATTGATTTTAAAATACATTCTCTGCCATACACATCTTGAAACAGGTCACGTCGACCAAATCTTGTGGAAGAACTGACAGCGACGTATAACGGAAGGCAGTAAGATCCCTTGGCTTTTGGTTTGGCAGAATTCGGCAACAATTTCTTGGCGCAAGTAAATTAAGAACGGCAGCTCGTTTGTTATCAAGTAACGTCTTCAGGAATTACTTTAGTTTCAATGTAATCTGCGAGTAATTGCTGGTGTTTGATATTAACATGAAAAGGACTCCGTAGACAGGGAAAGAATCTCTAGTTGGGCAACTACTTTTATAATGACCAAAAGGCATTCATGATCTTCAAGCACATGTGTTGCAGCAACCGTATGAAGAAAATTATAGTAACAATGACGGTAATAATCGAATTATCCGGTAACATCACACTTCACAGTGGATTTTCTCGAACTAAGATATGTGCTGAATTAGTGAATATTTAGAAATGTCTTTTCATCGAGACGATGATAACTAGAAGAGTATTAACAACCTGCTGATATGAGAATAGCATAATCTCCACTTGAGAAGATTGCTTCTACTTAACCATTTAGTAGACTTGCATTTTTTCCACCGTGACTAATTTTGTAAGCTAAGCACATCATCTGTTACAACACACTCCTGGGGCTGGGAAATGTGGGCACAATGGTTTGGTGGAACAAACTATCACAGGTGCAATGCGTGGGTTCAGGCATTTACTTTTACTTAGTTAACAATCCGATTGCGTGCTGGCTTCGTACCTCCGTCACGGAACTTCACATCATGCGCTTCATCTTTAAATGCATGAACACTTCGTTCCGCCTGAATCGTGGTATGTCACACATCTTTCGTGGTTAGTTAACAGGGACGAAAGAGTCTCTTTCATTACTAGTCGGCATTATGATATGATTAGATTAGATTAGATTAATACTTGCCCCATAGATCACGAATACGACATTTCGTAATGATGTAGAACGTGTCATTTTAATGAAAGCTTTGTTTACATACCATTATTCAGTTTCTTTGCAACAATTTTTTACTCTCTCTCTCATTCTTTTTTATTTTTATCTCTCAACCTCACTCTCTCTCTCTCTCTCTCTCTCTCTCTCTCTCTCTCTCTCTCTCTCTGTCCCTCTCTCTCTCACACACAGACACACACGCATACATTCCTTTTTTTTATTTTTATTTGTTTGTTGTGCTCGACTATCGGCGAGGCTCGAAAACGTTCGTCAATGATTTCCTTAGTATTGAGTACACTTACGAAAGACACATAAAAACAACTATGAGAGTTACTGATTTATGAAGCTTAGTTTGCAGTCAGTTCTGCAGTATTCCACCTTTTATTTGAGCTTCTGTATGTCGATAAAATTGGTTCTGATCTGGGAATGCAACTCAGACCGCCCTTAACGCGGAATTTGATCCCTTCGTGACCATACAGCTCGACTGCAATTTGTAGTTTGTTGAAAACTGCAGATTCCTCAACATCTCCACATATTGCGCGTGAAAGGGTTCGAAGCCTGGCCCGGCACTAAAGTTTCATTATGTATTATCAAGCTCTAGCATGAGAACACCTATCTGCTGGTGGGTAATAATTTTGATTTGTAATCTATTTTCATTCGTTGTCAACACTAACAGTATCTGACGTTTTTGAGTCCCAGTGAGACACAGAACTGTTTGCGAAATCATTGTAAATCCAAGGATTTTATCCTGAGCTGCTGGTGGAGAAAAATGCGGTAGCTGACGTCTCATTGTGTGCAGTCAACAACGATATGTGTTGGGCCCGATTCCCAGGGATCACTGAACTATTCGTCATATTATTTCTAGTTCAAACATGCTCACATGTCGCTGCTGGTGTAACAAACCCATTTTTAACGTTAGTTTTCTCTAGAATATAACAGCGATAGGTGCCAGGTTGGAGTCCTGGGAAAGAAAAAATTAATGTTTCGTCTCGTCATGTCAGTTAAAACATCTAGCTACTGCCGAGAAGATCCGATATGTCACAGTTGATTGTGCTTCGATGACAATCCATCCCATCGAATTCCTGTCCAACACAAAGCTTTATCTCACGGCATTTCAAGTAAGTTACCTGTGAAGAAGCAATATTTAACATCTCTCGTAGTTCGTTAACAAGGGCAATAAACGCTGGGTAGGAATTCGCGTCCGTTAACAATGTTTACGTCATGTAATTTAAAGTTGATATTTGCTAACTGATACTGTCTAAAATGGAGGTATATCACTCTCTGTATGCCTAGTCAGGAATGTCTGTTTGTTTCCGTCAGTCACGACGTCTTTGCTTAGTCTGCATGACCTGGGTTTCAATCCATATGCAGAACGAGACGGTTCGTCGTGTCATTTGAAGTTCATACATATTCTCAACTAGCTGCTCGTGAATAACTTAAATTTTTAATGTCATTTTGTGTTAAATAATATGTATGGTATGTTATTTTGAAGAGGAAATCATGAATACGACGAACTTACTACGTGAATTACCTATGTGACGTAGTGGTAACATTTCATGTATGTCATTTATTGTAATAAATGTGAACTTAGAAGACTGAAGAACCGTCTTATCTGTGATAAGATGTTCCCTGATATTTGTAGTACCTTGGTATTACTTTACATCTTGAGTTATAGTGATACAGAGCAGTTTTTTCTAGTGGTGACTTGTAGGAACCATTTTCAATAGTCAAACGACTGTACCGAGGGGCGATTAGAGGACCTGCTAGACAGCTGCGTTATGTGGGTTGCATTCGAATCAGGCGAAATGCAATTCAGGTCGTTCGGATACTTTTGATCACGACTGTACATAGACAAGATATTGCAACAAATACCTCTCCTTCCCTTTCCCCCCCCCCCCACCTTTTTTTTTCTTTAGACGCTGGCAATAACAGTGAATGCCCAGAATGGGCCTGACAAGCGTCAGCGAGCGCACCTTCGCCACAAAGAAACATACGAGAAATTACGGCTATACACCACTGCTCATGTCACTGTGCAAGAACTTCACCACGCCTAAGAGACAGGCCCACGGGAACCGATATTAACATGTCCTCAAGAGAAACATATGTATATACGTGACACTTGCCACGCGTGGTGCAAGTGCAAAGGATGCAAAAGAAACTACGTACTTACCACATCAGTTAGCTACGGCTCAGCAGAAATTTCTCAATTTCCTGAACAGCCGTCCACAAAACGAGCACGAAGAGTCTCTACATTTGGTACCGGGGTTGCGTAGACAAGAGCTTTCAAATGCCTCCATAAATGAAAGTCAATAGGGTTGAGGTCAGGAGAGCGTGGAGGCCATGGAATTGGTCCGCCTCTACCAATCCATGTCACCGAATCTGTTGTTGAGAAGGGTACGAACACTTCGACTGAAATGTGCAGGAGCTCCAGCGTGCATGAACCACATGTTGTGTCGTACTTGTAGAGGCTCATGTTCTAGCAGCTCAGGTAGAGTATCCCGTATGAAATCATGGCGGTGAATCGAGGAAGTACAGTACATACTGACGAAACTAAAATGAGCTCTAACATGGAAATTAAGCATTTCCGGACACATGTCCACCTAACATATTTTCTTCATTTGTATGTGAGGAATGTTTCCTGAAAGTTTGGCCGTACCTTTTTGTAACACCCAGTATGTTTCACTGTTTGGGAGATAAAATATTTTACTGTTTAAATCTGCTTTATAAACTGCTGGAAAGATTGTTTCTTAACTGCAATCCGATTTCAAATAAAATCGTTGTATGTAGCCACGATTGCTGCTTCCCTTGCATGCTGTACTGATCCAACCTTCCTCTCCATAGCCATTTCTGCTCCCCCTATTGTCTTGTAAGCTCAGCCACTTGTGCTGCACCTTCTGTCTTTTTAATCCGAAAAGATGCAACAAATACATTCGTGCGCAGTACACTTCAGCCAGTTACACGGGCTGTACAAATATGTGGGAACACCAAAACAACACATTACCACGCCAAGTAAGGTGTAGGTAAGCAGACGGTATTCAAAACTGTTTCCAGTCGTGTCTGAATGTATTGATACCGGTCCTACACGGCTTTAAAGGAATATTATACAATTTCCTAGGAAAATAGTGGCAAACTCAAGTCACGATGCTGGAGATAGATAGCGCTCACACGCCCTCCTCTCCGTAGTAGACCTAGAAGGCTCCATACTATTGAGATCTGATGATTATGGTTGTCAGGGGAGATGCGAAAATTCGTACGCCCTCCCTTTACAAGTAGTATAAGTTTATAACTGGTATCCCTGAACACACTCTACATCACGATAGTTTTCACTGTCTTATTTGTGAAGCCATTTCTAACGCAACATCCCGGAAATAAATGCTGATCACAATACCCATTACGCTTAAATTCAAAAGAAGGGGTGTAGTTAACTTATTTGATCTGTTCTGCTTATGAACGAGGTACGAGAACATATTGGAAAGTAATGCCTACGAATTTTTTACGTGAAAACTCTTAAAGCTTTTTTGTAAAAAAACTAACGTCATTAACAGTCTACATGTTTAATCTTCATGTCTACATACGTGCAGCACTCTGCCGCTAGAGGGTCCCGTATTGAAGTGTGTAACACGGTGATGTGTATCACAAGTATGTTGGTGAGTGAGGAACAGAGTGCTGTAATCGAGTTTCGAATTCGAAGAGTCCATCCACACACGGAGCACTCTCTCTTTTAAGGTGACAATGCCAGTCCATGCACGACCGCTGAGACGTTGCATGAATCCGATGCCTTCAGTGCCATCAATCGTCCTTCACGGAGTTCCGACTTGGCCCAAAGCGTTTTTCATCCGGCTGTTGGGAAATAAATAAGAAGACATGAAATAAAGAGAGTGAAATGTGAATAAGGTTTAATTTATTTATAAAGCTTTATGATTTCTCACACAAAAAACCGGACGCATTACGTTTCGTTACACTCCCGTAGAATCAGAGCGCAGTAGTGCATGTAGGTGATGTGGATTCCACATATCTTTACTTTAACACACAATTTGTACAATGCTTTTCTTTCTCAAGCCCTTATTTAATTGCCTCCTTCTTATTTGTAAAATAACAGGGGCTGCTTGCCGTACACATATCTTGGGGTAAGAATTCTTAGGTATATAGAATGGAATGATCACATAGTCGCTGGTAAGGTAGAAAGCAGACATCGTTTAAGGGGAGCTGGAATGTCGTATCCAGACAACGTTAAATTTAGTGACTTTGCTTCCCTGTATTTCAGCAACCACTGTAACCATTGACATGGAACTTTTGCGGGACATTACATTGTATGTTCTGAGTCTACTGAAACACAATAACTGCAATTCAGTCACTGCTTTCGGAAATACAATTTATTTTTTGGTACGTTATCCTGAATAATTTTAATTATACATAACATCATGTTCTTTACTTCAGTAGACTCAGGATATGTATGTTATTACTCCCGGAAAATTTGATTACTGTGCTTGGCTCTGAGCACTATGCGACTTAACTTCTGAGCCATCAGTCGCCTAGAACTTAGAACTAATTAAACCTAAGTAACCTAAGGACATCACACAGATCCATGCCAGAGGCAGGATTCGAACCAGCGACCGGAGCGGTCGCTCGGTTCCAGACTAGCGCCTAGAACCGCACGGCCACTCCGGCCGGCCAATACTGTACTCGAAGTGGTTTCTGAGATTTAGGGAAAAATGCAACAGAAAATGTAAATTTTCAGGAACTGCTTTTAAATTTTGAAAATACTGTAACTCACTTGATATATGCTTAATTTTTTATTTTTAGTCACTCAGAAGCACCCTGTACCATACTGTATATCATCCTCTTGATCTTTTTCCGAGGTTTTTCTTCTTTTCTTCTTTCTGGACTCCTTAATGGCCAACTGTGCTCCATGCTCTTCTTTATCAATGCCAACCTTGTCCATCCGTTCAAGTTCTCTGATGCACCTTGCTCCAGGATTAATTCCCATATGCTGTTGCACATTCACCCTATCACTGTTGCCATCATTAAAAGCAATAACAGCGTCATTGACCCCACACTTTAGTGTCTTCATTACAACAAAAACATTTTTTGTTGAGCGTATCTATATAAGTTTACTGAACGACGCACTGAGATTTTGAGTCTGAACATGCTGACACTTCTTCAGTAACTCTGGATTTGCCAGATCTCTGTAAATACGTTTTATGATATCCATGACTGCTGCTGGGATGGAATGTTTATGGCTGTATGAGCTGTTTGAGTAACGAGCATCGCGGCAATTACACCGTTAATCAGGTCCAGGAGGATAAAGGTGGTCTACTGGTTTTTCTTCAGTTGGCAGTCTGTGGAAGTAGGTAGCTCATATTGCCTGCTTCATTTTCAACAAATGCTCAGTATTACGTCTAATGTCCATCTCATAATACTGCTGTAGTTCATCAATCATTTTGTCTGTCAACCTGCTTCTTATGGATTTACCATCAAAAAGTTTCTCGTGTCTCAAACTTTGTTTCAACATCCTCAACCCGGTGCCCATCCTCTACTGGTCAAGAGGTAATATAACACAGCAATCCACAGCTTTCTATATACACAACTTCCGATTTTATTATACCTTGAAGTAATGCAACTAAAAATTTTAACATTTCCAACCGGTGTAGATTATTTAAAAAAAATAAGATAAAATACTTCCCTCTTGAGCTTATAAGTGATATATGTAAATCATTTTATTCGGAGAACTGCAAATTTAATAGTGAGAAAAAATTCGAAAATGTTAAAAAAATCAAATGATAATTAAACGGACACCCTAGCTGCAAACAGGCGTTGATGTACTTCATTGGGGACATTTTGAAAATGTGTGCCCCGACTGGGACTCGAACCCGGGATCTCCTGCTTACATCGCAGACGCTCTATCCATTTTTTTAATTCTCATTTTGTTCGCTTTTGTTCGTTGCATCTGCTCGGGGCGCACGTCGTAAGACATCCATTTATGTTCATGGTTGATCGATTGACTCAGTTTTTTTATTGCAGAGGGCATGTAACCCTCTGACCGAACACGCTGAGCTACCATGCCGGCATCCATTTGAGCAACCGCGGGCACAGAGGATTGTGCGTCTGCAGGGACTTATCCCATACACCGTCACGATGGGCAAACATCAACTAGGCGCACTACAAATGTAGTGGTGTGGACATATTGGGAATGTGGATCTCACGGGGAGCGTGCAAGGGATAAGTCCCTGCAGACGCACTGTCCTCTATGCCCGCGGTGGCTCAGATGGATAGAGCGTCTGTCATGTAAGCAGGAGATCCCGGGATCGAGGCCCGGTCGGGGCACCCATTTTCAACATGTCCCCAATGAAGTACATAAACGCCTGTTTGCAGCTAGGGTGTCCATTTAATTATCATTTCATTTCTAGCAAAGCTGCATGGTCATCCACGGTATCTGTTCTTTCGGGAACAGATACTACCGTCATATATAGTTAAAAAAATTATTTTTCCGTTGTGACTCCACTTCATGGCAGGATTCTGGGAAAATGTAGCCAGTCCGCAGAGAAGGCTCCTTGCAAATCTTTTGCGCATGACATGTTAGAGCTTTAAACAAAGAATGGGGAGATTTTTCATTTCCTTTATATGTTTGCAGTAGCGACCGTGAAGACACGTTTATGTTGGATACAGCACGCACTGTCACATTTAGGCGTTCATAGTGTGTTCCGTACTAGAGCGGGAAGAAATCGTAACGTGTGGTGCCGTGACAGTACCCTCTACCATGCTCTTCTAAGTTTTCAAGTATGTAGATGTAGGTGCATTATGCAGAATGTACAAGTATGTTGATGGTAAGTGCAGCAATGAGCATAAAATTAATAAAATTAGTTATAATGTGCATCTTACTATTTGGCCCGCACAGTAAAAGTTAAACCTGTTAATAGCCTTTTGCGATAAGGAACATGCCTTGAGGAGGTTGTTATTCTTCCTCTCAACTCTTTATGTAGGGTCGACAGTGAGTTTGTGATAGGTTGTATCAGACATGTAAGCTGCGTATCTAGTACGTAATCCTGCTTGTGGTTGAAATGGTTCAAATGGCTCTGAGCACTATGGGTCTCAACATCTATGGTGTTCAGTCCCCTAGAACTTAGAACTACTTAAACCTAACTAACCTAAGGACAGCACACAACACCCAGTCATCACGAGGCAGAGAAAATCGAACCCGGGAACCCGGGCTCGGGAAGCGAGAACGCTTCCGCACGACCACGAGCTGCGGACAGAAATTGCTTCATTAATCACTTCGAAACAGATAAATGAATTAACAGACAGTACTACATAAGAATAACTACATAAGGGCTACTAGAGTGCTGTATAGGTTATTATTACTCTTAGTGAGTGTGGTCAAACACAAAGCAATAGTACCTGAAGCCTTCCAATTTCTGTCAGTTCAGAAGGAAGGAGTGCAGCAATCAATTGATCTATGAACAGTAAATATAGTGCACACACTTTAATGTGGTTTATTTTAAACGTGGTTGCAGTGCGCAGGTCAAGCAAGTGCCACAATGGAGAGGATTAATGCAGAGGAAGTATGTTTGAGCAGATAGTTAGCTTCATTGTCTGAGAAGTTCTGGGTATCACTTGTGATGCACCACGAATTCCCTCGTCATTCATTCTAACAATCTTCCCCTCCCCCCGCAACCACCTACGCGCGCGCACACACACACACACACACACACACACACACACACACACACACACACACAGACCCAACTAATATTATTCACGTTAAAAATAAAAGTTTTCCAAGAAAAGTCTTTCATTGTACTGTTTAGTTAGGTGCTGAAGTTGGTGATAATGTGCGGATGGTGAGACAACAGACTGTGGGGGAGGGAGGGGGGGCTGACTTCCGGTCTTCTAGCTCAGGTCTGCTTGCACTCAGAGGTGATGTGTCAAGAAAGATTGGCAACCACTGCTCTAGAACATACAGTTGTTTGACAAAAATATAGAAACATGGAGAGAATAGCCTTCTTGTACATCAATTTAGATCATTGCCGAGCCTGCATAATGGACTGTTGTGTCTGACCACGACCGGAACCTCCGTGAGCCATGGCTGGCTCGTGTTACGATTTGCATTAAACCTTGGTTGCTGTTCTGTGATTTGTCTCCCACGGTTAACGGAATTATGCTGTTATCCTCTCTCTTCGCGAGTCGCAGCAGTAACTTGTATCGATGTTCGCATCCTTGTTTTATCTTTGGCCTCGCGCTCATAGTTTCCGGCCGTGCCGTGTGCGGGCAGTTGTTCGTTTGGCGTGGAGCATCAAGGAAGTCTCTGTGGCGCGTATCTGGCTGGGGCCGTTGGCGACGTCCACATGCGGTCGGAATGTGAAAGGCTGTTCACATTGCTACGAGGTCCATGGCTCGCCGATCCTGGACACACAAGTTGAGTCTTTACTTAATCTACCAGCCAGAACCAGTTGTTCACATTGTGTCGTTTGAATTTCATTGGGGGCTGTTGGGAAATTCCCGCGAACAACGACGTGTGTTTTCAAGTTAGCGAAATTCTAGTCTCCCTCCTGTGGCGTTGAACTTCATTGTTTTTCAATTGAAGTGCACCAGCGGAATCTCCTGTCTTGGGATGTTAACGTTCCGGTTACCTGCCCTGGCCGTTGACGTAAATTCAGACAGTATTTTCCTCGTCGTGTTGTGGCTGTCCAGCACGGCGTGTTGTTTGACAGCTGAATGTGTAATTCGTTGTGGGCGCCGATACCTTCAGCGTTGTTCCGGTGAACTCCCTGTTGTGTGCTGATCGGGTGGAGCGGAAGTTATCCTGTCGCTTGGTCCGTTGACTGTCTGTCGGTTGGGTTGCGTCGGACTGAGCATTGCTGGACCGACTGCCTGTCTCACCAAAGCGAGCGTTAGTGTTTGAATTCCAGGCTGACCCTGAGTGCCATTTGATGTTCTGCCTTTTCTTCTTTGTCCTTGTTGTTTGTTCATGTATTACTTCTAGCTGATTTTAAATTAAAGGTGTTTTGCCCTTAAGGTGTGAGATTGTTTGGGCCTTCAGCCTGATTTAAAGAAATTTTAGGATAAGGCCTTGGGCTTTTTAAAATTCAAATTCCTATTTTGAGCCATAAGTTATTGGCCTTCGGCCGATTTTAAATTAAAGTTGTTTTACCCTTGAGGCGTCAGATTGAATAGCACATTTAGCCGGGAATTAAGCTCTAAAATTAATGTTTGGCCTTTTAATGTTTCCTTTACACTTGTAATGTTTGTGAAATGAATAAAGTAGTATGTTCGAGTGCAACTCACTGCCACACATTTTGGTCCCTTTCCACAAATTAAACTATCTCTCTTGTCCTGCGGGTATAGCAGGAGCTTTCACTCTGCAATGCCCTCAATATTCTATGTGTCAGTCGTGATCAGAAAGTTTGTTGAGTAGTTGTGAGTGCATTATATCGGAGATAAGCTAACTGCATCGTGGACAAATTGTTGGTGCTCGTATAGTAAGATATTTGTAACCCAGGTAGCCATAGTGTTCGGTGTTTCATGATGCACCGTACCGACGATTTGAACCGCATATAAGGACACCGGAAAACCTCACAACACCACGTCACTACGCTGGCGGAATTGATGCTGTCGGGCTGTCATTGAAGAGGATTATGACAAAAAAATGAGACGACGACAGCTGCAAAAGTCACTGCATAACTGAATGTAGCTCTCGCGAACGCTGTCTACACCAAAATAACACACAATGGGAGGTCTATAAGCACAGAAGGGCAGGGCGAGCTAGAATTCCAAAACCACGCTTTAGTGATGGAATTGCCCGTAACAGGAAGACGTGGTGCTGAAGCCATGACAGCTGCACTACGGAGCAATGGAAGGAAATATGGAGGGCATTCGGCGACGATTTGTGCAGCCAAGTTGGGGTGCACCATGGGTCCCACGGTTCTCTGGATAGGCCCATTACATCCAAGGATATTGTTAGTGTTTTTGGATAATCATATCCCTTCCGTGCTAAAATTTTTGTTACCCGATGGCGATGCTGTGGTACAAGGAACCAGGTGTTCCGGCGTAAGATCGAGCGCCGGCACGAAGTTTAAGAGCGTAAGAGCAGAGAGGGCTGTGAGACGACGTCAGTCAATAGTTAGCTGACGGACCCCTTTCTAGGACGACACCGAGACAGGAGCAGCCTCCACACGAGGAGAATACAGGCGCCGGCCCGTGTTAAGCCATCCTCCGAACGCTACAGAAGTGCCTTATGAAATGTATTGTTTTGCTTGCATTGGAATTGTGTATACCGAAGGACATTGATTATTTGCATGTCGCCATTAGCTTGCGACAAACCTTTGTGAATACGCAAAATTACGTTTTGTCAATTTATCTTACTGTAATAAATTTCATTAATACGCTTTGCTTGAATTGTTGTCTAGCGTTCCGGGAAATCGGGTTTCCTAGGCACCCTATTTGCGCTCAATAATACGGCAGGAAGCAGCATGGCTGTAGTTACCAAACATACACAGCTTGTGTTAAACAATGTTTATTAGCTTGCACAGCTGAAACACAAAAAAATCGATCTGTTTAACAAACACAGATTATTTTTTCTGAAATCCCTGTTGAAATCTCATAACAAATGCACAAACATTCACAAAATTACTGTTCATGTCAATACTTAATACAACAAAACCTGCCAAACTTTGACTCACAAGACTATCTTGTACAATGTCTTCTCTTTTTCAATATAAATTCATACCATGGCATCACGTTAACGCACAACATAATGCACACAAGTAAAAGTAAGGCAACTTCTAAAATGTGAACGCTCGGCAGTGAAAACACCGGCCACCCGAACTTCTAATTAAGGACTAATCGAGTTGTTGCCAGTACAGGTAGGCGTTAATCAAATAACAAGAAATTAATAAAAAACAGCGCCTTGGCATCTAAACATTCTCTAAGAACATACGCACATAAAACCTCCTTTATAAGAATTAAACTTCACAATCAGCATACAAGGTACAAATATGATTAAAATGGCTGATAAGGGAATACAGAATTAATAAGGCGTAGTCTCTAGCAATCTGATCGAGCGCTAATTATAGAGTGACCCAATTTTACAGGTTTACATTCATATTTCGAGCTAAAGGTGCATCCACCAAAGTGCGGAAGGAACGACCTGACGGAGCCAGGAACAGAGAGAACAACAATACTCAACTTAAGAACAAAATGGAGACAGAAGGCCGTGAACACGGAGAGCCCGGTCTAACGAAACACAGTTCCACTGGCAACGGCCAAGTCGCCAAGATCCCGGAGCCACGTCCCACCGCACCGGAGGAAATACGCTGCACTCCGACCAACTGAAACACTCAATTACAAAAGCACACTTGCGATTGACATTCAAATTACATACAAGAATAAAACAAAACATTTAACAGGACGGCTCTTCCAAAAATTTCTTTTTCCTTTAAACTGAATCCTCAAGGATTAATTTAAACACTGCATTACACGAGTAAATAAGATTGTTCCTTGAAACTTAATAGCGACAGCTGAGTATTGCCTTAAACGGGTAAGGGGCAACCTGAACTGCACTTTCATGGAATCTGATGTAGTTATACGAGACATTGACATATAGTCAGCACGGATTCAGAAAATATCGTTCTTGTGAAACACAACTAGCTCTTTATACTCATGTTGTAATAAGTGCTATCGACAGGGGATGTCCAATTGATTCCATATTTTTAGATTCCGAGAAGGCTTTTAACACCGTTCCTCACAAGTGTCTTCTAAATCAAACTGCGTGCCTACGGAGTTTCGCCTCAGTTGTGCGATTGGATTCGTGATTTCCTGTCAGAAAGGTCACAGTTCGTAGTAACAGACGGAAAGTCATCGAGTAAAACAGAGGTACACTACTGGCCATTAAAATTGCTACACCAAGAAGAAATGCAGATGATAAATGGGTATTCATTGGACAAGTATATTATACTAGAACTGACTTGTGATTACATTTTCACGCAATTTAGGAGCATAGATCCTGAGAAATCAGTACCGAGAACAACCACCTGTGGCCGTAATAACGGCCTTCATACGCCTGGGAATTGAGTGAAACAGAGCTTGGATGGCGTGTACAGGTACAGCTGCTCATGCAGCTTCAACACGATACCACACTTCATCAAGAGTAGTGACTGGCGTATTGTGACGAGCCAGTTGCTCGGTCACCATTGACCAGCCGTTTTCAATTTGTGAGAGATCCGGAGAATGTGTTGGCCAGGGTGGTAGTCGAACATTTTCTGTGTCCAGAAAGGCCCTTACAGCACCTGCAACAGGCGGTCTTGCATTTTCCTGCTGAAATGTATGGTTTCACAGGGATCGAATGTAACGTCCACTGTTCAAAGTGCCGTCAATGCGAACAAGAGGTGACCGAGACGTGTAACCAATGGCACCCCATATCATCACACAGGGTGATACGCCACAATGTCGATGACGAATACACGCTTCCAATGTGCGTTCACCGCGATGTCGCCAAACACGGATGCGACTATCATGATGCTGTAAACAGAAACTGGATTCATCCGAAAAACTGACGTTTTGCCATTCGTGCACCTAGGTTCGTTGTTGAGTACACCATCGCAGGCACTCCTGTCTGTGTTGCAGCGTCAAGGGTAACCGCAGCCATGGTCATCAAGCTGATAGTCGATGCTGCTGCAAAAGTCGTCGAACTGTTCGTGCAGATGGTTGTTGTCTTGCAAACGTCCCCATCTCTTGACTCAGGGATCGAGATGTGGCTGCACGTTCCGTTACAGCCATTCGGATAAGATGCCGGTCATTTCGACTGCTAGTGATACGAGGCCGTTGGGATCGAGCACGGCTGGATTACTCTCCTGAACCTACTGATTCCATGTTCTGCTAACAGGCATTGGATCTCGACCAACGCGAGTAGCAATATCGCGATACGATGAACCCCAATCGCGATAGGCTACAATCCGACCTTTATCAAAGTCGGAAATGTGATGGTACGCATTTCTCCTCCCTACACGAGGCATCACAACAACTTTTCACCAGGCAACGCCGGTCAATTGCTGTTTGTGTATGAGAAATAGTTTGGAATCTTTCCTCATTTCAGCACGTTGTAGGTGTCGCCACTGGCGTCAACCTTGCGTGAATGCTCTGAAAAGCTAATCATTTGCATATCACAGCATCGTCGTCCTGTCGGTTAAATTTCGCGTCTGTAGCACGTCATCTTCGTGGTGTAGCAGTTTTAATGGCCAGCAGTGCAATATCCGGCGTTCTCCAAGGAAGTCGGGCGCTGATAACCTAGTTGTTGTGCCCCCTAAAACACTAATCATCATCGTCATCCACGGAAGTGTTATAAGCCCTCTATTGTTCCTGATCTATAGTAACGACATAGGAGACAGTCTGAGTAGCCGTCTTAGATTGTTTGCTGATGATGCTGTCATTTACCTTCTTGTAAAGTCATCAGATGATCAAAACGACTTGCAAAATGAACTCGATAAGATATCTATATGGTGCGAATGGTGGAAATTGACCCTGAATAAAGAAATGTGCGTAGTTATTCACATGAGTACTAAAAGGAATCAGCTAAATTTCGATTACGCGATAAAACGCACAAATACTTAGGGATTAAAAATTACAAATAACCTAAATTGGAACGATCACATAGATAATACTGTGCGTAGAGGAAACCAAAGACTGCGATTCATTGGTAGAACACTTAGAAGGTGCAACAGGTCTACCAAAGAGACTGGTTACAGCACACTTGTCCACCCTATTCTGGAGTGCTGCTGTGCGGTGTGGGATCCGCGTCAGGTGGGACTCACGGATGACATTGAAAAAGTACAAAGAAGGGCAGGTCGTTTTGTATTATCGCAAAATAGGGGAGATAGTGTCACAGACGTGATACGTAAATTGGTGTGGCAATCATTAAAACAAAGACGTTTTTCGTTGCGACGGGACCTTCTGATGAACTTTCAATCACCAGTTTTCTCCTCCGATTGCGAAAACATTCTATTAGCACCCACTTACATAGGGAGAAATGATCATCACGATAAAATAAGAGAAACCACGGCTCCCAACGGAAAAATTTAAGTGCTCGTTTTCCCCGCGTGCCATTCGAGAGTGGAACGGTAGAGGACAGCATGAAGGTGCCTCTGCCAGGCACTTTATTGTGAATAGCAGAGTAATCTCGTAGATGTAGATGTAGATGCAGACAAGATGGTATTTCGTTACTCGTTACTTAAGGTGCAAATTTTGGTATTTAATCACAAGATTGCAACAGTTTTAGTTATACCATCACTCAATAATGAGAAGCTCACCGGATTTCCTTACGTATAGCTGCAGATACATCATCAAGCAGTAGGAAACTAAAGCAACGTTACCATATTACATGTGACATGACTTTGACATAACAGACTTTTCACTGAAGACAACATTAGTTAAAGATTAACAAATATATACAAAAACACAGTTGCAACTGTTTAAATCGTACACTCACCATATGCCCTGGCGAACGGTTAATGCCTGTGGACGCTGTGGCGAGCTCTTCTTCTCAACACACACTGCGTGGCGAAAAAAGCCATAATACCACGCCTCGAGTCGGAGCCCAAAACCTTTCCGCCGTCTCCGACCACAGCACTCCAGTAATACCACACCCAATGAGCATGCGCACAAAGTAACGGCTAGTCCCCCGACCGTATTGTAACCGCAACCGACAGACTACACAGAGAGACCTGCTGCCTCGACACTGAAGATTTAAATAGCCGAAAGCGCGGAGAACAACCAAATCATGGCCGGCGAAAGCGAAACCGGTGGCAAAGATGGCATTACACCCGCTCGACGTATCACCTATACTAGACAAGTGGGCAGAAAACAACAGCAGAACTGAAGGTCAAAATATGGTTCAAATGGCTCTAAGCACTACAGGACTTAACATCTGAGGTCTTCAGCCCCTAGACAGAATTACTTAAATCTAGCCTAAGGACATAACACACATCCATGCCCGAGGCAGGATTCGGACCTGCAACCGTAGCAGCCGCGGGGAGGGGAAGAGAGATTGGCCTGTCGAACACGTAGATAAAGGAAGGTAACGGAATGAGTTACTCGAATACATGTTAAAACGGTACACCGTATAAACAATAGTGAAGCCTCCAACTGGGAACTCCCAATTCTATAGGGAACGGAGCATCGCAACCACTTCATACCGAAGTCGAGAAAAGTTTCCAAAGGAAAGAGCACAATTGTATCAATTTTTGCTCCATCAACGCTGGGAGCGGAAATACTTATCCGACATACCACACTTTGCTGAAAATGTAGGGATCTAAGATCCGCACTTTGTGAATAAGACTACGGGAACAACTTTCATGTTCACGAATTTCCCCTTGAACTATATTCGTCAACTGCCACCAACTAAGTACAACCATTTACATTGGGTAGCAATCCACAGTAAACCCCAACGCTTTTGTGGTGAGTAACTACCGTTGCCCATGGAATGACAATTTGTTGAAAACCTTGCAGTGGTAACAGGATACATTTCCGTTCGTTGATGCGTTGCCCATAGAGACAACAAAATAAATGCAAGGTGTCCTCGAGCAAAGACATACCATCGATACGGCGTAGTACGCTCGTGCCTAGAAGTTTCTCCTAATGTCTTCCAGCCACATAACTGATCAGCAATACTGCGAAGCAGAGATTCTTAGGACAAGACAAAAAGCGGCGGGGCCTCCCGGCGATAAACCCCGTCAGACGGGGATCTGGGGAGTGAGTTGTCCATTTACTACGACAGATGCGTGAATACCAGTAAAAGGACCGGATAATATCTGGCATGCAGCATGATGGAGATTGGTCACCTTAAGAACCTGCAACAAAAGACAGTGACGGATCCGATCAAATGCTTTATTAAAACCATTAAAAAGCACGGCTCCAGAGACAGACGTCGCCGCAGCCACGTAGATAACGTTCGGCCATTCGACTGCAGATGTAAGGATAGTGCTCCCACGCACACAGATTCAATGAACAGCAAGAATTTTCTCTAGAAGTATCGACAAATGGCTATTAACTGCTCAGGCCACAGTTGTGTAATCGAAATTAAGTAGTCTGACCGGGCGGAATTGATCAATATATGGACGTCCGTATGTCTTCGGAATTAGAACTTTGAAGCGGTCAAAATATGTACCCAACCGGAGCAACTCATGTACCTCTGACACCTTGGTATCACCTATGAGAGGCCATAAAATTCATTACGAGTACCGTCGACTCCCGGTGATTTTTGAGATGGTGAGCTAACAAAAAAAGACAATATACGAGGGCTGTCCAGAAAGTAAGTTACGATTGATCGTGGAATGAAAATCACAGTGAAAATCAGAAATGTTTCATTTGTAACAGTTAGCTACACCTTTCAGCTACTTCTCTACGTAGTCGCCGTTCTGACTCAGACATTCGTCGTAGCGTTGTACCAACTTTCCAATACCCTCATCACAGAAGGCAGCTGCCAGTGCTTTCCGCCAATTCTCTACGCTGGCCTAAAGCTCGTTGTCTGTGCCAAAATGTAGTCTTCATAGTCAGTGGTTCGTTTGAGCAGAGATGAAACTCTGTGGGAGACAATTACGGGCTGTATTGTGGGTAACCAAACATTTCCAATTGGAACGATGCAGGAACATCTTCATTGCCCCTGCAGAATGAGGCTGAGAATTGTCTTGAAGAAGAAACGGCACGACAGTTCTGTATTGATGGTTGCATAGCTTCAGGGAAAAATCCTCACCAGGCCCTCGTGCTTGGCGGGAGACACTATTTTCTATAACATCTTTACGCGCTCACTAAGAGCTCAGGAATGAAAAGACAGACATAATTCTACCTAGTGTCATACTAGAGACACTGCCTAACACATCTTTGCAAAGCTTTATCGGATTTTCATAGTCGTTTCCATTTCGCGACCAATCGTAACTTACTTTCTGGACAGCCCTCGTATATCATTGCGAGTAAACTCCCTTATAAATTCGGAATTTAATGCGGGAGTGGCAATGCAATCCAGGAGAGGAGTAAACCCATCAGGGACAATCGCATCACTAGCAGGAATATCATTATGGTCGATAAAGTAATTATAGATCGCCCAGGTAACGTCACGTTCGGAGATCAGCACATGACAATAGGTATGCGTAAGGGACGTGATACATGCTCTTTTTCGATGTGTCTGCAAATAGTTAAGGTGATATAAGGAGGCATTTCATCCTGTAGGAAGGAGTAGGATATTCATCGGACCCTGAATTCTTCCATTCGTTGTCTCTTTAACTGAAGAAGGTTTGTGTTATCATGGCGGCCATCCATAATAAGTAAGAGAGCTTACCTGGCACCTTCACAAGAATGTCGCAAGACTGAATAATAAAACTCTTGGGACCGACGGAAACCCCTCACCCTCTCAGGGCCGTAGCGCATTAACGCATTCCGGAGCAAAGGCTTGGCACGGCCTGACCTCCAGTTCATAAGAGAGGATTAACGGTCCTGAGAACGCAAGTTACGGGACTTAACATCTCGAACGATAATCTGGATGGAAAAATCCCTTAAGAGGGTTGTGTTCAAAATTCAGAGGAGATGACACAGTTTTACTGGTTGGGTCACGCGATTTAAGGGTACAGCTACAGCACCGTGATCAGTGAAACAAGTGGGTTCAAATGGTTCAAATGGCTCTGAGCACTATGGGACTTAACTTCTGATGTCATCAGTCCCTTACAACTTAGAACTACTTAATCCTAACTAACTTAATGACATCACACACATCCATGCCTAATGCAGGATTCGAACCTGCGACCGTAGCGGCCGTATAGACATCTCTGGTCTGTAACATATTCCTACCATTTTTCTGCACAACCAGACGGGGAAAGCAAGTCACAGTATACAGCAAGTCACAGACCACTGCTAAATAGAACGAGATCGGCACAAGCGTGCCAGTGGAATATGTGGTGATGGTAAAAATCATACAGTCAGTTTTCGTTTCTGTTGATTACCAGCAGCCGCACTGCCGACCTGTGGAAGAGTGGGATGTATCCTCTGCAACTAGTACTGAATTTGCTTATCCCCCCCCACCCCTCCAGTTCTCCGAGGAGGCAGTCGCCTACCCACACTGCCGCAAAAAAACAGCGTTTTCATACTGAGTTCGAGACATGAAAAAAATGAAAAAACAGAAATTTCAGTTACACATATGCCGCCCGGGCGGTTAATAGCCGTTTGTCGATACTTCTAGAGGAAATTCTTGCTGTTCGCCGAATCTGCGCGCGTGGGAGCACTATCCCGACTTCTGCAGTCGAATGGCCGAACGATATCTACGTGGCTGCAGCGACTTCTGTCTCTGGAGCCGTGCTTTTTATTGGTTTTAATAAAGCATTTGACCGGGTCCGTCACTGTCTTTTCTTGCAGGTTCTTAAGCTGACCAATTTCCATCATGCTGCATGCCATATATTATCCGATCCTTTTACTGGTTTTAACATTTTTAAATGTTGGGATACTCTGCGAAGCAGAGGTTCTTAGGACAAGACAAAAAGCGGCGGAGCCTCCCGGCGATAAACCCCGTCGGATGGGGACCTGGGGAGTGAGTTGTCCATTTACTACGACAGACGCGTGAATACCATGTATTGTCCCCACAGCAAATACCCTCTACCGCGCACCAATTAATCATTTTCAATCGAACCATCCACATTCATTCACATTGGAAAAGTTATCTAATCTGACTTTCTCTTAATATATGCGGCGACAGCTCGTCGACGCCAAAGTATTTTCTAGTGCGTTTATTCTTTCAAATAACAGAGATGCATGTATGCATTCTCCATGGTTGTTAGAGGGTAACTAGGAGAGCTTCTGGAGTATCTGTTGAGGGATCGACGTGTTTCTTATTCACAAACTGCGAATGTTAGATCCCTACATTTTCAACAAAGTGTTTTATGTCTGACAAATATTCCCGCTCCCAGCTGTGATGGAGCGAAAATTTTCTTTGGAAAGGTCACTTTTCTCGACTTCGGTATGAAGTGGCAGCGATGATCCGTCTCCTTAGAGGATTGGGAGTTCCCAGCTGGAGGTTTTACTATTGCTTATACGGTGTACCGCTTTACCATGTATTTGAGTAACTCATTCCGTTACCTTCCTTTATCCACGTGTTCGAGCGGCCAATCTCTCTTCCCCTCCAAGCGGCTGCTACGGTTGCAGGTTCGAATCCTGCCTCGGGCATGTATGTGTGTGGTGTCCTTAGGTTAGTTAGGTTTAAGTAGTTCTAAGTTCTAGGGTACTAATGACCTCAGATGTTTAGTCCCATAGTGCTCAGAGCCATTTGAACCATTTGACACTGAGAACAAATAAGGAAGCTCCCGCAGTGCTACGATAAAGGCAAGAAGAAGCGGAACCGCCGTAAGAACCAGGAATGAAGGGCTATCGATTCAACTATCCTTCCCACATTCAAAAGTTCCTGATTTTAGTATGCATTTCCTCGTAAAAATTCAACGCTGAATTTTCTGTAAACGTGTAATGAAACAACCGGTTTTTTGCAACTTGTTACCATTGTTCCACGCATGTGTGTCACTGTGGAGCAGGAAGGAGACCCAGAAACTTTCTCGTTATGTTTTGACAATGCGACAATTAGAGCACAGCAGTACAGAGACTACAACTGTACACCAGTTTCGAAGTAAAAACTGCATAGCTAAAATATGATTAAGAAAAACATTGATCACTGTTATACATTAGAATGCCTTAAAGTTTCATTTACTCTAACACACTGTCACGATATCCAATACATAAGAAGGACCTGCTTCCAATAGCACGCGCTACAACACTGGATACGTGTGCTATGACTGCCAACCAATCATAGGTTTGTGTTTGTTCACGTCAGATTTGTTCTCATGATGAACAAAGTATATGTGACATCGTACCACACTCAGATTTGTTCTCATGATGAACAAGGTATATGTGATATCGTACAACACTCCAGGCACTCTGTGACTGAATGTGAAATATAGCTGTTACTGACGTGTACTGCTATAGTTTCGAAATACATAATGCTTTGTACTTAGGTTAACATAATTTGATAGCTGTAAGTTGATATAGAGCACTGTTCAACATAGGGAACATGTCATATAATTCAGTTAAAAGTTCTAATGTAAGTACTTCATGATATATTATGATTATAGAGTTACATATGACTCTTCCCCCACGAAACTGTAATTTATCATATACTTCGTCCAGCTGCAACCGCAATGGTTGCAACGGATTACTCCCAGAGAAGACAAAACAACTGCACCTGTACTGGGGGTTTTGTTAGTAAATACTGAATAGTCAAATGTCAGTCACCATTAACTCGTGACTGCCTAACCACCAGAGGAAGAGAAAACGACCTTAAATTTGATTACTGCTCATCTGAACTGGAGGGCTACGGGCATGCACTGTTTATTTAGACTTCATAGAAACATAGAGCGATCATGACACACCTTAACTTAGCATAGACATATCGGTGAACTGCACGAACTAAGTAATGTTTGCACTAAGAACATTGAGGGAAAATATTAAGGGTATGATTGCGCTGGATAAGGTGTGGGCTACAAACCGAAGATTAATCTTAACTATTACTTTATTCTAAACATAAATTCATTCCAAATGGCCAAATGGTGGCCTCTCACAGTTTTTTACTGTGCCAAGGAACCAAAAGATTAATTTTTGCAGTGCAAGCTGAGAGATTGTTGGCAGTGACGATTGTCGACTGAGGTCACCAACCTACCTTCACTGCACAAAATCATAACGGACAAGTCTTTATACAGTAACAAAATTCACAGAGGCTGAAATGTTCAATCATTGCAGCCCGACGACGATCGTTGCCCACTAGCACTCAGAGAGCCCTGTGTATTACCTTGCAAGCGCTTCTCTGGCCGCACAAACCATACCACGCCCACGTAACCGACCAAGCAACAAAGAGGAAAAGCTCACAAGGACCGCTCTGCGTTCATGTTTAAGAACTTGGTCATGTGACCTACTGCTTGACTCAATGCAGCAAATGTACCACTTGACCGCTATTCATGACGTTCTACGCTTTACATCTGTTACATTTCACTTATTTACGACAGATACTATTGATTGATTAGCCATCTGAACTTAAATTTTCCTATTTCAAACGTGGATAAATAACATCTACTTTTACATCTACATGAGTACTCTGCAATTCACATTTAAGTGCTTGGCAGAGGGTTCATCGATACCACAATCATACTATCTCTCTACCATTCCACTCGCGAACAGCGCGCGGGAAAAACGAACACCTAAACCTTTCTGTTCGAGCTCTGATTTCTCTTATTTTATTTTGGTGATCATTCCTACCTATGTAGGTTGGGCACAACAAAATTTTTAGCATTCGGAAGAGAAAGTTGGTGACTGATATTTCGTAAATAGATCTCGCCGCGACGAAAAACGTCTTTGCTTTAATGACTTCCATCCCAATTCGCGTATCATATCTGCCACACGCTCTCCCCTATTACGTGATAATACAAAACGAGCTGCCCTTATTTGCACCCTTTCGATGTCCTCCGTCAATCCCACCTCGTAAGGATCCCACACCGCGCAGCAATATTCTAACAGGGGACGAACGAGTGTAGTGTAAGCTGTCTCTTTAGTGGACTTGTTGCATCTTCTAAGTGTCCTGCCTTTGGCTCGCCTTCCCCACAATATTATCTATGTGGTCTTTCCAACTGAAGTTGTTCGTAATTTGAATACCCAGGTACTTAGTTGAATTGACAACCTTGAGAATTGTACTATTTATCGAGTAATCGAATTCCAACGGATTTCTTTTGGAACTCATGTGGATCACCTCACACTTTTCGTTATTTAGCGTCAACTGCCACCTGCCACACCATACACCAATCTTTTCTAAATCGCTTTGCAACTGATACTGGTTTTCGGATGACCTTATTAGACAATAAATTACAGCATCATCTGCGAACACCCTAAGAGAACTGCTCAGATTGTCACCCAGGTCACCTATATAGATCAGGAACAGCAGAGGTCCCAGTACGCTTCCCTGAGGAACAGCTGATATCACTTCAGTTTTACTCGATGATTTGCCGTCTATAACTACGAACTGCGACCTTCCTGACAGGGAATCACAAATCCAGTCGCACAACTGAGACGATACCCCATAGGCTCGCAGCTTGATTAGAAGGCGCTTGTGAGGAACTGTGTCAAAAGCTTTCCAGAAATCTAGAAATACGGAATCAACCTGAGATCCCCTGTCGATAGCAGCCATTACTTCGTACGAATAAAGAGCTAGCTGCGTTACACAAGAACGATGTTTTCTGAAACCATGCTGATTAAGTATCAATAGATCGTGCCCTTCGAGGTGATTCATAATGTCTGTTGAATACAGAATATACTCCAAAACCCTACTGCAAACCGACGTCAGTGATATAGGTCTGTAGTTCGATGGATTACTCCTACTACCCTTCTTAAACACTGGTGCGACCTGTGTAATTTTCCAATCTGCAGGTACAGATCTATCGGTGAGCGAGCGGTTGTATATGATTGCCAAGTAGGGAGCTATGGTGTCAGCGTAATCTGAAAAGACCCTAATCGGTATACAATCTGGACTTGAAGACTTGCCCGTATCAAGCGATTTGAGTTGCTTCGCAACCCCTAAGGTATCTACTTCTAAGAAACTCATGCTAGCAGCCTTTCGTGTTTCAAATTCTGGAATATTCCATTCGTCTTCCCTGGTGAAGGAATTTCGGAAAACTGCGTTCAATAACTCCGCTTTAGCGGCACAGTCGTCGGTAACAGTACCATCGGCACTGCGCAGCGACGGTATTGACTGCGTCTTGCCTCTTGTGTACTTTACATACGACCAGAATTTCTTCGGATTTGCTACCAAATTTCGAGACAATGTTTCGTTGTGGAACCTATGAAAGGCATCTCGCATTGAAGACCGCTTCGAATTTCGCGCGTCTGTAAACTTTAGCCAATCTTCGGGATTTCGCGTTCTTCTGAACTTCGCATGCTTTTTCCGTTCGGACCTGATTTGTGTACCATGGGGGATCAGTTCCATCTCTTACCAATTTTTGAGGTATGAATCTCTCAATTGCTGTTGCTACTATATCTTTGAATATAACTGGAACTTTTTCAGTTTCGTACTTCACAAAGGAAACTGCAGGAATTTAGTCAAGTTGGATACTTTATTCACCCTGGCAGTGTAGTTTTCCGGTCTCTTAAAATGACATACGGCCGGGAGAGAGGTGCGCTGATCACATGCCCCTCCGTATCCCCATCCAGAGACGCCTGTGCTCTGAGGATGACATAACGGCCGGTCGGTACCGTTGGTCCTTCATGGCCTGTTCGGTCGGAGTTTAGTTTTGTCTTAGTTTAGTGTAGTTTTATGTGATTCTTACAACCATACAATTACAAAAATTTAATTAAAACGACATAAGGGTAATGGGATAATACACTCCTGGAAATGGAAAAAAGAACACATTGACACCGGTGTGTCAGACCCACCATACTTGCTCCGGACACTGCGAGAGGGCTGTACAAGCAATGATCACACGCACGGCACAGCGGACACACCAGGAACCGCGGTGTTGGCCGTCGAATGGCGCTAGCTGCGCAGCATTTGTGCACCGCCGCCGTCAGTGTCAGCCAGTTTGCCGTGGCATACGGAGCTCCATCGCAGTCTTTAACACTGGTAGCATGCCGCGACAGCGTGGACGTGAACCGTATTTGCAGTTGACGGACTTTGAGCGAGGGCGTATAGTGGGCATGCGGGAGGCCGGGTGGACGTACCGCCGAATTGCTCAACACGTGGGGCGTGAGGTCTCCACAGTACATCGATGTTGTCGCCAGTGGTCGGCGGAAGGTGCACGTGCCCGTCGACCTGGGACCGGACCGCAGCGACGCACGGATGCACGCCAAGACCGTAGGATCCTATGCAGTGCCGTAGGGGACCGCACCGCCACTTCCCAGCAAATTAGGGACACTGTTGCTCCTGGGGTATCGGCGAGGACCATTCGCAACCGTCTCCATGAAGCTGGGCTACGGTCCCGCACACCGTTAGGCCGTCTTCCGCTCACGCCCCAACATCGTGCAGCCCGCCTCCAGTGGTGTCGCGACAGGCGTGAATGGAGGGACGAATGGAGGCGTGTCGTCTTCAGCGATGAGAGTCGCTTCTGCCTTGGTGCCAATGATGGTCGTATGCGTGTTTGGCGCCATGCAGGTGAGCGCCACAATCAGGACTGCATACGACCGAGGCACACAGGGCCAACACCCGGCATCATGGTGTGGGGAGCGATCTCCTACACTGGCCGTACACCACTGGTGATCGTCGAGGGGACACTGAATAGTGCACGGTACATCCAAACCGTCATCGAACCCATCGTTCTACCATTCCTAGACCGGCAAGGGAACTTGCTGTTCCAACAGGACAATGCACGTCCGCATGTATCCCGTGCCACCCAACGTGCTCTAGAAGGTGTAAGTCAACTACCCTGGCCAGCAAGATCTCCGGATCTGTCCCCCATTGAGCATGTTTGGGACTGGATGAAGCGTCGTCTCACGCGGTCTGCACGTCCAGCACGAACGCTGGTCCAACTGAGGCGCCAGGTGGAAATGGCATGGCAAGCTGTTCCACAGGACTACATCCAGCATCTCTACGATCGTCTCCATGGGAGAATAGCAGCCTGCATTGCTGCGAAAGGTGGATATACACTGTACTAGTGCCGACATTGTGCATGCTCTGTTGCCTGTGTCTATGTGCCTGTGGTTCTGTCAGTGTGATCATGTGATGTATCTGACCCCAGGAATGTGTCAATAAAGTTTCCCCTTCCTGGGACAATGAATTCACGGTGTTCTTATTTCAATTTCCAGGAGTGTAGATTAATTTTCTCATGCTTGCAATATTAGTTACAATACATGCGGCGAATATGTTTTGGCACTATTGTACGTATTTAGCTGCATAGGATTCCGCAGCCAGGATCAGTCGACATAAAAGTTTTCCGGGTGAGGTACCGTGTCATAATGTATAAAACTACTGCTGCTGGACAAAAATCAAAGCTTCGGCCACGGTTGCATCGACCTTCTTCTGGGTCTATTGGTGCAGTGGTTTTACGCACTATAACGCGGTACTATACCCAGAAAACTATTGTATCGACTGGACGATTTAGTCATTAAATGATTTATAATAATTTGTGATTCTGTTTAACACCAATAGAAATATGTTCGTTACCTCGCTGACTTCAAAATCTACCCAACTGTATACTGTTATGTGAACATTCTTGTCAAAACTGCTACATACGATAAACGAACCCTAGTAACTTGATAGTCCTATATTACCGAAACTAAATGCCAGATAGAAACGATGGTATGAATATGAGTAAAGTTAACGTCAGTGATTGCCAAGTCTAACTCCACATTAATTCTATATTCTGGAGTATTGTTTACATGAGTAGTTGTAAATCGGACTGAATGCATGTTGCGCAAAGGTGAGAAGGACAGGGAATAGTACCTGTGTCGGAGCATTGGGGTCTGCAGTCCCTTAAAAACACACACGCCTTCACTGTGGGGGGAGGTGAAGGAACCAGGTAGAAACCACAGCACACGGTACTTTGCATGTGGGCTGAGGTCCGACAGACATGTGTCATCTGTGCTTGTGTCCTAAACAACAGAAAACTGTCGAGTAATGAATGTTTTTATGTGATGAGCGCTCTGGCGCCAGGAAGGCACATCGCGAGCTAACTGCACCACGGCATGCCATATCGTGACGCACTCCACCCCGCAGGGAGCCTCTGTTCTGGGAACCACTCGGCACGGGACAATTCTGAGATAAAATCTGCTAGGTGGAGTGCGGAGTGAACATCCGGCTTCTCAGCGTGGCAACCGCAGCTGTCTGGCTGGCGCCAGACAAATGGAATTGATATTGAATCTGCTAAGAAACAGTAAGAGCAGGTACCATCTGTCCACACGAAAAAATTGTGGAGTGTGAGAAGAAAACTTACCTGTTCGTATACGGAGAAATCGTTATCGGCTGAAGCGCGGAATAGGACAGAGAGTGGGTGTTCAAAAATGGTTCAAATGGCTCTGAGCACTATGGGACTTAACATCTATGGTCATCAGTCCCCTAGAACTTAGAACTACTTAAACCTAACTAACCTAAGGACAGCACACAACACCCAGCCATCACGAGGCAGAGAAAATCCCTGACCCCGCCGGGAATCGAACCCGGGAACCCGGGCGTGGGAAGCGAGAACGCTACCGCACGACCACGAGATGCGGGCATAGGGTGGGTGTCAGAGGTTGCATTTTCCTGGACCCCAGCACTATAAATTTCCAACTGTAGTTTAATCATATTAGAATTGAGTACGGAAGGGACGCCGTTTTCCTTGTTAGAATTTACCTGATTGGTCGGCACTCGGAAGAATCACTGGCACTGGCGATTTCTCGCAGATAGCTCTCTGCAGAAGAACTTCCATTCGAGACTAGACAGGGGACACCTCAGCCGCGACAGGAATTGAACCGTAAGCTCTGAGGAAGAGCAGCGTTCGGTGCACATCGGACGACTAAGAATTTAGCATTCACTACAGCAACTACTCGCTACCACTGGTTACGCTAATTGCGATGAGCAACAGCAGCATTTGCAAATCGAGTTGTAGATGGCACACGAAGACTTCAGATTGTCGTTATACCTTTTCAGTTTGTAATTCATGACGCTTATTAGCTTAACCGTGATTTTTACTTGGTGTGGACAATGGCAGCTTACTCTAAATGTCGAAAATGGTAAGTTAATGCAGATAAGTAGGAAAAGCAATCCTGTAACCTTCGAATATAGTATTGGTTAGGTCTCTCTTGACAGAGTCACATCGATTAAATATCCAGGCACAACGATAACAGCACTGAGGTTGATAGTCGGCAAGGGGACTGCTCGACTTCGATCTGTGGGGAGAATTTTGAGAATGTGTAGCCCGACTATAAAGGAGACGGCGTATAGTACGCTAGTGCGATCCTTGCTTTAACACTGCTCGAGAGCTTGGGATCGCCAGCAGATTGTGGAAAGGAAGACGTGGAAGCAGTTTAGAGCCGTTTTGCTTGTTTTGTTGGTTCGACCAGCATGCAAATACATAATGTGAAGGACAATCAAACATTTTAAAATCAGAGATGGTAAAATAGTCCATATTAAAACTGAATGAAAGTCCAAAGCCGCAACAGCTGTTTATTGTGTTTCCACTCTATGACAACGGGTTTCATACCTGGGAGGGATATCTTTAAGTGATATCTGCATATGGAATAAAACTACATAAGTAGAGCACTAGGATTCAGCTTAACCTACCGAACAAAGTAGACAGTGAAACGTAGTATTCACAAAGCTAACATTCACGCGCCAAACATTCTAAGGTACAAGTATGCGTAGAAACAATTCGTGGCACATGAAGTACTAGGTCTGTGTGCAGACCGTGTTACTCTCTATTTTGTTCCGTAGGTTTACTCCTAGTGCTCTGATTTTGTGGTTTATTCTTTAAGCACATATGACCTGAAGATATACCAGCAGGGTATGAAACCCGTCTCATAGTGTGAAAACAAAATAAGCAGCTATTGCTGATTTGGACTTTCACTCAATTCTAATACTGACTGTTTTACCGTCTCTGATTTTGTCGGATGGTATGCATTTCTCCTCCTTACACGAGGAATCTCAACAACGTTTCACCAGGCAACGACGGTCAACTGCTGTTTGTGTATGAGAAATCGGTTGGAAACTTTTCCTCGTATCAGCACACTGTAGGTGTCGCCACCGGCGCCAACCTTGTGTGAATTCAGAATGAGATTTTCACTCTGCAGCGGAGTGTGCGCTGATATGAAACTTCAAGGCAGATTAAAACTGTGTGCCCGACCGAGACTCGAACTCGGGACCTTTGCCTTTCGCGGGCAAGTGCTCTACTATCTGAGCTACCGAAGCACGACTCACGCCAGGTCCTTACAGCTTTACTTCGGCCAGTATCTCGTCTCCTACCTTCCAAACTTATTGTAGAACAAAAGCGAACTGGTGCTTTTCATTTATTAAGAAGAATAAGAACTATGAGACCTAAAAGACAGACTTTGCCTATTAGATGCATGCCCACATGGTCATTTACACCGCAGTTTAGCTGCATCAGTAGAGACAGTACGTCAGAAAGGTTGATGAAAGTGAAATATGAATACAATTCTCTCCAGTACAAAAATATTCTTTCTTTCCGGATGCTTGAAATAGTTTATAGTCAAAAATTTGGATAGAACAGTGTCAGGAGGCACTGACAATGTTGTGCTCACACGCATTGAGAATAAAGTTTGATTGTGCACACGCCGTAAGGAAACATTCACATGAATGAGCTATCATGTAGAATGTAAAACATACAAAGATTTTAATTATGCACTCTTGAACGAGTGAAATATGGAATTTTCATAATGGAGACGTATCTAGTTACCTGATGGCAAGTACGATTCAAAGTTTTTAAGAAACGTTTTTCCGAAACCAATTCCTAGACACATCCAGATGAATCAACCGCGTTGATTTGGATCTGTTTGACAGAGTTGCAGCATCACCTACAAAGAGAGGTCATGACAGCAGGCAGAAACATGCAAAACGTGAGAGCTTTGAAGCGTTTATTTCGAGAACTTGGGTATGATCGTAATGCAGAAATGGAGGAGCCAATGCACTTTCTACAGACGCACTTCCAAGCAGAAGGATATGAATAAGAGCAATCAAAATTGGAGAGCATAATATCCACCTCTAAGAAACGGAAAATGGTGGAACCACCAAAACCACCATGGATAGTGGTGGTTGTAAAAGAATATAGGCTTATTGAAGAACGAAATAATGGGAGTAAAGACGACCAGTACTGATAGAGAGCTGAAACAGCAGAGATTCACAGTTCAAACCCCGGCAGTAATCGGTGGACTGAGGAGCTATGAAATGATCAGATTAACTGATTCACGACATCTGCTCCATGGAGGACTATCCAAAGTCGGAGAATAAGCAGAACATTGTATGTAGACTTGTAGGAGCTTTGTAAGACTGTATTAGGTTGAAACAGTGAAGCATATAATTGTGGTTACTCCAGCCTTAATGTAATATAAACGCAGAGCATTCAGTGTTTGCTAGACACTGGGAGTCAGGTGTTAGCGTAGGATAAATGTGTGTATGATGCATGTGGTGCACAATGGAGGTCATCATTGTTTCAAATGAATAGTGTGAGAATATGGGGTGCTTTGTGAGGCGGGCATCCCAATGGCACAGAACAAGTTTGAGGAGATTTCATGTGTCAGACATACGGAATTGTGCAAATTTCATGACTGTACAGAGACTCACTGATGTGGAAAATACTAGAGCATAACTTTCCAAACAAATTAAAATTGTTCTGCATTTGTCTGCAAAATTTGTAGTGGCAAAGGTTACTAATGAAGAGGTGAGACTGCATTTTGATGATTATGTAGGAAGAAATAGCAGAGAGGGCTGCTGTAAGACTTGTGGAATTGAACAGAACTGATGTTCAAGCAACTGATGGTGAAAGAATGATGAAGCTATAACACGTGGAGTCGGCTGTTGCTAGGTCAGCCTTAAGAACAGTATTACAGCCACGTTAAAGTGTGTTTTCAGGTGCCCCAGGAACGATCCACCTGTTCTTGTATCAGTTAAAGGTTAATGAACGGAGAAAATCTTTCGTTAAATGCTTCTGAACAACGTTAGTCTTCAAAGAAAATATTAAATGTGTTGTCAGCTGCCTTCATTGGCGGACTAGGTTCCATGATCTCAGGAGCCTTGAGGAATAAAGTGGTGTTGTTCGTCAATAATGTGGCCATCGCAGAAAGACGTGGGAAACCAACAGTGCCATTTTAGGTCAGTTACCTAAGGCTTGAAGGATCAGGTAGTCACGGTCAACTTAACGAAGTTGGAGTTCGGATACAAGAACATACGATAGCCTGGCCACGTAATATCTGCTGTCGGTATCTGGATGGACCTAGAAAAGTTCAAGGTCATTTGAAACTAACCAACACCAACAACAAAACAGCAGCTCCTGGGACTGTTGAACTTTTATAAGCTTTTCATGTAAGAGACATTTACCACGTATAACTTGTGTCGTCTGACAGTAAAAATGTGATGTGGGACTGGAACAAAGTAGAACAATACGGGGTTTGATGAGCTGAAGAGAGATTTGTTGAGAGCATCATTTCTGTTCTATCCAGACTTAAGCAGATGTTTCTGCTTGTCACCTAATCTGTCACAAACTGATCTTGGATTTGAGCTGCTACAGGAGGTTGATCAGGATCGGGAATTAGTAAGGCGAACTGTCACATTTGGTAGTCACGTCCTGAGCAAAAGCAAAGGAATTGCTCAGTGACTCAACTTTAGAAATTATCAGCAGTGTACGAACTTACTAAATTTCGGTACATGCTGATTTTGAGGTTAATGAAAGTCAACAGCAATCACAAGGCTATTGAACCTTTGGTGACCGTTCGTCACTTTATCTGCAAGAATTAAGCGTACATGTTGTGCAACATTATAACACAAATGTTGTCAGGAACTCTCCAAGGAATGAACGCAAGAATGATACCGAGCTGAAGGAACCTAGTTTTTATGTGTCGTACATGCAGAAAGTAAAGTCCTTCACTTTTTGTGGAAAACACTCTTCCTGGTATTAACAAGTAGCAGGACCAAGATCGCATCCGGGGGGAAGCTTTGGTGAAATGGCGAGATGGTGACCCAGCCTATATCTGACCATATTCACAAATTAGGAAGAATAATTCTTTTGAGCAGAATCGACCCTATTGAGGGCTGTCGTTTGTTGTGAATGCTAGAAGAATTCATTAATAAATTAATCTGTTAACACTTTGGAGCCACACACATTTCAGGCTGGGGAAATGCAATAAGAAATTAAGCATAATAGATCACTTTGACAACATGGATAGACCTACAAGACGGGTATTAATCAGTTTTGTGCCATGTCAGGAAGCCAAACACACAATACACACCAAGTATCTTAATTTCCATTTGTACCAAGAAGACTGTGACGCATCGCTGCTACAGATATGTGTCAATTCTGAGAACACGTGCAGTCAACTATTACAGACCTGTGACTGTAAAGCTCGATATGGCATTAATGAACTTCACATCACTTCAGAGGATTACTGGCAGGTCGGTAATGTAAGCTTCCGCTTACCATTTTCTTTGCATGGTCGATAAAAAGAGTACGGTACTATCAGGCCATAGCCCTCAGTTTTGTACCAGGAGTTGGAACAGAAGAGAATCAGAAGAGAATAGAAACGGTATGCATACCATGTTACCACTCACTATCTGACGGCAGGGCTATGAACGTTAATTTGTAGATATTCAACGGTCTATTTAGTGGACTTGTTGCATCTTCTAAGTGTCCTGCCAATGGAACACAACCTTTGGCTCGCCTTCCCCACAATATTATCTATTTGGTCTTTCCAACTGAAGCTGTTCGTAATTTGAATACCCAGGTACTTAGTTGAATTGAGAGCCTTGAGAATTGTACTATTTATCGAGTAATCGAATTCGAACGGATTTCTTTTGGAACTCATGTGGATCACCTCACACTTTTCGTTATTTAGCGTCAACTGCCACCTGCCACACCATACACCAATGTTTTCTAAATCGCTTTGCAACTGATACTGGTCTTCGGATGACCTTTTTAGACAATAAATTACAGCATCATCTGCGAACAACCTAAGAGAACTGCTCAGATTGTCACCCAGGTCATTTATATAAATCAGGAACAGCAGAGGTGCGAGGAAGCTTCCCTGGGGAACGCCTGATATCACTTCAGTTTCACTCAATGATTTGCCGTCTATTGCTACGAACTGCGACCTTCCTGACAGGAAATCCCGAATCTAGTCGCACAACTGAGACGATACCCCATAGGCAGCAACTTGATAAGAAGTCACTTGTGCGGAACGGTGTCAAAAGCTTTCCTGAAATCTAGAAATACGGAATCAACTTGAGATCCCCTGTCGATAGCGGCCATTACTTCGTGCGAATAAAGAGCTAGCTGCGTTGTACAAGAACGATGTTTTCTGAAACCATGCTGATTACGTATCAATAGATCGTCCCGTTCGAGGTGATTCATATTGTTTGAATACAGTATATGCTCCAAAACCCTATTGCAAACCGACTTCAATGATATAGGTCTGTAGTTCGATGGATTACTCCTACTACCCTTCTTAATCACTGGTGCGACCTGCGCAATTTTCCAATCTGTAGGTACAGATCTATCGGTGAGCGAGCGGTTGTATATGATTGCTAAGTAGGGAGCTATTGTATCAGCGTAATCTGAAAGGAACCTAATCGGTATACAATCTGGATCTGAAGACTTGCCCGAATCAAGCAATTTGAATTGTTTCGCAACTCATATGGTATCTACTTCTAAGAAACTCATGCTAGCAGCCTTTCGTGTTTCAAATTCTGGAATATTCCATTCGTCTTCCCTGGTGAAGGAATTTCGGAAAACTGCGTTCAATAACTCCGCTTTAGCGGCACAGTCGTCGGTAACAGTACCATCGGCACTGCGCAGCGAAGGTATTGACTGTGTCTTGCCGCTTGTGTACTTTACATACGACCAGAATTTCTTAGGATTTTCTACCAAATTTCGAGACAATGTTTCGTTGTGGAACCTATTAAAGGCATCTCGCATTGAAGTCCGTACCAAATTTCGCGCGTCTGTAAATTTTAGCCAATCTTCGGGATTTCGCGTTCTTCTGAACTTCGCATGCTTTTTCCGTTGCCTCTGCAACAGCGTTCGGACATGTTTTGTGTACCACGGGGCATCAGTTCCATCTCTTACCAATTTATGCGGTATAAATCTTTCAATTGCTGTTGCTACTATATCTTTGAATTTGAGCCACATCTCGTCTACATTTGCGTAGTCAGTTCGGAAGGAATGGAGATTGTCTCTTAGGAAGGCTTCTAGTGACATTTTATCCGCTTTTTTAAATAAAATTAGTTTGCGTTTGTTTCTGGTGGATTTGCAAGAAACGGTATTGAGCCTAGTTACAACGACCTTGTGATCACTAATCCCTGTGTCAGTCATGATGCTCTCTATCAGCTCTGGATTGTTTGTGGCTAAGACGTCAAGTGTGTTTTCGCAACCATTTACAATCCGCGTGGGTTCGTGGATTAACTGCTCGAAATAATTTTCGGAGAAAGCATTTAGGACAATCTCGGAAGATGTTTTCTGCCTACCACCGGTTTTGAACAAGTATTTTTGCCAACATATCGAGGGAAGGTTCAAGTCCCCACAAACAATAACCGTATGACCGGGGTATTTATTTGTTACGAAACTCAAATTTTCTCTGAACTGTTCAGCAACTATATCATCGTAGTCTGGGGGTCGGTAGAAGGAGCCAATTATTAACTTAGTTCGGCTGTTAAGTATAACGTCCACCCATACCAATTCGAACGGAGTATCTACTTCGACTTCACTACAAGATAAACCACTACTGACAGACACAAACACTCCACCACCAATTCTGCCTAATCTATCTTTCCTGAACACCATCTGAGACTTCGCAAAAATTTCTGCAGAACTTCTTTCAGGCTTTATCCAGCTTTCTGTACCTATAACGATTTCAGCTTCTGTGCTTTCTATTAGCGCTTGAAGCTCAGGGACTTTCCCAACACAACTACAACAATTTACAACTACACTTCTGACTGTTCCTTGATCCAAGCACGTCCTGTATTTGCCATGCACTATTTGAGATTGCAGCCCACCCCGTACTTTCCCGAGGCCTTCTAACCTAAAAAACCGCCCAGTCCACGCCACACAGCCTCCGCTACCCGTGTAGCCGCCAGCTGAGTGTAGTGAACTCCTGACCTATTCAGCGGAACCCGAAACCCCACCACACTATGGCGCAAGTCAAGGAATCTGCAGCCAACACGGTCGCAAAACCGTCTCAGCCTCTGATTCAGACCCTCCACCCGCCTCTGCACCAAAGGTCCGCAGTCGGTTCTGTCAACGATGCTGCAGATGGTGAGCTCTGCCTTCATCTCGTAAGCAAGACCGGCAGTCTTCACCAAATCAGATAGCCGCTGGAATCCAAAGAGAATTTCCTCAGATTCAAAGCGACACACGTCATTAGTGCCGACATGTGCCACCACCTGCAGCTGGCTGCACCCTGCGCTCTTCATGGCATCCGGAAGGACCCTTTCCACATCAGGAATGACTCCACCCGGAATGCACACGGAGTGCACACTGGATTTCTTCCCCTCCTTAGCCGCCATATCCCTAAGGGGCCCCATTACGGGCCTAACATTGGAGCTCCCAACTACCAATAAGCCCACCCTCTGTGATTTCCCGGACCTTAAGGCTGAGAATCATCCTCTGAAACAGGGCAGGCAGCTGCATCTGGCTCAGCCAGAGACAGTGCCTGAAACCTGTTTGTCAGACGCACCAGGGAGGCTTTCTGATCAGCCTCCGGGGCTGGAACGACTTCCCAATCAACCACAGGCGAGGGCTCAGCCCCACTGCGGGCAGCAACCGGGGCAACCACAGCAGCAAACCGATCTGGGGACAGACGTGACGAGGTTGACATCCCCGTGATACCCAAGTCCGGCTCCCCGCAGTGGTGCCCATTGGCAACAGCCTCGAACTGCGCGACCAAACTCAGCGCCGCTTGCAGCTGTGAGCGAAGGGATGCCAACTCAGCCCTCATCCGAACACAGCAATCACAGTCCCTGTCCATTCTAATCGATGTTGAACAACAGTTACTGAAACACGAGTCCATGCCTAGATAACGCAAGGGAAACACACAAAGAATGTATGAACTAACCTGTACAAATGCCTAACGTCTGCGCCAGAATCTGCCTCAATTTACGATTACAGTAACTAAAACTCGAAATTACACCTCCTATACGAAACTGACACGCAATTTAAATACGAATCTGCGAAGTAAACACTAAAGCGCGATGCTACAACTCTCAAATACTATAATACGCCCGAAATTTATGAATTAAACAATGCAAAAACGCGTATAGAAATTAAGAATTAAACTATGTAACAAATAAGTAAGCTAGGGGTATACGACTTGCTGCAGCAGCAGCTTATCCAACGGCGGCAGGGAGCACACTGGCTGTGACCAACCGACACTGGCCGTTCAAAACAAAAACAGAAGACAGACGACTACGCGAATGTACACTATTCAGGTACTAAGGCGCGATGCTACAACTCTCAAATGCTATAATACGCCCGAAATTTAATAATTAAACGATGCAAGTACCCAAAAACTCTTCAGAAAATGACAGGATAGTATAATCTGCTTAAGGTTCTGTTCAATTCACGGCAATATTGAAAGAATGGACTTTTACTAGGTAATCTTGTACACGGTTGAAATAAGCAAGAACGGTAGCGACCACTCCCTAGGCTTAAAAAAATCTGAATATCTAGTTAGTGGCTATAAACAATATCGATATCTACGTGAATGTATGTTTGCTGATGTATGTCGAAAAGATGGCAGGAAAAACTTTGTGGTGAGATGAATCATGCAAGTTCGTCTGACAGTCACGTTAAATCAGTTCTCCATTCCCAGAGAACATGGCATCACATCTATCAACCTGAAACTGTAATCAGCTTCTTTTTCTCACGATAGACTACTAGAGGAAAGTATCTCGTATGATGAACATGTAACCTCAACCTTCCCAATCGCCCTTCTGCGTTTCAAAATAATTGACCGTGTGCAATCGCTCACGAAATGTATAGGAAGAGAAAGGGTATCGCGTAATATTTAATGCAAGAAATACTGATAGTACAAAAAATACTGATTGTATCCAAAGGGGATAACTAAACGGTCGCCAGCCCGCTCGTGAAAAGAATCTGCTGATTCTTAAGAAAGGTAATGGCAAAGAAACTTAATCAAGTAATCACTGGCTTGGCAACAGAAGGTTGTCACAGTTCACGACGAAACGAGTGAATCATAAAGCACTGATTTTGCAGTTACTTATTCTGAAATACTAAATTTTGAAAGTAAAGTTAAATGAAGTTACTGGTCAAATAAATGATGGCTGCAACTTAAACTTTGTTATGTAAAAAATCGACTTTCAGAAGTCTCAGTGTAATGTAATGCAAAATTTAGGGAAAGGCAAGCAGTTTACTTTTAGCTGTTTGAAAGAATGGATTAAATTTACTTTAAGCATATGAGCAGCTGAATTTGCTTTTAATATAACAATTTTGAAATACTTACCAAGCCTGCAGAAGTCACTCGCTAAGCTAAACACAGAATAAGTGAAATTGCGCGCTCTTAATGTCTGCTGCATCTCTTATTATTTTTTTCGCAGCGAAATTTTACGTTACTTTAAGTGAATGGAGTTAATACTCAAAACTGAAAAATCGTTACACCTCTGTTATGCAACACAAGGATAAACAATTACTGAGGCTGAAAAGTTGAGACTGAAACTGGTCATTAGCAAACAAACGAAACTGGCAGTAACTTTTTATGACACTCGTTGACTGTGTGGAAAGGAAAGGAACCCTCATTGGTAACAATGTCTGATGACAATGACAAAGCAGGTGCTCTACAAGTTTTAAAAATTTGCAGGTTATTATTCAGGTTAGTCATAATTTGTGAAAGAAGTGTCACTGGACAACGCCTCTACAATACTAGTAGTATTTTGTCACTTAACACTCTTACGGTGTTGTAGCTGTGTGGACGACGGAAATGTAGCGGACGACAACGCTGAGCTGTCGTTGTTGCTGCTGGTGCTCCTGTTTTAGAACCACGAGTCCCCAGAGCCACGCATAATCATGGGAGAGGCAATAGTCATAGTTGCAGCCCACTCCTTCTGTCAACTCCTACCGTGCTCTCAATAATCGCGAGTTGACGAACCAGGCGCGCTACAGTGGCGCGGGCACAGCTGCACAACGCGTCGGCGGGAGCACCCAACAAACGCTTCCGCATTCTTTTATGAGTCAGGCTGCTCTGCTTTCTCTCTGCTCGCAACGCAACATAAAGTCTCCATACGGAAAGGTAAACAACGGCACAGTTGCTGCCGTTTCGTCGTTGCTGTCGATCATTAAATAAAGTCTCCTTGACTATTACCCAGCAATTTAAAATTTTTTCACTATAATTTCAATCAATTATACACATCCAGAAATAAATACACTATTACATAATGGATATAATTTCTGTAATAAAGCGTACAGATTCAGAATTAGAAGTACAGTACAAGTTAACAGCGGATATTAAACCGCAAAAATTTTTGGATGGCGCAGAAGGTATTTTATAGATCTTACAAACGAATCAAAAGACGTCAAGCAATCATAATTATGTGTGTTAAATTTCTCTTATATGAAGAGATTAATAACCATTAGAGGGTAGTGTGGTTTGTAACTTGGTTTCACAGCGACTAGCATGTGGGCGTTAATAATGAATCGTGAGCCAGTAGTGCAATTCCAATACAATTACCAGTCTGATGGCCAGTTAATATTAACTTCGTTAATCATTAATGAATAATATTATGTAATCATGAACTTCAAGCTGAGGACATAATGTCACTTGATATTTTAGTTTAATTTTTGAACTATTTTTATATGCACGATTGACAGAAAGGTACTTCAGTCTTATTACTCACATGAACAAACCCAATGAAATTGACTTTTGATAATATTTATAAACACAGGGTGTTCATTTTGACTGAAGAAATTGAAATATCTTGAAAACTACAAACTTAACCAAAGAAATTATAATTCCAATTTCTTTGTCTCGGAGGCGGACATCCAATGATACCATACTCGAACCACCGCTCGTGCGAGAGTGGCTGAGGGCACAACTTTCAATTGCGGATTACGATTATACAGAAAATCTACATTCGCTTTTTCTGAAGCATTTTATTCGTTTAACCACAGATGGCGCTGTAATCGGAGGAATAGATGTGAATACACTATCGTAATTTACGACATGTTACTCAAAGGCTTCGAAGAAACCATGGGTAACAGAAGAAACACTTCAGTTGATCTATGAAAGAAGGAAGTTCAAAAGTGTTCAAGGAAATTCAGGAATACAGACTTTAAATAATACAATATAGTCGGTCCTAGTAAAAAAAACGAAATGCCACGAAATGCAGCACATATCAATATTTTATTACCTATTGCGCTTAAATAGAATAGGAAACACATTACTGTTTGACTGTACCATCATAACCATTATTGTCACTCTCACTTTCATGTTGTGCACGTTGTGGTTTATCCTCCTGAGCTCGGTAGTGCAGTTAGAACCTTCAATGCATTGTAAACGTCATTGTAATGCCGAAGACATTGTCAGATTTGACGAATACTGCAATGATGCCTTAACTTTCCTTCAGAGTATCCAGAGTATCTTCCATTACTTTCGCTCCTACGTACAATGTCATAAATACTGCTCTAGAGCCGCTTCCTTTCCACAAACCAATCTGACCTGGAGCATTACGTCTTAAATTTATATTTCCCCACTTCTGCAGATTTTTCTGTTCAGCAGAATACTAAAATTCTACCTTACGTGGCATCTTCCTCCACTGAATTCAGAACAAGAAATGAGAAAAAGGTGGAGGTACATTATGTGTCTTCGGGTTGTATGGTATAGAAAGAGAAGTCCTAGATAATCATGCAGAGACCTCTTTAAGAAACTTGGTATTCTAACCACTACTTCTCAGTCCTACCCCCATGAACCATGGACCTTGCCGTTGGTGGGGAGGCTTGCGTGCCTAAGCGATACAGATGACCGTAGGTGCAACCACAACGGAGGGGTATCTGTTGAGAGGCCAGACAACCGTGTGGTTCCTGAAGAGGGGCAGCAGCCTTTTCAGTAGTTGCAGGGGCAAGAGTCTGAATAATTAACTGATCTGGTCTTGTAACACTAACCAAAACGGCCTTGCTGTGCTGGTACTGCGAACGGCTGAAAGCAAGGGGAAACTACGGCCGTAATTTTTCCCGAGGGCATGTAGCTTTACTGTATGGTTAAATGATGATGGCGTCCTCTGGGTAAAATATTCCGGAGGTAAAATAGTCCCCCATTCGGATCTCCGGGCGGGGACTACTCTGGAGGACGTCCTTATCAGGAGAAAGAAAATTGGCATTCTACGAATCGGGGCGTGTAATGTCAGATCCCTTAATCGGGCAGGTAGGTTAGAAAATTTAAAAAGGGAAATGGATAGGTTAAAGTTAGATATAGTGGGAATTAGTGAAGTTCGGTGGCAGGAGGAACAAGACTTTTGGTCAGGTGAATACAGGGTTATAAATACAAAATCAAATAGGGGTAATGCAAAAGTAGGTTTAATAATGAATAAAAAATAGGAGTGCGGGTAAGCTACTACAAACAGCATAGTGAACGCATTACTGTGGCCAAGATAGACAAGAAGCGGATGCCTACTACAGTAGTGCAAGTTAATATGCCAGCTAGCTCTGCAGATGATGAAGAAATTGATGAAATGTATGACGAGATAAAAGAAATTATTCAGGTAGTGAAGGGAGACGAAAATTTAACAGTCATAGGTGACTGGAATTCTAGAGTAGGAAAAGGGAGAGAAGGAAACATAGTGGGTGAATATGGATTAGGGGAGAGAAATGAAAGAGGAAGCCGCCTGGTAGAATTTTGCACAGAGCATAACTTAATCATAGCTAACACCTGGTTCAAGAATCATGGAAGAAGATTGTATACATGGAAGAATCCTGGAGATACTAGGAGGTATCAGAAAGATTATATAATGGTAAGACAGAGATTTAGGAACCAGGTTTTAAATTGTAAGACATTTCCAGGGGCAGATGTGGACTCTGACCACAATCTATTGGTTATGAGCTGTAGATTAAAACTGAAGAAACTGCAAAAAGGTGGGAATTTAAGAAGATGGGACCTCAATAAACTGGAAGGACCAGAGGTTGTACAGAGTTTCAGGGAGAGCATAACGGAACAATTGACAGGAATGGGGGAAAGAAATACAGTAGAAGAAGGATGGGCAGCTCTGAGGGATGAAGTAGTGAAGGCAGCAGAGCATCAAGTAGGTAAAAAGACGAGGGCTAGTAGAAATCCTTGGGTAACAGAAGAAATATTGAATTTAATTGATGAAAGGAGAAAATATAAAAACGCAGTAAATGAAACAGGCAAAAAGGAATACAAACGTCTCAAAAATGAGATCAACAGGAAGTGCAAAATGGCTAAGCAGGGATGGTTAGAGGACAAATGTAAGGATGTAGAGGCTTCTCTCAGTAGGGTTAAGATAGATACTGCCTACAGGATAATTAAAGACACCTTTGGAGAGAAGAGAACCACTTGTATGGACATCAAGAGCTCAGATGGAAACCCAGTTCTAAGCAAAGAAGGGAAAGCAGAAAGGGGGAAGGAGTATATAGAGGGTCTATACAAGGGTGATTTACTTGAGGACAATATTATGGAAATGGAAGAGGATGTAGATGAAGATGAAATGGGAGATACGATACTGCGTAAAGAGTTTGACAGGGCACTGAAAGACCTGAGTCGAAACAAGGCCCCGGGAGTAGACAACACTCCATTGGAACTACTGACGGCCTTGGGAGAGCCAGTCCTGACAAAACTCTACCATCTGGTGAGCAAGATGTATGAGACAGGCAAAATAGCCTCCGACTTCAAGAAGAATATAATAATACCAATCTCAAAGAAAGCAGGTGTTGACAGATGTGAAAATTACCGAACTATCAGTTTAATAAGTCACAGCTGCGAAATAATAATGCGATTTTTTTACAGACGAACGGAAAATATGGTAGAAGCCGACCTCGGCGAAGATCAGTTTGGATTCCGCAGAAATGTTGGAACACGTGAGGCAATACTGATCCTACGACTTATCTTAGAAAATAGATTAAGGAAAGGCAAACCTACATTTCTAGCATTTGTAGACTTAGAGAAAGGTTTTGACAATGTTGACTGGAATACTCTCTTCCAAATTCTAAAGGTGGCAGGGGTAAAATACATGGAGCCAAAGGCTGTTTACAATTCGTACAGAAAGCAGATGGCAGTTACAAGAGTCGAGGGACATGAAAGGGAAGCAGCGCTTGGGAAGGGAGTGAGACAGGGTTGTAGCCTCTCCCTGATGTTATTCAATCTGTATATTAAGCAAGCAGTAAAGGAAACAAAAGAAAAATTCGGATAAGGTATTAAAGTCCATGGAGAAGAAATAAAAACGTTGAGGTTCGCCGATGACATTGTAATTCTTTCAGAGACAGCAAAGGACTTGGAAGAGCAGTTGAACGGAATGGATGGTGTCTTGAAGGGAGGATACAAGATGAACATCAACAAAAGCAAACGAGGATAATGGAATGTAGTAGAATTAAGCTGGGTGATGCTGAGGGAATTAGATTAGGAAATGAGACACTTAAAGTACTTAAGGAGTTTTGCTATTTGGGGAGCAAAATAACTGATGATGGTCGATTTAGAGAGGATATGAAATTTAGACTGGCAATAGCAAGGAAAGCATTTCTGAAGAAGAGACATTTGTTAACATCGAGTATAGACTTAAGTGTCAGGAAGTCATATCTGAAAGTATTTGTATGGAGTGTAGCCATGTATGGAAGTGAAATATGGACGATAAATAGTTAGGACAAGAAGAGAATAGAATCTTTCGAAATGTGGTGCTACAGAAGAATGCTGAAGATTAGATGGGTAGATCATATAACTAATGAGGAGGTATTGAATAGGATTTGGGAGAAGAGGATTTTGTGGCACAACTTGACAAGAAGAAGGGACCGGTTGGTAGGACATGTTCTGAGGCGTCAAGGGATCATAAATTTAGCATTGAAGGGCAGTGTGGAGGTTAAACATCGCAGAGGGAGACCAAGAGATGAATATACTTAGCAGATTCAGAAGGATGTAGGTTGCAGTAAGTACTGGGAGGTGAAGAAGCTTGCACAGGATGGAGTAGCATGGAGAGCTTCATCAAACCAGTCTCAGGACTGAAGACAACAAAAACAATTTCTCAGTACGTATACTCATTGATGTCCTTTGTCATTTCCAGCATGTCTGTCCAGCATTGTGCAAAACATGATTATAATACCAGAACCAAAAACAGTATGTATAAGGACTATAAAAGCTTAACATTAGTACACAATGAGTCAAATGCTTGGGCACTCATATATTCAATAACTTACCACAGCATGTCAAAGGTCTTGTAAGTGATAAAGATCAGTTTCAGAGTGAGTTAAAGAACTTCTTGTTGGCCAACTCCATCTACTCCATCGATGAATATCTTCACAAGAATTATAGCTCATAACTCTGTCTGCAATAGAAGTGTACAATATCCATGTATAGGAGGGGAAAAGAAAGAATCTTTGACTCTTTCCATATCCCAAAGACTCCTCTCCAAGGGATCCATGGAAAACGATAAATGTAACGTAAGAAAAAAAAAAAGAAAGCATTTCTGTGAGAGTCTCCTTGACACTAAAGACTGTTCTCTTGTAGCAGTAGAAGACAAAAGTTTGCTATTATTGGAAGGATATACTTTCAATAAAGACAATGAGTGACCACAGGAAGTACGGATGTTTACGCTGATAGTAAACTGGCGTTGTTGATCAAATATTGCAGGACTGCCTCTTCATTTACAATAATCTGAGGTTGAAGTACAAAAGTGGATACGAGTGACGAAAGCTTGCGCACGTGCAGCTAATAACCTGCTGGGGAAGTTTTCGTTACTTTTGAAGTAGGGTGGCATCCCCGTTGCTGACCGCAATAATACAATGTAGAATGGAAAGAAGATTGGAACACCTTGGATGCGCCGTTTGTTAAGATTAGCTGACTTTAGAAAAAGAGTGATAAAAGTGGTAGTATATTTGAAATTCTCATAAAAATAAATATGGTCTCTACGGAAAGACAGCTAATACGCAATACGTAGCCACAAAACCAAGAACGAACATTAAGACGGAGAGTGAAAAGATTGGATTATAGAGAGCATAGGATAGGGATATAGTCCTCATATACAGTACAGTCTGTATATCGAAGATGCAGTGACGCAAATTAAATGTAGGTTCCGTAGTGTGCTTACAGTTCAGAAGAGATGTCTAGTACGCATTTCGCCCGTGAAATTCCTACCTTCTGTTTAAATGAGGAAGAAATACTTGATACAATGAAGCTCAGTCAGGCCAAGCCAAGCGAACGCAAAAAATCTTCTAATGTAGGGAAAATTGTCTAGCCCCAATTTTTGTAATGCTGTAGGAGGGAGTTCCGTGAATAAAATGCTATAATTCCTCACGGAATACGTGTTAGATGACGGCGAATGGTCTCGGGGCATAGCTTCCTATTTTACATTGATCTTAAATAACTCGAAAACCGCGGCTTCTAGAGAAAATGTTTCCCAGTACAAAACAAAAGTGTATTAAGTTTACTACAAAAAAAGATAAAAAGCCCTACTCATTTTTTCTGTGGGACAGTGGTTTTCCGTGTTGCAGGAGATGGAAAATTGGTAGATTATTAAAAACAGTGTTTTAATGGTGTAAGATCATTGTTTACTCTTAACTATACTGGGTTAAGAACAAATATTAAATTTGAGACCATTTCTAAGTGCAGTAGACCCTATTAGAGACATACCGAGTTTGGGGGGTTTAACCGGTTTGAGAGGGGGATAGGGGGTAGAAGCACGAGGGAAGATGGGTCGCCAGATTCTGGTCATGCACTTCCATCCCACTCGAGTCTCTTGCAGGTGAGTCCATTCCATCTAGCCTTCTACGTCACAAAATTGTACCGACCCTCTGCAAAGCAACTCATGAATTATTGACGACGCAGAGCGTCAATGTGCTCGAAGGCGTTTATTTCTACAAAATGTGTAAACACCAAGTTGGATACAGATATGAGTTGCTAATAACAGTACCGCAAGAAATTTCTATGTACACCGTCTACCTGAACCTATGGAAACCGTTGTAAGCTGCTAGAGAGGAAGTTGATTCTTATTCATCCTGTGAGGCAGCTATAGCGTTCCTCTGCGGCAGCAGCTTCACCCACCACGAGAGTTGTTTGCTTTCCATGTTACAGAAAAGCTGTACCAAACGTGCAATTTCTCTCTAAGTTCTCTTATGTGAGTAGACGAAACAGCTTGAATGAGCTTGCATTGATATACTGGAGTTGTTTGCAGTTCACTAAATATGTACAGTACTTATTCTCTAACGTTGAGCTCTTAAGTAAAGGTGTTCAGCAGCCGGAGCTGTAAACTGTCTAACACACTAAACAGACTGCTGTCCCTCAAGTGAAACATGCTGTATACATGTATTGGACAATGCTGATTTCATTGTCTCCACTATTACTTACTGGAATATTTTCACAGAGTGAGATGTATCAAATACATCAGCCCAGCCACAGCCTCGGCTCTGCCATCATCTGAAGAGGCCCAGAGGTTTAAATTGTCTTCCTCTGCAAAAGCAGTAGATGTTTGGAACTACAGTTATTTCAGCATAAGACAGGCAATACATAACAGAAGATTACTGTTCTAGACATGAACACCCATCTTGGAAGATACACTGTCACCGAAGTTATGCACTGTTGCGCTTGGCTAAAGAATTATATACCTATACAATTACGGTGTCAGCAATAGACGGCATGAATATGCCACATTTACCAAACCTGTTCCTTTTCCTTCAACACTACAAACATCACTGACAGCATCACACTTTCAAATTAAACACCTCTCACTCACTGTTTACAGGAACGTATATTACATGAAAGCTCACTTAATAACTGCAAATAATAAACTGAAAATAACTTGAGCTCGGAGAAATTAGCTTGACGGAAAATAAAAGTCACAAAATCAACAAGCAGCTGTTCGCTGACAGTCTTCTGACTGCATTGATGCGGGCGGTCACGAATTCCTCTCCTCCGCCAACCTCTTCGTCTCAGAGTAGCACTTGCAACTACGTTATCAATAACAGTTTTTGCCCTCTACAACTCTCTCTGCTACCATGGAAGTCAGACTCTGATGTCTTAACAGATGTCCTGACATCCTGATCCTTGTCCTTGTCAATATTTTCCACGTATTCCTTTCCTGTCCTGTCCTCCTCATTCCTTACCTTATTAGTTCACCTTATTTTCATCATTCGTCTGTAGCGCCAAATCTCAAATGTTCCGATTGTCTTCTGTTCCAATTTTTCCAGAGTCCATGTGCCACTACACTACAATACTGCATTCGATGATGATGTCCGGTTTGTGGGGCGCTCAACTCCGCGGTCATCAGCGCCCGTACAAAGTCCCAATCTCTACTCAGGCTTTACACATACCCATCTAACCACAGTCACGAATGATGATGATGACCATGAAATGATGGGGACAACACAAACACCCAGTACCCGGGCAGATAAAATCCCCAACCAGACCCGGAATCGAAATCGGGACCCCGTGATCCAGAGAAAGCAACACTAGCCACTAGACCACGAGTTGCGGATAATTCTGAATTCGAAACATACATTCTCAGAAATTTTTTCTCAAATTAAGGGCTATGTTTGATACTAGTAGACTTCTCTTGGTCCCAAACGCCTTTTTTGTCAGTGCTAGTGGCTCTAAGCACTATGGGACTCAGCCGGCCTCAGTGGCCGAGCGGTTCTAGGCACTACAGTCTGGAACCGCATGAGCGATACTGTCGCAGGTTCGACTCCTGCCTCGGGCATGGATGTATGTGATGTCCTTAGGTTAGTTAGGTTTAATTAGTTCTAAGTTCTAGGGGACTGATGACCTCAGCAGTTAAGTCCCATAGTGCTCAGAGCCATTTTTTGAACTATGGGACTTACCATCTGAAGTCATCAGTCCCCCAGACTTAGAACTACTTAAACCTAAGGCATGACACACATCCATGCCCTAGGCAGGATTCGAACCTGCGACCGTAGCAGCGGTGCGGTTCCGGGCTCAAGCGCCTAGAACCGCTCGGCCACTGCGACCGGCATTTGTGCTAGTCTGTTTTTAATGACCCCTTATTCCGACCGTCAATAGCTATATTGCCGCCTAGGTAGAAGAATTCCCTAGCTTCATCTTCGTGACCATCAGTCTTGATGTTAAGTTTCTCGCTGTTCTCATTTCTACAACTTCCCATTACTTTCGTATTTCTTCTATTTCCTCTAAATACATATTATGTACTCTTTAGATTTTTCATTCCATTCAGCAGCTCATGTAATTTTTCTTTTCCTTTCACTCAGGAATGCAATGTCATCAGTGAATCGCATCGTTCATATCCTTTACCTTTAATTTTAATTCCACTCTTGAACCTTACTTTTACTTCCATCAGTAGGGGCCAAAGACTGCATCCCAGTCTCACACCCTTTTTAATCCGAGCACTTAGTTCTTGGTCGCCCAATCTTATTATTCACTCTTGGCTCTTATACGTATTGTATATTATCTGTCTCCCTTCATAACTTACCCCTGTTTTCCTCAGAATTTCGAACATTTTGCAGTACTTTTGCAGGTCGATGAATCCTACGAAAATATCTTGATTTTTCTTTAGCCTTGCTTCCGCAATCTCAGAATTGCCCTCGGTACCATTATCTTTCCTAAAGACAAATATCACCATGTGACATACCCTTAGTTTTCTTTCTGAATCTGAAACATGATGTCTGTTCCAATTTGGAGACAGTCGCTTAAGAATGCTCTAAATAAACGCTGTCACGGTCGTGAGACTTACCTACATTTCAGATTTGGCGTAAAGAGCTGACATTAGTCAAGAATGCCTTTATGACGACAAAGATCCCATTATCAACATCTGACTAAGTATATACGTGGTCATGTAATAGGGCTATGAGAAGCTGAATGTTCCTTATGCGACACTGAAGAAAGAATTTGCAGGAATGCCGCAACTGTGACTACTGGCAGGAGTAGTCACGAAAACATACAGTCAAAAGAAGATCGGGCGCTGGACGGCCACGTGGCATTGTTTTCGGCTCTAGCGCATTGTACTGCATCTCCAGCTGCAGTTCAAGCGGCAGTTGGCATCACAACAAACTGATACAAATCGGTTAGTTCAAGTACAGCTCCGAGCAACACGCCCTAAAGCGTGCATTCCACTGAGCCCAAACCAGCATCATCTGCGACTTCAGTTGCGTCAGACGAGATCTTATTGGAAGTCTGGGTGGAGGTCTATTGTATTTTTTGATGAAAGCCTGTTCTGTCTGGGTGCCAGTGATGGCGGTCGTTTGGTCAGAAAGGGGTCAGTTGAGGACCTACGACCAAACTGTCTGTGTGTTAGACACACTGGCCATGCACGTGGACTTGTCGTTCGGGGTGTAATTTCGTATGACAGCAGGAGCCCTCTCGTGGTTATCCCACAAACCTTGACTGGAAATCTGTACGTCATTCTGGTGATTCGATATGTTGCGCTGTCATTCATGGACAGCACTCCCAGGGGGTGTTATCCAACATGTTCTACGGAGTGCCGACATATTGTCTTGGCCTGCTTGGTCACCCAGTCTGTCTCCAGTCGAGCACATACGGGGCACTATTAGACTACTCCAGCGTCATCCAGGAATAGGTTTAACCTTCCCTGCGTTGATCGTCGAAGTATAAGAGACATGGAACTCCTTTCCACAAACTGACATCCGGTACCCGTACAAAGCAATCCCTTTGAAGTCTTGCATTCAACATTCTGGTGCTTACATTGCTTATTAAAGTAGCAGCATTCCACTTTTGCAGTGACTTATCTCGCGTTTACGTTAACCTGTGGCTTGCAATGTTAATCACTTAAATATTTTACCTGCACAAATTTAATTTAGAAATATCATTGCACTATATGAACTACTTTTTGGTGTTTCGACTTTTTTTTCTTCAGTGAATTTTGTCTGCTCATATATGACAACTGGTCAGGAAACATTGAAGACGCATACTCCGTCTAAACAATGAAACTTGAGCAGTGCTTGTGGTGAGTGAAGTCGCCTTTCCCGGAATAACGCTACAGCTGTCTTACAGTATGACTAAGTAAGAATTTCGTCTCTACCAGTGCAGAACAATGTGCACAGCTTTACGTACAATCTGTCAATATTGGTTTCTTAAGTATTATTAGTGCCGTAATTCATACCTGTATTCCATGTAGAGTTAACACACTTCGTGGGAAATAAATGCCCCCGTGGATGTCTGCCAGTGATTCATAATGCACTCTGCAGATGGTCGGTATAAATTTGTGAAACATCCTTTAGCTGAAACTCCCAGGCAGATTAAAACCATGTGCCGTATCGAGACTCGAACTTAGGACCGTTCCCTTTCGCGGGAAAGTGCTCTGCCTTCTGCGCTACCCAAACACGACTCACACAGCCCGTCCTCACAGCATCAAATCCGCCGGTACCTCGTCTCCTACCTTCCAAACTTCACAGACGCTCTCCTGCTAGGGACACGTGGTGAAGGCTGGAACGTATTACTTTATTTTTGAGCTCAGCTGCTCTAAAATCGGGTCATTACTATTTCGCAATGTAATTGTACGGTTTATCAAAATATCATTCCGACGAAGACACCTAGGTCAATGTAGTAAACAGTAATTTACAACCGATTGGCTGTATAATCCTATGTTGTGACTATGAATGATATAAACTGTCAGCTGAACGCCGAATCTGGACTAAGAGTAACACAACAAAAACAGAAGTATTGGAAGCAACAGGAATGTGGCGAGCGGTGAACTTATCATCGAAATTTCGGGCCATCTAGAATCTAAAGTAAATAGTACCTGCTGCCTTGGAAGGAAACGCACGTATAATGCACGATGCAAGGAGAGTGCAGGAAACAGACGAGCAAAAATAGTAGGATTATTCCTTCCTAAAATAAATCTAATACGATCGAACGCTGGCTTTAATTAAAGACCAAAAATGGTTTAAATGGATCTGAGCACTATGGGACTGAACATCTGAGGTCATCAGTCCCCGAGAACTTAGAACTACTTAAATCTAACTATCCTAAAGACATCAAATGTTCAAATGTGTGTGAAATCTTATGGGACTTAACTGCGAAGGTCATCAGTCCCTAAGCTTACACACAACATAACATAAATTATCCTAAGGACAAACACACACACCCATGCCCGAGAGAGGACTCGAACCTCCGCCAGTATCCTAAGGACATCACACACATCCAAGCCCGAGGCAGAATTCGAACCTGCGACCATAGCGGTCGCGCGGTTCCAGACTGAAGCGCAAAGAACAGCTCGGACACACCGGCCGGCTTAATTAGAGACAGATATACCGGAGAAAATACTACTGGAACACAGATTTATATGCAAACGAATGATGATATAGAGGTATCAAAGCGTCTGAGGTGTGATGTTACAAAAATATGTTGAAGAGTAAGATCACTAATAACAATATAATTTATGAGGAAGTTTCATACTGCACTGGAGAAGAATACAGTATGGTAACATTAGCTAGAAGAAGGAACATGGTCGTAGGATATGTGTTAAGACAAAGGGAAATAGCTCCTCTGGTACTACAGTGAACAGTTGTGGGATAAAAATGTAGGGAAGGCCAACACAGGGATGTGTGCTACAAATAACTATGCACGTTGATTCTAAATCTAACTCTGACATGAAGAGATTAGCACAGGAGAGTAAATCGTTATTGACTGGATTAAAAACCAATAAGCAGACACCCCCTCCCCCCAAAGGAAACTTGAAATGTTAGACACAAAACTCTGATCATTCCTGGCAACAATCCATACTTACATCAAAGATCATCAGGACACTTACATTACTGTCGCCTCCACGAAAACCAGTGAAAATGACACTTAAGAAAATTTGCAATGCTGCCTCAGATATGTGTTGTAGTTGTGGTTGACATCAGTGATTCTGTTGTGGTCTTCAGTCTGAAGACTAGTTTAAAGGAGCGCTTGAGGCCAGTCTGTCTTTTACATGTGTTTATAAATTTGGATAGCTAGCTCGTCCTACATCCCTGCTTATGCAAAGAAGTCTTGGTCACTCTCTGAAACTTTAGCCACTCAAATTTTCCTCCTTTATCATACTTCTCTTATGCCTCAGGATGTATCATAATAGCCTGTCTTTCCTTTCAGTGAACTAGTGCAGTAATGCTGCCGGCTGGAATGGCCGAGTGGTTCTAGTCGCTACAGTCTGGAACAGCGCGACCGCTACGGTCGCAGGTTTGAATCCTGCCTCGGGCATGGATGTGTGTGATGTCCTTAGGTTAGTTAGGTTTAAGTAGTTCTAGGGGACTAATGATCTCAGCAGTTAAGTCCCATAGTGCTCAGAGCCATTTTGCAGTAATGCTCCTTTCTCTACATTTCGATTTGGTACACCTCCATTGTTTACTCATTCAATCCATCTGTTTTTTCATGTTCTGTAGCATCAGATTTCAAAAGCTTCTATTATCCTTATGTCTGAGCTGCTTATCATCCAAGAACCCCTTCATACTGCGCCACATTCTAGACAAACGTCTTCATAAAAGTCTTCCTAACTTTTGAATTTATATTAAACGTGAACGCTCTTTTCTCTTTCTGGAAGACTACTGTTTGAACTGCAGCTGTACCTTTGTGTCACCCATACATTTGACATCTTCAGTTATATTTGTGCTCAAATAGTAAAACTTGTTCACTACTTTCAGTGACTCGTTTCCTAGTTCTCAGCAGCACCCGTATTTACGCGAATGGACTCCAAGAAGGTATTTGATCTTTACTGATTCACATCTTATAGCGCCTTTTTCAACACCGAACTGACCTTACAAGTACTTTGCTGGTTCTGTATTTCTTCTTAGTGAAAACTAATCCGTTTCCCAACTTTTCTTAGTTTGTTTGTTGACATTAAGGTTGTGGGCAACTTTAACGAAATTTAGGAAGGCAGTAGTTTTTCTATGTGACATGTAGACAAATTTTCGCTCTGTGTGTTTTATCCGTAACAAGGCTACAGAAAGTGGATTCCAGGTAACACTGCCTAAAGCTTTAGTCCGAAATCTACGTGTGCTATAAGAGTTAACTGTACCTCAAATGTATACTCTGCCATGTGGTTCTGCTGGGCAACGGTTACCGATCACGGGGTTACAGGCACACATTCGGCGTTGTGTAGGGTTACTGTGTACTATCTGTTCGCAGTCTGACTGCGCTCTGTTATTTCGTTATCTTTTTCCTCAGTAACTGCGGCACAGCGCTGCGACACACTCACAGACACACACCCACACACCCACACACCCACACGGGGCAACGGGACTGCGAGCAAACGAATGGAGAGATTAAAGGGTTGGAGGGGGGAGAGGGGGGAGAAGAGTTGTGGGATTATATTCGCGTTGCACACGAAAGGAAACTTATGGCTCCATTAGTTGGCAGGGATTTCTGGTGTAGCGGCGGACCGGGCAGGTTCCTCCAGATTTACAGCCCTGGAGCCAGAGCCTCCAGCCCCAGGGACCGCTGGAAGGCTGCTGGAAGTGCCCGGCACACCCCACCCCACCCCACTCCAGCCGCTGCCACACGAAATGCCCCTGGAGATGCACTACCTCCCGGGACAGCCCTGTCCCACGCACACACACACACACACACACACACACACACACACATACACGCGAGCGGGTAAAGAAGCATCCTCCCTGCCCTGCAGGAAACTTCCCTGCTGTTTATCAGCCGGCAAACGCGTGCGTCAAGTCCTGCCGAAGGAAATCACGCGAGGCAGCCTCTCACCTGCGCTCAACGCCTCGGCTGTAAAGTCTGCCCATGACGCGACATGGCGACGACAGATGTCTGCGTCAGTTGTCTGTGATGTACCATGATGTTGCTAGGAAAGACGTGATGGTACAGAAACTGATGACCACATGAGAAAAATGGGTGATGCTAATTTTTCTGTCAAATTCATTTTACGGATCATTCGTGGATTTTTTTGCAGCAATGGGAACGTTCAGCGATTCTCTGACTTTTCTCTTACATAACAATGTTCTACATTTGATGAACTATTACTGAGTTTTGGTTCTCAAAACTTTTATTACTGGTTAAAATAAATATGTAGACATGGGTAACTAGAGCTATTCACTTCTTATCTTGATTAAAATTCCATTAATCGCTGCTAAATTTATGCGATTGCAGTCTTTCTCGGCGTATTGCACTGATGAATTCTTCTCGGGTTATCTTCTAGTGAAGAGGATGAGTACGAAACACATTGAAACGTTGCGACAAGGCGACGCCACCACTCGGCTGATAACCCGAGAAAACGCCATCGCTACTAAATTATTTCACTGGTCGTGAAACCTTTATTTCAAATAATTTTTTTAAATTTTTCTGATGCATCATTAACTAGTCGTACGTATTAAAAAAATCTTGTGACTCAATTATTTTAAATTCGTCTCTAGTAAACACACACACACGCGCACACACACGCGCGCGCGCACACACACACACACACACACACACACACACACACACACACACACAATAAACAAGAAATTTTTTCATAATCAAGTGCATTCCTTTCAGGTGCTTACGAATAAACTGACGTGACAAAAGTCATGGGATAGCAATACCCACATATACAAATTGCAGTAGTACCGCGCACACAAAGTACATAAGGGCAGTGCATTGGCTCATTTGTTCTCAGGTGATACATGTGAAAAGGGTTCCGAAGTGATTATGGACGCACGACGGGAATTAACGGACTTTGAAAGTGGGATGATGTTGCAGTTACATGCATGTAACATTCCGTTGCGGAAATCGTTAGGGGAATCCTCCACAGTGTCATAGGTGTGCTGAGAATATCAAATCTCAGGCATTACCTCTCACCTCGCGTTGCCCAGTGGCCGACGGGCTTCACTTACAGACCGAGAGTAGCGGCGTTTGTATGGTCAGTGGTCACAGACAAGCAATGCTGAATGAAGTAACTACCGATGAACGTATCTATTAGGACAGTAAGGCGATATTAGGTGTTGATGGGCTATGGCAGCAGACGACCTACGCTAACAGCATGACATCGCCTGCAGCGCCTCTCCTGACCTCGTGACCACATCGGTTGGACTATAGATGACTGGAGACCCTGGCCTGGTCCCAAGGATCCCAGTTTCAGTTGGTAAGAGCAGATGGTAGGTTTCAAGTGTGGCACAGACCCTGCGACGCCATGTACCGGATAATTGGAGACATTTTCAGTCGGTCATGGACGCCATGTTCCCAAAGCATGGTAGAATGTTTATGGATGACAGTCCGCTATGTCAGCCGGGCCACAATTGTTCGCGACTGGTTTGAAGAACACTCTGGTCAATTAGAGTGAATGATTTCGCCACCCAGATCGTCCGACATGAATCCCAACTGATACCTATGGTAGATAGTGTAGAGATCAGTTCGTGCACTAAACTCTGCACCGGCAACGCTTTCGAAATTATGAAAGGATGTAGAGGGCGCATAGCTCAGTATTTTTGCAGTGGACTTTCAACGACTTTTTGAGTCCATACGCACAAAATCGTGCACCGGCAACAATCATGGAAGGATGTAGAGGATGCATGGTTCAGTATTTTTGCGGTGGACTTCCAACGACTTTTTGAGTCCATACGACGTCATGTAGCTGATCTATGCCGAGCAAAATGAAATCCGACACGATATTATGAAGATCCTACGTCTTCGGTCACCTCAGTGTAAAATAAACTACATTTTGCAGATGGCCATGGCTTAACTGATTTGCACTCTGACTTCATATGATATATTCCAAGCAGCAAACACTGTGACGCTCAACCCGTTGAACGGCAGGTGGAATGCAGACTTTCGCGCACCGCAACACTTCAAGTGCGACGGTCATCTGAAAGATGGTCTCTGTTCATGTTTGCGGCCAGTCGCATAAGAATGGGGCTACTAGTGTCAGTATGTGGAAGCAAATCAGGACAGTTTTAAATACACGTTGTAGTCGTCGTGAGCTTAATTACCTTTCAAGTTGGACTTGTGAACTGATGTTAGTCAAAAATGTCTTCAGGACGACAAGGACGCTGCCATCAGTACCTCGCTGAGAGTTAAAAGGGTCCTTTAACAAGACTACGAAATCCTTCTGTGATATTGCAGAAATACAGACTTGACAGGAACGTAGCCGCTGTACGTGATTGCTGCTAACAGTGTTCAAGACAATGTACGGCCGCCTATCTCCGGACGGCCACGTGGCACTCGTGGCACTACTGACAGGGAAGACTATCGTGTTTGACGTATGGTTATGGCGCTTCGCACTGCATCTGCAGCAGCTGGCATCACAGTTTTACTACGAACTTAAAAATCAGTTACCTCAAGAATTAGACTTTCTCTCTACAGCGGAGTGTGCGCGGATATGAAACTTCCTGGCAGATTAAAACTGTGTGCCGGACCGAGACTCGAACTCGGGACCTTTGCCTTTCACGGGCAAGGTTCGCAGGAGAGCTTCTGTAAAGTTTGGGAGGTAGGAGGCGAGGTACTGGCAGAAGTAAAGCTGTGAGGACGGGGCGTGAGTCGTGCTTGCGTATCTCAGTTGGTAGAGCACTTGCCCGCGACAGGCAAAGGTCCCGAATTCGAGTCCCGGTCCGGCACACAGTTTTAATCTGCCACGAAGTTTCGGTTACTTCAAGGAGAGCTCCGAGCCAGATGCCCTGTAGCGTGCATTTCACTAACCCCAAACCACCGTCATTTGCAACTTCAGTTGCGTTAAGCGAGAGATCATTGGAGGAGATGGTAGAGGTCTGTTGTGTTTTCATATGAATTCTGGTTCTCCCTCAGAGTCAATGACGACCATTTGTTGGTTATAAGACGACCAAATGATTCAAATGGCTCTGACCACTATAGGACTTAACTTCTGAGGTCATCAGTCCCCTGGAACTTAGAACTACTTAAACCTAACTAACCTAAGGACATCACACACATCCATGCCCAAGGCAGGATTCGAACCTGCGACCGTAGCGGTCTCGCGGTTCCAGACTGTAGCGCCTAGAACCGCTCGGCCACACCGACATGGCGTCCATTGATGACAGTGCATCCCTCAGTCCTTCGGCGTAAGGAATGACACATCATTTGAAGTATAACCGGTTGTCTTGTACCTACTGGCACGCATTGAAGGCGCGACCCCGTAGCATTGGCACATCGTTGATTGGCGTGGCGTAGAGCAATTCCTTCAAGTGTCCGCATAACCAAAAATCTAATGGGCTGAGGCACATCTGACGAAAGTTTGCTAGTGCGCTATCACGCATGTACCACATTTGTATTCGTTGCTGCAGCGACACAGCCTCCAGTGAAGTAGGCAATATACTGATGAGAAAGTCCTCTAATGCACCCTACTTAATGTTGGACCTGTTAATCTATCGCCAAACACGTCTGCCCACACGTTGATAGAGAATCGATGTTGGTGCCATCTTTCCCGAACTGATGGAGGATTAGCATCTGATCATAGATGCTGGTTATGGAAATTGACAACACTGTCTCTTGTGCCCTGCGTTATCGGCAAATAAAATCTTGGATGTGGACAGGGGATCACGGCACACTCCTCCAAAACCATTGACAGAACCGCAGTCTGCATGATGAACCTGTGGCCTTATGGCCTGAACTCGCTGTCGATGATATAGGTACAGCAATTGTTCATGAAGTACCCCCAGACAAGAGAGTGAGGCACGCCTCCTGCTGGGTCTAATCGTCTCACATACGTCCCAACGATCTCTTCCACAGAACGTAGCACACACACATTTACGAGCTCCACACGAACTATTTATCAGAGGGCACTCTGCGCTGTAGCTATTTTTTAGCATAGAGGACACGGATTCGCAGGCTATGTCCATTTGGTAAACCACAGCAGAATATCGTATCCGACATTTTCCTTGAGGAATAGTAGGCTCCCATTGTTAACAAGTGGTAGAAGACAGAAAACATAAATATACTACGCTATTTGTACGTACAAACGGAGCAATAACAGTAAGCACATTAGTGAATCCCCGTTTGGAAGAAGGTGAAACACCATAATACGTACCCAGGGTTGACAGTACTCTACAATAAGGCACACTAACACGACGAAAGCGAACGTATCCTACAGCACAACTCGAATCACACAACTGCCTTCAGATCACGTAATGGTAGGTAGAGTACTGTGCGTAAGACATCATAATACTCTCCCGACACGTTTGACGGAGCGCCAATGCGACGACTATGCTAATATCCACAACGAAGCGTCCCGCACTCATTACTATAAACACGTGTTTTTCTCGGAAAGTACGTGTTTGCGGACCCTTGATTACTGGACTTATTTATCTTGCTTCGCTGAGTATTACCTGTTTTAAAATTGTAGTATATTCTACACTATACACACGCATATATAGTTGTAGTTTGATCTTTATCGTCCTGTTATGCTATCTTTCTAACACAAAAAAGAAAAAAAAAATTAAATGTTGAATGTACAGTCTCTTCACAATGTACTGCTCTGATCAGCGAATCAAGACAATTTTTTCTGTCATTTTGATACGTTATCGTTTTAAGGTAAATAAATATTTTGATATTTTGTAAGGTACAGTCTAGTGGCAATTGTGCTTACGTGCACGCACGCTACATGCTTTTTGTTACATTTTACTGCTTTAACTGGCAGTAATCATTTTGGCATATGGATAGCCGCAGTAATAAACCACAGGATGGGACAAATGTCTTACGATTTAATATTTGATGAATAGTCAAGAAGTGTAACTGAAAATCTAAACCAATCCTTTTGTAATCTTCAACAAGTCATGTCTTTCCAAGACAAAAAATTGTTCCTGCAATTTTGTAACCTACTTTCGTGTACTTTGTACTACTATGATGTGTGTTTTAATATGCCTGTGTGCAGGCACTTTGTTTGTTGTTGGTTACTGTTTTAATTTTTAATAAACATATCGGCATTTGCGAAGGCGCAGTGCCGTAATGTGGTGCCGCTTTGCACAGCGTGGCTTACCTAGCAAGTGAGAGTGCACTCAAGTAGCAATTTTTCGTACTCCTTCTCATGACCAACATTCCATTTTCCATGTTTAAATTAAGAGGAAAACCTTTTGGTTAGTGAGTGTATGATTAAGGATGAAACTGCAAAAGCTATTCTGGCTATGATATGATATGTATCCGTTCTGACAGATAGGTTTCGCACTTTCTTGTTTACCACTGGTGTAGTCCGTGGGAGTGTTGTATCGTTGCAGGGGAAAGGAGAACGAGTATTCTTCAGGCCACTAAATATCCATCAAATAGACATCCTGCAGGAAAAAAAGAGAAGTGTTCCCTGTGAGACATTTCATAGTGATGCTCAGTTTATGGATTCATATGTGCTGGTGTTCATACTCGTTACTTTTCTAGAAATTATTTATTTGTGGTTGTGTACACCCTTGTAGCATGAAACAATAAGTGTTGACCATCCTGGAATGAGAGGAGGAATTATGCCATACAGACCCGCCTATTTCGGGCAACTTTCAGCCTTATATACTACGCAAGAGACTACGCTAAGGTCATGGTTGTACATCACAAATTGCCCTTCAGTAGCATTTATAGGCCAGAACGGTATTCGGACATATATCATGAGTGACATTTGATGCAGAGGATAAAAATCACATGTATACCAAAGACCGCTTTATATACAGTAAGGTAGAAAATAACATTACAGGTGTACTGCGTACATGTGCATCAAAAGACGTGCTTGTGAGATTTGTACAAAATCGTTAAGACGATTACAAATGACGTCGATCTACAAACATAGAAACACTGTCCATATTTAAAATATAATTGCGATTCTGCACATAACTGACATACATGACGATGGTAGGGGAAACTATCCAGTGGCAACAACAAACTAATTTAACTCCGTGGTACACAGATCGTCGTGTGTACATGTTATAAAGCTTTAGAACCTTGAAAGGAATGAGAATAATTATCTGTTCAAAATACATGCAGATCTGTCACCAAAGAATTTGTTGTGTTGGCTTTATCTGAAAAGTGCATTATCTCTTGTCTAGGTCACACTTGAAACTAATGTCTTTATTTATTTCTATCATTTAAACACTGACCTACAGAATTTTCCCTGACAAAGATATCTCAGGTGTAATCTATTCATTTATTACCAACGATATAGTACAAGCCCAAAGCGATCTGACTGCAGTACAGAGACAACATGATTTCCAATAATTAACCCAAATGAATGTCTCTGAAGTTCAAGAAATCCTATCAATAATAAAAGTCAAAAAATATGAAACTAAAGTAATAAGAAACTACCTCCAACTCTGTTAATTGCCTAAACTCATTTGAATCAAGAACCCCATTTTTTTAAAAATCATTTACCTCACAGAAAATCATAACACGTACTACAGCAATTACAGCAACCGGCTACCACAGCCAGCTAAATGAAAAGACTCTAACTACTGCAGACCCTAACTACTAGGAGGCATATGGTTAGAAAAAAAAAGATTTAGTTGAAGAGCAAACAATCAATTTAGAAAATTTTACCTCATTCATGTGACATCAAGTTATAAAAAAGTATATAGTTGTCAATAAATCCACAACATCCATCCCCATTTTACATTTCCTTGCGTCTCACTTTGCAATGCATGTCCTACCAGCACAGAGTGTCCACTAATAAAAAATCATGGACATACACTTCTCTATCCACGCGCTAACTGCAAGTCCGTCCAACCACAGAATCTCTTGCCGAGGAAGCAGAGCGCTGTCAGCTATATTAACAAAGTCAATAGCGCTGCCAACATACAAACAGATTACTTACACACTTCCTGGTCTTACAGCACACTAGTGTCACAGTGAGAAAACGTGGAACTGGTTAAAATGGCTCTGAGCACTATGGGACTTAACATCTGAGGTCATCACTCCTCTGGAACTTAGAACTACTTAAACCTAACTAACCTAAGGACATCACACACATCCATGCCCGAGGCAGGATTCGAACCTGCGACCGTAGCGGTCGTGCGGTTCCAGACTGTAGTGTGTAGAACCGCTCGTCCACTCCGGCCGGCTAAAACGTGGAACTGCTGGCCTGTTATGCCACTATGATCTCAGAGGAGACAAGAGACCTGTACTATGAGACTATTTGCTCTGATCACCAGTTCCATGTTTCTCAGTTTCCTCGTATTTTACAGTTTACTCATATTTTTTGTTTGACAAGAGGCGGAAGTGATCTCATTTCAGGAGATTAGTGATGCTGGATGGGTGAACGAGCAGTATAAATGCTAAAATGATACCTACTTTTATTTTATTAATACTTCCAAATTTGTCACCGGGAATGATCGACAAACCAAAAGAGATTAAAATTAGGATGTGTGAAATAATGATGACATCGAACTAGGGAGATCGCAATGAAAATGACTGTCAACTTAAAAGTCGTTGTAAGTAATGAAGCACAAAGTAGGGTCACGCCCACTTTATTTCCCAATCTTGGAACAGCGAGAACTTTTGAAACAACGTTCATTTCTATACCCCTTACGCCACCATGCTGTGCGTGGCAGAGGATACTTCTAGTACTCTCCCATTCCTATTATGCCCGGCCGGGTTGGTGATTGTCTCTGCCCGGGGACTGGGTGTTTGCTTTATCACCATCATCACCATCATCATTCATGACACTGGCTAGATTGGATTGTGTAAAAATTGGACTTTGTAAGAATTGGGACATTGTACGGGCGTTGATGACCGGGCAGTTGAGCGCCCTACAAACCAAACACCATCATCACCTCCCATTCCATCTCCATAAGTGAATTGTGCATAAACGTCGACTGTCGGTGAGCGCCATTGTACACCCTAATGTCTGATTTTCCCTAATTTCCCGTCGTAATACATTTCGGAAGACACAGTACACTCTAAGAACATTTAAGGTAAAACTCTGTGTGATGGAGAATCGTTATTTATTGCTTCCCGTAGACCTACTACGTCTGTTTATATAATAGCTTGCGCCTACAATATTATTTGAGATTATTAAATTTTCTAATTGCTTAGAAAGTTCTGTCCCTAAGGCAAAAAATATATATAGGGGTGGGTTGGATTGTTTGGGGAAAGAGACCACACAGCGAGGTCATCGGTCTCATCAGATGAGGGAAGGATGCGGAAGGAAGTCGGCCGTGCCCTTTCAAAGAAACCATCCCGGCATTTGGGTGGAACGATTCATCTACATCTACGTGGCTACTCTGCAATTCACATTTAAGTGCTCCCGAACAACGCGCGGGAAAAACGAACACCTAAACCTTTCTGTTCGAGCTCTGATATCTCTAATTTTATTTTGATGATCATTCCTACCTATGTAGGTTGGGCTCAACAAAATATTTTCGCATTCGGAAGAGAAAGTTAGTGACTGAAATTTCGTAAATAGATCTCACCGCAACAAATTTTTCGCATTCGGAAGAGAAAGTTGGTGACTGAAATTTCGTAAATAGATCACGCCGCAACGAAAAACGTCTTTGCTTTAATGACTCCAATCCCAACTCGGGTATAATATCTGCCACACTCTCTCCCTTATTACGTGATAATACAAAACGAGCTGCCCTTTTTTGCACCCTTTCAATGTCCTCCGTCAATCCCACCTGGTAAGGATCCCACACCGCGCAGCAATATTCTAACAGAGGACGAACGAGTGTAGTGTAAGCTGCCTCTTTAGTGGAATTGTTGCATCTTCTAAGTGTCCTGTCAATGAAACGCAACCTCTGGCTCGCCTTCCCCACAATATTATCTATGTGGTCTTTCCAACTGAAGTTGTTCGTAATCTTTACACCCAGGTACTTAGTTGACTTGACAGCCTTGAGAATAGTACTATTTATCGAGTAATCGAATTCCAACGGATTTCTTTTCGAACTCATGTGGATCACCTCACACTTTTCGTTATTTAGCGTCAACTGCAACCTGTCACACCATACAGCAATCTTTTCTAAATCGCTTTGCAACTGATACTGGTCTTCGGATGACCTTACTAGACGGTAAATTACAGCATCATCTGCGAACAACATAAGAGAACTGCTCAGATTGTCAACCAGGTGATTTATATAGATCAGGAACAGCAGAGGTCCCAGGACGCTTCCCTGGGGAACACCTGATATCACTTCAGATTTATTCGATGATTTGCCGTCTATAACTACGAACTGCGACCTTCTTGACAGGAAATCACGGATCCAGTCGCACATCTGAGACGATACCCCATAGGCTCGCAGCTTGATTAGAAGGCGCTTGTGAGGAACGGTATAAAAAGCTTTCCCGAAATCTCGAAATACGGAATCAACCTGAGATCCCCTGTCGATAGCGGCCATTACTTCGTGCGAATAAAGAGCTAGCTGCGTTACACATGAACGATGGTTTCTGAAACCATATTGATTAAGTATCAATAGATCGTTCCCTTCGAGGTGATTCATAATGTTTGAATACAGTATATGCTCCAAAACACTACTGCAAACGCCGGCCGCGTTGGTCTAGCGCTCAGTCCGGAACCGCGCGTCTGCTGCGGTCGCAGGTTCGAATCCTGCTTCGGACATGGATGTGTGTGATGTCCTTAGGTTAGTTACGTTTAAGTAGTTCTTAAGTTACAGGGGACTGATGACCACAGCTGTTAAGTCCCATAGTGCTCAGAGCCATTTGAACTATTTGAACCTACTGCAAACCGACGTCAGTGATATAGGTCTGTAGTTCGATGGATTACTCCTACTACCCTTCTTAAACATTGGTGCGAACTGTGCAATTTTCCAATCTGCAGATACAGATCTATCGGTGAGCGTGCGGTTGTATATGATTGCTAAGTAGGGAGCTATTGTATCAGCGTAATCTGAAAGGAACCTAATCGGTATACAATCTGGACCTGAAGACTTGCCCGTATCAAGCGATTTGAGCTGCTTCGCAACCCCTAAGGTATCTACTTCTAAGAAACTCATGCTAGCAGCTGTTCATGTTTTAAATTCTGGAATACTCCATTCGTCTTCGGTGGTGAAGGAATTTCGGAAAACTGCGTTCAATAACTCCGCTTTAGCGGCACAGTCGTCGGTAACAGTACCATCGGCACTGCGCAGCGAAGGTATTCACTGAGTCTTGCCGCTTGTGTACTTTATATATGACCAGAATTTCTTCGGATTTTCTACCAAATTTCGATACAATGTTTCGTTGTGGAACCTATTAAAGGCATCTCGCATTGAAGTCCGTGCCAAATTTCGCGCGTCTGTAAATTTTAGCCAATCTTCGGGATTTCGCGTTCTTCTGAACTTCGCATGCTTTCTCCGTTGCCTCTGCAACAGCGTTCGGACCTGTTTTGTGTACCACGGGGGATCAGTTCCATCTCTTACCAATTTATGAGGTATGAATCTCTCAATTGCTGTTGCTATTATATCTCTGAATTTGAGCCACATCTCGTCTACATTTGCTTAGTCAGTTCGGAAGGAATGGAGAATATCTCTTAGAAAGGCTTCTAGTGATACTTTATCGGCTTTTTTAAATAAAATTATTTTGCGTTTATTTCTGGTAGATTTGGAAGAAACGGTATTGAGCCTAGCTACAAGGACCTCGTGATCACTAATCCCTGTATCAGTCGTGATGCTCTCTATTATCTCTGGATTGTTTGTGGCTAAGAGGTCATGTGTGTTTTCGCAACCATTTACAATTCGCGTGGGTTCGTGGACTAACTGCTCGAAATAATTTTCGGAGAAAGCATTTAGGACGTTCTCGGAAAATGTTTTCTGCCTACTACCGGTTTTGAACAAGTATTTTTGCCAACATATCGAGGGAAGGTTGAAGTTCCCTCCAACTATAACCGTATGAGTGGGGTATTTATTTGTTACGAGACTCAAATTTTCTCTGAACTGTTCAGCAACTATATCATCGGCGTCTGGGGTCGGTAGAAAGAGCCAATTATTAACTTAATTCGTGTGTTAAGTATAACCTCCACGCATACCAATTCGAACGGAGTATCTACTGCGATTTCACTACGAGATAAACCACAACTGTCAGATACAAACACTCCACCACCAATTCTGCCTAATTTATGTTTCCTGCAGAACTTATTTCAGGCTTTAGCCAGCTTTCTGTATCTATAACGATTTATGCTTCCGTGCTTTCTATTAGCGCTTGTAGCTCAGGGACTTTCCCAGCACAACTACAACAATTTACAACTATAATTCCTACTGTTCCTTGACCAAAGCACGTCCTGTATTTGCCATCCACCCTTTGAGATTGCAGGCCCACTCCGTACTTTCCCGAATCCTTCTAACCTAAAAAACCGCCCAGTCCACGCCACACATCCTCCGCTACCCGTGTAGCCGCCAGCTGAGCGTAGGGAACTCCTGGCCGATTCAGCGGTACCCGAAACCCCACCACCCTATGGCGCAAGTCAAGGAATCTGCAGCCAACACGGTCGCAAAACCATCTGAGCCTCTTATTCAGGCACTCCACTCGGCTCTGCACCATAGGTCCGCAGTCGGTTCTGTCAACGATGCTGCAGATGGTGAGCTCTGCCTTCATCTCGTAAGCAAGACCGGCAGCCTTCACGAAATCAGATAGCCGCTGGAATCCAGAGAGAATTTCCTCAGATCCAAACCGACACACGACCTGCAGCTGGCTGCACCCTGTGCTCTTCCTGGCATCCGGATGGACCCTTTCCACATCAGGAATGAATGCACCCGGAATGCACACGGAGTGCACACTCGATTTCTTCCCCTCCTTAGCCGCCATATCCCTAAGGGGCCCCATTACGCGCCTAACATTGGAGCTCTCAACTACCAATAAGCCCACCCTCTGCGATTGCCCGGACCTTGAAGGCTGAGAATCATCCTCTGAAACAGGGCAGGCAGCTGCATCTGGCTCAGCCAAAGACAGTGCCTGAAACCTGTTTGTGATACGCACCGGGGAGTCTTTCTGATCAGCCTCCGGGGACGTCTTACGCTGCCTGCCACGCCTTGTAACGACCTCCCAATCAACCACAGGCGAGGGCTCAGCCCCACTGCGGGCAGCAACCGGGGCAACCACAGCGGCAAACCGATCTGGGGACAGACGGGACGAGGTAGACATCCCCGTGATACCCAAGTCCGGCTCCCCACAGTGGTGCCCATTGGCAACAGCCCCAAGCTGCGCGGCCGAAGTCAGCGCCGCTTGCAGCTGTGAGCGAAGGGATGCCAACTCAACTCTCATCCGAACACAGCAATCACAGTCCCTGTCCATTCTAATCGATGTTGAACAACAGTTACTGAAGCACGAGTCCGTGTCTAGATAACGCAAGGGAATCACGCAAATAAAGTATGAACTAACCTGTACAAATGCTTATCGACTGCGCTACAATCTGCCTGAATTTACGATTACAGTAACTAAAACTCGAAATTACCCCTCCTATACGAAACTCATACTCAATTTAGGTAAGAATATACGAAGTAAACACTAAAGCGCAATGCTACAACTCTCAAATACCATAATACGCCCGAAATTTATGAATTAAACAATGTAGGTACCCAAAAACACGCAAAGAAATTAAGAATTATACTGTGTAACAAATAAGTAAGGTAAGAGTATACGACTTCCTGCTGGTAGCTGCTTATCCAACGGCGGCAGGGAAATCACGGAAAACCTAAATCAGAAAGGTCGGACGCAGCATTGAACCGACGTCCTCCCGAACGCGAGTCCAGTGAGCTAACCACTGCGCCAGCTCACTGAATAATATATATATATATATATATATATATATATATATATATATATATATATATATATGTACGCAAATGCCACCACTGTACGGAGCGTCTCGAGACACGTCTTCGATCTGGAATCTCATTGTCTGAAATAGAAATGTCTTCATTGACTTCCGCCTCAAATTGAGAAACTGAGTCCCATCGAGTAGAGATGACGACTCCATATACGCAACGGATAGCTGTGGGCACCATCCAGAATGTCCGCCGTCGTACTTCCCATCATGCAGGAGTAATAGTCTGAGCATGAACTTTTTGGTTGTCATCCATGGCACCCTTACAGAACCTCCGTACACCCTTTACGGCAAGCCATCGTTGGGTTACATTTCAGCAAGATAATACCCGCCCGCAGGAAGCGAGAGATACAACTGCTTGTCTTTATGCTTGCCAAACCCTGCCTTGACCAGCAAGGTCACCGGATCTCTCGCAGAGTGATAACCGTTGGAGCATTGTGTCCTGGGCCCTCCAACCAGCTCGGGATTTTGACGATCTAACGCGTCAGTCGGACAGAATTTGGCACTATTTCCCTCAGGAGGACATCCAACAACTCCTAAAATCAACGTCAAGGCGAATAGCTGCTTGTATTATGGCCAGAGATGGACTAACGCTTTGCAGACTTGCTCAGTATGACTACATTATTCCACTTTTCTGAAATTGTAATAATTGTAATAATTTCGTATATTTCCTTCATGGTTCCCCGATTTTTGTCTTGGAGTGTCTTAATAATAATAATAATAATATATAATGGATGACAGAAGTATAGTGGTTTCTTTCTTTGACTTCCAAAAAGCATTTGACCCGGTAGATAGAGAGATCCTAGATAGGATCATCAGATAATATGTTGTCGAAAACCAGTTGGCAAACATTATCAGAGAAACCTTAACAAGCAAAACCTCCAAAGTGAAGTTTATGGGAGAATTATCCTAAAGATTTGAAATCAACGCAGGTGTGCGACAGGGCAATGGATTATTCCCAATACCCTTTAACTGTGTTCTGGAGAAGATTGTGAGAATTCTGAATTCCGAACTTGAAAATCAAGGAATTATCCCAATCTGTCTAGGAAGAAAATGGGGAGGAATCAAAGTCAACTGCTCGGCTTTTGCTGGTGATTTTGCAACACTTTCAAAAAACTTAGAAGAAGCGACCGTACAGACTAACCTACTAGAAAGTGTCGCTGCAAGACAGGACTCACGATCTCGAAAGAGAAGATGAAATTCATGACAAGTGAGAAACATGGACTACAATCCCTTGAAACTGCGACTGGAAGGAGTGAGAGCATAAAAAAATTTGAAAGACCTCGGTGAAGCCATACAAGAGAACGGACAGGAGGATGTTGCTGTGGAGGACCGTATCTCAGAATAGAGAGAGCTTATGGATTAGCTAAAAACATTTACAACAAAAAGTGCTTCTCTTGGAATGCCAAAATAAAGCACTACAATGCCGTGTTGAAAACAGAGTGCCTGTATGCCAGTGACTGCCTCTTAATGAATTACAAGTTAGAAAAGCTAGAGATACTAGAAAGAAGAATGAACGGAAAATCATGGGCCAACTCAGGTTGAAACTGGCTGGAAACTTCGGAGCAACGATGATTTCTACAAAAAGGTGGAGAAGATCTCGGACGCCATCAGCATTCCGGAAGCTCAGATGTTAAATAGGGATACATTTCGGGTCATGATTCAAAATTTGCAAATATTTCAAGTCGCAAGAACTATGAGGACTGGAAGAACCTGGACGGATGAACAGAAGCTACAACACAGCGTCCATATGAAGAAGTACTGGAGAAAAAGGAAACGTCACACAAAGAAGAAATGAAATTGTAGCGTGACCCTAAGTAATTATTTTGCAAATAAAAAAATAATAACAGTAACAATAATTATAATGATTAAGATAGAAATTGGAGAATGTGAAGATTCACAGTCCGTTATTTACTAAATATCCTTATTTCTCACGTACACCGCCAAATGTCGACATTCGCTTTGCACTGATATTGAATGTCATATAAAGATATTCTGTTACATTTTATATCATACTTTATTATTAAAGCATATACCATAATACTTTTTAAATCAGGGGAAAATGTAAGCAACAGCACATATAAATAAATTGTTGATAGCAACAATATGTCCTAAATGAGAATGGAAAATAATACCAGTAATAAACTTATTTAATTATGTGACTGACGTCATACAGTCTTATTCATTGAAACAACGTAAGCTTTTATAACATTCTGAAATGCATATGAGTCCCTCGTTTTTACAACTGCATTCAGTCGTGGACCACTTCTTTTTGCTATGTCAGTGTGTATAGCCTTGTCCTTCACTTCTCGAATTAACTGCAACTGTTTCTCTCAGCGACATCTCTGGAGAAGAAATCTCATTTATAGAAAGTAACTTCTCTTTAAAAATTACGAAGTAATTTTGGGTAGTCAGTTACGTGAGGATACCTTTAGTATTTGCTGACTTGTACGAGACGGAGTCTTCTACTCCAACAACAACCGCCAACACATTTCTGGCACCTGTGTGGCCAAGGTCGACATCAGGGACTTGTATTCGTACGGCATCAGCAATTTCAGCAGGAGGTCATTTCCTTTAATTTGGTCGTAACACTTTCATTGCTTTCAGTAGATTCCCTTTCCAGGCAGCTCTTTTTCTAGAACTAAACTCGTGTTGTTCAGCCAGGGCCCGACATGATGAGCTCGTTAGGAAGACATGGTAGGCTGCAGCAGAGAATATCGTTTCCGGTGTAGACCCCGCTGAAATATTCTACAAAAGTGTTAACAATTTCTTCGGACTGTTCTACGGTTCAATATTTGCGATTTGTTCGCCACACAAAGAAGACGGTTTTAATATTCGCAATTTTTTCGCCTTGCAGAGATGACGAAGATGTGCCTCTTACTATCTTAAAACCAAACATGGATTCGTTAGATCTTCTGCGTATTCCTCCATTGTATTCAGTGTTATCTGCCAACTGAACGAAGGCAAAATCATCTGACAATGTGTTTCTTAGGTTATTGTTCCTCCTTACAGTCATCATGTTCTATGTAACCTGAATGGTCCTTTCATCTGAGACTTATTTTCTTTGCTATGACATCGCTTTCCATGAACATCTTTCCACATAGTACATAATTCGCATGTGACTTGATTACTGAATTTCCTACCATTATGTGATTGCAATGTAGCTGACACTATTTCTCCAACGATCGTAGTTTTCAAAGACCATAGCTTGGAAGAACTTCGTTATAATGCCGATATAACACAATGAACTTACATTCGCTATTCCTGTGTGGCTGCAGGTTTCACAGCAGTACCTTTATTAGGTGCTTGACGTTTCATTTGAAATTTCTTACATAAATTTAAATGCAACACTACAACTTCGACCGTAATAATTTCGCAACTATTTTGCTATTTTTTACGCATACGTTTTTTCTCCACGCCATGTCCTAATGTGAATTTCAGAGAGTATACTGAACAGTACATGATTGGTAACAAAATACTATATATTCGTTACTCCAGGTATTAATGATACAATTACTTTTCCTTCATCATTAATTTTTAGAACGTCAGAACGTTTTAATCGTCTGTCTTGCACAGGTGTGCGGCTCTAACCATCAGCAGAACTCGTTTCAGAAAATATTCATGACCACTTTTCTTCAGAAGCATCAAACTAGTGTTTTGTTGTTTACTCACAGTCAGTGGATGCAGCATATACGTTGAAGAGCAAAAGAAACCGGTACGACTGCCTAAAATCGTGTACGGCCCCCGGCACCAAGCAGAAGTGCCGTAACACGAGGTGACATGGACTCGAATAATGTCTGAAGTAGTGCTGGAGGGAATTAACAATTAACACCATCAATCCTGCAGGGCTGGATGAATCACCAAGAGTACGTGGGGGGGGGGGGGGGATGGGGGGGTGTAATCTCTTCTCTTTCTGAACAACATGTTCCAAGGCATCCCAGTTATACTTGTATACTTCCTGATGCTCATGTCTGGGAATTTTGGTGGCCATCGGAAGTGTTTAAACTCAGAAGAGTGTTCCTGGAGCCACTCTGTAGCAATTCTTGGCTATGAGAGGTGTCGCATCGTCCTTTTGGAATTGACCAAGTCCGTCGAAATTCACAATGGATGCGGATGGATCAGGCGAGCAGACTAGATGTTTACGTGTGTGTCATCACTCCAGCTGCACACTGCCGACACCATTAAAGAGCCTCCAACACCTTGAACATTCCCCTCCTGATATGCAGGATCCATGGATTCATGAGGTTGTATTTACACTAGCACACGTCAATCCGCTCGATGCAAATTGAAACGAAACTCGTCCGACCAGGCAAAATGTTTCGAGTCATCGACAGTCCAATGTCGGTGTTGACAGGCCCAGGTGAATCGTAGAGGTTTGTGTTGTGTAGTCATTAAGGGTACACGAGAGGGCCTTCGGCTCCGAAAACCCATATCGATGATGTTTCGTTGAATGGTTCGCACGCTGACTCTTGTTGATGGCCCAACATTGAAATCTGCAGCTGTTTGCGGAACGGTTGCACTTCTATCATGTTGAACGATCCTCTTCAGTCGTTGTTGGTCCCGTTATTGCAGGATCTTTTTCCGTCCACAGCGATATCGAAGATATGATGTTTTACAGGATTCCTAATTTTCACAGTACACTCGAAAAATGGTCGTACGGAAAAATCCCCACTTCATCGCTACCGCGGAGATGCTGCGTCCCATCGCTCGTGTACCTACTGTAACACAACGTTCAAATTCACTTAAATCTTGATAACCTGCCATTGTAGCATCAGTAACCGATCTAACTACTGTGCCAGACACTTATTGTCTTAAACAGGCGATGCCGAGTGCAGCGCCGTATTCTGCCTGTCTACATATCTCCGTATTTGTATATGCACGCATATACCACTTTCTTTGGCGCTTCAGTGTACGTCGGGAATATCTGTTGGAGGGGATTCTCGTGGCTGGACCGCTGTAGATCGTAGTTTTTCTTTTGGCGAGTGGCACCGTTTTGGAGGCAATGAGTGCTCAGGGCGTACGTGGGCGCCACGTGGGAAGCACTGGCCAATAGGAGGCGAAGGTGTCCGCATCGGAGGAGTAGTGGCTGGTAGAATGCTAAGGTGTCTACATTGGCGAAGTTCTTGTGGATGAGACCCACTTGACGTAGCTGCACACTAGACGGTGCTGCATTTTGAATCTTTCACAGGTACTGACGTTTACGTCTTCGTAAACTGGACGCTTGTGGAATCCAGGATCATCGCCATTCTTATCATCTTTGCGGTCGTAATGAATGTGTGGTCTTCTAGATTTTGGTTACCAACTTCTAGTCGCTTACTCTGCATGCTTGCATATGTAACAGCTTCAATATGTTCTGGAATGACGGTCGTTAATGTTTCGTTGAGCGAATAGACATCTAGTTGACTTCCCTGGACTTCTTACCACTGTCTCGTGAATACGTTGAATATTTTCCGGTAAACTAACTTTCTTCACACTGTTACGTTTGGCGATAATCATTGAACTAGTTGCTCTAAATTTAGCGAACACTTCCTGAACTGCACTTTTTGTAGGAGTAGCTGTCTCTGTATATATTATCGTGAATATTTAATCTGACGTTTTCAACTATTTACATCCAAAAAATGTTTCAGCAATAAACTCTCTTTGTTCGATTGGAAAAGGCATTCTGCTAGCATGTATTCACAACAAACTTCAGTTCGCCTCTCTACATCACGTGACATCACGTGACTCCGCTCGAACTCTTCCTTAGCGTTACGAAATGACAACAATCAGCTTGAGATATCACGTTCAGTATAACACGGGGCGTCTCTCATTTTGACCACTCGTATTTTTAGGAACAAGAGAGAAAGTGTGAGAATGAGATACGAATTCTGAATAAGTTTTCAGATTTCTGGGTAAGGAATGAAAAGTTCGCTGTTGGTCAACTCGCAGCCTCCTCAAGCCCGTGGAGTCAGATCGCTGCAGATGATAAATGTTTGAGCTTGATAAGGAATGGAGGACTCTCTGTAATTGTTCTCCGCCAAAGACGCTGCGTCATATCAATGAACACGTAGGAATTAAACCCCCTGGCGGTATTGTAACACTCATGAGATCGAATTGTTATTGTCGTGATCTTCAGTTCCAGGAGTGGATTTTTACAGCTCTCTATTCTAGTCGACATTGTGCAGTTCTCTTCATCACTGAGTAACTACAGCAACCTACCCTGATGTGCCGAAACATTATCACCACTGTCCACGTGATGCTGTGAGGAAAGTACAGGATGACTACCGCTGAGCTATTTGAAATAAAATCCTCTTAACTTTCGAATGTTTTGCTTTTGAACATTCAAACTGCACGATTGGCAGCGGGGCATGTTGTGAATTAGTATTCGCGTGGAGTTTTGTTTAGCGACGAAGCCCACTTTCATTTGGATGGGTTCGGCAATAAGCAAAAGTGGCGCATTTGGGGAAATAAGAATCCGCAGTTCTCGATCGAGAAGTCTCTTCACCCCCCAAAAGGTGATTGCGTAGTGTGCAATGTCCAGTCACGGAATAATCGGTGCGATATTCCTTGATGGCACTGTGACTACGCAACGGTACGTGAAGGTTTTGGAAGATTATTTCATCCCCATTTTCCAAAGTGACACAGATTTCGACATTATTAATTCATGCAAGAAGAAACTCGACCCCATCGAAGCAGGAGGGCGTATGACGTCCTGAAGGAGCACTCTTGGGACAGCATTCTGGTTATGGAATACCCCGAGGCCACTGGCATGGGCCTCGACTGGCATCCATCTTCTCCGGATATGAACCAATACGACTCCTTTTTGTTGAGCTAGATTAAAGACAACGTGTACAACAATATTCCTTAAACCACTGTTAAGCTGAAAACAGCCATACAGGGGGTCATCGACAGCATCGATGTTTTGGCACTTCAGTGGGTCATGCAGAATTTTCGTATTCATATGCGCCACATTATCGCAAATGATTGAAGGCTTACCGACCATGTCATGAGCCAAATCTGAATATCTGTACAGAATTTTATATATTGAATAAATTGTGTCCACGTCGTAATTTCTAACTTATTTACGTTTCTTTCTATTTAGTTCAATAACTGTCACCCTGTATACATGTAGAGCAGAGACGAATACGATATCTTTGTAAAGACGATACAAGCCGCGTATGGAAAAATCCAGTGAGGTAACGACTTTTACGAAGGGCAAATTTTTATGGCCCAGTGCCTGAGAATGAGCATTTCGAGCACGGTATAAGATGGCCGGCTGTTTGCGTGCAACTATCTTGGTCATGGAAAATGGTTGAATGTCAGGGAAACAACGAGTAAGTGACAAGGTCTCTTACCCCCCCCCCCCCCCCCCCATCTCCCGTGTTCCCATGTTGATCTCACGACTTCATCAGTTACAATTGTAGTTGTCACTGGATTGTCGAGAATGGACAGTTGATCGGATGAATCGACTGTCCCCCAGATATTCTCTCATATAGGTGAACTGTTTCTCGAAACATGCACTACGCTGTGGACACAGTGCCTTGAAGGCAGAATTGCAATGAGAGGGACGTTCCTCTTAGTTTCCATGGGACCATCACGGGTGTTGTCTATGTGATCATTATTAGGAGCCACCCGCATCCCCTTTCATTCCTTATGTCTTCGCTGATGGCGATGGCACCTTGCAGCACTGCTGCTGTCCGTGTCATAAAGCCAGAAATGCTAATGTGATCGGTGGGGCGTTATAATGGAATCACAATGTTGCCTTGGTCATCATGTTCACTTGATATGCACCTGATGAAATACATCTGAAACGTTATTGCACGACAGCTCAGCTCACACAAACCACCTACCCGTAATTTACGGGTGTTCCGTGACCTGTGCGTTGACACCTGGTCCAAATACCTACTGAAACCTGCTAACAAATTACCGAATAAATGCCACGTCGAATCTCGTACCAACACGCTGTTAAGCAGACGGTCATAATCTGAATGAGTTGGCGTCTCCGAAGTAATTGTTCTTGATTTGCTGCTACATCCAAAACCAAAAGTGATCCATCTCTCCGCCGTCTTCAGGATAGATGCCACTGGTGTTGTCCAACTGAAAACTGCCGTCAAGCTTGGAAATCGCCATCCTATACAGGCCCCTGTAGTGAACATAATTCATGTGCTACACACCACCAATGCAGATACAAGACTGGATAGTAGAAGTCAGATAGTAGAAGTCAGTGCCAGCGGTCTACCACTGGTGAAGATTATCCTCAAACACTCGGCTCCCGCTGAGCCAAGAAATGATGTGCTCTGGTGTGGGGTAATACTGCGTTCCATATTCCACTTCGCGCGAAGACAATATGTAGCCTTGACATCAGTTTTCGGCGGAACTTAGCAGCAGCGGCCTCTGTCCAGTAGACAGAGGCCACACGAGATGACAAAATATCGACTCGTCTCGATTTTAGAATGCGGAAGGAAACCTGAGGAGGCTACCGTGTGGCCACTATTTTTTGGTTCATCAGTGTAAACCTAATTACAACTTTGAGTAAGCATGAGCTGAAAAAGGAAGAAATTCAATTACTCCAGGTATCAATCTCCACACAGAATTTTCCTGGTTCCTGGTCATAAGATTCTGAAAATGCGCAGAAGAGCTGGAGCTTCTCATAACTTCTAAAAAATGTTAAACGGGAGAACTATAGGACAAAACTGAACGCAGTGTCTCCAAAGTTATCTACTGAAACCACTCACCAACACTATATAAAATTTCCAGATAAAGTCGTTAAGATTAAAGAAATGCAGTCTACCGACGAAGATCATTTTACTTCAGAAAACATCACAACCTGCATAAGAAAACATGCAGTAGGCTGAACAATGAACAGTAATTTGTAACAGATATTTCTGCACACAGATCCATCATAAATTAAGGGTAATGCTGATACATGGTTAAACAACACTCTCGCGGGCAGTTTGCGGGTTTAATCACCTCGGGGTATGACCGTGCAGTGCATTTGACCTGCGGTCGTCACACGGTGGCGCTGGCAGCAGAGTTGCGTTGGTGCATGTCAGAGTACGGTGCAGCGAGTAAGTGTGCAGACTTTTTCAGACGTGCTAATGGTGACTGTGTGTTGAAAATGGCTCAAGGCACACATATTGATTACGTTATGAGGGGTAGAATACTACGGCGACTGGAGGCTGGTCAACCATAGCAGGTCGTAGCACGGGCCCTCCGTGTGCCACGAAGTGTGATCTCAAGATTGTGGCAAAGATTCCAGCAGACAGGAAACGTGTCCAGACGCTACAGTATGGGACGTCCACAGTGTATAACACCACAAGAAGACCGATATTTCATCATCAGTGCCCGCAGATGGCCATGGAGTACTGCATGTAGCCTTGCTCGGGACCTTACCACAGCCACTGGAACAGTTGTCTCCAGACACACAGTCTACAGACGACTGAACAGACTTTGTTTAATCGCCCAGAGACCTGCAAGGTGCATTCCACTGACCCCTGGTCGCAGGAGAGCCAGTAAAGCCTGGTGTCATGAACACGGTACATGGTCATTGGAACAGTGGCCCCAGGTTATGTTCACGGACGAGTCCGGGTAAAGCCTGAACAGTGATTCTCACTTGGTTTTCATCTGGCATGAACCAGGAACCAGATACCAACCCCTTAATGTCCTTGAAAGGGACCTGTATAGTGGTCGTGGTTTGGTGGTGTGGGGTGGGATTATGATTGGTGCACGTACACCCCTGCATGTCTTTGACAGAGGAACTGTAACAGGTCAGATGACCTGGGTCCCACCTTCCTCCTGATGGATGATACCGCACGGTCCCACCGAGCTGCCATTGTGGAGGAGTACCTTTAAACAGAAGATATCAGGCGAATGGAGTGGCCTGCCAGTTCTCCAGACGTTAACTCCATCGAGCACCTCTGGAGTGTTCTCGGTCCACGTATCGCTGCACGTCTGCAAACCCCTAGAACACTTCAGGATCTCTGACAGACACAGGTGCAAGAATGGGAGGCTATACCCCAGAAACTGCTCGACCAACTGCTCCAGAGTATTCCAACCTGTTGTGCGGCCTGTATACGTGTGCATGGTTCAAAATGGTTCAAATGGCTCTGAGCACTATGGGACTCAACTGCTGAGGTCATTAGTCCCCTAGAACTTAGAACTAGTTAAACCTAACTAACCTAAGGACATCACACACATCCATGCCCGAGGCAGGATTCGAACCTGCGACCGTAGCGGTCTCGCGGTTCCAGACTGCCGCGCCAGAACCGCGCGGCCACTTCGGCCGGCTGTGTGCATGGTGATCATATCCCATACTGATGTCGGGATACATGAGCAGGAAACAGTGGCGTTATGTAGCACTTGTGTTTCGGGTCGGTTTTCTCAACTTATCACCATTACCGTGGACTTGCCTATGTTCCTATGCTGTTAGCGCCGTTTTTGTGTAGTGCCACGTTGTGTGACACCACATTCTACAATTATCCATAATTTATGAGCATGAGTGTAGATTCGGTAATGAACTCAATGTCACAAAGAATCCCCAAAATATCAGTAAAATATAGTAATAAGGCATACACTGTGACAAATGCACTTGTCCCCACAAATGAGTATAACAGAAGAGATCAATAGGTTTTCGATAATTTCTGTCAACTACTGCAGCAATCCACAAATAAAATACAGAAACATCATCTGTAACTTCTAGCAGGTGATTTCGGTGGGCAGATCGACAAAGAGAAAAAGGTTCAAGAAATCAACAGTTGACACAGATCACTAGCGAACAAATAAAATAGGCGAGACACTAATAAATTTCTCTATAAGTTTTCATTTTACAATCACATCCGCGCAATTTCTTAAAACAGTAAATAATGCTATACCTTGAAAATGTCCAAATTCCACTTTAGGCACCTATGATGACAGATCATGCTGCTATGTCCGGTAAGACGGAATACTCAACTTTCGAACAAAGAAGCGACTTTTTTTCTTTTTGAGTCAGATCCCCATCTTCTGAAAATAATGACTGGACTGTAACCTAACAGAAAAAATTTCAAATGAACAAAACATTTAGAACTAATTACCAATGCCTGGAAAAAGAAAGAAATTCTTGACGAAATGAGGTAGTAGATTACCACGAACTGGAGGGAATTTGTTGAAGTCCAGAAAAACACTATGAGATTAGGTTAAACACCAAGACAGACAAAACACAGACGTGGAAAAGAACCTACGATGAGGCCATAGAAGAGAAAACGGAAGCATGGAAATTTTTCAGTAGCAACAAAATACAAGAAAAATGGAGAATATTTTTAATGACACAGTAAAGAACGTCCAAGCCAATACAAAATAAAAATGAATGTAAGATAAAAATGGGTTTCAAGAAATTTAACAAGCATATAGGTACAGCAATGGCAGAAAATTTTACAAACTTTTTAAAAAAATTTAATAAAAATTTAATAAGTTATCAACCAACTAATCTGTGCTTCTATCTGCCCACCATCCCCCACCTCCAGATCACTGGGAACCACCCCAAAACATAATTGTCTAATTTTAACGAAGTACGTTCAGTTGCTTCTCAGGTGTGAGCCCAGCAGAGAAGGCAGGTTTAGAAACTCCTTTGGGTAGTCACAATCTCTGGAGGAATTGAAAATCTTAGCAGAAATACTAAATTTAAATGACAGTAGCCCTACACTAGATTCTCACACAATTACATTAAAGTGCGGTTCTAAGCGCGTCAGTTTGGAACCGCGTGACCGCTACGGTCGCAGGTTCGAATCCTGCCTCGGGCATGGATGTGTGTGATGTCCTTAGGTTAGTTAGGTTTAAGTAGTTCTAAGTTCTAGGGGACTGATGACCTCAGTAGTTAAGTCCCATAGTGCTCAGAGCCATTTGAACCAATTACATTAAAGATTAACGATTTTGCAATATCAGCAAATAAGAAGATAAAACCGGCTAGAAAATTTACAGGGCAGTGTCGTTACTCTCTGTTTTGTACATCAATCTTTCAGTGACCATGTTAAGTCGACTGGAGAACAGGTAGATCATTTAAAAGGAGATTATCAGGGAGGATTTCGCAATGGACGATCTTTTATGGAACAGATATGGAACCTACCGACAATTTTTCCAATAAGAAGCTTTAATAACACTGTAGTAACCTTTTTCGATCTCAAAAAGACTTGTGAGTCGACAGACACATAAAAATTAATCATTACTTTAATAGAATTCAAGATCGGCAGGCAAACAGGGAAAACTTACCAAGAGACATTAACCTTCAAAGCTCATGGGAGAAATTTCAGAAGCATTTCTAATCCACACCGATGTTCACAAAAGAGGTGGATTCTCCTCCTCCTGTTTAACGTAGTTCTGCAAAAATTCAGAAAACCCTGGAAAAGGAAATAAAGGGAATCGAAATCGGGATTAAAGGAGAAGCAGACAAATAACATTTGGCTCTTGCAGACGATGGACGTGAAGCCAAACACGCCGTAGAGAAGATCTTCTGGAAACTGGCTCATAAGTTTCCTACGAGAAACCTCAATGCAAGAAACAGAAGCCTTCGCATTAAAATTAGGTACAGGGAAGTGGCACGAGTGACACATGTTAAATATGTAGGAGTTATTGGAATTGAACAAAAAAGCCAATCAAAAAGAATCTCAGAATTACAAAATGCATTTAACGTGCCTAGGACTGACAGAATTAAAAATCTATAGCAAAATTACAAATGCTTATAAGCTCCGGTGAAGTCATTGTAATAAAAAAAACTGTTGTAGCCAAAGAGAAACTAAAGCAACGCAATACGGTGGTTTACTGGAAGCACACTACACTGCGGTAACTACTGTGAGTCATGGTCAATAAGTGGTTAAATAGCTGGACAGCAAAAGGCCCAGGAAAATAATTGGACCAGTTTTTTGTGAAGGAATTTGGATTAAGTGTTCGTCGACAGAGACCTGCAATCCGACAGAGGCAATAACAGACACTTGCTGAAATAGAAGGATTAAATTCAGAGGACGTACCACACTCTGAACAAGAAAACGCCCACAAGACAACACAAAGACAAGATGGATCACTGAAACAGAATCAGATTTTAAAGAAATGTGTATGATACCAGGTAACATAAGCAATCGAGAACAGTTGAGGAACATCATAAAGAACATGGACTCAAACAAAAATGAACGAAAAAGAGAACAGGGAATAAATGGCTGGAAGAACTTTAGAATTTAATTTCTGCTGCTGCTCAGAGATAACTAACAAAAAGTAAGTCACGTAATGCTTGATCGGAGCAGTGAATAGAAACTGGTGACTGACGGTGTGAAGGTCACAGATAATACTGAACGTGTTCGCGAAACTATGGTAAGAATTCCACGGAAGTCAACCAGACGTGTACGCTCCCAACTAAACATCAAACAAATGTCAGGCCAGAACATGTACAAGCTGTTACGTTTGCGAGCATACAAAGTAATGGTGATGCAAGCACTAAAATTTACGTACAGATTACGCACAATGACAACATTATTGCGAATGGTTACTCAGAAAAATCGTTGGTAGTTATTTGGATACAAATCTTTACTTGAACTGAGAAGAAGCACGGTTTCATCTTAGCAGATACGTAAACTCTCAAAGCAGGCGCTACATACAGTCCCAGGATACGCTTAGAGATGCCTCTGCTACTTCCGAAAGTGGGTACCTATGTGCAATTTCTCGCCTATTGATCGCAGGCCCCATTGTCTTTAACAGCGCAGTGAACTCTCACTTTTCGAGAGAGATGGCACTACGGGCCGTACTTAACGGTTTTATAATGTCATACGTACATGAAGCTTCCAGAGGTGAACGTGCTGTTTCCGCAGATTTATGGCCTCCCAGACCGCCCGACTGTCTACCTGTCATTTTTAGTTGTGGAGTAATTTAAAGGGTAAAGTCTACAGTAACAGACCGCATACAATTCAAATGTTGGAAAAAAGTCACTCAAATGAGTTAGCCAAAATTTCCAGTAATATGCTGAAATGTGCTGAGCTGTATTTCCTTTATGGTGAGCATAATTATCCTATTGAATGTTCAGTACGTTGTTTTCCTTAATGATAATTTACTACTCTGCACTCTGTATTTACAGTGAAAAAGTGATTTGTCTGTAAGTTGTTTATGGGGCGTCTTTTACTTTGGCCACCCTGCACTTGTGAGGAATGTGCCTAGATACTGATGGCACTCTTTCGTGCAATGCCTCTAGCTTAGCAAATTGCGAAACCCACAACGTGCTCTGGAAACGACGCAGGACGGTATTTTGGAAATGCCAATCTGCTCCGTTGCAACCGGCAGCTACCATGGAGAGCAGATTCCAGCAGCTGGCCGGCCCTATCTGTGCAGTCAGCGAACTCGGGCTCCAGCCGGACAGCCACTCACAAGCTCTCGGGTCCCGCTTTTCATTACAAGCAGGCCCGCGCCTACCGCGCACGGCGGAATGTGCTTGTTTTTCATCAGACGCAGTCCGGTAAGCACACCGGCCAGTCCGTGTTTACCAACTGTTCGGACAGCATAGCCTGTTGCAGAATTAGACACAGGTGAGTCGGCACCAACAGCTCTGCATTCCGCTGCGCTGCAGTAGAACGGACTCCCGTCACGTCAGGAAGTGGAATGGTAAATTAAACATTGTTGCCTCCAGTAGCCGCATGCTGTCTTACCGACACAGCGTTCAACGCACTGTACGTGCTTAGCCGAAAACACTACTGTGTGTTATTCGAAAGACATAGGTTACTTCATTACGTTTTGTCAAGTACTGTAATCGAAAGTGGAGTCCGCAGTCGTGAAATGGAAAGTTAAACAGGCTGAATTTTTTGCATAATAGCCAGTAAGCCAGCCGGTCAGGCAGCAGCAACCGGCCGAGACACAAGCAGCAACAGCGAAGTAACAGATTTTAAGACTTTTACGAGTTCCTAACCAGGAGCGAATTTTATAGTATTATCTGTGTGCTTAATAGTTTAGTTTCATGGTTACTGCGTGTTTATTTAATATCTAACAACCACTGTTCACGCGTTCTCTTTTGCTTCGAAAAGTAAACCGATTTTGTGACATATTAAAAGTTCCTAATAAGGAGCTAATTATTTAATTTCACCTGAATACTTCGGTAGTTAGATTTTTTAATGTCTGCGTATTAACCTCATTTATTAGACACAGTTCCTACGTTTTCGTTAGGCTCTACAGTAGAGTTGCGCAGCAAGTGCCGATAACCCTTTTATCCTCATAGTTTAGTTTTCTGCGGGCTTTAGTATGGACAGTGGCTGCGATTGTTGTGTGAGGATGAGAGCCGAGTTGGTGAGACTTTGCTCTCAGCTTCAGGCTGTGATGGCTTCGGCTACACAGCCTGAGGCTGTAGTGGATGGCCATCACCGCGGTGAGACGGCCGTGGGGATCTAACGTCCGTCGAGCGCGTCCGAGTCCTCCGATCAGCCCTCACCGGTGGTCAGCCCTGTTACTGCTCTCACCGAGGTTGACACTTCATCTGTCGTCAAGTGGGAGGTCGTCCTGTGGCGTAGCAGGCTGCGAAAGACTTCCCACGCGGCCGCACGTAAGGCCTTCCCGGTTTGTCTGACAAACAGGTTCCAGGTGCTGTCTGTGGCTGACACTGTCTCTGAGCCAGACGCTGTAGCCTGTTCTGCTTCAGAGGAAACTTCTCAGCCTGTAAGATCCGGACAATCACAGAGGGAGTGATTGTTGATGGTTTGGAGTAACTACGTTAGGCGCGTTGTGGGGCCCCTTAGGGACATGGCTGTCTAGAAGGGAAAGAAAACCAATGTGCACTCCGTGTGCATATCGCGTGGAGTCATTCCAGATGAAGAGCACAGGGTGCAGCCAACTGTAGATGGTTTCTCACGTCGGTACCAATGATGTGTGTCACTTTGGATCAGAAGAGATTCTCTCTGGTTTTGACCTGCTAACAAATGAGGTAAAGGCTGCCAGTCTTGTTTGCAATATGAAGGCGGAGCTGACCATTTGCAGCATAGTCGATAGAACCGATTGCGGACCTCTGGTACAGAGCCGAGTAGAGAGTCTGAATCAGAGGCTCAGATGGTTCTGCAGCCGTGTAGGCTGAAGATTCCTAGACTTGTGCCAAATGGTAGTTCAGTTTCGTGTTCCGATGAATAGGTCAGGTGTCCCCTACACGCAGGAAGCGACTACACGGGTAACAGGGGTTGTGTGGCGTAGACTGAGTGGTTTCATAGGTTAGAGGTTCTCGGGACAACACAAGAAGGGCTTCAGTCACAAAGAGTGTAGTCCGAACATAGGAAGAACGTAGATACAGGAACCATTGGTATAACAATTGTAAACTGTCGTAGCTGTTGGGAAAGTACCAGAGCTCCAAGCACTAATAGAAAGCGCTGACGCTCAAATCGTTATAGGAACTGATAGCTGGCTAAAACTGGAGATAAGTTCAGCCGAAATTTTGGCGAAAAACGTAACGGCGTTCCGAAGGAGAGGCTAAACACGGTTGGCAGTATCGTGTTTGTTACTGTTAGAAGTAGTTTATCTTGTCGCGAAATTGAAGTGGAAAGTTCCAGTGAGTCAGTGTGGGCAGAGGTCATTGTTGGCAACAGGAATAAAATAATAACTGAATCCTTTTACTGACCTCCCAGTTCAGATGAAACAGTTACTGAAAGATTCAAAGAAAACTTGCGTTTGATATCAAACAGTTACCCAACTCATACGATTATAGTTGGTGGTGACTTTAATTTACCCTCGATATGTGGGCGAAAATATATGTTTAATTCCGGAAGTACGCGTAAAACATCATCCGAAATTGTGCTAAACGCATTGTCTGAAAATTGTTTCGAGCAGTTAGTTAATGAGCCCACGCGAATAATAAACGGCTGTGAAAACACACTTGACCTCTTAGCGACAAATAATCCTAAGTTAATAACGAGCATCAAAACGGATACAGGGATTAGTGAACGCAGGGTTGTCGTAGCGAGATTGAATATTGTAAGCCCCAAATCCTCCAGAAATAAACGAAAAATAGACCTATTCAAAAAATCCGATAAAAAATTCGCTTGATGCCTTCCTGAGAGACAATCTCCACACTTCCAAATTAATAATATAAGTGTAGACCTGATGTGGCTGGGATTCAGAGTAATAGTATCCGCATCAATTGAGAGATTTATAGCAAATAAATTAACAAACGACGGAGCTGATCCTCCTTGGTACACAAACGGGTCAGAACACTGTTGCAGAAACAACGAAACAAACATGTCAAATTTAAACAAACGGAAAATGCCCAAGATTCGCGATTTCTTAGAGAAGCTCGAAATTTAGCGCGGACTTCAATGTGAGTTTCCACAACGAAACATTGTCTCTAAACCTGGCAGAAAATCCAAAGAGTTTCTGGTCGTATGTGAAGTATGATAACGGCTAGAAACAGTCAATGCCTTATCTGCGCAATAGCAATGGAGATGCTATCGAAGGCAGTGCTGCCAAAGCAGAATTACTAAACAGAGCCTTCCGAAATGCCATCACAAAAAAAGACGAAGTAAACTTTCCAGAATTCGAATCAAGAACAACTGCCAACATAGGTAACGCAGAAGTAAATATCCTCGGAGTAGTGAAGCAACTTCACTTAATAAAAGCAAGTCTTCTGGTCCAGACTCTATACCAATTAGGTTCCTTTCAGATATGCTGATGCATTATCTCCATACCTGAAATTCATATACAATAGTTCACTCGACGAAAGATCCGTACCCTAAGACTGGAAAATTGCACAGGTCACACCAATATTCAAGGAAGGTAGTAGGAATAATCCACTTAATTACAGGCCCATATTATTCACGTCGATACGCAGCAGGATTCTGGAACATATATTGTGTTCGAACATTACGAATTGCCTTAAAGGCCTACCGACATGACCGAGCGGTTCTAGGCGCATTAGTCTGGAACAGCGTGACCGCTTCGGTCGCAGGTTCGAATCCTGCCTCGGGCATGGATGTGTGTGATGTCCTTAGGTGAGCTAGGTTTAAGTAGCTCTAAGTTCTAGGGGACTGATGACCTCGCCGGCCGCGGTGGTCTAGCGATTCTGGCGCTGCAGTCCGGAACCGCGGGACTGCTACGGTCGCAGGTTCGAATCCTGCCTCGGGCATGGGTGTGTGTGATGTCCTTAGGTTAGCTAGGTTTAAGTAGTTCTAAGTTCTATGGGACTTATGACCTAAGATGTTGAGACCCATAGTGCTCAGAGCCATTTTGAACTGATGACGTCAGATGTGAAGTCCCATAGTGCTCGGACCCATTTGAACCAATTTGAATTGCCGCAAAGAAAACGGTCTATTGACACACAGTCAACATGGGTTCAGAAAACATCGTTCTTGTGACACACAACTAGCTCCTTATTCTCATGAAGTGTTGAGTGTTACTGACAAGGGATTTCAGATAGATTCCGTATTTCTGGATTTGCGGAAGGCTTTTGACACTGTACGACACAAGCGGCTTGTAGTGAAACTGCGTGCTTACGGAATGTCGTCTCAGTTATGTGACTAGATTTGTGACGTCCAGTCAGAAGTTCACAGTTCTTAGAAATTGACGGAAAGTTATAGAGTAAAACTTGAGTGACTTCTGGCGTTCCCCAAGGCAGTGTTATAGGCCCCTCGCTATTCCTTGTCTATATAAACGATCTGGGAGACTATCTGAGCAGCCGTCTTAGGTTGTTTGCAGGTCACGCTGTCGTTTATCGACTATTAGAGTCATCAAAAGATCAAAACAAATTAGAATACGATATCTGAATAGTGCGAAAATAGGCAGTTGACCCTAAATAATGAAAAGTGTGCGGCCATCCACATGAGTGCTAAAAGGAGTTCGTTAATTTTCGGTTACACGGTAAATCAGTCAAATGTAAAGGCCGTAAATTCAAATAAATACCTAAGAACTACAATTACAAACAACTTAAATTGGAAGGAACACATAAAAAATGTTGTAGGGAAGGCTAACCGAAGACTGCGTTTTATTGGCAGGACACTTACAAAATGTAGCAGATTTACTACGCTTGTCCGTCCTCTTTTAGAATACTGCTGCACGGTGTGGGATCCTTACCAGATGGGATGACGGAGTACATCGAACAAGTTCGAAGATGGGCACCACGTTTTATATTATCGCGAAATATGGGAGAGGGTGTCACAGAAATGATACAGGATTTGGGCTGGACATCATTAAAAGAAATGCGTTTTTAAGTTGCGACGGAATCTTCACACAAAATTCCATTCACCAACATTCTCCTCCGAACGCGAAAATATTTTTAGTTGACACCGACCTACATAGGGAGATACGATCACCACCACCCAGTTGGCCATGTGGTCTGACGCTCGGCTTTCCGGGCGGGAACGAGCGCCGGTCCCCGGCACGAATCCGTCCGGCGGATTTGTGTCGAGGTGCGGTGAGCCGGCCAGTCTGTGGATGGCTTTTACGCGGTTTTCAATCTGCCTCGACCAATGCGGGCTTCTTCCCCTTATTCCGCCTCAGCTACACTATGTCAGCGATTGCTGCGCAGACAAGTTCTCCACGTACGCTTACACCACCATTACTCTAGCACGAAAACCTAGGGGCTACACTCGTCTGGTGTGATACGTTCCCTTGGGGGTCCACCGGGGCCCGAACCGCACAATAACCCTGGGTTCGGTGTGGGACGGTGGAGGGGTGAAGTAGACTGCGGTAGTCATCGTGGGGTTGAGGACCACTGCGGCTGCGGCGGGGACGGAGCCTCTCCGTCGTTTTTAAGTCCCCGGTTAACATAACACAACGATCACCACTATAAAATAAGGGTAATCAGAGCTCGTACGGAAAGATACAGGTGTTCGTTCATTCCGCACGCTATACGACGTTTGAATAATAGAGAATTGTGTAGTTGGTTCGTTGAACCCTTGTGCAAGCCACTTAAATGTGATTTGCAGAGCATCGATGTAGATGTAGATAATAAACTGCTCGGGATGTGAGTGTCCTATACGACATCAAGCAACATGTCGTCATAGATGCACAAGGTTCAGATTGTTACTGGATATAAAGGTTTAAAGAAACAAACTCATTCAGAAGGAAATCAGAATTGTGGACTATGAGATGTTAAAATGGTTGAAATGGCTATCATCACTATGGGACTTAACTTCTGAGGTCATCAGTCCCCTTCGACTTAAACCTAACTTACCTAACGATATCACACACATCCATGCCCGAGGCAGGATTCGAACCTGTGACAGTTGCAGTCGCGCGGTTCCGGGCTGAAGCGCCTAGAACCGCTTGGCCACAGCGGCGGGCCTATGAGGTGTTACTTAAATACAAAACGATGTACCAAGTTATTATATGCAACAATTTCAACAATTCCCTTCTGCGACCACAAGTATGTGTCCGAAATGTGTAGAATGATAGCAGATATGAACCTAAGGGCATGTGAGAGGAACTTCCTGCGAAGGCAGGTCGGAGAATAAGATACAATCACGAGATTTGTTAAATATGAAAGGACACGCTAGTTAGGTTATATGCAGATGATCACAAATGACCGGATGCCCAAATGAATAATGAAAGGCAGATCGTTTTTCTCCAGAAAGAACAGCCGACCAAGAGCTTGATGGTTGGACAACGTGTTTGCTGACTTTAACAAAATGGAGATCGGAGGATGGAACAGTAAAGCAGAGCTGTTTGGAGGAAGATTGTTGAGAAGGCCATGGAAGGAGAAGAAGAACTCTTTCAACGTCTTGGAAGCGGAGAGTTATCGGATATACATGGAATGGTTAATGTTTTTAGAAGGGTACTAGATCAAACAATCAAAGACATGTCTGGTAGAGACAAAAGCAAATCTAAATGAAATGGCGTTACTATTAAAGAGACGGTGACTGTCAGAGGCACAAGATAATAGGAACATTGTAGTGTTTGCCGAATTACCCAAAACTACTTTAAAATATCTTTAACGCGATGAAAGAAACAAAATAAAAATTTCGTAATAGAAACTCTTGAAAAAAAACGAAAGTATGAAAAACGCTATCTCAAAGTTATATCATGAGTTTAATGTGCAAATGGCGCAGTAAGTTACCCTAAGAAGATTGTGTTATTATTGCTACAAGGTTTTATTAAAAATGTATCTGTAGTGCAAGAGGTGAATCAGGAACAAAGGTAACATATAACTGAAAAACTGAAATTCCTTTGATAATGGGAGAAACATGTAGATAGCAACTCAAGAAATGAAGAAAACAAAAGAGTGGGGAGTTAAACGTTTATCAACAGGAACGATCAAAGTTGAGAGTACGTTATACAGAAGTGTGTTGCAAAATCATTTACATAGCGATCACAAAACTAGACAGTTCCGAAAACTGCTACCGTGGTGGAGCTAGTCTGCTACAGAGATATCGTGACAGAGAATCCATAAAAAGCAATATCCCTGTTAACTTCCATTCGTCATGGCAAAATTTTCACTGAAATCCTCAAACAGCGAATGGAAAGAAACATTATTCTCTGATGAGGCAAAAAGCGTGCTGGAGTTAGAAGTGGGCATACCAACGGCGACCACGTACAACGGGCGAACAGAATTATAGGCTGGAGTTGTGAAGGTGATTCTCCACATTGCTAGGAATTCGCGGAATTTCTGCTGGACTAACATGTCTTCTGAAGAATGTCTTTCATTCATACCGTCTTAGTGTAATAAAATTGTCGTAAACACGAACGTTGGTTTGAGCACCACAGTATATTACTAAGCACGGACCTAATGGCGGTGCTTACTGCCGTGTCTGCTTCTGAACTGTACCCCGATTAAGGGCAGATGTAGGGAAAAGTTACCAGAAAATTCAGTTTTTTTAATTGCCTAATTTATTAGAGTGAATCTTTAAGTACAACACAGCAAAGTTTCACAATCGAACCCTAGCTAGAAAGATGTTTTAAAAACGTTTGCTTGAGCGTCTGAGCCTGCCACGCCCCTCTTTCTACGTTGTGATCTACAATTTCTCTAGGCTTGAAAGTTTTTGTGCGTTAATTTTTCGTTCACATAATAGGAGGCTGTGAGAAAGATTATCTTTGCTTGTTCATTTGTTTACAATGTCGTTTTCATGAATACTACAGACTAAAAGCTTATTTCAGTTATGCATGCGTCAACTGTTTTGCTCGAAATGGATCGTAACAGCTGACACTTGTTCAAAAAAGTGAGCAAATGTCGAATTTCGTGTGTAAAAGTTACAGAAAATCTAAATAACAATCGTACAGCTGCGGCTCCTAAGTGTGAAGAATAATGTTCGAGAACGTCGCTGAGTTCTTCGAAGAAGATAAATTAGGGAAGAAACTGATGATGCTGTGTACAGTGCCAACGACGAGTTTTCCAATGGACTCAGGTCAACTGCCTCAGAAATACTTACCCATATGACTAATGTTTCTTGTGCATGTAGTAACTGTGTGTTAATGAGAAATCACTGAATGGAAATGAGAGCTTCAGCACTTTATATGGATGCATTGTCCAACAACAGTTTTTGTGCTCTTAATTGTTGTGAAGCTGCATGTGACGCTTGTCTACTGTTCAATACTGGAAATGTAGGCAGGATTGTCGTATACGCGAGCGTTGGTTTGATCACCACAGTGCGTTACTAAGCACGGACGTATTGGCGGTGGTTACTGTCGTGTCTGTTCTGACCTGTACCCCGATTAAAGGCAGATGTAGGGCAAAATTACAAAAAAAAAGGTTTTTTTTAATTGCGTAGACTATTATACTGAGTCTTTAAGAATAACATCGCAAAGTTTTATGATCGAATTCTGGCTAGACGTATGTTTTAAAAAAGTTTGTTTGGGCTCAGACTGGGGCTCCATCCATGTGCACTCACGCTGATGATACTCAGAAGTATGAAGCACGACTGGACAAAACTCAGGCAGCAGAAGAAAAACTGGCAAAGTTGGCTACGAAAAAGAGGCAGGTGAAGAGATTACTCCAGAAATGCGAGGAAGACAATAAAGATTACAAATATGGACAGCAGTAGTCACTGGAAGTACAGCAGTATTGTCAAAAACTGAAATAAAAACTGTAGATGCGAATTGCTACAAACTGATTTCTTTTACCTATAGTATATCTTTTATCAGGAATTATAAAAGGTAACATCCCCAAATTTGGCATTTTCTTTCGAATTAGTTACTGAATGATCCTGTGGAGCATTTTTCCGTTTTCTTTTCTCTGAGAAATGTTCTCTTTTGAAATTTGAGAAAAATAGAGCTGTCCAGGGTGACACCAAATCGAAAAATTAATTTCAGAGCAAATACGACCTTAAAAAAACTTTTTGTTAGTCTCTTATAAAGATTTAAACAGTGAAATTCCAGTTTTAATGCTTGTTACGAGAAGAGGTACATTATAGAAAGAACGGTAATTATAAATTCAAATCCTTATAAAATGGACGTCGAAGCGCACTTTCAAACAAAAATGGCACAAAATATCAAGCATTATGTTATATGTAATAGATTCAAGTTTTATTATTTTAGCTGTAATATTTTGGAGATATATATGTTTAAGTACAAGAATGCATTTTGCCCTATTTCTGTCCTTAGCCAGTTGTAGGTGGATCTCCTGTGCACCGATCACTGAAAACATTCTTCGGCAAGGGGAAAAGGCGATTCGTCTTGTAGCCGTCTTGTGTTTTTCTTTGTTGCAGCTTCCAATGGTAATTGTTTATATCTGTAAAACTACTGAAACCTACAACCATTTGAAACTACTTACCACTCTCACACTTCACTCTCCTACATTTTCTAACGGCTGCAATTCCCTCAGTTAAAGCGATGCCCCAGGATTTGTCCTAAACCCAGCTGCCACCTTCTTCTCAAATTGTGTCATAAATTTCTGGCTTTTCGAGTTCGGAATAGTACCATTTTGATATTCATCTGATCTACATATATGATCTTCACAATTCTCGTGTAGAGCTCGTTTCACTTCCATACACAGCTACACCTCAGACAAACACTCACAGAAAAGGTTTCCTGTCATTAAAATTTGTGTTGAGTGTTGTTACCCAATTTCATCTTATCGTCAACATTTTTTTTTCACTATTGCCGTTTTCTGCTTTATACCACCTCTGCTTCGCCAAAGATCACCTACTTTTCTGCCTCTACCAAACTTCCAATTCTTCAGTAAATTACTGGTTTCAGCATTATATATCAATGACTTGTTAAACTGATCATCTGGTAGTATTCACATGTGTGGAAACCATTCTTCTTTGGTACTACAATTAATTATATTATTCTTAACATCTGAATATTCAGCTGTGTCATACATTTTGCAAATCAGGTGGGATAGTTTTCTCAATTTATGTTCTTCTACGGAGAGAAATAACTCTAAGCCATTGTTGTCTATTCCAGGTGCCTCGTTTCGACTTACATCTTCCAATGCTCCATCAAATACTTCTGCTTTTGTACAGGGCCAAGATACATGATAAAAGAGGTTTCTTTAGTTACTGATGTGTGTGAGATATGTATGTTGTTGTGGGGCATCAGGATGGTGCCTCGAATTAGGTACCTTGCTAGAGGTTGTATGTTTATTAGCCGGTCGGCGCGATGATGAAGCCAGGTAGATGCCCACTGATAAATAATGAGAGTAAAAGATACAGATATTAATATCTCAAATATCTCATATACCAGATGCCACAAAGAAAAACAAAACACTGGAAAGACTAACATGGGGCATTTCACAGACATAACAATCCTCCATCAAAACATGCAATCAATTAAAAAAAAACAGCTATTACAAGTTGAGCTCCAATCTTTGAACTGCATAGTAGTTTGTATTACTGAGCACTGGTCTAGAGACACAGAAATCAACATGTAGTATTATCATTGTATGGAAAGGCAAACTCTTATTACAGAACTACTTAAAGGGGTGGAGGATCATGGATTTATATCAGGAATGGAACACAGATCAAATCAAGACATGACCTCATTACCATAAGTGAAGAGGTTTAATATCAGCTATTGAATTAACCGGGCTAGATATCACCAAGACAATAATCATTTTGTGTGTGTATAGATCTCCCAGTGGTGGTGTGGACACTTTTCTCTATAAGTTAACAGCAGTTCTAGATAAAGTCTCAAGTAAAAAGGTCAACATAATTCTGTGTGGGGACATAAACATCACCACCAACATCATAAATGAATCAATCATGACCTTCATAAACATCCTTCAAAGTTTGGGAATGTCCCTCTTGGTCAATAGTTCAACAAGGGTTACTACAACGAATTCATCGCTAATTGACCATGTGGCCTAATATGGACAGGGAAAAGTGTGATGCATCTGTAAAAGATCTCAGACTATCAGACCATCTCTGTCAAATAACAACAGTAAAATGGTGCAAATGGCTCAGAGCACTATGGAACTTAACGTCTGAGGTCATCAGTCCCACACAACTTAGAACTACATAAACCTAACTAACCTAAGGACATCACACACATCTATGCCCGAGGCAGGATTGGAACCTGCGACCGTAGCGGTCCCACGGTTGCAGACTGAAGCGCCTAGAACCCCTCGGCCACTCCAGCTGGCAACAACAGTAAACTCAGGCATCGTTTCATTCCCTAAACTACAAGCCTACAAACGACAGCTGTCAGAAATTAATTAAAATATTTTTCAAAAGAACTAGAAAAACAAAGTCGGTATGAAGTGTATAAGGAAACCAATGTGAATATGAAATTCCCTAACTTCTCCACACTGTTTAAATTGAACTTTGAAAAGGCATTTCCAAAAGTGTGCATGTCTGTATCAACATCTCACAAAAACAGATGGATAACAGCAGGTATTAAGAAGTCCTCCCAAACACATAAACACCTCAGTTCCATGAAAAAGATTCACAATGATCCAGAATTCTTAAATTTCTATTATAGATACAAAAAGATCTATAGGAAGGTGCTGATTGCTGCAAAAAGACATTTAATGACAAAATAATATATAACACAGAGAATAAAAGCAAACCATTCTGGGGTGTTATTAGAAAGAAATGCAGAATAACATACTGCTGAGGGAGGGGGATAAAGTAATAAATGATCTACAGCACTTAGCAAACTATGTAAACGAGCATTTTTCCAGTATTGCAGAGACGTTACAGTAAAAATTCCACCGAAAAAATATAACACCTGTAAATAAGGTTGCACTAAATACATTGATGTTACTTCCAACCACAGAGAATGAAGTCAGTAAAACAATTAAAAAACTAAAAAATAGAATGTCAGTAGGCTTAGATGAAGTAAAAATATGTGTACAGAAACAATGAATAGGGATTATACAAGGCCCCTTAACAAACATAATAAATGAATCCTTCACATCAGGGACTTTTCCAGAACAGTTAAAATGGGCAAGAGTTGTACCTTTGCTTAAGACACAGAAAATTAGGGGCCCATTTCCCTGCTGTCAGCATTCTCAAAAATAAGAGAAGCCATTATGAAAGACAGATTAATGAATTACCTGAATAAATACAATCTTTTAAGGGAATCACAGTTTGGTTTCTGAAGTGGCAAAAATACTGTGTCACCCATAGTAGATTTCATAAAAGTTGTACTTGATGATAAAGATGAGTATGTCACAGGCATATTTTTGGAACATTCTAAGGCGTTTGATACAGTCAACCACAAGATTCTATTAAATAAATTAGAAGCATTAGGAATAAGACGGGTAGCTAATGACTGGTTTCGATCATACCTATCAGACATAGTACTAAGAGTAGAGATAACACATACTTCAAATAGATCTAAACATTTAGTAAAACAAAATACATTAATGTAGGGGTTCTGCATGGCAGCATATTAGGACCAATACTGTTCCTGATATGCACCAATGACTTTCCCAGTAGTGTTATTCATGGCAAAAAAATTCTCTTTGCTGATGGCAGCAATATTATAGTCACTTAGAAAGCAAGAGAATACCTTGCTGAGAAAGCAAATGAAACTCTCAAGGAAGTTTATGATTGGTCAGTAAGTAATAAAAGGACATTGAACATTAGGAAAACTAATGCCATGAATTTCAGTTTGAAGAGGAAAAATGACAATGTTAAATTAAATGTAGATGACATCTCTATAGACTGTGTAACAAATGCAAAATTTCTAGGAATGAATATTGATTCTCAGTTGAAGTGGTGTGAAACACAAAGGTACTTGCAAACAGAATGTCATCAGCATGTCATGGCCTTAGAATTCTATCATCAGTGTGTAACATGCAGTGTCTTTTAGTTACATATTATTAATATGTACACTCAGTTCTTAGCTATAGAATTCTTTTTTGGTGAACAAATGCACAAAATATGAACACAGTTTTCAGACTCCAGAAAAGAGGCATAAGAATAATAACCAAAAACACTAGTCGAGCTCATTGTAAAGATCTGTTCAGAACACTGGGGATTTTAACTGCACTATGTTAATACATTTACCATTCAGTTGTACACATCAAAAATAACATTGGTAATTATTGCACAAAGAGCTCTGTCCATGACCATACAACAAGAGATAGACTCAACTTAATTTTACCAAGAAAAAATAAACATAAAACTCAAAACAGCATTCCCTACCAAGGAGTAAATCTGTAAAATAAATTACCAACAGAGATTAAAGAAATTGCGAAATACACTTACTTAAAAAGGCAGCTAAAATGTACCTTTTATGCAATACGTTTTATACATTGAAGGATTACTTAGCTAAAACAGAATAGGGCTTTGATAAAAAATGTTATCCAAACAAATATTAATAATAATGACTATAAAATATCCAACATTTCACAGAACACCTACACTTTATGTTTTTTTCCTCCTTTTTTCTTTTTTCCTTTCTAGAAATACTTACCTCCAAGCTATGCACAGCACAATACTAACACCTCTTCCTCTTTCTGAGCTTAATATCTTACTCATTATGGAGGGATGCCAACTCAGCTTATCAGGATAGCAAACAGGAAGTTGCGGTACAGGAAATGACCCAGAGATCACCAATGTTGTGTGTGTGTGTGTGTGTGTTTGTGTGTGTGTGTGAGAGAGAGAGAGAGTTTGTGTGTGTCAGTGTATGTGTGTGTGTGTGTGTGTGTGTGTGTGTGTGTGTGTGTGTGTGTGTGTGTGTGTGAGTTTGTGTGTGTCAGTGTATATATGTGTGTGTGTGTGTGTGTGTGTGTGTGTGCGTGTGTGTGTGTGTGTGTGTGTAGTGAGTAAAGTGTTATGAAACAATGTGTGTATAGTGTGGGCAGTGACTGATAGAGAGTCCAAGTGAACAATGTGGCATTAGATTATATAATAAGCTATTTGTAAAAAAGGTATTGTATACCAGGAGTAAAACTAGTGATTCTCTCTAACTAAAAGTCTGTAAATACACTCCTGGAAATGGAAAAAAGAACACATTGACACCGGTGTGTCAGACCCACCATACTTGCTCCGGACACTGCGAGAGGGCTGTACAAGCAATGATCACACGCACGGCACAGCGGACACACCAGGAACTGCGGTGTTGGCCGTCGAATGGCGCTAGCTGCGCAGCATTTGTGCACCGCCGCCGTCAGTGTCAGCCAGTTTGCCGTGGTATACGGAGCTCCATCGCAGTCTTTAACACTGGTAGCATGCCGCGACAGCGTGGACGTGAACCGTATGTGCAGTTGACGGACTTTGAGCGAGGGCGTATAGTGGGCATGCAGGAGGCCGGGTGGACGTACCGCCGAATTGCTCAACACGTGGGGCGTGAGGTCTCCACAGTACATCGATGTTGTCGCCAGGGGTCGGCGGAAGGTGCACGTGCCCGTCGACCTGGGACCGGACCGCAGCGACGCACGGATGCACGCCAAGACCGTAGGATCCTACGCAGTGCCGTAGGGGACTGCACCGCCACTTCCCAGCAAATTAGGGACACTGTTGCTCCTGGGGTATCGGCGAGGACCATTCGCAACCGTCTCCATGAAGCTGGGCTACGGTCCCGCACACCGTTAGGCCGTCTTCCGCTCACGCCCCAACATCGTGCAGCCCGCCTCCAGTGGTGTCGCGACAGGCGTGAATGGAGGGACGAATGGAGACGTGTCGTCTTCAGCGATGAGAGTCGCTTCTGCCTTGGTGCCAATGATGGTCGTATGCGTGTTTGGCGCCGTGCAGGTGAGCGCCACAATCAGGACTGCATACGACCGAGGCACACAGGGCCAACACCCGGCATCATGGTGTGGGGAGCGATCTCCTACACTGGCCGTACACCACGGGTGATCGTCGAGGGGACACTGAATAGTGCACGGTACATCCAAACCGTCATCGAACCCATCGTTCTACCATTCCTAGACCGGCAAGGGAACTTGCTGTTCCAACAGGACAATGCACGTCCGCATGTATCCCGTGCCACCCAACGTGCTCTAGAAGGTGTAAGTCAACTACCCTGACCAGCAAGATCTCCGGATCTGTCCCCCATTGAGCATGTTTGGGACTGGATGAAGCGTCGTCTCACGTGGTCTGCACGTCCAGCACGAACGCTGGTCCAACTGAGGCGCCAGGTGGAAATGGCATGGCAAGCCGTTCCACAGGACTACATCCAGCATCTCTACGATCGTCTCCATGGGAGAATAGCAGCCTACATTGCTGCGAAAGGTGGATATACACTGTACTAGTGCCGACATTGTGCATGCTCTGTTGCCTGTGTCTATGTGCCTGTGGTTCTGCCAGTGTGATCAGGTGATGTATCTGACCCCAGGAATGTGTCAATAAAGTTTCCCCTTCCTGGGACAATGAATTCACGGTGTTCCTATTTCAATTTCCAGGAGTGTATATGTGTATATGAAGTTGCTTATTTTAAATTGATCTTAATTTTTAAATACTTTGACATATCCTATATCCTTGTAAAAAGAGATCTACAGATGACTAAAGCAACTTCTACTACTACTACTACTACTGCTATTACTCTCCTATGTATAGCGTTTGTATGGTTGTAGACGGTGGCTGGTTTCGTGCGCCAGACCGGAAGTATGGAGAGGCCACTGAACTCATCACATAGCCTTCCACAAAATGACTATGAAGAACAACTAAGCCAGCCAAGACAGGGCAGAGTTAAGCAATCAGCCCTCTGGCTATAAAGAACTGCAGAAGATATGGTTTAGCTAGTAAGTTCCTAGGCCATAAAGCTAAAAAAGACGTTCCACTATCCCCATTGCAATACCACAAATGATGGTAACAGACACAAATAAATTCATATAAGCAATTGGTTAAGCCCCCCCCCCCACACACACACACTAAACAGATTTTGCCGAATTTAATGTCCATGACTTAGGTTACCGACTGATACTATTCGATGCAGAATTGATTGATTTTCACATAAATACAACTAATAGATTTTGTCGAATAATTGGCTAACTTTGAAGGAGAATGATCATGTATCACCACACTTGCATAATAATGATTGATGTAAGGCTACTTACTACATGTCTATAAAACTTTGGACATGAGGAACATAGAAGTGTTTTGGATATTCTGCATTACATGTACACATTTGCGAAATGTAATGTCTGTTCCTCGGAGATGGTCCTAGCAGGTCACCCTCAAGTGTGAACACCCAGCCACAGTGCTGTGCAGTAGGTTAGGACAATGCAGTTGTCTCACAATAGCCACCAATGTCAGAATGGCAATGCTATCTAACAGCCAACAGACAAATGTTGGCAACCCACAGTCTGGCGAATACTGCACCGCGTTACATAAACAAACAGATACACTCTTGCTACATGGTGAAACTAGTCAAAGTTAAAATAGGGCTCCTAATGTACTGACTGCCTCGAATATTGCCACAGCTTCGTGTATGCAAGTATTGCCTAAGACAACACAATTATTGTATGCAAGTGCAGTATCATTAAAGCTGGAGCTACACAGTTTGTTACATTTAATCCAGATTATTGTTCTCCTAGATACCATCAGAAATACTGATATAACCAAATTAGGATTGGCACCTTTCAGTCATAAAACAGACATATAGCATCATTGTCATTCTGCAGTTTATCTACTTGGGTAAAAAGCAAACATGATGTTTGTCCTGTGTAGAAGTACTCCTTGCAGGCAATCAAGACTGGGTAAAGGTTATAAACTACAAAATATGCTCTGTGTGCCTGTATTTTGTATAGTTTAGTTTTGTGTAAACTGTATGGGAATCCGTTATGTATCCAATTACACAGTTCTGATGGAGTAAATGCTGTTCCTCCTAAGCAACTTGCATTTCAAAATCAGGTGGTGGTATATATACTACAGAAGACTGTAATTTATTTGGACATTTTGTGCTACAGTAATATTTTGGTGTAATACAGAAGACTGACGGGCATGCTGTAGACTATCTACTGGTAGAAATTTGTATTATGTAGCAGATTCCATTGATCTGATAGAGTACTGGTTATTTGTCTTGAACAAATTGCATTTCAAGATCAGGAGAATGAAAGCTGAGGTATATATGACATAGAAGACTGTGGTTTTAATGGAACAGGAGTCAGTACCACACAGAGGAATACTCTAGTAAACAAGGATAGTGACAGGTGTATGCAATGCCACTTCTCTAATACTCCACAAAATTATGTGTTGACTAGCGAAGTGTAGACTATTTTCATTAACACATTCTAACACAGACCTCACAAGCATCATACATAAATGCTATATTAAAGCTTTGAAGTATAGTTTTTGTCAGTTAAGGGTCTTCTTAAAGTGATATAATATGCACTGAAATTCTTTATCGAGACATACCATAAGTAAAATACCCAATGTGAAACAGAGATATAAACCATTCCCTATTAAATACATAATAGTTCAATTTGTTTGCTGTAGAGGTAATAAGGACACACAAGCGTAGACTGTTGTAGAAGTACACCTTTCAGACCATCCAGACGAAGAACAGTTTATAAACTTCATTCTGTGTGCCTAAAAATTCAGTTATGTAATTATAAAACAGACGTGACAATCAAGGCTGAGAAAAGTTTATGTGTTACTCTATGTATGCAGTTTTAATTACATACCTATAAAACAGTATGAGACCGTTAACATAGCTCATACAAACATTTTAAAGATGTGGTACTTTTTACTTTTCATGTTATCTAGTACTACTTACAATACATACCCTCCTACATGCTGCTATTGTAATGTAAACCGGTAAACATACACGCGTTTGGAGAAAATCACGGTACATCACTAATTGGTTCATGATGTTTTCGATGTGCCTTGATACTTTGATGGTACGTCTGAGTCATTATTCTGTAATGCTACAAACACATGATGGAACTACCAATGCCTGTTTCCAGCTAGATGAGAATTGTCAATAGCGAAAGAGTTTCACTATGATCCATCCATTCCACTTGCATAGGAAATGAGATGTCAACAGTTATACTAGGATTACAGATTTACTGAAGGGCATTGAAACATTATATATTTATTTTTGAATTCATTTTTTCTTTTTAGAAACCTACCATAGGTGGCAATATTTGGCAATACGTTGTAGCGACCAACGTGAAACCATGTCTTTCCCAGTGACGTGTGATCACCATCTAGGGTATTACAAATAGACAGCTCATTAGGTACAGTGATAGTAATTGTCCATTGTTTATGTATACAAAATGCAGATTCAATGATATCGTTATAGTTGTTGGTCATGGCCAAGATCTCTTCAAAAAAATGTGTGAAATCTTATAGGACTTAACTGCTAAGGTCATCAGTCCCTAAGCTTACACACTATTTAACCTAAATTATCCTAAGAACAAACACACACACGCATGCCCGAAGGAGGACTCGAACCTCCGCCGGGACCAGCCGCACAGTCCATGACTGCAGCGCCTCAGACCGCTCGCCTAATCCAGCGCGCCAAGTTCTCATCAAAAACAACTGTAATCGTATAACTGTCATTATCAGTGTCGTAGAACGTTTTTCAGTATAGACTTATACAAAAAAATGTTACGAAACAGGTGAGTTCGCTAATGATAATCATATGTCAAGGTAAATGAATGCTAATAACGACTCATTACTGGAAATCTCGTTGAGAATTAGAGATGCATGCAATATACATATTATAGTAATTTAAGACCATAGCAATCGTTCCATTTGCCTCTGTTGATTGTTTCAGGGCCGGCCGCGGTGGTCTAGCGGTTCAGGCGCTGCAGTCCGGAACCGCGGGACTGCTACGGTCGCAGGTTCGAATCCTGCCTCGGGCATGGGTGTGTGTGATGTCCTTAGGTTAGTTAGGTTTAAGTAGTTCTCAGTTCTAGGGGACTTATGACCTAAGATGTTGAGTCCCATAGTGCTCAGAGCCATTTGAACCATTTGATTGTTTCAGGCATTGGTAAGTTATTGTCTGTCTTCCTTATCACAGCTGGAGTTGGAGCTGTTATCTTCACCATTGGCTGTCTCACTTGCCTGTGCAGCATGTTCTCTCTCAAGCAGCGTTATTCATCAGTTGTGTGGGTGCTCGATGTTTCCCGTTTTAAAAGTGTTTTACAAAATAAGGGTATTTTTCTACTCCCTCCCTCTCTCTCTCTCTCTCTATCGCTCTCTCTCTCTCTATCCCACTCTCTCTCTCTCTCTATCTCTCTTCTACTAATGTGTGTCGATTGTTATCAGGGTATTGGCTTCTCATATGTGAGGCCCAGAGGGGTCCTCCCACTTTCTGTTAGATGATCGCCGGCCGGGGTGGCCGAGCGGTTGTAGACGCTACAGTCTGGAGCCGCGCGACTGCTACGGCTGCAGGTTCGAATCCTGCCTCGGGGCATGGGTGTGTGATGTCCTTAGGTTAGTTAGGTTTAAGTAGTTGTAAGTTCTAGGGGACTGATGACCTCAGAAGTTGAGTCCCATAGTGCTCAGAGCCATTTGAGCCAGCCATTTCTGTTGGATGATCTGCATGAGATTTCTGCGTCATGTGGGTTGAAGCCTGTCAGGTATTGCCACAGAGTCAGCTTCTGGTGGTGGCAGCAGCTGCCTTTCTGTAGCAGCGAACCATCACTGAGGCAGCAGTTATCCCCAGTTGAATGATGTTAATGATATACACGTGCCATCAGAGGCAGCGGCACTTAAATATTCGTCGGCTATCTGCAAGTTTCGCACAGGGCTGAGGAGTTAATGGCACTTGGGCCTCCATCACACAGGACAAGCCGTTGCAAATGAAGTGCATATCTGATCTATTCCTGCGACCTACACCTATGATGGTGGTTACTGTACACAGAGGAAATTGAACGATGTATTGTGTGTGTACATACCTGGATTTCTATCCACCATCATTCACAAGTCTGCTTCAGTCTTATAGTGTCAGCATCCTCAAAGGCAGTCCTCTAGTGGCGTCATTGTTATTAACGTACTAGTAATTTGGGGTAAGTTCCCTACAGTGAAACGTAGACTTGTTAAATCACAAGAGCGTATCTGTTGCAGTGCGCAATAATTTAACGTGGGATATCAACACATTTGTTTAAAATGTCACACTGTGGAAATTTGTATCAGTGGATCTCGTATTTACATGTTTCTTAGGATGAACCTTGAAAAGTGGAAGGAAATCTTTGACACTGCACGTATCCCAAAAATGTAAACAGTAATGAGAGGCGGTCATACGTTGGTGTGTTTACAGAAAATATCATTGTTTTTGACGCAGTAGTGCATGAATAACGCTGGGACATGTTCCTGAGAGACTTAGTTTATACCAACATTTCATTTCTTTGAACAATTCACTGTCTCGCATTTACATATGTCTCAGGATTATAATCGGATATTTGGCATACTAGAAGGGAAATATCAGTAAAAATGTGACAAACTGTAAACAGCAATGGGTGGCAGGCAAACATAGAAGTGCTTACAGGAAGTGCCATTGTTTTAACAAATTACAATATCACGCATTAATAACGCAGGGACAAGTTTCCTGTAGAGTAATGTATACCTGGTACATATCAATACCTTATTTAAGTGAAGAATCCTTTTTATTAATTAAATATTAAAGGTCTCACATTTCCACGCCTCTTTCTGTGCATGCATTCCTGACATCCTTGGCGATCAGGTATCCGTGGTATTTGCCGTGTGTATGTCTCTGCACCAATGATAGTAAACTCGAGGATGCCGGACTGCAAGACAGCACGTGAGCAGCAGCGGGCAGGAATATAAGAGCATGTGCTGCAGGCATTCTATATTTCAGTTGGATATGATACCAGCCAAAGGGATTTCATGGTTCTGATCTGTTTCCCTATGATTTAATTTGCCATGAAGGTCTCCTGTACTTAACACCTTGTACCTGGCGCTTTTGATTGGCCATTGCGCCGTAAATCGATTTTCTTAATAAAACCTGAGAGCCTGCATGCTCATGGAGGCATGATTGCGCAGTTACTTAGGGTCTCCGTCCCTTAAAATAATTACTAACGGGAATCATGTATTCTTCACTAAATTTCTCGGAAATGCTAAAGCACCGCCACCCACGGCATTTTGTCTCTTAACTGAATTTTTATGTAAAATAAATTACTTCAAACGGCTTCACCATGGTAAGTATTTATCATCGGGCCATAATCCGTTTGTGTGTTTGCTAAGTGTAGCTATTTGTTCCACCATCTGGAATTCTTGAAGTAATGAGTAACATTCTACGACAAATAATAATTCTTGCTGAAGTTTCTTAGTACTACAGAATGAGTACTTAATATTTTAAATTAACGTTCTATGAGTCAGGGTATCAAATGTCAAAGGTCTTAACGTGTTAGGAAAGCTAGAAATGTGAAAAGGGAAATACTAAGGCTCAATCTATATATCTGTGGTTAGCGAAGTGAAATAGAAAGAATTTATCGTCAGACGAGCACAGGGTCATACCAGCATCAGCAGATAATTGTACAACGGGAGCAGGATTCTTTATGGAAAGGAACATAGAGCAGATAGTCAGTTACAGTGGACATTTCAATGTCTGAGTTATACAGAATAAGAGCGAACAAACCATTCAACAATAGTTTAGGTATAGATACCGACATCTCAAGCAGAGGATGAGGAGACAGAGAATTTAAGATATAATTCAGCCCGTGAGAGGAGATGAAAATGTAGTCGCCATGGGGGTTGGAGTGCTATTATAGAGGAAGTAGTGGAAGTACGGGAGAATATGGCGTTGACCGTAAGAATGAGAGAGGAGAAAGACTAATTCAGTTCTGTAATAAATTCACTTAGTAACAGCGAATACTCTAAGAATCACTGGAGGAGTAAGTATACTTGGGAAAGGCCGGGAGGTATGAGAGGATTCGGGATAGATTACATCAAGGTGAGGCTGATGGGTTTTAAGGCGTACCCAGGAGCAGATATTGACATAGATCAAAAATTAGTAATGATGAAGGGTATACTGAGTTTTAAGAGACTAGATAGGAAGAATCAACGTACAAAGAGGTAGGGTACAGAAGCATTAACGAAATTACGAGAAGTGCTTGAATTCCCTGAGCCTATAGATTCTGTGATAAAGAATAACTGAGTATGCTGTTCAGCTGAAGAGAACTGAACATTTCTAAAAAGTGCAATCACGAAATTTGGAAAGAAAAAACAAAGGTTTAAGAAAGGTAAAAATGAGAAGGAAGTCAAAATAATACGGGAAATTCAGAAGTACAGAATTACAAGTCATTTACGATCGAAATAATCAGGAAGTGCAGGGGAGCTAAGACGATATGGCTACGTGAAAAATATGGAGAAATCTAAAAACATACAATCGTCGGTTGGTTGGCAGGAGGAGATCAAACAGGGAGGTCATCGGTGCCATCGGACTAGCGTAGGTTGGGAAAGAAATTTGGCCCTGGCCTTTCAAATGAACCACCCCGACATTTGCATGAAGCGGTTTAGGGAAATTACGGAAAACTTAAATCAGGATGGTCGGACGCGGGTTTCAACCGTCGTCCCCCAAATGCGAGACCCCTCTGCTCACCATTGTGTCACCTCGCTCGGAACTACTGACTCTGTCTACAGAAAAGTCAAGAAAACCTTGGGTGAACATAAAGGCAACGTCGGTAATATTAGGAGTGCAAACGGGAATTCCACTGTTAAATGCAGAGGAGAGAGCGGATAGGTGGAAAGAGTACATTGAAGGCTTCTATTATAGGAAAGATTTGTCTGATGTGACAGAAGAAGAAACAGAAATCGATTTACAAGAGATAGGGGATGCAGTATCAGAATCAGAATTTGAAAGTGCCTTTGGACACTTACGATAAAAAAAGACAGAGGGGATACATAACATTTAATGGGAATTTCTAAAATAGTTTAGGGAAGTGACAACAGAACGACTATTCACCTTGATGTTTAGAACGTACGAAACTGGCAACGTACCATCAGACTTGCGGAAAAACGTCATACGTACATTTTCGAAGATAGCAAGAGCCCTTAAAAGCTCATGCTTCCTAGTTTCTGATAATGATAATGTACACAAGGATGAGCAGCAAAATTGACGATCAGTTTGACTTTAGAAAAGGTAAAGGCACCAGAGAGGCCGTTCTGATGTTGTGGTTGCTAAGGGAAGCCAGACTGAGGAAAAATCATGATGGGATTTGTCGACCTGGGAAAAGCGTTCGACAATGTCAAATGGTGCGAACTGTTCCAAATTCTGAGAATAGTGGTAAGCTACAGGTAAAGACGGGCGATATGCATCAGATACGGGAACAAAGAGATAACAATAAGACTGGAAGACTAAGAATGAAAGACTTGAATTAAAAAGAGTGCAAGACCGGGATGTAGCCTTTATCCCCACTTTTCAATCTACGCATCGAAGAAGAGGTGTCGGAAATAATAGAAAGGTTGAAGAGTGGGATTAAAATTCAGGATATTGATGAGATTTGCTGACGAGATTGCTATCCTGAGTTAAAGTGAAGCCGCTCATGATTAGCCGAGCGGTCCCAGGCGCTGTAGTCTTGGACTGTGCGGCTGATCCCGGCGGAGGTTCGAGTCCTCCCTTGGGCATGGGTGTGTCTGTTTGTCCTTAGGATAATTTATTTTAAGTAGTGTGTAAGCTTAGGGACTGATGACCTTAGCAGCTAAGTCCCATTAGATTTCACACACATTTGAACATTTGAACAGTTAAAGTGAAGAAGAATTACAGGGTACGCTCAATGAAAAGAGTACAGAATTAGGAGTGAAAGTAGGTCGAAGGAAGACGAAAGTATTGGGGAACGGCCAAAATGACGACAGCAAGAACCTTTACATCAGAACTGGGGATCAAAAAGTAGACGAACCTAAGCGATTCTGCTCGCTTGGCAGAAAAATAACCAGTGACAGATGGAACAAGGAGGGCATAAAAAGGAGACTAGTAATGGCCAAGGGGATATTCCTGACAAAGAGATGTATCTGAGATGTGGCTGTACGAAAGAAGGTTGAATTTTAGGTGGACTGTGAAGGCAAGGAAAGAGGAGATTCTTCACAGAATCGGCGAATAAAAGAATATTGTAAGTAGACTGTTTAGGTTTTTATGTTGGTAACCTCACCTAGCGCAATGTACGAAAATTACTGGCTGTGCTGTGTGCAGTCTGTGGCTGGTGGGCATTGTTGGAATAGTCGTTATTGTGTTGGGCAGTTGGACGTGAACAGCGCGTAGCGTTGCGCAGTTGGAGGTGAGCCGCCAGCAGTGGTGGATGTGGGGAGTGAGATGGCGGAGTTTTGAGAGCGGATGATCTGGACGTGTGTCCATCAGAGACAGTAAATTTGTAAGACTGTATGTCATGAAATTCTATATATATTATGACTTTTGAACACTATTAAGGTAAATACATTGTTTGTTCTGTATCAAAATCTTTCATTTGCTAAATATGCCTATCAGTAGTTAGTGCCTTCAGTAGTTTGAATCTTTTACTTAGCTGGCAGTAGTGGCGCTCGCTGTATTGCAGTAGTTTGAGTAACGAAGATTTTTGTGAGGTAAGTGATTCACGAAAGGTATACGTTATTGTTAGTCAGGGCCATTCTTTTGTGGGGATTTTTGAAAGTCAGATTGCGTTGCGCTAAAAATATTGTGTGTGATTTTATTGATGATCAGGATACGTAAACAGAGAAATGTCTGAGCACGTTCAGTTTTGCTCAGCTGTTTGAAAACCAAATAATGTATGACGTTTACCAGCACAGTAATTCATAAATTTTCCTAAGGGGACGTTTCAATATATGGAAATCTCATGAAGAAGGGACAGGATGACAGGACATCTGTTTAAGACGCTAGGGAATACCTTCCATTGCACTAGAGTGAAATATAGAGCGTAAAATCAGTAGACGGAGAGATAACTTCGAATACATCCAGCAAATAATTATTGAACACGTACGTTACAATTGCTACTCTGAGATGAAAAATGTGGCACAAAAGAGGAATTCATAGTGAGCCGCAGCAAACCACTTCGAAAATTAATGACTCAAATAAATAAAAAAATGGTCACAGTTGATCGGTGACCCTCATTTTCTCGCAGTTTTGTAGTTTGCAATTATTCATCTACATGTGCCTGCGACAGAAGACGTTCTTATCTTCGCACGTGAGAAGTATGTTTCTACATAGTGACCGTGAATTTACGACATACAATGACCCCGGAAGCGTTTTGGCGACCTTGATATTAGATCATTATCTTTTCCACAACTTTGCCTGAGATAGTACTCACAATTAATTTTCCAGTTTTATTATGTTGCTCCTGGTCTGACATGAGCATCATTAGAAAGATAGTGAGAGACCACCCAGTGAGGGCGCGCTAGGCAGAGAGAAGAAGAGATCTGGAAAGACGGACCGTTTGAAGGAAGGCGTTTGCTTGAATGCCGAACTGAAGGGACTCAGCTTAGCGGGATCTCACTCAATGGCCGCCAGTTTCGCAAAACTGAATCAAAACTTGCGCGTTGCACGCGGAGACCGGTGCGTGTTAGCCGCAAATCGCCGCGACTAAAATTTGGTTCGCGGCTCACACCGGCGGACCAACACTGAAATGCCTGGCGGGAACAGTTTGCGAACACTGCAGCCGGCGGGTCGTTTTTCCCCCCGTCAAGTAGCATCGCCGTTCTGAGCACCTCTCCCAATGGCTGCAGAACTTTTGAGCTCCGTTGTTTTTGTGTTGAGCCGTCGATTCGTCTGCTCTTTTCATTCCCTTTTATTTCTACCGCCTCGGTGAAAAGTTGGAATCGGCAAATACGCGAAGTAAAACAGCCGATATCGAGTTACCTCATGCTACTCCGTCACTGAGTGTAAACAATGCTGGCATTGAAAGCCGCAATGCGAACCGAGCGGTAAACAAAAAGTTCTGCTCCAACTTGGCTGCAGGTATATTTATTTTATTCCTCAGCTGTGACGGCACATTGCTATAGAGTTCCACGTATCTATGGACACAGGAGAAACGATTTAAAAGGTTTTGTCCCTGATACACCTTTGGGTATGACTACTACTCTAAGACATGGTCATAAGAACGGGGGGCAAGTTAGCATTGTGGAAGGATATCTGCATGTACATTTAAACTTGGCAATCCACTTTTCAGGGCATGTTAGACGGTAAATCGTACGAACAATATTAACTTTCTTTCCAGTTCCATTCGTGTAAGAGTCACTGTGCTTAAACTCTAAAGTAGCATGGATAAAATACAGACAGCGATGCCTTTTTTTTTTTTTGCAACTGGTACAAAACCCAAACTGCAGGTTTAAGAGTCAAAAGACGCGAAAAGGAAGCAGTAACAGGCCGGCCGGCGTGGCCGTGGCGGTACTAGGCGCTGCAATCTGGAACCGCGCGACCGCTACGGTCGCAGGTTCGAATCCTGCCTCGGGCATAGATGTGTGTGATGTCCTTAGGTTAGTTAGGTTTAAGTAGTTCTAAATTCTTGGGTACTGATGCCCTTAGATCTTAAGTCCCATAGTGCTCAGAGCCATTTGAACCATTTTTTTTTTTTTTTTTGAAGCAGTAACTGAGAAGGAAGTGATAAGGGGCTAAGATAAAATTTCGATTCGGCCTATGTATTGAACATGCTATGTAAGGAAATAAGAAGTTCCAAGTTTTCTGTTGAACTTTTAATACTGTCAGGAATGGCAAAAGACTTGTAAGAGCAATTCAGCGGAATGAATACCATCTTGAAAAGGTGTTATGAGTATATCCTCAAAATTAAAAAAGGATGATGCAATGTAGTCTAGTTAATGGTACGTAACTGAGGTATTTTTATCAGGAAATGACACATTTAAAGAATTATTGAGTATTGCTAGTTTGACAGGAAAATAACTGATGTTGGCAGAAGTAGAGCGAATACACTTTAACAAAAAAAGAAAAATACGGGAGAGAGAGAGAGAGAGAAAGAGATAAATTCACCACGAAGAAATTATCCGATGGGACGGAAATCGATAGATGTACATGTGCAGACAAACAAATGATTACAGTTTGAAAAACTGGATGATATATTCAAGAGAAAGACCTTCCTAATTGAGCAAGTCAGTAACGTGTTATGCCACCTCTGGCCCTTATCCAAGCAGTTATTCGGACTGGCATTGATTGATAGTGCTTTTGGATTTCCTACTGAATGGTATCGTGCCGTATTCTGGCAACTGGCGCGTTAGATCGTCAAAATCCAGAGATGGTTGGAGGGATCTGCCCATAATGCTTCAGGTTTTCTAAACTGGGGAGAGATTCGGCTCTTGCTAGCACTTGCTAGGTCTTGGCCACCACGGAGACAGGCAGTCGAGATTCTCGCCGTGTCTGGGCGGGCACTATCTTGCTCAAATGTAACGCCTTGATGGATTGCCTTGAAAGACAACAAAACGAGGTGTAGAATATCGTTATTCCGCTGTGCTGTAAAGGTGCCGTGGAAGAGAAGCAAAGAGGTCCTGTTACGGAAGCAAATGACAGCCGAGACCATCCTTCATTCACTGGTCATCGGACTCATTTGGAAGCAGGACTCATAACTGAAGACAAATCTACTCCCGTCAATGAGACTTCAGGACGAAGTGTCTGGAGACGCCTCACTCAGGCAGCGGATGATCTACTTACAACATTCAATATGTACAAATCGATTCGAGTTGGTAGAATGTTCTTTATGTAACAATAAAAAAAATTTAATGTGTGACGATCCCTTAATACAGCCAATTAAGTAAAACTTTTGGAGTCCACTTTTGGTCAGGATTCTCAAACTCAATAGGTCAGCACAACGAACTGGACGTATGAAAACATACGTCATTGCACCTTACCGACGAACAATTGCGTAGTACCAACATGCGAGTGTGCTTCGTCAGTTGTAAATACTGTTGGGAATGTACCATTTGACCAATTTGTGGGTACCTATGTAAAAACAAATCAAACACAGGTTTTAAAATTACACCTGTAATTTTGAACAAGGGCTTGAGTACTGGAGGCCCTCGCTGAACCTGCGGGATTCTCTCTCTCTCGCATGCTCTCTCTCTTTTTTTTTTTTGAGAAAAATACACACATATAAATGTAAAATAGTACGGCTTCGCGTATAATACACAATAGAGGAATACATATTATTATTAAATACGTGCAAGTGATGAAATATTTATAACCACATTTTAATTTCCATCAAGTTATCTCATCCTGACTGACCTGCGGCACTCTTTTTGACAAGTCTGACACGTTTTTTGGCTTGTTTAAACCATATTTAATATTAAAAGAATTTAGTTTCTTAAAACGGTTTTCATGTTGAATGGTTTTTAATTTACCCATCAGATATAGTACTAAATATGGAAAGCGTTTATGTAATTTTCACCCACAGCTTTTATATTTGATACTTCCTACTTTCCATAACTTCCAAATGATTTTCTCCTTTTACAGCAATAGGGCGATGTTGTAGATAAGAATGTTACGTTTCGATCATTTAAAAACTGTTTACACTTCCACTTCGGTTTACTTTAGGTGAGCGTCCGACTGAGCTTTTGTCAGCCAGCGTCTGCTATGGGCTTCTGCAGAGTCCTGGCGATCGAAAGCAGGTGGGTTTGGCAAACCAAAGTTACAGCACTGTACTCGCCAAATGCATGCTACTGTGGACATGGAGAAGTTCGTTTGTTTTGTATTGTGGATTGTCATTACTCATAAGCAGTGTTCTGCTGAAAAGTCAACCCAGCTGAACAGCCTGTTGCAAGCTGACCATTATTTGTGGTTACGTAGGAAGAGATAGTTATTTATCGTTACAGCAAAAAAATATTTAAGCGTTTTGTCATGAATGAAACGAATGGAAACTATTCAACAAAGTGTTACAGTGCTTTATCAGGTTATCAAACTGAAAGCGTAAGGCTGAAAAAGACAATACTACAAATGGAGCAGACACTTTTACCCTTTGTGTCACTTGCTAAAGCAGCTATGTTGGGGGACTGAGAACAACGCGGAGATGATGTGGAAGCTTCCGTAACTGATAGTGGGCGCGATCAGTATTCTCGGGGAGGAGGCATGGAATCAGTTAGGCAGTTCCGCTTATAACTAATTAAGGTTGCTTTGGTGTAGGTACTTAGCCCTCGAAATATCAAGGGGGAGGTTGAGAAAGGGGGGTACTTCATGCCTACCTTTTGAAAATGTTATATTCTAGTTTCTTTTTTTGTATTTTAAAATTCTGAAAATTCTATACTGTTTTTAATTACTTGTTCTACCAGATACCAGATGTTTTTTAAATTTTTCAGATAAAATAACCTAAAAATTTAAATCTTAATAGTAGTTTTCATTTATCCCAGCGACAGTAAAATAAAATATTTTCATGTTTAGGACCTTACTTGCACGTTAATATATCTTCAAAATGTATGTTTTGAGTAAAAGTTATGAACAATTAACGAAATTTGAATTTTGAAGTTTTTATTTGGTCATAATACTGTTTGTATCACATGTTAACAATAGCACTTCGATGTTACTAAGAGTGTGCTAAACGTCATTTTCAGGTTCCTGACCCAACTTACACATCAGTACCTCTTAAAAACGCATGTTGTTAATACAAGGCAACTAAAGTTAATGAATTCTGCTTCTTTTCAGATTTTTTAGGGTGGGCATACACTAGCCCATCCCCACCCACCCATCCCCATCCTCCCTCCCGCCCCTTTGGTAATGGCCATCGTGGATAATGCGTTGGTACTATTAGATCTAAAATGGCCCTGTCGAGCAAAAATTAGTGCCTTTTTCAAAATTTTTCAGTCGTTGATATGTAAAAAAGATGTTGTCTACAAGCATCTGTAGCATCAGTGGGGCAGAGAAAGATAGAGATGACAGTAAGGGGGATTAGCGCTGAGGAGGAGTGCGCGCATGGAAGTGAAAGTGATAGTATTAGAGCAAGAAACACAACAGTACTAAATCGTTCAAAAAGGAGAACACTTTTCTTTTTTTAAGCCTAGATCGACAGGGAATGAGCAGGTTTTAGATGTAGATATTTGTCTGTGGCAGTGATGAATCCAGTTAGTGGTCTGGGGAGAAAAATCCTCGCTCCCCAGAAATTAAACGCCACCCTCGTCCACCCACCCACCCCTGACAAATACATATCTGTTCGTATATAGCATTTAAAGTCAAGACTATGGACGAATTTCAATAATCGCCTTTGCTGTTGTAACGCGGTACCTACTACGCTTGTGTTTTTCTTTAACAATTTTTAACTGTGTCAAACCTTCCCGGTCTAATTTAAGCAGGTGAAAGTGGGTCAACAACCGGTTGTATTGAGATACGGAACCAATGGTCGGAAGTGCATCTTTATTGTGTTATGGGCATTCGCAGCATACACCGTATGAGAACAACATTGTTCATGCTAATTATTCAACGTGACAACTGCCAGTCTCAGTGTATGTATTGCAACGGCGCATGAAGTCCTTGGAGACTGTACCCCTTATTGTCCGCGAAAGGACCCGCTGTCTACACGACGGTGCACCAGTCCACTTCGACATTGATGTCCGCGAGCAGCTGAACGACACGTACCCTCATCGTAGGATTCGAAGGGGGGGGGGGGGGTCCTGTCCAATGGCCAGCGCGATCGCTGCACCTCACATATCTAGACTTTCGTCTCTGGGGTTACGTCAAGACGTTGGTGGGTGAAACGCTCGTAGAAACGGATGAAGATCTGCTTGCTAAGGTGCATGCTGCCTGTCTCCTGTACAACACACACCCTGGATCATAGAGAGAATGCAGTAGGACATCATGCGCTGTTGCCATTCATGAATTGGGACTGGCGTTCTTCACTTTGACCAGTTACTATGAGCTACGATGCTGTTATGCGGTGTACGCTGTGTATATCCGTAACACAATAAATACCCATTTTCGACAATTCTGTTTCAGTTTGAGCCAAAAGTTTAGGGACACTCTGTATACTGATACGCCCAAAAAAAAGATCTATCCACACACAAAGGTTGCCGCCTGTACACATAATGACAAAGCAAGTTTCAATTGTAGCAATAAATATAAACTTCTTTATGCATTTATTTTAACAATTATTTAGTCAAACAGTTGAGTAAGTGAGACTGATGCCTTTCTTCAATGTGCGTGCGGTCTCCAGCAATTCGTCGTGTAAGAAGACATGTTATTGCCGAAATATAATGTTGAAACACTAAACTTTATTTGCTTTATGTTCTAGTTAGTGACAGAGTAATTCATAAGACATAGGCGAGTGCGAGACTATTGAAACAAATGGTATTGAATGTGATGGCCAATTGCTTTCTGAACGTTCAATTACTCTTCCTCACTCTTCGAATATAAATGTACTGTTGCTCACACATGAAAGTCGTCATCCTAAACGAAGCGTTGAACGCAAGATGAAATACGAACAACGACGGGAGTGTTGGTACAACTGGCTGTACTCAGAACACGATCGAGTGCGATTTTTTGCACATTGTGTGAAATGCATTTTAAGAAATGCTATCGAAGTTGTATAACATGGGGCTTATTCATTTCTGTAGCTTTCACTATATTAGGAAAAAAGTAACTGAAAGCATGGGAAAACTAGAGAAGCACTTGAAGCCAGAAGAACTTGCAAAGACCATTGAACATGTAAATTCTAGATTACAGAAAGTAAACGCTCCAATTCAAACGCAAATAATGAAACAAAGTGCAACTCAAAAAGTGTTAAATACGCAAGCAGTGTCATCAATAATTCGAAGTGTGATGTTTCCTTAATAAGGAAGTAATGTTCCACACAACAAAATATGAACCTCTAATTTATAAGATAGTAACAAGAAGCGACATTAAACTTGAAAAGTGGGTTAAATTTCAGAGTGAAAAGCCACGTAATATGTTAGCAAACATACTGCTTGAGAATTATTAAGCTGTATTCGTGAGGCTTCTGACGGTAAAGATGAAACAAAATACTTTTCCTTAATGGCAGATGAATCTACAAGTCTTTCTAATCGAAGTGAAATACCTTTGCTAGTTAATCACGCTGTTCCGCCTACGTAATTTGAAATGAAGTAAAGGTTTTCATATCTGGTTGAAATGATGTTGCTATAGCTGAATCAAAATTTACAGTAACTGACAGGGAGCTAAGGAAACAGAAATTTTCTTATGGCAAATTCATAACCTGCTTTATCGGTGGTGCTGCTAATTTTAGTGGATCTGCCACTGGGGTCTACGCTCGGTTATACAAAAAAAAGGGGGGGGGGAGCACGACATGCCGCACATTCATTGCACAGCACATGTTTTGTCAATTGCTGTCACCAGCTGTAGGTATGAACATCATACCATCATACAATGAAACACACACTGCAATATGTTAAGAACATTTGTAAACTATTTCGTGCTTCTCCTAATCGAGAAAATATATCGCATGAAATTCATTGTGCTGTAGAATGACACATTTTAAAAATACCAGATACTGTTGACATCCGCTGGTTGAATACCTATTGCACAGTTCATGCTATATTCCTATGATACAAGTGGCATGCGTACTTATACATAAGAACTATTAGGATTTAGCAAGTTTGGCAGGAGGAATCTAGTCATAGTCAGAAATGATAAGCAAACACTTTCATTGTACGCTTAGAGATTTTAGACGAGAAATTAAATGCCGTCTCAAATGTAAGTGCAATAGTGCAAAAACCATCATTCAAAATTTCACAACTCCCTGTACTTTATTCTGGAGCTCTGGAACACGTGAAATACATAGACAGCCTTAACGTTTCTGATAAACGTAGTGCGAAAAATGCCACACTGCATACAATTAAAAAAGAAAAACTATAAAATTACGCTACTAAACCTAAAAGTGTGTCATTCACGGACGACAAGAAAGAAACAATGAAAATACTTAACGATATTGTGAAAAGTATAATTATTGAAATTAAGCAACATACAGTGACAAGGCCATAAAAAATAAAATAAAATAAAGAGGCAAAGAAACTGATACACCTGCCTAATATCACGTGGAGCCCCCACGAGCACGCAGAAGTGCCGCGACACGACGTGGCATGGACTCGAATAATGTTTGAAGTAGTTCTGGAGGGAACTGACATCATGAATCCTGCAGGGCTGTCCATAAAACCGTAAGATTACGAGGGCGTGGAGATCTCTTCTGAACAGCACGTTACAAGACACCGCAGATACGTCAACCATGTTCATATTTGAAGAGTGTATGGCCAGCGTAAGTGTTTACACTCAGAATAGTGTTCCTGGAGCCACCCTGTAGCAGTTGTGGACGTGTGGGATGTCGCGTTCAAAAAATGGCTCTAAGCACTATGGGACTTAACATCTGAGGTCATCAGTCCCCTAGAACTCAGAACTACTTAAGCCTAACTAACCTAAGGACATCACACACATCCATGCCCGAGGCAGGATTCGAATCTTCAACTGTAGCAGCAGTGCTGTTCCGGAATGAAGCGGCTAGAACAGCTCGGCCACAGCTGCCGGCAGGTGTCAAGTTGTCCGACTGGAATTGTCCAAGTCCGTCGGAATGCACAATGGAAATGAATGGATGACCAGACAGGATGCTTACGTGCGTGTCACCTGTCAGAGTCGTATCTAGGCGTATCGGGGGTCCCATATTACTCCAACTGCACACGCCCCACGCCGTTGCAGAGCCTCCACCAGCAAAAACGGCCCTGTGCTGACATGCAGGGTCCGTGGATTCATGAGCTTGTCTCCATAGCGATACACGTCCATTTGCTCCACACAATTTGAAACGATACTTGTCCGACCAAGCATCATGTTTCCAGTCATAAACATTTCGGTGTCGGTGTTGACGGGCCCAAACGAGGCGCTAAGCTTTGTGTCGTGCAGTCATCAAGGGTGCACGAGGGTGCCTTCGGCTAAGAAAGCCCTTATCGATGATGTTCCATTGAATGTTTCGCACGCTGACACTTGTTGATGGCGCAGCACTGAAATCTCCAGTAATGTTCGGAATGGTTGCACTTCTGTCACGTTGAACGATTCTGTTCAGTCGTTACTGGTCCCGTTCTTGCAGGATCTTTCTCCGGCCGCAGCGACGACCGAGAATTGATGCTCTGCCGGATTCTTGATATTCACGGTACACTCGTGAAATGGTCGTACGGGAAACCCCCACTTCATGTCTCACTTAAATCTTGATAACCTGACAGTGTAGCGACAGTAACCGTTCTAATAACTGCGAAGACACTTGTTGTCTTACATAGGCGTTGCCGACCGCAGCGCCATATTCTGCCTGTTTAAAAATACTGTATATAAGTACGCATGCCTATGCCAGTTTCTGGCGCTTCAGTGTAGATCCAAGTTCATTCTTTGAAAGTTTTAAAACATTTCAAGAACTTAGTGACGATAATTTTGAGGAATTGTGCAATATGTCAGGACTTAAAAATTTCGACACTGTTATTGCAGACTTCTGTTCTTTTAAATATGTTGCTCGTAATAAATCAGCAGAGTTGTTTTCTGATGTTTCTTCTGATATCTTAAGGACAGAAATCGCCTATTGAGCACTAAGGGCGTCCGACGTCACCTACGGAAACATCTGAAAGGGTTAGTACGGTAATGGCCTTGCCGCAGTGGATACACCGGTTCCCGTGAGATCACCGAAGTTAAGCGCTGTAGGGCGTGGTCGGCACTTGGATGGGTGACCATCCAGGTCGCCACGCGCTGTTCCCATTTTTCGGGGTGCACTCAGCCTCGTGATGCCAATTGAGGAGGTACTCGACCGAATAGTAGCGGCTTCGGTCAAGAATATCACCAGAACGACAGGGAATGCGGTGTGCAGATCCCACATACAATTTATTTAAATGTCAGGCATGGACGTGAATTTTTTAGTAGTAATGTATCACTAATAGTAGTGTATCACTAATATTTAAAACCTATAACATTACCTGCCCCACTCCGCCCCCTTTCCCTCCCCCCTCCCCTTTCCGTCGAGCTTATTGTCCCCCGGGGAAGGGGAAACCGGCTGTATTCATTGGTGGTCCTTCGAGTGAAAAACAATAGCGCTTCAGCAGTTTAGAAGTAGATGAAGCTGCTAGGTGAGGACCTTCGCAAACACTGAAAAGACTGCCGCGGGACCGGAAATGTAATTAACCCTTTTTTCAAATGTGTTTAAGCGCATATTAAAAAATGGGGAAATTTCAAAAAGGATTTGTTGTGTTTGGAGCAAAGAGGAGCAAGTAATGAATTCCTTTGTTTGCCGATTGTTTTCGCGACACACGGATTTCTCTCGTTTGGTTCAAGGTTACGGCTGGAAGAAGCTAGAACAAAGAGTGAGTTAACGTGAAAGCAGTGCTGATCACGTAGAATTGCGTAAATTAGAAAATCCTCTAATTAATACTTCAGCTACAGAAGATCTTTTAGGTGAAACGTTGTTAAGAGAAGAGCAGCATTGGAACGCTGGGCTGCGTCTCGTAATTGGTGCGCTTCTTCATCTCCCTGGTAAAGATTTAGCTTTAAGAGATTATTGTCACTTAGGTGGACATAATTGAAATGGAAGTATATTTAAAGTTTTTGGCGTAGTTCGATCCAGTTACGAAACTGCATTTAAAAAATGTGAAGCCTCACAAGAGGGAGGAAAACGTTTGGTTACTCGATGTTGGAAAAAAATTAATTGAAACTGCTTGAGACAATATTTACCAGACTATTTTATCAGGGTTAACAGATGATAAATACTTTTCTGGTATGGTTGATGCAACTCCTGACTAGGCCTAAACTCAGCAAAAAGTTTTTATAATGAGCTACGTGGCCATGGTGAAGAAAATCAATACAGATGTAGACAGTCATTGTTTTTCTTTGTTGACTGTGACCAGAAGAGTGATCAGCCACTCACTAAAATGATTTGCCTTGAGTTGAAACTGAGTGGTTTACAGCTTTCAGACGGTCATGGGCTAGGTTATGACAAAGAGAGGTACGTTAAGTGGAATCTATCAGATAGCTCAAATGTGTATGTTGAAAGAAAATCCGCATGCAATTGTATTCTTCTTGTTGTGGTAATTTATTAACAAGTTGACTGCAACGAGACCGCTGGCGGCCACAGCGTAGCCTCACACGTAACGCCGTGGTGTGGCTATGTCTGGCCTGGCGTCGAAACATTCCTCCCAGAGACCCGGTCAACGTGTTAAATATAGAGGAGTCGGTGTGAGGAGAGGGACGCGGATGTAGTCAACTTCTTCGTAATTTTCCGAAACACGTTTTACACGTTTTTCTATCATAAAAGATAGAAAGAATCATTTTGTCTCTAAACTCCTCCGTTGGTCCTTGTTTGCAACTGAAGCACCAAAGAAACTGGTATAGGCATGCGTATACAAATACAAAGATAGGTAAACAGTCAGAACACGGCGCTGCGGGTGCCAACGCTTATATAAGACAATAAGTGTCTAGCGCAGTTGTTAGATCAGTTACTAATGCTGCTACAATGGCAGATAATCAAAATTTAAGTGTGCCTGAACGTCGTGTTATAGGCGTCGCACGAACAATGGGACACTGCATCTCCGAAGTAGTAATGAAGTGGGGATTATCCCGTACGATCATTCCACGAGTGTACCGTGAATATCAGGAATCCGGTATAACATCAAATCTTCCAAATCGATGCTGCAGGAAAACGATCCTACAAGTACAGGACCAACGATGACTGCAGAGAATCGTTTAGCGCAACAGAAGTGTAACCCTTCGGAAACTGCTGCAGATTTCAATGCTGGCTCATCAGCAAGTGTCAGCGTACGAATCATTGAATGAAACATCATCTATATTTTCTTTCGGAGCCGAAGACCCACTCGTATACCCTTGATGCCTGCTTTACGCCTCGCGTGGGCCCGTCAACACCGACATTGGACTATTGATGACTGGAGCAATGTTGCCTGGTCGGACAAGTGTCGTTTCAAATTGTATCGAGCGGATGGCCGTGTACAAGTATGGAGACGAACTCATGAATCTATGGACCCTGCATGTCAGGTAGACTGTTCAAGCAGTTGGAGGCTCTGTAATGGTGTGGAGCGCGTACAGTTGGAGTGATATGAGACCTCTCATACTTCTAGATACTACTCTGACTGGTGACACGTACGTAAGCATCCTGTCTGATCACCTGCAACCATTCATGTCAATTGTGCAGTCCGATGGACTTGGGAAATTCCAGCAGGACAATGCAACGCTCCAGAATTGGTACAGAATGGCTCCAGGAACACTCTTCCGAGTTTAAACACTTTCGCTGGCCACCAAAGTCCCAGACATGAACATACTGAGCATACATGGGCTATCTTGCAAAGTGCTGTTCAGAAGAGATCACCACCCCCTCGTACTCTTACGGATATAAGGACAGCTCTGCAGGATTCATGGTGTCAGTTCCCTCCAGCACTGCTTCCTACATTAGTCAGGTCCCTGCCACGTCGTGTTGCGGCAAATCTGCGTGCTCGTTGGGGTCCCACACGATATTAGGCAGGTTTATCAGGTACGTTGCTCTGAAGTGTATAAAAAAATAATATGAGACTGTGGGTCCACACTGATGCTCAACACTTGTTAGTTATAATATTTTCAAACAATTTTTAACAACAATATCGCCATCAGCTGTGGATTTTTCTTTATGGTAAAATATGCAAAATTAGCATTGTTATTTTAAGTCGTAGAATGGTTTCTATGTTATTTGTTTTTATTTTCGGCATATTTTCTGTGTTTTGTTGACTTTTCTTCATTATACAGCATGTTATCAGGAAATGTACGAGCTGCTGTTATTAACAAGCATGAAAAAGCATGAAAAAGTGAGAGCATTATTCAACTGGAAATTTCAGGTAATGTTGTGGATACAGTTTTGATGTGCACAAATTTGTTACGTTGTTTGTCACGTACTTAAGTTTGTTGGACGGCTTGGAGTTCATCTACATCTACATCTACATTTATACTCCGCAAGCCACCCAACGGTGTGTGGCGGAGGGCACTTCACGTGCCACTGTCATTACCTCCCTTTCCTGTTCCAGTCGCGCATGGTTCGCGGGAAGAACGACTGTCTGAAAGCCTCCGTGCGCGCTCTAATCTCTCTAATTTTACATTCGTGATCTCCTCGGGAGGTATATGTAGGGGGAAGCAATATATTCGATACCTCATTCAGAAACGCACCCTCTCGAAACCTGGACAGAAAGCTACACCGCGATGCAGAGCGCCTCTCTTGCAGAGTCTGCCACTTGAGTTTGTTAAACATCTCCGTAACGCTATCACGGTTACCAGATAACCCTGTGACGAAACGCGCCGTTCTTCTTTGGATCTTCTCTATCTCCTCCGTCAACCCGATCTGGTACGGATCCCACACTGATGCGCAATACTCAAGTATAGGTCGAACGAGTGTTTTGTAAGCCACCTCCTTTGTTGATGGACTACATTTTCTAAGGACTCTCCCGATGAATCTCAACCTGGTACCCGCCTTACCAACAATTAATTTTATATGATCATTCCACTTCAAATCGTTCCGCACGCATACTCCCAGATATTTTACAGAAGTAACTGCTAACAGTGTTTGTTCTGCTATCATATAATCATACAATAAAGGATCCTTCTTTCTATGTATTCGCAATACATTACATTTGTCTATGTTAAGGGTCAGTTGTCACTCCCTGCACCAAGTGTCTATCCGCTGCAGATCATCCTGCATTTCGCTACAATTTTCTAATGCCGCAACTTCTCTGTATATTACAGCATCATCCGCGAAAAGCCGCATGGAACTTCCGATACTATCTACTAGGTCATTTATATATATTGTGAAAAGCAATGGTCCCATAACACTCCCCTGTGGCACGCCAGAGGTTACTTTATCGTCTGTAGACGTCTCTCCATTGATAACAACATGCTGTGTTCTGTTTGCTAAAAACTCTTCAATCCAGCCACACAGCTGGTCTGATATTCCGTAGGCTCTTACTTTGTATATCAGGCGACAGTGCGGAAGTGTATCGAACGCCTTCCGGAAGTCAAGGAAAATAGCATCTACTTGGGGGCCTGTATCTAATATTTTCTGGGTCTCATGAACAAATAAAGCGAGTTGGGTCTCACACGATCGCTGTTTCCGGAATCCATGTTAGTTCCTACATAGTAGATTCTGGGTTTCCAAAGACGACATGATACTCGAGCAAAAAACATGTTCTAAAATTGCTTATAAAAACAGAAATACAAGACTTCTACACATTGATCATAATTCGCTGCACGAATATAACTGATCACATTAAACGCGTGTCAGTCCCAATACACATGACAAGCAAGCAGAAACTAACGACCCAGGTACACATACACCGAAAACTAGCAGTGCATGACAATTTTCTGTTATAAAAGCCTGGAGTGGGACGGAAAACGCAATAAATGAAGTATATAAAAAGGCTACAGTGGAAAAGAAAAACGTAATAAATGAAAACACAACACTCTAGATGAACACACTCTTTACGGTTTTAAGAAAACTGACATGATATGGAATGAGAACAACACACACAGCCATAAATAAGGAGCAGATGTGTGAGAACTCAAGCTATAATTTTCAAAATCTACTCGGAATATGTGAGACATTCTGGCGACTCGCGCGAAAATTTTTGAATAATAACAAACGTGTAAAAGTTTTTTTGCGTTTTAAAGTAACTCCAAGCCTACCAGAGAACATTGAGTACATAAGAAATCACGTAGCAAGCCACAGCATACCAACACTGTAACCACAGCACTACTGCAGTTCCCAACAGAGTAACGCTAACCTCTGTAAGTTCAATCCGTGATGTTTGTTAATAACAACGGCTCATACAGGTGCTGATGACATGCCGTATGCCGAAGGAACGGCAGCAAAACACGGAAAATGTGCGGGAAATAGCGGCAATAAATGTAGAAATCATGCTCTGACTTCAAGTAAATATATTAACAGAATATAATATTTTTAAGCAATGATTACACATGTAGTAACGTTTGTAACGATACTAATTTTGCATGTTTTGGAGTAACGGAAACGTCGCTGATGATTGTGATACTACCTCCGAAACTAGCGAGGGAAAGAAAATAAACAAAACAATATTTTGATCAAGGTGGACCCGCAATCCCATATTGTTAAAGAGTTCTTTTAGACATTTAAGGGCATTGCATCGTAATTCAGAATAACACAGGCGCAGCAATATCCTATTTATCTGCCGGCACTGGGAACGCGACTTTCAAGCAAAATGTATCAACTATACGGGAATATATCTAATGGGTGTACGAGTACAGGTTGTGGCTGGCTCTGAGCACTACGGGACTTAACTTCTAAGGTCATCAGTCCCCTAGACCTTAGAACTACTTAAACCTAACTAACCTAAGGACATCACACACATCCATGCCCGAGGCAGGATTCGAACCTGCGACCGTAGCGGTCTCGCGGTTCCAGACTGTAGCGCCTTTAACCGCTTGGCCACCCCGGCCGGCTACAGGTTGTAAACACATGGTTGACGATGTATGGATGTTTGGGCCCGGCCGTGAGTCTTGCTCGGATAGCCAAATGGTAAGGCGACCGCTCACGATATGCCGTAAATTTGGGTTCGAGTCTCTGTCCGGCACAAATTTTCATAGTCGTCATTCCTTATGTGAGTGCCTATAGTAATGAGTACAGTGGAAAATTTAAATGAACTGAAAAATAGTTACCATGAAATTCACGCAGTAAGTTGCAAGGTAGCAGAATATACTGGAATATTACCTTGTTACAATTCTCGGCCCAGAGAAATAGAAAGGCATATCGAAACAGTTTTTAAGAAAAATACAAGAAGATTTAAACCCGAGCCCACAGGACACTTTTAAACTAAATGATTTCAATGGTATTATAGATAAAGGAAGGATGCTGTCATAGTGAACATGATGGACACATTCGGTATCCTATAGTTCTACGTAATCGCAGACGTACTATCAGACTGAGTAGGAAATGAGGTACTTAAGTACAGTGTAGATGTGAATAAACACGATCTGAAAGAAGAAGTTTTACAAATAAGAAAGATACGTGTTGCAGATTTGAGGTTTCAGCCACTTCTGTCTAGGCACCATCTTAGTGATCTTCATAAATGCAATTTTTAAAACATATTTCCAAAAATGATGGTAGCTTCACAGATTTTCTACACTTTGCCTGTTACTACTGCCCAAGCAGAAAATGTTCATGCAAGTTAATAACTTTTGAGAACTGCAGTGGTTCAAGGGCGGCTTGTAGAACTAGCTACCACGGTAACAGAACCAGAGATGGCCTTCGCGTTATAGTACATTTGTATAAAGACAAGAGTTCACGTATAAAAAAGCTAGAAAGAAAAAATATTTTTCTAAAGTGTGGAATTTCGTGCAATCTTCGAGCACTGAAAAAGTTCTGAAACGGTACAGTAGTTTCCGCTCTATAAGCAGCAGGTTTCGTTGCTCGCTCGCACCGAGAAATACAGAGGCGGCTCTGCCGCCAATTTTATTGCACGACGCCGCCGGCCGCGGGTGCAACAGAACCCATGTGGACATATGGAAAGAAATGTGTCAGGCTTCATAATACGTATTTATATGTGACGTGTATTATGCTTTTCTTGTACGTGAATGTGAATCTGCACATTAACTTTCCTAATCCTCCTCACACCTTTCCGTAAAGCGTGGCCTCATCTCAGTTGGGAGTGCCAACCTCACTGCTGGGTAGGGGGTCATAGAGACATCACAGGCAGGTAAAAGTCAAAGACGCTCCAGTGTCACAAGATTTGGGGGGGGGGGAGAGGTTTGTCACGGCCAAGTGGGTCGACCATCCCCTCCACCGGGGCCCAGGAAGACCTACGGGTGCCCGCCATATTCTTTGATTATTACAGAAGACGAGTAAGTGATCAGACATGCCCTCAGTGCGTCTGTCTCAACGTTCACGCATGGAAGAGAGGGATTTAAATATTTGTACTAATTCTTTGATTTCCAGCTTCGGATTGTGTAAGGAAATGAATGTTCTCGTTTGACCCCCTGTGTTAATGTATCTGGTCCCCAGTTTGCCCGTTATCCTCCTCACATAATGGATGTCCTATGTAAAATATTGGGAGACTTTGGTGGTATACCATTCCGTCTTGCCCGTAGAAATATGCGTGCAGATTAGTATATAATATACTCGGGCTGTAAGATGTAAAAATGTAATATCTGTAAACTGGAACAATTGCTGGAATAGCTGTTAACTCGAGTGATAACGTTTAGAATAAATAGGTAACCAATTGTCGTCAATTTTTAACATACCTTAAAAATCACAAAGAAGTCAAGTTAAAGGAATTCATTTAAAATAAAATATATAGAATGCAGGGACCCACACATCAGCGTGTGAGCCCTCCAGCCCCTTGCCTAGTATCGTACAGAAAGAACACCATCTCTAGGTAGCGCTCTGACGCTCCCCTCCCCAGTTACCCGTTGCACAATTTTCATTCAGGGCTTGACGACATCTACTTTCATCTGGCGTCCCTAAGCAAGGAGGTTAGACGGGAATCTTTCAGTTATTCCAAAAGGACGTTGTTTGATTTTTTACATTAAAATTATCTAGCTTGATCCAAAAACTAAGTTAAAAAAAGAATTGGGAGGAGAGCTTAAGAAGTCTCACTCGAGGCCAAGGGATCCTAGCGGAGCTCCTGTAGACATAGCAAAGTGTTGTTTTATCTCTCGCAGTCGTATTTTGCAAGAAACCTGTATGTTATGAAAGCTGTACTGAGGCCCCCACGGTACGGGATACAAGTCCCACCGCCACACCTTTACCTGCCCGGCAAAATTTTCTGCCTGACTCCTGTAGTATTATCACCGTCAGAGGGTGGTGCGGGACTATAAGTCCCACCGCCACACCTTCCTGTGGAAATTCACTGCCTCACCAACACAGCTAGAACGCAATAGACCGGTGATACTGTATTGTAACATATCACCCCGGACTACAAATCCATTAAAACAAAAAAAAGAGGCGGTCTGGTGAGCAAGATGTATGAAACAACACACCTTCCTGTGGAAATTCACTGCCTCACCAACACAGCTAGAACGCAATAGACCGGTGATACTGTATTGTAACATATCACCCCGGACTACAAATCCATTAAAACAAAAAAAAGAGGCGGTCTGGTGAGCAAGATGTATGAAACAGGCGAAATACCCTCAGACTTCAAGAAGAATATAATAATTCCAATCCCAAAGAAAGCGGGTGAAAATTACCGAACAATCAGTTTAATAAGCCACAGCTGCAAAATACTAACACGAATTCCTTACAGACGAATGGAAAAACTAGTAGAAGCCGACCTCGGGGAAGATCAGTTTGGATTCCGTACAAATACTGGAACACGCGAGGCAACAATGACCTTACGACTTATCATAGAAGAAAGATTAAGGAAATGCAAACCTACATTTCTAGCATTTGTAGACTTAGAGAAAGCTTTTGACAATGTTGACTGGAATACTCTCTTTCAAATTCTAAAGGTGGCAGGGGTAAAATTCAGGGAGCGAAAGGCTATTTACAATTTGTACAGAAACCAGATGGCAGTTATAAGAGTCGAGGGACATGAAAGGGAAGCAGTGGTTGGGAAGGGAGTAAGACAGGGTTGTAGCCTCTCCCCGATGTTATTCAATCTGTATATTGAGCAAGCAGTAAAGGAAACAAAAGAATAATTCGGAGTAGGTATTAAAATCCATGGAGAAGAAATAAAAAATCTGAGGTTTGCCGATGACATTGTATTTCTGTCAGAGACAACAAAGGACCTGGAAGAGCAGTTGAATGGAATGGGAAATGTCTTGAAAGGAGGATATAAGATGAACATCAACAAAAGCAAAACGAGGATAATGGAATGTAGTCGAATTAAGTCGGGTGATGCTGAGGGAATTAGATTAGGAAATGAGACACTTAAAGTAGTAAAGGAGTTTTGCTATTTGGGGAGCAAAATAACTGATGATGGTCGAAGTAGAGAGGATATAAAATGTAGACTGACAATGGCAAGGAAAGCGTTTCTGAAGAAGATAAATTTGTTAACATCGAGTATAGATTTAAGTGTCAGGAAGTCATTTCTGAAAGTATTTGTATGGAGTGTAGCCATGTATGGAAGTGAAACATGGACGGTAAATAGTTTGCACAAGAAGAGAATAGAAGCTTTCGAAATGTGGTGCTACAGAAGAATGCTGAAGATTAGATGGGTAGATCACATAACTAATGAGGAAGTATTGAATAGGATTGGGGAGAAGAGAAGTTTGTGGCACAACTTGACCAGAAGAAGGGATCGGTTGGTAGGACATGTTCTGAGGCATCAAGGGATCACCAATTTAGTATTGGGGGGCAGTGTGGAGGGTAAAAATCGTAGGGGGAGACCAAGAGATGAATACACTAAGCAGATTCAGAAGGATGTAGGTTGCAGTAGGCACTGGGAGATGAAGAAGCTTGCACAGGATAGAGTAGCATGGAGAGCTGCATCAAACCAGTCTCAGGACTGAAGACCACAACAACAACAATGAGGCGGTCGTTGAATGATACTGTGCTATACGAATTGAACAACCTGATAGTACACAGTCGATCCCGATCGCAGGCTCTTGGGATGCGTCATACTATTTATTATGCTAATGTTTTCACAAGTTGTGTATCGAATCAGTAAAGGCAAATCAATAATTTAGTTGCGGTAACAAATACCAATGAGGATTTCGGTCGTTACAGTACCCTGCAACTGATTTCTGATCAGAGTGCATTTACTATGACAGTCACATTAGCTCTTTCACTACTCTTACCACGCAGTATCTCAAAAGTTTAAACTATGCTCTGTACTATGTTGACAATCTTTCTTAAACAACATATCTGTACACAACTGACGTGATGCGAAAATGTGCTGGTGTGTTCTCTTTCTAGCATTTGTTTTTAACTGCGATGGATGGGCACTTAAAAACTTACACAAATGTTTAGCATGGTCAGTTGTATATTGCCTTTTCACAAACTGGTAATTCCAAATCCAGTTTATACTTCTGACACCTACAACATAAGAGGAACGAAATGAGATATATTCTGAAATCTTGTAATTATATTGTGTGCAAAAATTTTGAAAGCCAAGATAAAAGAACCTTCTTCATTTCTGTTCTTTAAGCTATTTTATTATTTGTAGTCCCATACCTTCACACTGGGCAAAGATGCAACGAGAAGCCGAAATTTGCGTACTTGCACAGTTCCCGGGATACCGCGGATTAGGACGTATATGTATTTGGTACGTTTTTAGCAACAGTGAACCATTTCGGCGTTTCTAGTACGTAATATATAGAAGGGGGTTATTGATACCTACTTGGTGCGAATGCGCTGAAATGTTAATCATTCAAATATCCAAGTGTACAGTTCGCTTTATGCCAACTTGACATTCGTTGCCATCAAACTTCAGGGCGTCGCACGTTTAATTACCGGCCGTGTGTTTCACTCCCCTCATAAGTAAATACTGCAAGAGAACAATTATTTCTTCTAGTCTTCTTACTTCGACTTTAGGAGTTGCCGTACGCTGACATGTTTCTCTTCATCACATTTCAGTATTGCCTCCGAGATTAGTAAGATGGCACCTTCTTAACTGCGGTGTGTCAGAGGGCGGGTTATTAGAATACGCGGAGGTGAGCGTAGTTGGGAGTTCTTTGCTGTGAATGGAATGGCAAATGAGGCGTGCGCGCCGCCTCCTTAAGGCAAACAAAGCGGTCGCGTGGACAAAGGTGCCGCAATTTGCACGGCGGGAAAGTTAAATAGCTTCACAATGCGGCCCAGTCTAGGTCCGCAAAGTGAGCGATAGAGCCGCGCGCTCGTGTTGTGCCGCGAGGTGTTGTGTCGGGGTGGCCTCCAACTTGCCGGCGTTTACGGAGCGGAAACAAAAGACAGCAGCGGGCGCCTAGTTTGCCATTCCTTAGGGCGAGCGGCCGAGAAAGCCCAGCAGGCAGCCGGCGCGCCGCCGCCAAGTTTTAACGAGTTTCGTAGGCACCGCGCAAGCGCGCCGGGGAACTGTCTGCTGATGGATGGATGGCTCTTCGCACGCTCATCCGCCTGCAGACTGGCCGCTGCAGTTACTCGCAATCTGAGCCTACGGTTCTCTGAAGTCTGGTATTGTGGATGCACGTAAGCAGTGCTGTTCCGCGAACATTTCTCCACACAAGCGACTGATCACTTGGCGCATCCCCCGCCTCGTTCACTGCACTTTCTCCCTCGTACACCTTCTCCCGCGTCAGTTTTCGCTATTAATTCTGATACCCATTGCATACAAATCTTGCAGTTGAGCGTCCCGCTACTAATTGTGATCCATTCTTTATACATTCGTCGGAGAAACAGAAAGTAAAGCACAATTAGTTTCCAGATGCCAGCTTTGTTTACAAATATGACAGTATACATATGATGTGTTATGACTGCGAAAGAAACCCGTGACCACTGGAGACAATGCCACTCGTTCCTCCGAAAAATCGTAACATAACACACACATAAACGTCATACTAAGTAACGTAAATCCACGTGATGATGGAGGTTTAAACCTTTGAAACGCGTTGTGGAGATAAATAAAACGATGACTGCTAACAGTAAACTTGTTGTTTCATTTAATGCACAATAATATGTTTTTCTGCCCCAGTATTGCAGCTGGAAAGTTGAGATTTCCGAACGATAGTTTCAAGTTTGCGCTACAGATTATATTTTGTTTTCACGTGCAACTCTATTGAGAGAAGCCTGAACTGCCTAACAAACGTAGTGTGCACGTTAGTGTCGTACACTTGTGAGGAGCAGCGAAATGTAGTTCATTATTTGTTGGCCACAAGGCATAAACTGAGTGAAATTCATGGTGGTCGACTGTATGTACCGTCTCAATATCTCAAGGTGGTGTGCTTCCTTCTAAGTGGGCCGTATGAACCTTACAATTAGTGATTCGCTACGCTCTGGGCGGCTGGTAACATCTGCAATCCGCGGAAGGTTGGAGCCATTCACACAGCAATTTTCAACAACCGGTGTGTGGAACTGCGAACCTTATGGCAGCAGTTCAGTATTTACTATAGTGCGGTGTACGATACTGTCACTCTGAAATTTCGTAAGGTTAGTGCTCGCTGGCTGCCTAAGAATCTGAGACAATCACAAGTGCCAGGGAAAGATAACAAACTTGGATCGCTTCACGTTAGGACGCAGAAGGACTTGACTTACTTAAACGATTCGTCACTGGCGGATGAGTCGTGGGCATACCACTACACTCCCGAAACAAGTAGATCTCTATCGAGTGGAAACATGGTGATTCCCCAGTATAAAAATAACTCAAAGTTATCAACCTGCTAGGAAAATGCTTGTGTCGGTGTTCTTGGATATGCGTGGTGTGTTATCGGTGGTCTCTGCTGGACTCGGGACCACTAGAATGCTGCAGTCTTCATCAAAACTTTGGTTAAGTTGCATCATGCCCTTCGTGACAAACGCCACAACATTAATTCTGATGGTGTCAAACTTTTTTATGGCAATGCTCTCCCACTTTGTTGCCTCTACTGTTGGTGAGGAAATCGCGAAATTTTGGTGGGACGTGCTCCAGAATTCACCATACAGTCCGGAGCTTCCCCCTTCGAACTTTCATCTATTTGGTCCCAAGAAGAAATTCCTGGGCAGCCAACACTTTGTGACAGATGCGTAAGTGAAATCAGCAGTCAGCAGATAGCTGTATTTCAACCAAATGGACTTCTACGAACAAGTACTATCGACATTGGTAGCACTATGGGAGAAATCTGCTAATAATGGTGTTCACTATTCAGAAAATTAGGCAAAAGTTGTAAGTACATTTGTGCGTACTTTTGTTTTTTTGTTTTGTTACTTATTAAACGTATTATTAATTAAATTATTGTGCTTCACTTTCTGATCATCTCTTGCCTTTCACAGCTGTGTTGCCTCTGGCGGCCCCACCAGCCTGGTGCCCCAGGCGACAGCTTGTGTCGCTTGAGCCTTGAACGAGTACTGCTCCCAGTAGCGTTTACCGCAGTTTTACGCGTGCCGTGGTTGTGCACCTCTGTCCGGAGACTGGTCTGAAAAAGTTCTCCACGCTAGTCTATTCTGTTGAATGCCCTTCATCTCCAAATAACTACTACAGCCTATATCCATTTCTACCCGTTTATTAAACTGAAGCGCCAAAGAAACTGATATAAGCATGTGTACAGAAATACAAAACTATGTAAACAGTCAGAATATGGCGCTGCGGTCGGCAACGCCTGTATAAGGCAACAAGTGTCTGGCGCAGTAGTTAGATCAGATATGCTGCTGCTACAAGCGCAGATTATCAAAATTTAAGTAAGCTTAAACGTGGTGTTATAGGCGGTGCACGAGCGATGGGACACCGAGGTAGCAATGAAGTGGGGATTTTCCCGTGCGACCATTTCACGAGTGTACCGTGAATATCAGGAATCCGGGAAAACATTAAATCTTCGACATCGCTGCGATCGGGAAACGGTCCTACAGTTACGGGATCAACGATTACTGAAGAGTATCGTTTAGCGTAACAGAAATGGAACCCTTCGGCGAACTGCTGCAGATTTCATTGCTGGGCCTTCAGCAAGTGTCAGCATGCGAACTATTCAACGAAACATCATCGATATGGGCTTTCGGACCAAAAGCCACTCGTGTACCCTTCATGACTGCACGAAACAAAACTATACGCCTCGCCTGTGCCCGTTAACACCGACACTGGGCTATTGATGACTAGGAACATGTTGCTTAGTCGAACGAGTCTCGTTTCAAAATTGTATTGAGCGGATGGACGTGTACGGGTATGGAAACAACCTCATCAATCCATAGACCCTGAATGTCAGTAGGGGACTGTTCAGGCTGGTGGAGGCCATTTAATCGTGTGGGGCGGGTACAGTTGGAGTGATACGGAACCCGTGATACGTCTAGATATTTCTCTGACAGATGACTTGTACGTAAGCACCCTGTCTGGTCAGTTGCAACCATTCATGTCCATTATGCATTCCGGTGGACTTGGGAAATTCCAGGAGGGCAATGGGACACTCCACACGTCCATAATTGCTACAGAATCGCTCCAGGAACCCTCTTTTGAGTTTAAACACTACCGATGGCAACCAAACTACGCAGGCATGAGTATTATTGAGCATATCTGGGATGCCTTGCAACGTGCTGTTCAGAAGAGATCTCCCTCCATCTCCTCGTACTCTACGGATTTATGGACAGCGCTGCAGGATTCACGGTGTCAATTCCCTCGAGCACTACTTCAGACATTAGTCGATTCCATGACACGTCATGTTGCGACATTTATGCATGCTCGCTGGGGCCCTACTTACGTGTACCAGTTTCTTTGGCCCTCAATCCTTGGATCTTGAGGAGTAGCGCTTTGCATCGCGCCATCGCGCATGCAGACAGCTTCATACATGAGCTATGTTTCCAGCGTGAAGCATGTGCACACTGATCTAGTGGCAGGTTCAAGCAGTAATGACTGTGGCAGAAAGGCATCAGGATCTGACGGACTATGAAATCCAGTAAACAAAACAGTTTACTTAGGGAACAGAGCTGTATCTTCTGCGAATGTTATGACTTCTACAAATAACTGTTGATTTAACAGATTAATTTCTTAGTATGAATTATAGTGTCAATGTGAAATATTTAATAAACAAATATGGCAATGTCTATTAACTGAGCATGCATTATCATGACAACTGTGACTGAACAGAGAGAGTGAATCATACACTCAAAGAAACAAGAAAAGCGCAACTACCCTGTTTATGCATTGGAAAACAAGAAACATCTTAATGATAATTCAGTTATTTAAAGAGGGAGTTATTTTCATAAATGTGGATTTCTTGAATTTGACATTTAAGAAAATGCTCATAAAGGACTGCTCAGCTGTGATTGGTCCAATGTAAAATATACGGGATTGCGTGGTGTAATACTGATATCGTATTGGCTATGATGCATGTCAGTCAATGAGAGCTCGCACGTATTTTAGGTGCTAGGCATTGCTTTCGGAAGTCTAAATTAAGTTCAAAGCTCGCTCTCATTATGTATCGAGGCGTCCCTAAGCAGCCCTGAATGTTGTTGTTGTTTTTGTGGTCTTCAGTCGGAAGACTGGTTTCATTGAGTTCTCAATGTTACTCTGTCCTGTGTGAGCTCCTTAATTTTCGAATACCTACTCCAACCTACGTTCTTTAGAATCTGCTAACTGTACTCTTGTCTTGGTCTGGCTCAACGATCCCCCCCCCCTCTCCCTACACTACCCTCCAATACTAAATTGGTGATCCAATGATGTCTCAGAATGCGTCCTATCAATCGACCCCTTTCTTTGTCAGCTTGTACCAAAGATTTCGTATCTCGGCAGTTCTATTCAGTATATCTCCACAATATTTTCGTGTCATACCCATCTAGTCTTCAGCATTTTCTGTAGCATCAGGTTTCAAAAGCTTCTATCCTCTTCTTGTCTAATCTGTTTATCGTCCATTAATCACTTCACTTCCGTACATGGCTACATTCCATACAAGTACTTTCAGAAAGGACTTTTTGACACTTAAATCTATACTCTATGTTACCAAATTCCTCTTCATCAGAAAGCCTTCTCCTGCCATTGCCAGTCTAAATTTTACATCCTCTCTACTTAGGATTTGGTTGATTATTTTGCTGCCAAAATAGCAAAACCCATCTTCTGTCTTGTTTCATAAAATAATTCCCGTAGCATCACGTGATTTGATTCGACTGTATTCCGTCATTCTTGTTTTGCTTTTGCTCATGTTCGTCTTATCTTCTTCTCTCAAGGCCTGTCTATTTCGTTCAATATCTCTTCAGATTCATTTAATGCCTCTGACAGAATTACAACGTCGCCGTAAACCTCAAAGTTTTTATTTCTTCCCCCTCAATTTTAATTTCTACTCCTAATTTATCTTCGATTTTCCTTACTGCTTTTTCAATGTACAGATTGAATAACATCGGGGGCAAGTTACAAACCCGTCTCACTCCATTCTCAACAAACGCTTCCCTTTCATGCCTTTCGACTCTTTACTGCCTTTTGTCTTCCGTGCAAGCTATAAATAGCCTTTCGCTTTCTATATTTTATCCCTGATACCTTCAGAATTTTCAAGACAAGTCAACATTGCCAAACGCTTTCTTTAAGTTTACAAATGCTATAAACATAGGTTTGCCTTTCCTTAACCTAGCATCTAAAATACGTCATCGGCTCAGTATTGCTTCACTGGTTCCTTCATTTCTCCGGAATCCAAACTGATCTTCCCCGAGGTCGGCTTCTACCATATTTTCCGTTCTTCTGTAAGGAAGTCCTGTTATTGTTTTGCAACCATGATTTATTAAGCTGATAGTTCGGTCATTTTCACACATGTGAGCAACTTCTCTCTTTGGTATTGAAATTATTATATTATTCTTGAAACCGAGGGGTATTTTACCTCTTCGAGACACCTTGCACACCAGATGCAAGAGTCTTGGCATGGTTATCTCTCCCAAGGCCATCATTATTTTCAACGGAATGTGGCTACTACTGGGGCCTTGTTTGGAGTTGGGTCTTTCAGTGCTCTGTCAAATTCTTCCCGCAATTTCATATCTACTATCTCATCTTCATCAGCGTTCACCTCCCCTTCGATAATACTGCCTTCCATTTCATATCCCTTGTCTAGATCATCTGTATACTCCCTCTACCTTTCATATTTCCCTTCTTTTGATAGGACTGGTTTACATCTGAGCTCTTGATGTTCATGTAGCTGCTTCTTTCGTCCCAAAGGCCTCTTTAATTTTCCTATAGGCAGTATCTATCTTTCCCCTAGCGAAGTACGCTTCTAAATCCTTACATTTGTCCAGTAGCCACTGATGCGTAGCCATTTTGCACATCGTTTCAATCACATTTTTTAAACATTTCACTTTCTTTTCGCCTACTTCATTTATTTTTCAGTTTTCGCCTTTCGAGAGTTAAATTCAATATTTCTTATGTTATCCACGTATTTCTACTAGGCCTTAACTTTTTACTTATGTGATCCTATACTGCCTTCACTATTTAATCTCTTAAAACTACCATTTCCTCTTTTACCTTATTCCTTTCCGCTGTTCTAGCCAATAGTTGCCTAATGCTCCCTCTGAAACTCTCAACAAACTCTGGTTCTTTAAACATATCCAAGTTCCGACGCCTTAATCTCTTACTTTTTCCACATTTCTTCGGTTTTAATACACAGTGCGTAAAAATAAATTGAGTACAGAGTCCACATCTGCCTCTGGAATTGTCTTTCAATTTAAAATCTGGTTCCTAAATATCCGTAGTACCATTATGTAATCAGTCTGAAACCTTCCAGTATCTCCAAGTCTCTTCCCAGTATACAACGTTGTTTTATGATTTTTAAACCAAATGATAGCTATGATTAAATTATGCTCTGTGCGAAATTCAACCACGCGGCTTCCACTTCCATTACTTTCCCCTAGCCCATATTCATCTACTACCTTTCTTCTTTCCCTACTACCGAATTCTAGTCCCCCATCACAAATTTTCGTCACCTTTAGCTATCTGAATAATTTATTTTATCTCAGCATACATTAATTCAATCTCATCATCGTCTGCGATGCTGGTTGTTTTATTAACTTGTACTACTGTCGTAAGCTAGGGCCTCGTGTCTGTGTTGGCTACAATAATGCGTACAGTATGCTCTGAATAAATGTCATGAGTTAAACGTGACTGTGGAGTGTCGCTAAGTGAACGCGAGGAAAGCGAATACGATAAATTCCCATTTTTTTGTGTAATCTGTGACTTTTGACCTACCTAAAATCCATGGGGTGTAATGTGTAATTCGGGACCAAGAACGGAACGTCCAGAGGGATCAAGTTGTGGAATATTTGAGCGGGCATTCTGTCGCAGACAATCCATTTTTTAACCCCTTTAGCAACAAGGTCTATTAAATACCATACACCGGCTATTACGAGTGGCTCTGATTGTACCTGAGTGTCGAAATTCTAACTTAAGCCTAGCTTGGACCTGGCGGTGTTTTGCATTAAGGGAGTGAAACCAATATTCTTCATTCTGTACATACAATTAGTGCCACTGATTGTACTACAACTTGTCCAATGTAGCAACATTGATTCGTTTCTAAAAGGGAAGGCTCGCATTAGAGCTTCAGAAGGCGAGAAGGTCACCAACGGTAAGTGGAACTGTTTTCTCTAGGAGGAACATTATAACTGCGCTTCTGCAATATCGCTCTAAAATCCTCCGGTATCCTTCACTTTCCGACAATTCTCAGAACGAATCATGTTAAACAGTACCTTCTTATAGCCAAGCCGTATCACAAATATCTTTTCCACTCAATTAGATTTAGTATCTCCACATTCGTTACTTGACCTATCCATGTAAACTTCAGATTTCATCAATGGCGCCACATTTCAGATATCTCCGTTCTCTTCTTATCTGAAATATACCGTCCTCTTTTCACTTCCGTGCATCTCTACAATAGGGATATGTCCAGAAAAGTCTCCTTTTTTTTGTCATCAGTCTTCTGACTGGTTTGATGCTGCCCACCACAAATTCCTCTAATGTGCTACCAATGTATTACCCTCTTCACCTTAGAGTAGCACTTGCAACATACTGCCTTAGTTATTTGCTGGATGTATTCCAATCCCTGTCTTCCTCTACGTATTTTGCCCTCTACAGCTCCCTCTAGTACTATGGAAGCCATTCCCTCATCTCTTAACAGACGTCCTATCATCTTGCTCCTTCTCCTTATCAGTGTTTTCCACATGTTCCTTTCCTCTCCGATTCTGAGTAGAGCCTCCTCATTCCTTACCTTATCACTCCACCTAATTTTCAACATTCGTCAGTAGCACCCTATCTCAGATGCTTTGTCTTCTATTCCGGTTTTCCCACAGTCCATGTTTCACTACCATACAATTCCGTACTAGAGAGGTACATTCTCAGAAATTTCTTCCTCAAATTAAGGCCGATATTTAATATTAGTAGACTTCTCTTGCCCAGGCATGGCATTTTTGCCATTGCTAGTCTGCTTTGATGTCCTCTGTGCTCCGTCCGTCAGTGTGTATTTTACTGCCTATCCTGTCCTGGTTTTGAAGCGAGATTGCCCAATGCATGTCAGGACCACAGTTCTTTATGATGTTAATGATGCATTTCACTTCAGAATAAAATGAAAGTTAAACCATTTAATATTCGCTATGTGGAGATCGTCTCCAAAAACGTAGTTAATATCAGACTGGAATGGTGTATTAGCACTATCAATTTCCGCCAGTTTAATAAACATGTGCTTCTGCAGTTTGTACTGAGAACGAAACGTATCGGCGAGAGCGAATCCCGCCTGCAGCTGCCACCGCTGTGGAGCTAATCTCTCGCGATCGCCCCGAGGCCGCAGTGGTTTTGGTGGAGCGCCAGCGCCCGGCCAAGGTCGAGCCCTTCGCCTGGCTGGGAGTCCTGATTAACGCTTCCCGGCAAACAAGCAATACGCGATTCCTGAGCAAACTGCCGGCACCTGCAGGCGGGAAGGTCTGGGAGGTGGGACTTCGATTCCGTAATTAAGCGGCCTCTGGTGGCTGGGGAAGGGTGCTTCCGCCCTACAATTTCCGTATAACGAGAACTCCAGCGATTTCAGCAGAGCCGTGTCTGCTGTTTGGAGCTGGCTGCACGATGCGACTCTGCCGTACTGTCCAATTCAACGTGGGCACTCCTTTCATTGAAACGCAATTTGTTGCAAGGAAATGCCGGCATAACAATTTGCTAATACCGCGATTCGCTAATATAAGTCATAAACTGAAAGAACCAGAGGTTGTACAGAGTTTCAAGGAGAGCATAAGGGAAGAATTGGCAGGAATGGGGGAAAGAAATACAGTAGAAGAAGAATGGGTGGCTTTGAGGGATGAAGTAGTGAAGGCAGCAGAGAATAAAGTAGGTAAAACGACGAGGGCTGCTAGAAATCCTTGCGTAACAGAAGAAATATTGAACTTAATTGATGAAAGGAGAAAATATAAAAATGCAGTAAATGAAGCAGGCAAAAAGGAATACAAACGTCTCAAAAATGTGATCGACAGGAAGTGCAAAATGGCTAAGCAGGGATGGCTAGAGGACAAATGTAAGGATGTAGAGGCTTGTCTCACCAAGGGTAAGATATATACTGCCTACAGGAAGATTAAAGAGACCTTTCGAGAAAAGATAACCACTTGTATGAACATCAAGAGCTCAGATGGAAACCCAGTTCTAAGCAAAGAAGGGAAAGCAGAAAGGTGGAAGGAGTATATAGAGGGTCTATACAAGGGCGATGTACTTGAGGACAATATTATGGAAATGGAAGAGCATGTAGATGAAGATGAAATGGGAGATATGATACTGCGTGAAGAGTTTGACAGAGAACTTAAAGGCCTAAGTCGAAAGAAGGCCCTGGGAGTAGACAACATTCCATTAGAACTACTGACAGCCTTGGGAGAGCCAGTCCTGACTAAACTCTACCATCTGGTGAACTATATAAGACAGGCGAAATACCCTCAGACTTCAAGAAGAATATAATAATTCCAATCCCAAAGAAAGCAGGTGTTGACAGATGTGAAAATTACCGAACTATCAGTTCAATAAATCACGGCTGCAAAATACTAATGCGAATTCTTTACAGACGAATGGAAAAACTAGTAGAAGCCGACCTCGGGGAAGATCAGTTTGGATTCGATAGAAATATGGGAACACATAAGGCAATACTGACGCTACGACATATCTTAGAAGCTAGATTAAGGAAAGGCAAACATACGTTTCTAGCATTTGTAGACTTAGAGCAAGCTTTTGACAATGTTGACTGGAATACTCTCTTTCAAATTCTGAAGGTGGCGGGGGTAAAATACAGGGAGCGAATGGCTATTTCAATTTGTACAGAAACCAGATGGCAGTTATAACAGTCGAGGGGCACGAAAGGGAAGCAGTGGTTGGGAAGGGAGTGAGACAGGGTTGTAGCCTCTCCCCGATGTTATTCAATCTGTATATTGAGCAAGCAGTGAAGAAACAAAACAAAAATTCGGAGTAGGTATTAAAATCCATGGAGACGAAATAAAAACGTTGAGGTTCGCCGATGACATTGTGATTCTGTCAGAGACAGCAAAGGACTTGCAAGAGCAGTTGAACGGAATGGACAGTGTCTTGAAAGGAGGATATAAGATGAACATCAACAAAAGTAAAACGAGGATAATGGAATGTAGTCGAATTAAGTCGGGTGTTGCTGAGGGAATTAGATTAGGAAATGAGACACTTAAAGTAGTAAAGGAGTTTTTCTCTTTGGGGAACAAAATAACTGATGATGGTCGAAGTAGAGAGGATATAAAATGTAGACTGGCAATGACAAGGAATGCGTTTCTGAAGAGGAAAATTTTGTTAACATCGAGTATAGATTTAAGTGTCGGGAAGTCGTTTCTGAAAGTATTTGTATGGAGTGTAGCCATGTATGGAAGTGAAACATAGACGATAAATAGTTTGGACAAGAAGAGAATAGAAGATTTTGAAATGTGGTGCTACAGAAGAATGCTGAAGATTAGATGGGTAGATCAGATAACTAATGAGGAGGTATTGGTTGGTTGGTTGATTTTGGGGAAGGAGACCAGACAGCGAGGTCATCGGTCTCATCGGATGAGGGAAGGACGGGGAAGGAAGTCGGCCGTGCCCTTTTGAAAGGAACCATCCCGGCATTTGCCTGGAGCGATTTAGGGAAATCACGGAAAACCTAAATCAGGATGGCCGGACGCGGGATTGAACCGTCGTCCTCCCGAATGCGAGTCCAGTGCCTAACCACTGCGCCACCTCGCTCGGTATTGAGGAGGTATTGAATGGAATTGGAGAGAAGAGGAGCTTGTGCCACAACTTGACTAGAAGAAGGGATCGGTTGGTAGGACATGTTCTGAAACGTCGAGGGATCACCAATTTAGTATTGGAGGGCAGCGTCGAGGGTAAAAATCGTAGAGGGAGACCAAGAGATGAATACACTAAGCAGATTCAGAAGGATGTAGGTTGCAGTAGTTACTGGGAGATGAAGAAGCTTGCACAGGATAGACTAGCATGGAGAGCTGCATCAAACCAGTCTCAGGACATAAGACCACAACAACAACTACAACAACAAGTCATTATCTGTCCTATGGTGCTTCATGATACAGGGAGTACTCACATCTTCAGGCAGTCTAATTATGCCGTATTCCCAGTTGATACTAGATTAAAAACGAAGATCTCATTTAACCTTAACAACAACATCATTTATTGTTTTACACAGCCCAGTCATTTTCCAGATCTAATGTTTGTGTCAAGTTGTAAGAGTCCACCCCCTTTCATAACCTTTTATGGTTATTAGTTGTTGGAAATGAAGTTAAAGGCAATGAAGACCAAGTTAGAAGAAAACTTTCACACTTAACCGGTGCTGCAGAGTCTTTGGGACTCCAGGGAAGTATGAAGTTGTTGTAATTTTCATATTTCTTGATCAAGGAGCATGTGTTGTTCAGTATCTTCCTACGGTGGGGAAACGCGTTCTCAGGTGACTGCAGTCAGTGATCAGTACAATCATTGTATACAACGAACTTAAGGGTCTCCAGGCCTTCGCAACGAAATTGGTGCAGTACTTTTCGCGTACTCTACACATCCTTACTTTGCGGAATGTGTACTAAGATGGATTGAGAGATGTTATGCTGACTGTTCAGGTCAACATGGCGATTCCGACAGCAACACTATCGTCGAAAATGCTATTGGAAGTGATCACGAAATACAGTGAACTTAAAATAAAAACTGATTTTTATGTCTTCAATGCAGGAAACCTATTTGATTACAATGTTTTAGGAAATTGTGTGTTCAGTGCTTTGTAAATCTACAAGACTCTTAGATATTAAATTTTCTTATATGCTTATTCGAATCGTTTTCAATATTTTACAGTTTATCTATAGAAGTAAATGTATGCTCTTCTCTTATAGCTTAGGAATTACCAGCAAGTATTCTACAAAATAATTTTTCTTGGAAAGTAGATATAAGATAACATATATGTTTATTTTTATATCTTTAAATGGAATTTGTTTCGCCTTAGACTATTTCTAAATAGGTTGTAAAGAAAGAAGTTTGTTTACTTATATGTCCCAAAACAACAGCAAAAAATTATTTACCAACCACAATACACCTTTTTTGTTGTCGAGTACCCGGGGCACGGCAACTCATTTAATGCTAAAATTTCCGACCACGTAGGTTAAGAGTTAAGAGTTGTAGCCGTGTGTCTAGTACAAATTCCATGTCGCTGTCTCCATCTGTATCACAGATTGACAGTTGTTCGTTTTAATACATAACAGGGTAATCCTGGTTAATATCCACTAGTTAAGAAAGGACACTTCGTTGGAAATTTTGATTAGGTTATTTTTAGACTATCACTATTATTATAGTCACTGTTTAACATATAAATATTATATCTAAATGTTAGATGAAAGCCTCGGGCAGGGCTGTTACTGTTTCTTATTATGCACACATGGTCGTTAACTTACATCTCCTGATCCACGTAAACCTGAATAAAACATCTTTTACTATCTTTTCCTCTCAATTCCGAAATTATTATCCTTTTCTTTCAGGAAATCGGCACCTTTTACCTACTGTGGCGATCTGCCTGTCCTGAGGTGAATATTGAATGTATCTATGCTGTCTGTCTGCATTTACACTCCAGATCCCGAACGCTTCTGAATATTATTAAAGCCTTTGGCTCAGGTGAGAGCGTCTTCAATAGGGTCTAATATTTAAATACCTTTAAATGCGAAATAGTTTATTTTTGAGAGTCATCATTTTAATAAACTGATCTAACTGTGTTCAGTTGAAGTTCGTCGCAGCACACGATCTTACTTTTTAGTTCTCTAAGACTTTCATGAAATAATTATCAGTGTCTGTTCAGTAATGATAATGAAATACTTTCACATCAATAAGTCTAGCTACGAATATGAAGGGAGTTAAATGCTGTAACAAATTTTCACTTCCTTTCTGAGGAACACTTATCACAAGCAATGGGCCCTACATTCCCTTATTAACGTCAGTTCGGATTAAGTAAATTCCATATTAAGCAATAATCTTTCCGTGGAGCTTTCTAAAGTGAATATATCGGTCAATCAAGGACACATTGCAATCACTGACTATACATAATTAGATCATTTTATATTTCTTGTTCAGCATCAGTGGCATCCCCATGTTCTTTGGTTGCCGGCATTATCGTCCTGCTCTCGTTGCTCACGCAGCCGATTGCCGGTTATTGAATCTTCACAAGCACCTCTGCATACACTGTGGCGGTACGACAACAAATAATTTCATTTTTATCGTGTTAACTGAACATTCCGTCGGTTCTTCGTAGAACAACATCATAACAAATGAAAAGCGGTAGTTTATTGTTGTTCTACAGTATTAATTTATTGTGTTACGTTAACCGACAATTATCGCCAAAGAAGTTACAATGTTTGTAAACGAAACTAGAAAAAAAGGTACAGATCTAGATTGAAGCACAAACACATGGAAAATGACATCTTTGACAGTATGGTGATAATGCATAGTACAGAATAAAAGTTTAACAATAAAAAGATGTAAAGGGAAAAAAACACAAAACTGGAAAGGCATGCCTACATAAGAGTTTATGTTAATAAACAAAAACAACAAAATAAAATAAAATTAGTACCTGACAAGGTTCCTTCAAAAAGTATGAAACAAATTAAAAGAAATAATTACCAGTTGTAAGAACAGAATATGTGAAGAACTTAAGCAGTATCAATAACATAAACGAAAATTAATAAATGCAGAAAAATGGAGGAATGTGAAGGAACATTCAGGAAATGCCATCTCTGAGCACGCGATAGTAGCGCAGTTTAAGAAATAAAAAGTTGAACACTATAAAAATATAAAGGCAGAAAAGAGGAAAAACTGTGCCTTATAACGATATGTTTACGTAATGTGTATACATAAACATACAGTTATAAATGTCCCCGTTCGTAGTCGCTAATTATAACAATATGTTTACTTTTGTGCTGTAACATATAGCTATAATCAGCGGTGGAAATGTAATTGCGAACGATGACAGTGTGCGGCTGTTTCTTGTTGGATCGTCTGATCAGTCGGAAGTTGCATTGCAGAGGAGAGTAAATGCCTATTCAAAATATAATTATTTTTGGATAGCTCAACATGAATTTCCTAAGGGACCGTAGTTGATCATGCATTTACCAGTAGAATATGGCGCGGAGAAAATATTTCGCCGCATGCAACTTCCGTCCGAACTCGACGAAAGAATTCGTGACTGTGAACTCTCTATTTGGCAGAAACATAAAGAAAATTAAATAACTTCATGAAGGAGTGAGACATAGATTCTATATTAAATAAATAGTCCATACACCAGTTCCATTTAACTCTGAATTTATGGCAATTAATAGACGAACTTACACTGCAATGAAGGATTTAACATGGATGCCGTTTTGACTGGCACTTCTCGTAATGAAAACAATTCCTTCGACGTTTTCACATACACGTCACACAATAAATCTACTGCTAGGCACTTTTAGTATTATTCATTTACTTTACACTAAAACAATATTATTTTTAACGATAATAATACGGCGGCAAGACATGCGCGTCCGACACAAGTTACAGGAGACAAGAGAAGAATGAGTAACTGTTCATCGAGAATATCTCGTACATCAAAAAAAAATGTGTAAAAGTGTTCTTCTTCTGTCCGATTTTCGCGCCGCGGTTTTCAAAGTCAATAACTCACTGCATCTCTGACGGCGCTTCGACAATAAACAAGTTACGTCACAGGTCGTTCACCTTTTACATTCTCGCAACATTATTTGCTAACTGTAGCTGTTGCCGAGCGACTGCTCGGTTAGTGAATGATTTAAAATGATAGGCAATCACATGATGTTACAGCATATATAACAATTTGCATTAGATAAATGAACTAAGTAAAATAAAAACATTTTTTGACGTTACATCAAGTGGCATTCAACATGGAAAATAATAAAAGTACCATTTAAAAGAAAGATATTAACAATTTTAGCTACAGGTTATATGGATTACATAGGCAATTTCCATAAAATAAAAGACATCAACGAATACAGGAAAATAGCGGAATATGAAGGAACAGACAGTTTGGGAAATAATGACACACTTTTTGCCAGTGCTAGTATGCTTTGATGTCCTCCTAACTGCGACCGTCATGAGTTGGTTCGCATGGCTCTGAGCAGTATGGGTCAAAAGTCCCCTATAACTTAGAACTACTTAAACCTAACTAACCTAAGGACATCACACACACATCCATGCCCGAGGCAGGATTCGAACCTGCGACCGTAGCGGTAGCGCGATTCCAGACTGAGGCGCCTAGAACCGCTCGGCCACTCCAGCCGGCTGTCATGAGTTGTTTTGCTGCCTTGGTAGCAGGATTCCTTAACTTCATCAATTTCGTGATCATGAAAGATGATGTTAAGTTTCTCGCTGTTCTCATTTCTGCAACTTCTCATTATTTTGGTATTTCTTTGACTTACTCTCGGTTCATATTTTGTACTCATTACACTGTTCATTCCTTTTAGGAGAACCTTTAACCCTTCGTAACTTGCATTCTTCAGCGAATCTTGCTATGGATTGACCTTGACTTTTAATTCCACTCTTCAAGCTTTCAGTTCTTTCTCTCATTGCTTTTTCGATGTACAGACTAAACCGTGGGGGCGAAGGACTACATCTCTGTCCAATTTTTAATCCGAGCACTTAGTTCTTTGCCTTCGAAATTTATTGTTATCTCTTGACTAGTGTACTTACGGCATTCCACCCGTAATTCCCTTTAGCTTCTCACATTTTTCTCAGAATTTCTAACATGTTGCATTATTTGACACTGCCGAATGCTTTTTTCATTGTGACAGATACCATGAACGTGTCTTCACTTTTCTTAAATCTTGGTTCCACCATGAACTTCAATGTCAGATCAGTGTGTCTTGTGCCTTTACATTTCCTAAGGGCATATTGATCTTCTTCTAACAAATCTTGAATTTTCTTTTCCAACTTCCACAACATAATTTTACGAACACTATCACAACGAAGATCTCCCACTCTTAGTTTCGCCTGACAGCTCAACAACATCGATAAATAAAATCTCCTGTCTTTATTATGTACACGAGGACTGAAACTACATAATAACAGTATCTTAGAGGAAGCTATGCTATGTAAATTGCTATGTCAATCCCAACATCAAGCTGGGTCAAGCGGAAATTGTTATCCTTAAAGACGTTAGTCTTTTATTGGCAACATGTATAGTATCTTAATATTCCTGACATAGACCTAAGCTCCGTAGCATATCCAAACGTGGATACCATCTCTTGTTAGTATAGTTTATCAGATATTTCCAATAAAATCTCAAGTCAATAGGTGGGTGTAACTATTCTTCAACCAGTAAATGCCTCTTCATTTTGCAGTACAGCTACATCTACATCTACATCTACATAGGTACACCACAATCTACAGCAAGGTGAGTGGCTTATGGTACCGTGTACCACTACTTGTCATTTCCCCTCCTGTTGCACTCGCAAATAGAGCGAGCGAAAAACGACTGTTTTTATGCCTCCATATGAGCCCTAATTTCTCGTATCTTATATTTGTGGTCCTTACGAACGATGTATGTTGGTCGCAGCAGAATCATTCGGCAGTCAGATTCAAATACCGGTTCTCCAAACTTTATCAATAGCGTTTCCCAAAAGGAACTCTGCGTATTCCCATACCAGTTCCCAAACCATCTTCGTAACTCATTTTGTTCGTACCTACCGGTGACAAATCTAGCAGCCCTCCTCTGAATAGCTTAGATGTCTTCCTTCAAACCGACCTGGTAAGGAACCCAAACACTTGAGCAATACTCAAGAATAGGTCGCACCAGCGTCCTACATGCGATCTGCTTTACAGGTGAACCACTCTTTCCTAATATTCTCGCAATAAACGTAAGACATAATTTGCCTTCCCAACGACAGTTTTCACATGTTCGCTCCACCTCTTATCGCTATTCAACCTTACCCCCAGTATTTTAACGACTTGACTGCGTCAAGCTGGACACTAGTAATACTGTATCCGAACATAACAGGTTTATGTTCCCTAATCATCCGCATTAACTTACATTTTTCCACGTTTAGGGTTTGCTGCCGTTCAACACACCGCCTGGAAATTTTGCCTAACTCTTCTTGTACCTTCCTACAATCACTCAACGTCGACACCTTACCGTACACCACGGCTTCATCACCAAACAACCGCAGACTGCTGCGCCCCGTGTCCACCAAATCATTCATATATATAGAGAACAACACACTTCCATGGGGCACTCCTAACGATACCCTTCTCTCCGATGAACACTCACAGTCGAGGACAACATACGAGGTTCTATTATTATCATCCGTTGCACATAGCATTATACTAATAAAATATCTCCTCGTGCATATGCATGATTACGCTGCAATTACCAGTTAAGTGTCTTGCAAAGGGTTCATCGAACCATCTCTAAGCTACTCGTCAACCGTTCCACTCCCGAACAGCGTACGAGAAAAACAAACACCGAAATCTTTCCATGCTAGCTCTGATTTCTCTTATCTTATTATGAAGATCATTTCTCCCTGTGTAGGCGGACGCAAACAAAGTGTTTTCGCATTCATAGGGGAAAGTTGGTGATTTAAATTTCATGAGAAGATCCTGCCTTATTTACTTTAATGATTGCCACCCCAATTTGCGTATCGTATCCGTGACACTCTCTGTCCTATTTCACAATATTACAAAACGAGCTGCCCTTCATTGAACATTTTCCATGTCCTCCGTCAATCCTAAATGATGCGGATCGCATACCACACAACAATAATCCTAAAGAGGACGTGCAAGTGACTTGTAAGCAGTCACTTTAGTAGACCTGTTGCATCTTCTAAGTGTTCTGCCAATAAATGAATCACAGTCTTTGGTACACTTTCTCCACAAAATTAGCCATGTGATAGTTCCAATTTAACTTATTAGTTATTGTAAATCCTAAGTGTTTTTGTGATTCACGACCTTTAGGATTGTGTGATTTATCGAGCAACCGAATTTAGTGGAATCCTTTTACTACTCATGAAGACGACTTCACATTTTTCGTTATTTAGAGGCAATTTTCACTCCCCGAAATATAAAGACATCTTGTCTAAATGATTTTGGAATTGCTTTTCATTATATGACGACCTTACAAGGCGATAAATGACAGCATAACTGCATCATAATAGGACTGCTCAGATTGTCTGCTAAATGATTTACATAGATCATGTGACGATACAAACCGCTCTTACTAGATGAATAGGTCTAGTCCGCAAGGATTGCTTTGTGCAGAGCGAGCGCGCGACATGGTGCGCCATTCGCGGAAGCGCGTGGTGCGCCCGCGCGAGATTTGCAACGGTCGGTGGGACGCCTTCGTCGCCACGTGGCCCGCAGCTTCGGGCATTGTTTGCTTTTTCGGACATTACGCGAAAATTATGTAACTTACGATGAAGAGCGATGTGGCAGTGGATTGTGGTCAGCAATATGCACCTTCTGAAAGATCGATCTTTATTCCAAATCACAAGACGCAAAAGTTATAGCAACCTCAAAATCGGTTAATATCACGAATACTGAAAGATTAATAAAAATAGTAAATAACAACTTACAGGGATGAGCGAGGACGTGTTACAAACGTTTCGTCATTTCGGATCGAGTGCCGTAGCCATATGTTACGATTGATAAATAATTAAGCCCGTAAAGAGCAATAAATAAAGGGTGAGGGAAAATAGTTTATAAAATTCAATAGAAAATTCATGACGTAAAGAACGGCACTATATAATATTTTGGGAGGCATCACACGTATTTTAAACTAGTTAAGTTATACTATACACTTAACTTGCGATAGTTTTAATTGTTTGCAAATTTTCATTAACATTTATCGCCCATATTCAAATTAATTATTATAGATATGAAGAATTTGAGCAGCGCAATGTATAGATCTGTATAGATTACATCTAAAACGGTGCTATATGCAGGTCTATGTTAAAACTTTGCAGCATAGATGTCAGCAAACAAATGTGCGCTAAGTGAGGAAATTTTGCAAAAACTAAAACTTGATTTACGCGCGAAAGAATAATCCTAGAAATTAATGTAACATGGTAGATGAGATGTTCTTTTTAGCGCGTTTCCGATATAGTGTTCTTATTTCTATCCAGGGATGTATGTATCAAAACTTGTAACCTTATCTGCTGAGATTGGTACTTTCATAACCAGGGGGTTGACGTCCGAGCGGCCATCTTGGCGAGGAGTCAGTCGTTAGTCACTCGTTTTGGAGGGTGGGTGGCGAGCAAGCCACTTGAGGGTGGCCCATGTAGTCGTTTGTTGTTGGTGTGGTCTTCAGTCCTGAGACTGATTTGATGCAGTTGTCCATGCTACTCTATCTGTAGTCGTTTATGTAAGAATTTTTCGCGCCAATTTATTTCGACAAAGAGAATTGTTTAATAGTGCAAGTGTGTAAGCATATATTTGGTGAACTGGAAGTGCTACGATTATTTGTATGAGTACGATGTACGAGGTATACATCGTCGTAAGTGAACATGTGGCGAAATGTGATTTCTCGCCTAAACTGTTAGAACAAAGAGGACCGTGGGACTTGTGCTTCTGTTCGAATTATTTGAATAATTTTCGTTGATAGCAACCTACATTACTGCTATTGGGGGCTCGGAGTCAGATTATTATTAAAGTAAAACTGTAAACCGTCTCATCAGTGCTAATTTCATTGTGTGAAAGTAAAGAACAACGCCAATAAATAGTGATTGAACTGTGTCGTGAAAAACTGGTTTTAGTATAATAATCGCCTAATTCTTGTTCCCTAGCATAAACTGTACTTATGTCTGAGTGAATAATTAATTTAAAAACTGTAACAAATGCGCGGGTGTGAGTGTATTAATACACCAAGTGTATCCCCTGAGACTTACGTGAGAGCCAAAATTTGCAATAACATTTTTAACCAACATTTGTATATCCACATCCGTGTGAACTCTGCAACCGCCCTTCTTCTTTATTAACCGACCCGTCGCAATCAGGAGCAGCAGAGAGCCTATAACAATTCCATATATTACTTCTGTTGTATTCGGTGATTAAGAATTTAGACAGGAAATTAAGAATCCAGCCGCACAGCTTAGACGATACCCTGTAGGCACGCAATTTGATTAGAAGTGTTTTGTGAGGAACGGCGTCAAAAGCCTTCTGTAAATCTAAAAATATGGAATCAATTTTACATCCCCTGTCCATAGCACTAGATGCTTCGTGAAAATAAAGAAAAAATTCAGTTTCACAAAAACGATCACCTGGTAACTACGATTTTCCTCTGCTCATCTCTATCGGAGTCGCTGCAATAGAAGATTTAAGCAGAGTCATCCAGTAAGTGCTGCATTTGACTGGCGGCTCCACCATACTACTGTGATAAGCTTGCACATTAGCTGAAATTCTTACGACCAACCTTACTTCAGACACATCTAATATTCAAATACAAAATATACATTGTCGCGAATATTTATCATCTCGTCGATAAGCTACATAAATACTTTTATTTCATAGCAGTTTTACTGTCACTGGTATTACTAGTCGAATTTGTAGTTAGATAACCTTCCATTTTAATATCAATATCGGATAGAATAAACTTCACGTAAATACATGCACCAACATTTCTTACTTTACAAACATTAATTGATTCATTTATTTCTGTTGTACATAGTACCCACGCTGACATAGTAAATAAAACTTTCAAGGGATAGAACACAGCAATCAGTCGTCCGTTTCTTTCGGGTTCTATTAGGCAAATCCAGATTTCGCTAGTGCCTAGCCATTATCAGTTCACTATTTCATAGTGTCAATCCACGTCCTTGTAAGTCATTCCCTTTTTTTTGGGGCTTCCTTCACAGTTCGATCAAGAGCACTTGAGTGCACCCACAATACTAATGGCAAAAATCCTAAGTGCTACCTCACAGCATTATATTTCGGTCACAGGAGTAAGGCTTATATTTATAATACAAGTGTGTGATATAGATTATTTTATTTATGTATAGCACTACTCATTCCTTCCGTTATCACATTTCTTCAGAAGGCAGCAGTGGTAGTAAAGATGATACTCCACGAATTATAAAGTGCCAAGTAATCATAATTGCACTTCCTTTCACACACAATGCAAAATACTCATAAAACAGTAACACATTACTAGCAAACTGTGGCTTTTCCATTTATAATTTAGCTGGGGCAACTAGAGAAATACCACGCTACTAAGATTAAAAAGATTGATGAATTTAACTACATATTCTGATTTACGTGAAGCCAGGAATTCTGTTTAACAAGCGAACTTTCTGCCGAAGTATCTGTCAATAACTCAACATATCACAGCATGTGTCACATATTGCCAAAGCATCTATCAATAACTCAACGTATCATAGCATCTCTTACATAACGTACATGAAATTCAGCCATAGAAGCTCAGATACCAAATACATTATGTAGCTGCACTTAACCCACCTGCGAGAATATGGTTTAATTGCCGGAGTACTCTGTGTTACTGACCCAGAAATTCTGTTTACGACAAATTATATCTGCCACAGTCTCTGAAATTACAGAACACCTAATTACATCAGAATGAAATTTTCACTCTGCTGTAGAGGGTGCGTTGATACGAAATTTCGTGGCAGATTAAAACTGTATGAGGTACCTAGAGTCGAACATGGGATCTTTACTTTTCGTGGGCAAGTGCTCTACCAAGGAGTTACAGAAGCACGACGCACGTCCCGTACTCACAGGTTTGCTGCCAGCAGTACCTCGTCTCCTACCTTCCATACTTCATAGAAGTTCTCCTGCAAAACTTGCAGAACTAGCGCTCGTGGAAGAAAGGATACTGCGTAGACATGGCTTAGCCACAGCCTGGGGGAGGTTTCCAGAAAGATATTTTTACTGTGCATTGGATTGTGCTCTGATATGAAACTTCCTGGCAGATTGAAACATTGTGCCTGGCCGAGACTCTGACTCGCCACCTTTCCTTTCGTGGGCAAGTGCTCTACCATCGATATAACCAAGCACGACTCCCGACCCGTCCTCACAGGTTTACTACCAGAAGTACCTCTTCTCCTACCTTCCATACTTCAGAGAAGCTCTCACGCGAAACTTGCAGGACTAACACTCCTGGAAGAAAGGATATTCCGTAGACATGGCTCAGCCACAGCCTGGGCCTTGTTTCCTGAATGAAATTTTCACTCTGCAGCAGAGTGTGAACTCATACGAAATTTCATGGCATATTAAAACTGTGTGGGTCGATGTTTCGTATCAGCGCACTCTCCGCTGCGTAGTGAAAATTTAATTCTGGAAACACCCACCAGGCTGCGGATAAGCCATACCTGCTCCTTTCTTCCAGCAGTGCTAGTGGTGGAAGTTTCGCAGGAGAGCTTCTGTAAAGTTTGGAGTGTAGGATATGAAGTACTCCTGGAAGAAAAGCTGTGACTACCGCTAAGGTGGCGGCAGAGCATTTGCCTGCAAAAGGATAATGTTCTGAGTTGAAGTCTCGCTCCGGCACACAGTTTTAATCACCCGGGAAGTTTCATATCAGCGCACACTCCACTACAGAGTGAAAATCTCATTCTGGAAACATGGCCCTAGCTGTGGCCAATCCATGTCTTCACAATATCCTTTCTGTCAGGAGTGGTACTTTTGCAAGTTTCGCAGGAGAACTTCTGTGAAGTTCGAAAGAGAGGAGACGAGGTGGTGGTGGAAGAAAAGCTGTGAAGATGGGTCGTGAATCATTCTTTGGTAGCTCCATAGTAGAACACTTCCCGAGAAAGTCAATGGTCCTATGTTCGCATCTCGCATCTTAATCTGCCAGATAGTTTTAAATAAATACATTCTTTAAGTTAAGTAGATACTTTAATTTTCTTAACTTCATTTTTTTCATTTCACTCTAAAAAGTAAACGAAAGATAAGCCCATTGTGGCCATGGAACTGCAATTCAGAATCAAAATCATATCCTTGGTTAAAAGCCTTAATTTAAAGTAAAAATCCCTTTGTACGTACTACTAGTAATACTGTAAGCTTACATACTGTGGTGTGCTTTGACATCACTAAAATACCTTTTCAACGCTTATAATATCTATTTAGTATACAATTACAATAAAGCAAATTCAAGGTTCCTAAATGCAAGGAATCTAACGTTAGGCTCAGTCACTTAACCACCGACTCTGTTATAACACTAGTCTTACCGCTGATGCAACTGAAATCTATAGAATACTAGACAGTGTTATTGACTATAAATAAATAAGAAAGGTAGGCTCATTTCGAAACACGTAAGTAATATATGCATAATTGTGTTTCTCAATACATTTTCGAAGTAATTACTGCCCCTTCCAGTTATGTTACTAGCTCATGTGAAGCACACCGAATTTTCAGTGAGATAGGTGCCCTCAATACGAAATAACATAGCCTCCACCTGGGTCTGGAAAATAACTACATCTTAAGACTTCGCCTGCTACTTTCCACAAAATTATGTGCTAGGTACTCGTAGATAGTGCTTATACGTGAGGCAGGACTCCTGACACAGCACAAAGTACATCATTGAAATTCTTTCTGCTTACCACAGTCAGCACCTCACATAATAACTTACACAAAATGTATTCATAGTATAATGCTGGACTCACATATTCGTTAATGTTCATCCACTTATGGAGTAATATTTATAAGCAGAACATCCAATTGCATCTCTACTATTAATACTAAGTTCTTGACATTCGTTGCCATCAAAGTTCGAAACTTCGTCTACATACCCATTACAACTTAAATATTTTTCAAATTCACGTGTACATGCATCGTATAGCCTACTATACTCACTAGGACGTAAAAATTCTTTCTTTAATGCTACTTAAATCTTGTCCAATCTTGTAAGTAATGTAGGTACCTAGAAACTCATTCACCGTTTACTGTCTTAAATTTCCAACAATGTTGCTAATTCTAATAACATATTTCCAGCATTCGGGAAACTTTCCGTTGAATGTAATTCTTTTACTTGTCCTTTTCAGAATGTGCTACCTCGCATTTCAGTTACGTGTATATACTGAATACGTATAATAGCAACGTCACTACTTGTCATCATAAAACAGCCATAGAACCTTACCTCCGGCGTCTTATGACACGTTATTCCCTTCACATTGCAAATACATTACTCAAGTCTGCTACATGTGTTATCGTGACGTAACATTAACCCTACAACTGTACCGTTATAAAAGACAATTTCTTAATTTTTATCACTTAAGTCAACTGAAGCTTAGATACTATTGTTTAACGAACAGTTATCTTCTGTCTGTAGTTAACTTGACACTTCTTTATTATTAGAATAGTTTAAATTTTTCAAACTCTGTCTTCTCATAACAGTCAGACGCAAAAAATATTTTCTTCGACATCTTCGTACTAAACATCACGTTTTAATTCTTTATACGTAGTTATAGGTAAGGAGTGAGGAGGTTCTCTGCAGAATCAACGAGGAAAGGAGTACATGTAAAACACTGACAAGAAGGGACACGATGATAGGACATCAGTTAAGACATCAAGGAATAACTTCCACAGTACTAGAGGGAGCTATAGGGGGTAAAAACTGTAGGAGATGACAGAGACTGGAATACGTGCAGCAAATAATTGAGGATGTAGGTTCCAAGTGCTATTTTGAGACGAGACAGTTGGTACGAGAGAGGAATTCGTGCTGAGCCGCTTCAAACCACTTCGAAGAATGATGACTCAGAAAAAAAGTTCAAATTTGATCAGTGACCTTCATTTTCTTGCGGTTTGTAGTCTATAATTACTGTTTCGATACAGTTCCCATTTCTTTTTTCATTCTTTTATTTCTAGCTTACATTGCTGCCTCACATTTAGTAATAAACTCTGCATACTCCTTAAATTCAGCTTTATTTACTGCCTTATGTTTAGCTATCATTTCATCCATATCACTATATTTAGCTTCAATATCTCTGTTGGTTACTGTAAAATGTGGAAGTATAAAATTTTATGTTACAACTATTTAATGAGACGTCGTATGTGTTTGTGAGCTGATCAGCAACCAGCTGGGTAGTGCGTGCTACTGATAGACCCATGAACCTGGAAATGAAGCTGTGGTGCCTCAGTTGTCCAACCAACAACGCCCACTACCGCCGCCAGCAATGCACGTCAACAACACGCCCTGTGAGGTTGAGAGGCGGTACTACGTGCTCCCCCCCTCCCACTCAAGATGTGGCGCATACTCTCCCGTACTGCCACAAGAAACTGACGTAATTAATGCGACAGAAAAATTGTAAGTAGACTGAACATAGGTTCAAATTACGTTAAGTAACAAGCTGCAACAATAATATTTTAATTTTATCTAATAAAAGTTTATTCTCCATGGAAGTTCACACATTTATTTCCAGGCTGGTGAGAGCAGTATGCTGTCAAGTGGTTTAAAGAAAATGAGTTGGGCCCTCAATGCGGTGGTTATAGGACACTCTACATGAAATAAATAAATTAAAAGCAGCTGGAAAGCATAGTGTTCACAGCTAAACGTTAACTGCATTTAAATCTCATACTAACTCCCACATAATCGGAATCTGACTGACACACATTGATAATGCCGAAGTTTTGATTAATAACAGAACCATTATAAGCCCATAGAAAAATGTGAGAAATCCCAGCCTCGTTGTACACAGCCAGAAACCCAAACCACCTTCTAGGAAAAATTACTTCTGACGTAGTGCTAAAAGAAATAAATCAGTCATGTCCAGTGCACAAGCTTTCTAAGTAAATAGCGAAAACACACAAAGTATATCTAATCGTCACGACTAAGGATGTGAATATTTCTATAACACAAAAAGCGTTTACGGCTGGAACACTGCTCAGGTCAGCACAGATATACCCTCATTGATATCGTTCAGAACACTGTTCCACCACAACACTGCCACCCCCTTTTTCTAGCCTCGGTTCACTCCTCCACGGAAAATTCAGCATCTATATCACTTAACGAGTTTCTAATTGCACCAGCCTAACTTAGAAGTTTTGATAGATCAGTAACATTTAAAACTTCATAGGCACTGCAATCTTGGTTGCAGTGCCTAAAAAGAGTCGTTAAATATTACAACATTAATGGACTGGGGCCATTTTCTTATCGAATTTTTACTCCTCTTCCCGTTACAGTACTCCGAGCTACCATATCTATAGCAACATTCAAGTTACGGGTGAAATTACTCGAATTTATGACTAGCTAATAAAAAAAGTAATGAACTATACATCTTAATAAATAATTGATGGGTCCACCAATGCATACTGCCGTGCTTTATTAGTAATTGTCGATTTTTAATTAAAATGAGTCTCATAGGTTGATTAATTGTGTTACAACACTTACGAGTATGTCAATCGAAGCGCATCACTCGCAGCTGCAGTATGAGTGCTCGAAATTCATTCTACGTTAAATAATATGAAAGTTACTAATGATTTTATTAATTTGGTTACAATAAATTCTCGATGCTCCATCATTTGACATATTTTGATTGCAATTTATATCAGCATACTGGCAGAATAGGATTGCTCCCCTCTTTAATTTGCCGTACCTTCCTTCACAGGTCATATAATGGTTTGATTTGTAGGAAGACAAAGGCGAAGAATACATAATATTTGTGCGTTCTAGCGTCGGACCTAAACGTCACCCTCACTCGTTACAAATTAGATCACCTTTATTTTATGGCTTTGCTCAACCCCATTCATTTATAGAGTTTACTCTCGTACTGGTGTAATAACTTCCTCTATTGAAGTTGATTCTGGCATAAATCTTTCTTGAGTTTCTGTTTGTATATTCCTTCTACCGCAACATGAGTTCAATATGTGTTACAGTGTTTATACGAAAATTTTATTAATAAACATATACAAGGTAGTGGTAGTAAGCTCATAAACCATTTATTATGCTTATAAAATCCCTCAGTCATCCATGAAAGACATTTAGTTTTCCTAATCTGTCCACAGATAGTGCACATGCGGTAAGTCAAGGACAACAAAGGCGTGTACAGAGTTGTAGGCAGTATACACAAAGATTAAAAATAAGGCCACAAAAGATAAAGTTCACAGGAGTTTATCGATGTTTATTATCACTACTGTGATTGTATTTACTCAAAAGTATCCAATAAAATATGAAAAAATGTGAATTCTATTTTGCATCATGTGTCTCCTTATTATTATTATTGTCAAAATTTGAATACGATTATTTTATTCTTATGTTATACTGGAACAGTTGTTACTACTCAAGCAACATCCAAATTAAGTCCATAACAATTCTTTTTCGTATCTACTTTTAGTGAACAAAGAACGCAACTGTTCAATCGATTCAGGAAAACTTGTTCCTTAAAATGTAAATAGTAGAATACACACGGAAAGAGGAATAAAGCGATAAAATGGGAATAGAATAGTAATGGCGAAGATAAACAGCACGTCACATTGTATAAATATTAAAAAAACAAGTAGAATGGTTATGAAGTGGGATTAACGCGTACAGTCGATGATAGGGAAAGCGAATGGCAGACTCATATTTGCTGGAAGCTTTCTTGAAACGAGCACTACGTAACCAATGGAAATCCCATACAAAAAGATTATATGACCAGTATAGAGTAACTTACACCTCCCTTTCATGGAGGCATGGTTGCAGACATGGAACGAATTAAGAAACATATGACTAGGAGCGTAACAGGTGGACCAGGCCGCTCGAAAGTGTAACAGAGATACTTTGGTGAAATTAAATGAAAATCTTTGGATGGATGAGGACGTTGTTATAACGAAACTTGGTTGAACAGAATTAATGAATGGATATTCAAGGAAGGCTGGAGTACAATTATCCTTTCAGAATTGTATATTTCGCTTAAGACTGACGAGAATAAGACATTGAAGATTAAGTCACATGCAGAGTCATAAAGGAAATCAATTTTCTCTCACTTAAAACGCGAGCGAAATAAAACTGATTTTCCGCAATATTGATACTAATAGTGTGGAGTACTATTCTTCCTTCCTTGCATAGATCATATGCAGAGCTAGACTAAAGTGTTCTTTTCGTATGATTTTGCAAGACATCAAAGGAGAACAATACTATTTGACTTTCTCTTTTGCTACTTGCATATAGTGGTTAGAGGATCTATTCTGTTTCTTAGTACTACATGCAATTCTCACCATTAACTTATTCCTTTTTCTTTCTCCTCAGTCTGTATGTTGATCCACACATTCTGTTCCTCGTGTTTCTACATCTCCTGTGTTTCCCTAGTAATAATTACGATAAATCGTGTAATTACCCTCGAGTTGCTTCGCTATGTGTGTGCCACCGCCTTGTTAACACGGTTTGACGGACACCAAATTGAGTGTCAGTCCCATAGCACTCGCCTAACAAGATAGACCAAAGCTCTAGGAACCTGCTCTGACACCGTGTATAGACAGCGGGATTACTGCGGATTGACTTGACAGCCTGTCTACTTAGGTAAAGTGCTGCTTGATCTGGAGGGATTCCCCTAAGCTGTCTGCTGTCATTCACAATAACAAAATGACCGATCTCTGTTCACCACCATCTCTGAAAAGCCATCCTCTCCTGAATACTTACCCAAATACTGAACACAAGAATGTCACTAGAGCTTCACACGGAATTCACTTAGCTATGAAAAATAACATGAATCTTTCCCATATTCGAAAAAATGCATGATAAACAACATAAAACAACTGCGTGCAGAGAAGCCGGTGGAAGTACAGTTGTGAGAGTGGGTTGTCGGTGATTGGACAGCTCAGATGGCAGTCTGCCCACGCCAGCAGCGCTGTGCTGATGTGTGGTGGTGCTCGGAAGCGCCGTCCTCTGTGCTCCGTTGTGGTAAGTCACAGAGTTTATTGTAACTCAGCTAATTAGTCTACGTTATTGATATTTGAAATATGTTACTGAGTGACCTACGAGAAGACAAAAGAGGCCTCGAAGTTCTCGTTTGATCGAAATTCTGGTCGATTCAGTCTACAGCAAAATGGGAGATTGGATGGATTAAGAAGTAAAACCGGAATTTGAGGACGTTAATGGAATATACCTCTCGGAAGTGAATAGTCTTGCTTTTATCAAGTCGAAGAATGCTGACTAATGCGAAAAAATAGTAGAGTCTTGTGGGAGAATTGTGAGGTTTAAACAATGTGACGGGAGCGTATCCGAAGTTACAGTCACACAAGCAGGATTAGGAATATGGACGTTCAGGATATTCGAACTACCGTCCGTGTAGCTCATCTAAAACACTCATTCATTCATTATCCAACTTAATCTCATGGATTGGAACCCGTCATTCTGTTGTTAAATACATATCTTCAGGACCGTACTGCGATATTAGCTAGAATACAGACTACTGCAATGAAAGAGAAAATTTGTGGAGGAAAGCGGAGGAATGTCGACAATGCTGTGACTCTTTACACTCATCATTATCCATACAGGGTGCGATCGTGCGCTTCTTTTTCTCAGGTTTTTCGCCACCTCTCTACCGAGAAAAGCGCAGAACCAAGGAAATGAAACGGTCGAATAACAGTCGCTGGAGAGAATAATGAAATTTCCATATTAGTTGCAGTGAATCAAACCCCCCCCCCCTCACATTAGCACTCGGCAGTTAAATCGTGAATAGGGAAAAAACTATTGCCTGCCGAATTTTGTAACTTGGAAATTATCATCCGGTTATTTTCCCATCCATGGTGACCTTCATGGAGTGACTTTAAGAACCTAGAAACTTTATTTCAGTTGTCGCTTCCACAGATACTGAGAGACCCCAGTTTCTTTGCATGAGTACTGTTCTCTGGCGAGTCGAGCTTCACGAACAACGGTGTGATTAAGCGACACAACACGTATTTTTGGAATCAGGAAAATCCAAATTGCCCACAACAAGTGGAACATGAGCGTCCGTGAAATGGGAAGAGTAGGAGAAAATTGGTGTGTAACATCCCATCGACAACGAGGTCCTCAGAGACGCAGCCTAAGGTAGGGAAGGGAATGATGGTGAAGAATATCGGCGGTGCCATCTCGGCATTTGCCTGGAGCGTTTTAGGGAAATCGCGAAAAACTTAAAGTAGGATGGCCAGGTGCGGGTTTGAACCGACAAAAAATTGATTTCATCATTATGGTGGACGGGCACATTGATCTGTAGCAGCACAGGAAGTGTACGATCACGTGTACAGTCGGCACTGAATGGGAAGAGTAGGTCCACTGTCCTGGCCAGCCAAGTCGTGAGATCTTACTTCCCCTGACTTTTTTTTTTGTGTCGTTACCTGAAGAGTGAAGTTTATAAAGAAGTGTCAACAACACGAGATACGAGGTATATTCTGTTGTGACTTGGCAAGACAGCCAAGCCACTATGATTGGTAACCGAAAGGCACGCGTTAAGCTCACGCAGGCTGGCGTCAGGTCTGCACATTTAAGGAAGTTAGACTTTAGCAAAAAAGGTCGTAGCTGTTGGAATACTTAACTTTAATCAATAATTGGTGAACATCGGTCTGACGGTACATGCATCACAAGATAAATAGCAAATGAAAATGGCGCCTTGCTAGGTCGTAGCAAATGACGTAGGTGAAGGCTATGCTAACAATCGTCTCGGCAAATGAGAGCGTAATTTGTCAGTGAACCATCGCTAGCAAAGTCGGCTGTACAACTGGGGCGAGTGCTAGGACGTCTCTCTAGACCTGCCGTGTGGCGGCGCTCGGTCTGCAATCGCTGATAGTGGTGACACGCGGGTCCGACGTATACTACCGGACCGCGGCCGATTTAAAGGCTACCACCAAGCAAGTGTGGTGTCTGGCGGTGATACCACATTCCTCCTCCGCAAATCGGCGGACGGTTGTGGCATAAAGCTTCCGCCCGCCGTGGGGAGGACCCCATGTTGGCGTATGCGACGAGGTGGGGAGCCTAACAACAGGCGAGGCTGTGCCACCCGCACCCTGCCATTCGGCCCGAGGGGAGCTAGGAAACGCCTGAAAACCTGCTTCAGGGTGCACGCCACCATGCGGTGTATGCGCCCTTAGAGACACAGGAGGGCCGAAGGGTCGACCTCCATCGGGCCGGGGCACCCGACGGGCGAAGACGACATATGGTCCGGAGCGGGCAAGAGTTCCATGGCGGAGAACAACTGGTCACGGGAAGCGATCGGCGGCGCGTGACTCAGGGAGGCGCCCGGCGGTTGCAGCGACGCGTCCACTGCGGGCGTCGCCGGCGGGAGAACAGGCGGTGGCGGCGGCGGCGGCTGCGGCGGCGGCGGCGCGGCGCCGTGAGGCAAAATGGAAGGCATCGTCGGTAACACCTGGGGCTGAGGCGAGCCAGTAGCTGGGTCCCCAGGTACCGTCGCTGAAAGCAGACGGGGAGCGGCAGATCCCGTGCGACGACAGAGACGCAGCCGATTGAGATGCCGACGCACCTCACCATAGGCCCCCAAAACCAGATATATAGCGCGGCCGAGGCAGCGAATAATGCGCCCTTCGAGCCAACGCCGTGAACCTCGATACGTCGCCTGGAGCAAAAGCAGGTGACTGCCGCTGCACAGGAACCTGATGCGGCGGATGTAGCAAAGACATCAAGGTGCGATGAGGGCGACCGTGGAGCTACTCAGCCGGCGAGCGACCATCTCGAGGCTGAGAGCGATACGAGGACAAAAAGAGCAATAACGCGTCCACCCGAGACTGCGACTCTTTCAACTTCAACATCTATGACCTGAAAGTCCTGACCAAACGTTCAGCGGCAACGTTGGACTGTGGTGAAAACGGCGCGGACGTCAGATGTTGAATACCATTGGAATTTCAGAATGACTGAAATTCTGTGGACATGAACTGTGGGCCATTGTCGGAAACAATAGTCTGCGGAAGACCTTCAAAGCAAAAGGTAGCGGATAACGCTTGGATGGTGGCAGATGACGTCGTGGAAGACATCCGGACAACAAAAGGAAAATTACTGAATGAATCGACCACAACCAACCATCGAGCATTCCAGAAGGGACCAGCAAAATCGATGTGTAAGCGTTGCCAAGGGGAAGTGCCTTTTGGCCATGCAAAGAATTTCCGCGGTGGTGCTGATTGTTGTTCGGCACACACCATGCAAGAAGAGCACATTTGTGTAATCGCAGCATCGATTCCGAACCAAGTATAGTGCTGACGAGCAAATTGTTCCGTTCGCACTAAACCCCAATGTCCATGGTGGAGAAGCCGTAAGACAGAGGACTGTAACGATCGTGGGACCACGACCCTGGACTGATCATTATCAGAACGCAACAGCAAAACACCACGACGTACAAAAAGTCTCTCCTTGTGAGCAAAAAATCGACGAACCAACGGATCCTCGATCCGTGACTTTGACAAGGGCCACTGCGTAGCAACAAAACGCAGAACGGTAGCAAGGACAGGGTCGGCAGCTGTAGCTGTAGCTACACGACGAAAATCAATCGGAAACGAGTCTACCACGTCATCGGTTTCCGAATCAATGAACATGCAAGCAAGTTCGGAGGAATCGAATGCTCTATCCTCAGCAACAGGCAAATGGGACAACGCATCGGCGTTTCCGTGCTTAGCAGTGGACCGATAAAAGATATCGTAGTGGTACTGCGAGAGGAAAATAGACCAGCGAATGAATTTCTGCGCTGTACGTGGAGGTACAGGCTTGGTCGGATGAAAAAGCGATGTCAAAGGCTTGTGGTCTGTGATGATGGTACAGTGACGACCATACAAGAAATCATGAAACTTTGTAACACCAAATACGAGAGCCAATGCTTCTTTCTCGATCTGTGAATAATTTCGTTGCGCAGCCGAGAGCAATTTGGACGCAAAGTCAATAGGGCGATCGTGCGAACCATCTTTGTGCGCAAGCACAGCACCGATCCCGAAATCCGATGCAACCACCATCAACAAAAGGGGCTTCCGGGGATCGAATGCCGTAAGGCAAATATTGGAAAGCAACGCCGATTTCAACTGGCGAAAGGCGCGTTCGTATTCCGTCGTCCAGACGAACGCAACACCCTTACGGCGTAAGCGATGAAGCGGAGCTGAAATGGAAGAGGCGTGGCGCACATACCGATGATAGTAATTTATTTTCCCAGAACACTCTGCAACCGCTTCAAATTCTGCGGCGAAGGCAAGTCTTGTATGGCACGGAGGTGCTCTTGACTAGGATGTATGCCTTGGGCACTGAGTACGTGTCCCAGATAGGGTAAGTCACGAGCAAAAAACACACATTTGTCCTTCCGCAAGCGAAGACCATTTGGTCGCAAGACCTGAAATAATGTTCTGAGATTGGCTAAATGTTCTTCTTCCGTCTTTCTGGAGATCACAATATCGTCCAGATAGTTTGCTGGAGTAGGAACCGACGCACAAAGTTTGTAGATATTGCTGAAACAATGCAGGGGCGGATGCACACCCGAATGGCAGTCTTTTGAATCGGTACAAACCAAGATGCGTGTTAACCACCAAGACGCGCTGGGATTCTTCGTCCACCGGTATTTGCAAGTACGCATCAGCTAGGTCCAACTTCGAAAAATATTTACCCGGGCACAGTTTGTCAAAAAGATCTTCCGGGCGGGCTAAGGAAAAGTGGCAGTCACTAGTTGTGGATTCACTGTTGCCTTGAAGTCCACATAAAGTCTCAATTTTCCGGAAGGTTTTTGCAAAATTACTAAGGGTGAAGCCCAGAGAGAAACCTGCACACGTTCAATTACACCTTGTGATTACAAATCGTGTAACGTTTTTGCGACCTCATCACGCAATGCGTGGAGAACATTGCGCGCTCTGAAAAATTTCGGTTGCGCGTTTACATTCAGTTCCAAATGTGCTTTATAGTTCTTAGCGCAACCGAGGCCCGGTGCAAAAATGTCTGCAAATTCTTCACATAAACGAGAAACACTGTCTGAAGGCACAGTCTGGTTCACTGATAGGACCTGATTGACTATAGACAAGTTAAACAACTGAAATAAATCGAAACCAAACAAGTTCACTGCAGAAGAAGAACGAAGGACGTAAAATGACACAAGTTTTGTTTGTCCCTTGTACGTTGCAAGAAGGCTGCACTGTCCTAACACAGGGAGCTCATGACCTAAATAACTAGTTAGCTTAACATTTGCGGCACGCAACGGAGGTGTACCCAGCTGTTTGTACGTGTCGTGATTGAGTAGTGAAACTGCAGCTCCGGTATCGAGCCGGAATGGTATCAGTTTGCCGTTAATGTCCAAATCAACAAAAAGTTTATTGTCCTGCTGACGACAAGAGCGACTGTCTCGTGCAACGTGAACTGACACTGGTACAGAATCACTTGCAAATGGACGGGTTTTCTGGCGATGTCGACGCACACTATTTGTGTATGAACCCAGTCACTGTTAGCGAGAGTAGCACTGGGCGGAGTGGAATGTACTACATGAATTGCCATAGGCGAAGTTTCACGAGCCTGAGTACCCTTGGTTCGACTTCGGCGCGAAGCAAAGGGCCTGGAATGGTTGTGAGTGTCCAATCGGAGCTTTTTCTGGCAATAACTTTGAACATGTCCTTTTTTATTACAGAAAAAGCAAATAGCCTGGCGTGACGGGCAATTCTCACACGAATGTCTAGTAGCACATTGCGGGCATGATTTCACTGCATTTGCAAGCTGGCGCGGGACACGTGGCTGAGAGCCAGGCGGCTTTGGCGCGTCCGGGCGTGAGGACTGTTTACTGTTCCGTGCAGCTCGCCCAGCGGGCCGGGTAACGTGACACACAGGTGACGAAGTTTCAAATGATTCCTGAGCAAAGTCAAGTGTGTCCTGCCAATACAATATGTCCATCACTTGTTGAAGGGAGGGATTGACTAGTTTCAAAATCTGTTCCCATATACGGGCATCAGAAACGTTCCGTGCAATTGCATCACGCACCATAGTATCTGAATAAGGGAGTCCACATTGACACTCAAAAGCACAATCCCTAGTAAGGCCTTGCAAGGTTGCAACCCACTCCCTATTAGTCTGACCTGCCATACGTTTTGTACAAAAGAAGGTATACCTTTTCGCAACTTTGCTGATTCTTTGAAATATGCATCTAATGCAGACAAAATTTCTTCGTAGGACAGAGTTGCTACGTCGCGTCAGGGAAATAATTTGACTATCACACGGTACGTGGACACGCCGACACACGATAATAAGAAATGCTGCCGCTCGTTACCTTGAATTCTGTAGGCGGTGAGATGGAATCCAAATTGGCGTGACCACTCCGTCCAGCTTTCCAATGCCGCATCAAAAGTATGAAAAGGTGGTGCAGCTGCGTGTTGTGGCTGCGTGAGCAGTGGAGCGGCGGCTGCCGAATCGTTTTGCAGTGCACGTTGACCCTGGACGAGCTGTCCACGGGCATCCAATAAGACCTGCGTCTGCTGATTCTGCAAGCGATAAAATTCGGACAGTACATCTGGAGATTGTGGCGAAGCCATGACACAAGTAAATCAGCAAAATCAATACGAACGCAAAATTCTCGTCGCCAAACTGTTGTGACTTGGCAAGACAGCCAAGCCACTATGATTGGTAGCTGAAAGGCACGCGTTAAGCTCACGCAGGCTGGCGTGAGGTCTGGAACATTTAAGGAAGTTAGACTTTAGCAAAAATGGTCGGAGCTGTTGGAATACTTAACTTTAATCCATAATTGGTGAACATCGGTCTGACGGTACATGCATCACAAGATAAATAGCAAATGATAATGGTGCCTTGCTAGATCGTAGCAAATGATGTAGCTGAAGGCTGAAATGAGAGCATAATTTGACTGTGAACCATCGCTAGCAAAGTCGGCTGTACAACTGGGGCGAGTGCTAGAACATCTCTCTAGACTTGCTGTGTGGCGGCGCTCGGTCTGCAATCACTGATAGTTACGACACGCGGGTCTGTCGTATACTAACGGACCACGGCCGATTTAAAGACTACCACCTAGCAAGTGTGGTGTCTGGCGGTGACACCAAACATTCAAGTTCTAAGGCCTCCAACTATTTTTCTCCGGACTGGAAAGAGATAGAAGAAACATGTGCATTGTTTTAAAATGAGGCCGCATTCATTGTCAATACGTCCTAGAGATGGCAGCACCGTACGGCAGATGGAATTTTACCACCAGCGGCGGGAATGCGAACTGTTTTCAATACTTAAAATGGCGACGTTTTCCTCACTTGAACAGCGTGCAATCATTCGTTTTCTGAATTTGCGTGGTGTGAAACCAACTGAAATTCATCGACAGTTGAAGGAGACATATGGTGATAGAGTTATGGATGTATCGAAAGTGTGTTCGTGGGTGCGACAGTTTAATGAAGGCAAAACATCGTGTGACAACAAACCGAAACAACCTCGGGCTCGCACAAGCCGGTATGACGACATGGTCGAGAAAGTGGAGAGAATTGTTTTGGGGGATCGCCGAATGACTGTGGAACAGAACGCCTCCAGAGTTGACATTTCTGTGGGTTCTGTGCACACAATTCTGCATGACGACCTGAAAATGCGAAAAGTGTCATCCAGGTGGGTGCCACAAATGCTGACAGACGACCACATGGCTGTCCGTGTGGCATGTTGCCGAGCAATGTTGACATGCAACGACAGCATGAATGGGACTTTCTTTTCGTCGGTTGCGACAGTTGATGAGACGTGGATGCCAATTTTCAATCCAGAAACCTAGCGCCGGTCAGCTCAATGGAAGCACACACATTCACCGCCACCAAAATAATTTCGGGTAACCGCCAGTGCTGAAAAAATGATGGTGTCCATGTTCTGGGACAGCGAGGCCGTAATCCTTAATCATTGCGTTCCAAAGGGCACTACGGTAACAGGTGCATCCTACGAAAATGTTTTGAAGAACAAATTCCTTCCTGCACTGCAACAAAAACGTCCGGGAAGGGCTGCGCGTGTGCTGTTTCACCAAGACAACGCACCCGCACATCGAGCTAACGTTACGCATCACTTTCTTCGTGATAATAACTTTGAGGTGATTCCTCATACTCCCTACTCACCTGACCTGGCTCCTAGTGACTTTTGGCTTTTTCCAACAATGAAAGACACTCTCCGTGGCCGCACATTCACCAGCCGTGCTGCTATTGCCTCAGCGATTTTCCAGTGGTCAAAACAGACTCCTAAAGAAGCCTTCGCCGCTGCCATGGAATCATGGCGTCAGCGTTGTGAAAAATGTGTACGTCTGCAGGGTGATTACGTCGAGAAGTAACGGCAGTTTCATCGATTTCGGGTGAGTAGTTAATTAGAAAAAAAATCGGAGGCCTTAGAATTTGAATGCACCTCGTAACATGATGTACGAATATCCAGTCCACGTCGGACGATAACATCGGGAACAATTCTCCGTTGAATCATTCCATGTGCAGATAAATAAGTGAACTGAAGTGATCAGCGACATTTTGGGAAATTACTTTGAAATAATTATTATACAAATATTACTTGAGTAGCGAGAGGGTACACCTCAAACGAGCATCCCATTGCTGAAGGGTGAGAGGACGCAGCTCGAACGAGCACAGCGTTGGTGAGAGGTGGGAGGACACGCCTGAAACAAACTCTTTCACAATAACTGAACACATCTAGTTTTCTTTTTCTGATCAAATGCATATTTATAGAGATAATACCGTTTTAGAACTCCGTTGTTTTATTTTACAATTACAGCGCCATTTGTCAAGCAATGGCGAATCTACAGGGCTATTCAAAAAGGAGGAATAGATTTCAAACATTTACTTCTTCCAGACTACAAACGACAATAGCACGATTCCAACGTTCCCAGAGAGAGCAAAGTTTAATTTTTTATGAATTCAATGTGAGCACCCTGTGTTACACGACAAACATCAAAACGTTGGGTCATTTTCTGCCACACAGGAAGCAGCTGGTATCTCATTATTGATTTCACAGCTTCTACAATGCAACGTCTCAGACTTTAAAGATCGTCAGGCATGTTGTTGTTGTGGTCTTGAGTCCTGAGACTGGTTTGATGCAGCTCTCCATGCTACTCTATCCTGTGCAAGCTTCTTCATCTCCCGGTACCTACTACAACCAACATCCTTCTCAATCTGCTTAGTGTATTAATCCCTTGATCTCCCTCTACGATTTTCACCCTCCACGCTGCCCTCCAATGCTAAATTGGAGATCCATTTATGCCTCAGACAATGCCCTACGAACCAGTCCCCTCTACTTGTCAAGTTGTGCCACGAACTCCTCTTCTCCCCAATTGTATTCAACACCTCCTCATTAGTAATGTGATCTACCCATCTAATCTTCAGCATTCTTCTGTAGCACCACATTTCGAAAGCTTCTATTCTCTTCATGTCCAAACTATTTATCGTCTATGTTTCACTTTCATACATGGCTACACTCCATACAACTACTTTCAGAAACGACTTCCTGACACTTAAATCTATACTCGATGTTAACAAATTCCTCTTCTTGAGAAACGCCTTCCTTGCCATTGCCAGTCTACATTTTATATCCTCTCTACTTCGACCATCATCAGTTATTTTACTCCCCAAATAGCAAAACTCCTTTACTACTTCAAGTGTCTCATTTCCTATTCTAATTCCCTTAGCATCACTCGACATAATTCGACTACATTCCATAATCCTCGTTTTGCTGGCGTAGGGAGGACAAAAACGCGGTCTTTTATGTGACCCTACACATAAGTCACAAGGGCTAGGTCTGCACACCTGGGAGGCCACCGGCCATTACATTCATCTTCTTCGCCTCTTTCAATCCAACGTTCTGGAATGGTGTCATTCAGGTAACGTTGGACGTGCTTAGAGAATAACGTCGGACGTACTTAGAGAAATTCTCTTAGTACGTCCGACGCTATCTGAATGACACCATTCGAGGACGTTGGATTGAAAGAGGAGCAGAAGAAAATGAATGTAGTGGACGGTGGCCTGCCAGGTGTCCAGACCTATCACCTTGTGACTCTTACCTGTGGGTTCACATAAACGACCGCGGTTTTGTCCTCCCTATACCTGCCACTCTTTATAGTCTGCGACATTGCGTTGTTGAAGCTGTGAATTCAATAATGAGATACCAGCTGCTTCGTGCGTGGCAGAAGATGAGCCACCGTTTTGATGTTTGTCGTGTAACACAGGCTGATCACATTGAATTCATAAAAATTGAACTTTTCTCTTTCTGGGTTCGTTAGAGTCATGTTTCTGTCGTTTGTAGTTTGGAAGCAATAAATGTTTGAAATCTGTTCCTTCTTTTTGTATAGCCCTGTAGAATTCGAATCTATAATGAAAACTGAATGTTTCTATTGAAAATTTCAAATTTTCCCCCGCTCCATGCCCTGGGTTAACCCACAGGGTCGACATTGGTATCGCCGGATAACATTTTTCAAATACTGAGCAATTATTTTTCTGTTTTTTTTTTTTAATACGATGCGTACTTTTTGAGATATTTCGTTGCTTCAATACAGGAAACTCACACTGTATATGACGGCCTGCCAGGGCTGGGCAGCTATTCCGGCCACATCCACTCAGAGTGTTTACATAGTCGAATGGCGCTGCTGCCGACCTGCGAGGCGGCGGGACCCCTGGGTGTGACTGCGCTGCCAGCGAACTACTCCTATGCAGCGTACGCCTACGGACAGGTTCCGCTGCCTAGCCCTAACGTGAAGACCGACAACAGTACGAATCATGAAGCAGTCAGATGGACGTCATTGATACCACGGAACAGATCCCGAAAGATAACGACTTACCGAGCGAGTCTTTCGATGACGTGACTGCACTACTCAAGAACCACCTCTGAATGAGAAACCTTAAAGCAAACCGATTCTTATCATGGAAACAACCACCCATAAAAGCAATAGTGAGAACTCGAGCCCGAACACCGCCCTATTTGGAGATCTGCAAAGTACCAAGGCAGCCGCAAGCAGCAGCTACTGCAACGAAAAAGGCAAACATGTAAACAGAGTCCTGAAGAGATTCAGAAACCACTGACCAAACTGTCACGTACCAAGAAGATTATCAGTAAAGATTGGTGCGAAAAGTCTGACGCGAAAGAGGTCGTAAATAACTGCATTCAAAGCTCGAACGATGATGTACACATGAAATCTACCTCACCAGTCGAGGAACCTATTCAAATTGGAAACTCACTGACTATTAGGTTGAGACATACCTTCGTAGCATTTTTCTTTTGCATGTTGTACCTGGGTGCTATGGATTTAAACATCAAGTGTTAATTTTTATTAATAGTTCACTATCGCTATTTGAATTCACATATTGTCATTTTGTCATTTGGAGATAGTGAGTGGAGGTGTGGACGCTAGAAAATGGAGTGCCTACCAGAGAACTCGGAACATTTAAGATGTATTCCTGTGTTTGAATTTAATATAGAGGTGTCAGCAGCGGGGGCAGATTCCTTGACTTGCGCCACAGGGTGGTGTGGTTTCGGGTTCCGCTAAATATTTCACAAGTCAATTAGACGCAAGAGGCGCCCACATACGTAGCGGGGGCCATGTGGTGTGGGTTTCAGTCAGGAAGGGTGCCGGTCGAACACAGAAATAACGTCAATCTAGGAACCATCCGTATAAGAGATGTAAATTGTCGTAACTGTATTGGGAAAGTAGCGGAGCTCATAGCGCAGCAGAGCTCAAAGCGCTAATAGAAAGCACTGATGCTCAAATAAAGCCGGAGATAAGTTCACAAAAGATAGGCTAAATACAGTTGGTGGTGGTCTGTTTGTTGCAGTTGGAATTAGTTTATACTGTAGCGAAATTAAAGTAGATAGTTCCTTCTACCGAGCTCCCAATTGAGAAGCCACAATTGCAGCAAGGTTCAAAGAAAACTTTAATCTAATTTCAGACGCGTACCCGACTCACATTAATAGTTGTAGATGTCTTCAATTTACCCTCTGTATGCTGGCGAAAATACATGTTTAATTCAGGAGATACGCATAAAACGTCTCCCGAAAGTGTGCTAAACGCATTCAAGCACTTAATTCATGATCCCACATGAATAGTAAATGGTTGTGTAAACACACTAGACATCTTAGAGACAAATAATCATGAGTTAATATTAAGCACCAAAACGGATATGAGGATTAGTGAACACAAGATTGTCGTAGCCAGATTAAGTACCGTAACCCCCAAATCCGCCAAAAATAAACGAGAAATTTTCCCATTCAAAATAGCAGAAAAATATTGACTTAACGGCTTCTTGCGAGACAATCTCCACTCCTACCAAATTAAGAACGTACGTGTAGTCCACATGTTGCTTTAATTCAAATAAATCGTTCGATAGCAATCGAGAGATTTATACCAAATAAATTAACAAACGATCCCACATGGTACACAAAACAGGTTAGAAAAATGTTGCAGAAGCAATGAAAACAGCACACCAAATGTAAAAGTACGCCATTCCCCAAGATTGACGAACTTTTAAATAAGCCCGAAATTTAGTGCGGACTTCAATCCGAGATGCTTGTAATAGTTTACGTACGAAACTTTGCCTCGAAACCTGTCGGAATTCTGCTCGTATGTATACTACGGGTAAGACAAAATCAGTGCTTCCTCTGCGCGATACGAAAGGAAGTACTAATCATGACAATGTTGCTAAGGAGACTTAGGAAACACAGCCTTCCGAAAGTCCTTCAGTAAATAAGACGAAGTAAATATTCCAAAATTCGTATGAGGAACAGCAGCCACGTAGGTATTTTCGAAGTAGTGAAGCAGGTAAAAACACATCATAAAAGCAACTCTTCAGGTCCAGATTGTATGCCAGTTAGGTTCCTTTCAGAGTATGCTGATGCAGTAGGACCGTACAACTGCTCGCACGTAGAAAGAACCACACTCAGAGAGTGGTAAGTTGCACAGGTCACGTCAGTATTAAAGAAAGGTATTAAGAGTTGTTGTTGTTGTTGTGGTCTTCAGTCCTGAGACTGGTTTGATGCAGCTCTCCATGCTACTCTATCCTGTGCAAGCTTCTTCATCTCCCAGTATCTACTGCAACCTACATCCTTCTGAATCTGCTTAGTGTATTCATCTCTTGGTCTCCCTCTACGGTTTTTACCCTCCACGCTGCCCTCCAATACTAAATTGGTGATCCCTTGATGCCTCAACACATGTCCTACCAACCGATCCATTCTTCTAGTCAAGGTATTAAGAGTAATCTACTGAATTACAGATCCATGTCATTAATGTCGATATCCAACAAGATTTTGGAACCTATATTGGGTTAGGGAATTATGAATTACCTCAAAGTGAACGGTCTTCTGACACATGGTCAACATGGATTTGGAAAACATAGATCTTGTGAAACACAACTAGCTCTTTATTCACACGAAGTGTTGAGTGCTATTTGAAAAATGAGTTCAAATTGATTCCGTGTTACTAGATTTCACCGTACGTCACAAGCAACTTGCAATCAAATTGCTTGCTTATGGAATATCGTCTACATTATGCGACTGGGTTCGTGATTTGCTTTTACATAAGTCGCAGTTCGTAGTAACTGACGGAAAGGTATCGAGTAAAACAGAAGAGACTTCTGGCATTCCCCAGGGTAGTGTTACAGGCCCTCTGTTGTTCCTTATCTGTATAAACTATTAGGCAGACAATCTGAGTATCCGTCTTAGGTTGTTTGCAGATGATGCTGTCATTTATCGTCTAGTATAGTCATCAGCAGATCAAAACCAGTTACAAAATGATTTAGATAAGATATCTGTATGGTGCGAAAATTGGCAGTTGCCCCTAACTAAGGAAAAGTGTAAGGTCGTACACACGAATGCTGAAAGGAATCCGTTAAACTTCGTATACGCAATAAATCAATCACATCGTGGGCCGTAAATTCAAATAAATGCATAGGAATTACAATTACAAAGAACTTAAACTAAAAAGAATACACAGAAAATGTTCTGGAGAAGGTAAACAATGGACTGTGTTTTATGGGCTGAACAATGAGAAGGTCTAACAGATCTACTAAAGGGACTGCTACACTACATTTCTCCGTCCTCTTTTGGAGTACTGCTGCGCGGTGTAGTTCCTTACCAGTCAGGATTAACGGAGTACATCGAGAAAGTTCAAAGAAGTGCAGCGCGTTTTTTACTATCAAGAAATAGGGGATGGAGTGTCATTGACATGATACAGGATTTGAGGTGGTCATCATTGAAACAAAGGCGTGTCTTGTTGCGGAGGCATCTTCTCACTAAATTTTAACCAACAAGTTTCTCCTCCGAATGTGAAACAATTTTGTTGACACCACAGTACAAAGGGAGAAATGATCATCATAAAAAAAAGGAAATGAAAGCTCGCGTGGAAATATATGGGTTTTCGTTTTTTCCGCTCGTTGTTCGAGATTGGAGTCATGGAGAATTGTTGTGAAGATTGTCCGCCAGGCACTTAAGTGTGATTTGCAGAATAGCCATGCAGATGAAGGTGCAGAAACATTTGCATCGTACATGGGGATAATAACTTTGGACAGTCTACGGGAAAAAACTGGTTTTCTCGAACGGAGGAGGATCGGTTTCACGTTAGTGACTATCCAGGTTCAGTAAGACTTTCGGAATTTGATGGAGATCGTTTAAAGGTGTTAGTCCATAATGATCCACGTCAGTGTACTCGGGAACTGGGAAATGTAATGAACTGTGATCATTCCACCACCGTGCAACATTTACATTTAATGAAGACGGTTCGAAAATCGAGTTTATGGATATCAATGTTCTAAGCCAAAATCACAAAAAACAGCATCTATGTACGCTCTTCATCTCTGGCTCGTCAACAGCACAGACAATTTTTTTTTTAAATATAATCCATTATGCAGTCGAGGTAGCAGTTGTCGTTATACTGGTTATCACTGTTAGCATTCAACCGCCGTTCTTATAAATATATTTTAACAACGCGTTTCAAGAGACAATGCTCCCATCATCAGGTTGTAATATCTATGTCATGAAATTAAACGGACTAAAAAGACAAAATACCATCACAAGTATTTGGGAAGTCCATAGAGTAAAACAGAATTAAAAGTATATTGGACTGTGGGTCCTCGTCTTACATTGAAGTTGCTGACACCAGTCGATGGCCGTCCCATAGCTACCAAATATGCTGTCGCACTGTGCCGGCTCGGGAGCTGTTGTGGGCTGACGAGCCTAGGTGTTGTGGCGTGGTTACATCCGTGTGCTTGACGGTAACGCTATGCTATTGGGCGCCTGATTTCCTTATTGCATTGGTATGCTATTGATAGCCTCTTGCCACTCCGCCAGTGACATGCTACAAGTTTAAAGTTGCGTACCTACCCTAAAATAATTCTAAAGACCCGCTAAAAAATCTCATTTCTTTAAAATTATCTTGTGCGTTTAGAATATTGCTTTGTTTCTTTTCATGGATAGCTATCTCGAATTCCTCTAGTAAATCAAGTTTCCTCCCTTTCTTTTCTACATGCAATATTTCTACGTTGTCTTCTATGCTCTTAAGGGGATGGCCTGTTTCATATACATGGTTCGCAACAGCTGATTTGTCATAATTTCCTAACCTGAGCGCATCTTTATGTTCTTTATACCGGATCGCGAATGATCTTCCTGTCTGCCCTATATATTTTGCATCACGAGTTCTGCAGTGAATCTTATAAACTCCCGATCTTTCAAACTTATTTCTCTTCTCACAACACCTAGGCACGTCAGTCCACAACAGCTCCCGAGCCGGCACAGTGCGACAGCATATTTGGTAGCTATGGGACGGCCATCGACTGGTGTCAACAACTTCAATGTAAGACGAGGACCCACAGTCCAATATACTTTTAATTCTGTTTTATTCTATGGACTTCCCAACTATTTGTGATGGTATTTTGTCTTTTTAGTCCGTTTAATTTCATGACATAGATATTACAACCTGACGATGCGAGCATTGTCTCTTGAAACGCGTTGTTGAAATATATGTATAAGAACCGCGGTTGAATGCTAACAGTGATAACCAGCACAGACAATTACTTCCCTGCACCGTTACTGGTGACAACAAATGGTATATTTATGTTAATACACTGAAGAACCAAAGAAGCTGATTAATATCGTGTAGGGCACCAGGGAGAGCGCAGAAGTGCCGCACCACGACTCGGCATGGACTCGACATTGAAGCAGTCTTGGATGGAATTGACACCATGAATCCCGCAGAGCTGTCCATACATCCGTAAGTGTACGACGGGATGGAGATCTCTTCCGAACAGAACTTCGTAGGGCATCCCAGATATACTCAGTGATGTTCATGCCTGGGGAATTTGGTGACTATGGGGAGTGTTTAAACTCAGAAGAGTGTTCCTGGAGCCATTGTGTAGCGGGCGTGTAGGGTGTCGTACTGTCCTGCGAGAATTGTCCAAGTCCGTCGGAATGCACAATGGACGTGAATGGATGCAGGTGATCAGACAGAGTGCTTACGTACGTGTCGCCTGTCAGAGTCGTATCAAGACGTATCAGGGGTCCCAATCACTCCAACTGCACACGCCCTACACCATTAAAGAGCCTCCACCAGCTTCAACAGTTCCCTGCTGATTTGCAGGGTCCATGGATTCATGAGGTTGTCTCCATGCCCGAACAAGTCCTTCCACTCGATACAATGTGAAACGAGACCCGTCTGACCAGGCAACATGTTTCCAGTAATCAACAGTCTAATGTCAGTATTGATGGGCTCAGGGGAGGCGTAAATCTTTGTGTCGCGCAGTCATCAAGGGTACACGAGTGGACCTTCGGCTCCGAAATCCACATCGATGGTGTTTCGTTGAATGGTTCGCACGCTGTCACTTGTTAATGGCCCAGCATTGAAATCTGCAGCAGTTTGCGGAATGATTGCACTTCTATCACGTTGAAGGATTCTCTTCAGTTGTCGTTGGTCCCGTTTTTACAGAATCTTTTTCCGGCCGCAGTGATGACAGAGATTTGATGTTTTAGCGGATTCCTGACATCCACGGTAAATTGGTGAAATGTCCGTCTGGGGAAATTACAATGTAATGGGAGATGCTGTGTCGGATTGCTCGTGCGCCGACTGTAACACCACGTTCAAACTCACTTCAGTCTTGATAAGCTGCCTTTGTAACAGGTAGTAACCGATCTAACAAATGCGCTAGACAGTTGTTGTCTTACATAGGCGTTTCCGACGGCAGCGACGTATTCTGCGTGTTTACATATCCCTGTATTTGAATATGAATTCCCATACCAGCTTCTTTGGCGCTCCAGCGTATAATGAAAGGAAAGGAATGGCTGAGCCCAATCAAAGGAGCAACTCTCCGTACAAAGATCTGCACTCATATTGTATGATAATGTTATGCTTCTTGTGGAACAGTGACGGTGTGGTGAACCCGATGTGTAACATTTACTGTTGCCATTTTTATCAACAAATGAAAAGTCTTGCAGATGTAATCCAAGAACAACGACAAGGAAGGCTGCGTGAAGTGATGCTATTCCGCGATAACACCCGCCGTCATACTGTTAGATTGACTAAAAACACTATACAGGAGTTGGGTTGGGAAGTCATTCCACATCGACTTTATTCATTTGATTTAGCGGCCCCAGATTTTCACCTTCTCCGCTCTCTATCGAACAACCTTAAAGGACTTCCTTTCCCGCTGAAAATTCGCCCGAACGTTGCTGACGAGTTCTTCGCCTCGGAACCACTTGATTTGTACAGGTGCGAAAACGAAAGGGTACCCCAGCGTTTGCAGACTGTTGTAACTGGTGCAGAAGAATATAATATTGACAACTTAAGTGCAAGTTATGTGTCTCTTGTGTTTATTAAACTTACACAGAAATACTACGAATACCTGCATCATTTGGGTTGGTGAACCCAAATGATGCAGGTCTGTAATCCAGAATGAAATTTTCACTCTGCAGCGGAGTTTGCGCTGATATGAAACTTCCTGGCTGATTAAAACTGTGTGCCCGACCGAGACTCGAACTCGGGACCTTTGCCTTTCGCGGACAAGTGCTGTACCAACTGAGCTATCGAAGCACGTCTCACATCCGGTCCTCACAGCTTTACTTCTGCCAGTATCTCGTCTCCTACCTTCCAAACTTTACAGAAGCTCTCCTGCGAACCATGCAGAACTAGCACTCCTGAAAGAAAGGATATTGCGGAGACATGGATAAACAATGATAATAAGCGACATGCAGCATAGGTCTCTAAAAAAAATGAAAAGGACAAATAAAGAGGAGCGAACTATGTCACAGCAAAGGATTTCAAGAGATAGAACTTAAAATACAGAACGCAAGAGTCGTAACATGTGGTACTTTTGTAGAATAAAGAGGAGATACGTACGTCTGAAGGTTCCTGGCCTGCACCTCGCTGTTGTAAAGGGAAGTTACTAGGCGACATAAAACTAAATTTTAATACAGTGAGCAGACGCTGTATCGCTACCACCGACCACCGTAAACGGCAAACGATGCTAACGTTATACCTCTGCGAGGAAGTTTTGAAAAGTTGACCTTGAGATAACATAATGGAAACATAACAATGAAACTAGGATTCGTTTCCGAAACACTCCAGCAGTGTATAATCAATAGTAAACGTTGGGATGGAACAGACGTTCTCCCAGCACAAAAGCAAATTGTAACATTACTTATTAAGCAAGGTCGCCAACCTAATTAGACATTCTTGTGTCAAGTAAAATGATAAAGGAGAAGGCAGTGCTAATACTAACCTGACCTTCCTTGACACACATACTAAACTTTTTTACTTATATCATTTAACACTACGATAAATGTGCTCCTAACTAGTAAGTCAGATAAACGAGTGCCCAATGAGATGGTAAACAGGAACATATGCTTCTCAACAACATGTACTTTAAATGAAGTGCGTGCAATCGTTTATAAAATCAGTTACCGACACATATGAGACTAGTAGCAGTACTGAACGGGGAAAAGTTTCAAGTGATTCTAAATTTAAATCATAATCTATAGCTTCATTGCTTAGTACAGGGTCTCTCTGTCTGTGCATTAACCAACGTGCATTAGAATAGATAACACCATATACAGTTCTTTCTTAAACGCGGGTTGAAGCAACCAAACAGAATGGCGATCTAACTACACTGGCACTGCAGGACGCTTTGCATTTCTTCATTCATGTCTGAATATACTTCGTTACTCATTCCTAGGGCATATGGTTTGAGATCCACTGTATTAGGGACTCCAAGAGGCTTCTAGGACTTTGGATAGATTAAATAGTAGGCATTAATGTGAGGTATATATTGTATTATGTATGGCCCATTATATTTATACTTAAATGTTGAAATTTCATGGTTAAGTTCACTTGAGTTTCTACGAGTCATCAGTAGAACATAATCCCTGATCTTGAACCTGGCAAACATCACGTTCGTATGGTGCCTTTTAGATCTCGCTTCTACTTTTCTGCTTTGTTTTTCCTTCACCAATTCTTTCTTCTGGGCTAATCCCAGATCCGGACATGGTGGGAACTCTAGTTTTTCCTTAACTAAACATTTGCTCTTATTATAGAGCAGGATTTCCTCATCTGTAAACCCAATAGATTCATGAGGCAAGTTATTCTTTACACTCTCAAATTCAGATACAAATCAGCCTCATGCTCGATGGTTATGGTGGCAATAGCTCCTACATATTCTTGCTACTTCCCTTCCAGATCGTATGTATCTGATGCTTCATTCATTTTCTTCAGTTCGAAATTTTTAATTGCTTGAATGCTTCATTGAAATGGTACCGTATCATCAGGTGGTTCTTTCTTTTTTTGTTCAGTAATGACACCTGGAGATTTTGTTTGGAAACACCGTCATTGGTTGGTACAACATTGCGGTTAGTTGCACCTTCATTCGGTTCAGATATACCGAAATTTTTGATATCTGAGCAGTCGTCCGAATCAGACCATTGTATTTCGCTTTCAGGATCTATCATGAAAGCCTTTCTGAGACAGGCACTAAGTTCGTTTTCTGATTTCTCGTAAGACCTTAACTCAGCCTCGCAGTTTTCTTCTGATGAGTTATCATCCTCATCAGCTCTGATTACGTCCGCAGTTACTTCATACTTCGTATCGTTTTTATGGGCTCCAAGAACACGTAGACAGTTATCTATATTTTCATTATGTTCCAACTGTCGCCTTTCGGTAGCAGTTGGTACTGTTTGGGAATCGTTAACAGAGGTTATTTCACCATGAATGCTGAGGATTTCGTCCTCCTACGTCCATCTACTCATAACTCATAACGACTGGCTGAACACGAACGTTGTGTGGCGCTTTTTATTTGCTCCTTCTTATTTTTGGGCCACGTCATATTACCGACGTCCCTGTTATCTGTACCTTGAATTAACTTTTTGGTCGCATATGCTTGCCACTGTGTGAGGCCCCTGTACAGATCGTCCATCTGCACACGCCATTCCGTCACCTCTGAAAACTCATTTTCGCCAGTTCCAATACTATTTTTTACTGCTACTCGCACCTTTTGAAGGCGCCTGTGTTTAGCTGTCTCCTATTCTGTCCATTAGGACCGACATGTAGTAGTTTAACTCCTCTCTGTGTTCGTGTTCTATAGTTTTGACTAGGATGCGTATGACCCCAGTTGCTCTTTGTGCCCTAAAGCAAAACAAAACGAAAAACCTTCTCTTTCGTCTACGAATCCACCCGCTTTTTCCTCGACTATAGAACTGTTATTTATCGTAGCGGATTTGTTTCTATCTACTGCGATGTTTACATGATGTTCTGCCACCTAACTTACAGCTTCTCTTGGAACAACTGGAACATTCGCATCGATCATTGCACTGTGATGGTTTGTAAGTTTACTTTCTAAGAACGATAAGAAGCTTCAGTGGTTGCTTCCTATGTATCTTTTAGATTCTTCTGGGACCTTTTTCCATAGTTCCTAGGGAACTGCGGATTCTGATCGTCTTTTTCTTAAGTGTGTCAGCTTCTGGTACCAGTAATCGCAGAAATCTCTTGAAGAATTCTTGCCCCTATTACCATGGAGTTTAACCATGATAAACTCCCGCCATAAGTAATAATGTTTTTGTTCAGACCAATATACTGGCCTACGCAGATGACATAGATATAATAGCAAGAACCCAAAAAACAATGGAAGAGACATTTACAGCTCTTGCACAGGCCTAGTAGGAACAGGGGGTTAATTATTAATGAAGAAAAACAAAATATATGGCAGCTGGAAAAGCACATAGAGAAAATAGGCCAAATGTAATAACAATGAGCAATTATACATTTGAAAAAGTTGAACATTTCAAGTATCTGGGCTCGACAGTTACACATCTAAATAAATGATACCTCCTTAGAAATTAAGCAGAGAGTAATACTGGCCAACAGAGCCTATTTTGCCCTAACAAGACTTCTATCCTCAAGGCTCCTGACTCGTACCACGAAATTAATTATCTATAATTCACTTATACGACCAGTGCTTGCATATGCCTCTGAAGCCTGGACATTAACAGCTAAAGATATTGAAACACTGGATGCATTTGAAAGAAAGACGAATTATGGGACCAATCTGTGAAAGAGGAAGATGGAGGAGGAGATACAACCATGAGTTGTATACCGTATACAAAGACCAACCCATCAGAAGGATAGTGAAATCATCCAGACTGAGGTGGGTGGGACATGTGGCTCGCATGAATGATGCAGAAGTACCAGAAAGAATATTACAAGGAAAGCCAGGAGGGCAGAGAGGACGTGGTCGACCAAGAGCCAGATGGGAAGATGGAGTAATCGAAGATCTTAGGAAGATGGATTATAGAAACTGGAGAGTATTGGCAAAGGACCGAGAGAGATGGAAGGAAATTGTAGAAACGTTGAAGGCTCATAATGAGCTGTAGAGCCAAGAAAGAAAAATATTCTTCTGCGAATTTTTGTCTCAATTCATTAAAAGTCATTGGCTCAGTATTCAGGTTATGTCCCCAGCGGTTGGAATCACCTCCCAAGACGCTGATCATCACATTTGTCTTTTCCTGACCAGATAAATAATCAGGAAAAATTCTTTCATAATTATTTACGAAGTCTAACGGACCCACCCATTATGTTTCTCAGGGAGATCTAATTTTTCCGCTCCTTCCAACAATTTGTTTAGTGGTGTTCCATTGCCAATAACACCATGCCTGTCTCGTATCTTACATTGAAGATCAGATACTTTTCCTTGAATTTGCGAAGTGGTTTTATCACACTTGTTTACTTAAAACTTTTTTCGTATCTGAAACTTCTCAAATGTGAGATTTAGTTCTTGCTGTCGCCTACTATTTCAGTTTGCAGGCCAAAAGTTATTTCAACAACTATCATCGCTACCAAAGGTTCAAATTTTTCATGCACGTTAGTGATTTCAACATCGAACCTTCCACTAATATCATTAATTTTACCCTGCATATTAGCCATGTTTTCATTTATGGAATTAATTTCATTTTTCATTTCAGTGACAGTACAACTTAAAGTACCTACTTTTTGATCTACCTGTTCCATCTGTTGACTTAATTTTGTGTTATGAAACTTCATTTGGCTTTTGAGTTCGCTAGCCTCTGTTTTAAGCTGGCTTTCAAGATTCATACCTGGGCTTTCAGGATTGATACCTTGGGCTTTAAGCTGGCTTTCAAGATCGCTACTTGTGTTTCCATTTGATCAGACAACATTTTTAGACAGTCAGTAACACTCAACGGTTGTCTACTTTATTGTTATATCGAACTTCCGTGCTCTGACTCTACCTCATACGCTCCTTTCGCTTATTTCTTTATTTGTGGCGAATCAAACATGTCAACTGATTTTTGTACATAGCCGCTATCGTCTACAAGGTCCTCGTCATTTGTGTCCTCTATTTTTCCTAGCTTTATTTGGGACGGTCTCATCATCTCGATTTGTTCATTTACGTGTTCATGATATTGTGTGTAGGCGAGCTGCCTATCACGTGCGCCAGCTTTTATCTGCTCACGTGAACTATTAATTCTGATGGCAGTATTTCCCATGGCACCCCACACTATTTCTTTTCGTTCCCTCGGTATAGTTACTGTATTCACACCTTTGTGCATTCTAAATGTATATTACAATTTAACGTCCACTATTGTTCACTCTACTGGACTTGATTGCACCCTCGTGCCACTGGACATTCACTGCTCGAACCACACTAACTTTCCACTAGATACTTATTGTATTTTATATTCGAGAACAATAAATGCCCTGTCAAATGGCGCCAAGTGTAACGGTATATTCGACCTTTAAACGGCAATCGATGCTAACGTTTTAACCCTGCTACGAATTTTTGAAAAACTGACTGTGAGATAACCTAGTGGAAACAGAACAATCTAACTAGGATTAGTTTCCGAAACATTCCAGTACAGTATAAACAGTAATAAACATTGGATCTGGAACAGACGTTCTCCCAGCACAATAGCAAGTTGTAACGTTACGTATTAAGCCCGGTCGTCGACCTAATTAGGCATTCTTGTGTCAAGCAAAATGATAAAGGCAGTGCTGAGGCTAACCTAACCTTCCGTCATACACACACTAAACTTTTCCCTTATATCTGTTAACACTATAATGCAGTAACTCAAACTTGCAGATACATTTGTTACAAACTAGTAATTCAGATAAAAAATGGCCAATGAGGTAATAGACAGCAACGTTTGCCTCTCAACAACACGAACCTTTAATGAACTGGGTGCAGCCGTTAATAAAACCAAGTGAATTTAAATCAGGGTGTCTGCTAACGATCATTATCTATTAATTTATTACTTAGTACATTACTTAGTACAGGGTCTCTATGACTGTGCATTAACAAACGTGCTTTAGAATTGATAAGACAGTAAATAGTTCTTTCTCAAACGTGGATTGAATCAACTAAACAGAATGCAGACCTACTTACATTGGTTCTCAAGGAGCCTTTGCATTTCTTCATTAACTAACTACTATAGCTCATGAGAAATCTTAAACTTTCACAGTTTCAAGAACCATGCTGATTAACAAAACTACACCAGTAAGTATGAGAAATTGTAAGTATTCTTATCACTACTTATTAATTACGTAAAGCACAACCACAATAACTCTTTAAATAACAAATGTACTTTCATAAGCAGTCTTTCGACCTACTCAAAAATATAATTGGCTGTGAAAATGACAACACAACCTAAAATTCAAGTTCAACCACTTTCTCATAATATATTAGGACACTCGGAATTAAATTCACTAGAATAGGATTCCTGTCTAGGTTTGTGATTTGGGATAATCATGGTTGTAAGACAGATTTTTTAGCAACACCATGATTATTACTACAAAATCTACCAAATTTCACAAATACCGGCACCATTTACAGTGTGCCAAATATAAACAATTTAGTGGAAGGCCAGGGCCACTGCTGGCGCAATTTGAGTGGCAATTAACTTGGAGGCGATGCAGTCATGGCAGTACGGTTGGCATTGCCCCGTTACATATCTTCTTGGTGTTGTAACTGTGTTTATAGTGCCAGCAACCATGCCATGGTAATGGTATCACCATATGCAGCATGCAAGGCCAGTAAATACTGTTCTTAAGCTCTTCTGACCTCAAATCTTCAAGAATATGAGTCACAATGATCCACTATTGCTAGCAAGGAGTTAACCACAGCACTGCTCAGCCCAGACTCCTTACTCATCACAATGGACGAGTTGCCACTTGTGCGCCAACCACAGCTTTTCCACTCCGCCAGGATACTTCCATACCTGCGGGGCTTCTCCACATCTTTCGCATTCAACCCTATGTTCCCTAACTATGGACCCGGTCATTTACAGTGTGATATTGTCCACAAGTTGTATCTGCACAGCGAGTGGACTAATGTGTACAAACTTAGTTTACCACTTAGTGCACAAATTGACAAAATATCTGAACTGTCCTCTCAAGCGCCGGGTGTTAAACAGACATTCTATGTAAATACGAACCTGAGAGGCATCCGATTACAGGTGTGGGTAGTAATAAAATCCATTACAAGTGCTGCTTTCACCTAACTAGAATGCATGAATTAATAACAGTGAAAGTTTGAGATCTATTATAGAAAAACAAAACAGCTATTCCCTTTTTTTCTACATATAATTTATCATCTGTGTTTCAGGGGTCAAGTGATACACATCAATCATGTTCAATTACTTTCAACACTCAATTACAAAACATTTAACTCTTGGAGATTCGAACTATTATTAAAACAGTTATCTCTACATATGAAAAAATTTTATCACAGGAAAAAATGATTGAAATCTTCATTAGTTCATTTACATCTATGATGTCATAGCTGGTCAATGCTATGAGTTGGTGGAGAACAAATTTACTTTTTAAACCCATGAAAACCACTCATTTGCTCAATGTGAGGATACGTTAGTATCCTAGCTTTTGGTATTGAATGGTCCAAGCTCACGCAAGTTGGTGTTATGAAAATTATGAAAACCAAGCTAATTAACCAAACTTCATTGTCTTTTTCATCACTTCTTGACCAGATTAAATTTCTGGATAATCAGCTTTTTGTAGTTCTGGTTCTAAAAATATTCTTTAACTTTTACTCCATTATAATCTCTTACTTACCACTGCAGAAGAGCCTTCACCACCTTGAACAGTCCATTGCTGACATGCAGGATTGATCAGTTCATGAGGTTGTCCTCATACCTGTAAATAAGCATTCACTCGATGCAATTCGAAATAAGACTCATGCCACCAAGCAACAAAAATAGAATTATTCACTTATTTATAAAAATCTTTTTCAATACAATTGTTTGCCATCAATCTTATTTACCTATTTATGATTCAAAATGGTTCAAATGGCTCTGAGCACCATGGGACTTAACATCTATGGTCATCAGTCCCCTAGAACTTAGAACTACTTAAACCTAACTAACCTAAGGACAGCACACAACACCTATTTATGTTCTCATACTTTTTTAACCAATTAGATTGTTCAAAATTTAATTTTTTTCTGTTATCTTCATTGATAGGGGCAGAACTGAGGGTCAAACACTAACTCATTACTTAGAGCTCATGGGTTTGTTATTTTCGCCATCTCCCTTTTTCCAGCTCATGTGGGCTTTAACCTCCTGTCCAGTCTAGATGTTCTGTAGCAGGAAGAACACTGGCATAAGTCCCATAGTGCTCAGAGCCATTTGAATTTTTTGATCTTGTGGAAGCATACCCAGTCAAGGATATTTCAGAACGCTTGCCACATCCTGTTGGAAAACGGCGAAGCTTCGACTTCGTTACCTTTCACTCAGTCCCTTAAGAGACGATTGCAAAATGTTTTGCTCATGTATTTCAGTGTGAACTGTATCAGTAAAAGATGTGGGCCAGTTATTCTCTCGCCACTATCTTCGTCATCTTAAAGGCATTCTTGAATGATATCATCTTACCACCTTCAATCTCAAAGGTAACAACTGATGCTCACTACAGTTACTGTGTGTATTTAAACCAAAACCTAATTTGCATTCTCATGGTCGAGCTCTTAGCGCCACTCTTACACTACTGGCACGAAATTTGAGTAGGGATAATTTTTAGACGTCATCTTTCAGATGTACTAACACGTCAACCAACTTTCGTTTATGTCACACAACTTCTTGGCGTGGCGTCAGTATACACTTGTTTTTACTTCAGGTCTATTTAACATGCTGAAGGCGCGTGTGAAATTTTTACGGTTTACGAACTTAACACGCCTATCAAATTTTGAACGTATTGGGTGACAATTATTGAATTATATAAAAAAATACGTAAATTAGTTCAAATGGTTCAAATGGCTCTGAGCACTATGCGACTTAACTTCTGAGGTCATCAGTCGCCTAGAACTTAGAACTAATTAAACCTAACTAACCTAAGGACATCACACAAATCCATGCCCGAGGCAGGATTCGAATCTGCGACCGTAGCGGTCGCTCGGTTCCAGACTGTAGCGCCTAGAACCGCACGGACACTCCGACCGGCCCGTAAATTAGTTACAAAATACGCTGTATACAGACTTTATTTAACATGTAAACGTCACTACAGATATTCGGATCTATGTTACGACGTGTTCGATATGCCTGCCATCAGCGATAATAGCGGAATTCTGCATGGCCCGCTGAAGTGTCGGAATATCGATACTGTCGATAACCTCTTGAATGGCTGTTTTCAGCTCAGCAATGGTTTTGGGGTTACTGCTGTACACCTAGTGTTTAAATGTAGCCTCAAAAAAAGGAGTAGGATGCGTTCAAATCCGGAGAATATGGCTGCCAATCGAGGCCTATGCTAAAGGTCTGTGGGTATCCCAGAGCCAGAATGTTGTCCCTAAAGTGCTCCTCCAGGGCATCAAACCCTCTCCTGCTTCGATGGGATTGAGCTCCGTCTTGCATGAACCACTTGTCCAAATCTCGGTCACTTTGGATACTGGGGATGAAATAATCTTCCGAAACCTTGACGTAGCGTTTGGTAGTCACAGTGCCGCCAAGGAATATAGCACCGATTATTCAGTGACTGGATATTGCACAGCACACAGTCACTGGAGAGTGAAAGTGAAAGGGTTTCTCGATTGCGAAATGCTGAGTCTCAGTCTCACTTGTGCTTATTGACGAATCCATCCAAATGAAAGTGCGCTTCGTCACTAAAACAAACCATACAGCGCATACCAGTTCTCATCAAGCCCCGCGGCCATCCGTGCTCATTGAAGATCCTAACGCATATCGTTCAAAAGTTATGATGATTTTATTTCATATAATTCTATAATTGTCACTCTGTATCACGATGACCGTCTACAGCCAAGTAAAATTTGTTACATTGATATGATGTAAAAACAAATGTATTAAATGTAGTAAAACGCTATGAATGCAGGTAAGTCACAAAAAGATTTATTCCTCTGCTGTACTCTGTGCACACAAAATGTTTGAAAACACTGTAATTCATATTTTGTTCATGTCGTTGTCTCATCTAATATACGTAATGGTTTGACAATAAACGAAAAATTGTGAACTTGTCACTCAGTAAAAAAATTATTTGCAACTCCGACGGAAACCTTGATAAAAAAATTACGAATCTGTATATTTTTTGAACGTTAAAGGTCTTAAGACACTTACTTAGCGAACAATCGATGCTAATTTCATTTCCAGCTGGACATCTGAGACGGCAACAACGTCTTTCTACCAGTACCTAGGTCTTTCCCTAATCTCTACGGGGCCGGCATGTCAATCTGTATTTGGCAATATTATTGGTATATGGCGGCCAGATGTGTTCCTCGCCGCTAACATTTCGCCACCCGTCCTTCCTCCACCCTCACTATTCCCACACCAACTTGAGTCGAACACTGAGTCCTTCATCTTTTGAAGTTGAGTGTTGTCATGTAAACGTGTTTCAAAATGTTTGCGAATCGTGTAACCGAGGCGAAATGTGCCTACCAGGTCGATACTCATCCAGTCGGATGCGGACAAGTGTCTAAAAATTATATGCAGGCTGTCCGACACACCAGCCCTCGACGTTAATCCACCGGGTGGATTCGATTGATAGCTGATGTTTCCCCGAATCCCGAAAGTGGTGTGCTAACGCATGCTTATATCCGACGTGTCTCATGAAGATTTGAAGTTCTGCGTCTCTCAGACTAAATATATTCAGCCAAATAATTACTTATCTGCGGTGTTTCGTAGTCGACAGAGTCTCGCCGAATGACGTAAGTAGATATTACGGCAGTTTTCGTATCTAGAAATATCTTGCAAAATGTGGCAGACTGTGCTCCTTCCATGCTGCAGGTTTGGAAGAGAGACGTCACCACATAATACCTCTCGATGGATGTGGTGTGCGTACCACGAATGGAATTCCGTCGACAAAGTGAGGAGAGAGCGCCGGTCCGCAGTCCAATACTTGGCTACGTCAAAGGGATCTCTCAATGTCAGCCCAGCCCTTCCCATGAGAACCATTAGTGAGCACATGTGATCAAGGTGTGTCATTGTTTGTTGAATGCATTGTCACTACATCATGTGCTTAATAAACGTTACTTTGTTTCAAACCACAGCATTAATGAATAAATTAGATGTTATAAGAATGTTCAGAATTTAAGATAAGTCGTTTGTGGCTCCTCCATCTGCATGTATATCACGCCACGCTTGTTCATCTCATTGATAAACTACCTCTTTCAGATTAAGAGTGGAATCATTTCCTAAGCGGTTAGGTTTGTAAACTGTTATCGTGCCGCCGTCGTTAAGTATACCGTGTTTGACAAAATGGTGCTATCGAAAACAGGCGCCGAGTCTACTGTTCTGCACTACTGGCAATCGATTGCATAGGTGAAACACGGCTGTGGAGACATGTTCGGGCGAATAGCCGTGCAGCTGTTAAGCAACTGACAGCCTAGAAGAATCAAGGGGTTGTTTCTCCTGAACACCATTAAGCGAACATTGCAGCATTTGGGCCTCTGCAGCAGGCGCTTTGTTCATGCACCCATGTTGACAGCCGCTCATCGGCGACGAAGGCTGGAATTAGCGCCACAAAACCGCAACTGATAGATTGCTTTTTCCGATGAATCACTCTTTTTGCTAGATAAGACACGTGGCCGTTTGCGTACACGGTGTGAAACGTTTGAAAGCAAGTACCCGGCAACAGTTACGGTCTGGGTAACGTCTACGTGACACTCATAGGATGATTTTGTCATTCTGTAAGGCACAGTGGATCAAAAGAAGTATGCACCTATCCGCGGGGACCATATCCACCCCGACGTGCAGTGCGTTTTTCCTTGGTACGATGGCATCTAGCAGCAGGACAGTGCAAAGCGTCACACAGCTCGCTGTGTCCGTCCGTGGTTTGAAGAGCACCAAGATGAGTCGCTCTACTCTCCTGGCCACCACACTACCCTGATCTAAACCCAGTTCAGAAACTGTCGAACCACCTCGATCGGGCTGTTCGCGCCTTGGATCCTCAACGCAGACGAGAAACCTAGCGAAGGAGCTGGCCTAACTCCGCATCCCGGCTAGTATGTTCCAGAACCTCAGTGACTCCCCTTCTGTACGTCTTGCAGCGGTCCGAGCTGCAAACGATGGTTATTGGTGCTTTTGACAGGAGGTCACAGCAATGTGAGTGGACAGTGTAGTGTCAGACGGAATCAAAAGAGATAACTCATTAAAGTAATTCTCCCGTTATATTTAGGTGACTACAAGTGATGTTAAATTCAATTACATCGCGTTAGTTCCAGATGGAGTTAAATGCATTAAATTATTCAAGTTTCGAAGAATATCGTAATTATATAATTTGCGAAAAATGATACCTACAGAGCGAAATAATCTATAGCCCTATTTGAATATACCGTCGGAACGACTGGCTTTGTTTGGATATTTACATCATTAAAATGGCGGTTATGTGTGCCAGCCGCTACGTAAGGAACAAGCAGCGAGCCAAAATAAAATAACTGCAAGAAAACTAGTTACAACAACATATGAAATAATATTTGAATTGGTACAGCTATCTCCTCTAGGCTTTTACTTTCCACCGTCAGAACACAATCCCTATGTTTGGGCATCGCAATTATTTAAAGCAAAGCTAGGTGCCGTGACCACATTTACATTTCCAAGCAGCTATAAGCGATACCTCAAAACGTTTAATCCAGAAGAAACTTCCCAGCAACACAATTACAAGTATTAAATTTTAGAATGTGATTTTGAAATTACAGATTATGTTACGTTTGCGTATTACTTATTAAGAATATATACATTATATAACACTCGTTTTTTTCTTTTACAAGACGGCCGGTATGGCCGTGCGGTTCTAGGCGCTTCAGTTTGGAACCGCGTGACCGCTACAGTTGCAGGTTCGAATCCTGTCTCGGGCAGAGTTTGTATTTTTCAATCGATGTTAACTCCCTCTAGTGGCAGCTTTTTGAAACACCCGATGTAACCTGATTGTCGTTAGGTGTCTCCTGCGGCACCAGCTACCTTGGCATCACAGTCAGGCGTTTGACTACTAATGAAAATGTATCTAATACCAGATAAAAAAGAACCAATTTTAAGTTTCTCCTCTTATCCGATAAATTGACAGTGTATGGGTATACTGCAGTTAGAATAAATTAATAAAAAAGCTGAAAGGATTTCTTTTCCAATTTATTCACCATCATTCAAACAGCGACATAAATAAATTCTTATTAGGAGCGATAAATGGATAACAATACAAGTACAACAGAAATGGAAAAGGAAGACTTTAAAGTTGTCCCCGTATACGTCAAAATGTACTTATTCTCTTGACATGAAAATTACCCTTTACAATAGCTATTTAACTTCGTAGTCTCTGCCTATGGCCGGCCGCTGTGGCCGAAAGGTTCTAGGCGGTTCCGTGTGGAACCTCATGGCCGCTACGGCCGCAGGTTGTGTGTGTGATGTCCATAGGTTAGTAAGGTTTAAGTAGTTCTAATTTCTAGGGGACTGATGACCTTAGTCCCATAGTGCTCAGAGCCATTTTAACAATCTCTGCCTATGAGGCTTCTGCACACTGCCTAAACGGCAACACATGCCTAGAAAACCAGAATGTTTTAGTACCAAATTCACTTACCAATACGGATTACTCGTTCGCTGCCTCTCAGTTTTCCGTACTGCAGAAAATAACTCGGCTGATTACAAAGTACCACATCCTCTCACTTTTTAAATACAATTCGAAACACCATCTCCATTCCAGACTACACACGTCTTCACCGCCCAGTGAGGGCTGCTAACTGGCTTCTCAGTTTCGCGAGCTCAAAAACGCTCCCAGAAATTATATACCAACTAGGTCTTTCAGCCAGGCAGAATCACCACCAGAATGAAAGCGTCGTTTCCAGCTCTCTCTGACAGAATTTCTGTAAGGTGATGTTTCCCAGCAGGACCTTTAGAAGTTTTTCTGTACCTGTCGTCGGGGAAGTCCGTCCATTGTGTGCGCTTACGGCCAGGCCATCAACGTACCCCTATGAATGATAGACGGAGCTGTACAAGGTGGCTTACCGATAAAGAGACAGCAGTTATAGGATCACGTAAATTAATTACAAGTGTCATGTAACAGGCAATGAATTGATTAGTTCGATACAGAAGAGGCCAAAGTAGCAAGCTTTACTTATTATGTAATCGATGACTAGTTTCGGGTTACCTCAACCATTTTTAAATCAACCATCCATAAAAACCAACCATCCGAAACAGCATATAAACCAATAGAATATTATACATAAATGTATAATAAAGTCACATTTAACGTAGAACAGTTGACTCTACAACCAAGTGTTCAGGTGCACCGAAAGCGGTCATCAGTTAAATAAAAAGTGACCCTCGCAACTTAAGCTGTAGTTATATCGAACTAGTTAACAGAAGTTGCTGTCCTGCAGTTAATCCAATGTGCTGGAAATTCGATAATAAACTGAGTTTATTAAAAGTGGTCGCCCTAGCGTATGTAAAACATGGTTGCTCTAACTTGCAAAAAAATAAAAATGGTGGCTTCAGCAAACTACTGAATAAGACAAAGCTCACTGTAAAACCTGTGAGCGTACAAGCTGTGGGGAGAGATAGAGCGGCAGTTCTCCACCGCAGAGCACGTGGCTGGCGGTTGCTACGGGGCCGTGGCGAACTGCTAGCGGTTACACGGCCTTGGAAAAACCTTAGCGTAAGCCTGGTAGGGGCATGTATGGCCGTGTTTGCACGCTTGGAGGAATTTATACGCCAGAGAAAAATTGATAAAAACAGAACTAAGAGTGACACGGAGGTGCAAGCTGGCACTTACGGGCAGAAAAGTATGTGAAGCTAAATTATCTAGGAGCGCCTCAAAAATATATAATAGTTTAAAAGTTATTGTTGTTTTAAAAATTGTAAATTGATGAAAGTTCAAAAGCTAATATGTCGGCAATGCTTTGGCCGATTAATATGAACAAAGTGTTTACGGATGCAGCTAGTAGAGCTGCATCGAGCAATCATACCAGATATGTAGCATTTTTGATTGAGAGTTCGGAATATGGGATTCGACTGGAGATACTGTGGTTTTGGTAATAAATAACTTTAAAGACACGAACCTAGCGGCAGCATTCTGAAGCTTAAGAGATAGGTGAGTAATTAATTACGTATTTTTATTTGTTTATTTATATTTAGTATCAAATATCTGGGAAAAGCAAAATCACGCAACAAGAACGTTATTTGTGAAAAAACGGTGGCAGGTACAAAATATTGCACCTAAAACTGTCATTGCCCGGAAAATTTTCATGTTTTTCAATGTATCATAAGTGTTTTTGTATCTAGTTTTAGAATATTTGCAATTTTTTGTCAAACATTGTTTTGAGTTAGGCAGTCGTTTCGAGGGTGTACAGGGCGACCATCTTACGGGAGTTGAATTGGAGCGACATTAAGAGCCGGGCATGCCGCCCATCGGGGGAGACAAGTAGGTATGTAGCGACGTTCGAAAACAACCAATTTCAGCGCAGTATAGTGGTTTAGGGCAGCAGACAACAGTGTATTTTGTGAACTGTGAACAGACTGTCGAGTGCCGTGATCACGGCATATGAGTTTTATAGTGAAGTGTTGTAGCATCAGTTATTAACGGCCGCGCTTACATAAAAGCCCCTCAGACTGCATTTTAAGTGTTTAGTCAATATATTGAAGACTATTCGTGGAAAAATAGAAATAAACTACTTGTTCAAATTATAAATCAACGTGAGTGATTCAATATTTTAAATTTCACTGCAATACCCGCCTGCATTGTATTTTTTATATTTTATTTCAAACTGAAAACTGAGTTTATGACAGGTTTGAGCTGTGCACCCTATGACGAAAAACCTAGGCAAATATTGAGACCGGCCACACCTCTGCCGCGCTCAATTAAGCTGAGTGTAGAGTGTAACAAATACATATATTTTCGTGCCGTAGCACGAGGGGGCTCGAGCTAACTAATCAATCTAAACTAACTCTTTTAGCAAAAATCGGCGAACAGCACCAACACCAGCTAACTAAATATTTTCATAATTTTCAGCGAATTTTTACAGTGTATAGTGCCCAGTACCGTCGTAAACCATATTTATTACAAGTCTTTGTGAAATTCAGATTAAACACAAATCCACATATACAGGAAACAGTTACCTGCATTGACTATTAACACTGGTTACAATGGAATTAAAATATCAATACCTTTTCAAAGATCACGTAATGAGTCTGAGGCGAAAACAGTAAAGTCAATACAACATTTGGGGAACAACAAAGTTCACAGATATCACACAGTGATTGCCGAACATTAATCACAGAAGAAGGAAGAAACTACGGAAGGAATCGCACATGCACTTACTACCTTCATTGAGCGTAAGCTGAGCTCGCGATTGATAATAAGCGTACTTGGATTGATAATACGAGAGTCTTCACATGCCTCTTCAACTCGGTTTCCGAACACTGATGCTGCTCAGTTTCTTAGGGTTACCGGTGCCCACGAGTGTCTGCTGCTTTAGTGTCAGCAAAATCCTTTTATCTGGCCTGCACTGAAGGCTGCTCTCACATAGATCCTGAAATCGAAGTTCCTTTCTTGGCTGAAGCATTAATAGTTGAGTCTCGGAAGGAAGTTGTGCTACAGAGCGCTGCCAACTAGAAACTGAAATTTTTCGCTTCATTTTTTAGTCTAAACATGATACATGATATTTATCGCCAATGACGGTGATTCATCTGACTATCGATCAATCAGATAGACTTTGAAAAGGCACCAGTATCCCTTCCATACTTGCTTTTAATTTAAATAACCAATCATGTGTAGGCCGGCCATTGTGGCCGAGCGGTTCTAGGCGCTACAGTCTGGAATTGCGTGACAACCCAGTGTTGCTATTGCTGCTGTTCTGATGAAACAACATTTCCAGCAGTGCAGAGCCTTCGTTCTCAATGGCCATTGCGTTTCGTATGAAAAATTCTATATTTTAACCCTTGACATCAACACTCACTTCATAAAAGTAATCAACCTGCAACGCCAAGCGACACACCAAATACTGGCATCAAAAAAGGAAACGTTTCACTTTGTGACTGCTTACAGCGCCATCTTTTCACCTGACGGCATAAAGTGGACCTATAAATATTTCAGTATACTCTCCGAACGCACGAATTAATGAACACACGTACGATGTTTCAGCGTCCTGGGACGTACGCAGCCCAACCTGCAGTATTCGGAACACCCACAGTTTAGCTATAACCGCCCATTATGTACCGGCTTTTTATCCATGGCTTCGCCTAGATGTATATATTTCGCAGCTCCTCTTCCCCTCTCTCTCTCTGCTCCAGCATACCAGTCTGCTTGCATAGCAACTGGAACGCACTCCCATACTACCAACACAACCGGACTGCCCTCCAGTTTAACAAGATGTCATGCATACCAATATTTTCACCCAGAGCCGCGCCACAAACTAACAGATCGACAAGAATGTGAGTCAATAGTGCGTTGTCATCCTCTTCTAAGATGATTTGAAAATTTCAGGTCCCTATTTAGTTTTCAATGAATTTGAAATGTATACCAAACAGACAGAGACACAAGAAACCGACCGAATATTGGTGTTAAATATCTGGTTTAGAAGGCCTCCCGATAGAATTTTATGCTTACTTTTGGAACACCTTAGTAACGGAAATAACCGAAATCTACAACGAATTACAGGGGACTAGCAGCTGCCACCTCCTTTTATGGAATGAGTGCTTGCCCTGATCCTGAAGAAAATGTGTGGTTCGACTCTAAAGGATTTCCGGCATATAATTCATCACAAATCAGATATCAAACAGATTATAAATTATCAACTAGAGTCATAAATGAGAAAATGGAATTGATGATTGTAAAAGTAGCTCCTCCTTATCAAATGAGTGTGGTGCCAGGGAGCTTACGGATCCTTTACAAGTGCCTGACCGGCCGCTGTGGTCGAGCGGTTCTACGCGCTTCAGTCTGCAACCGCGCTGGTGCTGGGGTCGCAGGTTCGAATCCTGCCTCGGGCATGGAGGTGTGTGATGTCCTTAGGTTAGTTAGGTTTAAGTAGTTCTAGATGACCTCGGATGTTAAGTCCCATTCTGTTTAGAACCATTTTCTTTTTTTACTGTTGTACATATTGCGTACCACCCGTCTATCCGTGTGATTTACTCTTGTGTTTCTCACAGTTTGTAACATGCTGCACCATTTCACATTGTCAATTGTTCTTTATAGATCCAAAAATACTATGAATGTGTCTTGATGTTTTCTCAGTCTTGCTACAATTACCCAGAGCAAACACAGTGCCTTTACCTTTCCTAAAGCCAAATGAATCGCCATCAAACGTATCCTCAATTTTGTTTTCCATTCTTTAGTATACACTACTGGCCATTAAAGTTGCTACACCACGAAGATGACGTGCTACAGACGTGAAATTTAACCGACAGGAAGAAGATGCTGTGATATGCAAATGATTAGCTTTTCAGAGCATTCCCAATAGGTTGGCGGCGATGGTGACACCTACAACGTGTTGACATGAGGAAAATTTCCACCAGATTTCTCATACACAAACAGCAGTTGATTGGCGTTGCCTGGTGAAACTTTGTTGTGATGCCTCGTGTAAGGAGGAGAAATGCGTACCATCACGTTTCCGACTTTGATAGAGGTCGGATTGTAGGCCGTGTTAGGAGGAGAAATGCGTACCATCACGTTTCCGACTTCGATAAAAGTCGGATTGTAGCCTATCGCAATTGCGGTTTATCGTATCGCGACGTTTCTGCTCGCGTTGCTCGAGATCCAATGACTGTTAGCAGAATATGGAATCGATGGGTTCAGGAGAGTAATACGGAACGCCGTGCTGGATTCCAACGGCCTCGTATCACTAGCAGTCGAGATGACAGGCATCTTATCCGCATCGCTGTAACGGATCGTGCAGCCACGTCTCGATCCCTCAGTCAACAGATGGGGACGTTAACAAGATGGTGTATTCAACGACGAACCTGGGTGCACGAATGGCGAAACGTCATTTTTTCGGATGAATCCAGGTTCTGTTTACAGCATCATGATGGTCGCATCCGTGTTTGGTGACATAGCGGTGAACGCACATTGGAAGCATGTATTCGTCATCGCCATACTGGCGAATCACCCAGCGTGATGGTATGGGGTGCCATTGGTTACACGTCTCGGACACCCCTTGTTCGCATTGACGGCACTTTGAACAGTGGACATTACATTTCAGATGTGTTACGACCCGTTGCCAATGGACTGCCACGTTACTGACACTCTTTCATTACACACTAGCTCTACTTCGCGCAGAACGGAAACATAGACGGCACATGTCCCACAGAGCTCAACTAAAACCCGTTATAATGAGCACAGTGCTTCTACCCAGCTTCCCCTTCTCCCCTTCCCTCGTCCCTCCCCCGTAGTACCATTACTCGTCTTTTAAAAAGGACAGCGCAACAGAATCGCCCGACGCTGGCTCTCTCTTCTCTGATCCGCTAGTCAGTGCTCAACAGACCTTTAACAGGATTCAAAACTATTCTTTTAAAAAATCCTCCACCAATGAAAATTAATGTGGAACCTTAGTAGTCAGATATGGCACTCACTACCTTAATTAATTTTATTTACATTAGAAGGACTTATCAGTTTAATGGTATTGTGGCCGTTTTGACAAAACTGGTCAGTTAACATTCATGGTAAGTCACAGACCTCTTCGTCAACCTTGTATGGTCAGTCCACAACCCGTTTAGGACGATTAGAGAAAGACTAGACCAATCACCTCCAGGCTGGAAAACATCTCTTTATACCAGAAACTGGCTCTGGCACACGCAGCAGTCAGCTGACGAGGACACGACCACATATCCACCTGTTAGATCTATTACCCAATAAATAGGTACTCTTTCAGGTCTGTGAGTCTATAAAGTGATTCATATTTAGGTTGTTTTAATATCTTCATTGTAACAGTAACACAAATGCACTTGTTGAAACGGAAAACGTGAGATATCGTTTGTCGGTGTGCTATCACCATCTCTGCACGATGTAGACTGGCTGATAAAGGGCGAGTGAGCAAGGTAGCTGGACAAGAGAGACCATTATAGGCAATCACTTGAAGCAGCAACTTAAACGGGGAGCCAAGTTAAACTTTCTGTTTCGATATCTAAGTTAAACTCTGATCAAAGTTCCTATCTTCATTCGTGCAGAAGATATAGTTCTGTTAAATCGGATGATCGATGAATTGTTTTGAAACACGCTGTACCATTGAACAGGAGAGAGGAAGAAAAAGAACTATGATATGGTTTCTATTAATTGAAAAGTCTTAACGTGATGCGTGACGGATTGTTGCATCCAAGCATCTCCAGATAATTCCAATACTTCGATATTTACTTTTAACGTTATTTGTTCTTGTGCTCTTCAGTTCAAAGAAGCTTTGAAGCATTTCTTCACACTAGTCTGTGCTGCACAAGCCTCCTCATACCTGCATAACGACTACAACCTCTATCCTTCCTGCTTTCTGTATTCAAGCCTGCCGGCCGCGGTGGTCTAGCGGTTCTGGCGCTTCAGTCCGGAACCGCGGGACTGCTACGGTCGCAGGTTCGAATCCTGCCTCGGGCATGGGTGTGTGTGATGTCCTTAGGTTAGTTAGGTTTAAGTAGTTCTAAGTTCTAGGGGACTTATGACCTAAGCTGTTGAGTCCCATAGTGCTCAGAGCCATTTGAACCGTTTTTATTCAAGTCTTGTTCTCCGTCTACAAGTTTTACCCACTCCCTTACTCCCCCTCCCCTAACACAGACATTTTCCTCCGTTAAGATATCGACGATTCCTTCACGTCTCTCGACGCAATTTTTACCCCCATCCACCTACTCTCTCCACCTCTCTCCGCCCTACACCCCCCCCCCCAAACATGCAAATTAGCATATGAAACTTACTGGCAGATTAAAACTGTGCGCAGGACCGAGAGTCGAACTCGGGACCTTTGCTTTTGCGGGAAAGTGTTCAGTCATCACAGGTAACGAAGCACGACTCGTGACCAAAAGCGCACACAGTTTTAATCTGCCAGGAAATTTAAACCGATCCCCAGTTTTAGTCAAGGTGTCACAAATTTACCTTTCTTTCGCAATTCGATTCTGCACTTCCTCGTTATTTACTTCATCGACCCATCTAATTTTTAACATTCTTCTGTAGCATTACATTTCAGAAGTTTATATTCACTTCTTCTCTGAACCGTTTATCGTCCACGTTACACTCCCGTACAAGACTATACTCCGTAAAAATATCTCCAGAAAATATATTTTAAAACCTCAGTTTGTAAAGAATGTTAACAAATTTATTATTTTGAGAGTCGTTGTTCGTTCTGTGGCCAGTATGCATTTTATATAGTGCCTCCAACGTGTGTTCTATCAGTCGCTTCTAAAACTGCATAAAAAATTTGCGAGCACCGTTTTGAAGTAGATTTTGTGGACTCTGAGCTGCAGGATGTTATTTAAGACTTAGTAAATCCTTCCATCATTTCGCAGACTAGTAATGTTTTATGCAGTACGGGTAATGGACTTGTGATTATTTTATAGAATACCGGGAGTTGTCCGAGCTGCTAATAATTCTTTAAAGAATCGCAACTTCACTCGAATGCAGAACTATTGATAATAAGTTAAGACCGTTAATCTGTCGTTGCGTATACAATTAAATCAAACGTGTAAAATAAACGATTAACTTGGTAAACCATATGGTTATGGTGTCGTGGGCGATTATTTTCTTTCAGCGAAATCCTGCCTGAAATTTAAGCAACTTCCTAGCAATCTCTGCAGAGTAACCGGGTAATGCGACTATTGTGTGCCTCGCCCTAGATACATACGCGGCCAGCATAACTTTAAAACCGGCCTCACAAATATAGCCTAGTTAAAAGGTTGTGAACACGCTATCTCATACTCTTCCATTACCTTGTTTTCGGGTTTTGCTGGATTCCGTAATTCGATCTCCACACTACTGCGTTCCAGACGTAGACTCACTAAAACTTACTTGAATTAACGCCCTTCTTTGATATTAGTACACTTGGGTGACAAAAGTCATCGGATGGCGATGCATTGGTTGAGCTGTCGTTTGTACTTAGTTCATGCACTAAATATTGCAGCGGCAACATTTTCGCAATTAGTATATAAGCTCTTTGGAGCAGGCGTCTTTGTTTACTCACTGCGGTTGTAAACATAGGTGTTTCCTCGTGGAAAAACAATTTATTAAGGCAATATTATAGCTTAAATTAGAAAATTAGTATCTATTGTGATCTATACAGGGTGAGTCACCTAACGTTATCACTGGATATATTTCGTAAACCACATCAAATACTGACGATCCGGTTCCACAGACCGAACGTGAGGAGAGGGGCTAATGTAATTGTTTAATACAAACCATACAAAAATGCACGGAACTATGTTTTTTAACACAAACCTACGTTTTTTTAAATGGAACCCCGTTAGTTTTGTTAGCACATCTGAACATATAAACAAATACGTAATCAGGGCCGTTCGTTGCATTGTAAAATGTTAATTACATCCGGAGATATTGTAACCTAAAGTTGACGCTTGAAACCTCCGACGTTCAGTTGCGTGTTGTAACAAACACGGGCCACGGTCGGCGAGTAGCATCTGCAGGGACATGTTTACGATGACGACCGTGTTTACGAGTGTGGCTGTAGTGCACTGTTGTGATTTGGTCTAGCTGTCGCAGTGTCCGCATGTAGCGCTTGCTGCTATTGTTATTCGGTATTCGTCTCCGCACGCAGACCAACTGTAGTACACCGTGTTAGCAAACGTCTGTGATAGTGTAGTGTTGTAGGAACTGTGACCATGGTGTATTCGAACTCTGAAAAGGCGGAGATGATACTCATCTATGGCGAGTGTCGACGAAATGCAGCTGAAGCCTGCAAGGTGTATGCAAAACGGTACCCGGACAGAGAGCATCCAACGTACCGCACATTGCAAAACATATACCTCCAACTGTATGCAACAGGTATGGTGTAGCACGCAAACGGGTCCGTAACACGCCCGTCACAGGAGAAGAGGGTGCAGTTGGTGTGTTAGCTGCTGTTGCCATGAACCCACACATGAGTACACGGGACATTGCGAGAGCCGATGGACTGATTCAAAGTAGTGTCATGCGCATACTGCATCGTCACCGCTTTCACCCGTTTCATGTGTCGCTACATCAGCAATTACATGGTGATGACTTTAATCATCGAGTGCAATTCTGTCAATGGCCCTTAACAGAGAATGCGTTGCCGTTCTACCTGTTTACCGATGAAGCGAGTTTCACAAACCACGGGGCAGTGAATCTACGGAACATGCATTATTGGTCCGTGGACAATCCTCGCTGGCTCAGACAGGTAGAGCGACAGCGACCGTGGACTGTAAATGTATGGTGCGGAATCATTGGCGAGCACCTCATTGGTCCTCACTTCACTGCAGGGACCCCAACAGCTGCAACATACATCGAGTTTCTACAGAATGATCTGCCAACGTTGCTCGAAAATGTCCCACTGGAAACGCGTCGACGTATGTGGTATCAGCATGATGGTGCACCTGCACATTCCGCAATTAACACTAGGCTGACCCTTGACAGGATGTTCGACGCGCGTTTCATAGGACGTGGAGAACGCATAAATTGGCCAGCTCGTTCTCCTGATCTTACACCTCTGGACTACTTTCTGTGGGGTACCTTAAAGGAGAATGTGTACCGTGATGTGCCTACAACCCCAGAGGATATGAAACAACGTATTGTGGCAGCCTGCGGCGACATTACACCAGATGTACTGCGGCGTGTACGTCATTCATTACGCCAGAGATTGCAATTGTGTGCAGCAAATGATGGCCACCACATTGAACATCTATTGGCTTGACATGTCCGGACACACTCTATTCCACTCCGTAATTGAAAACGGAAACCACGTATGTACGTGTACCTCACCCCTCATGGTAATGTACATGTGCGTCAGTGAAAAACACCAATAAAAAGGTGTTAGCATGTGGACCTAATGTGCTGTTCCAGTCTCTTCTGTACCTAAGGCCCATCACCGTTCCCTTTGGATCCCTACGTAATTCGGTGCTCTCCGATACACACGATCGAACAGCGGAGGAGTGGTACTCAAGCGTCAACTTTAGGTTACAATATCTCCGGATGTAATTAACATTTTACAATGCAACAAACGGCACTGATCACGTATTTGCTTATATGTTCAGATGTGCTAACAAAACTAACGGGGTTCCATTTAAAAAAAAACGTAGGTTTGTGTTAAAGAACATACTTCTGTGCATTTTTTATGGTTTGTATTAACCAGTTACACTAGCCCCTCTCCTCGCGATCGGTCTGTGGAATCGATTCGTCAGTATTTAATGTGGTTTACTAAATATATCCAGCCGTAATGTTAGGTGACTCACCCTGTATATTGAAGGTGTCGGTTTTACTTGCTTAGTTCTCGTGAAAAGTTAACTGTTCTAAAGTGCAAGCTGTTGGCGTGTGTGTTTACTCAGTGCGCTAGTAAATATAGGTGTTTACTCGTGGAAAAACAATTTATTAACCCTAGGACGCCCAAGCCTTTTTTTCTAACATAGATGCCTAAGGGAGGAGGGGGTGGGGGTGTTCGGCGAGCCCACAGGTATTAAATAAGTTTACTGACGAAAAATTACAACTTTCAAAATGGTTTACGTATTTTAACTAAGGCATCGGTTTATAAATGTTGATAATTGTTATAAATATTAGATTGTGTGAATAAAAAATTTACATATTACAATACATAATACAGATGTGTTCATATACAATAGACTATTCTGAGCCCTCAACTTCAAGGAAGAGACGCACTTCACAATTTTTTCTGAATGTGTGTTACACACATGATTATGACACTGTCCACAATACTGTTTCGGTATACTTAGATTGTTGTAGTTCTGCTTCTTTCTTTTACCTTCTCTTACACAAATATGGCACCGACCTTTCCCTGCAGGAGGCTGACGTGCTTCTGTTGTTACTTCTTTGATATTCTTCTGTAGAATAGTCTCCATTGATTGAACAATTTGGTTAGATAACCCTCTTGCATTGTAACTTCTTTCTTCTACCTGCAATTTTAATAGTTCCATCCTAGCTTGCAGAAGACAAAGTTTCCGTTTGTTGTGTTTCTTTTCATTCGATCTTGGATGTTGCTCGATGAATATGGTGGTTGCATTGATAGCACAAATGTCGATGAGAGAGTAAAATACAGATAGAGGCCATCTCTTTGTTCCCCTCTTGCAGGTGTACATACGCGCCATTTGATCAATGGTATCAGTTCCACCTTTAGTGGAATTATAATATGTATTTATTTCGGTTTTATTCTTCTGTCCTCCAACAGTGGCTTTATCTTGGTGCATTGTTGACAACATCAGCAAGTTTTTATTTGGTTTCGTTTTTGCCATGTAGGACACCAAAGTTACTGGAGGCCTACCTGTTGATGGGTCTGTGAACAAGAACATTGATGAATATAGCTCTCGATTTTACGTGTTCCATATTAGGTCTTGAATATGTTTCCTGTTTGACTGGAGAGTTCCTACTGTAGTAACTTTGTAGCCTTGGTATAACTCTTCCGCCAAATCCACCGATGTGTAGTATCAGTCTTGTAACATTTCGACCAGTATTTTTCACAGGTGCTACCAGACGTTTGACGACAGCTGCTGGACCCCGTTCTTCTTTCGACAAATTCTGAACATTACCTGCATAGGATTCCGTATTCAAGACGTATCTGTCAACTGCATCTGACATCATGCATACAAGGGTACCATACTTGCCCGGTTTATCTTTCATAAATACTTTGAAGGGGCAGCGCCCTCTAAACAGCGCCCTCATCAATGGTGAGGTGGTTCCCTGCTTTATACACTAATGGAAACCTATCATTCACTTTGTTGAAAAAATCACGGATTGCTGTGAACTTGTCTGCTTCCCTTCTTAGCTGGCGGGTACATTTGTCATCAAACCTTATGATTGCAATAAGTTCCTTGAAACGTTCTCTTGCCATAATACCCATGCATACTGGCAGACCCATTACGTCTGACCAAAGATCGTGTACACTTACAGAATTGTCCTTATTTGCCTCCATAAATATCAGGATTCGTATAAAGGCATACGATTCTTTCTCATTACTCAAAGTAACATTTCGCCTAATTGCTGCTTCATATGAATGTTTTACTATAACATCCATGATGTCGGGCGTAAGAAGTAACTTCAAGGCTTCTCCAGCTGAATGGGAAACACCAGCTGGAGTTACTCCTGCCTGCTCTCTTACTATGTTAGCAACAGACCTCCGAGGAATTCTAGGCTGTGTGGATACGTACCTTCTTCCAGACTTGGACCCAATAACATCCTGATGGTCACTGCCTGAAGCTGCGCTATCTTCATCTTCTCCAACATCCACATCATTTTCCCGATCTGAATCATGCTCCATAACACCATCCTCATATTCACTTTCACTCCCCGAGTTAGAATCTTCATGTAAATTTTCATTCAGAACTCTTTCTAAAGACGAGTCACGTATTCTTTTAGTTATTTCTAAGTCTGGGTGTGAACTGTAGGGAGACTGCACTAACTCACTGCAAGTTTACAAGATAAATAACAGCTGACTGACATCAACAATCACTTCCTCTGAAAGTAAACCGATTGTTGTGAATATCAAGAATAGCAACCAACAAGAAATTAACTTGCATTGTTGTAGAGATGAGAAATACGAAATCCTACTAAGGGAAATTTTTTATACCATGGAAGCCTAAGGGGGGAGGGGATTTGTTGGACCCATAATAAGTTTATTTGTTTTTTCTTTCAAAGCAGGAATTTTCTATAAAATATATTGACACTAGAGTTTCATAAAATGGCCAACAAACAATAATTCAAAGGGAATATGTAGTATGAAAGTTACTTGGGCAAAGGCCCCTTAGGCGTTTTAGGGTTAAGGCAAAATTGTAGCTTAACTAAGTAAATTAGTATCTATTGTGATCTGTATATTGAAGGTTCCGCTTTTACTTGTGTAGTTTTCGTTAAAAGGTAACTGTTGTAAACTGCAAGTCTTTGACGTGGGTTTGTTTTCGTTATTGATCGCAGTAAATTATGTGACTGTTCAATAACTTCTGGGTAGTGTCTGTATAGCTTTATTGTGAACAGTATCTTACGTGTATAATTTGCATTCGGTTCGTGTATATTATGTGTTTCTATACTTGCGTATAGTTAATTTTCCATATTGTGCAGTAAAGTCGTTAAGTGGTATTCCTGTTTCCATTAGAGTATTCAGTGATAGCGCCTGTTCGAATTTGTCGTTAGAAAATATCGAGCCTCTTCAGTTCGTGACTCGTTTCGTGATTTCCGCCAATATAACCTACGGCAGCAATTAACTTTGCGCTGTTTACATTCGCCTGCTGTTACATTCGCCTGACGTTCAGTATTTCTCAGATAATCTCACCGCAAGCTAAGTTACTTCTTGCTAATTATTAATTGGTGTAGAGGAATTGTTTGTAGTGTAATTTCTATTGTTTGTATTTATGTCGTTTGATTTTAGTGTAATTTGAATTGTTTAATCTGCCGTCATGTGTGACAAATGTGGATGTTGTCGTAGGTTAGTGAGCACGGAAGTGAAATGTCAGGATTCTGGGTTGGTGTTTAACTGGTGAGATTGTAGCGGGCAAACTGTTATAGTGCCAGATAAGGCTCGTCAATGGAGCTGTAGATTATGTGACCGTGACAAGAAAATCGTGGAACAGGGAAAAAAGATTTGTGTCCTTCAGGCTGAACTAGAAGTGGTATACTTCGAATTAGACAGGTTGAAGGGGGAAAGAGACAATGGGAGCTGGGAGCAGGTAGCAAGTCGTAGTCAGAAGGAGAAAACCTCAGAAATCACTTTTCAGATTCCAGTGAGCAATCAGTTTGTTTTGTTACCTGAAGTAGAAGAGTCTCGAACAGTTTTTGAGCAAATTAGGGTGCAGCGGACTCGTAGTAACAATTGTAATTCTAGGTCGGGAGTAAAGTCAAGCAGAAAGAAAAGAGTCCTGCTGTTAGGTAGCAGTCGCAGGAGAGGTGTAGGCCAGTTGCTACAGGATAGGCTAGGAGTCGAGTACCAGGTCACAAGCATTGTGAAACCTAGTGCTACGTTTAGCCAGGTTACAGAGAACCTAGGGTCCTTGTGCAAAGATTTTGATGGCGAGCACCATGTTATTGTAGTAGGAGGAGCAGGAAACAGCCTGGCTAGCAATTCGGACTATGGTTTTATGTGTGACCTGAATGTAATAGGTGCAGCAACAGCTCACACTCGTGTGGGATTTGTGGATGTCTTGCAGCACCATGGCCAGCCCTGGGTTAATACGGCTGTCAGCTGTGTTAACAGAGAGCTGGGGAGATTACTGTTGGCAGAAACTAAATCTCATATCTGTGCTGTGTTTGTTGATTGAATTGGGAGGTGAGGTTACACTAGTCATGGCCGGCACCTGAATAGGTGGATGAAGGATAGATTAGTTGATCTTCTTGCAGAAAATGTAAAGGGGACATATGCACACAAAACAAAATACCTGTAATTACTGGAGTCAGAGGGAGACATTTTTTTAGGTTAGAGTCAGGTTACAGACAGAGAATAATGTCTGTAGCAGTGCAATAATGTCTGTAGCAGTATCCAAAGAAATAAAATTTGTGCGTTTCATCAGAACATTAGAGGACTGAAAAATAAGATAGATGAGCTTCTTGTATGCCTAGAAAATAGGGTAAAGTCTGAAGGTATAGATGTTTTGTGTTTCTCTGGAGTCCATGTAACCGCAGGGATGGAGAAGTTAAATTTAAGCGATTACAGATTAGCATCTTGTTCATGTAGAGTCAACATGGAAATAGGAGGAGTAGCTGCTTATACAAAAACTGGACACAAAGTCAAAGATATTAAAACAAATAATTTTTGTGTAGATCAGATCCTTGAAGTATGTGCTTGTGAGTTGCTACTGCAATATACTTCTATAGTAATTGTAACAATCTACAGATACCCTCAAGGTAACTTCCAACTATTCATGACAAATCTTGAGGCATTATTGAGCTACCTGTCAAACTAAAAGAAGCAGTTAGTGGTTTGTGGTGATTTTAATGTAGATTTCTTAAAACATGCGGTTAGGAAAAATGAGATAGAATCTTTGTGTGGTTGTTTCAATCTAGTATCTGCTGTAAAATTTCCCACTCATGTGCTGCAGGATAGTAGGTCACTTATCGATAACATTTTCATAGACAGAGCTCAGGCAGAAACAATTAATGTGTACCCAGTTGTTAATGGGCTATCTGATCATGATGCAAAGTTAAAGGAAATAGCACATATAGCACCTTACAGGATTCAGGCAGGGTTATACAAGACACGAGGCTTGTTAATGCGAACAGGATACAGAGGGTTAAGTGCAGCCTAGGAGAGATAGAATGGGATGAAGTATACACAGAAAATGAGACTGATGCCAAATTCAGTTTATTCCACCGTAAATTTGTCTCAATATTTGATAGTTGCTTTCCTGAAACGTTATCCAAAAAGCCGTTACGAAGTCAGGTAAGCCATGGATTGAAGGGAATTAACATATCGTGTAAGAGGAAGAGATAAAGATGTGGACAAGCCAGAATAAGTCAGGATCCAATGTTACTTGCTTACTACAAAAGATACCGTAATATTTTAAGGAAAGTCATTAAGAAATCGAGAAGCTTAGTGTTCTGACGGAAATTAATAACGTGGATAATAAGATTACAACCATATGGAATATTGTCAAACAGCAAACGGAGCAGCCTGACAGTGCACAGCGTACCATAGCAATAAAGGTGAATGATGATGTTGTGAGTGAAAATTCTCAAGTTGCAAATATTTTTAACAATCACTTTCTGAATGTAGCAGCAAAAATAGGGTTAAAAGGTTCAGTTGAAGGAGCAAAAAATATGTTAAAAATGTCATTCCCCAGGACTTCAGGCCTTTAGATATAGCACCAACATCCCCCGCTGAAATTAAGGGAATTATAAATATACTGAAAAACAAGAGCTCATGTGGTGTTGATGGAGTATATAACAGAATTTTGAAGTGTTGTTCTAATTTAATAAGTGGAGTTCAAAAATGGTTCAAATGGCTCTGAGCACTATGGGACTTAACTTTTGAGGTCATCAGTCCCCTAGAACTTAGAACTACTTAAACCTACCAAACCTATGGACATCACACATATCCATGCCCGAAGCAGGATCGAACCTGCGACCGTAGCGGCCACGCGGTTCCAGACTGTAGCGCCTAGAACCGCTCGGCCGGCCGGCAATAAGTGGAGTCCTCAGCGATATATGTAATCCAGAATGAGATTTTTACTCTGCAGCGGAGTGTGCGCTGATATGAAACTTCCTGGCAGATTAAAACTGTGTGCCCGACCGAGACTCGAACTCGGGACCTTTGCCTTTCGCGGGCAAGCACTCTACCATCTGAGCTACCGAAGCACGACTCACGCCCGGTCCTCACAGCTTCAGTTCTGCCAGTATCTCGTCTCCTACCTTCCAAACTTTACAGAAGCTCTCCTGCGAACCTTGCAGGACTAGCACTCCTGAAAGAAAGGATATTGCGGAGACATGGCTTAGCCACAGCCTGGGGGATGTTTCCAGAATGAGATTTTCACTCTGCAGCGGAGTGTGCGCTGATATGAAACTTCCTGGCAGATTAAAACTGTGTGCCCGACCGAGAATCGAACTCGGGACCTTTGCCTTTCGCGGGCAAGCGTTGTACCATCTGAGCTACCGAAACACGACTCACGCCCGGTCCTCACAGCTTCAGTTCTGCCAGTATCTCGTCTCCTACCTTCCAAACTTTACAGAAGCTCTCCTGCTAGTTCTGCTAGTTCTGCAAGGTTCGCAGGAGAGCTTCTGTAAAGTTTGGAAGGTAGGAGACGAGATACTGGCAGAACTGAAGCTGTGAGGACCGGGCGTGACTCGTGCTTCGGTAGCTCAGATGGTAGAGCGCTTGCCCGCGAAAGGCAAAGGTCCCGAGTTCGAGTTTCGGTCGGGCACACAGTTTTAATCTGCCAGGAAGTTTGATATATGTAATGCTTAACTGGCACAGGGAATTTTTCCAGGCAGATTGAAATACGCAATTGTAAAACATCTTCGAGCAATAGTAAAATCTGCTGTTTTGAAGAGCGCGCCGCAGCATGTAGTGTAAAGCAATCGCCTTCCATTTCTGGCAGTGGCGCCGCTGTAGCAATCGTAGCTTTGGTGGGTGGTGGGAAAGGCGAAAAGTTGCCTGTTCACGTGCATTTAAGGGGCACTATAAGCTCGCCAGTGGCAGTTGGTCAGTCACTCAGTCACGGTGAGTCGGTCAGTCTGAGTCGGTGCAGTCTGGGCGAGGCTGGTCACTTGGTCAGCCAAGTTAGTCTGGCTCCGTCTCTCGTCAGCACTGGTGAGGCGGTTAGTGTCTGTCTGTCGTACGGAGTGCTAGTACGTGTTAGGCCACCAGTCTGGCTCAGGCAATGGGCATTGGCGGTCGGATCGATCGGTTGGTCGGTCGCGCTCTGGGACACAAGATGACTGGTCCGACTTGAGCGTCGGCGCACGTGAGGTCGCCACGTCAGGCCAGTGGGCCTCGCCGTATAGGGAGGGGTAGTGGCTTCGCGGCAGACACGAAAGCAACAGGAGCTGAACCACGACATCGGTCTGGCCGGGGCGAGCTGCGACGCCGTGAGACGGGAGATCGGCGCGCCTTCCTGCGTCCGTTGAAGCGGCTGGCAGCGGACGGTTCGAGAGAGCGTTTTGGGGGGTGCTGCGCCAGGTCTTCACTAGAAATAGCAGTTATTAGAAGTTAAGTGTTTTCGTGACAGGTTGTTTCAGTACTTGTTAAATTCTACTTGTTTACTTGGTCAGTCTCTCGTCCCCAGTTTGCTCATTTGTCTCTCGTCGCCTTTGTTAGGCAGTTAGTGTCTGTCTGTCTGTTTGTCGGTCTGCCGTACGTTAATAGCTGCCTCTGTCATGTTTGTCGGATTCGGTGTTAACGAATTTATAGAATTAAGGTAAAGGCCGAATTCCTGAAATATGTTTGTATCTTGCCTATAATCTTGCGAGGCGGTATATTTGTAATGTAGAGCATGTTGTACACTTTATGTAAGTCTGAATTTCATGTGTTTTACTTAAATAGTCATTTTTATAAAGTTGCCACCCTTCCACCGTAAGAGTCCTTTTAAAAACAAATTGCACTTTTGGTGGCAAATAAGTTCTTAGTGTGAGTGTTGTACCATTTCCATCCCTCTTACCGGGTGCATAGTTAATGTGTTTGTGTGGGTTGTTGAAATTTTTAGTTTAAAGTAATCTGGAGTGTTGCAGATTTGCACCAGTGTAGTTCTTCAGAGGTCGATGTGAGCGGTCGTGACTATGGCCATGTTGAAAGGGGGCGGAAGCTTCTCAGCCCGAAAGCTCCTAGTGAAAAAAAATTGTTAATCTGCCTCTGAATAATTGTAACTTGATATTTAGAGGGAGCGTTCTAATTGTAACTTTAAATCTGGTTTTGAAAAGGCTTTTAGGAACAAAATTCACATTGGTTAAAGGTAATTTTATTTTCCATCAGTTACTTCTACACTCACCTAGTGTGATTAAATGTGTTAATGTTCTTGGTGAATCGCTAGTAAGTAAAGTAAATTCTTTAAGAAAAGATTTTGAAAGTGTAAAATTACGGTTCAATATTCATAAGAAAGGGGACAAGAGTGACTTAAATAATTATAGACCAATCTCATTGCTGACTTCATTTTCTAAAATATTCGAAAAAGTTATGTATTCAAGATTAGTCTCACATGTAAGTGAAAATAATACACTCAGCATGTCACAGTTCGAATTCCAGAATGGTTACTCGACTGAGAATGCTATGCACACATTTACCCACCAAATAGTACAAGCCCTAAATAACAAACTATCGCCAGCTGGTATTTTTTGTGATCTCCCCATGGCAATTGACTGTGTGGATCATGTCACAGTCTTAGAAAAGCACAGGTTTAAGGAATTGAAGGCTATACACACAGCTCGTTTGAATCATACTTAATGAACAGAAAGCAAAAGTTGTACTGAATAGCACAAATAATGTTGCGAGGGTGGTAAATTCTAGTCAATAGGGGGTTATCACAAAAGGAGTCCCACAGGGTTCAATTTTAGGTCCTCTGCTGTTCCTTATTCATGTGAATGACCTCCCACTTAATGTTCAGCAAGCTGAACTAGTACTTTTTACAGATGACACCAGAGCTATAATAAATCATATTCCAGAAAAAAGCAGCTGAATATATTGTTAAGGATGTCTTTTAAAGAATTATTAAGTGGTTCTCAGAAAATGGACTCTCCCTTAATTTTGAAAACACTCACTATATGCAGTTCTGTACACTGAATAGAGTCATACCGACAATCGATGTAGCATATGAACAGGGCTCAGTTAACAGGGTAGATTTCTTTAAATTTTTGGGTGTTCACATTGATGACAAGCTGAACTGGAAGAAGCATATTACTGAGCTTCTCAAACAACTAAGTTCAGCTTCTTTCGCTCTTCGTATAATAGCTAGCCTTGGTAATAAACAGATCAGCCTCGTAACGTACTTTTCATAATTCCACTCAATAATGTCTTATGGAATAGTTTTCTGGGGTAACTCACCACTTAGACATAAAGTATTGATTGCACAAAACAGAGCAGTGAGAATAATTAGTGGTGTTCACCCAAGGACGTCAATTAGGCACCTTTTCAAGGAGTTAGGTATTTTAACTGCACCATCAGAGTACGTATATTCGCTAATGAAATTCGTTACAAATAATCCATCTCAATTCGGGAAGAACAGTGATGTTCAAACGTAAAACACTAGAGGGACAATGACCTTTCCTATCCGTTATTGAAGCTGTCAGTTGCTCAAAAAGGAGTACATTATTCAGCCTCAAAAATCTTTGATCATTTGCCCAAAAACATAAATTGTCTGGCAGGTAGCAGATCTAGTTTTGAGTCTAGATTAAAATCATTTCTGTTGGACAACTCCTTCTACTCCATGGACGAGTTTCTGTTTCATAAATGGTAAAAAAGGTTCCTCTAAATGAAGTTGCATGTGTAGAACTAAAAAAATCAGTAATATTAATATTAGCACTATTCATGTGTGTGTATATATATCTTGTAATCTGACTTGTTCCACGTCATATCGATAAAATAATCGGAAAAATGATCTACGGAACATGACATAACTAAAAGCAAACTAAGACTAAACTGCAGACGGCTATAGCGATAGCATATCTCAAAATGTCTGCAGGTGACTTCCAACGACTTGTTGAGACCGTGCCACGTCGGGCTGTTGCAGTACACCGCTCAAAAAGAGGTTCAAAAATGGCTCTGAGCACTATGGGACTCAACATCTTAGGTCATAAGTCCCCTAGAACTTAGAACTACTTAAACCTAACTAACCTAAGGACATCACACACACGCAAGCCCGAGGCAGGATTAGAACCTGCGACTGTAGAAGTCCCGCGGTTCCCGACTGCAGCGCCAGAACCGCTAGACCACAGCGGCCGGCTCAAAAGGAGGTCGGACACAGTATTATGAGATATTCCATCACTTTTGTTATCTCAGTGTTGATTTCTATTGTCAAGCAATGCTTTTTTGCCTTTGTTTGTCGGATTCTGGTATTTTCCTTGTTGAATTCGTCGTGTCTTACTTTCCTTCCATGAGAGCCGAATTTCTTCACTTCGTCTAATGCATGATTTCAATTGTGATATCAAATCTATCAATGACCATATATCTGCTACTTCTGAATACTTTTTCCCAAGGTTTCCTCTCAATCCGCACTTGGTTCTAAGTAGAGTGTATATAGCAATACAAAGATCCTGAAGTCTTTCCTCACTTCCGTTGCGGATATCAGTATCATCACCGATTCCTACCACTGGAAGTTCCTGGCAGTTAAAGGTATGTGTGGGACTGGAACTCGAACAAGAACCTTGCCATTTAGAAACATTGGCCTGATTGCAGATTCGATTCCCAGTCGGACACACAGTTTTTTTTTTTTATCTACCAAGACGGTTAGTAACAGCGCACGTTCAGCCGCTGTGTGAAATATGAATTCTTAATTCTGATCAATGATATCTTTTACTTTGACTTTAAGTGACACTTGTGAAATTTTCTTTTGTTTCTTACATTGGTTTTCGGATATATAGGAATATAACAAAAAACAGAGGAGAGAGACTGTGTCCGTTATTACTGAGAGCTCTTATCTGTTGGCCTTCCATCCTAATTGCTTCTCATTTCCTCTTACACGTATTGTATATTGCCCAACTTTCCCTGTAGCGTAAACCTGTGATCATCTTGATTTTTAACAGCTCGCTGCACTTTAAGTTTTCGAACGGTTTACTAGGTCGATGAATCCTATGAAAGTGTGTTGATAATGTAGAACTTCAGTATATCCCGGTGTTTAAAATGTTGAAACAATTTATTGGACTGCATCTGGGTGACTTCGACAACCGCTGATATTACGATAGGTCGATATCCGACATTTTCGAACACAATTGCAACGCGAGACGATCGTGTCAGGAAATTTCGGGAGAAGGATCTGCGGTGACCAAGAACCATAATACAGGATGCGCGGGAAAACAACACCATAAATAATTAGCGTCAGGAAACCACCAAAGATGAAAAACGTGAGATATTATTGAAGAATATTAGTTGCCAACGACAGAAAATAAGTATTGTTAGACTAGGGAGACAACAGAATTCCAAGTCGTACTTAAGAACAAACCTCTGTCTCTGTTTGTGATATCATCTGCTAATTTAATCTGAGCCTCTTCTTTAATAATAGTAGAAGGTGCACAGACGAATCTAAGTGCTGCTATATTCCGTTGGATGACTGATACGAAAACAATGTCAGCAACTGCACGTTCGCTACGCTGTTGTAAGCTGAGCTGTGTGACGCTTATGGTGCATACGCCGGTCCTTCACGGTCCTGATGGTATGGCCAATACATGACATACCATAACTGCATGGGATACGATAGACACCTGCCTTGCACAAAACAAAATCATTCGTTACAAATACTAAACGAGCTCTGATCTTTGATGGTGATGGAAAAACACACTTCACATCGAGTTTCCGTCCTATTGCAAACTCTACTAGCGTAGGACGAAAATGCTGCTGATTTCGCCACCACATCGCTGTTTTCATCACTCATCCGAATCACGGTTGGTAGGCAGCTCAACATGCGCCTCATCTGTCTCTCACTATAACCATTTAGGTGAATGGTTGATGATGGTCGTGTCTGGTTTGTGGGGCGCTCAAATGCGCGGTCATCAGCGCCCACACAAAGTTCCAGTTTTGGCACAATCAAATTTTGTTACACAGTGCAATCTAGCCGTTGTCAAGAATCATGATGATGGCGAAATGATGAGGGCAACACAAACACCCAGTCCCCGGGCAGAGAAAATCCCCAACGAGGCCGGGAATCAAACCCATGATCTCTTGATCCAGAGGCAGCCACGCTGTCCACTAGACCAGGCGAATGGTGACTTCTAAATGGACTAACTCAGCTGATAAAATTATAGGTTGTGAGATGCAGTTGGCCCCATGAACCAAAGATTGAAGTACCCTTTCACGCTATGCCGGTTAGTGGCCACTCGGCGTATGTAATCAGGGCCACCTCTAGAGCAGCTCTGGACAAAAGATGAGGAACCGCAATGTTTCATGGATCGCTGCCCCAAAAACTAGAATACTTATCAGCCTCTCATTCTGAATTCTTCATTTCCGACATTTGTATGACTTCAGTTTAGCTTCCATTATGAAGCACAATGTCAGATCCATCTCCTCTCGTGCCTTTACATTCCAAAAGCTAAACTCATTTCCATATAACACATCCTCTATTATGTTTACCTTTTTGTCAGTATTATTCTGTTCGAAATTTCTAAAAATAATTTATTTTTGTTTAAAGCAAATCCACAAGTGAGTTTGATGATGGAATCAGATAATTAACCACATCCGTTTTTGTTTTATAGGTTCCAAATCACAACCAGCTTCATGCGATTATGAGCCTTTCTTCAGGTACAAAAGACTGCAAAAGGGAAATGAAGTAACTATAGTAAGAAACAGCAACAACAATTAACACTTGTTTTTTATAATAATAGTGGTGCTTCACTGTCCAAGCGTAAATATGAAGTTGATACGGTCGGGTTAGTTACAATGGAACATAGGTGTCGCACCAGATAGTCAACAAATGAACCTGAGAAAAGTGAACGGTCAGAAGAAGAAAAAAACTGAGCAACACTAATATATCGTGAAGCAGGTGGCGGCCGCACACTGTGAACGTTAGGCTGGGGACAGGTGGCCATCTAGTGACGAATAGCATAAGAGGTGAATGACCAGTCGATCGTTAAAAGGTAGTGAATACATAATACGTAACCGAATAAAAGATGGTTAGTTGTATATCGTCAAAATGTAAAAATAATGGAAAGATTAGGTACTGGGGCATAAATCGTGAGAGCGCCCAACCATCTGTTTAAAATTAAATAAAAGATAAAATTAAAAAAAAAGCCTTAAACGAGCCAATAATGGCAAGCTGGATAAAAATAAAATAAATATAGTGACAACTGAGTTTCTATTAAGGAGAACTACACTGACGGGAAAGAAATCGCAACAAGAAGATGATGTTGTGTGACATAAACCCAAGTTGTTAGGCGTGTTTCTACTTCTGAAAGAAGATGTATATTGAAATTTCACACCAGTCACATGGGAGTGGCGCTAGTAACGCCACTTTGAGGATGCAAATCAAGTTTGTTCTAAATACACGCAGCAACGATCCTGAGCGTCAGATTGGATATGGTGACTTGAGGTTAGTCAAGAACGTCTTTTAGGCTACAAAGATACCATTATCAGAATTCAGCTTCTTTTTCTTCTGGTAAACAAATTAAACGGCTTGTCTGGCACCAAAGTACCATAGAGAACCTTTGCTAGTAGCCGTGTACTTTCCGTTCATGTTTTCCAAGCTAAAATGTTTGCATCAGGGAAAGCTTCAACGCTACCATAATGAGCGTGATTCCCTCATACAGCAGCCAAAGTCAGCCATGTACTCCCTCCAAATACAGCTTGAACATCACACGTGAACTAAACCTCAGTCCACGAAATACATTAGGACCACCAATTAGTTGCTGTAAACCATATTGTCCAGCAAGATCAATCTCTATTGCCTTCAGCGACTTATACACAGGAACACTGCGCCGCCATCGGCGACGAGAAACACTTCGAACAGGCACTTGTGTTAACGTACCGCTGCAATGCCCGTGCGACGGGTTTCTCGTCACTGATGGCGGCGCAGTGTTCCTAAGTATAAGAGGCTGAAGGCAATAGAGATTGATCTTGCTGGACAATTTGGTAACAGTATCCAATTGGTTGTCCTAATGTTTTTCGTGGACTGAGGTTGGCGTTCTCGTGTGATGTTCAAGCTGTATTTGGAGGGAGTACATGGCTTACCTTGGCTGTTGTATGAGGGAATCACGCTCATTGTGGTGGCCTTGAAGCTTTCCGTGATGCAAACATTTTGGCAAGGAAGACATGGAGTATAACGTAGAGTACAGGGCTACCAGCAAAGGTTCCCTATGGTACTTTGGTGCCGTACAAGCCGTTTAAATTGTTTACCTGAAGAAAGAAGAAGCTAAATGCTGACGAGAATTTGTTTATACGGGCAAAAGTAGGCAATAACAATTGTAAAATAAATATTACTGGGGACTGTATGTTGTATTATAGACAATAAAAATGTCTTATCTCCTTTCCTTATCTCTCCTATGTTTTTTTTTTTAAATATTCAATCTCTTATTTACGCTGTAGCGCATGGTTACGCGGTAAGCGCCGTGTGACCTTGAGTGGGACTTAGCCGAGTTTGAAGGAGGTCGTGTAACAGGACTTAGAGAAGCTGCATGTCTCTTCTACGATATTGCAGATAGGCTTGGCAGGAATGTAGCTACTGAACGTGATTGCTGGCAGCGGTGGTCACGATAATGTACGGTCGCACGGTCGCAAGCAGACCAGTCTCTGGATGGCCACATGTATTACCGTGAGGGGAAGAGCATCGTGTTCGGCGTATGCCTCTAGCGCATCGTACTGCAACTGCAGCAGTTTCAGCAGAAAATGGCCCCACATTGTAACTATGAACTGTTACAAATCGATTACTTCATGGACAGCTCCAAGCCACACGCCCTGTAGCGTGAATTCCATTCACACCAAACCTCCGCCATTTGCGACTTCTTTGGAGTCTGTCGAAAGCTCAATAGATGGCAGAATGGAGGTCTGCTGTCCTTTCCGATGAAAGCTAGTTATGCCTCGGTGATAGTGATGGCCAGCTGAGAGTTGCAACCAATCTGTCTGCGTGCTAGACGCTGTATAGCTACACCTGGATTTTTGTTGTAGGGTGCGATTTCATATGACAGCAGAAGCCCTCTCTCCATCTACATCTACATCCATACTCCGCAAGCCACCTGACGGTGTGTGGCGGAGGGTACCCTGAGTACCTCTATCGATTCTCCCTTCTATTCCAGTCTCGTATTGTTCGTGGAAAGAAGGATTGTCGGTATCCTTCTGTGTGACGCTTTCGCGATTACTAAATGATCCTGTAACGAAGCGCGCTGCTCTCCGTTGGATCTTCTGTATCTCTTCTATCAACCCTATCTGGTACGGATCCCACACTACTGAGCAGTATTCAAGCAGTGGCGAACAAGCGTTCTGTAACCTACTTCCTTTGTTTTCGGATTGCATTTCCTTAGGATTCTTCCAATGAATCACGGTCTGGCATCTGCTTTACCAACGATCAACTTTATATGATCATTCCATTTTAAATCACTCCTAATGCGTACTCCCAGATAATTTATGGAATTAACTGCTTCCAGTTGCTGACCTGCTATTTTGTAGCTAAATGATAAGGGATCTATCTTTCTATGTATTCGCAGCACATTACACTTGTCTACATTGAGATTCAATTGTCATTCTCTGCAACATGCGTCAATTCGCTGCAGACCCTCCTGCATTTCAGTACGATTTTCCATTGTTACAACCTCTCGATACACCACAGCATCATCTGAAAAAAGCCTCAGTGAACTTCCGATGTCATCCACCAGGCCGTTAATGTATACTGTGAATAGCAAATTGTCCTATTGCACTACCCTGCGGCACACCTGAAATTACTCTTACTTCGGAAGACTTACCTCCATTGAGAATGACATGCTTTGTTCTCTTATCTAGGAACTCCTCAATCCAATCACACTATTGGTCTGATAGTCCATATGCTCTTACTTTGTTCATTAAACGACTGTGGGAAACTGTATCGAATGCCTTGCGGAAGTCGAGAAACACGGCATCTACCTGTGAACCCGTGTCTATGGTCCTCTGAGTCTCGTGGACGAATAGCGCGATCTGGGTTTCACATGACTGTCTTTTTCGAAACCCATTTCTAGTCTCCAGAAAAGTCATTATACTCGAACATAATACGTGTTCCAAACTTCTACAACTGATCGACGTTAGAGAAATAGGTCTATAGTTCTGCACATCTGTTCGACGTCCCTTCTTGAAAACGGGGATGACCTGTGCTCTTTTCCAATCCTTTGGAAGGCTACGCTCTTCTAGAGACCTACGGTACACCGCTGCAAGAAGGGGGGCAAGTTCCTTCGCGTACTCTGTGTAAAATCGAACTGGTATCCCATCAGGTCCAGCGCCCTTTCCTCTTTTGAGCGATTTTAATTGTTTCTCTATCCTTCTGTCTTCTATTTCGATATCTACCACTTTTTCATCTGTGCGACAATGTAGAGAAGGAACTATAGTGCAGTCTTCCTCTGTGAAACAGCTTTGGAAAAAGACATTTAGTATTTCGGCCATTAGTCTGTCATCCTCTGTTTCAGTACCATTTTGGTCACAGAGTGCCTGGACATTTTGTTTTGATCCACCTACCGCTTTGACATAAGACCAAAGTTTCTTAGGATTTTCTGCCAAGTCAGTACATAGAACTTTACTTTCGAATTCATTGAACGCCTCTCGCATAGCCCTCCTCACACTACATTTCGCTTCACTCTCGTGGTTATCCCACGCACCCTGATCGCAAATTTGTACTCCAGCCAGGTGATTCGACCTGCTGTGCAGTCATTCACGAACAGCATTTCCAGGCATGCTTTCCAACACGATAACGCTCGCCCACATATCGCTGTTGTAATCCAATATGCTGTACGGATCTTGACATGTTCCCTTGGCCTGCTCGATCACCAGATCTATCTCCGGTCGAGCACATAAGGGACATCGTCGGACGAAAACTCCAGCGTCCTCCAAAGGCAACAATAAAACAATAACCGTCCCGGTATTCATCGACCTAGTCCAAGAGGCGTCGAACTCCATCCAAGAAACTGATACGAGGCACCTTACAACCCAATGCATGCACATTTGCATGCTTGCATTGAACATTCTGGCGTTTACACCGGTTGTTAATGTATCATAATTTCACAGTTGCAGTAGCTTTTCTCGCACTTGCATTAACATGTGCTCTTTAAATTTAATGAATTACATACTTTATCTAGATAAATGTAATCCCGAAATTTCATTACTGTACATCAATTATATTTTGGTGTAGCGATTTTTGGCCGGCCGCGGTGGCCGAGCGATTCTACACACTTCAGTACGGAACCACGCAGCTGCTACGGTCGCAGGTTCGAATCCTGACTAGGACATGGATGTGTGCGATGTCCTTAGGTTAGTTAGGTTTAAGTAGTTCTAAGTTCTAGGGGACTGATGACCTCAGCTGTTAAGTCCCATAGTACTTAGAGCCATTTGAACGGTTTTTGCGTCAATGTAGTGCCAATTAGCGACTAGCTTTAAACGGATGAAAAGGAAAATACTACTACTTTTACAGGAATGTTGATGAGGTTGAGCGCTATTTCAAAAGAGAATAATTGCTTCGAAGATATATGTGCTTCAGGTTTGCTCGTTGAGGTTAGTTGAAGGGTTCTTGTTAAAGCGGTTCATTAGTTTCTATTTTCTCTAGTGGTTTAGGGACCCGGCTTTTGTGATGACGTTGAAGGATATGGAAACTGAAATTTTTTTCAGCAGTAGAATTGATTATAAAATAAATACTTCATTGAAACTATGACGCCGTTTCAACATTTTAAGAGGAATGTTGCCGTGCTAAAAATAGAAAGAACTGCGTAATTGTGGAGGAAAGTACTGAAATGCAGAGCAGTTGTTTTACCGTTTAGCTTCCGGCTGCTCTGTGTTTGTTTATTTATTTACATACAGCCGCCCCGTTAATGATGGTTAGTGTAGTTCATTAACAGTATCAAGGAACGCCTCGCCGCCGGCTGCAGGAGTGGCGTCCACACAGCGTCTGACTGCAGCTCTGGATGTTTGTTGACTCTGCCAGCCGGCCTGGGGGAAGTGCGGCCGCCAGCCAAACACCACGGCGTGGCCTGCCCGCCACCCCACTCCCTGCCACACAGCCCAGCGGCAAATGGAAAGCGGCAGAGCACCGCGGGACAGCCAGCCTAGCAGGGGCAGGCGCGCCGCTTTCCCCTCGGCCTAGCTAGCCGGAGCCGGGCTTCCAATTACTGGGCCGCTGATGGCTCGCGCCCGGCCCAAATTTACGGCTTTCAATTGGAGGTCCATTGCGGCCTCTAAAGGGAATGCGTCGCCCGCATAAACAGCTGGGCGTGGCGCACTGTGGCGTTCGTGGCGGGTGGCCAAAGAGTTCTGTGGGGTTCCTGTAACCAGAGGCGCCGCCGGACATTGTGTCGAAACACCAGCGCCTCTCTGACCAATAAGACCTCGTTATTCTTCCGTCTGCCAGGCCAGTCACTTCCAAATAGGATAATTACTGCCTAGGACCCACATCAAATGTAAGCCGAAGTCAAAAATAATGACGTATCTCGAAAAGATTAAACTCCTGTATGCTTATGGGCATAGTTTACAGGAACATTGGTCAAATGAAACGATAAGGCGTACCTCGCTAAACTTGTTCCTGGAAGGATGAAAGATTAGGGATTAATATCCCATCGGAAACAAAGCAATCAGAGTCGTATTCATTCAAGAATAAAGTACGAAAAAGGGCCATCTATGTTCAAAGGAATCATCCCAGCGTTTATTAGATCGATTCAGGAAAATCACAGAAAACCTTATTCTAGATGGTCGGAGGTTCATTTGAATCATACTCATCCCGTATGTGATCCCAGTGTGTTAACCACTGCGCTGTGTCGCTCTGTTTAATTGTGATGAGGATTTCCTGGTAGAAGGGTGAAGTGCATTATCTTCGCTGTAGAGTCGTAAACAGACATAGAACTGACATCAGCTGTGCGTCTCGGAAATGTTTTGAGACCGTTCCTATTTGTTATATGGGATGTAACGGACATCCTTGGAGATACACTACTGGGAATTAAAACTGCTACACCAAGCAGAAATGAAAATCATAAACGGGTATTCATTGGAAAAATATATTATACCAGAACTGACATGTGGTTACATTTTCAAGTAATTTGGGCGCATAGATCCTGAGAAATCAGTACCCAGAACAACCACCTCTGGCCATAATAACGGCCTTGATACGCCTGGGCATTGAGTCAAACAGAGCTTGGACGGCGTGTACAGGTACAACTGCCCATGCAGCTTCAACACGATACCACAGTTCATCAAGAGTAGTGACTGGCGTATTGTGACGAGCCAGTTGCTCGGCCACCATTGACCAGACGTTTTCAATTGGTGAGAGATCTGGAGAAAGTGTTGGCCAGGGCAGCAGTCGAACATTCTCTGTGTCCAGAAAGGCCCGTACAGAACCTGCAACATGCGGTCGTGCATTAACCTGCTGAAATGTAGGATTTCGCAGGGATAGAATGAATGGTAGAGCCACAGGTCATAACACATCTGAAATGTAATGTCCACTGTTCAAACTGCCGTCAATGCGAACAAGAGGTGACCGAGAAGTGTAACCAATGGCACCCCATACCATCACGCCGGGTGATACGCCAGTATGGCGATGACGAATACACGCTTCCAACGTGCGTTCACTGCGATGTCACCAAACACGGATGCGACCATCACGATATTATAAACAGAACCAGGATTCATCTGATAAAATTGACGTTTTGCCATTCGTGCACCCAGGTTCGTCGTTGAGTACACCATCGCAGGAACTCCTGTTTGTGATGCAGCGTCAAGGGTAACCGCAGCCATTACCATAATTAACCACCTTTTCGTGCATATTGTCACATAAATAATTTTGTTGTAGAGAGGATATAAAATGTAGACTGGCATTGCAATGAAAGCGTTTCTGTAGAAGAAAACTTTGTTAACATCGAGTATAGATTAAAGTGTCAGGAAGTCATTCCTGAAAGTATTTGTATAGAGTGTAGCCATGTATGGAAGTGAAACATGGACGGTAAATAGTTTGGACAAGAAGAGAATAGAAGCTCATGAAATGTGGTGCTCAGAAGAATGCTGCAGATTAGAGCGGTAGATCACATTACTAATAAGGAGGTATTGAACAAAATTGGCGAGAAGAGAAATTTGTGGCAAAACTTGACTAGATGAAGGGATCGGTTGGTAGGACATGTTCTGAGGCATCAAGGGATCACCAATTTAGTATTGGAGGGCAGCTTGGAGAGTAAAAATTGTAGAGGAAGACCAAGAAATGAATACACTTAGCAGATTCAGAAGGATGTAGGTTGCAGTAGGTACTGGGAGATGAAGAATCTTGCACAGGACAGAGTAACATGGAGAGCTGAATCAAACCAGTCTCCTACTGAAGACCACAACAACAACAGGTCGTTATCCAAGTAGTATCGATCCTTTCCCTTTGTACGAACCAAGATAATCAGAAAATGAACTGAAAATGAAGTGAACATAAATTTATTAAATTATCAAAACATAATTTTTCCTACTTTTGGACCATTACGTAATAATGAAATCTTCGGCTGTAGTATGAATACTGTCAGAAATAGAATGATGCGACAGCGAGTACTAGTTCATTTGCTAAAAATTGAGTGACTTCCATAATAAAAAATTGCTAGTATGACTTTACGTAACTTGGATACTGATTTTAACTGCTAAGGCATAGTTTTTAATTTGTTGCTTGTGGCGTAATTTATAAGTTTTATTACATAGATATATCAGAGTAACTGCTAGAAACTGACAGTCTTTACCAGTGAGTAAATTCAAACAATCGTTCTTCTTGCTACTATTACGACAGTCATTATTATGCTAAGTAACGTAACAAAAAGATACTGTCCACAGTACGTAAACAATCGTACTTTAATTGATCTTTGCAAATTAATATCACATGTTATATGTGTTTGTTATCTGATTATTATCTGAGTACTGTGACGTGTGGTGCGAAGTGCTTGAAAGTGTACGTCAGGTATTTTTTCCTACGGCATGACACTACTAATATTAATACCTAACATAGCTTACAAGTATTAAGTTCAGTTTCAATTTCATTATTCTTGATCCGGCGAGGAACTTGCGACCGTTGGTTATTTTCATTAATGACTTACTTTGAAAACCCTTTTTCCAAATTTTCCACTAAATACTGGTAATTTAAAATTAGTTTACATAGTAAGAATACACACATCAAAAAAGTTATGCATCACCCTGGTTCCCAGAACTCCTGAAGATAGACGTTGGCTATGGATATTGCATAACAGACACAGTCCGTTTTACTGTTTAGAGATGCCGCTAAACTAGCCCAAGCGATCGTGAGCAGCGCCCATTAGACGGAGGGTACCCGAGAGACGATCGTTTCCAGTCATTCCACCAGGAAGGACGTACACGGCTCATGCTGTCTGTAGTTCAACCATGCCTAGACTGCCAATACCGCGATTCGAACTCATTCAAATGTTCAAATGTGTGTGAAATCTTATGGGACGTAACTGCTAAAGCCATCAGTCCATACGCTTACACACTACTTAACCTAAATTATCCTAAGGACAAACACACATCCATTCCCGAGAGAGGACTCGAACCTCCGCCGGGACCACCCGCACAGTCCATGATTGCAGCGCCTTAGACCGCTCGGCTAATCCCGCGCTTCGATTTCGTCCGCATTGTTCCTATGTACCAGGAAGGGCTCTCAACAAGTGAAGTGTCTAGTCGTCTCGGAGTGAACCAAAGTGATGTTGTTCGGACATGGATGAGATACAGAGAGACAGGAACTCTCTATGACATGCCTCGCTCAGACCAAAAGGATACTGCCTACGGATAATGGCTTGGAGGAACCCTGACATCAACGCCACCATGTTGAATAATGCTTTTCGTGCAGCCACAGGCTGCCGTGTTACGACGCAAACAGTACGCAGTTGGCTGCATGATGCACAACTTCACTCCCTATGTCCAGGGCGAGTTCCCTCTTTGCAACCACGGCCATGCAGCGCGGTACAGATGGACCCAACAACATGCCGAATCAACCGCTCAGGATTGGCTCCACGATCTCTTCACCGATGAGTGTCGCATGTGCCTTCAACCAGAAAATCGTCGGAGACGTGTTTGGAGGCAACCCGGTCAGGCTGAACGCCTTAGACACACTGTGCAGCGAGTGCAGCAAGGTGGAGTTTCCTTTCTGCTTTGGGGTGGGATTATGTGGGGCCGACGTACGCCGCTGGTTGTCATGGAAGGCGCCGTAACGGCTGTACTTTACGTGAATGCCATCCTCCGACCGATAGTGCAACCGTATCGGCAGCATTTCGGCGACGCATTCGTCAACATGGACGACAATTCGAACCCCCATCGTGCACATCTTGTAAATCACATCCTTCAAGAGAACGACATCGCTCGACTAGAGTGGCCAGCATGTTCTCCAGAAATGAACCCTATCGAACATGTCTGGGATGGATTAGAAAGGGCTGGTTATGGACGACGTGACCTGCCAACAACTCTGAGGGATGTACGCCGAATCGCCGTAGAGGTGTGGGACAATCTGGACCAAAAGTGCCTTGATGAATTTGTGGATAGTATGCCACGACAAATACAGGCATGCATCAATGGTAGAGGGCATGCTACTGGATTTTAAAGGTACCGGTGTGTACAGCAGTCTGAATCACCAACTATAAAGGTCTCTCTCTGTTTGGTGGTACGACATGGATTGTGTGGTTTTCATGAGCAATAAAAAGGGCGTAAATGATGTTTATGTTGATCTCTATTCCAAACTTCTGTACAGGTTCCGGAACTCTCGGAATCGAGTTGAGGGAAAACTTTTTTTGGTTTGTGTATATAAAGTTAACCGATCGTTGTTTCTAATCGCCACTGCGTAAGTACTAAGCAGTGGCGGTTCGGTTACAACTTCATCCACTTCTTTCTTCGGAGTAGATCCCTTTTCCCCACGGATTTGGGACTTCAGGTAAACGGTCATATGGAAAAGCCTAATTAACAGGAGAGGTAGGACTGTTATACTGCTGTGTGCAATTCTATCTCTTGTTCCGTCGTATGGGTAGTTGGCGTCACCGCTCCGGGCGATTCCTGTCTTCTTGTGAGCTGTTCTCCCTCTAGTTAAAAGACACTTTCGAGTGGCCGTATTACTATGTGCTATCGTATTATTGGTCTACTACGACCCGTTCCTCGTCCAAAACGTCACTCTGCCAACGTTTAAAGGAGAAAAACAGATCTGGATTCCATTGAAGAATCTAGAGTTTTAGTATGTGACTATTTGCGAAAACTGTTTATAAACTTTGATGTCTCGTGGTGAAAAGTATGGCAACGCTTTGGGAGCCTCTGTATTGCATAGCAGTTAATACAGGGTGTTTCAAAAATGACCGGTATATTTGAAACGGCAATAAAAACTAAACGAGCAGCGATAGAAATACACCGTTTGTTGCAATATGCTTGGGACAACAGTACATTTTCAGGCAGACAAACTTTCGAAATTACAGTAGTTACAATTTTCAACAAGAGATGGCGCTGCGGTCTGGGAAACTCTATAGTACGATATTTTCCACATATCCACCATGCGTAGCAATAATATGGCGTAGTCTCTGAATGAAATTACCCGAAACCTTTGACAACGTGTCTGGCGGAATGGCTTCACATGCAGATGAGATGTACTGCTTCAGCTGTTCAATTGTTTCTGGATTCTGGCGGTACACCTGGTCTTTCAAGTGTCCCCACAGAAAGAAGTCACAGGGGTTCATGTCTGGCGAATAGGGAGGCCAATCCACGCCGCCTCCTGTTTGTTTCGGATAGCCCAAAGCAATCACACGATCATCGAAATATTCATTCAGGAAATTAAAGACGTCGGCCGTGCGATGTGGCCGGGCACCATCTTGCACAAACCACGAGGTGTTCGCAGTGTCGTCTAAGGCAGTTTGTACCGCCACAAATTCACGAAGAATGTCCAGATAGCGTGATGCAGTAATCGTTTCTGATCTGAAAAATGGGCCAATGATTCCTTTGGAAGAAATGGCGGCCCAGACCAGTACTTTTTGAGGATGCAGGGACGATGGGACTGCAACATGGGGCTTTTCGGTTCCCCATATGCGCCAGTTCTGTTTATTGACGAAGCCGTCCAGGTAAAAATAAGCTTCGTTAGTAAACAAAATGCTGCCCACATGCATATCGCCGTCATCAATCCTGTGCACTATATCGTTAGCGAATGTCTCTCGTGCAGCAATGGTAGCGGCGCTGAGGGGTTGCCGCGTTTGAATTTTGTATGGATAGAGGTGTAAACTCTGGCGCATGAGACGATACGTGGACGTTGGCGTCATTTGGACCGCAGCTGCAATACGGCGAACGGAAACCCGAGGCTGCTGTTGGATCACCTGCTGCACTAGCTGCGCGTTGCCCTCTGTGGTTGCCGTATGCGGTCGCCCTACCTTTCCAGCACGTTCATCCGTCACGTTCCCAGTCCGTTGAAATTTTTCAAACAGATCCTTTATTGTATCGCTTTTCGGTCCTTTGGTTACATTAAACCTCCATTGAAAACTTCGTCTTGTTGCAACAACACTGTGTTCTAGACGGTGGAATTCCAACACCAGAAAAATCCTCTGTTCTAAGGAATAAACCATGTTGTCTACAGCACACTTGCACGTTGTGAACAGCACACGCTTACAGAAGAAAGACGACGTACAGAATGGCGCACCCACAGACTGCGTTGTCTTCTATATCTTTCACATCACTTGCAGCGCCATCTGTTGTTGAAAATTGTAACTACTGTAATTTCGAAAGTTTGTCCGCCTGAAAATGTACTGTTGTCCCAACCATATTGCAACAAACGGTGTATTTCTATCGCTACTCGTTTAGTTTTTATTGCCATTTCAAATATACCGGTCATTTTTGAAACACCCTGTAGTTTTACCATTATATCTTTCATGGATTTTTATTGTTCATATCGCATGCTACTGCACAAAGAGCCTATTAGTTCTGGTCGATTTAAATAATTTTTAAAACGCCCACCATCGTATTTCATTCATGTTATGCTTAGATAAAATTTTCTCCAGACTGTGTCATTGGCAAAAAGACGAGTAATTTAAAATTCTTATGTTAAATGCCTGGCCACATTTCCTTGAACGCACTCATCTGCCGCTTGAATACTAATTGCAAGCTCACAAATTCCGGAAACAATTTGCAGCTTTAGGTATCAAAAGTTTTCAATGGCCATCGGCGGCAACAGTAGCGACGCAGAACACTGTATCCTGGCCTCTCGAATTATTTAGAAAGGTTAGGGCTCAACATTGAGCCATTCTTTTTAGTGTTACCCGGTCTGTGCCAACCATGGCAACGTAAACAGATTTGTAAACATGTCGCTGGCAGGAATTTTCCAGTACGGACACCGCCGCTGTATCACGCGGGCAGAGATCCTGATTTACGGCAGGTGCAACCTACAACCGGCTGATTGCGACGGTATCCTGGGCGAGTTTTGTCATCACTATTATTTATTCTCTTTTGTCATAAATTGCGACTCTGAATCCGGCATACCGAATTTTCTTCGATCCAGGGAAAAAAAGAGAAACATCTCTTATTTATGTTTCAGCTTTTGGTATTAACACTCGCGAAAGGATAAAGAGCCACATTGTCAAAGTGGAAGATGAATTTTTCACTGACTAAAATTAACTTTGATTGAAAATTGGAAATATTGAAATTCGTCTTTGTGACACATTATTAGCTAATGCTGATGAAAGTTTATTTCTTAATTTAGTTTATAAGAATATTCAGTCTAGCGTCTAAGCGTCCGGAACGTTCTCAAAAACAAAGGTATGGTTTATCTACTAAAGCAAGTGTTGTCTCCAGTGTTCACTTCGGAAAATGTTTTTCGGTGGAGGTGAGTAACTTTGCAGCAAATGTTTAAGAAACATGAGCGGAACTGATATGGGGTATGCTAGTAATGACTGACATAGGACAATTAAGTAAATGTGTTCTCAATCCCAAGTATGGCTCCAAAACTGCGATGTCCTAATGAAAATCGTTCTCTCCTGTCTTTCTTTCACGTTTGAATTGATATACGGAGCAACCGATAGTGGGGGTAAGAGTTTAACATTGACTTCGAACCCCGATGAAACTCGGCATTTTTCGTATTAATAAATCATCTACAGTGACAGAAAAATCCTGAGACCCAATGAGAACTTAGCTCCGGACATTTATATTGTAATCTGGCGTTGACAGAGGGTGTTGATGAGCCACACATACATCCCAAAGTAACGTACGAACGGAAGTTACGCTCATCCTTGAGCTTGGAGCTTGAGCTTTTCCACAAAAAAGCAGCTAATTTTAAATACTTACACTGATAGCCCTTCAAATCTGTACCACTAGAAGAACAGAACTAAATTTTGCAGCACTTATTTTGTGTATGAAATATAGTAGGAAGGACACATGATTAAATTTTTCAGTGAATTTTAGGTATACGGATAGCGAAATTTAATGTACAGGCCCTAACATGTCTGCAAAGCGAGTCGACCAGAGCATGTATGATAGATACGTGTACATCATTCCATGCTGATTCAGCAGTATACTGCTCTATCTCTCATAGTGGTTTACAGCGTTTTTGTGTCAGTCTCCTGGCAACCCATCGGTACATGTTTTAAATGGACGAAAAGTTTTGAGAAAGTGCTGTCCAGGGCAACAGTTGATCACCCCCTCAGTCTCAATGTATGTCCAGGCAGCACGATCAACATGTAAACTTGCTTTAGCTCAGAGGTAACGTGACAGAGAATTCGAAGGTGTGGTACTGGGACTATCGTTTACTCGTCTTGTGTGCCAAATGGCACTGCATCCGTCACGGTAGACGACTGGACCTCGCGGCCTCCACATAAATCATTGAGCTCTTGTATGTCTATCCTTCTGATTGGAGATTTGACGGACTTCGGCTGTTCACTTATGTAACAAAATGGAACCATCATGGTTGTAGACATAACATCTTTGTTACAGGTAGTCTGCGAAAACCAGTTCATAGACGTTAACCACTGATGCATCGTAAATCCCTTCAGTTAAGGCCTGAAGATCGTGCACTGAAGCACCGAAACTGGTAGAAATGGAATAAGTCACACCATAAAGACGACTCTGCATGATCGCATCACTGCGATTTTGTTCGCGGAACCGACGCTCATGCGGAAAAGAGGAGTTGTACCATCCTTGTATCTTTTGTTATCGTTGGACTTCACTACAGGCCCCCCTGTGTTAGCTGCTTAGCCAAGGGACGCTGTAACAGTTGTCACGGACAACCTGCTGTGGTCTAGATGTCGTTTCACTGTCGCTGTGGATACTTTACTCGCAGCGAACAAGTCGAACACTTGAATAAAATTAGCTGAACATTCCTGCATAGCCGAGCGAATTCCGTGAACGTCTGTCCTTTCCGGCAGTAGTCGCGTAGGGTGGTTTTTTGTATGACGCTCCTGGACATACAAATTCCTTATTCATACGTCAGTCATGGTTTCCGGACCATCGCCAGGAGCAGTACTACATCGCGGAACTATTGACCACAGGTATCGATAATCCACACCCCTGACAGTGTCAGAGTCTGACACGTGCTGGTGGCCGTTTCTCCACGTTACACAAAACAAAACACGATCTTCGATAATCCGCACCCGTGGCAGTGTCGAAGTCTGACACGTTTCTCCTCGTCACAGAAAACTAAACACGATGTCAGATTTGATATCTGAATGAGTAACTCGCAGAGCAGCCTCTCCTCATATACATAAAGCTGTTACCTACTTGTTGGGATTGCACTGAAATGCTGATCATTTGCATATCCAAGCATGTAGTACACTTCATTCCAATTTGACGTTTGTTGCCAGTGACCACAGTGCACGTACATACTCCGCAAGGCAGCGTTCAGAGTATGACGAAGGATGTTTCTTGTCACTCTTAGCAAATTCAAAATGTCTCTTAGCACTATGGGACTTTACATCTGAGGTCATCAGTCCCCTAGACATAGAACTACAAGTACTTAAATGTAACTAACCTAAGGACATCACACACAGCCATGCCCGAGGCAGGATTCGAACCTGAGACCGTAGCAGCAGCGCGGTTCCGGAGTGAAGCGGCTGGAACCGCTCGGCCACAGCGGCCGCCTCTTAGCCACGTCCATGCCATTCGTGTAAGGTGCGAGACAAAACGGTGCTTCCCTGTCTTTCTCATGCAATTTATTTTTCCGTGTTCCTTAGGCGACATGTTACTTCGACACGGAAATTAGACATTTTGCATGAATAATAGTTCAAATGGCTCAGAGCACTATGGGACTTAACATCTGAGATCGTCAGTATCCTAGACTTAGAACTACTTAAACCCAAGTAACGCAAGGACATACCCGAGCCAGGATTCGAACCTGCGACCGTAGCAACAGCGCGGTTCCGGACTGAAGCCCCTAGAACGGCGCGGCCACAGTGGCCGGCGCATGAGTTATGAACTATTGTAAAGCTCTTATTGTCTTCCGTTACTTTAGTTTCATTTTTGAAGCTATGTGATCCATGTGTTATATCTGACCATGTGACTAATACGAACATTTGTCCAGTTGAATTACGGATAACGGCACAAACCAGAGAACGTTGTTCTGTAGTCCCTTTAGTACGTAACAGACATCCCTAACGACGCCTAATCTCATCCAGTGCAGTGCTAACCGTTATGCTTGTTTCACATTAAGACTCAAAATAACCGTTATACGTGGCATTTCCACATTAATTTAAACGGGAATACTGATCACGGAAACCATTTCATTTCATCTTTTACTATTAGTATTTTCTCCTCGAAAATTATTGAATCAGAAAGACGACATGTTTAAAACGTAAACCACGTAGTTAACCTCGCTCGCGTTGCTCACACACGTTTCTCCTACTAACCGACATAACGCGGTGTTGCCATTTTGTAGGAAGACTATGCACTCTACACGGAAAAGGAGCGCTCGGCTCTGAAGGTTCTAGAAGCCAGCGATATGTAAGGAGTGCAATAGTGATTCATTACGTCAACGACAGCAGTACTCCTTACACCATTAGTCGTATTAGTGCGCAACTGTTTCCTAGTCTGAGACATGTTTCACAAAAATCAGTAACGTGAGTGACAGGGTACAAGTAGTATAACGATAAGAGGTATAATATGTTAGAGTATGGTAGTTATTTTCCAGATATGACCCGTATGATTCCACGCGTGACTGCATTCTCCCCAAACATCTTCTAATCATTTCCACATACGATGTTTTCTGTGATGCACTGCAGGAGCCCTACAAAAACATGCCTCTACTGACCAGCGAGTCCACCGCCATGCAGTACAACGATTGTAATGAAATCCTTTACAGCGTGTGGACAGTACATGGGTGAAAAATTCGCTCCTAATACGCCTCGAGATAAATATGGAAACACCAAAAGAGTAACGCATTACATACGATGTAGAAAAACAATTGTCCTAAATAGCTTCCAGTCGTCTCAGAATAGGCGAATACAAACCTTTTATGGTTTTCAATGGTAGCTTATATAACTCTTCCTGCAAAATATTGGCAAATTCAGGTAACGATGATGAAGGTGGATAGTGACCACGCAACCTTGTCTCCAAAGTATTCCATAAACAACAGATAATACTGAAACCTGGTGACTGTTGTGATAAGAGCCGTCACGAGAGATTCGACAATTCATCCTCGCAGTCACAATCACAGTTCTAGGCGATAAAAACTTCTTGGACAGATGCCCTGTCGTGTTGGAACACAGTATCATCATTTGAGAACAAAGTCTACACCGTGGGAGTAACACGATTAGGAGAAGTAACAGTGGGGCCACAGACATTATCAGAAGTTGGAGACTCTGTGAAACAAGATTCATCTGACTGAATGACATTCTGCCATTGCTCCATAGTCCAGGTTTTAAGGCTTCAGCATCACGTTTTCCCATTACAGACATTTTCGTCACTGACGAGTGATTCTGGATTTCCAGCTTGTCTGCAATTCCTTGTTTCTCCACCTCCCCTCGTGTGGTTTTTGCGCTGACAGTGTTCGCGAATGAAACATTCAGTTCTGCAGTGACTTTTGCAGCTGTCGTTCCTTTCTTTCTTGTCACAGTCTTCTTCAATCATTGTCCTTCACGGTCACATATCACACAATTTCGTCTGCGTTGTGGCTTAGCAGACCATGTTGTTCCTGTCTGCCTGTATGTGGTATGAATCTTCGATACGGCGCCTCTTGAAATAGCAAACACTTCGGCTACCTTAGTTACGGAAGAACACACCATACGAGCACCAACAATTTTCCCACTTCGAGTACACTGAGCTCTGACACAATGCACTCAGCAGTTGTACAGAACACTGTTCTGATCGTGACTGAAAAATCCAACTTATTAAGGATATTTCACAGTCGCCGTTCGTGGTCAAATATAACAGTGCAGCCTGCAGGCTTGGCTAGCATTTTTATTTACACTCAGGCAGGCATTCCTCGCAATTTACCCATAGTTTTGTCCAACCCACGATCTTTCTTCTTATAGTACATACTTTCATTTGTTTGCACGAGACCGGCCTTTGTGGCCGAGTGGTTCTAGGCGCTTCATTCCGGTACCGCGCTGCTGCTACGGTCGCAGGTTAGAATCCTGCCTCGAGCATGGATGTGTGTGATGTCCTTAGGTTAGTTAGGTTTATGTAGGTCTAAGTCTAGGGGACTGATGACCTAAGACGTTAAGTCCCATAGTGCTTAGAGCCATTTGAACCATTCGATCTATGCAAAAAGTCGTTGCTGGCAGAAGTGCACTGAAATGCCTAAGAAACTGGTATTGTCATGCGTATTTAAATATAGAGATATGTAAATAGGCAGAATACTGCGCTGCGGTCGGCAACGCCTATGTAAGACAAGTGTCTAGCGCAGTGTTAGATCGCTCAATGCTGCTACAATTGCAGGTTGTCAAGATGTGAGTTTGAACGTGGTGTTATAGTCGCCGCCATAGGGGCGAGACACAGCATATCCGAGGTAGCGATGAAGTGAAGAGTTTCCGTACGACCATTTCACGAGTGTACCATCAATATGAGGAATCCGGTAAAACATCGAACCTCCGACACCGCTGCGGTCGGAAAAAGATACTTCAAGAGCTGGACCAACGACGACCGAAGAGAATCGTGCAGCGTGACAGAAGTGAAACCCCTCCGCAAATTGCTGCTGATTTCAATGATGACTCATGAATAAGTGTCAGCTTGCGAACCATTCAACGACATACGTTCGATATGGGCTTCCGGATCCGAAGGCCCACTCGTGTACCGTTGATGACTGCGCGACAATAGTTTTACGCCTCACCTGGACCCGTAAACACAGACATAGCACTGTTGATGATTGAAAAAAATATTGCTGGTCGGACGAGTCTCGTCTCAAATGCGGATGGATGAGCAGATGGTTCTGTACGGGCAATGAGACGACTTCATGAATCCATGGACCCTGCATGTCAGCAGGTGACTGTTCAATATGGTGAAGGTTCTGTAATGGCGTGGGGCGTGAGTAGGTGGAGTGGTATGGGACCCTGATACATCTAGATACGACTCTGACAAGTGACAGATATGTAAGCTTGATGTCTGATCATCACCTGCTTCCATTCATGTTCATCGCAAATTCCGACGGTCTTGGGCAATTCCAGTGGCAAAATGCGACAACCCACACGCCCAGAATTGCTGCAGAGTGACTCCAGGAACGCTCTCACGAGTTTAATCACTTCCACTGGCTAACAAACTCCCCAGACATGGACCTTATTGACCATATTTGTAATGCCTCGCAACGTGCTGTTCATAAGAGATCCACAACCCCTCGTACTCCTACGGATCTATGGACAATCCTGCAGGATTCATGGTGTCAGCTTCCTTCAGCACTACTTCAGTTATTAGTCGAATCCATGCCACGTCATATTGAGGCACTTTTGCGTACTCGCGGTGGCCCTACACGATATTAGGCCGGTATATCAGTTTCTTTGGCTAGTCAGAGTATAACCTTATACTGTACTTCAAATATCGATTCATCAGATTTACCTCACATAGTGTCAAGCGATATACACTGGGGGGGGGGGGGGGGAGGGGGGTTCCAGTCAGAATAACTGGAAGTCTGAATGATATAACTGTCACTTAAGACAGTTATATGAAACTTACACTGTATACAGTGCTTATATAAAAAGCTACATGAACTACAGTGTTACGTGAAATACTGTGCAACGTATTCAACTTAAAAGCAACTAAATTGATAATACCTCATAGAAATAGAATTACTGAAATTGAATTTACGATACGTATTCAGATGTCACATTAAAGAGGTTAACTGTACATTACCTGACAAAAATATGAAGTCCCCTGAGGTGAGGAGGAGAGGTAATGAAACATCACAGGTTGAGCGGGTAAATGATATTATTTCACTGATTGGGCCAAATTTACTGAGAACTATGCAGTATGAGCCCAGCTGTCACTATAATGTTCAACCGAACTGAATTAGATACACGCACTGATTCAGTGAGGAAGGGTATCATAACGCCGTTTTATTCACTTCTGAGGGAAGTTGGCCCACAACTTCTACAACTGGTCCTTGGTATCCTGAACACTGACACTAGGATGGAGTTGATGTTCGACCTGGTGCCATACATGTTCTATCATGTCCAGATCTGGAGATCTTGCTGGCCATTGGCTTACTTCAGTCGCAAAAGGTAGTTCATAGAAGGAAGGATGATTTGTTTTAACGTGCCGTCGAGATGAGGATTATTAAAGATGCAGCACAAGCTCGGATCGTGTCAAGGATGGGGAAGGAAATCAGCCTTGCCCTTTCAAAGGAACCATCCGGGAATTTGCCTGGAGCAATTAAGAGAAAGTAAACGTAAATCTGGATTAGTGGACGCGGGTCCAGTATGCTAACCTCTGCGCCACCTCGCCCGGTGACGAAAAATGTAATGAAATGTCGTGTGACGAGGGCCTCCCGTCGGGTAGACCGTTCGTCTGGTGCAAGTCTTTCGATTTGACGCCACTTCGGCGACTTGCGCGTCGAAGGGGATGAAATGATAATGATTAGGACAACACAACACCCAGTCCCTGATCGGAGAAAATCTCCGACCCAGCCGGGAATCGAACCCCATAGAGACATGTGTCATGTGTGGACGAGCATTGTCTTATTGAAAACAGGCACGACTACATTGCTGGATGATAGGTAACACATGAGGACGTAGGATGTCCATGATGCACTACTGTGTCATCAGAGTTCACGTGACCTGAGGTCATACGTGATGGATCATTACACCATGACCCCAAGAATAACACTGCTGTGCCTGTTTGAAACAATGGAAGAATAGGATCTCACCCCATACCTCCACCATACCAGCCAACAGTAGTCATCCAGGGTAGTGCAGAACCGTGTTTCCTCGCTGACCACAGTATGACGTGATTCATCAGCAGTCCATGTTTTCCTGTCAGGTTATCACTCCAAACGCAGCCATTTCTGTTGAGATGTTAATTTAGCCTGCACATGGTAGAGTATTTCCTTAGTCCAGCTGCTGTTAGTCTCCAACCAGGATGCAGGATGAAAAAGAATATGGCATGGAGTCCTCCACCTGTTCTTGGACGGTAGGCGCAGACGTGAAAGGGTGAGGAAGTACCTGGTGCAATCCGCAGTGGAACATCCTGTCACTGTCACCTCTGATTGCCCCATAAATGTGAATACTGCAGAATTGGACCAGTCGGTCAAGCGAATAACCACAATGAGTCGCCTTTCAAACATTGTCAGGTACTGTAAACGCTGTTTCACAGGAGTAAACACCGTCTTCATATCCTCAATATCTGACATTGTTCACGCCCATACAAGGCCTGGTGGCAACACTCGATATCGAACAAAAATAATGCTCCCTTTCTGCCATTCTATCTCTCACAGAGAAATGAAACTTTAATTATTTACCCACATTATCCCAAAGCTTCAATTTTTTCGTATGGCATTGAATTGTAATGGCCACTCCTCGGGTCAGGAGGTCAATGCACCCTGAGGTTGGACAGGTTAGGAGGTGGCATTATAAGTGTCAGATGACGAGATCCGTGGGCTGTTAAGCCCGAGGGCGTCAGTGAAACAGCGACATCTGCACTACCATTTGACTGACGTAATCTTTACAACGAATATTGTCTTAACAGACGCGCAGTAAACTGGATACGCTGCTGGGTCAGGGGTCGGCGAGGAAAGTTAAATACAGCACTCAGAAGTTCAGGTAGCTTGCGGCAGGTCAGGAACACTGCCTGGCAGTAAGGTGGCGCGTGGTGGTTCGGTAGCGAGGATTAGACGCTCTATGTGCCTACAATGGCCCTCGGCGCCCTCGGATATGGACGCGCGCTTAGAGCCTAGCCCACAATTTCTTCTGGTAGGCAGTTGGCGTGGAGGCGGAAGCCAGGGATTCCTACAGCTCACACCGCGTACAGTCAGGAAGGCTATACACATATAGCATGGGAGACACTACCCTGGTGCTCACGTGGAAAGCAGAGGTCGGCACTTTGCAGTTAGTGGGTTTGGCCCTTCTCAGAGGAAGGCCCAGCCGGTCAAAATCTTCTGTTAGTCCCGACTGTGACTTGTCAGTCGCGGCGGTGTGTAGCAATGTAGTCCAACTACAGCGAGTATACTGCAGTCTCGTAGCTGAAGTCTTCAAACAGCCAGCAAGCAGCACTTCACAGTTAGTGAGTGGAGCTGACTTGTAACTAGAAAGACTGTCTTTTCGTGGAGATCAGGGGATGCAGACGGAATGATCACACTCTGAGAACGAGACGCCTAGAACGGGGGTATTTAATGCCAGACATTGTACCAAGTTAGGCAGCCGTTTGCCACCGTTTAAACACAGGTTTTTCCTGCTTCTGTATGTGTCATTAGGACCAGAACGCTTTGGATCAGGGGAGCTCGGATGTTGCACGTGATTATTATAGTTTTTAGGACGACGTTCTGGGTGCTGTCATACTGCACCGTTTGCGCACCTTGCTATGGCTGTGCTCGCAGTGTGGCAAAGAATTAACAGTGTTAGCATCCTTTTGCAATACCGGCATTCTTTGTGTGTTCTAGATAATGACTGTGACACACTGCCTCTGTCGGACGTGGTCCTTTTACCGTCTGTATCGAGCAATAGCTTTCAAAATACACTCCTGGAAATTAAAATAAGAACACCGTGAATTCATTGTCCCAGGAAGGGGAAACTTTATTGACACATTCCTGGGGTCAGATACATCACATGATCACACTGACCGAACCACAGGCACATAGACACAGGCAACAGAGCATGCACAATGTCGGCACTAGTACAGTGTATATCCACCTTTCGCAGCAATGCAGGCTGCTATTCTCCCATGGAGACGATCGTAGAGATGCTGGATGTAGTCCTGTGGAACGGCTTGCCATGCCATTTCCACCTGGCGCCTCAGTTGGACCAGCATTCGTGCTGGACGTGCAGACCGCGTGAGACGACGCTTCATCCAGTCCCAAACATGCTCAATGGGGGACAGATCCGGAGATCTTGCTGGCCAGGGTAGTTGACTTACACCTTCTAGAGCACGTTGGGTGGCACGGGATACGTGCGGACGTGCATTGTCCTGTTGGAACAGCAAGTTCCCTTGCCGGTCTAGGAATGGTAGAACGATGGGTTCGATGACGGTTTGGATGTACCGTGCACTATTCAGTGTCCCCTCGACGATCACCAGTGGTGTACGGCCAGTGTAGGAGATCGCTCCCCACACCATGATGCCGGGTGTTGGCCCTGTGTGCCTCGGTCGTATGCAGTCCTGATTGTGGCGCTCACCTGCACGGCGCCAAACACGCATACGACCATCATTGGCACCAAGGCAGAAGCGACTCTCATCGCTGAAGACGACACGTCTCCATTCGTCCCTCCATTCATGCCTGTCGCGACACCACTGGAGGCGGGCTGCACGATGTTGGGGCGTGAGCGGAAGACGGCCTAACGGTGTGCGGGACCGTAGCCCAGCTTCATGGAGACGGTTTCGAATGGTCCTCGCCGATCCTCCAGGAGCAACAGTGTCCCTAATTTGCTGGGAAGTGGCGGTGCGGTCCCCTACGGCACTGCGTAGGATCCTACGGTCTTGGCGTGCATCCGTGCGTCACTGCGGTCCGGTCCCAGGTCGACGGGCACGTGCACCTTCCGCCGACCACTGGCGACAACATCGATGTACTGTGGAGACCTCACGCCCCACGTGTTGAGCAATTCGGCGGTACGTCCACCCGGCCTCCCGCATGCCCACTATACGCCCTCGCTCAAAGTCCGTCAACTGCACATACGGTTCACGTCCACGCTGTCGCGGCTTGCTACCAGTGTTAAAGACAGCGATGGAGCTCCGTATGCCACGGCAAACTGGCTGACATTGACGGCGGCGGTGCACAAATGCTGCGCAGCTAGCGCCATTCGACGGCCAACACCGCGGTTCCTGGTGTGTCCGCTGTGCCGTGCGTGTGATCATTGCTTGTACAGCCCTCTCGCAGTGTCCAGAGCAAGTATGGTTGGTCTGACACACCGGTGTCAATGTGTTCTTTTTTCCATTTCCAGGAGTGTATTTACGAAGTTTCAGTCACCAACTTTCTCTTCCGAATGCGAAAATATTTTGTTGAGCCCAACCTACATAGGTAGGAATGATCATCAAAATAAAATAAGATAAATCAGAGCTCGAACAGAAAGGATTAGATGTTCGTTTTTCCTGCGCGGTGTTCGGGAGTGGAATGGTAGAGAGATAGTATGATTGTGGTTCGATGAACCCTCTGCCAAGCACTTAAATGTGAATTGCGGAGTAGACATGTAGATGTAGATGTAGATGAAAAAGGGTTGTGTGAAAAGGAAGTTAAATTGGTGGGTCCTCCCCTCCACGTTTTCCTTAATTTTAGTAAGTACCACGTTTCATTGACAGCAGAGCGTCGTTGCCGATCCCTTAGCAAGGGGTTGTCACTAGTTTCATTTCACGCAACCTGCTTCAGTTTAAATTTTGTACTTTATTCGTTTGTGACACGGTCTAGTTATTCTCTTTTGTCCACAGCCGCACCATGGATCCACGTCAGTGTCCCGGAATTTCTTTCCTAGCACGGCATCAGCTCGAGTATCAGCTCGAGTATGAACATTAGGCAACAAAATGTTCACGGTATGTCGGGGAGCTGGCAGACATGCTACGGGAGGCGCTGTTGACGGTGCCACTCTCCGTTTCTGCCTGCACGGTTGGCGAGTGAGTCTAAATTTACAGACTAACACGGTAAGATTGAATCTTTTACAAGAAAATCTCTCCTTTGTCCTAAGTAATCAACCAACCGTGAGGTAGGTGAAGCGCATTCATGCACGATTGGTCAACCTGGCCAATAAAGGATCTTAAACTTTTAGCACCCAGCTCTGAGCAGTTAGGACGTGTCATTCACTCGAAAAACCTTTTGTTTGATTTGCAAATCCAAACTACAGTTTTAGAATTAGTAAGTAGGACTGATACAAATAATATAGAATGTGTTTCTGACAATCCGATAAACGAATGAGGATCCGTCGTCCGAGGTCCAATAGATTGGTCTGGGGTATATTTAGCCCACCTCCCTTACCCGATGATGTGTCTCTTAAACAGTATTCGGGGATTCCCAATTGAAACCCTTGAAAATATACACACATCAAAAAAAAAAAAATTACATCACCTCTGTTCCAAGAGTTCGGAACACGTACAGAAAATTTGAATAGAGATCAATATAAACATAATTTCTGCCCTTTTTATTGCTCATGAAAGCACATATTGCGTGTTGTACCGCCATACAGCGAGAGTTTCAGATGTGGTGGTCCAGACTGCTGCACACCGGTACCTCAAATACCCAGTAGCATATCCTCTTGCACTGATGTATGCCTGTATTCGTCGTGGCGTGCTACCCATAAGTTCATCAATGCACTGTTTGTCCAGATTGTCCCACTCCTCAATGACGATTCGGCTTAGATCCCTCGGAATGGTTGGTGGGTCACGTCGTCCCTTTTCAATCTGTCTCAGCCATGTCTAGAGAATATTCTGGCCACTCTAGTCGAGCGATGTCGTTATCCTGAAGGAAGTTATTCACAAGATGTGCTCGATGGGGGCGCGTATTGTCTTCCATGGAGACATGACTCTCCAGTATGCTGTCGATATGGTTGCACTATCGGTCGGATGATGGCATTCATGTATCGTACAACCGTTACGCCGCCTTCCATGACCACCAGTGGCGTACGTCGACCCCACATATTGCCACCCCAAGATATCGGGGAACCTCCATCTTGCTGCAGCCGCTGGACTGTGCGTCTAAGGCGTTGAACCTCACCAGGTTTCTTCCAAACATGTCTCCGACGATTGTTTGGTTCAGGGCATATGCGACACTCACTGGTGAAGAGAACGTGATGCCAATCCTGAGCGGTCCATTTGGCATGTTGTTGGGCCCATATGTACCGCGCTGCATGGTGTCGTGGTTGCAAAGATGGACCTCGCCATTTACGTTCGTAGTGAAGTTGAGCATCATGTAGCCCGTTGCGCACAGTTTGAGTCGTAACAAGAAATCCTGTGGCTGCACGAAAAGCATTATTCAACATGGTGGCGTAGCTGTCAGGGCTCCTCCGAGCCATGATCCGTAGGTAGAGGTCATATAATGCAGTAGTAGTTCTTGGGCGGCCTGAGCGAGGCATGACATCAACATTTCCTGTCTCTCTGTAACCCCTCCATGGCCGAACAACATCGCTTTGGTTCACTCAGGGACGCCTGGACACTTCTCATGTTGAGAGCCCTTCTTGGCACAAAGTAACAATGCGGACGCGATCGAAAGCAGGTGTTGGCTGTCTAGGCATGGTTGCACTACAGACAACACGAGCCGTGTACCTCCTTCCTGGTAGAATGGCTGAATCTAATCGACTGTAGGACCCCCTCCGTCTAATAGGCGATGCTCATCGATAGTTGTTTGCATCTTTAGGTGAATTTAATGACATTTTTGAACAGTCAAAGGGACTGTGTCTGCGATACAATATCCACAGTAACGTCTTTCTTAAGGAGTTCTGGGAACCGGCGTGATGCCAAAGTTTTTTTATGTGTGTACAGCAGGTATTGTGGCTGCTAGTTAAGTTTCACTCGCATGCTGACGCATTAAGGATCTCCCATCACGTAGTAAGTATAGCATTCTGCCCGTTAGCACGCGGTAGCTTACGTAATCACCTATTCGAAACCTTACAGTAGGGTAAGTGAGCTAGAGAATCTTGTTACCTCGCTTATGAAATTGTCTTTTGCCGACAACCAGCAAATGAGTTAACGGGGAGACATCAAGACTTATCTAACTTCGGTGTAGAAGGTCGAATGATAGGTAGAGCGCACGGTTCAAAGAAATTAGGGGCTTTTTTTTAGGTGCAAGATTTAGTTAACAGGATTCTCTGACTCACGGTTGTACCCAAGACATCAGTAGAGTCAGGTTTGGATAAACATGGCTGCATGATTAATCAGCGTGTTATTTCGACTACTTTCCGTTTTAATTTTAACAACGCTAGTATTTTTGTGATGGCTCCCAAACCCAAAGTCCTCGGCGGTATTTTCGGGGCAGCCACCACAAATTGTATAATGTGTGGGTAGTGACCAGGATGTAGCTACGTCTGTTGGCCGAAAAATAATTAATGACAATAATTGCGCCAGCTATAATGAAGAGATAACTTATCTTTATTTCTGACGAAACGTGCACCAGCAACACAAGTCCAAGTAATATCCAAGAGTAATCCGTGTTCTGAGCCTAGTCGAATACAATAGCAAATATCACACAGCAATGGCACCGCTACAAACTCCACGAAAGGCTAGCAATAGACAATCGACAATAGACTGTCCGTGTCGGGGCCAGCGCTCCTCCTTATATGCAAAAGGCAGAGGGCGCTGCGGACCCGATCTCAGCCATGGCGCGACCACTTCCGTCGGCGGTAACGCCCTGAGACGCCGACGGCCGCGACAGAAACTGTGGCCAGCGATGTCACGGTCAGGGCGCGCGTGCGCGAGGTGGTTGGTTGGTTGGGTCCGTGGATACAAGAAGTATCACAGATTGTTCTAACGACTGAAACTCTAAAAGTATGTTTTGACCTTGTGTCGTGAAAGAAGCAAAGTGTGAAGAGTAAGTTTTGCTTTAAATGAAACTGTATAAAAGTGCCACAGACACCTGTGAAATGATACAAACTGTTTACAGTAGAGTAATAAAGAACGGTAAATATGTTTTTGAGTGGTATCCAAGTTTTCGTAATGGTAGAGAGAACATCGAAAAAGATCCATGTCGAGAAGCAGCATCGACATTTCGAGTCGAAGGAAAGGTTCAAAATGTGGCTGAATTTCTTCGAAATAATAATTATGTATCTACCACGTTAATTTAAGAGCTCAGTGGAATTCCTAAAACAAACGTGAACCGCATTGTAACTGAAAATTTAGGCTCAAAGGAGATGTGTTGTCGCTTTGGACCCCACAAACTTTCGACAATCAAAAGTCAGTGGAGCACTCAGAGAAATGAAAATATATTTTCCTAGAACCCAGACATCATGTCTTGGATAGTAATAAATGATACAACATGGCGTTTTCAGTAAGAGTTAGTTACAAAGCACCAAAAAGGTCCAGACTCTCAGAGAGCGAAAAAAGTGCACAAGCAGAACACGCACGTCAAGACATTGCTCAACTTTTCCTTTGCTTCAAAAGAAATTCGCTGCATGACGTCAAACACTGAATGAAGATTTATATTTGCGTGTTTTAAACATTTTATGAGATACGATTGTTTTGGTTCGTCTAGGATACGGAAATCAAGGGACATGGCGTTTGTTGCACGACAGTTCACTACCGCACCTAAGCAATATCGTATGAGATTTCTTCGTTCAAAAATGTATCGTGGAGCTTGACTACCCTGTACATTCCCCTGATTTGCCTCTGTACGACTTCTGGTTGATTCCAAAACATGAACTGCCAAAGAAAGGAAAATGTTTCGACACGATTTTACATACCCAGCCGGAGACGACCATGGTACTGCAGGGAATTTCAAAGGCTGAGTATTAGAATTGTTTCGAACCGTTTTTCCAACGCTTTCTGTTCTGTATTGACTCAGAGTGAGTCTATTTGCAATATAATGTCAAGTGAATGGAAAATAACCAACGTCTTGTATTTTATTTTACGTCAGTCACTTACCCTGTGCGACATGTTGTATAGGCAGCACGGCTTCATCAATTGTCCCTCCTGCGAAACACAACTGATTGTTTGTACAATGTAATCAGTGCGACCTACAGGGGATCTAAAGTTAATCCCACATTTTTTGACACCGTTCTTCACATGCTTATTCTATTGAGACTGCATATATATGGGCTGTCGTTCCAGTTCCGCGACTGAATTCGTGATATATTCTTACGAAGGTCAGACACCTCGTATTACTTGACGAAATGCGAGTAATTAAACCGAAGTGATATCTGGGGTTTCCCAAGTTCACTTTGCTGGCTCACTGCTAGTCATACTCTGTAATAAACGATTTACGAGACAATCTGAGCTTTCTTCTTAGAATATTTTCAGGCGACGCTGCCGTTTACCTTCTAGTAAAGTCATCGAAATGAACTGCAAAGTGACATTGACAGTTGCACGTGTGAAAGATAGCAATTCAGCCTAAACAACATTAATGACAAGACCTCTACATGAGTGCTAAGAAGTCTGTCAAATTTTGGGTCTTACTGTTAGAAACAATTTAAATTGCAACTGTCAGACGGAAAACGTTGTGGGGGAAGTGATCTAAAGAAAGTGTTTTATTGTCAGAACATACAGAATGTGCAACACATCTAAAGACTGACAACACTGCGCTTGTCCTTCCTCTTGTGATGTAGTATGCTAGGTATTGGATACTTACAAGAGGGGATTGACCGAGGAGAACGAAAAAGTTCAAGCAAGGCAGCTAGTATTTTACGATCTCGAGATAGGGGAGCAAGAGCCACAAGTATGGTAATCATTAAGAGCAAGATGTACTTCGTTGCAATGAGATATTTTCACAGAATTTCTGTATCCACTTCTACCTCTGAAAACATATTCTGCAAACCACTCTATGGAGCATGGCGATGGGTAACTTGTATCAGCATTAGGCATTTCATTTCCTGGTCCACTCGTAAATACACTCCTGGAAATGGAAAAAAGAACACATTGACACCGGTGTGTCAGACCCACCATACTTGCTCCGGACACTGCGAGAGGGCTGTACAAGCAATGATCACACGCACGGCACAGCGGACACACCAGGAACCGCGGTGTTGGCCGTCGAATGGCGCTAGCTGCGCAGCATTTGTGCACCGCCGCCGTCAGTGTCAGCCAGTTTGCCGTGGCATACGGAGCTCCATCGCAGTCTTTAACACTGGTAGCATGCCGCGACAGCGTGGACGTGAACCGTATGTGCAGTTGACGGACTTTGAGCGAGGGCGTATAGTGGGCATGCGGGAGGCCGGCTGGGCGTAGCGCCGAATTGCTCAACACGTGGGGCGTGAGGTCTCCACAGTACATCGATGTTGTCACCAGTGGTCGGCGGAAGGTGCACGTGCCCGTCGACCTGGGACCGGACCGCAGCGACGCACGGATGCACGCCAAGACCGTTGGATCCTACACAGTGCCGTAGGGGACCGCACCGCCACTTCCCGGCAAATTAGGGACACTGTTGCTCCTGGGGTATCGGCGAGGACCATTCGCAACCGTCTCCATGAAGCTGGGCTACGGTCCCGCACACCGTTAGGCCGTCTTCCGCTCACGCCCCAACATCGTGAAGCCCGCCTCCAGTGGTGTCGCGACAGGCGTGAATGGAGGGACGAATGGAGACGTGTCGTCTTCAGCGATGAGAGTCGCTTCTGCCTTGGTGCCAATGATGGTCGTATGCGTGTTTAACGTCGTGCAGGTGAGCGCCACAATCAGGACTGCATACGACCGAGGCACACAGGGCCAACACCCGGCATCATGGTGTGGGGAGCGATCTCCTACACTGGCCGTACACCACTGGTGATCGTCGAGGGGACACTGAATAGTGCACGGTACATCCAAACCGTCATCGAACCCATCGTTCTACCATTCCTAGACCGGCAAGGGAACTTGCTGTTCCAACAGGACAATGCACGTCCGCATGTATCCCGTGCCACCCAACGTGCTCTAGAAGGTGTAAGTCAACTACCCTGGCCAGCAAGATCTCCGGATGTGTCCCCCATTGAGCATGTTTGGGACTGGATGAAGCGTCGTCTCACGCGGTCTGCACGTCCAGCACGAACGCTGGTCCAGCTGAGGTGCCAGGTGGAAATGGCATGGCAAGCCGTTCCACAGGACTACATCCAGCATCTCTACGATCGTCTCCATGGGAGAATAGCAGCCTGCATTGCTGCGAAATGTGGATATACACTGTACTAGTGCCGACATTGTGCATGCTCTGTTGCCTGTGTCTATGTGCCTGTGGTTCTGTCAGTGTGATCATGTGATGTATCTGACCCCAGGAATGTGTCAATAAAGTTTCCCCTTCCTGGGACAATGAATTCACGGTGTTCTTATTTCAATTTCCAGGAGTGTAGAACGAGGGAAAAAGGACTGTTTATATACGAGCACTAATTTCTCTTATCTTCGCGGTCCTGACCCAAATTGTACGCCGGCGGCAGTGGAATCGTCCTGCAGCCAGCTACGAAATGCCGGATCACTAAATTTTCTTCATGGTGTTTCGCGAGAGAACGCCGTCTTCCTCGAGGGGTTCCCACTACAATTCACGAATCATCTCCGTAATATTCGCATAATGATCTAACTTACCGGTAACAAACGTATCGCCATGACTCTAAATTGCTTCGGTATCTTCCTTTAATTCACAATGGCCTCAATCCCAGACATTCGAACAGTATTCAAGAACTTGTCGTACTAGTGTCATAAACGCGGTCTTCTTTGTAGATGTGCTACGTTTTCTGGAACCCATCCCAGCATTAACGTTAGGAATCACTTGAGAATCACCCACATTACCGGACCTGTCGTATTTGGACTTCTTCCTCTGGTGTAATACTAAGCAGCTAGTGAATGAAATCTTTGTGGAAACAGAAGATCTCCTAGCTATAACTGATGTCACTGAAACTTCCTGGCAAATTAAAACTGTGTGCCGGACCGAGACTCGAACTCGGGACCTTTGCCTTTAGTGGGAAATTGCTCTACCAACTGAGCTACCCATGCAGGACTCACGCCCGGTCCTCACAGCTTTACTTCTGCCAGTATCTCGTCTCCTACCTTCCAAACTTTACAGAAGCTCTCCTGCGAACCTTGCAGAACTAGCACTCCTGAGAGAGAGGATAACTGCGGAGACATGACTTAGCCACAGCCTGGAGGAAGTTTCCAGAATGAGGTTTTTCACTCTGCATCGGAGTGTGTGCTGATATGAAACTTCCTGGCAGATTAAAACTGTGTGCTGGACCGAGACTCCAGCTAGGGACCTTTGCCTTCCGCGAGCAAGTGCTTCTTTCAGGAGTGCTAATTCTGCAAGGTTCGCATGAGATCTTTTGTAAATTTTGGAAGGTAGGAGACGAGATACTGGCAGAAGTAAAGCTGTGAGGACGGGGCGTGAGTCGTACTTGGGTAGCTCAGTTGGTAGAGCACTTGCCCGCGAAGGGCAAAGGTCCCGAGTTCGAGTATCGGTCCGGCACACAGTTTTAATCTGTCAGGAAGTTTCATATCAGCGCACACTCCAATGCAGAGTGAAAAACTCATTCTGGAACTGATGTCGCTGTTGCTGCCATTGCAGACATGCCAAGAATCTTCGAACAGACAAAACAGTCAAGAGTCTAACAATGTACTGCGTGCATACAAACCAATGGTCGCTCATTGGAGAATTCCTGTGAATACCACTGCCGAAATTGGCATGCTAAATTATCTTCTTTGTAAATTGTCTCTAGCATCAGAAATGGCCATAAGGGATCACATGTATCATAAACACAATTACTTGTTTATATGTTATGTACCTACTGTATTAACTTTAACGAATATTTTTGGAACACCCTGTATAATCATTGTGAGATTTGTTTAATATGCAGGTTGCGGCGACGGCATCGACACCATCGACGCAATGGTACCATGTGGTAGGTGTCAGTTAGTTGTGTAGAATATCCTACTTGGGTGTATATATGTACGGGTTAACAGTGCTATTACTTCTACTACTACTACTACTACTAGTATTACTAGTACCACCATTATTGCTTCTGGGACAACTATTGATAATAATAAAAGTTATAGCAGGAAATACAAATGTGATGATGAGTAAAATTACTAATCTCAATTGTTACGATGCTGCAAGATGCCCGAGAGAACATCTACGGTAGTGTGGTTCAACTGGTGAGTCTCTGATGTGAGGCATAACAGTTCAAACTTTTGTTTCTGCTACCGACTTAATGCAGGTGGCTGTCTGATAAAGTGCGACAATCGTATGTAGAGATGAAATCGCAAGAGTAGGACTTCGCCAAACGTGCTGCTGGGAACTAAACGTATTAGGCCAGAAGATTTTAATGATATCACCTCGAAATGCTGAAAATCTAAAACAATTCATACACTACAAAAGTTTAGCGTGAAAGGACTGCATCACTAATCACTTTTTTGTGTTTACAGCTCGACATTATGTTGGACTCACTTCTGTACAAGCTATCACAGACGACGCATCGTCGAGTAACTTGCAGAAAATATTGAAGGAATATGATCATCATAGAGTTATCACAGACCACGCATGAGCGCTTCTGTTGCTCTCCTCAGCTCGACACGGCACTCCCTTGTCTTACTCCGCAAGGAACACACTATTAAACAGACAAAGCCGAGTCCAACTACGAATAAGTATATCACAGAGAGTACGTAAGTAGAATTAGCAGGCGCTGTGGCAGCTACGAACTGAATGCATTTGGAAAATAAAAGCCTTTGCTCATCATCTTATCACATTAATGTAGGACATTTAACTTAGCACTTCAGAAAAATGTCAGATCTTATACAAGGTGAAACCGAACTCCAACGACTGAATTTTGGAGACTTTGATATTTTCTTGTTTCATTTCCAAACGCTTGTTTGTAAATGTCAAGTTGGTAACTAAGAAATGTGTAAAGGTTATTTTGATATCGAAACATGTGAATCTCAGTGCAGGGAAACGTGACTACGTGAAAACTTGAATTCTCTAGTGAAGATCACGCGACACGATGTGAAATCCAGGCTATCCGGTACATTATACAATATGTCTGCGAGAAACTATTCTATGGTGCAAAACAAATGACTCAGATTAAAATGTTGGCCTTCCATATAACTAATGTTTGTCTTTAGTCTTGCAAACCGTCACTGTATCAGAACTGTTATTGTAATTACAGAGCAAATGAACATAAAAATTAAGGCATCAGACACTCTAGGAAAACTGCTCGACAGTTTACAAGATATCTCTTTAGTGAAATCATTTACTGTATTACGCCTCACAACTGATACTGATGTTTTCAGAAAACAATCTCAGAATCACTGTGCCTTACAATGGACATGAACTTTGATAATAGTTATATTATTGACGTACCTGTGCTCAAGGAAACTTCGTTTGCTCTGCTACCAGCTGCTATTAGAAATATTTATGTGAGTGTCCAAAACGAAATTTTATTTGCCGTACTTGTATGTGCAATGCAATGCGGTATATCACCAATTTTCACAAAATCTTTCTCAGTAAACAGCTCGCGAAATGCAGTGCGAGTGTGCCAGACAGAGCAATGCGGGACTAATCTTAACGACTGATGAAAGAGAAAAAAGATTCCAACTGAACTATGCTTCATTAAACAACAAAAACAACAACAACACACTTTTTTCATAAAATTCTCACACCTATACAAATTAGTATAACTTTTCTTAACTTTTCAATGCACAGTTACCTTCCTTGACACTTGTTTCAAAAATAAGCAAAACCGTATATTGCGTTATAAATTTTCTACAGTAATCGTCAGATTTCTGCAACATTGTAACAATAAGAAGCTATATAGTTTCAAAAATATAAAAGAAAGAAGTGCATTAGCTTAAAAATTTGCCTTTGGCATTCTTCCATTAATACAATCTCGGTTTCTTTCCCCAAAACACACAACATCCTTTTTAAACAATGCTGTCTCTATTACAGAGCAGGCTACCTTCCATCCATTTCAAACCAAGTACATAGCTATTCTGTCAACACACACTGCCACTCTCTTGAAAAAGAAGTGACCTCTCTGAGCAACATCTCTAGTATCTTACATAGACTATAATACTACAGAGACTTAGTACATTTATAAAATTCGCAAGTTGAATCACATTTATAGTCAAGACTTCTTGAAAATCGTCTTGACAAATACGGCAGCCTCCTATGATCACCACTCCTATATTTAACAAGAAATTTTCACAGTGGTCTTTCCTGATACAATAGCAGGAGGCCCTTAAAAAATTCTCCAAATGAAACAGTCACAAAATTATAGCACAAAATGTATGGTTACAAATACCAGGGATGGTTGACAATGTGTACAAAATGTGAAAAACAGGTATGAAGTACAAAGATGGTATGTAAGTTGAAATACAAGTAACTATAAATACATACAAACAAATGTACAATTCTTCCAGTAATAAGTCGTTTTACATATTTGTCATGATGCAGAATACATGGCATACCAAGATGCTTGCTTTTGTTAATCAGTAATTTAGTTCTGTCAAATACAGTGGCATTAATACATACAGTTTACATTAAGATACAAAACATTATGAAGTCATTACAATTAGCTGTACAAATGTTTAAAAGAAACCGATAAGGTCAAATAAGTGCTCCTATCAATTCAAATGAAGTGAAAAAGGCACACACATTTCTTGCAACTTGATACAAAACTCCACAAAGCAGTTGTAATTGTCTGTTCAAATGTTTAAGAAAAGCTTATGAAAACATGTGTATTTTCGTCTCAGTTCAAATAAACCAAGACAGATAAACACATTTGAAATATGATGCAAATATGTGCAGAACTGTCTGTTTAAAATTATTGAGAAAACCTATGTGCACCAAGTCGTGTTATGGGATATCACAGCAAAATTTCATATGTATCACTATTTTGTCATACACATACATTTATCACATTTGCATGAACACATCCCAGGGACGGACTCAGGGAGCGTAGTAATTTGCCTTCAGCGTCTCCACTGACAACCACCATGGGTTTAAATATGTATGTTAAAGAGACAGACTGAGGAAGGATGAACTGCTTGTCACAACCTCCACTGAAACCACTCGTCTGAAGAGCTATAGTCATTGCTGTAGAATTACATTGATAAGTACTGTTTCCATTGGTCCATCTTTCATAAGGTGAGACACTGTATGACAACCTAATGCCACAGCGAACTGTATAAAGTAACGCTGCATCATTACTTCCTTTAAGTATTGTGTGTGTGTGTGTGTGTGTGTGTGTGTGTGTGTGTGTGTTGACCAAGATCATCTCCCATGGTGTCCAGAATACTTTAAACAAATTTACGACGTAATTAGATAACTACTTACATACAGTTTGGCACCAAAATGAATGATCGTAAATAACAAAGTAATTTCATGTATGTGTGACCCATAAAAAAACCCTTATCTAAGTCACATACAGTAAAAACGGTTATCTTGTAGCATGGGAATTATATAAATTGCGTACAAACCTTACCCTTAAACTTACATTGCAATTTAAATCAACTGTTTAAACAAATAAACAGTTCATCATCTGTCTGGTATCAAATATCTATCCTGAATACCGGTTTTTAAAGTAACACACATAAATGAAAGGTCTTGGATCCAGATTCTTAAGTTACATCCATATATCTATCTGGCCAGAAATGGTAACTACCCCATATCTCATGTACAATAACGTCACGAATGATCAAAGTAGCTAACTATTGTGTACACACTCTTAGAATAGAAAACATCATGAGATTACAATTAATGCCAGTTATGTTTCAGTCAACATCTTATATTAGTTGTGTAAAAATTTTAAGTGTAGCATCGTCTTAGTTTGTGCCTAATTCACTGGTGTCATTATGACCATAAAAGCTATTGTCATTTCTGGTGATATCAGAGTAGCATGTTACTTATATTTTCATTAAGAAGCTGCAAATTGCTGAAAATTCAAAGATCAAGTGCCAACCACAATGTAGCTCTATTATCCGTGAGTACATTCCTCATAAAGACGTACAAACAGAAACAGAGCAAAGTTCTGAAAGAAAATGTTAATGTAAAATGTATTTTGGTTCTTGTTTCCACTACTGTACAGTTTACCTGTAAAGTTAATTTTATATAGCATACAATATCGTTACTGAGACAAAAATCTTCCTTTACTCTTCAACCGATACTTAAAATAATAATCTATAAAACCATGGACATACGTCTTCACTACTGAAAGAACATTATCTGTACTCCTCACTGGCTTCCTCAAGTATTTTCATTTAAAAGTATCTCTTCACCTAGATAGACAACACAATTCAATACATATTATTCCTTCATTACTGCTCAGCCGAAGTACCACTTACATTAGTGCATAATATCAACTTATTCCTTCATCCACGCACATCTGCGTGAGAAGAACATTTTGTGTTGCCTTTTGATCTCATTACATTTTTTAACAGATGTCATACTTGACCATTTCTCTGTCATTCTTTACACCATGTCCAGTTTCTCACGTTATACACATTTGACTGGAGTGTTCAATATATATCTCAATATTGCAAGTAGTCAACAGCTGAGGATTGTTAGCCTCACAAAGTTATCCTCAAATATATCAATGTGGCATCAATATTGTTGACTCCTCAAACTTTATTCATCAGTTGCAGTTATCACCAGTTATATAAGGAATTTCTTTTAGAGGAAGGTTAACCAGTCTTAAAACTTAATTCACTATACTTAGACCAGAATACCAGGAGAAAGTTATTTACAGTTACTGGTATTACCTAAACAGAGCAGTTGAAGATGTCGAGATTACCATGAATTAAAAGAAGAAGTAGTAACGCCGAGCTCGAGGAGGCGTAATTTTCCAGTTAATGTATCCATCACAGAGAGATGGAGCCTCTACCTACAATACTCATTAATCACCTTGACATTAGGTACATGACAAACACCTTACGCTTTATGTGTCCTCAGTGTTTCCACTTGCACAACAATTCGTGAACAATGGGACGTATGCGAAATGGTCCATCGTACAGAAGAAATAACCTCTGATTGAGTGATTTTCCCTTATGAGAAAGATGGTGGGATTTCACCAAGACCTTCTGGCCTACATACATCTATTTAATATTTACTCGTTGTTGCCAATTGTTCCAGTTTCCTGCAGCTCTCTTAATGTTGACTCACGCTAAATGAGTGAATTCATGGTGCCATAGGCGTCTCTGTTTGGGTAATGGTACGATTTCTCTGACTCATTAAGGTGGATGCTTGTTCTTTAACACCAGAAGTTGAGGGAAGGGTTAAATGTAGAATCTTGTAGTAACTCATTCAATACATTCTGAGACAAATGAAGATGTCTATCCGAAGTGTAGTGTTTGCGGTGCCAATACAGTCTGCAGTGTTTCCCAGGCTTCTTCATTAGGTGTTCACAAGGATTTGAAGATGCGTGGTACAAGTGTGGTGTAATGTACGATACCAATGCTCGAATCAGAAATGTGGTCCATTGTCAGATATTACTTTGTGTGTGTGACCAAGTTCCTTCAAAAAGTGTTAAACAAAGCTGCAGACACAGATTTTGCTGTTGCTTTACTTAGTTGAGTAAATGACACCAATTTCGACGTAATTTCTACTGCTACCAAAACGAAACAGTAACCGTCCTTTTCTTTGAAGGGGGGCTAATAAGTCGACTGCTGCGAGTTGTCTTAATTTAGTAGTGATTATGGCAAACAGTGGAGTAGAGTGGGATATAATACGAGTTTTTGCCTTTTGACATAGTTTACATTTTGAAAGCAATGAACGATTTCTTTTCTCCATATTGTGTAAATAACATGTATCACCTAACTTGTGAAAACATTTCCAGGTCCCAAAATGGGCGTAACTATGATGTATGGACAACACAGGCTTGTTCACTAAGTCGTCATGAATACATACCACCCGTAATTCACTATTTAGGACCCCTGAGTTTGAAAAGAATATTGTTCCACATCAGATAAAATTGTCTCACAGGTACGTTTCCCTGTCATTTCATTTCTCTTTGATTTCCCTACATCTAGGATGCTTATCCTGTTCCTTTGTGATGTCAGACAGTTTTTGTGAAATAAAATTCTCAAACGTAACCTTCTGAATCTATAAGGTACTAAAGTTTTTTTCCTGACAGTCTTCTTCTGTTGCTTTCATAAGATAAGCAGGTGAATGAGACAATGTGTGAGCTGCTTTGTTTCGTGTTCCCAGGATATAAACAATGGTAAAATCGAACTCTTGCGAAATTAAGACCCAATGCTTAAGGCGATCATGATTTAACTTAACAGTCATCAGATACTGAAGGGCACAGTGACAGTATATAACTTGTTACATCTGCCGTGTAAGAAGTAGCGGAATTTATCAAAACCTCAAACCACAGCTAATGGCTCTATTTCGGTTTCAGAGTAGCTACTTTCTGATTTAGATAAAATGCAGATGGAAAATGGAATACTAATTTGGATAATGACACAATTTTCCGAAAATTCTTGAACAATGTGCATTCAAAGTCCAAATTTAAAGCTGTCAATAGAAACACAAAAGTCACATGGCAGATCTGAATGATATAGCATAGATGCAGTAAGAAGTACAACCTTCAAACTTTGAAAATCATCCTGAGCTGTCTTGTCCCAGTGTCACACCATAATTTTACCAGAAAACTCATAGAATCTGAGAGGCCTCAAGTTTTTCAGATTAATGAAGCGACAGTAGAAATTAATGAGCTCTAATAACCCTCGGATTGACGTTTAGTTGTAGATACAGACATTTTTGCAATATCTTCCAACTTTTCTGTATCAGTTAGAATTTCTTCATTAGATATAACACGACAATACAATATTTGCCAAACTGTGACTATTCAAAATTAACGGTGATGTTAAGGTAGCAGATACCGTGACTCTGCTGCGGTGAGGATATCAATATAGACGGTAAATCTTTCCTTCAAGTGATCACGAATAAAGGCAGAGGATGAAATGTAAAGCCCACAGGAAAATTTACAAAACTGGTAAGGCTCTATATTTTCTACAAGCAGGATGCAGCTGTGTCTGCCAAAAGCTGTTATCAGCGATCTTAAGTACATAACACTGTAACGCCATGAAATTTCTGTAACAATTTGTCCAGTATCTGAAGATGATCTGCTGTGGGAAGAATAATGGTACTGATTTGTATGTAACCCAACACAAAACGTATTGACCCAAGCCTTTTTTCAACAAGAAGAAGTGGAGCTTTTGCAAGTTTCCATGACACCTTGAGCTAACACAAACTGGATCTCATTTCTTACTCTTTCCCTGTACACGATTGGAATAACACAATGTGGAACAAAAAACCTCGTATGTTCCCTGACTTTAAATTCCTATGGAAAATTTCGTATGGTAACACGTCTGTTGACAAAAACTTCAGAATGTGGCTGTGAGATATCGAATAACTCATGCCCATCTACTTCAGAATCATCCTCTACAATGTCTACTTTATCACGTATAATTTCAGAGACACCAAAGGACTGTTCCATATCCTGAGTAGTACTTGATTTATGACCGATAGATTCAGTGGAAGGCTGTGATTCTGACGAAGATAAAAATCTCAAACAGTTGCTGTCCTTTTCTTCATTTTAAATCCAAAGTTCGATTTGCAAACAGGCTAATTTGGCATCGCTTTCAGCTTTCGCCTTAGCTTCATTAAGGTTTAGAAGAGTCTTATATTCAGTCAAGAAATCAACACCTAATATAACTGTGCAGTACGAATGGCCACAGTTAAGAAGTTGGCAGAGAACTGATAACCTTGGAAAATAAAATCTGAATTTGTCTGTTTCCTAAACTCTACAGTTTCACCATTAATAACGCCCTTAATATGGGTTCGTTGCAATGGAAATAACGGACTGACAGTTGACATTTACTGAAGCCTGCCTCGCTGATAACGAAAGTAGGACTGTCGTCTCTAATAACACTGATAAAAATCCTGTCCAACAGAAACCGACACTATAGGGTGGATTAAGATGTTCTGATTATCTACTTCCTCTTGCAAAAAGGTACCTCTAATATCATCAAACTGGATAAAATTTATTCAGCTCTCCTGTGAATCCATCTCACAAAATGATTTGCCTTGGAAAGTGTCACCAAAATCCACTACCACATCATATGTTCCCTACAGTTTGTTGATGTACAGCTGTTTCACATTCACTGTCATTATCTGATAAAATCATGTAATTCGTTACCCAGCCAAAACCACTCATATCCCTTACGTTTAGCGCATGGTGCTGAACAGTCTCTATATTAACAGTTTTATACACGGTTTCATCTAACTTCTGTTCCTCATTTTGATTATTAATAGGCTCACACTGTTCATTTTGATCACTAATGGGTTCACAGTGTACGATTCTTATGGTACTAATAGAGGAAGTCTCTGTATCGAAAAACGAGTCATTTGCCGCCTGTGTCAACAGTATTTCATGTGATGGCCTGTCACGTCTAACATAGTCAAGAGGATTTGGTGCTCTAATTTCAACTGCTTTAGCACGTCGTTCAGGAACAAAATTCCCACGATCGCTTCTTTCCCAATTATTTATTTCATGAAAACAGTTACGATCACGTGAAATATCTCGTGTTTAGTTGTACGTAGTGATAGTCATGTGATCTGAAAACAGTGCTCTCAGTTTCTCGATGTGAATTGAAGTTTCAGCTTTAACGCCAATAACTGTAATTTATTTCATTATAGTGATGTTTTTTGGAATCATCATTACTGTCGTAACTTCTTTGGTTCCTAAAAGCACAACTTCTCTTTCTAACTCTGAAATTGCTGCAGTTGTTTGCCTGTTCTCTTGGATGCCAATTCTATGAATAACTGTGACCATAGCTATTAGAAAACTGTTTATATGCTTGTAACTGTTGTTGCTGTTTGCAGAATATCCGTCATGTGATCTGTTCCGTCGAGATTGGAAATTTCATCTGTTGCCGTCTCTGTATTTATCTGGCGAGTAAAATTTCTCTCTGTCAACCTCGAGTTCTTGCCATATGTTCTGAAAAGTCGGAATATAACCTTTACAGCGTCCTTCCAAAATAATGTGTCATAAACATATCGAAGCAGGAATTTAAGAAGCTGGGACCTGGATAAACTGAAAGAACCGGAGGTTGTAGAGAGTTTCAGGGAGAGCATTGGGGAACAAGAACGAGGGAAAGAAATACAGTAGAAGAAGAATGGGTATCTTTGAAAGATGAAATAGTGAAGGCAGCATAGGATCAAGTAGGTAAAAAGACGAGGGTTAGCAGAAATCCTAGGGTAACAGAAGACATATTGAATCTAATTGATGAAAGGAGAAAATATGAAAATGCAGTAAATGCAGGCAAAAACGAATACAAACGTCTAAAAAATGAGATCGACTGGAAATGCAAAATGGCTAAGCAACGATGGCCAGAGAACAAATGTAATGGTTTAGAGGCATATATCAGTGGGGGTAAGGTAGATACTGCCTATAGGAAAATTAAAGAGACCTTTGGGGAAAAGGGATCCACTTGCATGAAAATCAAGAGCTCAGATGGAAAACCAGTACTAAGCAAGGAACGGAAAGCAGAAAGGTGGAAGGAGTAAATAAAGGGTCTATACAATGGCGATGTACTTGAGGGCAATGTTATGGAGATGGAAGAGGTCGTAGATGAAGATGAAATGAGGAATATGACACAGCGTGAAGAGTTTGACGGAGCACTGAAAGACCTGATTCGAAACAAGGCCCCGGGAGTAGACAACATTCCATTAGAACTACTGATAGCCTTTGGAGAGGCAGCCCTGACTAAAATTAATTATCTGGTGTGCAAAATGTATGAGACAGGCAAAATACCTTCAGACTTCAAGAAGAAACTAACAATTCCAATCCGAAGGAAACCTGGTGTTTTCAAGTGTGAAAATTACCGAACTATCAGTTTAATAAGTCACGGCTGCAAAATACTAACACGACTTCCTAACAGACGACGGATATACTGGTAGAAGCCGACCTCGAGGCACATTAGTTTGGCTTCCGTAGAAATGTTGGGACACGTGTGGCAAACGACTTATCTTAGAAGATAGATTAAGCGAAGGCAAACCTATGTCTCTGTAGACTTGCAGAAAGCTTTAGACAATGTTGACTGGAATACTCTCTTTCAAATTGTGAAGATCGCAGGATTAAATAGATAGAGTGAAAGGCTATTTACAATTTGTACAGAAACCAGATGGCAGTTATAAGAGTCGAGGGACGTGAAAGGGAAGCAGTTGTTGGGAAGGAAGTGAGACAGGTTTGTAGCCTGTCCCCGATGTTATTCAATCTATACATTGACCAAGCAGTAACAGAAACAAAATAAAAATTTGAAGTAGGAATTAAAATCCATGGAGAAGAGATAAAAACTTTGAGGTATGCCGATGACACTGTAATTCTGTCAGAGACAGAAAAGCACCTGGAAAAGCAGTTGAACGGAATGGACTGTCTCTTGAAAGGAGGATGTAAGATGAACATCAACAAAAGCTAAAGGAGGATAATGGAATGTAGTCGAATTAAATCAGATGATGCTGTGGGAATCAGATTAGGAAATGAGACACTTAAATCAGTAGATGATTTTTGCTTTTCAGGGAGCAAAATAACTGATGATAGTCGAAGTAGAGACTGTCAATGGTTTGGAAAGCATTTCTGAAGAAGAGAAGTTTGTTAACGTGGAGCATAGATTTAAGTGTCGGGAAGTCTTTTTTGAAAATATTTAACGGAGTGTAGCCAGGTATGGAAGTGAAACATGGACAGTAAGTAATTTAGACAATACGAGAATTGTGCTTTCGAAATGTGGTGCTACAGATGAATGCTGAAGATTAGATGAGTGCATCACGTAACTAATGAGGAGGTACTGAACAGAATTGGGAAGAAGAGGAATTTGTGTCAGAACTTGACTAGAAGAAGGGATCGGTTATTAGGCATCAAGGGATCACCAGTTTAGTACTGGAAGGCAGCGTGAAGGGTGAAAATCGTAGACGGAGCCCAAGAGATAATACACTAAGCGGATCCAGAAGGATGTAAGGTGCCATGGTGATGAAGAAACTTCCACAGGATAGAGCATCATGGCGAGCTGCATCAAACCAGTCTCTGGATTGAAGACCACGACAACAACAACTACAACAAACGTATCGAGTCAAAGCAAATCTTTGTAATTCAGAGAGGCCAGATTAGTAGCTATCCTTGCGTATCATTTACTGAAAACAGTCTGCCGGGCTGGTATAGTCTGATCGTTCAAAATTCTTTAGTATAATGATAGTGTTTCTTAGTGTGTCTCGTGTTGCTGCGGACCAGAATAGGGACTAGTGTTCGTGATAAAATTCAGTTTCTGTTAGGCATTCTTGTGCGATTGCTCTCATCCATGTGGCTGGTTGAGATTCTAAATGGCCACACATACGTTGAAGTTTATGACCGATTGGCCATGTAGGTGGGAGACATTTTTGGAATTACTATAGCTTTTTGTGTGGCGGTTGTTATTGCCAGAATTTCGAAAAATCTTAAACTTTCGACATTTAAGAAAATGTTTGTGATCGAATGAGTCATACCAATGAGAGGGATCTCTTTTTTTCTTGTTTTTTGTGCTATGTACAGTATCCGCACTATTTTGTCTGCGTCATGGGCTGCGTTCAGGTATCCGTTCACCTACATGCCACGAATCAGAAATTTTCTCAGGAACATCGAAGAGTGCAGTGTGAACATCGGTAGCTTTATGCCCGTGATCTGTTTTCCGTTCACTACGTGATAATCTGTCTTCAAGTTTTCTTCCTCAGACTTCTGCTGTTGCTTAGTTGTCATTTGTCCCTGTTTGGCAGGTTGAAGAGAAAGACAGTCTTCCGAAACGGAATAGGGAACAGGCATTGTAACCGTAGAGATTTTATCCGCATTGCTAGACATTTGGGTCACGGTTACAGAACATTCTATTTCGTAACTTTTTTAACTATTCTTGTCTAGCAAATTCTGTCTTTTTAGCCTCGAGCGATGCGCACTGCTCTTCAAGAGTTTGTGTCTGGGTTTCAGTCTGACTCTGCTGCAGATTTAACTGTATAATTTTTTCCGTTTCCATGAGTGAGACTCCTCAGTTTAGATTGTTTACTTCAAGGTTGAACTACTCGTGTACATACTGTTTAACTTACAGGGTGTACAAAAAGATAGGGAAAACTTTCAATTGTTTATTGCAGAAGAACTAAACATTGTACAGATGTCATATATATTACATTTTGAAGAGAAACTCTGAAAGATTTTTTTTTTTACAAACATTCGATATGCCAACCATTAGTGACTCGGGAGACGTCAATATGGTAATCGAATTATTGTCATACCCGTCCCAGCATGGCATCGTCGACTGTGGCAGTCGCTTCCAGTATTCTCTCTCGGAGCTCTGCTACATCACGTGATTGAGGAGGTACATACACCAGATCTTTAATGTGTCCCCACAGAAAAAAGTCACACGGAGTGAGCACTGGTCATTGGGGAGTCCATTGTCTAACTCCAACCCACAAAAAGCTCGCTCCCCACCTCAACTCGCCATGTTTGCGAGTAGCGCTGACAATCGGCAAGTTACCAAAGTACGCTGTGGCGGTGTACATGAAAAAGAACTTTCTGGGTTTCTCTTCAAAGTGACATTTGTATGATATCTGTATATTTTTTGGTTCTTGTGCAATATATAATTGAAAGTGTTCCCGGACTTTATGTACACCCTGTATTTAATTTTCTCATTTAATTTGTCGAAAAGTTTCTCTCTACACTTTTCACTATTATGTTGTAGATTGCTAGCGGGTCTTCTGCCATGTTCTAATCTCTACCGTTTCTCTGTCATGTCCTTCAGATATTTTTTCCCGCCTCTTCTCTCTCACATTCTTCAAATTTTTTGTGCAGTCTTTTGTCACATTCTTCAGATTTTCTGTCCTGCTCTTTATTGTGCTCTGATAATAACTTCAGAATACTTTGCAAAATATATGGATCTCATCTTTCGCATTACTACGGGAAGCGGTAGGGACTGGCTCAGTTTCGTCAACAATTGTGGATACAAAACCTGAAACTTAAGCTGTAGAACCCTACTGTTGTAAGAAATTACGTCCTACAATCTCAGTTTCCAAAGCAGAAAGTCGAACTGCACTTAACTGTCGCATGTTTGATACCATAACAAAACCTGATAAATTCTGTCAAGCATTGTTCTATCTGTTTCAGTTAAAGCAATACTGTGAGAGTACCCCTGTTAAATTGTCCCTTCCCTGTCAACAGAATTGTCAAAAGCTACATCGCTGCAGCTCTAGCATTTGACTTAGCTTTGGTAATTTTGACTTGTCAATGCTATCATAGTAATACAGCAAACAAAAAGGAAATCTCTGACACACAAAAGATCTGTAAGTAATTATTGTTAATGAAAACAGAAAAATATTTAGGGTGGGTGAGTTCACTGAACAAATGCAAATTTAAGATTCTGGTAATATCGCTGTGAAATGAAACAACTGCTCTTCAGTAACGGACACAAAGCAGTACTTACCACCAAATACTATTGTCAATCTAAACATATAACACTTCAAGATTCAATAAACAAGAGTAGTTTTACTGGGAGTTTATCATCAGCAGTAACAAAGATCAATAGCAATATTCACTAATTCTAAACACAATATAACAATAAGAAATGCACAAAGTGAAAGAATATAATCACAGCAATTGTTGCGTAACAAATCTTTAAAATAATTGCTGTGTCAGAGGCTATAATTGATATAAATGATGTAATTTGTGGTTGCAGAACAAATCTTTACCTGACTACAGATATCAGCAGACCATCAATCAATATGTATCCTGGTACAAAAGGTAGGCAGGTGAAAGTTTCTTGTTACATATCTAAGCACAGGTTGTAAATATTAAGTTCGTGTCTAAGAAATGTGAAAAACTTATTTCAATATCGAAGCATGTGAATGTCAGTGCAGGGCAACATAAACATATGAAAATTTAATTACGAAAAGAAATATGAGGAGGTCTCGCTACACAATGCGAAATCTAAGCTGACCTGTACATTAAACAATTTGTCTGAGTGACAGTAATCCGTTTTCACTGAAAGTTGCTTATGATATCTAACTACAAAACAAATGACTCAGATTACAATGTTGGCCTTTCATATAACTAATCTTTATCTCTAGTCTTGCAGACAATTACTGTATGAGGACTGTAATTACAGAGCAAATGAACAAAAACATTAACGCATCTGACTTTCTGAGAAAACTGCTTGACAGTTTACAAGATAGCACTTTACTGAAATCTTTTGCTGTATTAAGCCTGAGAACTAATATTGATATTTTCACAACAGTCTCAGAATCACCGTGCCTTACAGTGGACATGAACTTTCATGATAATTATGCAGGGTGATTCAAAAAGAATACTACAACTTTAAAAATGTGTATTTAATGAAAGAAACATAATATAACCTTCTGTTATACATCATTACAAAGAGTATTTAAAAAAGTTATTTTTCACTCAAAAACAAATTCAGAGATGTTCAATATGGCCCCCTCCAGATACTCGAGCAATATCAAGCCGATACTCCAACTCGTTCCACACTCTCTGTAGCATATCAGGTGTAACAGTTTGGATAGCTGCTGTTATTTCTCGTTTCAAATCATCAATGGTGGCTGGGAGAGGTGGCCGAAACACCATATCCTTAACATACCCCCAGAAGAAAAAATCGCAGGGGGTAAGATCAGGGCTTCTTGGAGGCCAGTGATGAAGTGCTCCGTCACGGGCTGCCTGGCGGCCGATCCATCGCCTCGGGTAGTTGACGTACAGGTTTCATAACTAACCTTTTTCGTAGGACTCTCCATACAGTTGATTGTGGAATTTGCAGCTCTCTGCTAGCTCTGCGAGTCGATTTTCCTGGGCTGCAAACAAATGCTTGCTGGATGCGTGCTACATTTTCATCACTCGTTCTCGGCCGTCCAGAACTTTTCCCTTTGCACAAACATCCATTCTCTGTAAACTGTTTATACCAACGTTTAATACACCACCTATCAGGAGGTTTAACACCATACTTTGTTCGAAATGCACGCTGAACAACTGTCGTCGATTCACTTCTGCCGTACTCAATAACACAAAAAGCTTTCTGTTGAGCGGTCGCCATCTTAGCATCAACTGACGCTGACGCCTAGTCAACAGCGCCTCAAGAGAACAAATGTACAACTAAATGAAACTTTATAGCTCCCTTAATTCGCCGACAGATAGTGCTTAGCTCTGCCTTTTGTCGTTGCAGAGTTTTAAATTCCTAAAGTAGTGGTATTCTTTTTGAATCACCCTGTATTTATTGGCCTACCATTGCTCATGGAACCCTCGTCTGCTCTGCGACCAGCTGCTATTAGGATTATTGATGTGTCTGTCCAAAACCAAATTTTATTTGCCACACTTGCTATGTGCAATGCAAGACGGTATCTCACCAAATTTCACAAAATTTATCAGAGGACACAGCCTGGGATATGCATTGCGAGTGTACAAAGAGTCATGAAAGGAAACATGAAAATGAGAGACTAATCTTAAGGACTGATAAGAGAGGAAAAGACTCCAAGTTTAACTATGCTTCATGAAGCCACGACAACAACACGTTTTTTTCTTAACGTTCTCATTAGCAGAATTTTTCTTAATAGCTTTCCATTCTACAATTCATTTCTTTCACACTTGTTTCAGCTATATAAAATACTACACCTTGCATTATAAAAGTTATACAGTACAATTCAACTGTAAGCAATGTTCTAAAAACAAAAAGTTATATAATTACAAAAATATAAAAACTGGATTAAGTTAAAGATGGCTTCAGACATTCTTCCATTAATATAATCTCATTTTCTTTCTTCAAAACATGCAGTCCGTCCTCAGGCCACAAGTGGCCCATGAGGACGACCCGACCGCCGTCATCCTCAGCTGAGGACGCTGATAGGAGGGGCGTGTGGTCAGCACACCGCTCTCCCAGTCGTTATGACGGTTTTCTTTGCCCGGAGCCGCTACTATTCGGTCGAGTAGGTCCTAAATTGGCATCACGAGGCTGACTGCACTCCGAAAAATGGGAACAGCGTGCGACGGCCCGGATAGTCACCCATACAAGTGCCGCCCACGCCCGACAGCGCTTAACTTAGGTCAGGGCATAACAACTGGCCGGTTTTGAGCGCGAGTACTCGCGTCTGCTCAGGCACGTGCTCGCGAGCAGGTGCAAGAACGCGGAGTAGGGAGGGAGGGGCGGGAGGGGATATGCGCGCGCACGTTTGAATGTGATGTCGAGTTCTTAGCAGATTTAACTAGCCATCTGAATGCTTTGAACATTTTACTACAAGGTAAAGATCTGCTAATTACTCATTTCATAGATAAAATACGAGCTTTTAAAATGAAATTGACACTTTGGGTGAGTCAGCTGGAAACAGGCAACCTAGCTCATTTTCCTAAATTATCATCCATGCAAGATGTTCACAAAGACTGTGAACATTATTCACATAGTTTAGTTGATCAGCGCTTTCAAGATCTGACAGCACTAGACAGTGATTTTGATCTGTTCTCTCCATATTCAGCGAATATTTAAGAGATTCGTCCTGAGCTGCAGCAAGAAATTATTGACCTGCAGTGTGACAGAGAATAAAGAGACAAATTTCAGAACAAGAAAAACATTTTGGAATTCTACAGACACTTCTATCAGGATAGATTTCCTCGTTTGCACAAACTGGCGGCTACAATAATATCAATGTTAGGTTCCACGTATGTTTGTGAACAACTGTTCTTTGCAATGAAATGTAACAAGACGCGCCTGAGAAACGCATTGTCTGATCGAAATTTAAACTTCACACTCCGCCTAAAATGCACAAGAACAATTACTCCGAACATAGAAGCAATTGTAAAGGGCAAAAAGTACAAGATAACCGAGAATCCCACACTTCAGTGACACTTTTTATTGTGTAACAGTTCACAAATTAATGCGAATGTAGAGGAATACACTAAGCTAATAAAATTATGTGGCATGTGTAGATTCTCCTTTATTTGTTGCAGTAATAATTCGTGAGTGATATCCCTGCAGGTGGCCGCAGATTTACATTGACTGGCGGCAGCTGTTGTGTGCCTCACGTGACTCTCCCCACTATCCGCTCTGGTCCGCTCGCGCCTTGTTGTTCATAGCTTGCTCCGCGAGCACGTATATGTATGACTTAGGCGATCTGACGGAAACCGGTGTATCCACTACAGCAAGGCCGTTGCCTTTCCTCAAAACATATTAGCAAAGAATTATTTTTTGAATAATGCTGCCTCCTCAACATGACAGGCCACCTTCCATTCTTTTCAAACCATTTACATAGCCAGACAGTCCAACATACACTGCGACTTTCTTCACAAAGATGTAACCTCTCTGACAAACGTCTCTGGACTCTTACAAAGAATATAATACTACAGGGGTTGAGTACATTTATCAAATTGCTGAAAACTTCCTAAAAATCGTCATTGAAAATCGAACAGCCCTTGTGGTCACCTGCAACTGGTTACAAAAGTAACTGAATTTTGTACCCCAATTTACCATCGAACCTGTACTGCAGCGAAGCTAATGATCCATTCACTAACGCTACCTGCTGTTTATCAACAGAGACACCCAGTTTACGCTATGCCCTCAAGCTTGTATTTAGTACTCCTCGGTTCCACCTCGAGTTTGTATGTTCACAGTGACACACTACTCTATCAATAGTCTTAATGATGAATAGTAGCAAAAGGTTGCAGGAGCAAGAGTATTGTGACTTGGTTGCCATAGCAGCGAGAACGGCTCAAAACAGCGCCGTCGTGCCGTAGTGCCATCGTATGCAGTAAATCTATGCACGAGTTGCGAGTCGGCCAACTCTTCAATGAACGCGACGTCGTACCCCCGTAACAGAATCGCGAAGCGAAAATATACAGTGAATCAGCAGCTGCCTGGGTTCCCCGGGCATTGGCTTGGGTATACGTAAACACTCTGGATGTTTGAAAACAGCAAATGTTTCAACTCACCTCTGTGCCTACTCGGGAAGGCAGCACAGTGTACAAATATGTGTACATGCGACGATATTTGCACCCGTTTATTTATGTTTTTATTACTTTCAACGACAGACCAAATTTTTGAAGAGACTTTTGAGCGGCTGTGTGGAATAAATAACGGAAAAGCATACAAATGTTGCGAGTGGATTTCGGGAAGCCGTAACGGTGGAACTAGGTCAGAGAAACACTCAGGCAACCTATATCATTGTGTCAAGAATTCTATCTTACATGTGTTCTGCACAATCTCGATTTTATCGCTTCTCCTTTCTCCTCAGGTCGCTAGCCCATAACCGTTAACGGTAATTTGTCATTTTCTACCCATCTCACACCTTGCACACCTTTAAGTGTTCATAAGATTCTCAAGAAGAGGCCTGTATATGTTGTTTCGATTTTTTAGTAGCTGTCCACATCTAACCTTCGTACATCAGTTTTGATCCGGCAATTGTTTCGTAGAAATTAAAGTTTGATTCGTAACTGTTTCAGTGGCGTTCTGAAGAGGGTACTGTTTAGCATCAACATCTTTCATTGTGTATATCAACCCCAATATTGGGACTGAAAAGAACGAGACACATTTCCCTGTGAAGGATTAATAATAAAGGTTTCTGTAACTGTCTTCTCTTCGACAGTGACTTACTTCAAAGTGAAAACACAAATGTGGTTGTCCAACGAATGCTCTGCTAATGCAAAAACACCTGGGTTATCTTCATTTATGCAAGACACACACACATACACATACGTGCCTAAGACAAAAATTTAGGAAGTTATTAACATGTATGTGGCACAGTTAGTGAATAATAAAAGGAAGACAAACCTATAAGCGTATAAATAAAATAAGTGCCGAAAACATGATGGTATTTTTAGGAATCTCCTTGTACAAGGCGTTTTGAAATGTAATACCTTAAAATTTTTATGTGAAAACTCCTAAAGCTTTTAAATCAAACAAACGTTAATAATATTCTTTATCATTAATATCTACATATTTATTTCCCAACATAGTCACCCGGCCGACGAACATACTTCTCTCAAAGAGAGATCAGTTTGTTGATCCAATTCCTGCAGAATGTTTGACTTTGTTGACAACCTCACCTCTAGAATGAGATTTTCACTCTGCAGCGGAGTGTGCACTGATATGAAACTTCCTGGGAGATTAAAACTGTATGCCGGACTGAGACTCGAACTCGGGACCTTTGCCTTTCGCGGGCAAGTGCTCTACCAACTGAGCCACCCAAGTACGACTCACGCCCCGTCCTCACAGCTTCACTTCTGCCAGTACCTCGTGTCATACCTTCCAAACTTCACAGAAGTCTCCCTAAATCACTCCAGGCAAATGCCAGGATGGTTCCTCTGAAAGGGCACGGCCGACTTCCTTCCCAATCCTTCACTAATCCGATGAGACCGATGACCACGCTGTCAGGCCTCCTTCCCCAAACCAACCAACCAACCATTACTATAAAAGTTAAGTACTTGAACATGTTCTTTCAAGTTTTGAATACAGAGGAAAATCGGATGGGGCCAAACCGGGACTGTGAAGCGATGACAGTAAACCCAAGGCGTCGGATTGTTACAGATGTCTCAGTGCTCGTGTGTGGTCTGGCGCCCATGTGTGGATGTTTAGAAACGCGATGACAGCACGCGGTATTTCATGCATCGACATAATTACATTATTCATCACCATTAAACATGTTACAGCTCTGAGCTCTCTACCGGCAGAGGGCTGCCAATATGTAGACATGAAAGATAAAGATGTAGAATATTCATTTACACATCTTGCAGAGTTTACACATAAGAATTTTAAGGCACAACTTAACAGCTCGTCCTGTTAACTATAAGGGCAGATTATCTTAATCGACTAATTACCTAAACAAGTATACCGAAATCTCAACTGTATATCGCAATTCACGGTAAAATTGGGGTGAGTTCAGAGTGTGTCTGTAGCACAACGTCGTGTTCTCTTTTAAAAAAGGGGTAGCATGTGGCAAGTAAGGGAAATAAAAACACAAGTTACATTTGAGGCAGTAATTAATCATATTTATTGGATTAGTACTAAAACTAATTGGAATCCAAATCTAGAACACACCGCAAGATATAAGCAAGAAGACCTTGTCATTTTCAATTCGGATGTAGACTGCTAATATGTCTTAAATGATAAATCTGTTATCAGCACCGAATTTCTGTTGTAAACAACGGCAATGAGACATTTAAACTAAATGGTGGTGCTTTGGTTTTACACTGTGGACTGTTAATGGGTGTGAAAAATGACGTCAGTAATCTAGCTTTTGCGTGGTGTAACTAAATCACTGAACGCAAATGTCAAGATGGTTCCCTCGATCAGGAAATACCCACTTTTCTCGTCCATCTTAGTGGTATATTAATCTTATCTTCGTCTCTAGTGACCTCGTACTACTATGGATTATATTTCCCAGTCTTCTTCCCTTACTTCAAATTCACCGATCATTCCTGGAGAGTTTCCGTTGCGTAACGGTCAAACATGAGAAGCGTGTTGGAATACCGTGAAGTGAGCGGAATAAACGGTTACGAGAGGAGGCAAGCTGTGAAGGTTTCAAAATAAACTAAAACTACAGAAACTCTGGTGCATGTGTCATGTAGCCATACAAACTGGCTGTTAGATGATTTGAGCATAATGACTTACTGTTTAGAGGAGAAGCTATTGAAAGGCACCAGTAAGTAAGTGGAAACCTTCTTAAACGGGCGCTAATGAAGACTGTGGTTTGAGCTTATGTCACTAAGAAGTGCTTATCGTGAAATGAATGAAAGACATTTGGCGCTAATATGTGAACATCTGACTACTCTCCGTCTAAACTTTACAAGTACTGTAAGAATCACGCATAACACTCTCACACTCATTTCAGAGGTCATGTAGTTCACTGTTCGTGCATATTAACCACATAATGAATTATAATGTATACATATAGTATTGGTTGCTCAGCCACGTATTCCGATTTCTGAGTGAGTTTAGTAAATACAGTTGTTGGATTATAGAGAACAGGACTGGGGTTAAAATTTATATTGGGAAGCCGTAAAGAGGTGATCTGTTTACTTTTTCTACAGTGGACCTTTTCAAGTATACAGCAATTCTACATTTTTATGTTAGTACCGTTATCGGCTCTTGTTTTGATTGTTTTAACAGATTCTGAATAGTTTCTGCACAAAAGGTAACAGTAAAAAGGTATTGCATGGTGGAGTGGAAAGAAAAGAAGTAACTTTTTTCCCGTTTTTCAAAAACGGGCTATGTGTCAGCGATCTCATCAATCATTGCAATGGTGCAAAGTGCTGCAATAGCAAGTAGGGAAGCTAAAGCTTAAGAAAACGTTCATCTCATTTTTCAGAAGGGAGTTGGAACCGTTTGGTTCACGCATTGGGTAAGTAGAGGAACTGAAAATCAATTTCAGAAGAATAGTCGATCAAGTTCCAAATACATACAAGTGAGAAATTAAAGTGGTAGAAGTCCGTCTTGATATAGAGGATGTTAGGGATAGAAGTACAAATGTTTCTGTTGATGACAGAGGACAGTGTACTGAATAACATTACATCAATATTTACTTCATTTGTATACTAACAATTACAGCTATTATAACTGGTATTTTTTGGTTGGTTACTACCATCAAGTTCGCATGGCACAAGAAAGCCGTTAACGTCGATCTTTCTCTGGGCGGCAGGATATATAGACGTGAAATGGATTTTCTATACTATTGTTTATTTCACTTCTCGACACAGTTACGACCGTGCAGAAAACATTATGTAATGAGTTTCTGAGACGTCCGTTCAATGGAGAGAAAAAACAACAAACTGAAGAGATTACGTGTTATGTAGTTATTCCAGTAATACCCTGTAGAGACACTATCAGAGCCAGTGCCTTCTGCACAAAATCTGCAAAAGAAAGCGTAATTGGACTATAGGCTGCTGATGATTCGAATACCAGCAGGCAGTGCTTGCAATAACTTTCGTACAAGTGTATTATCATGGGACCTGTCTCAAGCCTCCAATAAGTATCAGCCAAATTATAAGGTTGAGACTGGAATAATAATCAGTATTCAGAACCTAGTGGACCAACCAAGGAACCGAAATAGAAAACAGCAAAATAAAAGCCTAAATGTTGCTCTCTCTCTTCAGATATCCACAATAGAAAATCGAGAAACGTGGCCGTCATTCAACAGCCACATCGCTAGTTAGATGAGAACATATTAATCAATACTAGAACTGTTGAAAATCACTTTAATTCGATTAAATTAAATAACACTCGAGGACCTGATAATGTCCCTGTCATGCCCTGCACAGGAGAGAGATTTACAGTTTCCCTTCTGAGAGCGAACTTTCCTAGAAGAGGGTGGTAAATGAGTGTGGTAACATATTGCTTCCTTCAACACACGTTTCCCGAAATGAACTCTGTCCGGACAGAGCTTGGAAAGCCCAAGTTTCCGACCGACCGCCGCATTATCCTCAGTCCACAGGCGCAACTAAATGCGGATATGGAGGGTCACGTGGTCAGCACACCGCTCTCCTGGCCGTATGTCAGTTTACAAGACGGGAGCCACCACTTTTGAATCAAGCAGCTCCTCAGTATGCCTCGCAATGGCTGAGTGCACCACACTTGTCAACAGCGCTCGGCAGACTGGATGGTCACCCACCCAAGTGGTAGCCCAGCCCGGCAGCGCTTAACTTAGGTGATCTGACGGGACCGTTGATACCACTGCGGCAAGGCCGTTGGCATTTCCCGAAACGACCATGGTCAGAAAAATCTAGGAACTAGAGCTCATACAGAGAACATGTGATAGACGTTCTTCCCACACGCCATTTGCTTATGGAAGAGGAGAGCAAGAGATGGTGGGGTATCGAAAGTACCTCTTCCATAAACCACAATGTGATTTGTAGAATGTTGTTGTAGACGTCGACGTTATGAGATCAGAAGAACTTGGACACTTATTAATACGCTGGGGTGTGTTCATCCACTGCCTTACATCATCTTAAACTCTATTGCGGACATTTTCAAAGAAGTGTCTGAATGACTGTGGAGCAATGGTAAAATTTGAAATTTGTGGTAAGGTCTTATGGGACCAAACTTCTGGGTTCATCGGTCCCTAAGCTTACACACTACTTAATGTAACTTAAATTAACTTACACTAAGGACAACAGATACACCCATGCCCGAGGGAGGAGTCATACCTCCGACGGGCGGGCGGGGGTGGGGGGAAAGTGGGAGGGGGAGCAAGAACCCAGAGAGATAATAACGCTGGAGTGTGAAGCAAAGTGTTTGTTCTAACTCAACCAAAATATGTTCCACTGGATTCAGGTCTGGACTCTGGGCGGGCCATTACAGTTCAGAAATCTTATTGTCCGCAAACTATTGCCTTACAGAAGCTGTGGCCTTTATGACAGGGTCCACTGTCATACTGATACAAACTAACACCTTCTACTCTACTGCACACGGTACGTAGTGCTGTACAATATGTTCACATCCTTCCACATTTAACCCTGCTGTTCTGTTCACTTTTACTTGACATATATACTGTTCGGGTCAATATGACCCGACATATCAAAATGCTTTAGAAACATAAATTTTGGTACAGTTTTAGCTATCGACATTGTTGTTCTATTCCAGTACCTTGTTAGTAATAATAATAATAATAATAATAATAATAATAATGGTAATAATAATAATAATAACAATGCATACAACTTTATTGAGGGATATTTTTCATTTAAATATGCACATAAATTTGAAACAACAGACAGTTTCCATTACAGGCATTCAACTTAGAAAGCACTACAGTTTTTCCATACTTCTATTCTTATTGTTGACAGTTTAGACGTAAGTATTGACATTTTCTAACAACAGACAGTTGTCATTACAGATATTCATCTTAGAGCACACTACAGTACAGAACACACTACAGTTTTTTTATTACATTCCAACATAGAAAGCACTACAACTTTAGAATCCTCTCTTCTTACTGATTGTAGTTTAGGCACAAGTATTCACATAAATTTGAAACAACAGAATTTTCAATACAATCATCTTATAAAATACTACAGTTCTTTTCTTACTGCTTGCACTGTGGACACAAGTAGGTTACATGTTTCTTGCAAATATGTTTACTACATTTTCCACACACCATGTTTGTTTTATTGTCATTACTTGATGGACAGAACTTACAGCGTGCACGTTTTGTAGATTTTCTTGTTGTTACCGATTCTGACACACCACCCACATCATTCGGGTTTTGGATGCTTGTGACCATTCTCAAAGAATCTTCTGTTCTTGGGAAATGCGTTCTTGATGCAATATGTTCTTTTATCAGTGACTTTCCAAGTTCCTCCAAGAATATTCTCCTTCTAGTCAATTTGCTTGCATTCCAATTAGGGTCAACCGAAATCCACAAAACGTATGCATTATAAGCAGAAACATCAAGAATATTGTAGAAAACTATCATTGGCCACCTATTACTTTTTCGTTTGCATGTATATGTACCTAATAACTGATCAAGCGTGTCTACAGCACCTTTGGTTGAATTATAGTCCAAAATCATTTTTGGCTTCTTATCAGCCCTGTCACTGATTTCCGCATCATGGTGGAGAGTGCTCATAAGTACAACATTCTTGTGTCTCTTAGGAATATAATTAACCACAGTAGTGTCATTTGTGAAGTAAAATGAAGAGCTGTGTACCTCCTTGTTGGTCATTTTGTGTGGAAGCTCCGGCTTATTTTTCCGTATAGTTCCCAACATAGTCAATTTCCTTTTCAGAAGCAGCTGCCCCAAATTGTACGACGTAAAAAAGTTGTCACACGTGATATTCTGACCACGTAACTCAGAAGTGAGATCAGATACCACCCTCATTCCCTGATTTCTTTCTGGTGCCGCTCCACTCACCTTTCCTGTATAAATTTGGGCTTTCAGTACGTATGAAGTTTTGCTGTCACACATGGTCCATATTTTGATCCCATATTTTGCCGGTTTACTTGGGATATACTGCTTGAATGGACAGCGACCTCTAAATGCTACTAACTGCTCGTCAACAGTAACATTTTCTCCTGGATTATACAGTTTAGGAAGGACCTCTACCCACTTCTCCCAAATACTACGAATTGCGGCAAGTTTGTCAGTACGTCGTCTTTCCTCTCTAGTAGATTTCTTGTCAAATCGCAGGACACGTGATATCTTACAGAATGTTTCATGAGACATGGTTGCTCGAAATATGTTTCGCCCAGTATCTTTATCCCACAAACTTTTTGTAGACTCCCCATGAGATCGATATACACCCGCTAGGAGTAAGAGTCCTAAGTATGCATGGAAAACAGAACCATCAATATCTGTCCACTGTTCACCATAAACTCGCTGCCCTTCAATATTTGTCATCTCTATTATTTCATTTTGAAGCGCTGTGTGAAATACTGCTTCAAATGAACATTTTACATCAGATATTCTGCTGACTGCATACCTGGTAACTCCTGGGGTACTCTTGATGATGTTCGAAGCTGGTAGGCGACCATGTTGTGCTGGTGGATGCAACTGCCATTCTATATTCCCATTTTTAGAAAGAAAAGTCTCTACACTATTTTGTATGGGCTGTGGACTGTCGTAACTGTCATCGGAACACTCGCTTTCAGATGCATTGCTGATGTGATCTTCAAACTCAGAAAGTGATCCTTCATCTGGTGAGGCATTTACTATTTCTTCCAACTCACGATCATTCAATGGTCTCATCGCCATGGTGTCACAAGTCAAACTGGGCAGAAACAAAGCATTCCAATTATTGAGAACTGCCAATTATTATTTCCTGGGGAAAGCAACAAACAAGCCCATTGTTGTGAACGCATGGAGCTTTAGGTGATTGTTGAGAGTAAGTTGGAATGATGCAGTCACTATTCCCACACAACACAACAAAAATAATTTTCGCCATTTCCAGATTTTAGAAATAAATACGAGTTACACTAAACATATTTGTGTCGGGTCATTATGACCCGAACATTACATATGCAACTATTACAGTTGAAGCCCAAACTTCTTAAACTTTTTTAAAACCTTTTAAAACACATGCTGCTCATCCATTTTCAGACAAAGTCACAAAGTTTCATAAATATATATTGGTATTTACATAATGTAAAATAACGTTCATATTCGTTTCGGGTCATATAGACCCGAACAGAACAGCAGGGTTAAGTGGCCCAGATTAAGGTGAGTGTGAAAGCACTATATCTAGGATGAGCAGGTGACCCAGCACTGGATAGAAGGTCCTTTCACATGTTACGTTTTGTTAGACTCTTTAACTGACACGTACTCTAACCACGGAAAGAACCCCTGCGGCTTAAGAATGTTTTGTTCACACTTGGGACTACACATGAGAGCAGAAAAGTTTTCTGGATATTCGCCAAACCCATTCGTTGTATTGCCACAGGGTGTTACGCGGGTCATCACTCCAAATCACTTGGGTTCACTATGCACTATCCAAAGGCGGTGATGTTTGCATCACATCAAGCGTCGCTTGGGGTTGAGTACAAATATGTGCAGCTTATTATGAGCTACCCCCTTCTTTTCAACTTCCTATGTACAGTCATTTCACCAGGCCGACTGACAGCGCCATGGAACTCGCAAGTGATTTCTTCCCCTGATTTCATGTATTGTTTTCTAGCCACCCTGCGCAGTGCTCTACCGTTTCTATCCATCAGTGCATAAGGTATGCCTGGACTTAGTTAGCAGTAATTGTTCCCTAGCGTTTCCATTTCAAACCACATCACCAACAGTAGACTTGGGCAGCTTTAAAAGGGTTGATGAATCTGTTACTCAGGTGACATATTGAGTAGTCCACGTTTGAAGTCTATAAGGACTCCTGAACAGTCCATTCTCCTGTTAATGTAACGGTCTCTTATCTTCCCTTCTTTTAGCTCGTTTTAGTTCTCTCTCTTAAGAGAAAAAAACGGGCTACTGCGCTTTGCTCTTTTAAGCAACAGAGCTATTGTGACATATTAGTTTTTATTTCTAGTTGACGTTTTCGTATTGCTGGCAGAAAGTGCTTCTAAGTTACTTCATTAAGCCCACTCTCCTTCTATACAGACGCAGCCGCTTCTCACGGCACCTGGTGGTCAATTTCTCATTACATAGGGGTGACCGGACACTTTCTATCAGGTAGTGCAGATGTATATGTTGATGTTTTCGGTGAAAAGGCGATCGAATTCAGTTCACTAATGTTCACTGAAATACTAGATACGCTGAACAGGAAAAAAAAACACAAGTACAGGAACTGCAAATTAATTTGCAGGAAGCGATTTGTCATATCAAGTGTGCAGTCTACCGGTAACGCGTTAAGACAATTTTAGCCCCTGAAAACAGTAAACGCTTTCGTGGACGTCAACGTAAATGTTGCGGGCTTGGAGTTCAATAATGAAGAAAATGTGGTTTTGTTAACGCTCGTATTGTCGTTATACGCACGTGACGTGGCATTTAATTTAGAGTACGCAATGATTCCAATGGAGAGACTTTTACAGCACCCACCTGCGTACTCTTGCAGACATCACTGCGAGGACGTTGTTAATGATATCATTCGCCAGCAAATAACCCTATAGCTGACTGTTACTGTTCACTAGTATTCAGCATCTCTCTCACTCTCTCTCTCTCTCTCTCTCTCTCTCTCTCTCTCTCACACACAGACACACACACACACCAACACACACACACACACACACACATGTATACACACAACCACTGCACGTGTTTGAGTTCTTTATGACTGCCAAGTACAGATCTAAACACGGCACGGTCTGCTAACGCTCGCTATGGTGCAGTGAGGGGAAATTGCGTTATACACCTGGAGTACTTTTGTGTGTGTGTGTGTGTGTGTGTGTGTGTGTGTGTGTGTGTGTGTGTGTGCCTGATTTCTGTTGCACCTGGATGCCTTGCAGTTGTGGATCGTGTCAGGTGCAGCAGACAGATGCTAACTACAATCAGCCCATGTATCGTCAGCGTTTCATTTCCACCCTTAAAACTCGTTAATCGCTGGCATGCTTTTTGAAAAAAACAAAACTGAATTGCGGTTGAATAAACAAATCTGTTAACATCTGGATCAGAAGCGCCATTTCCACTCTTGTGAGCAAATTTATCAAGGATGAGTAATTAATTCTATTCCGATCCCTGTTGGTAAATGAAGTCGCTCGAATTAGTCTCCAACTGTGAGATAAGGAAGTTCTAAAGCATATAGAGAAATGTGCTTCCTGTAACAGTGTTCTCGGCAAAGAAAAATGGACCATGCACATTTTCCCATGAAACGGCACAAAACCGTTTATATTTTGGAAAGACCTTCTCACGTTGTGCAGTTTCATAATGTTATTCCGTATATATTCACACATTATGACGGTTCATCTTTCCATTTGAATGGAATGTGGACTCGTCAATAAACGATAACTGTGGGAGAAAAATGTCATCCTCCATCTTGCCGAGATTCTACACATTCTTGTTTGTCACCTTCACGAAGAGTTTGCAGTAGCTGAATTTTGTACGGTTTCATGTGTAAACGTTGATGCAACACACGCCAGGCGGACGTCGGGGGCATGTTGAGCTGTCAAGCTGGACGGCGAACGGATTTCTCCGGACTCCTTATGGAACTATGGCAGATGCGTTCGACGTCTGTGTCAGACACTAGGTGATGTCCCGGCGATTTACCTTTACACAAACAACCTGTTTCTCCGAATTGTTCGTGCCATCGTCTAATGCTTTTTGCTGTAGGAAGATCCAAACCATACCTAGTACGAAACGCACTTTGAACAGTTATTACTGACCCACGCTGGGCATAACGTAGAACACAAAACACTTTCTCTTGTCGCGACACCATTTTTACTAGAACTGAAGAGGGCGTACACGGCTGCTACCTAACGGGAACCGTGTAAAACTCGAGAGTTTGGTCTTTCCAACAGTACGTTATACACTCTCTTATTCATTCAAACATATCACCAGTACACTCGACATATCGGATGTCATATTCTCCTTTTGACAGCACAAATATTATGCACATGTGGTGTCACAGCCAGACATCACACTTGCTAGGTGGTAGCCTTTAAATCGGCCGCGGTCCGCTAGTATACGACGGACCCGCGTGTCGCCACTGTCAGTGATTGCAGACCGAGCGCCGCCACACGGCAGGTCTAGACACACTTCCTAGCACTCGCCCCAGTTGTACAGCCGACTTTGTTAGAGATGGTTCACTGACAAATTACGCTCTCATTTGCCGAGACGATAGTTAGATAGCCTTCAGCTACGTCATTTGCTATGACCTAGCAAGGCGCCATTATCAATTGCTTTTTATCTTGTGATGCCTGTACCGTCAGACCGATGTTCACCAATTATGGATTAAAGTTAAGTATTCCAGCAGCAACGTACCTTATTGGCTATATTAATTACATTGTCCTGTTCCAGACATCACGCCAGCCTGCGTGAGCTTAAACGCATGCCTTTCGGCTACGGGTCATAGTGGCTTGGCTGTCTTGCCAAGTCACAACAGTTTGGCGCCGACGATTGGCGACGAGCAATTCGCGTTTGTCCCCATACTGCCTTAATTTACTTTTGTCATGGATTCGCCACAATCACCAGATGTACTGTCCGAATTTTATCGCTTACAGAACCAACAGATGCAGACCTTACTGGATGCCCTTGGACAGCTCGTCCAGGGTGAACGTGCACTGGAAAACGATGCGGCAGCCGCCGCTCCACCGCTACCACAGCCACAACATGCAGTTGCACCACCTTTTCGTCCTTTTGATGCGGCACTGGAAAGCTGGACGGAGTGGTCACGCCAATTTGGATTCCATTTCGCCTCCTACAGAATTCAAGGTAATGAGCGGCAGCCTTTTCTCCTTTCCGCCGTAGGCGTCCAAACCTGCCGTGTGATAGTGAAATTGTTTCCCTGACACGACGTAGCAATTCTGTCCTACGACGAAATTTTGTCTGCATTAGATGCATATTTCAAAGAATCAGTCAATGTAGTTGCAAAACGGTATACCTTCTTTTGTACAAAACGTACGGCCGGTCAGACTAATAGGGAGTGGGTTGCAACCTTGCAAGGCCTTACTAGGGATTGTGCTTTTAAGTGTCAATGTGGACTCCCTTATTCAGATACTATGGTGCGTGATGCAATTGCACAGAACGTTTCAGATGTTCGTATAAGGGAGCAGATTTTGAAACTAGTCAATCCCTCCCTTCAACAAGTGATGGACATACTGGATCGGCAGGACACACTTGACTTTGCTCAGGAATCATTTGAAACTTTGCCACCTGTGTGTCACGTTAACCGGCCCGCCGGGCGAGCTGCACGGAACAGTAAACAGTCCTTGTGCCCGGCCGCGCCAAAGCCGCCTGGCTCTCAGCCACGTGTCCCGCACCAGCATGCAAATGCAGTGAAATCGTGCCCGCGGTGTGCTACTAGACATTCGCGTGAGAATTGCCCGTCACGCCAGGCTATTGGCTTTTTCTGTAATAAAAAAGGCCATGTTGAAAGTGTTTGCCAGAAAAAGCTCGGATCGGACTCTCACAACCATTCGAAGCCCTTTGCTTCGCGCTGGAAACGAACCAAGAATACTCGGGCTCGTGAACCTTCGCCCATGAAAATTCATGTAGTTCATTCCACTCCGGCCAGTGCCACTCTCTCTAACAGTGACTGTGTTCGTCCCACAAAAAGTGTGCGTCGACATCGACGGACATCCCGTCAAGTCACAAGTGATTCTGTACCAGTGTCAGTTCACGTTGCACGAGACAGTCACTCTTGTCGTCAGCAGGACAATTAACTTTTTGTGGACTTGGACATTAGCGGCAAAGTGATACCACTCCAGCTCGATACCGGAGCTGCAATTTCACTACTCAATCACGACACGTACAAATAGCTGGACACACCTCCCTTGCGTGCCGCAAATGTTCAGCTAACTAGTTATTCTGGACATGCGATCCCTTGTTAGGACAGTGCTGCCTTCTTGCAACATACCAGGGACAAACAAAACTTGTGTCATTTTACGTCCTTCGTTCTTCTTCTGCAGTGAACTTGTTTGGTTTCGATTTATTTCAGTTGTTTAACTTGTCTATAGTCAATCAGGTCCAATCAGTGAACCAGACTGTGCCTTCGGACAGTGTTTCTCGTCTATGTGAAGAATTTGCAGACATTTTTGCACCGGGCCTCGGTTGCGCTAAGAACTATAAAGCACATTTGGAACTGAAAGTAAACGCGCAACCGAAATTTTTCAGAGCGCGCAATGTTCCCCACGCATTACGTGATGAGGTCGCAAGAAAGAACATTACACGATTTGGAATCACAAGGTGTAATTGAACGTGTGCAGGCTTCTCTCTGGGCATCACCCTTAGTAATTTTGCACAAACCTTCTGGAAAATTGAAACTTTGTGTGGACTTCAAGGCAACAGTGAATCGACAACTAGTGACTGCAACTTTTCCTTTACCCCGCCCGGAAGATCTTTTTGACAAACTGTGCCCAGGTAAATATTTTTCGAAGTAGGACCTAGCAGATGCGTACTTGCAAATACCGGTGGACGAAGAATCCCAGCGCGTCTTGGTGGTTAACACGCATATTGGTTTGTACCGATTCAAACGACTGCCATTCGGGTGTGCATCCCCCCCCCCCCCTGCATTGTTCCAGCAATATCTACAAACTGTTTGTGCGTCGGTCCCTACTGCAGCAAACTATTTGGACGATATTGGATCTCCGGAAAGACGGAAGAAGAACATTTAGCCAATCTCAGAACATTATTTCAGGTCTTGCGACAAAATGGTCTTCGCTTGCGGAAGGACAAATGTGTGTTTTTTGCTCGTGACTTACCCTTTATGGAACACGTACTCACTGCCCAAGGCATACATCCCAGTCCAGAGCACCTCCGTGCCATACAAGACTTGCCTTCGCCGCAGAATGTGAAGCAGCTACGGAGGGTGCTGGGAAAAATTAATTACTATCATCGCTATGTGCACCACGCCTCTTCCATTTCAGCTCCGCTTCATCGCTTACGCCATAAAGGTGTTCCGTTCGTCTGGACGACGGAATGCGAACGCGCCTTTCGCCAGTTGAAATCGGCGTTGCTTTCCAATACTTGCCTTACGCCCTTCGATCCCCAGAAACCCCTTTTGTCGATGGTGGATGCATCGGATTTCGGGATCGGTGCTGTGCTTACGCACAAAGATGGATCGCACGATCGCCCTATTGCCTTTCCGTCCAAATTGCTCTCGTCTGCGCAAAGACATTATTCACAGATCGAGAAAGAAGCATTGGCTCTCGTATTTGGTGTTACCAAGTTTCATGATTTCTTGTATGGTCGTCACTTTACCATCGTCACAGACCACAAACCTTTGACGTCGCTTTTTCATCCGACCAAGCCTGTACCTCCACGTACAGCGCAGAAATTCATTCGCTGGTCTATTTTCCTCTCGCAATACCGCTACGATATCTTGTATCGGTCCACTGCTAAGCACGGAAACGCTGATACGTTGTCTCGTTTGCCTGTTGCTGAGGATAGAGCATTCGATTCTGCCGAACTTGCTTGCATGTTCATTGATGCGGAAACCGATGACGTGGTAGAATCGTTTCCGATTGATTTTCGTCGTGTAGCTATAGCCACAGCTGCCGACCCTGTCCTTGCTACCGTTCTGCGTTTTGTTGCTACGCAGTGGCCCTTGTCAAAGTCACGGATCGAGGATCCGTTGGTTCGCCGATTTTTTGCTCACAAGGAGAGGCTTTTTGTACGACGGGGTGTTTTGCTGTTGCGTTCTGATAATGATCAGTCCAGGGTCGTGGTCCCACGTTCGTTACAGTCCTCTGTCTTACAGCTTCTCCACCAAGGACATTGGGGTATAGTGAGAACGAAACAACTTGCTCGTCAGCACTGTACTTGGTTCGGCATCGATGCCGCGATTACGAATATGTGCTCTTCTTGCATGGTGTGTGCCGAACAACAATCAGCACCTCCAGGGAAATTCTTTGCATGGCCAAAAGCCACTTCTCCGTGGCAACGCTTATACATTGATTTTGCTGGTCCCTTCTGGTATGCTCGATGGTTGGTTGTGGTCGATTCCTTCAGTAATTTTCCTTTTGTTGTCCGGATGTCTTCCACGACGTCTTCTGCCACCATACAAGCGTTATCCGCTATCTTTTGCATTGAAGGTCTTCCACAGACTATTGTTTCCGACAATGGCCCGCAATTCATGTCCGAAAAATTTCAGTCATTCTGCAAGGCCACTTGTATTCAACATCTGACGTCCGTGCCGTTTTCGCCACAGTCAAACGGTGCCGTTGAACGTTTGGTCAGGACTTTCAAGTCACAGATGTTGAGGTTGAGAGTCGCATTCTCGGGAGGACGTGTTATTGCTCCTTTTGTCCTCGTATCGCTCTCAGCCCCGAGATGGTCGCTCGCCGGCTGAGTTGCTTCATGGTCGCCCTCATCGCACCTTGATGTCTTTGATACATCCGCCGCATCAGGTTCCTGTGCAGCGGCAGACACTTGCTTTTGCCCCAGGCGACGTTGTCTATTATCGCAACTATCGCGGTTCACGGCGTTGGCTCGAAGGGCGCCTTCTTCGCTGCCTCGGCCGCGCTATGTATCTGGTTTTGGGGGCCTCTGGTGAGGTGCGTCGGCATCTCAATCAGCTGAGCCTCTGTCGTCGCCAGGTTTCTGCCGCTACCCGTCTGCTTTCAGCGACGGTGCCGTCCGGTCAGCGCCCTGGGGACCCATCTACTGGCTCGCCTCAGCCCCAGGTGTTACCGACAATGCCTTCCATTTTGCCCCATGGCGATGCGCCGCCACCGCCACCGCCGTCTGTTCTCTCGCCGGCGACGCCCGCAGTGGACGCGTCGCTGCAACCGCCGGGCGCCTCCCTGGGTCACGCGCCGCCGATAGCTTCGCGTGACCCCTTGTCATCCGCCATGGACTTCTAGCCCGCTCCGGACCACATGGCGTCTTCGCCCGTCGGGTGCTCCGACCCGATGGAGGTCGACCCTTCGGCCCCTCCTGTCTCCCTACGGGCGCGTACGCCGCATGTTGGCGTGCACCCTGGACTAGGTTATCAGGCGTTTCCTAGCTCCCCTCGGACCGAATGGCAGGGTGCGGGTGGCACAGCCTCGCCTGTTGTTAGGCTCCCCACCTCGTCGCATACGTCAACATGGGGTCCTCCCCACGGCGGGCGGAAGCCTTATAACACAACTGTTCGCCGGTTTGCGGGGGAGGAATGTGGTGTCACCGCGAGACACCACACTTGCTAGGTGGTAGCCTTTAAATCGGCCGCGGTCAACCAGTATACGACGGACCCGCGTTTCGCCACTGTCAGTGATTGCAGACCGAGCGCCGCCACACGGCAGGTCTAGAGACACTTCCTAGCTATCGCTCCAGTTGTACAGCCGACTTTGCTAGAGATGGTTCACTGACAAATTACGCTCTCATTTGCCGAGACGATAGTTAGCATAGCCTTCAGCTACGTCATTTGCTACGACCTAGCAAGGCGCCATTATCAATTGCTATTTATCTTGTGATGCCTGTACCGTCAGACCGATGTTGACCAATTATGGAATAAAGTTAAGTATTCCAGCAGCAACGTAACTTATTGGCTATATTAATTACATTGTCCTGTTCCAGACCTCACGCCAGCCTGCGTGAGCTTAAACGCGTGCCTTTCGGCTACCGGTCATAGTGGCTTGGCTGTCTTGCCAAGTCACAACAGCACACATACAAGCTCTTATTCATTCAAAAATCTCACAAGCACACTAGATATATTTGATGTGAAAATAAAATTTGACTTTACAGTATCATAAGCTAGCGACAGGGATGCAAGCAGGCTAAAACGTGTGTCAGACAGACTTGTACAATTACGATCGCCGTATAATATTAATTGTCTTATGTGACACAAGTTCGTAGGGGATGTAAGGAGATTAAAATTAAGATCGATGTACAACGTTAATTGTGTGTGACACAATGATAGAACGAATTTGTACCTGCGAAAAGTTTTTGTGTTTTGACTGTATCAGTATAAATTTGATCGTCTGGCTACGGACGCTATAATTTCGCTTTGAAACCTGTCTTTCAGAAATTTATGCACTTCTTTTAAGTAGTCCTGCCAGTGAATAGATAGTTCAGAATTGAACTGTAATGACTGAAATAGAATTAAATAAGTTCGTGTTTTGTACATTGTGTCCTAATACTTCACACTGAAATGTCTAAAAAAAAAGGAAGGTCACACTGACATGTAACAAAAATCTGGCATTTAGCAACTACAGGGTAACAGATGTGATCGCTCTGTACCTAGGTCACGCAGGCAGAACCTGTCAAATAAGACTTAAGAAAAACAAAAGTGTGTGGAAATATGGCACCAGCCATTCAACATTTGCCGAACACCTCCGGCAAGAAACCCAAAACAATAGACCCTACCACAATAGACAAGAACACAAAAATAGTCAGTTTCAGCAACAAGAAAACTTGCAAATTAAAAAAGGAGTAATGGAGAAGAGATACATAGTAAATGGCCAGACAAACATCAACAATCAGATGCTGTTTGAACTAACAAAACATACCGTGGAGAAAGAACAACGCTCCTGCGCACCACAACAAAACATAAAAAACTACACATTATCATCACCGTAGATCATCCACCAGTGTTCCACAGTAAAGCAATCATTTACAAACGCAGTAGGTAGGATATGTTTGCGCCCTTCACACACACATACACGCACACACACACGCACACACACACACACATACACACACACACTCACACAACAAGTATAACAAACCCCGCTTTGAATAAATAAATAAATAAAAATATACTGTGTATCTCTCGCTCTTTTTGTCTAGTTGGAAAGCATAAACACTCAAAGACCGATAAAAGACGCTTCCAATCCTATAAGAAAAATAAAAGTAAAAACAAAAAAGTCGAAATCTTCCTGCAATAGAAAACAAAACACACGAAACGGCGAGAGGACAGTAATACCTCTGACACAATGTTCAATATATTTAGTGCTGTGAAAGTGCTGTGTGCAAGAAACCCATCAAATTCACGTGTAAGAAGAAGAATAATGAAGTAAACAGCAAAAAATGTGAGTAAGGAAGGAATAAAAATTGTTCATAGTAGTAAGTAGATAATGCGAACTGTTCATGATCATAGCAAACGAAATTGTAAGAAAAAAACATATTGCTACAGTGACCACTGAAGAAGTTATAGAATAAAACGAAACGCGTCTGGTCTGGTTCAGATTTTCGTTACAGTTGCAAAAGACGGTAATCAACGTATATAACTTGCATATCTGCAACTTCGGAAAAAGAGGTCGAGAAACAATATCTCTAAAATATATTAACTAATAATTTATATTTGTGTACAATAAATCTGCAAACAAACACAAAAGGGATGTAAGAAGAGAATCACTGGGTATACAGTGCACAAAATCGCTGACATCAGCATTAGCATTTCAGGAACCGATGACATTAGCGTCAGTTTTATTGGAATCGCTAATTCCGCCATTCGGCCCTTAAGCAGTGACATCATTCCTGGAATTCCCCCCTCCCTCCTTTCCCCTTTATCCTCCCATTTTCTCTATGACCAAAAGCGTTACATATTACTTCAAAACATTGAGAGACCTCAAGGAAACAATGGTGCGGATGCTCGGCACTCACGCTTTGAGCCGCTTTAATTTCTAAAGTTCGATTGTACGTGTGGTGTCATTTATCGTCCGTACAACCATACAGCTTAAAATCCACCAGCAACTGCGGTGATCAGCTTGGAAGAAGAAGGCTATCAAGAAGCAAGCTTCTCTTTGTACTTGTTGTTGTTGTTGTTGTTGTTATTCTTCTTCTTCTTATTATTATTATTATTACTATTATTACCTATGTGTTTCGCTGTAGTGAGGATTTTATTGTTACAGGCAGAAACACACATACGTTTCCACCTGAACCCCAGTACCAGCAGCAGTCACTGTCTGTAGGGGTTATTCTTGATCTTCCAGACCAGGAATCATTCTACTGTGTTGTTACACAGCTACAGCACCAGCAGCGGCAGCTACCTGAACTTGAGTCTCAATTGAGTGCTAGCATAATACTGATATTCTCCAATACTAACAGTCTGATATTCTCCAGTACTTAAAATTTGGCTTTAAGAGGAGCGAAGCACGTGAATGTACGCCAAGTGAAACTTGCTGGCAGATTAAAACTGTGTGCCGAAACGAGACTCGAACTCGGCTCCTTTGATTTTCGTGGCCAAGAGCTCTACCAACTGAGCTACCCAAGCACGACTCTCGCCCCGTCCTCACAGCTTAACTTCTGCCAATACCTCGTCTCCCACCTTCCAAACATTACAGAAGCTCTCCTGCGAAACTTGCACAACTAGCACACTTGAAAGAAAGGCAAAGGTCCCGAGTTCGCGTCTCGGTCCGGCAGACAGCTTTAATCCGCCAGGAAGTTTCATATCAGTGCACACTTAGCTGCAGAGTGAAAATCTCATCCTGTAAATATTACCCAGGCTGTGGCTAAGTCATGTCTCCGCAATATCCTTTCTTTCAGGAGTGCTAGTTCGGCAAGGTTCTTAGGAGAGCTTCTGTAAGGTTTGGAAGCTAGGAGACGAGGTACTGGCAAAAGTAAAGCTGTAAGGACGGGGCGTGAGTCGTGCTTGGGTAGCTTTGTTGGTAGACCATTTGCCCGCGAAAGGCAAAGATCCCGAGTTCGAGTCTCGGTCCAGCACACAGTTTTAATCTGCCAGGGAGTTTCATATTAGCTCACACTCCGCTGCAGAGTGAAAATCTCATTCTGGGTACGCCAAGTGCATCACAAGTGACTTTGATGTGGTGACTAAAGTAGAGAAAATTTGACGTTCTGGTCATAGAGTGTGATATTTGTGGTGTAAATGTTGTCTTTGTAGTATTAAAGAGTTCATAGAGAGATGATTACAACAGAATAACATATATTGCACACTCCTGTTAACATTATCATGTGAAATGGTGAGGTGGCAACCGTCAATATGTATGGAGATGCAGTGTGTGAATTGAAATCTAATGTAGTGGCCACATACACTGAACATTCAATTGTGATATATTGAAATAACCTGTGCAATGCATTACTGATTGTGTCACAGAGACTGAACTGCAGGTTTCTTTATGTTAGAGCAGCATATTGTGACTTCATTGACTACTTGTAAGTGTACAATGCAAAAATTAAATAATAATCAGAACAGTGTATAAATGGCTTCGTTCATCCAACACAAAAAAATGCATTTGAAAACCGTATAATCTTGAAATATGTGTAGACTGAATTTTCTGAAGGAATGCCTTTGCACGCAATTGCACCTGTATGTGTAAATACAATTTAGGCCCATTTCAGGGCGTTCAGAAAACAATTATTTCTTCGACAGTGTAGAAGTAGATTTTTTGTGTTTATGTATGACTAAATTGACAAAAATGCACAATAATGAAGAAATCGTTCCCATTTTCGTCCATCCTACAATAAATTTCAATGTGAAAAAGATGAAGGTCTTGCGTAAACTATATCATTAATACAACAAGTGAATGTAGGGTTTATTACATTTAAAAAATGGTTGGTTAGCAGAGATAAACATCACACTTATACAGAGAGTTGTCACATACATGAATAGTAACATCTGATTACAGAGATAACCATGCTATGAGAGTGTTCCGAAAAATAATGCCGCTGAATTTTTAATACGATAACTCAGAACTTTCTAAATAAAATAGATTTCATTAACATTCAGCACCTTTATTCTTCTTATCTACATGCTATTTCTCAAACATTACCACCTTGGCGATGAACACATTTATCCCAGTAAGAGACTGGTTTGTTGATACCATCACTGTAGAATATTCGTTGACAGAGTCACATCAGCTCTGCTTCCACTACTTCACCAGTATCAAACTGAAGTCTTTAGAGGTATTCTTCTAGAACTGGAAAAATATGAAAATCCTTTGGGGCCAACCTCCTGTCAGATTAAAACTGCGTTCTAAACAGTGATTCGAACTCGGGACCTTTGCCTTTCGTGGGCAAGTACTCTACAACTGAGCTACCCAAGCACGACTCACGACCCATCCTCACACCTTTATCTTCCGCCAGTACCTCATCTCCTACCTCCCAAACCGCACAGAAGCTCTTCAGTGCAAAGTGAAAACTCATTCTGGCATGTGAAGAATGACTGACGACAGTTTACCATAGGTTCCAAATTGTTTCAGGTATTGCGACACTCGTGTGTGATCTGCCATTATCATGCTGAGAGTATACTTAATCTATGGATGAACTCTTTGAGTCCAGTTGTCTGAGGGTCTCACACGCAGCGACGTAGTTACGTTACACACCGTCAGGTTACATGCTACAATTCAGTGCTCTCTAGCATCTGAGACCTGCAACTTGTGTCAGCAATGTGGGAAATCGCCTGAGTAATGTGCATGACATCTAATACTTCAAGTGAAACAGAATAATAAATTCAGAGACATTGCTTTATAGCAGATAGAGAGGTATGATTGTTAATGCAGTTTACTGGTTTATGCATGACTAGCTGCATCTGATTTCTAATACTTTAATATAATGCAAGTCATTGTTTTTGATACACAATCAGCAGTATGTGATTACGGAGGTACAACAAACTACTAATAAGAGGGAAGAGAATGGTTTTTATGTACATGATCCAACTGCAGAGATAAATTATAATAATAAAATTCATTACAGAATGAATTTTCGGTCTACAGCTGAGTGTGCGCTGATATGAAACTCCTGGCAGATTAAAACTGTGTGCCAGACCAAGACTCGAACTCGGGTCCGAGTTCGACTCTCAGTCCGACACACAGTTTCAATCTGCCAGGAAGTTTCATAAAATTCATTGTTTTTACTTGCAATTAGCAGTATATGACTGCACAGATTTGTGGGAGAAATGTTCCTCACGAATGATCAGTTCATCATATTGGAGCGAAGTGGATGTATAGTGTGTCTTCATTGTGAGGCTTTAGTCCTACCAATTTAAGAAACTCATAATTCTCATATATTACTGCTTTCTGCTTCCACTACACAGCAATTATTTTGATGGTTGCGAGTGCTGTATCTATACTTTAAACCCATGATACTGCTTCAGATTGAGATGTGCTATAATTCCGCACCACAAAAGTCTTCTGGGCCATCTTGGTCTATGATATTCCGCTCGAAATAGTCTAATGTCAGGCACCTACACGATTTTGTACCCGGAACTCATTAGGTAGAAAAGTCCTGAGGTGTTGTGAGTTAATGTGCCATTAAGGTATGAATTCGTTGTGATAGTAAACTTAATACAGTTCATTCTAGAAGGTGGAATGTTCACTTGTTGATATGACTTGTAAATTTCATCAGTATTAGCTACCTACAATTGACTCCATGAGGATCCTAGTACTAATCCTATTGGACCTTCAAGTCTAAGGTCTATTGTCTGTTTTGTTGTTTTTGTATCTATTGTAAGAGCCCTAACATTTGTTCATAATCGAATCCTTATGCATGCATTCAAATTATCAGTATTGTATGGGCCTCGATGCATTACCATCACCTCTTCCTAGATGAAGTTCATTATTCGACTCGATGACATTTGGTATGCTGTTATATTTTCCCAGATTGATCAGTGCAATACTTCACACCACATATTTACACCTACTTTGGGAGAGTAGCACATGTTTCATAGTAAATATCACGTGTATGACATCACATCTAAATCTCAGCTGATATAGTGATATTCACACTGGCTGTTTATATGCGTTTGTCAAGAGAAACAGTGAACTGAAACCGCTATGGAAATATGAATTGAAGCTTTGGTGTTGTTGAAAGTCGTAGAACTACTGGTTCTTGTCATTAAAGTATCGTCACAGTCCTTCTAGTGAGCTCAAATCACTGTACAACTCAAAGTAATAGGTGGTATTTCGATTTTTTAAGACATGCAACCTAGTGAAAATCATATCCTCCTGCAACATCTAAGTTGACAATCCCAAATTCATTGTATTTTCACATCGCCTTTGGCTACGTATCCCACACAAAAATTGCACAAAATCCAGGAATTTTAAGTTTCTTGGCGAATTTAAGGAGACTGTGTTGGTAAGTGGTATGTCCAGTAGTATAGTTACAAAGAGTCTTTTTATATAAACTGTCCACGTCTTTTATTTTATATTTATGAATATAGTCTTTCAGTGATAGTGATTACCTCTATTGCTCATTTATAGTTTTTAGCTTCCTGTAGTTGCAACTCTGCGTTTTGTGTACTCTTCAACGTTCAAGTTAAGGTGGCAGATTCTCCAGCCAGAGAACCAATTGCTGATAGCTTAGCGAGCAGCAAAATTAGAATTTGAATGGTTCCACCAGATATCTTTGGTATTGGTATACTCTTAGGCATTTTAACTAATCTTTTTCTTGAAACTTCCGGGCAGATTAAAACTGTGTGCCGAACTGAGATTCGAACTCGGGACCTTTGCCTTTCGCGGGCAAGTGCTCTACCAACTGAGCTACCCAAGCACGACTCACGGCCCGTCCTCACCGCTTTAATTCCGCCAGTACTTCGCCACCTACCTTCCAAACTCTACGAAAGCTCTTATGCAAACCTTGCAGAACTAGCACTTCTGAAAGAAAAGATATTGCGGAGACATGGCTTAGCCACAGCCTGGGGGATGTTTCCAGAATGAGATTTTCACTCTGAAGCGGAGTGTGCGCTGATATGAAACTTCCTGGCAGATTAAAACTGTGCGCCGGACCGAGACTCGGACTCGGGACCTTTGCCTTTCGCGGGCAAGTGCTCTACCAACTGAGCTACCCAGTCACGACTCACGCCCGTCCTCACAGCTTTAATTGCGCCAGTAATTCACCTCCTACCTTCCAAACTTTACAGAAGCTCTCCTGCAAACCTTGCAGAACTGGCACTCCTGAAAGAATCTTTTTCTTCCCCTCCTTCCTGATTTTCCTGATATAAAACACTTTTAACTATTTCCAAAGCTGATAGGATGGAATACTCCTTAAAATACCATAAAGATTTTTTCCTTCTTTGTTGTATGACAAGTTGCAATCATAATTCGTTTGAAATTTTTTACCTGTGCCCCCTTTTAGTGTGTCACGTAATGCTTTATCAACTATGAATAATGCAATACATTGCAATATACCAAAAGCTTTTCTTCCTCATGTTTTCTTGCATTTATCTTCTAATTTTCAATGTAGGGCTTAATGATCCTTATTTGCGAAGTAAGCAATACTTTACTTTTTGAAGTCATCTTCCAGTGTGCGAGTTCCTTTACCACCATCAGTTAGACACATTTTCAGTATCGTTCCAGTGTAAGGTGTCCGGATTTTACAGACCTTACATGCGCTCAGTCCATAACGACACTATGATACAGTATGAGATCCTCAGAAAATACTAATTATATTATATGAACAAAAAGCAATTGCAGTAATCACACGTACTGAAAACTAAGAAAACAGTATCTACCAATACAAGGAAAGGGGCATACATACATAAGTTAAAAGTGAAACGCATTTTGGAGTCAAACCGAGTAGGTGGTTAATGGCATTGGAAAACCCCACTTAACTTAAGAACGCCGGGCTTCAGCACAGAAAGGGATAAGGCCAGAACAATACATTATACCTTATAACGTAAATACAGCCGAGACCAAGTGTAAGTGGCTGCAAGGCTTTAACAGGGCTACCAGCGACCCGGCAAGAAAAATATAAATTCATCACTAACGAGATGGCGGTTGGCTGAAGCCATACAGGGTGATGCAAGGGCAACATGGTGAGGAGACCTCCATTACATAAAAGCATTTCGAGAACTAAAAATTTCTAAACGTTTCTTGTCTAGCAGCAGACCGCACAAGTGTGTGGAAAATAGCGAGGGCGTTGAGAGATTTGCATCAGCAAAGTGTGGACGATATGCTTCATGTATTGTGGCGACAGATAGCAAGGTAGGTAATTATTCCTGCGGGAATTTTTGCACGCAATGAAATTGTGCACATCACTCGAACCCTTAGTGACTGCGCAATTGCTATTATTTCGACTAGGGAAACATTAACGTTCTACGGAATGCAGGAAAGTTGAGGCTGAGTGAATTCAGTCATGGCCAGAGCAGGGAATTAGCATTTCAGATTCAGCACGGAGACGTCACCGTTGCAGATTCCGACTCATAAAGTATCATCACGCATTAGGCCGCAGTAAATGTTGAGGCGAGAATTTGCTCACTGCAACCTGTGTGCACTTTGACTATTGAATATCAAAAGCTAGGATACTAACCTACCCTCACATTGAGTACATGAGAGTTTTTTCATTGGTTTAAGAAGTAAATTTATTCTCCACCAACTTAGTCCATTGATCAGCTACGATTTTTGATCATTCTTGCCTGTGATAAGATTTTCATTTGTAGAAATAATGATTTAATAATTGCCAATTCAATATGTCCCAGAGTTAAATATTTTGTTATTGAGTGTTGGAATAATTAAACATGCTTGTTGTGTTTCACTTGACCCCTGAAAGCACAGTTGATAAGTTACATATAGAATAAAAGAGAGAATAGCTGTTTTTGTCTTTCTAGAATAGATCCGAAACTTTAACATTTATTAATTCATGGATTCTAGTTACATGAAAGCTGCATTTCTAATAAATTTGTTACAATCTGCACCTTATATTAGCTTCGTTACAGGGCCAGATTCATATTCCTATAGAATATCTGTTTAACACCCTTGGCTTGAGAAGACAGTTCAGATGCGTTATCCATTTGCGAGAATATCTTACACCAGGTAAATGCAAATCGAATGGCAATTTAATGAGAATACCAAAACCATCTGATATGCTTCCTACAACACGTCTCACGCAAGGATATTGTTTGAGGTTTATATGCTTTGCTTGTAAATGAAATTGTGAATGTTCATCCATCAGTTCATCTTTCATCGGAAACCGAGTCACTTAATTGAAGACTTGATTCCTGAACGTCTATAACAAACTCCATGAGAAACACTTGTGATTCAGGGCTTTTCTGTAATTCCTCTCTGTGAAAACATCTAGCACTATCTTCAACAACACTGTCCTTGAAGTTGGAAGTTCTCAGGTTTGTGCATTGCACTTCGGGAACTGTGAACGTTTACAACGATCAGTCTGCAGGTAAGATTTCTTGAACACAGTTTAGTGTTTCGAAATATGTATCAGATCATCTACAGTAAATTTCTGCTTGTGTGTGTACACTATTTAATACTATTGTATACTGTACGTAGAAGTCCATTATCAACTGTCTCAATAGCCCTAATTTTAAGCATACTTCGATTATACTGTTCAATTATTTGTGGGAAGATGTCTAGCCATTGGCATGACACTCAAAGATCCATATACAGATTTTTATTGTCCTGTTCAAATGTTCCACAATACTCACTTTTATGTGGGAGAGCGGTGAGTAGTGGTTCATTCCGTTCTTTCCATTAGTGACTTGAAATGCTTATTGTAAAATTCAGTTCCATAGTCAGTTGAAAGATGCGCAGGACGGTAGTTTTCTGTAGCAATTGTTCAAATACTGGCTCAAATTCCTTCCCTGTCTTTGCCTTCACAGTCAGGTCCACGTAAATGTGGAATACGTATCTATGATAACCAAAATATATTTGAAACGTTTATTTTGTCGTGACACCAGTAGACATATGGCAGGCATCACGGCTAACACCGTAGACCTTTCTGTATTGCTTAGCAGGTAAGCTTTAGATTTCTAAAGGACTGCTCCAGTAGATGTGTCAACTCTCTGTCATTAAATATGGTAACGACACGTGGGAATTACCATACAAAGAATGTATGTTCATCAAGGGGGAGAGTGCATTGCCATGGAACAAATCCGGTACCTACAATGGAGCACCACACAGAGGATTGCACTTATGTATGGATAACACTACTTTTACTACCAGTGGGTAGAATTCATGATCCAATGGTTATATATGACCGAACACACACTACTCAAATATGTACGTTTCTGTTAGAGCACGAAGGCTCCTTCACGTTTGTTCAGTGTGGGGGCACTAGTATCCTACAAACTGCTAAGGGAACTAATAATTTGCGAGTAGGGGGTAAATGGGCGAGGGACGCTGCATTGCAGTGTGCAGCAAGTTAGAAATTTCAGTCAGTCAGGGACCATGACCAGACAGCCAAACTGGTTAAGTTAACCACAAATGAGAAGTGGTAAATACGGGTCTGAGTCTGTCTTGCACAAATTTTCAAACTTTGCCATTGCGTTACCACAACGTCTTGTGCCGCTGGAAGGCAAGACGTCTCTCATATCTCTTCCATTTCTTTCCCCATTCTCTATTTCATATAAATGTACACACCAGCTGTGTCATCCTTTTGGTGTCAGCTCTGTCCAACATGTACTATAGAACAGACATTACTCAAATATATACATTTCTGTACGAGTGAGACTGCTCCATGACGATGGTTTCCGAGTGGTTGTACTAATATTTTCTGAAGTTCAAATGGCTCTGAGCACTATGGGACTTAAGAGCTGTGGTCATCAGTCCCCTAGAACTTAGAACTACTTAAACCTAACTAACCTAAGGACATCACACACATCCATGCCCGAGGCGGGATTCGAACCTGCGACCGTAGCAGTCGCGCGGTTCCGGACTGCGCGCCTAGAACCGCGAGACCACCGTGGCCGGCTTTCTGAAGTCGTATGGGAATCAATAATTTGCAAATAAAAGGTAAATGAACAAAGGATTCCGCATTGCAGTATGTGATAAGTTGGACAGTTAAGTCAATTAGGGTCTGCGTCTGTATGCCCGAAGCTGTTGCAACTGCTCATGAGAAGCGGTAAATTCGAGGTCGAGTCTCAGTCCTGTACAAATTATCATCTTTCGCCATTACATGAGCACAATGACCTGTGTGGCTGGAAGTCAGGAATTCCCAGCTATGCCTTCCGTTATTTTCCCCACTCTCTATTTCACCTAAACACACAGTCAGTAACAGTCATCTCCTGGAATACGACACATCAGCACATACGAAGTCGATATGACAAAGCCGAGAAACGGCCCTTTTAATGACAATTTCTACAGAAAATTTGGGTCCAGTGTTAAACTGTGCCAGCTGAACACTGAAGGCGATAGTGGAGCCAAATGCCAAATTTTTCACAAAATATTAGATGAGAACGAAATTGATTCAGTAGCTATCCAGGAATCTCAAGTAGAAACTGAAGAGCAGCTTGCTTCAAGAAGTAAAATAGCTGGTCGCAAGCTGTGGACTGAAACAGCTGAGACAGTAGATTTCCGTACCTGAAGCAGAAAAGCCTGGACCCTGCTGAGAAAACTTGAATGTGGCAGTTCCCCAGACCGCATGAAGGACGCTGTTACCCCCAAGCAAGTAGCAAATAACATGGTGACTACCTCTAGACGTCCTTAGATTCGATCACATACAATTAAGGCAAAAAAGGAACTGAAGGCTCTCAAACTAGTCGGTAAACCTGAGTCAGGCTACTCCAGATCTTTCAACAATGAGGGAATAACGACAGCTTTCAAAGAAATGAAGATGTAGAAGGCACCTGGTTTTGATGGTATTCATTAAGAATTCCTAATCCACACTGGGAAGCATGTAAAAAATTGGTTAGCAGCGTTCTTCACCGATAACCTACAAACACGTAACATATCCCATTATTAGAAAAGAGCAAAAATCATAGCCGTCCTAAAACCAGGTACTCCAAGTGACAAACCGAAAAGCTATCCACGCATTCTTATACTTAGCACAGGGCCTAAATTTTTGGGAAGAATATCGTGTAAAGGAATCAGCGACAAAATTTTCCAAAATCTGCCTGCTGAACAGGCAGGATTTCGCGAAAACCGCAGCTGCACCGACCAGGTTCTCTCACTGTCAACTTTTATTGAATCAGGATTCCAATATAAACAGAAGACTTCAACCACGTTTATAGATCTAACAGCGGCCTATGATACTGTGTGGAGGAAAGGGAGTATATTCAAACGTTCAACAGTCATACCTCGTCTTAAAATTGGAAATCTCGTCAGTGCCATGTTAAGCAATAGAATCTTACAAGTTCTAATGGGTAATAACACGAACCCTCTAATGAAGCTTAAGAATCGCCTTCCGCAAGCATCAGTGCTAACCCCTGCTCTGTTTTCCCTGTATATAGCAGAAATGTCTAAGACAACAACAAGGAAATTTTTTGTACGCTGATGATGGGGCACTTCCTTTGACCCACAAAGACTCATGCGTTGGTGAGACTGTCTTGACTGAAGACCAGAAAATTGTTGGCAACTATTTCCGTGACTGGATGTTACAGCCAAGATGTGCCAAAAATGCAGCTTTCACTTTAACACCAAGCTCGCAAACAAACTGTAATTGAAGGGAAACAGCTGTACCATAACATAAATCCACGTTCTCTGGGAGTCACTCTTGACAGAACATTCAGCTTCAACAAGCAGTTGCTGAAAACAGCCACCAAGATGGAGCCAAGGAACAACATCATGCAGAGACTCTGTGGCTCGACATAAGGCTCATCGGCTCTAACATTAAGGACAGCTGCTCTTGGATTGGTGTACTCTGTGACAGAATATTGCGTTGCAGTCTGGATCAACAAAATGGTTCAAATGGTTCTGAGCACTATGGGACTCAACATCTGTGGTCATCAGTCCCCTAGAACTTAGAACTACTTAAACCTAACTAACCTAAGGACATCTCACAAATCCATGCCCGAGGCAGTATTCGAACCTGCGACCGTAGCAGTCGCGCGGCTCCGGACTGAGCGCCTAGAACCGCTAGACCACCGTGGCCGGCTCTGGATCAACAGCGTGCACCGACTCGCCGATATGCAGTACACTCAGACTGTGAGCATCATCACAGTAACAGAAATAACACAAATTTCTCGTTGCCAATTCTATGTCTTTTTGTTCCCCATTTTTGGGCCTTGACGCTGCTCTCAGATGCGGGCTTACAAAAATAGCTGATGGTCCTTACCTCCCTATACATGAGAAGATTCCTGTACTCTCCAAAAACAACCTATACAAAGTGCAAAATCTCTTATGGACAATGGAACAACAACAACAAACTGATGGACAGAGATATGGTAGAACAATCCTATCCCAGAACAACTGAAGATGCCCTGCATCTCGACCAGGCCTCTAATATTTGAAAAGCATCGCAAGATCTGGTCTGCACTCAATAGAATAAGGACAAATAGAGGAAGATCAATTGACTGAATGTACAAGTGGGATTAACAACATCGCCCAGCTGTTACTCTGGTACAGAACGACCAACAGTTCAGCACTTCATACGTACGCTCCAAAATCAAGTTTTTCCTGCCGATCCGCAGGAGTTCGTGTTACCAACTAAGGCATCGGTTGTGTATATTTAGCAGCTGAACATGAGCCTGTGACCTACTATGCCTCGTAAATATTGTACATTTAGTCAACTTATAATCATGACTCCCTTTTACAAGTGTTAAATATCTGTATATGTATTGTTAGGAAAAGTGTTTCTTTATGTAATGTCACGCTAGCTGCATGCAAAACAAATAAATAATATGTGTGGGACGCTTAAGCTGATTGAAGAAATCCCGTGGTCAGTCGTGCGGTTTGTTATTAAATATTTCCTATCTGTTCCTTTGATATACACTCCTGGAAATTGAAATAAGAACACCGTGAATTCATTGTCCCAGGAAGGGGAAACTTTATTGACACATTCCTGGGGTCAGATACATCACATGATCACACTGACAAACCCACAGGCACATAGACACAGGCAACAGAGCATGCACAATGTCGGCACTAGTACAGTGTATATCCACTTTTCGCAGCAATGCAGGCTGCTATTCCCCCATGGAGACGATCGTAGAGATGCTGGATGTAGTCCTGTGGAACGGCTTGCCATGCCATTTCCACCTGGCGCCTCAATTGGACCAGCGTTCGTGCTGGACGTGCAGACCGCGTGAGACGACGCTTCATCCAGTCCCAAACATGCTCAATGGGGGACAGATCCGGAGATCTTGCTGGCCAGGGTAGTTGACTTACACCTTCTAGAGCACGTTGGGTGGCACGGGATACATGCGGACGTGCATTGTCCTGTTGGAACAGCAAGTTCCCTTGCCGGTCTAGGAATGGTAGAACGATGGGTTCGATGACGGTTTGGATGTACCGTGCACTATTCAGTGTCCCCTCGACGATCACCAGTGGTGTACGGCCAGTGTAGGAGATCGCTCCCCACACCATGATGCCGGGTGTTGGCCCTGTGTGCTCCGGTCGTATGCAGTCCTGATTGTGGCGCTCACCTGCACGGCGCCAAACACGCATACGACCATCTTTGGCACCAAGGCAGAAGCGACTCTCATCGCTGAAGACGACACGTCTCCATTCGTCCCTCCATTCACGCCTGTCGCGACACCACTGGAGGCGGGCTGCACGATGTTGGGGCGTGAGCGGAAGACGGCCTAACGGTGTGCGGGACCGTAGCCCAGCTTCATGGAGACGGTTGCGAATGGTCCTCGCCGATACCCCAGGAGCAACAGTGTCCCTAATTTGCTGGGATGTGGCGGTGCGGTCCCCTACGGCACTGCGTAGGATCCTACGGTCTTGGCGTGCATCCGTGCGTCGCTGCGGTCCGGTCCCAGGTCGACGGGCACGTGCACCTTCCGCCGACCACTGGCGACAACATCGATGTACTGTGGAGACCTCACGCCCCACGTGTTGAGTAATTCGGCGGTACGTCCACCCGGCCTCCCGCATGCCCACTATACGCCCTCGCTCAAAGTCCGTCAACTGCACATACGGTTCACGTCCACGCTGTCGCGGCATGCTACCAGTGTTAAAGACTGCGATGGAGCTCCGTATGCCACGGCAAACTGGCTGACACTGACGGCGGCGGTGCACAAATGCTGCGCAGCTAGCGCCATTCGACGGCCAACACCGCGGTTCCTGGTGTGTCCGCTGTGCCGTGCGTGTGATCATTGCTTGTACAGCCCTCTCGCAGTGTCCGGAGCAAGTATGGTGGGTCTGACACACCGGTGTCAATGTGTTCGTTTTTCCATTTCCAGGTGTGTAATTGTTAAGGCTCTCAGAAGAATGAAGAAAATTCAAAATTCTGTATGTGATCTCATCGCTTTAACGCCTGTGTTCCCAATACTTCTACTTCTTCCGACAAATGTGATCCTGGCAGCTGGCTACCACATGGCAATGGGTGGTCGTGCCACGTTAAGTCACTCATTCCAGGAACCACTGATACGAATAACTGGAGTTTGTGACTTTGTGCAGACTCGCACTTCGGAGGAAAATGATCCAAGGCGTCATGCTGATGAATTTTTGGCATGATTTCTCTGAAATCCTTTAGGTAAACGTGGAAATTCTACCACACCTAATCCTAAGTGCTGCTACATTCCATCCCATCGTTGTCAACGGGACGTTGAACCCTCAAATTATTATTTTTTTTCCTTAGTCTAGTGACTTTTCGCCCGTCGCGATGTCAAATGATGTCTGTTCTCTCAGTCAACTTTCGCAGACTTTAAAATTAGTTTGTGCTTGGAGGCAGCTGACAACCACTGCACTCCAAATGTAATATGAATCAATGACGCAATGTCTGACATACATGTAGATACTGTTGTAGGGCTGCTGGTGTTCATGCTACACAGTATGCTTAACAAATGACGGATACCGTCTGGTCGGCCGGAGTGGCCGTGCGGTTCTAGGCGCTATAGTCTGGAGCCGAGAGACCGCTTAGGTCGCAGGTTCGAATCCTGCCTCGGGCGTGGATGTGTGTGATGTCCATAGGTTAGTTAGGTTTAATTAGTTCTAAGTTCTAGGCGACTGATGACCTCACTCAGAAGTTAAGTCGCATAGTGCTCAGAGCCATTTTTTGATACCGTCTGTAGTGTTAGGAGACTGATGTGTTATTCTTACAAACCTGTTACGAATATCAGAAAATGCAGGTAAGCGGTACTTAATCATTCACAACACGAGCAACATTCTCACGCTAGCAAATGAATGAGATGACACCGGAATTATTTGGCAGAGTGTTCAAGTACACATATTCCAAGCACCATGACCTTTTTCCGTTTACAGCTTTCCACACAGTCATACTTTATGTGTATTAGTTTTCTCGGAGACGCAGTGCATGTTTCGTGTAACGGTTGTAAGAAATAAGTTCATTAGTGTAGGACTCCCGAAAAGGTCATTTTCCCCAATGACTCCTACACAAATGTAACTGGAATGATAGAAAGTAGATCACTTCATACCTCGTACGAAGATGTGATTGAATTAGGGACTGGTATATACTGTGTGTGTTCCATTGTCCCCTCCTGCGTCGTGAATATCCAAAGGATCTTTACATCGTATTCAAAAAAACACAGGCATTACAGTGTCGTATTTATCTCCAACATCGGGCAAGCGACTTTGAGGTAAAATGCCTGACATGTATGAGAATACAAATAACGAATGTAGAAGTATAGGTTGTATACGCATGACTGATGAGGTATGGAAATTTGGGTCTGGCCGTGAATCGTGCAGGCATACGAAAACGGTAAGGCAACCGATCGAGACAAGTGGGAAATCCGTGTCGTCATTTCATTCTACAGCTGACGGTTGTCCATACTCACAACTGCGAGTACATTAAACGTATTTCGTAACGGCTGTGATCTCTGCTGAGCCTGTTCCTCTGTACATGCAGGCGTGTTCAAAGCTACTTTGCGTCGTAATTCAGAATAACACAGGCACTGCAATATCGTATACATCTTGGGAGATCCTCAAGTGTGTGAAAAAATAAATTTTCATGTAAGTATATGATTGGACCTACCTTGCCACAAAAAAAAAGTTCAAATGTGTGTGAAATCTTATAGGACTTAACTGCTAAGGCTATCAGTCCCTAAGCTTACACACTACTTAACCTAAATTATCCTAAGGACAAACACATACACCCATGCCGAAGGGAGGACTCGAACCTTCGCCGGGACAAGCCGCACAGTCCATGACTGCAGCGCCTCAGACCGTTCGGCTAATCCCGCGCGGCACCTTGCCACAGATATTTTCAATTATACATACTAGGTAGGAATCTTTTACAAGCGTATGTTAGTGTACTGAACACGTTCAGAAGTCAGTTACTACCTAACATTCATTTTAGGTAATTTTGACAGTTATAGATACAGTGTACTAAGCTATTCAACAATGGAGCAGAGGGTTGGGCACCAGCAAATCTATACGCTCATCACATTCTATACTTAAAAATGTCTGCTCCTGGACAACGGTCACGTTTCTGTAGCAAAGTGTGTATCGTTCGTCTTTATAAAGATTTATTTTATTACTTTTTTGATTCAGTGATAGAGCTGTTTGTTCGAAAGAGCTGTATATTATAAATTTCATCAAATAATAAACGTACTGAGAAGTTTAATGCGATACATAGTTCTCGGATAGGAATTCCGTAAGACTTATCTCAATTCTTTTAGACCCGGGAAATTGACTTAGCTTGACGGGTTACCCCGAAATACAATACCGTACTTAATGGAATTATGGAATGAGAGGGTAAAAACTATGCCAGCTATTTTTATTTCTCAGTCGTCTGTGCCAGACAACTTGTCCATTAGAAATAAAGTTATCCCTCCGTGTTTCAGCAGTTCTTTTGTATGATCATTCCAACTGACTGTATAATCAAGTTATAATCGGTACTACAGAAGAACTTTGAATATTACAAGGATAAATGGAATAACTGATGAGAAGATTAAGAAAAAGGTGAAACTATCATCAATCTGAAGATTAATTCTGAACCAAATGGAAGAGAAAAAAAATTATGGCATAGTTAGAAGAAAAAAGGAAAGAATCGGTTCGTAGGTCACTTTTTGAGGCATCAAGCTATCAGCAGTTTGGTCATGCATGCCAAGACGTGGCGACAAATGTGAGCGTCATTCATACGTCAGGATGGTTCCTTTCAAACGGCACAGCCGACTTCCTTTCCCATCCGGCCTAAACCGGTGGGAGCGATGCTCTCGCTTTTTGGTCACCATCCCCTTATCAACCAGTCAACCAACCAAGTCCGTGAGGGCACTTGCGTGATCCTACTGGCGCCACTTCTGCGGGCGTTCCATCGATTCTAGCCCTCGTCGTATCATCTTTGGTTGGTTACGTATTCTCTCTGGCGCGGTATGCCAGTGAGTGATTTGTGGAACACAGCACAGATTAGTAAGTAATTTACTCAGTGTTTCTATTCTTGTAAGGTCCTTGTAGACGTGTGATGAAAGCCCTAAGGCAAACTGAGCTCTGATTTTCTAGATTACTTTGAAAGCATTACCGTTTAATTGTCAGTACCATTTTAATAGTGTTTTAGGGGCCCGGTAGTTAATTTAACTTGATTTATATGTACAGGGTTGTCACTTATCAGTGAAGTATTACTATTTGCTTCGATTTTTACACGTGGGTAGCGTCTAGCCAGCTTGGACATATCTTGTCTATGTGGGAACAGAATAACATGGTCTTTCGACACCGAAGTGTCATCATTTGCTTCTCGCTCCCTAGTATTCTTACTGAAAGGAAACGTTAACGTTATTATTTACCTCTCAGTGGTCAAGTGGGTAATGGGATTTGGATACTAACATGTATGTATTATGATGTCACTTATTTAACATTTGTTATGCTGAAGTCCTTGTGGGATTATCCCACGATTGTGGTACTGGTCTCGCGGACAGAGTGTTCCCGCATGTTTACTTAGTCACTTAACTGTTTGTAATCGGGCCACAGTTGTATTGCACGGTTGAATGTTCTTCGGTTACCGTTTGTAATTGCACGTATAATGCAAATGTAATTATGCATTGCGATAATTTAAAAACCGTAACAATTTGTATGAATTTGGCAAGTATCTTTTAACTTTTAGTCGGCTTATGAGAGAACTGCTATTAAATAAAAGTATTTGTTTGGGAATGATAAATGCCGCGTCGCGATGGGCCATCCTTCCAGGTGGTTTCCTTAAATTAATCCACCATCCTTGTTCTGGATCTCAGACGCAAGTATGGGGGAACAGAAATTATATACGGACATCAAAGCTTCGATTTTTTTAGCTTGTTAATTACATAATCCATAGATCATCTGAACGATTCTTTTATCGAAATGATTTGAAAGAAGTCTGTCTAACGGACGTAAATACATCATTAGTGTTAACATTAATCAGTATGTTATTTTGTATTTCTATCCATCCAGTCATGAAACTAAACTTAAAAACTAGCGTTTCTTTAAAAGTTACCAGTTTTTAAATAAAATTTTGTCCATAGGATGCAGTGAATTGAATAGGATAACTGATTTTAGATTAAATTTAAAACTTGCTTCGCCAACTGTCAACTACTTTGTTTCTTGGACAAGTGATTAACAATTTTAGTAGCTGCACTTTGCAGCTGGGCCACTGAGAGTTTCGGTAATTGCTATTAATGGAATTGTTTCCTCTATTCATAATGTTGTACTTGTAGACACGATTATTTTTCTCACATTGTGATGGATTATTTAACGAATTTCAGCAGCGAATACATGGATTCTAATGGTATAGTTAAAATGTCTAACGCCTTGGAGAGCTACCCACATGATGCCCGCCCTATAGTTACTTTCCAGGTGATGAGTAACCACAGGAAATTACTCCATAAGGCATTATTGAGAGGAAAGATAGAAAATATCTCAGGAGATGGATTCGTTTATTTGCAAGATTAGCAGTTATACCAAGAGCAAATGCGGCTGCACTTAACTGTTCAAAGAGCTCGAGGTGCTTCTGCCCCTTCTAGTTTACATTAGACTGTGGAGATAAAAATTCGATGTAACCTTCTTTGTGCACTGATTCCTGTTCATGTGGAACATCAGTTGTTGGCGTGACTCCGTTTCTTGTACAGAGCTGAATGTAGTGACATCACTCCATTTTTTGTACTGAAATAAGTGTAATGGCTTTTTCCCACAGTTTAAGGAGAGTCTTTTTCCAGAGAGCCACTTAACAGTTCTTTGGATGTAATTATTAAAAGTATCTAGTGTTCTTTTTTACTAGTGGGGTTTATTATAATAGCATTATCGTCTACAGAAATTGCTAATTATGTTTGATTAATGTTAAGTGGAAGGTCATCCTCATATATAAGAAATAGGGGTGGACCGAAAATTGAACTCTGGTGGAACGCTGTTGCAATTTCTCCACAGTTACTAAAATCTTCTCTCTTTCTAGCATTCAGTGGCGGATATAAAAATTTTGGGCCCCTAGTCACACCATATTATGTGCTCCCCCGCCCCCCAAAAGGAATCATCTTTTAAGTATTACCCGATCACTTCACAATTGCCGTTTTGTTTGAGAGCGATGTGAGCTGTGAGCTGAGCTGTTTCGTTGTTCTGAAGGACGCGTCAGCGGTCTAGTCACGCTCAATCAAAATGTAATATGGTTCCTGAAATGTACTTGTTGTACGGCAGCGGATAAAACAAACTTAAAATTGCATTGAGTAACGCGTTCTTCTGTCGAAAGATACCAGAAACGAACACAAGGAAGATCACTTTTCTTTTATGGCCTAAAAATTCAGCAGAGCGTGTAGGAGACAATGGATTTTTGTTATACATTCACTTTTAATGTTCTTTTACACGAAACTGTTGAAAATGAAAATAAAGTTGTGTTAAGATCTAAAAATTGAAGAGAACGTGTCATACATTAGAAATTAATACATAATTTTACAGAGATGCGTTCAAAATTAAAATGAAACTGTCGTTTTACTACCTAATAACTTGAATGTGTAGCAGATTAAAAAAAAACACATTCGGTATTAATATGTGAATCTATAGGAAAGAGTAAGAAACGGAAATGAAATAGAAATTTCGGTGCACGAACTTATAGCTAAATACATACGAACGAACACAGAACTGGATTTCCTATTACATAGATTTACAGACTAGTCTGATGAAATCAAATTTGTTTTGTAATCTAATAGTTAACTGGTAAAGCATTAGGGCCTATGTAGCTAGAAACTGCATGATAAGTGTACACAATACATTTAATCCATGTAGTAACTGAATAGTTTTGTACTGCAGCTGCAGCTCTCAGCATAGCTATTTCCAACGGTATTAGCAAAGCCTTTACGTGTTTACCGACAGAACTGAACTACGTTATTTATTAACACTTTTTCATCACAGCGTACTCTCCGATAACGTATGTTGCCGCGATACCTATAGATATCAGCATACGCCAAGAATACGCATCAGTTGTAATATACTTTCAGTATCAGTATGACTTGACTGTACAGCGCCGAGTGGCCGCGTTCTGCCATCGGCTATTGTAAAATAAACAGATAATACGTAGTTTGTTAGTCCAATGAGTGTGCTGTAAGTTATAATAAAAATCACACTATAATCTTAGAATTTAAAAACTAATATGAATAAATAAAGAAACTCACCAGTCAGCAAAGTTTGCGTCTGGCTTTGACGGCCGAAAACTCGTTCATCATATCTTCATAGTTCAGACGGTTATCCGTTAGGAGTTTGGCTTCAATGTGAAGAATGGACAAGGCGTTCAATCTCTCCTCAGACAGCGTAGAACGTAGGTACCATTTCAACTTTTTAAGAGCCGTAAACGAGCGTTCTGCTGAACAATTTGTAAGTTCCATACATAGAAATATTCTAAGAGCAATGTCAATATTCGGAAACACAAATTGTAAACCATCTTTGCATAAAAATTTACTCATTTCGATTGGTATATATCACTAATACCAGAAGATTTCAAAGTTCCGCGAAATGTACACGTTCACTAGGGAAGGAAGGCTCTGAATCTGTGTCATATGACGCTTGGAGTTTTGCTGCACGTTCAGGAATATCTTCAGGTGAACTGTTCTTAAGGTTACTGAAAACTGTGAAGGAGTCCAAAATGTCATCATGAATACTGTTTCTAGTCTGCTGACTTGATTCAATAAAGCTGAAGTCTCATTTCGCACAAGTGGTTTTTCAAACGTATTATCGGCAATATGCGTGTAACGCACTTTTCATATAGACAGACACACGCTTCCTCTCTTGCGTACCAACGTGTTTTTGATAAACTTTTTACCGTCTTGCTTCCTGGTTTCATGAAAGAAAGAAGTTTATCCCAGCTCTGTGCAAAAGCGGAGAAAAAATTATAAATATTTTGCACTACACTGCAAAATGAACATGCTTTCCGACAACATCTTGCAGCACTAGTGCCTACTAAATTCAAAGAATATGCAGCACAAGGCTCATTATTGCGCCTTCGGATTTAGTTTTTTAATGCGTTCCTGCTAACCAGTGCAGGTTCCTGACACATCGCTTGCGTTGTCATATGACTGGCCTCTACAGTCAGTACTATCAGTTGAATTTGTAGACAGGACTTTTAGTACGACCTCAGCTAAGTTTTCGGTATTGTATCCTGGGTTTGGTAAAAACAGAAGGAAACCTTCAACAAATTCACCATTCCCCCGTTCACATATCTTAATATGAAAGATAATTGATGAATATGCGAAATTTCCGCAGTAGAACCTTCTATTATAGAGAAATATTTGCCCCGTTTTATTTCACTTTTAATTCTTTTTATTCGTTCAGGAAGAAACTCTATTATTTCATCAGATTGTTGAAGAAATATAACTTGTATGTCCATGCCCTGGATTTCCATATCGTTCAATTTGCTCTGAGAGAAAAGGTTCAAACTTTGCTATAAGTTCAAGAGACATCATAAATTGACCATTACGTAATGAATGAGATCATTCAGCGTGTCCACGTAGGGGAAGTCCACGACTTATTAGCGTCTTCACTACTGCAAACACCGTTTTCAACGCACTGCGCCAGTACATTTTTTCTGTCTCAACATATGACTCAAAATGGTTATCTATTGTTCCAAGTAACTTTTTTCTTGTTAACCGTGATAACACACAATTTTTGTGTTCAAGTGAATTCTCATAATGAGGTAAAATATTAGAAATATTTTTCCAATCTGCAATCACCGCCTTATCCCAGAACAATTTACATGGTACACAAAAAACAGCACCTGTGCTACAGGAGTGTACTAGAAAATCACCCAAAGTTGTTTCACCATTTAAAAGTTAACGGTAAAACACATTTTTGTTCAAATATATGGTTTTATCGCCTACTGATCATCTTGACATAGATAAATCAGCGTTACGATTTTGATTAATGCCACGTCGTAAGAGCCTGCCGATTGTTGATTCATTGACACACCATTCTTAGGATCATCAGTAACGAGGTTAGTTCTTTTTGTAATGTCCGACTCGACAATTAGTTTTTCGTAAAACTTGAAATCAGGAACAATTTGCTTCTCTTCATTTTTAACTTTTGTATCGTCTGTATTTACTTCTTCTACAACAGCTTCATTGCCAGAAATATCATCCGTACTACTTGAATTCGAAATCGAACCAGCGTCATTTTTTTCGAAAAATTTATCTACTCTGCCAAGCGTTTTTAGAACTTTGGCTTCTCGTTCTCTCCTTTCCTTCGATAATTTCCGAAATGCCGCCCCACTTTCTTTTGCACAGCTTTTTTCACTGTTATTCATATTAAGTCAGTTACAAAATTGTCAACCAACCGTCAAAACAAAATTAAAAAGTTTGTAAAAGGAAAGAAATAAAGACTGTATCCAGTTCCAGTCGTACTACACCGCACATGAGCACAAAACGTCGTACCTTAAACACGGCACACGAGCATATTCTTCCTTTAAACACGGAGCGATGAACTGACCAACTCAGATTACTCAACGTAACTGTGCTATGAAAGAACGCCAATGCATAATAATTTAATTTCATTGTCGCCTGTTTCTCTGTTGTCCGTGTACAGTAGAAGCACTCCTGCCACGCGGGATCAGGCGAGCGGTCGAGGGCGCTGCAGTCATAGACTGTGCGGCTGGTACCGGTGGAGGTTCGAGTCCACCCTCGGGCATGGGTGTGTGTGTTTGTTCTTAGGATAATTTAGGTTAAGTAGTGTGTAAGCTTAGGGACTGATGACCTTAGCAGTCAAGTCCCATAAGATTTCACACACATTTGAACATTCCAACAAGCACTCCTGCCGTCTGGATTTCGTGTCTTAAACAAAACGGGACCGTCCCTTTCTTGGCTTCTGTTTCCTGCGTCGCCGAAATTTTATCTGGGACGCAAATACGTTCTGAATATTCTTGACACTGTCTTTCTAATTCAATAAGCAAATAATATTTGCGATTTCTTCCAGTGAGGTGTTCTGACCAACTCTTATCCCACTTATTCTGACAATATTTTAGCGGTTTCTGTGGGCAAAGAAGACAGACTACAAAGTTTAAGTACTCTAGTTGCCAGTTGACGTGGTGTTTTGTCATTTGTGTGAACACTGCTGTTATGTATACATGCAAATGCAACTTTTGTTCCAACATAAAATAAAAATAACCTTTTCTCGAATAAGTAAATCTTAGTTAAGAAGTTTAATACAAAATTTGTAATGCCTCGTACTATTCATTGCACAGAGTCGGATCTTTGATATCGTGCAGGCTGCAGCACAATAAATGAGACAAACAGAAGTTGGTTTCTTCTTCTTTTTTCACAGAAAACGTAACTAAGTAAGTAAATAAAATTTCCGAACTGTTCTGGTGTTTATTTCACACATTATTAGATATTCTGCTTATGCTCCTTTCGTACAAACATGTGTTTAAAAATTTAAGACATTCCCAGTATCAACATGTTTTGTTAAACGGGTGTCATTAAATTAAAGCTGAGATATTGAAGACCACAGAGCTTTCACATTAATTTCATTAATGGAGGGTTGACTTTATACTTCCCCGTAAAACTACTAGAAATTTAAGTAGAGTCGGCTTTTACATACTGATGTCCACGTATGTTACAGTATTGAAGAAACTGTTGATTAGTTTGTCGCAGCTTTTGAGGGGTCCCTGTATTTTCACGGGGAAAATGTGGTAGGGTTAAGTAGAAGCCGATACCAATCTCGGAATAATAACGCTTCAAACACTGTGTTGTAGATTTCCGTACTGGCAGCTTACTTTCAAATTTATTGAACAATCATGAAGATGATACCAGACAGAAACCCAATGTTAAATTTCCATTCAGTCACCAAGTAAACTATGCATATTGCAAGCTCGTATTGTCGAATTTTTGAACTAGCAAGTTGTTTAATAAGATTAAAAATGTTTTTAGTTTGTAATCGCAGTTATTTTAAAACGTAAAAGGTTAAAATGAGTACAGAGCAAAACTTGCCGCTCCCCTTAACGTGCCGTCCTTAGGCACGTGCCTAGTGGGCCTATATATAAATCCGCAATTGCAAACATTGACGAAGTATTTAGATTTCCGTAGGCATTATTTTTGCTAAGTGTAATTCAGATCAATTGTGCGTAAAGCCATCAGAGAGTAACATGATCTACGCAATCAAATCCACACGAAAAATCGCAAGAAAATACCAACAGACGATATTTAATAACCAGCTTCATAAGATGTAGGTTGCAATAGTTATTCCGACAGAAAGAGACTTGTATAAAGTAGGCTAACGTAGATAGTTGAGTGCTATTGACAAGGGATTTCAGATCGATTCCGTATTTCTGGATTTCCGGAAGGCTTTTGACACTGTACCACACAAGCTAGTTGTAGTGAAATTGCATGCTTATGAAATATCGTCTCAGTTATGTGACTGGATTTGTGATATCCTGTCAGAGAGGTCACAGTTCGTAGTAACTGACGGAAAGTCATCAACAAGAGTGATTTCTGGCGTTCCGCAAGGTAGTGTTATAGGCCCTTTGCTGTTCCTTATCTATATAAACGATTTGGGAGACAATCTAAGCAGCCTTCTTAGGTAGTTTGTAGATGACGCTGTCGTTTATCGATTAATAAAGTCATCAGAAGATCAAAACAAGTTGCAAAACTACTAAGAAAAGACATGTGAATGGTGCAAAGAAATGGCAGTTGACCCTAAATAACGAAAAGTGAGGTCCCACACATGAATGCTAAAAGGAATTCGCTACACTTCGGTTACACGATAAATCAGTCTAATGTAAAAGCCATAAATTCAGCTAACTACCTAGGTATTAGAATTACGAACAAATTAAATTGTAAGGAATACACAGAAAATGCTGCGGGGAAGACTAACCAAAGACTGCGTTTTATTGGCAGGACACTTAGAAAATTTAACAGATCTACTAACGAGACTGCCTACAGTACGCTTCTGCGTCCTCTTTTAGAATACTGCTGCGCGGTGTGGGGTCCTTACCAGCTGGGACTGACGGAATACAACAAAAAATTTCAACGAAGGGCAGCACGTTTCGTATTATCGCTAAATAGGGGGAAGAGTGTCACAGAAATGATACAGGATTTGGGCTGGACATCATTAAAAGAAAGGCGTTTTTGGTTGCGACGAAATCTTCTCACAAAATTCCAACCACACAACTTTCTCCTCCGAATGTGAAAATATTTTGTTGACACCAACGTACGTAGGGAGGAACGATCACCACCGTGAAATAAGGGAAATCGGAGCTCGTACGGAAAGATATAGGTGTTCATTCTTTCCGCGAATTAAACGAGATAGGAATAATAGGGAATAGTGAAGGTGGTTCGATGAACCCCCTACCAGGCACTTAAATGTGATTTGCAGAGAACTCATGTAGATGTAGGTGTAGATAGTTGAATGAGACAGCCTTCAGAGTGAGGATCGCAACAATGACAACATCAACAATCCAAAGAATTTAACAATGTCAACCTGCTCAGTCTTCATGTTATTCACACATATTTACGCGTATTTTTAAGGGCTAAAACGTCGTTTATGACGTAGATGGACAGTAAGCAGGTACATCTACTTCCATTATGAAGGCGACAGTGGATTGTACTTTCCTAAACCTTTTTGTGTGCAACGGGTGTTGTTGGCTGTATTTTCCTGCACTTGTAGACCACTGCCATCAACAGTGGCTTAGCGTTACCGGTTATGCAGTGTGTGAGCGCACCACATCTACCTTGGCCAAGTTGGGCTAAAAGGTGCTGACACTGTGCAGAATTCTTTGTTGTTATTCGAGTGGGCGTACGTTTTCATGTAGTCCTTGGACGGAAGAGTCTAATTTCTACAGGCAGAATTTTCAGGAACTGAGATACGTTGTATATTTGTGAAGATGCTGGACCCAGTGAGAATGGAAGCTTACAAGCGTCACGTTCCTTGTGATACGGCAGCCTGAAAGCAGCATGCAGAACGTGGAGTAGCTCCTCGCGAAACTTTACATATGGAGGCCTTGCCGCCCGCATGCACAGCTGCCTATCGGCAGTACGATATTGTGGTGTAGTTCGGTCGTGGCGCCGTTTGCTGCCGGACCGCCCTAATCGGCCACAGATGGGCGGTCGTGTGTGGCGACCACCGCCCCAAATATTGCACCGCGCCGTTCAATTACGCGTAAATGAACAGCGCGCGTTATGATTTGCGTAGCCGGAGCTCACAGTAGCGGCTGTGCGCGGCCGTGTCGGGAACAGCGTGTACAGAGAGAATCGTCCAAACGTACACTCCTGGAAATGGAAAAAAGAACACATTGACACCGGTGTGTCAGACCCACCATACTTACTCCGGACACTGCGAGAGGGCTGTACCAGCAATGATCACACGCACGGCACAGCGGACACACCAGGAACCGCGGTGTTGGCCGTCGAATGGCGCTAGCTGTGCAGCATTTGTGCACCGCCGCCGTCAGTGTCAGCCAGTTTGCCGTGGCATACGGAGCTCCATCGCAGTCTTTAACACTGTTATCATGCCGCGACAGCGTGGACGTGAACCGTATGTGCAGTTGACGGACTTTGAGCGAGGGCGTATAGTGGGCATGCGGGAGGCCGGGTGGACGTACCGCCGAATTGCTCAACACGTGGGGCGTGAGGTCTCCACAGTACATCGATGTTGTCGCCAGTGGTCGGCGGAAGGTGCACGTGCCCGTCGACCTGGGACCGGACCGCAGCGACGCACGGATGCACGCCAAGACCGTAGGATCCTACGCAGTGCCGTAGGGGACCGCGCCGCCACTTCCCAGCAAATTAGGGACACTGTTGCTCCTGGGGTATCGGCGAGGACCATTCGCAACCGTCTCCATGAAGCTGGGCTACGGTCCCGCACACCGTTAGGCCGTCTTCCGCTCACGCCCCAACATCGTGCAGCCCGCCTCCAGTGCTGTCGCGACAGGCGTGAATGGAGGGACGAATGGAGACGTGTCGTCTTCAGCGATGAGAGTCGCTTCTGCCTTGGTGCCAATGATGGTCGTATGCGTGTTTGGCGCCGTGCAGGTGAGCGCCACAATCAGGACTGCATACGACAGAGGCACACAGAGCCAACACCCGGCATCATGGTGTGGGGAGCGATCTCCTACACTGGCCGTACACCACTGGTGATCGTCGAGGGGTCACTGAATAGTGCACGGTACATCCAAACCGTCATCGAACCCATCGTTCTACCATTCCTAGACCGGCAATGGAACTTGCTGTTCCAACAGGACAATGCACGTCCGCATGTATCCCGTGCCACCCAACGTGCTCTAGAAGGTGTAAGTCAACTACCCTGGCCAGCAAGATCTCCGGATCTGTCCCCCATTGAGCATGTTTGGGACTGGATGAAGCGTCGTCTCACGTGGTCTGCACGTCCAGCACGAACGCTGGTCCAACTGAGGCGCCAGGTGGAAATGGCATGGCAAGCCGTTCCACAGGACTACATCCAACATCTCTATGATCGTCTCCATGGGAGAATAGCAGCCTGCATTGCTGCGAAAGGTGGATATACACTGTACTAGTGCCGACATTGTGCATGCTCTGTTGCCTGTGTCTATGTGCCTGTGGTTCTGTCAGTGTGATCATGTGATGTATCTGACCCCAGGAATGTGTCAATAAAGTTTCCCCTTCCTGGGACAATGAATTCACAGTGTTCTTATTTCAATTTCCAGGAGTGTATAATCACCGCCCTCTCACTCTCAAGTAGTACGTTACCTCATGTGGGGCAAGGTGCAGCGAGGAGTGAGTGCATATCATAGAGATGTTATGCTTTAATAGCAGTCAGTCTGTCGACTTTATTTGATGTCAGAAACCCTATCTTTTATAAAATCCAACAAAGAACTGCAAAATCAACTCCACCACTCAGAGACATTAAGATATTCTTAACAACATACACAGTGTGTTCAAAAATACGTTCCCCCTACTGACGGATATAATGACAGAGATAAGAATAAATGTAAAAACTTCCTGGTAGATTAAAACTGCGTGCCGGACCGAGACTCGAACTCATGACTTTTGCTTTTCGCGAGCAAGTGCTCTACCACCTGAGCTACCCAAGCACGACTCACGACCTCTCCTCACAGCTTCTATTCTGGCAGTACCTCGTCTCCTACCTTCCAGACTTCACAGAAGTAGATTCGCAGCAGAGCTAGGGGAAATTTAGGTGGTAGGGCACTTACCCGCGGACGGCAAAGGTCTCGAATCCGGGTCTCGGTCCGGCACACAGCTTTAATCTGCCACGAAGTTTCATATCAGCGCACACTCCACTGCAGAGTGAAAATTTCGTACTGTAACGATAAATGTATTTCGTTTCACAACCAGGTTTCTGAAATGCAAATTGAATGAGTACAGAGTGTCGAGGAGGTCACTAGGAGTGGTAGACTATAAAAAAAGTAGGCCAGGTGCGAGTGAGACTCGGACAGTAAAGTTCCGTACAAACTTGTTTATGCATACAGACAGTTCATCCATTTTGGGAAACGAAAACCTCGACAATTTTTGCTTGTCAACACTGATACTTGCAGGATGTCAGTCCCGGTAATTACAACACTTTCGAGAATGTTATAATCTTAATTTTCAACTTTGATAAGAAACGATGATAGAAATACTTCTTAGTGTTATGGAATTACAAATTATTTTCCGATTTTTTACTTTACTTTTATTGTGAAATACTACTTCTAGCAAAATTTTATGACTCTAGGTCATCGAGAAGTATACTACAGAATCTAATGAGCGACTCTTTGAGTATCAAATTGTGTGTCAAAACTGGCAGCGTGGACTTGGAACCATCAATTTTTCACACCACCAAGGGACCATGTGATTCGTATGCGAAATTGGTTCTTAATATTCAGACCGACATACGCACTGACAGACAGACAACAAAGTCATCCTACAGGGCGACAATTATTGAACTATGTGAAATAAAATCGCAATAACTTCTGAACGGTTTGCTTTAGGACGTTCAAACTGCACGGTCGGCAACCGACATAACGGGAATTAGTTTGTGCTGTATGGCTTGATTTAGGGACGAAGACCACTTTCGTTTGGATGGGTTCGTCAATAAGCAAAATTAGCGCATTCGGGGGACTGAGAATCCGCATTTCGCTAACGTGAAGTCTCTTCACCATCAACGGGTGACTGTGTGATGCGCAATGTGCAGTTACGGAATAATCGGTACGGTAGTCCTTGATGGTACGGTGACTACCGAAAGGTTCGTGAACGTTTTGGAAGAAGATTTCATTCCAATTATCCAAACTGACCCGGATTTCGACAAGATGTGGATCATCCTAGACGGAACTCGACTCCATCGGAGCAGGATTGTGACTGATGTCCTGGAGGAGCACTTTTGGAACTGCATTCTGGCTCTAGGGTACTCAGAAGCCACTGGCATAGGCCTCGATTGGCCGCCATATTCTCTGTATCTGAATACGGGCGACTTCTTTTTGTGGGGCTATATTAATGACAAGCTGCACAGCAATAACGCCAAAACCATAGATCAGCTGAAAACAGCCATTCAGGAGGTCATCGACAGTATTGATATTCCGAAAATTCAGCAGGACATGAGGAATTTGGCTATTCATGAGCGCCCCATCATCGCCAATGATGGCTGTCATATCGAATATGTCATAATCTAAATCTGAATATCTGTAGTGACGTTTACATGTTGAATAAAGTGTGTGCACGCCGTAGTTTGTAACTAATTTACTTTGTTTTCATGTAGTTCAATAATTGTCACCCTGTGTCCGGGTTCCCTTTTTACATGTTGAGATACTGAATCCTAAAAATGGTTGTAATTTTTCCTCCTATCTATGTAATTATGTAGTTCTCAATTCGTTCGAGCAATCAATCATTCATAATAGGAAACACAGCCATAACTCAGTCACTCAAAATGATTCAGAGATTTTACTTGTTAGAGTTAAATCAGGCGATGATTCTTCTTCTCTGCAGGCTCGTGCTTTGCGGCAGTCTGCTAATCTGTACCAATAAAATGCCTCGTATTTTTGGGAGCATTTTATAATCAGTCTGGAAACCTCAGATCAAACGGATAGTTGGCTTTGATGAAGTTTAACCTTGCGAAGAAATAATGGAGCTCTTGGATTATTAAATGCAGGTTCGTATCCAGTCTTTTGGAAGTTCCCTTCTGATTAACAACTACGCAATATATCGATGAATATCATTAATTCTCAAATGTCAAATAATGTAAATTGTTACACACCTTTTGTATGAAGGAGCAATATATATATATATTTCCCTTTTAATCGTACAATCTTTTGTCATAAATCTCAATATTCAGATTACAATTCTTCAAACAATGCTCAGGCTAATCGGCACGAAGTCAATCTCGGAAGCTTTCTTCTAATAACCACCAGAGAGAGTACTACAAAGAATAATTGTGCGCTCGTGGCATAGCTGTTGTATGAAACTACTTTGCGCTTGGATTCTGCGAGTATGTAGATAGAAAATTAGTAAACGTCAATCAAGGGTAGAATTGTATCAGAATTATTCTTCGAATATAAAGAGATATTACAATTGCCCCTCGCAGAGCGCAAAGTTAATGATAATACACTTTGTTAGCTAACAGAAAAAAATTTGTTGGGTTGTTTATTCAAAAGACGAATGTTTTGAATTAATATAATTTTACTGTAGAGAGTATGCGTAACATGTTAAGACAGTAAGTTACGAGAATACCTAAGCTGTAGCTTTTACATGTACCGGGGTATACGCGCATCCCGAATACATAACCAGGCAAGATGTAGATTGGTGTAATTACGAAAAAGGTCTACCCATTTGGGAACTGGCCTCCACAGGGAAACCCTGGAAACCCGGATGAATAGACCCCAGATCAGGTATTAAAGAAGATAGGAAAGCCTAAATCCAGAAATTGTGCAATAAATAGAGGCTCCATAGATTAGATCGAAGGAAAAGTGCCTCATAGCTAAAAAAATGTTACAATACTGCTCCAAAACATTTTTCAAAATTCTTCTTTCGACAATGTATCCGGTGATCTCGTTGTGAAGTCCATAGAGCAGGAACACTGGGTATGGACAGCGGGTAGGCGACGTACAGCGTTTGGTGGAGGCGGCACGGAGGACAGGCGATGGCTTATCGTACAGGACAGAAGCTGGTAATGTGACGTAGAAACAGCAAGATGATCTCAGGAACAGATGGCCAGGGACGTGAACATGGAACAGGTTTAAAGTGGAATAAGAATAGGTTCCGACTGAATAAATCCCTGGAAGAGAGTGGATTAAGGCAACGAAGTCCATATTTCATCGTTGAACTCAAAATCGGAGTGGATTCTTATATTCTTCCATCTGTAATAGACTGGAACATCCATTAGTCCTGACAATCGCAAATCTTTTTGTAGTCCTCAATACCAAAGATGTTTTGCATTACAACTACTGATTGTCCAAAACATTGCCAAATAGACTGTGGGCATTTAAATTTTGTTGTAGCTCATAGCGAATGTATTCCTCTCAAAAAAAAATTTTTAATCGAATCTTCGTTTTGTTATAGTACAGGTGGAAGTAGAGCATTGAATCTGTCCGAGGTTTGCTTTCAATTATGAAATTATGGATAAAATTTAAGTTTACACCTGATGAAAAATTTTAAACATAGGCATATGACACTGACTCCACAAAAGGAATAATTTCTAGAAAAAATTCTCTGAAAAATTTTTACTACTCTTACTATTAATTCATTTATAGATCCACCTGCAAATAAATATCATTAATGATGACGTATGTTCATTTAACAAATCATCCCCTCACAGAAACTTCTTCATTCTCTCATGAACATTTATGGAAATATGTTTCAAAAATTATGTCCATGATATGAAACACAAAAACTGCTATTCTTAAAATGTTAATTAAAATTCTTAAATTAATTCTCCTGGTAGAAAAGGCATAACGAAAAATCTAAAAATCATAATAATTTTCTCTCGCGCAACCAGAGAGCTTCTTCAATTGTTTGTAGCAGTGACATTATCGACTGTTGCTTCATTTCACAGTTCAATTGTTTTCTCGCACGAACAGGGCACGTCATACACACAGCGTATTTACCTACAAATCCCGCACTGTTCAAGTTTCACATGCATTCCTCACATAAGTGCCGTGTCTTGAGGAAATATAGATACACTTTCATTGTATATCACTATGGCTTCTGCTCATAGTCCACACTTACAAACACTAGTAATTAACAAATTCTTCTACCTATCTTAAAATTTTGTGCTAAACTATCACAGGAGTAGTCTCACTGTTTCTTAATCTATCACAGGAGTATTCTCACTGTCTCTTAACCTATCACAGAAGTAATCTCACTGTCTCTTAACCTATCACAGGAGTAATCTCACTGTCTCTTAACCTCTAGACAACATAAACTTCTTGATATTTATATACACATTCGACTCATAGTCAAATTCCACTCTAAATTCTTCTCCATATTTGGTATCACAGATCTAGGATCCTTCAAAAAATTTCTTAATATCAGTATGCGGGAATAATCCCTTTATTATTTTCGAGTCGGGATATGCCAACAAGTATGATCCAGGATTTGATATATTTACAATAACATATGGTCCAGTATAAATAAGATTCCATTTCTTTACGTTCTTCATCAGTTTCGAGGAATGGATGTGTCGCCTCAATAAGACATTTTCTCCAAGATGAAACGTCTGAATGCGGTGAATCCGTTTATCATATGTCAATTCCCGTTGTATTGCCTTTTTAGTTAAATTGACAAGTGAGATTCGAATGTTGTCCTCCCATTTTAAATTCTGGTCTTCATACTTTGGCAGATGGTTTATCCAGAAGTTCTTTTCAATCTGACTAAACATAAACTCTGTTGGAATAAAGTTAGTTGAGGTATGTGTCAGATATTAAATATTTGTTCAAATTCTGACTAATAATCCGCCCATGATGTTTGTTTACTGTAACAGTATGTACGCATGAATCGGTGTAATTCTCGGAAAACTCGTACTATTGGATTACCTTGTGGATGTTAACATTACGTCAAAATTTGTCGAATACCAAGCTGTGTTAATGTTTGCTTCCATTTAAATCCGGTAAAAATTCAGGAACTATCTATAATTATGGATTTCGGTAAACCTACATGCGGAAGACAGTCACGCACCAATCTCACTACAACAGCTCTGGCAGTAGCACACTTTAATGGATATAGTTTTACATATTTTGTAAATACGTCAAAGAATCCAACAATGAATTTGACTTCTCCTCTTGATCGTGGGAGACGGCCGAAGATATCACACGAAATTAACGCCCTTGGCTCTCGTGGAATAATTGAATGCGGATCAAGCTTACTACCTCTATTATCCGGTTTTGCCTTTTGACAGAGTCAACAGTTTTGTATTGTTTGGTGCACTTTTCTCCGAATATTCGGAAAATAACAGTATGCTCCTATTTTATTGGCACATTTGATCTCACCAAAATGTCCCCATGATAAGTGAGTAAACCAAATTAACTTTTCCTGATATTCCTTAGGGATACATACACACCACAGTGGATTGTTGTCCTTCCCACAACTGAAGAATAATACTTCATTTACTAATTTATAATGATCTAAACTAGCCCTTGAATTTTGTTGTTCCTTTGGCTGAATTATCTTCTTCCATCGAGGGTCTTTTCTTTGTAAATTTCCCATATCTCTAGAAAGATGTACATAATAAGTTTTGTAGATATTGTCCAGCAACAGTAATACTGGAAAATCCGAAGTATTTACTGATTCGATTTACGGCGTTAAATCTTCTGGGGATCTTGACAGTGCATCCGCAATAATATTATCTTTGCCAGAAACATGATTAATTTTAAATTGGTACTGTTGTAGTGTCATTGTCCAACGTGACAGTGTGGGATGTAATAATTTACATCTTTGCAAAAAGGTTAGTGATTGATTGTCACAATACACAATCGTTTTCGAACCATGTAAATAACAGTTAAACTTCTTTAATGCCCAGATAACTGCAAGTGCTTCAAGCTCTTTGGTCGTATAGGCTCTCTCACAGGGCGATAACACTCGACTAGCAAATGCTATCGGGCAGAATGTTGGTACCCCTTTTATTTTCCTTATTTGGAATAGACAAGCACCTAATCCAACATCCAATGAATCCGTGGACAGACAGATCTCCCAATTCATATCAGGGTGATATAATAAGGATGCGTTAACGACTTGGTCTTTAATGTCTCGAAAAGCTAGTTCACATTCTTCAGTTAATTGCCATGGCATTTCTTTATGAAACGACGGAAGAACGATGCCATACCCATAAATCCCTTAAGCTGTCTTTTATTCCGTGGTGATGGAAAATTTCGAATTGCACTTATCTTCTTCTCGGTAGGCAGGATACCTTTCGCATCTATCGTATGTCCTAAGAACTTAATTTGTGGTAAAGCAAAATGAGACTTCTGTAACTTTACTGTAATTTCCTTCAGCACATAACAGGTATCAATGTAGGAGTCCATCCTTGCCCTTGGAAAATGTGTGGCGTATTCTCTATCTGTGTGGCCGCTCGTAGAATCCTTGTAAACTAATTTTTTTCTCTGAGTTCTCAGAGGTAGAATACACTTTATTGTTCATGTAGGCGCAGTAAATAGGACGAAAATTGTGAAAAATGATCCGAATTATTATCTTGTTTCTCTTATGGTGGATATTGCTGGGTTGTTTGATCACTTATGGTGACCAGAACTGTTTGACCTCTTGTCGTATCCACAAGAGAACGGAACAAAAGAAATTTCAAAACGCTTCCCACAGAATTCCACAAACTGACTAGTTTTCTGTTATTTCTTACCGATGCGGAGTTAGGAAAGCTGTAGGATAACGAAGAAATCGGAGAAGTGGTGGCGTTTGCTGGAACCTGACGATCCTTGTGGAGGGAACCTTCAAGATCGGCCTCGAAGACGGAGATGTAGCCCTACAACAACTACGCCAGTTGTTACAAGGCGTCGAAGTGTCAGCCACGCCTGGGAAGACCACATAAATGTTGTTAGAAGGGACCTTTACAGACATCCGATACCGTAATTAAGTGACAGATCCATAGAGAGAAAGTCGGTCACCAGATGTTTAACATATTCTTCAATGAACCACAAAACTACAGTGCATATATTGAAGAAGTGAGCAAGAGAACCACTAATATAATGAACAAAATTAATTAGTCTCTCCAGTTACGCGTGAAACCTGTCAGTATAAACCTAAGAACGTATTATAGCGCTTTCTTAAATAATATGATGGGATAGTGTGTATTCTTCGTGCCACAGACTTTTGGTCGTAACACCAGAGTGGGTCGTTAACCAGTGTGCAACTTGGAATACTTCTTCGGTTGACGGGAGCTTCCAGCACTGGGTCAGTTGAGGAGGCGTTACAAGTGATAATTACAATATGTCCTGCTGATCTCCAGATACGAAAAAAGTGACGAAATATTGGATGAAGAAAGAACCGTGATATGAACTCCCGAATTTAATAAGAATAGGGCCACAAGCAAGTAGAAAATTCAGAATCAGACTCCCCACGTACGGCAAAAACGATGATATGATGCCCAAATAGCGAGGAGCACTTATGATTATCTGTCAAATATAAAACTGAGACGGTGAATGAAACACCTGAATCCCCTGAGAGGCCTGACACGCTTGTTGACTGGCTGTGAGCCATACGACACTTACTCGCATGGAACTGGTAGTAGACAGAACACTGTATGTGTCTGTGACGAAGACGGAACTCCAGAACATACGATACGAGGATGTCGGCTGCCTGCCGATGTTGCTGATATTGATTAGCAGCAAGTGAAGCGGCTCGGAACACTCGCTGTGGAGGAGATATAACGTTGTGTGATAGAATGCCAGAATTTTGACAACACTGACGACGCTGTTTCAAGAAAGGTTTGGGTAGCACGTTATCTTATCAATTAACCCCCGTCTACGGCATTACGAGAGGTAGCGACAGAAAATTGAGAAGAAACGCAGCGAAGCAGTTGAGGTCAACAGTTGCCTCGGAGGAACTGCCAACATCGCATGCATGGTCAGGCGACAGTGGAATGAACAATTAAATAAATAGCAGTACCTCGCAAAGAGGTAAAATTACAGGGTTTCAAAAAAGTGATCTTCAGTGAAGTTCAGGCCTAAAGAAATACAAGTCGCTGGGGAATAATATAAACAGTTAATGCTGGAATCCTAAGACGAAATGGCTGCACGAAAAATGTGAAGAAATCTAAAAGGAAATGATTGTCGGAGGGACTGACTTAGCATACAGGAAATTCAAAATAACCTTCGGTGACATTAAAAGCAAATGTGGTAACATTAAGAGTTCGACGGGAATTCCACTGTTAAATGCAGAGGAGAGAGCAGATATCTGGAAAGAGTAAGTTGATGGTCTCTCTCAAGGGAAGATTTGTTTGATGTAATAGAGGAAGAAACAGGAGTAGATTTAGAAGAGATAGAGGATCCAGTGTTAGAATTAGAATTTAACTGAGCTTTGGATGACTTAAGAAAAAAACAAAGCAGAAGGGATAGATAACATTCCATCTGAATTTCTGAAATCATTAGGGGAATTTGGCAACAAAATAACTATAAACGTTGGTGTGTAGAATGTATCAGTCTGGCGACATGCCAACTGGCTTTCGCCACGAATTCCTTTCCTGTGCTAACCTCTTAATCTCAGAGTAGCACTTGCAACCTACGTCCTCAATTATTTCCTTGACGTATTCCAATCTCTGTCTTCCTCTACAGTTTTTGACCTCTACAGCTCCCGCTAGTACCATGGAAGTCATTCCCACATGTCTTAGCAGATGTCGTATCATCCTGTCCCCTCTCCTTATTAGTGTTTTCCACATATTCCTTTCCTCTCCGATTCTGCGTACAACCTCCTCATTCCTTACCTTATCAGTCCACCTAATTTTCAACATTCGTCTATAGCACCACATCTCAAATGCTTCGATTCTCTTCTGTTCCGGTTTTCCCACAGTCCATGCTTCACTACCATACAATGCTGTACTCCAGACGTACATCCTCAGAAATTTCTTCCTCAAATTAAGGCCGATATTTGATATTAGTAGACTTCTCTTGGCCAGAATTGCCTTTATTTCCACAGCCAGTCTGCTTTTGATGTCCTCCTTGCTCCATCCGTCATTGGTTATTTTACTGCCTAGGTAGCAGAATTCCTTAACTTCATTGACTTCGTGACCATCAATCCAGATGTTAAGTTTCTCGCTGTTCTCATTTCTACTACTTCTCATTACCTTCGTCTTTCTCCGATTTACTCTCAAACCATACTGTGTATTCATTAGACTGTTCATTCCGTTCAGCAGATCATTTAATTCTTCTTCACTTTCACTCAGGATAGCAATGTTATCAGCGAATCGTATCATTGATATCCTTTCACCTTGTATTTTAATTCCACTCCTGAACCCTTCTTTTCTTTCCATCATTGCTTCCTCGATGTACAGATTGAAGAGTAGGGGCGAAAGGCTACAGCCTTGTCTTACACCCTTCTTAATACGAGCACTTCGTTCTTGATCGTCCATTCTTATTATTCCCTCTTGGTTGTTGTACATATTGTATATGACCCGTCTCTCCCTATAGCTTACCCCAACTTTTTTCAGAATCTCGAACAGCTTGCACCATTTTATATTGTCGAACGCTTTTTCCAGGTCGACAAATCCTATGAAAGTGTCTTGATTTTTCTTTAGCCTTGCTTTCATTATTAGCCGTAACGTCAGAATTGCCTCTCTCGTCCCTTTACTTTTCCTAAAGCCAAACTGATCGTCACCTAGCGCATTCTCAATTTTCTTATCCATTCTTCTGTATATTATTCTTGTAAGCAGCTTCGATGCATGAGCTGTTAAGCTGATTGTGCGATAATTCTCGCACTAGTCAGCTCTTGCCGTCTTCGGAATTGTGTGGATGATGCTTTTCCGAAAGTCAGATGGTATATCGCCAGACTCATATGTTCTACACACCAACGTGAATAGTCGTTTTGTTGCCACTTCCCCCAATGATTTTAGAAATTCTGATGGAATGTTATCTATACCTTCTGCCTTATTTGACCGTAAGTCCTCCAAAGCCCTTTTAAATTCCGATTCTAATACTGGATCTCCTATCTCTTCTAAATCGACTCCTGTTTCTTCTTCTATGACATCAGACAAACCTTCACCCGCATAGAAGCTTTCAATGTATTCTTTCCACCTATCTGCTTCCTCCTCTGCATTTAACAGTGGAATTCCCGTTGCACTCTTAATGTTACCACCGTTGCTTTTAATGTCACCAAAGGTTGTTTTGACTTTCCTGTATGCTGAGTCGGTCCTTCCGACAATCGTATCTTTTTCGATGTCTTCACATTTTTCCTGCAGCCATTTCGTCTTAGCTTCCCTGCACTTCCTATTTATTTCATTCGTCAGCGACTTGTATTTCTGTATTCATGATTTCCCCGGGACATGTTTGTACTTCCTCCTTTTATCAATCAACTGAAGTATTTCTTCTGTTACCCATGGTTTCTTCGCAGCTACCTTCTTTGTACCTATGTTTTCCTTCCCAACTTCTGTGATGGCCCTTTTTAGAGATGTCCTTTCCTCTTCAACTGCACTGCCTACTGCGCTATTCCTTATTGCTGTATCTATAGCGTTGGAGAACTTCAAACGTATCTCGTCATTCCTTAGTACTTCCGATCCCACTTCTTTGCGTAGTGATTCTTCCTGACTAATGTCTTGAACTTCAGCCTACTCTTCATCACTACTATATTGTCATCTGAGTCTATATCTGCTCCTGGGTACGCCTTACAATCCAGTATCTGATTTCGGAATCTCTGTCTGACCATGATGTAATCTAACTGAAATCTTCCCGTATCTCCCGGCCTTCTCCAAGTATACCTCCTCCTCTTGTGATTCTTGAACAGGGTATTCGCTATTACTAGCTGAAACTTGTTACAGAAATCAATTAGTCTTTCTCCTCTTTCATTCCTTGTCCCAAGCCCATATTCCCCTGTAACCTTTTCTTCTACTCCTTCCCCTACAACTGCATTCCAGTCGCCCATGGCTATTAGATTTTCGTCTCCCTTTACATACTGCATTACCCTTTCAATATCCTCATACACTTTCTCTATCTGTTCATCTTCAGCTTGCGACGTCGGCATGTATTCCCTGAACTATCGTTGTCGGTGTTGGTCTGCTGTCGATTCTGATTAGAACAACCCGGTCACTGAACTGTTCACAGTAACACACCCTCTGCCCTACCTTCCTATTCATAACGAGTCCTACACCTGTTATACCATTTTCTGCTGCTGTTGATATTACCCAATACTCATCTGAACAGAAATCCTAGTCTTCCTTACACTTCACTTGGCTTTATGAAAAGTAAAAGCACCAAAGAAGGCATCCTGACGTTGTCGGTTATAACGGAAGAAAGATAAAAAAAATCTACACACATTCACAGGAATAGCTGACCGGGAAATATCGTTCGATAATGTTAAATTGTGCGATATGTTCGAACTTCAGTGGAAAATAGGGGTAAGTTATAGGGAGAGACTGGTGATATACAACATGTACAAGAGCTAAGAAGGAATGAGTTGAAGACCAAGAACGAAGTTTTCGGATCAAAAATGGTGTGAGACAGGGAAGAAAGGATGTAGTCTTTCGCCCCAAGTGTTCAGTCTCTACATCGGAGAAGAAATGATGGAGATAAAAGAAACGTTTTGGAGCGGAATTAAAATTCAAGGTGAAAGGATATCTATGACACGATTTGCTGATGACATTGCTACCCCAGAGAAATTGAAGAAGAATTACATGATCCACTGAATCAAATAAGCAGCCTAATAAGTAGAGAACATGGAATGAATGTAAATTGAAGGAAGACGAAAGTAATAAGAAGTAGCACAAATGAGAACAGCGAGAAACTTAACATGAGAATTGAAGATAGCGACATAGATGAAGTTGTGGAATTCTGAACACTAGGCAGCAAAATAACCAATGGCGGAAGAAGGAAAGGAGGACATCAAAAGGAGACTAGCACTAGAAGGAAGGGCATTTCTGACCAATAAATGTCTACTAGGATCAAACGTATTCCTTAATTCGAGGAAGAAATTTCTGAGAATGTGCGGTTGGAGCTCAGCATTGTATGGTAGTGAGACATGAAGTGTCGGAAAACCGGAACAGACGAAAACAGAAGCATTTGATGTATGGTGCTACCCACTAATGTTGAAAATTAGGTGGATTGACGAGGTTGTGCGCAGATTCGGAGAGGAAAGGAAAATGTGAAAAACATGAAAGAAGAACGGACGGGATGATACGATGTCAGAAGACTGACGATTGAAAAAAAAAAAGAAAAAAAATACACTCCCACTTGCCAACTGTCACTCATTTGTTCAACAGTTCATATTCGTCATTTCTTTATTATCTCCTTACATCTCTCTAACCATCACTGTCTCATGTCTCACGGTCACAGTTTTCTGCCTTCTGTCCTACTGCTACTGTCTCCTCTCACTGTTACTGTCCAGCTCTCTCTTGCTGCTATTATCTCATACGCTCCTTCCCACCACTGTCTCACTGTTACTACACTCCTGGAAATGGAAAAAAGAACACATTGACACCGGTGTGTCACACCCACCATACTTGCTCCGGACACTGCGAGAGGGCTGTACAAGCAATGATCACACGCACGGCACAGCGGACACACCAGGAACCGCGGTGTTGGCCGTCGAATGGCGCTAGCTGCGCAGCATTTGTGCACCGCCGCCGTCAGTGTCAGCCAGTTTGCCGTGGCATACGGAGCTCCATCGCAGTCTTTAACACTGGTAGCATGCCGCGACAGCGTGGACGTGAACCGTATGTGCAGTTGACGGACTTTGAGCGAGAGCGTATAGTGGGCATGCGGGAGGCCGGGTGGACGTACCGCCGAATTGCTCAACACATGGGGCGTGAGGTCTCCACAGTACATCGATGTTGTCGCCAGTGGTCGGCGGAAGGTGCACGTGCCCGTCGACCTGGGACCGGACCGCAGCGACGCACGGATGCACGCCAAGACCGTAGGATCCTACGCAGTGCCGTAGGGGACCGCACCGCCACTTCCCAGCAAATTAGGGACACTGTTGCTCCTGGGGTATCGGCGAGCACCATTCGCAACCGTCTCCATGAAGCTGGGCTACGGTCACGCACACCGTTAGGCCGTCTTCCGCTCACGCCCCAACATCGTGCAGCCCGCCTCCAGTGGTGTCGCGACAGGCGTGAATGGAGGGACGAATGGAGACGTGTCGTCTTCAGCGATGAGAGTCGCTTCTGCCTTGGTGCCAATGATGGTCGTATGCGTGTTTGGCGCCGTGCAGGTGAGCGCCACAATCAGGACTGCATACGACCGAGGCACACAGGGCCAACACCCGGCATCATGGTGTGGGGAGCGATCTCCTACACTGGCCGTACACCACTGGTGATCGTCGAGGGGACACTGAATAGTGCACGGTACATCCAAACCGTCATCGAACCCATCGTTCTACCATTCCTAGACCGGCAAGGGAACTTGCTGTTCCAACAGGACAATGCACGTCCGCATGTATCCCGTGCCACCCAACGTGCTCTAGAAGGTGTAAGTCAACTACCCTGGCCAGCAAGATCTCCGGATCTGTCCCCCATTGAGCATGTTTGGGACTGGATGAAGCGTCGTCTCACGCGGTCTGCACGTCCAGCACGAACGCTGGTCCAACTGAGGCGCCAGGTGGAAATGGCATGGCAAGCCGTTCCACAGGACTACATCCAGCATCTCTACGATCGTCTCCATGGGAGAATAGCAGCCTGCATAGCTGCGAAAGGTGGATATACACTGTACTAGTGCCGACATTGTGCATGCTCTGTTGCCTGTGTCTATGTGCCTGTGGTTCTGTCAGTGTGATCATGTGATGTATCTGACCCCAGGAATGTGTCAATAAAGTTTCCCCTTCCTGGGACAATGAATTCACGGTGTTCTTATTTCAATTTCCAGGAGTGTATTTCCCTTTCCTCGTTGTCGTTACCACAGACTTCGTCACTCATTATCAATGGGTGTCACCCAGTTTTACTTTCTCTTTCTCTTTCCACTTCTCCCACTAACATTGTCTCCTTGATTCTTTTCCTAGCCCTATTCCTTTATTGTCATCGAATTTTTGACTGCCAATGTGTCCCTCTTTTCCTCTCACACTACCGTTGCCTCCTTTGCTGTTTCTATGATATGACCACTATCTACTATATAATACAGGGAGCGAAAGGCTATTTACAATTTGTACAGAAACCAGATGAACCAGATGGCAGTTATAAGAGTCGAGGGGTATGAAAGTGAAGCAGTGGTTGGGAAGGGAGTGAGACAGGGTTTTAGCCTCTCTCCGACGTTATTCAATCTCTATATTGAGCAGGCAGTAAAGGAAACAAAAGAAAAAATTGGAGTAGGTATTAAAATCCAGGGAGAAGAAATAAAAACTTCGAGGTTCCCCGATGACATTGTAATTCTGTCAGAGACAGCAAACGACTTGGAAGAACAGTTGAACGGAATGGACAGTGTCTTGAAAGGAGGATATAAGATGAACATCAACAAAAGTAAAACGAAGATAATGGAATGTAGTCGAATTAAGTCGGGTGATGCTGCGGGAATTAGATTAGGAAATGAGACGCTTAAAGAAGTAAAGGAGTTTTGTAATTTGGGGAGCAAAATAACTGATGATGGTCGAAGTAGAGAGGATATAAAATGTAGACTGGCAATGGCAAGGAAAGCGTTTCTCAAGAAGAGAAATTTGTTAACATCGAGTATAGATTTAAGTGTCAGGAAGTCGTTTCTGAAAGTATTTGTATGGAGTGTAGCCATGTATGGAAGTGAAACATGGAAAATAAATAGTTTGGACAAGAAGAGAATAGAAGCTTTCGAAATGTGGTGCTACAGAAGAATTTTGAAGATTAGGTGGGTAGATCACGTAACTAATGAGGAGGTGTTGAATAGGATTGGGGAGAAGAGCAGTTTGTGGTACAACTTGACTAGAAGAAGGGATCGGTTGGTAGGACATGTCCTGAGGCATCAAGGGATCATAAATTTAGCATTGGAGGGCAGCGTGGAGGGTAAAAATCGGAGGGAGACCAAGAGATGAATACACCAAACAGATTCAGAAGGATGTAGGTTACAGTAGGTACTGGGAGATGAAGGAGCTTGCACAGGATAGATTAGCATGGAGAGCTGCATCAAACCAGTCTCAGGACTGAAGACCACAACAACAACATCTACTATAGTCCAGCAGCTGTTAATTTTCTGTTTTTCCCCTCTGTCACTTGCTCCTCTCAGAGCATAAAAAGCGCGAATGCCAAAATTTTTGTGAAAAATGTTAAAGGTGCTGTGGAAGATAGAATGAGGCAGCTGGTATCCCACTTTTAAACAAGAGCATATTCGCCTCTTTGAGTTCTGATAGGAGCAGTTTTCCGCCGATTCCCTTCTATTCTCTGCCACAGCAGGGCAGTCATTCTTGTGAGAAGAACTTTATGGATCAGTACAATTTTGACTGTTTACTTATGTGAAATTTAAATATTGCAAAATTAATTTTACGCCTCAGTTGGGCAAAATAATTGCATGTGCATCAACATTACAAAACGAGATTCCTAGAACCGTTGATGAGAACGGATACACTTTACTGCATTTGTGCTCTTGATACCTTGCTTTAGAAGCTACATTTCCGCCTCAAACCGGATTTTACGTCCGTATTTCATATTACAAGTACGGCAACGATAAATAATATCGTGGAAGCGGATGAAAAACCAAGAAAATTTGTAATGTTGTACGAGATCGGGATCTTATGTCGAAATAATTTCAGCTATTTCCTCCTTGTACCCTACCTGGAATCAGCGGATCTGTTTTGGTACGAAAAAATGGTAAATAACCTTTTCCTGAGTTTTGTAAGGAACCGACCATGGAATAATGGTGGTCTCATATACCCCTAAAGCCCACCGTACACAGCATGCAAAAGGAACCAACCGATTTGCGCCATATGCCTTGCCAGGAAGAGGTGTGCAATAATCATGTTTTAAACCTGTACTGTAGAATAGTAAGTGGAGGACTGGATTTAATAATGGACTCTTGTCCAAGGGCTATACAAAACATTTGACCCTTCATTTCTCTCACCAACAGAACCCCAGAAGAATCTCGTTTTTATACCCGGTATTTCGGAACATACTAGCCAGCACATGCTACCCTTGCTTACCGACACCAAGTGTGACTATCCTCTGTATTATTTTGGCATAAATAACAAGATCGCATCAATATATTCTCAAATCTAGACACAACCGGGGATGGTTCTCGTTGACTTGTCCAAAATTGAACGTCCACGGTATCATGTAATATTTAAGCTGACTTTAGAACTGTAAGCAATAATCAGAAATTTTACTTTCTGTTTGTTTATTACTATTAAGCATAGAAACCAAACCACATAGTTTCAACCCCATACTGCGTAACCCTCAGCGTTGCCACCATTCCACTTATTGGAACAGAATTATCTGAGACTGTTGGCCCGGTCATTCTCCTGGTAACTGTCCGAACTCACAGAAAACTCCGTATAACTACTCACAACTGCCCAATATTTTAGCTGCAGCAGCTCATTTAATTATGGTACCTCTTGTCGACATTCTTATGCCACCGACCAAGTCCTACGTTGGAATTACGAATCATCTCATGAACTATATTACCATCTATACAATTTCCAATGGCAATGAAGGAAACTCTTTAGAATGATTCAGTGGATCAAGATAATATTCCCGGACCCTACAAATAGCCGTTAAGTATACCAGTGTTGTTTACAGTATTTTGCCAAAAGCAAAGTATTCAGTTGCTGCAGTGTTTTTCATAAGTTTGATAAACACAATAGAAACACATAACATTGACTTAAGTCATCAATAACATATGCTCCTTCACTGTGTACGACAGTCTGCCAAGGCTAGGGTAACGTTTCCATTTCACGTGGATTTGAAGCTAAGAACTCGTCGAGCCATGTTCGAAGCTCATTTTCATCCGGAGAGGAAGTTCCTTGAATATTATTCGATACAGACGGAAAAGGCGAAAATCTGAGGATAGAAGACCAGGTGAATAAGATGAGCGCGGCCTCCCGATACTACTCGTGAACAGTGTTACTTGTCAGTTTAGCAAAATGCGGGCGAGCGTTATCCTGGAGTGGCATCGCTTCACGCAGCCTTACTGGTCGTTATTTTTGGACTGCGCCTGCAAAACGTCTCAGTTGTTGGCAATAAATATCAGCAAAGGTGATCACACCACGGGGAAGCAATTCGTAGTACACCACACCGTCGCCGGCCTGAGTGGCCGTACGGTTCTAGACGCTGCAGTCTGGAGCCGAGCGACCCCCACTGTCGCAGGTTCGAATCCTGCCTCGGGCATGGATGTGTGTGTTGTCCTTAGGTTAGTTAGGTTTAATTAGTTCTAAGTTCTAGGCGACTGATGACCTAAGAAGTTAAGCCGCAGAGTGATCAGAGCCATTTGAACCATTTTGAACAACACCGTCGCTGTTCCACCAGATACATAACATCATCTTTTGTGTATGCGGGCAGGTCTTTATGTGAGGAGTTGCTACTCTATTTGGGCTCAGATATTCCTTTCTTTCTCTTAAGTTAACGTAAATAGACGATTTCTCGTCACCAGTAACGGTACAGAACAGGTATGGTCGGTGTTGTCACGAGCCAATTGGTGGCGAGCAAACAGAGATGCACATATGGCCAGCCGCTGATTTTTGTGATTTTGATTTAGGGCATACATACACTATTTGAACCTTCCACGTTGCATGTAAATGTCGCACGAAGGTTGAATGCTCACTGTTCATCATATTTGCCCTTTTCCGAGAACACTGACTTGGATCATTGCGGGTTAATGCGTTTAAACGGACTTCATCAGACCCTGAACGTCTTCCTGTGTGTGGAAAGCCACTAACCTCAAAATTATCCTCCTTAAAACGAGAAAGCCATCTTCGTGCCGTGCTCTGTCCAATGGCATTACCCCCACACATTGCGAAAATGTTTCTGGCTGTCTCTGCTGCTGCCACCCCTCTATTAAACTTAATCAGAACAATATGTCGGAAATGCTCCAATTCCTCCACTTGGACTCCATTTCAAGCGTCAAGAGATCCATACTTAGTCTCTTAATGACGAAATAGCAATACATACACTCAAATAGCAAAAGTGAACTATAAATAAAAAATGACTTACGTTAAATATACCCATAGTAACAGAAATACCAACATGCAAAGAGAATACGGCACTAACATATGCACCAACCTAATATACTATAAGTTATTGGTGTATTTTTAGTGATTATTTAGTTAATTAACCCAAGTTAAAACACTGTCGTTTGGTTAAAATCATTTGTGTCAAACTATTTCGACGTTTTATAAACTCTGTGGTAACTCAGTCGCTTCAAAATGCTTTTCAAAGACTATATCGTAAAGTAAGTTGAGCGTAATTCACCTGTCAGAGATTGCAAGATCAGTTTACGAAAAATGTCATCTGCAAAATCTGTTACGACAGTATGAATAAGACGCTGTTATGACCTGCAATAATTGTTAGTAATGCTGGAGATGAATTCTAAAACTAAAACCAAATGTGGAGGTTAAAAATCACGAAAAAAGCTCGTAGATGATATATAAACAATTTTATATAGGAGAGGGATAATTTCAAGTAATTCTATGTTTTAACAAAAAGTGTTTCTCTAACGACCAAATCATCTGAAGCAACTGATTATTTAGAGTTCTAGTGCTTCCAGCCGATCCTTGATTCGCTTAACAAACGGAAAATTCAATACAACTATAGCACATCGTAAATGATAATGGATGCACTCGTATTACACGTGCACACATAATCCTTTCTAACTTATATAGTATATATAGTATATAGTATGTATATAGTGTGAAACGTTCAAAATGTTATTCCGCACGTGTGTACCGTGTTTATTTTTTTAAATGGCAAACCACCATTGAGCTCATTTAAAGTCTTTGTCTCTTTTAATGACACAGAAAAAGGCATAACCCTGCTTGACTCGTAAAACAAATTTCGGCACGTGAACTTTTCCTTAAGTCCAGTCTGTGCTGCATGAAATATACAGACGAGCAGAAGAAACGGCAACTATACAAATGTGAGAATTTTGCAGAGATAACATGTGTAGCAGACGCCGCATGTGGTACTGAAAGATGAAATGCCCGTCATCCCAAGGTCAGTTTAGTACTTCAGAGTTACGAAGTTCAGCATTGCCGTAGTGGTTAGAAGAAAAAGCCTTGTATGTTCCTTTCTAATTAGAAAGGAACGGTACATACATTAAATAGCCACGTTTGTATGTAGGAGATGTTTTCGTTCCTCATGCGCACTACCTACATGGCTGGAATAAGGTGAAGTGCTAAACATTACCGCGGAAGTTACTCGTAAGCATTTTGTGTCTTGTGCTCCGTAATCTAATGGCTATCACAGTGTGTTCCTCTGCCTTCAACAACCAGGTAAAACTTGTTCTCGAAGTTTAGTTTTTATGGTGTAGATTTAACGAATGTTGCTCGTATAATTACTGTTAGCTCTGTATACAGGAGCTTACTTGTTACAACAGAGCGCGCTGTTACTCAAGCTCCGATGATTAATACTTTTACAAGTGCCTTATGTGAAGCCTCCATTTTGCAAAGCAGCCATAACCACCTATCTATATGTTCTTCGACAAGGCAGCCATGAAAAGTTCCCTTACATACATTGACAGGCAGCCACGAACTCATCATCAACCAACGTTCCTTTCCGGATATCTGTTCACACCAAAGATTTTACTTTATAAAGATTGATACGAACAGCTGTCCCATTTATCTTGCATGCACAATAGTTTATAATGGGCTGCTACAAAGAAATTACTTGCTGTACACTAATCTGGAAGCAGACTTTCAGGTTTTCGCTTCCAACCAGCCATATAATAGAAGTTAATACACAAAACATAATGATCTCCAAGGACGTCGTACTGTTGATAGAATTTTAGCGGACAGAGCCAAGGCACTACGTGTGAGAAAGTGTATTGGTATAGGGCCACGCATTCCAGTATTTGTAGTTGATAAAATCACGAGTGGTAAAAATAAGTTTGGTTAAGTGATGGCAGTTACTTTTTATGCGCTGAAGACTTTCGAAATTACGAAGAGTATTATCAAAAATTACAGTTTTGCCAAACGTGTAAACATGGTCCTATGTACAAGATGGTCATATACGTAGAAACAAATATTCCACTGAAATTTAAAAGCTCTGAAATCCAGAAAATTTCTTAAATACTTAGTTTACAGTCGATCTGTTATATTACTACTCTACTAGAAACCAATAATCAGTAAGTGAAATCTAACGAATTAGAAGTATTACTAAGAACTAGTTACCAGTTACATACGTTTTAAAATAGAAGCTACTGGAAACAAACACAAATTTACATCTTCAAGACAGGTAACATTATTAAGAAGCTTATTCTCTAGTAAAAAGCCTACTTCTCTTTCAAAGTACAAGTTGCTGTTGAACGACTGACGAAGTATGGCTTAACCGTCCGTACGTAACGTAACTAGTTTTAAAATCATTCGAATTTTACTTGCCACAAAAATATGTAACAGTGGAATCAACAATATATTCCAAAAAGCTTCGGTATATTATACTTTAAGCACTTAAATTTGTAGAAGTCGAAATATTTACAACAGCAGCACAAGTCACAATCTCATGTAAACAACAGTAACTGGAGAAAATGACGGAAACTACTTATCGCGGTCTCTAGAGCACATTCTACGATGTGACTCGAAAATCAGTAACTAAACTGAAGTAACAGTCGAAAACCATCATGTATTTCCAGGTAAGCTATCTTCTAGGTACAACACTCTCCATTAGAAAATGAGATATGACGTCTGGGTACTGACAAAAGCTGCCTATGGCGGGTTTCAGACGTCTTGGAGTAGAGCTACGAGTTGTGGTAGGAGAAGAGAGTCACCGATAACATGGAAGGAGGAAAGAAGTTTGAATGAGGAGCAGTAGCATGACCTGCGGAGTGACGTAATACAGCCGGTCGATGTAGCCGTCCGATTCTAGGCGTTGCAGTCTGGAACCGCGCTGCTGCTACGTTCGCAGGTTCGGATCCTGCCTCGGGCATGGATGTATGTGATGTCCTTAGGTTCGTTAGACTTAGAGCCATTTGAACCATTTGACATAATACTTCTGAAGAATGGTGGAAAAAATTGAAGGGACAGGTTACCTAGGAGGTGCAGAAGAGGGGAGACCAAACGATGGAAAGATGTTGCGTATACGAGAGAGGAGGATTATCAGTTCGATGTCACCCTTACTTACAATGCGGATTGGTCCACTGAGTAATCGTTCAAGATGCCTGCATTCACCTCGACCAGCTGATGGGTAATTATTAGCGGACACTTACAGCACTGTGTAATAGCATTACCATGACCAGGCCCCACAATGTGGACAACAAAGACAACATGGTGGCACCACAACCAGAGAGAAGAGACCCTTGGTTGTCGCCAGAGTGACACTCCATGGGCCCACACACAGTAATTTATGGTCAATTTATCTACCACTCAGAGCATGCAACTCAGTGATGTACATGTTATTTGTCTAAGTTCGGTGTTTTCACCTTAATATATGTGGTTCCATATTATCGGCATTTTCTTTGCGTTAATTTCATAAATTTCATCGTTCACTTTCAGGAAACTGGCTTCCAGGTGCCATTCAGACGGCTTAATGGCTTATAAGCGAGTCACTACATGATGTGTTTCTAATCGTCCTGCCAGTTGTAACCATTATATAATTTTATGCTCAACGGGGTACAAGAAACGCAAAACCCTTCAATACAAGTACAAAGACACATCAGCCGTCTCTTAAACCATAGCAGATTAGGTTCGTAATTTGCGATAATTGTGTATGCAGAAACTACATGCAGTGTAGTGGAGTAACTTTACTTATCCACACATATTGTAGAAATATATGTACATATTTATTTATGTACATATGTAGGTTCCACATCTCCTCCTAAACCACTGGACTCCTTTCAACCAAATTTGGTACACGTATCACTTACTGGCTGTAGTGAATCTCTGTGGGTGTAGAAACCACCTACCTATCGCATGCGTGAGAATGGGGGTGAGAAAGCAGTCTACCACACAAACGAGCAAATATTCATAAGTTACTAATCCAGTATTTGAGACATAGAGCATTTAGTGACTTCCAACAAACTTTATACACAATTACAAAGGTTAATTAAAATTTTTCTGACAACCCACACAAAATGCTGAAAGGAAAATGTTTGTCACTTACTACACTTCCGCTATTCGTGGAATAAAAACTCCGCATGGAGCATTATTTATTTACTGCTGAGTGTATGCGTCAAACATTATGCACACAGTATTCACATTTACCACAAAATATGCCAGGAAATTTATATCAACGTATGTCAAATATTTCAGGAGACATGAAATCATAAAAACTGGGATGCATGAAAAAGTGCTGCATCATGCATGGTGTTTAAGTTCATTGCTACTTTGTTACTAACTCTACTATTCACATCATATTTCGCAGACAGTGGCCCCGTGTATCACTCCATGTACGTACAAAATTATATCACTGTATAACACATTGTACAGGCAGAATGACGTCAAATACTGACACGCTTGAAAAACTGCGTTATGCATAACGCTTTCATTTTTTATTTCCTTATTATTACTATTCACAGCACAATTTGCGGACAGTATTCATATTTGACGCTGAATGTGCCAAGAAATGTGTCATTGTATGACATATAGTTTATGAGGTATGACGTCATAAACTATGAGATGCAAGAAAAACTGCCGCATCACAAAAGACGTTTAAATTGATTACTTCGTTGCTACTTACCGTATTGTCAATACATTTGGCAGAGAATAGACACATATACCGTTGGATGTACCTGCAAAATTATATCACTGTGCTACACACAGTTCAGGAAATACGACGACATAAACATTGAGCAGTGTGAAAATGAAACTACTGATCGAATTTCGCTAGAGATACGGGTGAATGGAAAAAATTCAGAAACATCGTCCAGTACGCCTTAGATAAGTTCGTACCGACTAAGGTCCAAAGCGAGGGGAAAGATCCACCGTGGTATAACAATCATGTACGAAAGGTACTACGGAAACAAAGAAAGCTTCATCATAGGTTTAAGAGTAGTCGAATCATAGCTGATAAGGAAAAGCTGAACGAAGCGAAAAAGAGCGTAAAGAGAGCAATGAGAGAAGCATTCAACGAATTCGAACATAAAACATTGGCAAACAATCTAAACAAGAACCCTAAGAAGTTTTGGTCATATGTAAAATCGGTAAGCGGATCTAAATCCCCTATTCAGTCACTCGTTGACCACGATGGCACCGAAACAGAGGACGACCGAAGAAAGGCAGAAATACTGAATTCAGTGTTCCGAAACTGTTTCACTGCGGAAAATCGTAACACGGTCCCTGACTTCAGCCGTCGCACGGACGCCAAAATGGAAAATATTGAAATAAACGATATCGGAGTTGAAAAACAACTGCTATCACTTAGTAGCGGGAAAGCATCCGGACCAGACGAGATACCCTTAAGATTCTACAGTGATTATGCTAAAGAACTTGCCCCCTTTCTATCAGCAATTTATCGTAGATCGCTGGAAGAACGTTAAGTACCTAGCGACTGGAAGAAAGCGCAGGTCGTTCCCATTTTCAAGAAGGGTTATAAATCAGATGCGAATAATTATAGGCCTATTTCGCTTACGTCAATCAATAATGGAACATGTTTTGTGTTCTCGTATTATGACGTTCTTAGATAATACAAATCTCCTTCATCATAACCAACATGGATTCCGCAAACAGAGATCATGTGAAACTCAGCTCGCCCTATTTGCCCAAGAAATTCACAGTGCCGTAGACACTGGCGAGCAGATTGATGCCGTATTCCTGGACTTCAGGAAGGCATTTGATACGGTTCCGCACTTACGTTTAGTGAAAAAAATACGAGCTTACGGAATATCGGACCAGGTTTGTGATTGGATTCAGGATTTCCTAGAAGAAAGAACACAACATGTCATTCTTAACGGTTCAAAATCTGCAGATGTAGAGGTAATTTCGGGAGTACCGCAAGGAAGCGTGATAGGACCTTTATTGTTTACAATATACATAAATGACTTAGTTGACAACATCGGTAGCTCCGTGAGGCTATTTGCAGATGACACGGTTGTCTACAAGAAAGTAGCAACATCAGAAGACTCGTACGTACTCCAGGAAGACCTGCAGAGGATTAATGCATGGTGCGACAGCTGGCAGCTTTCCCTAAACGTAGATAAATGTAATATAATGCGCATACATAGGGGCAGAAATCCATTCCAGTACGATTATGCCATAGGTGGTAAATCATTGGAAGCGGTAACGACCGTAAAATACTTAGGAGAACTATCCGGAGCGATCTGAAGTGGAATGATCACATAAAACAAATAGTGGGAAAAGCAGGCGCCAGGTTGAGATTCATAGGAAGAATTCTAAGAAAATGTGACTCATCGACGAAAGAAGTAGCTTACAAAACGCTTGTTCGTCCGATTCTTGAGTATTGCTCATCAGTATGGGACCCTTACCAGGTTGGATTAATAGAAGAGATAGACATGATCCAGCGAAAAGCAGCGCGATTCGTCATGGGGACATTTAGTCAGCGCGAGAGCGTTACGGAGATGCTGAACAAGCTCCAGTGGCGGACACTTCAAGAAAGGCGTTACGCAATACGGAGAGGTTTATTATCGAAATTACGAGAGAGCACATTCCGGGAAGAGATGGGCAACATATTACTACCGCCCACATATATCTCGCGTAATGATCACAACGAAAAGATCCGAGAAATTAGAGCAAATACGGAGACTTACAAGCAGTCGTTCTTCCCACGCACAATTCGTGAATGGAACAGGGAAGGGGGGATCAGATAGTGGTACAATAAGTACCCTCCGCCACACACCGTAAGGTGGCTCGCGGAGTATAGATGTAGATGTAGATGTAGAAATATGAAAACAAATACGTGTAAAATGTGTTAAGTATCTGTGACACACATTTCACGTGTTTGTACATAGGGAAAGCCAGGGGTAATAAGTTCTTCCTGAACAGCCAGCACGATCTAAACAAAGTTTGGCACAGTTTAGATGTGACATGGAAAGGAATACTCGAGCTGTTAGAACTCCAAGTCTCCATTGGGGTGACAACGTGGAAATAGAATGCATTAGGGGTAGATAGACTGGGAAACAGAGGATGAGAGGGTAAGGGCACAGTTGGGGCGGGGGATATGCAAGAGTCAGTAATGGGAACGGGAAAGAGAGAGGTGGGAGAGGAGGAGATGGAGAGAGAAAAGGAAGAGAAGGAGATGAACAGACATAAGGGGCGGAAGAGGTGGGCTGAGGGAGAGGTGGAGGAGGTGATAAACACAGGCCGAGTGAGGAATACCTGGACAGAGAAAGGGAAGAACAGGAAGACTCGGACAGAGAAAGGGAAGAGGAGAAGATGGACAGAGAAAGAGACAGGAAGAGGTGGGCAGGGAGTGGAGAGTGGAGGAGGTGGGCCGAGAGGGGGGAAGGAGAAGAAATGGACAATTAATGGTGTCAAGAAAGGTACGAAAGGAGGGAGGGTCAAGGAGGAGATAGATTAATAGGAGATTGTATACATATCTAGAAAAGTTTGGCATCACCCCAGTTCTCAGAACTCCTGAAGATATACGTGGACTGTGGATTTTGTATCACAAACACAGTCCCTATGACTGTTCAGAGGTGTCACTGAACCTGCCTAAATATGTAAACAACCATGCATGAGCAGCGCCTATTAGATGGCGGGGCTTCGACAGTCGATCAGTTCCAGTCATTCCACCAAGAAGGAGGTACACGGCTCGTATTGTCTGTAGTTCAGCCATTCTTAGACGGTCAGTACCTCGGTCCCATCGCGTCCGCACTATGTGCCAGGAAGGGCTCTCAACAAGGGAAGTGTCCAGGCGTCTCGATGTGAACCAAAGCGGCGTTATACGGACATGGAGGAGATACGGAGAGATATTATTGTCGATGACATGCCTCGCTTAGGCCGTCCAAGTGCAACTACTGCAGTGGATGACCGCTACCTATGGACTATGACTCGGAGGAACCCTGACAGCAACGTTATTATGTTGAACAGTGCTTTTCGTGCTGCCACAGGACGTCGTGTTACGACTCAGCCTGTGAAAAACAGGCTGCATGATGCGCAGCTTCACTCCCGACGTCCAAGGCAAGGTCCATCTTTGCAACCACGACACCGTGCAGCACGGTACAGATGGACCCAACAACATGCGGAATGGACCGTACAGGATTGGTATCACGTTCTCTTCACCGATGAGTGTCGCATAATCCTTCAACCAGACAATCGTTGAAGACCTGTTTGGAGGCAACCCGGTCAGGCTGAACGCCTTAGACTCACAGTCCAGCGAGTGCAGCGAGGTGGAGGTTCCCAGATGTCTTGGGGTGGCATTATGTGGGTCAGACGTACGCCACTGGTGATCATTGAAGGCGCCGTAACAGCTGTATGATACGTGAATGCCATGACCCGATCGATAGTGCAACCATATCGCCAACATATTGGCGAGGCATTCGTCTTCGTGGACGATAATTCGAGCCCCAATTGTGCACATCTTGTGAATGACTTCCTTCAGGATAACAACATCGCTCGACTAGAGTGGCCAGCATGTTCTCCAGAGACGAAACCTATCTAACATGCGTGGGATAGATCGAAAAGGGCTGTTTATGGACCACATGGTCACCAACCACTCTGAGGGGTCTACGCATTATCGCCGTTGAAGAGAGGGACAATGTGGACCAACAGTGCCTTGATGAATTTGAGGATATAACGCCACGATGAATACAGGCGGGCATCAATGCAAGAGGATGTGCTACCGGGTATTAGAGGTACCCGTGTGTACTGCCGTCTGGATTACCACGTCTGAAGATATCGCTATATGATGGTACAACATGCAATTTTTAGGTTTTCATGAGCAATAAAAAGGGCATAAATGATGTTTATGTTGATCTCTATCCCAATTTTCTGTACAGGTTCCGGAACTCTCAGAATCGAGGTGATGCTAAACGTTTTTTGATGTGTGTAGTAAATACAGGGCAACGCCGGTTGCTCAGCTACTTGATCAGTCATGGCATACAACACGAATGGAAAATTCTTCTCAAAATATCTCCCATTTGGTGGTACCGAAGTTGTCATCGTCGACTGCACACGGTACGCCGCACATGACGCCGCGGAAGGAAAGACTAATTAACCCGTCGGCGACCCGCTGCGGGCCAAGCATCCTCTCGAGATTACCGTCTCACAATGAGGGTTGGGGTGGTAAGGGGGACATGCAATACACGGCAGTACACCGTCATGGATTCGACTTACTACAAAAAAATGTACACCTCCACTCCTCTTTTCAAGTAGACGCACAGTGTGAAGTGGACGATTTCTCGAAAGACTTGCAGTGAGAACAGATTGACCTAGCGTGACTCTAATAGTCTGATAATAATCTGCTGCTGACTGAACACTATACAGATAGCCAGTGATCCACAGAACTATCGAATTGTCATAGTTTGGAAGGGTTATATCCAAGGTTAACGATGTTTCAAAATGGCTCTGAGCAATATGGGACTTAACTTCTAAAGTCATCAGTCCCAAAAATGGTTCAAATGGCTCTGAGCACTATGGGACTCAACTGCTGTGGTCATAAGTCCCCTAGAACTTAGAACTACTTAAACCTAACTAACCTAAGGACATCACACACATCCACGCCCGAGGCAGGATTGGAACCTGCGACTGTAGCGGTCGCGCGGTTCGAGACTGTAGCGCCTAGAACCTCTTGGTCACCTCGGCCGGCTTAACGATGTTCCCCACGTATCTGTTTCATCCGTATGCATTCTAAACAAATACGCTCATGTTTCGGCCACATGTTGATGTGTCCGTGCCAACTCGTTCACCTACGCACACAACACATTTAAAACTAACTGTTATGCACGTATGAGGATATTGTAAGGTTTGATCCAAAATCTCTGCAAGAATGTGGCTACGGTCAGCTAACTTCCAGTGTGATTAACTTACGTCATGAGAGTGTTACTAACAGGGAAAATAGAACAGACACCAACAGCAGAGAAAATAAAAAGTGTGATAGAAAGAGTTCCAGAGGGTTACCATCAGACACAGTACATCACCAATGTAGCAGGTAACAGTGATTGGATTCTACATTTAAAAATTAAAATTCAAGGGAAGGTAGAATCACAAACGAATCAAATACTGTAACAGCTGAAGTACACTAAAATGGCATGAAAGCTGCTTAGACAACTGTGCTTTGTCTGTAAAAGGCCATGACCGCTGTTGTTCTTCTTATTTGACATTTCGTATGTTTGGTCCTCCTGTAAACATGATTATAAAACTGATGACCTCCATCTATACTTAAGTGCCAAAACTGAAGAAAACAGTACTGCCGTCGCCCATATGAATAGCAACCCATCATCTGTGTTCAGAAGGGCATAAAACTTAATGTTAAGTTGCATTAAGCTATTTTCGTATCTCACAAGAAGCAACTTGTCCATGGTTTCGAGAAAGTTTGCCCCCCATTCCCTTGACGGGGCTCCACCGTTGTTTCGGAATGCATTGAAGAAACCGAATGCAGCATGAGAGACCCAACTATTACCATACACAGGAAAATTCCCCTTTGTCTCCATGTGCCCTAAAGTTTCTGATTTCCACAGAATACGATATGTAAATTCGTACACTCATTGTTCTTCAAAATTTCGCTAATGCGGTTCAGTCAAATACACCACAAGAAGTGCAAACTGTATATGGTTAGAAGCAACTTCAAGAGCCTGTGTGTGTTACATCTTCTACATCCACCTCATATGTGGGGTCACAAGTCAGAAGACAATTTCGTCTGTTCCTCACCGCGAACGCATCTCAGTACTTTCCATCAAAGTGCATATCATCCTAACCTCTAGTCCCACTTTTCTAGTGTCTTAGCTGCACGCATCGATAAAATAAAATTATTCTGAAGCTCCTTCTCCATCGGCGGTGCCTGCCTTTGAAAGAAGCACTCCACCCCAATTTTAATGGTACTTGAATTACGTAACCATTATGGTACCTCACCTGAACCTCTCGATACCAGTAATATTCTACTGTATTCCTGTTAACTACTTAACATATTTCTGAAACAACATTCAGATTTGATTTCACTTTTGATACATCGATATGTTTATATTGCAATGATATTATTCTTATGTGTATTCTTTCTTTTGTCACTATGATCTTTGACGTACTTGTAACTCTGATTTTTGGGCGCGTAAGCGATAGTTAGTTAGTTGTTGTGTTGTTAGAGTCGGACCTTGAGAAGGTCAAGTCTTGGACGACATGTTGGAAAGATGCATATTGTAGTTGGCTTATAAAATGTGAGGAAGATGTTTTCAAGTATGTTTTGTATTGTGAAGTGATGTTTTGTGTTTACGTGATATTGCAATTAAAAGGAAGTGTAACTTAATTTCGGAGTGCTGATTGCTTTTTTACATCACCATTGTCCTGCAAAAGTGTAACCTTCAAGAATGATTTGTGAAGCGCATCTACAAAACTTTTGAATATAGCACGATAAAACCTAGGCCTCTTTGCAGCCGAGCTTGGAATCATAACCATCTAGATTTTCAACGATTGAACCATGATTTTACGACGAGACCAGCGTGGGAAACACAAAAAGATGAGTGCCTTGTTTTTTGATTATTACAGGAAATGACTTTATTAACTGTGCTCTAATGACACCTGCCACATAATATGACTGCTGTTGCCCGAAAATGCAGTATTTATCAGCATGAGCAATACCACAATCGTTATTAAATACTGACTTTTGTTGTGGTAGTGTTGTTAGACAATCTTACATCCACTTCAATTTCTCAGCTTCAGGATTATTTTCTCAGAAATTGACATATAAGTCAGACATCGAATCAAAGGCTAACTTCTTCTCTCAGTTACGCATCTCTGTCCATTTGTTTCCCCGCTTTCTACTTTCTTCCTCTTTTTCGTGGCCGATAGTCTAAATCCGTCTCTCTGTAATTTATCTTTGTTGTTCTATTTTTGAGAAGCAAAACGGAGCTCTACTCGTCTTTCTACCATAGTTGTTATACCATGGTACAACGGAGTGTTAGCTTCCATACTAGATAGAACATCTTCCACATTTGTCATAATGAATGTAACGTCGAGTACAAAGAATGCCTGCTTAGATGTAGGAAAGAGGTGTTACAAACTAATCGAGCCAGTATGAATTAATCAATAAATGAACCAAGAAAGTGTTAAATTTTATAGTTTCCAGATTAACTTTTTCCCACTGACTTTCATTATACATCACACTTTGTTCAAAAACCAACTGAACAAGTAACATGGAAATGCTTAACACATGGAGATGCTTTTCTTATCAGTAAGTGACAACATAGCTGCTCGACAATTAAATACTAAATCATTTATGCTGTAACAATTTTCCTGGTTCAGTTAACAGAGAAAGGAAAGAAAACACACGTTTCATACGGAGAGACTCATTTTGTGACTTAAGGGTCAGAGTCTTTGTTTCTCCGGGGAATTTGCCAATGTATCTGCCAGCCGATCTTCAGTTGGAATTTACTGAATGTCTAACTGTCATTCTGTCACCTGTTCTCGAAAACAATTATTCTGATATGTTTTGTGCGCTCGTGGAATTCAGAACTCTCTGCAAATCTCACCGTTGCCATACAGTAAGGTGACCAAAGTCATGGGAGAGCGATATGCACACACGCACAGATGGCGGTGCTATCGCGTACACAAGGCATAAGAGGGCAATGCATTGGCGGAGCTGTTAGTTCTATTCAGGTGATTCAAGTGAAAAGCTGCCTGACGTGATTATGACCGCACCGCGGGAATTAACATACTTTAAACGCGGAATGCTAGTTGGAGCTAGACACATGGGTAATACCATTTCGGTATTCCTTAGGGAATTCGGTATTCCGGGATCCTCAGTGCCAATAGTGCGCCCAGAATTACAAATTTAATGCTTTGCCTCTCGCCACGGAAAACGCTTTGTCCGATGGCTTTCATTTAACGACCGAGAGCAGTGGCGTATGCGTAGTGTTGTCACTGCTGACACACAAGTAAGAGTGTTTGAAATAATCGTAGAAATCAAAGTGGGAGGTACGAAGAATGCATGCGTTTGGACAGTGCGGCTTACTTTGGCGTTAATGGGCTGTGGCAGCAGATAACCGATGCGAGTGCCTTTGCTAACAGCACGACAACGTTTTAGCGTCTCTCCTGGCCTCGTGAGCATACACGTTAGACCCTAGATAACAGGAAAACTTTGGCCAGGTCGGATGAGTTCCGCCTGCAGCTGGTAAGTGCTGATGGTAGGATTCGAATGTGTCGCAGAACCGATGGAACACTGGATCCAAATTGTCGACAAGGCACTGTGAAAGCTGGTGGTGGCTGGATAATGGTTTGGACTGAGTTTACATGGAATGGACTGGATCCTGTGGTCTACATGAACCGACCATCGTTTGGAAAAGGTTATGTTCGGCTGCTTGCAGACCAATTGAACCATACATGGATTTCGTGTTCCCAAACAACGATGGTATTTTTATGGATGGAACTGTTCTGTAACAGTTGTGGTACTAAATGTAGCACTTCTGGTACTAAATGTAACTGGGTTTTCTCTTTTGATGCTGTCAATTGTCAGGATGAGCATTCTAAAGCATTCTGTCAGAGTGAAAATATTAAATAAATTAACTTTTCTCTCTTAACAACATGTGGGCAGGGTGTGTTGTTCCTTGGCTCGGGTATGAGGTAGAATGAAATAGCATTTTTACATAAGATAACTTTTATTGAAAGTTTCGTACAACTGTATCTTACTGGAAGTTCTGGAGAGCGGCAGCTGTGTCGTTTGCGTAGCCTTCTGCTGCGGCAGCGGCGGCGGCGGCGGCGGCATCTGATTACGCGTGGCGGTGTGTATCTCGTGGCGCCGTCTCACCCAGCTGACCGGAGACGCGCAGCGCGAGGTGGCCCGATTAATTATTGCGAGCGAAGTCGTGCATCGATGGTGATACCTTGGATATGGCGTCCCAGTGTTACTCTTCTCTAAGCGGCCGCGTTTGTTGTGCGTCGGCCAGCGGAGCGGCGCGGCGGTGGAAGGCCAGGGTCGCGGACTCGAACCACGGACTCCCGCATGCCAGACTTCGGCTGTCGGATCTTCATCCCAGCTTACAGGTGACTGCTGATGTGAGGCCGTCTCCTTCCCGTCCTCACGAGTCACCCGGGTGCGTAAAATCAGACTTCAAATACCTTTTAACTTCTGTCTTCTGACGCTGAGGCTGCTGCTTGCTATTCCATTACAGCGGCGCACTTGGTGCGTCTGTGCATGATGTAGTCTCTTCTTGCATGACGGTCTTCAGCACCGAAACTGACTTAAAACAACTGCTACGCTTCTTCACTTCTTCGTCTTCTTCATCGCTCGTCTCCGTCTTCGTCTCCGTCTCCGTCTTCGTCTTCATCTCCGTCCTAGTCTGTCGGGCTCACCGCGTCTCGCGTATTTATTCACTTCAGTTCACTAGAAGTGAACGACTTCACGGCCATTGCCTCTTCTGTCACGTTGAAAAGCTTCTCGAAGAATCTTCTTAACGTCGGTCATTGGCTCTTGGGATGTAGGCGAGGGCCTTTGCTCACATGTGACAACTGAGAAACATGTGAGCCGGTCATTGCCTCTTCTGCCACGTTGAAAAGCTTCTCGAAGAATCTTCTTAACGTCGGTCATTGGCTCTTGGGATGTAGGCGAGGGCCTTTGCTCACATGCGACAACTGAGAAACACGTGAGCCGGTCGGGCGATGCCCTGACGGCTGAATCGACAGCGCCCGCTTATGTGGAACTTGCTGACTTCACGGTCATTGTCTCTTCTGTTCTGCTGTTTTGCCCGCTGTTTGTCAGTATGTAACTCTCTAAACTAAACCAAGTTTTTCATTTATATTCTAATTTCTACTTCACTTTGATTTCACTAATTTATTTACTTAAGTACCACTCAACAGTTCACAATTTGTTTCAAGAACATTATGGACTATTCGAGCGAATGATGTGGCCATCCATATCGCCCGACATGAATCCCATCAACATTTACGAGACGAAATCGAGAGATCATTTCGCGCACAAATTCCTGCACTGGAAAAACTTTCGGTCAGGAGCTAACTCTGCCTGTGTACGAAGGACATCAGAAGTTGACCGACCAGTTTGTTGAACCCTCAAAAGACCGCAACGCTATAGCAGTATGACACTGCACAGATCTGAACAATAGTTTATACAAAGGTCACACGTACCTTTTTCTAGATACCAGATTACTTGTTTTAGTCTTCTCACTACGTCCGTTATTGATGCCAAGTTAAGCCGTCGGAACAGGGCGCTCACTCTGTAAGCCAGATCACGTCTCATTCCTATCATCTGATACATGAATGTTCCGACTGCTTGTCGACTGGAAAATTGCACCTCTCCACCTTGTTTATGCTTCTGCTGTATTTGGTTCATTCCTATTGCATGTTGAAACAGGTCTGCACTCTTGGAAACTGAAAAGCTCCATAACGCGTCTTGCATAAGCTTGTTGACGTATCCTGACGTATCCTGATTTTACCAAAACATTCTCACTGATCAATCACAACATTATGACCACGAACCTAATATCGATATAACCTGTCCAATCGTTAGCTGTGTCACCTGACGAGAAATGACTGCCAGTCATATACACCTTTGGTGTATGTAGTATCAATGAGCATGCTGTCCGTGTGTAGAATGGAGAAGACACGCAAATTGAGTTTCATCGAGAACAGATTGTGATGGCCCGGAAGCTCTGTACGAGCATTTCGGAAACTGCATGACTTGTCAGGTGTTCGAGGAGTGCTGTGGTGAGTGTTTTCAACACGTGGTGAAATGAAGGTTAAACAACGTCCACGCATCGTGAGGCTGGGCGGTCACGCCTCGTTACAGGCTGGGAAGACTAGTAAAATAGGGCAGACGGTGAACTGTGTCAGAACTAACATCAGACATTAAAACTGGGCAGAGTACAAGTGTGTCTGAACATATAGTGCACCGAACACTCCGAATGATGGGCCTCCACAGCCAACGGCCAATATACGTGCCCATGTTAATACCAAGACATCGGCAACTACGACAGACATGGGCGCGTGACCAGCGGCTCTCGACGTTGGCGCAGTAGCAGAGGGTTACAAAGTCTGATGAATCCCGATACGTTTTTCATTATGCCGATGGGAGAGCGTGAATCAGTTGTCTTCCAGGGGAACAGCTCCTTGACACCTGCACAGCGGGACAGAGACCAGCTGGCGGCGGCGCTGGGGAACATTCCCGTCTTCATCCTTGGATCCAAGAGATATCGTGCAATACACCAAGACAGTAAACGAGTATCGTACACTGGCTGAAGACCACGTACGCCGCTTCACGAGGATCATGTTTCTCAACAGCAGTGGCATTTTTCGATAAGATAATGCGCCATGTCACAAGGCCAGGAGCATAATGGAATGGTTCGAGGAACGATTTGGCGAGTTCCAATTGATGTTCTGGCCCTCAGACTCCCCAGATGTGGACCCGTTCGAACACATCTAGGACGAATTTGAACATGACTTCAGATATCATCGCCACTCTGCCCGAAATTTAGGTGGTTAGATTACTGATGTGTGCAGATGTGGTGCCGACCCACCTCCAGCGACCCACTAAGGCCATTGCTTCATGCCACGACGCGTCGCCGTTGCTATCCATGCCAGAAGTGGATACACCGGCTATTAGGTAGGTGGTCATAAACGTTCTGGCCTATCAGTGTACTCTCAAGTCAGAGGAAATACGATGCTGGGCTTACGGTGAACCTGAATTCTATTTAGAGATTTTCAGTGAAGTTTCTGATATCTTACCTATCACACACCACAACTAACGCATTATCTAGACGAAGAGCGACTAACAGTCTCTTGTCACCTTCTATTCCGAAATGTAAGAGTTTCATGAATTCTGTTGATGAGAGAACTTCGCCCAAATGATTGTTCCGTCATTTTTCTAGTTGCTTAAGTCCATACAAACTTCGCCTCGATTTGCCAATTGTCTACGTGTAGTAACTGTACCCTTCTGGCTGTCGCATAAAGGCTACGTGTTTTAATTTCCCATTTACGAAAGCAGTAGAGACATCAAATTACATCAGATGTATTTTGTCCATGAAAGTGTTTAGAATCCATCCCTGAAGCGGTTTTTCCGAGTACGGAACGGGAATGTTTGTTATTCGCGGTTGAACAAAAAAATGCGCCTGCCTGAAATCAGCCTTTTCCATGTACCAATTTTTTCAGAAACTTCGACTTCGTAGCCGCGAAAAATTATTCTGTGTGCTTCACCATGACTAAAACTGATAAAGTAATCAACGAGCTTACGACGTACTACGGCTTGGCAGTCCGACGGCATTCCAATTCAGTAGAACAGATGAAAAAGGCAATATGGGCAACGTATTCCCACAACACCAAAAGTGTCCAGCTGGCGCGTTTCAGAGGCTGCCGGACATCTGGACGAATAATAACGCGATCAGCCGCCCTCCAAAGAAGTTCAAAAAGTGATTCAACCGATCTACAAGGCCCTTTCGGAGGACGAGTTATTGTACCGGTGCTAGGGCGGGAACACACAAAATCCAAATGAAAGTTTAGAATTTAGCCTCCAAGCATTTGCATTCTGGTGCGAAGACTGTGGAGATTGCGACTTTCCTGACAGTGAGCAGCTTCAACGAAGGGTATTCGGCAATTCTGAAGACCATGACAACGATGGACGTCACCCTGGGACTGTATTCGACGCAGTTCGCCAAGCATTCGTATGACCACCGGATTCAAGCGGCCGAAATCCGCTTCTCACCGGCTGTACGAGCGGCTCTGGAGCGGTGCAGGATGATCCAGATCGAGCAGAAAGCCCTCTATGGGGAAGAAGGACTAGTTCATGTACCCCGAATTGCAGATTGAACGTAAGTTGGATAATATTGCACTTATATGTAGTCAAAACTTCAAACGCATCTTTCTCGAAATGACATTTCTTTTATTGCGCGGTATGGTAACTACAGATCTACTGAACCGATTGGCATGAGTCTTTGTTTCAGATGAAGCTAACTAAAGTGTCTTGGAGTTGTAGCACTTTTATTCCGATCCATCAACTATAAATATTTTTACCTGGCCGACGAAGTTGAAAAATCGATGAAGAAACCCTGTTTTTTTTTTCAAATGGCCGCCATTTTGTTTCCTATGGCCCAAATAACTTAAGCGTGGTACAACTCGTAAAGAATCTTATATATGTCGCTACCGTCAAATCATCTTTGTTTTCAGACGAGCCCGCTAACCTGTGACATACCGCGTATGGGGGTCTACATCGAAATTTTGTTTCGTTCCGACGACACTTCCACATTTGCTCTTCGACACTTCCGGTCGAAAAAATTCCAGTATATGGAGGAAATATCAATAAACATTTTGACCAAATTTGACATTGATATCTATAACATATCCAGAGAAAAAAATTCTCAAAAACATTCTTTTTTTCTGGCCAAAGATAGTAAACCTCCCCATAAACTTCAACGGCTTGTGCTCAGTTTCAGTGCAGTTCACACCACTTCTTTTATTACACCCGCTGATGATTGATCTTCTATATTTTTAACCTACCTGGATTAACATTACACGGAAAACACACCTATCAGGTATAGCTCTTGTTCCTTCTGGTAGAACAGTTAACTCCAATCTCCCACCCTCCGTTATTGACTTAATTTCATTTTCATTGCTCGCTTCAAGCGAACACTTTGTATACCGGTATTGCTGACAGCTTCTTCGAATGACAATGAATCTCCTTTTGTTGCATTAATGAGCTCTTCCGTGAACGTTACAAAGTCATTGAACAAAGCGGCTTCATTGATTTCAAATTATTGAGTAGAGTTCGATGAGGCAGGATAAACCGTTGCTCTTCCCTTTTGCGAGCACTATACTCTTCCATCATTCTTTCATCAAACTCTGCATTGTCTGAGTTTGTCTCTTCTTTAACTTTTTGAGCTACATGTTTTCTGGTTATTTTGCTGAACATCGTGCAAGAATAATTTGACATTTTTTCTCAAACTCTAGGCCTTGAATGATTACATTCTGTTGAGGACGACTTTGTTTCCTTCTTTCACCCAAAATTTGAAACGCTCATTTCCACCATATCACAAGAGAATCGCGGGGTAGCTGTCTTATTTATTTTCTGTTTTCCTTGCATTGGGAAATGTTTTAATCTTTCCTCTTTAACCAACCATCATCGAAAAGGAGTAACTACCTCCAGAAATGATTTGTCAGCTCGATTTAGTGTAATACAACCAATTTTGCCCTCACGGCTGCAGGTAACTCAGGTTGTTAACCAGAATTCTTTAAAGATATTTTCCATTTCTACTACAGTTAGCATCTCACACTCTCTTCCACCATTCTGCTGTGGTATATAGGTTAGTGTCACCTCTGATTAATAACTATTACGTGCAATACGTCCCGAAATTTCGATTGAATCCCTCACAATTATCATATTTGTACCTCTTTCACTGGGTGACCAGATGTCTTTGAATGTTGAAGGACATGTTTCAACGTATTATTAACTTCAAATTTTAGTCTTATGGGAGCAATATGAACTTTGTGAAGTTGTCCTTGAATACAATCATACATTTCTGTTTTGAAAACATTCGTTAAATAGTCCATAGTCAATCGCTGACATAATTTCAACTGGCTATATAGTCTTCTTTCTGTGACCAAATGACAAATTATGTACTTTTTCTTCAGCGCATGGCTCACAGAATTCCTTTTTCAAGGGATCACTTACGCCTCATTCCCTTTCTAAGATTTCTTTGACTAGTGCTTATCCTGGTGGCCCCATCTTTATGACACCGCTATAGTAATGAAGTCTTCTCAGTGGCGCTTGGTTCAGCAGTTTGTTTGGGCCAGGTAAGCTGTAGGTCTGCCTTGTATAATGTTCCATATAACACTACTTCGTCACCGACTTTAAGTGAACATTCCCTTCTAGATTCCGTAAATTCGCTATTGAGAATCTGTTCCTGGGCGGTTAAGACTGAAAACATGCTCCAGATAGCTGTAAAGCACTCCATACTTGAAAAGGCATCATCTCGTGTCCGTCGGTGTTAGATGATATACGATCTTCGTCCTTTCCCTCTTTCATTAAGGTTTCTTTCCCAACTGGACTGTCAAATTTTGGGAAGTTTGCAAAATAATCTAAATAGTTGGTTACATATCTTGTAGCTACATGGTAGACTCACCACGTTGTTCTACCAGTACAACCCTAGCATCTAGCATCTTCACAACCACCATAACTCCTCTTAGGTTCTTTCTTCGCTTTTCAGCAGGTATTTACTTTTTACAACACTTTATTCAGACGTCCAGACATGTAGACAGAATTACATCAACACTTCTTATATTTTTGGGCAGTGGATACTTCTGGCCCCATTAATTGATTTTCCCCTCCATCTCACCTTTCCCTTTTCCAAACGTGAATGGCACGTGGGAAGAACGGTTGATAGTAACCCAGAGTGGGGCACGAGAGCTGCCCGCATGGTTGCCCGTGGGTATCGTGAGCCGCGTGAGCAATGCTGAGCAGCTGTGGGGGCACGTAGTGCGGGTAGCAGAGCTGTTTGATGTGGGCACCCGCTTGGGTATGCACATCGCACAAGGAGTAACTGTGCCGCTATGAGAGAGCTTAGCGCACATAGCTGAGTATGGACAAGCTAACGTACGTAGTGCAAGTGGAACACACATACGTCCGCAGTCATTTCAAGCGTGTGTGGCGTCCGTGAACACGGCACCGGTGCACGGTTATCGGGAGGTAAAACGCACTTACCCGAAGTTTGTGTGTCCCGTGCCATGCAACAGCTGGCCATGTACGGATGATACACAGTCTCGAACCATTGTAACACGTTCTACTTTCATGGCCACAAATAGGACACAGACGTACATGATTAAAAAAAAAACATTCGTATTGTAAATCTTACGTTATATTTACACAGACGTGTGTAGTTCTGAGGAGGGGTACTACGTACGAATAGGGCATTGGCATTACTTTACATCGTCCCGTATGTTTTTACAATTATTCTGAACTACCATCTCGATATTTGGTTTGAAATTACTGGTAATTAGGCGCCCTGCACCAGTAAGATGAACATCATTAATACTACTCCTTGGATTCGATTTTGTCAGTTTCATTATGGGGAAAACACTTTCGCACAAAGATGTCATACCAAAAAAACCATATACACGAGCAGCTATTTTAAATAACAATGAAAACCATACACACGAGCGGCTATTATAAGTAACAATGGAAAAATGTTCACGTGTAATGTATTTCTAAAAGCTTTCCAAGGTTTCTGCAGTGCGAACTTCTCCTGCATCACACAGTTGCATTCAAAGTCAACGTCCGCAACTCGTGGTCTTGTGGTAGCGTTCTCGCTTCCTTCGCACGGGGTCCCGGGTTCGATACCCGGCGGGGTCAGGGATTTTCTCTACCTCGTGATGACTGCGTGTTGTGTGTTCTTCATCATCATTGACGCTGAAGTCGCCGAAGTGGTGTCAACGAAAAAGGACTTGCATTACGGCAGCCGAACTTCCCCGCCTGGGGCCTCCCGGTCAACACTGCCATACGATAATTTCATTTCATTTCATTCAAAGTCAACGAGTCCCAACTGAATTTCAGAAGGCACATTTTAAACATTAACTGCCAAAGGAGTTGCAAAATGGTTGTCATCGCATTTCAGTCGTTTTAGGTGGCTCTGAGCAGTATGCGACTTAACATCTGAGGTCATCATCCCCTAGAACTTAGATCTACTTAATTCCAACTAACCTAAGGACATCACACACATCAATGCCCGAGGCAGGACTCGAATCTGCGACCGTAGCGGTCGCGTGGTTGCAGACTGAAGCGCTTAGAACCGCTAAGCCACACCGGCCGGCTCGTTTTAAGTCCTCAAATCTGTAATCAAAACTGCCTTCGAGAGACTGAGGCACCGTTACAAATCCATCAGAACGTTCTTTGAGCCTCTGCTGTTCCAAATTGTTTTCACTTACAACTAGTGCAACGCACGGGAAGTGTACACACGACATTTCTGACAGTTGCTTTGCCCACAACAGCAGTTTTCTCTTGAATGCCAAAACAGTGACAAACACTTCTGTAATTACCTTATATCTTTGTTGGAAAGCTACATTCAAGCTATTCGGATGCTTGGTTACGTCAGTTAAAAATGCAAGGTCCAAAATCTACTGAGGGTCGTCCAATTCTTTCACTGGTTTTCCTTTCGCATTCATGAATAACGCTGTACCTATATATAAAATAAAAAATCGTTCTAAGACAACACCTCAACTAAACCAGCGTACTTCACAAAAATATGGAACGTCGCCATATTCACACTCGGGATCTGTCAGGAACGATTTGAATTGTCTGTGCCCCAAACCGTGCGATCTGAGAATGTTAACTGTTTTCATAACAATGTCCAGGACGCCAACTAGTTTGGCACATTTTGCTGGCAAATTAACACGGTAAACAACCCAATGTGTTGCTGGTGGTTCCTGCTAGACACCGACGGCTTTCAACTTTTTTCGTATCAAATCAACGACACCAGACCTATGACCAATCATCGCAGGAGCCCCATCTCTTGCAATCGATGAAAGTCTTTCCCAACATAGCTCGTATTTCTCTATTATACGTTGTACGCATGAAAATATATCATCGTCCGTTGTTGTGTAATGCATTGGCACTAAATCTAGGAGTTCCTCAATCACATTAAACTGAGCATCAACTCCTCGCAAAAAGACTTCAAGTTTAGCAACATCACGTACATCAGTGCTTTCGTCCAATGCTAATGAAAAGAAAACCAAATTTTTGATCCTGTTTCTCAACTGAGCTTCCACATCGTGTGCCAATTCTTCAGTGTGCCTTCAAACCGTTCTCCGTGAAACTGTTTCAAAAACAGGGAGATTGCTGGGTATAAAATTGTTGGGTCAGCAACAAAACATTATTTCGCAAATTCTCCATCGTCGAAGGACCGTGCTGTTTTAGCTATTTTAAAAGGTACATGATAGCTTACTGTATTCGCTACATCGTTGTGGATGATGAGGTTTTCGTCCTGTATATACGTACAGGAGGGGTAAAGGTGACGGAAAATGCACGTAACATAATATTAATAACAGTAATAATGTGAATCAAGGTCATAATTATCTACATATATACATATGTCTTTCTCCTTTTTCTGCTTCAGTTCGATGAATTTGGCTTTTCTTTCTTCATTATTCAAACCGACTATACCCTTCTCGTGAAGCGGTTGATAATGTGGCTTCACATTGTACATTTTCCATGAAGACAATGTTGCACTGGAAATCCATCAATGTGGTCCGCTTTGCGTTCCAACAAAAAAGTACTCTTCTTCCCACTGTGGATTAGAGAGTATGCGTTCAAAGGACTTTCGTTTCAACGATTTTAACCCATCCTCGGCCATTTTCCACCCACTAGTTCTGTTTTATCACAAATATCTAACGCGGTATCTACATAGACAGTGGAAACGACGGGTAGTAGACGGACCAAGTGGTCTGCTCGGTGCAGCGGCGTGCGTGGCTAGGCGAGTAGATGGTGGAGGTACTGCTGGCTGGCAGAGTGGGGGGAATAAGCGGGCAGGTCTTGTGGGCATGTGCGAGCCCCCGCGCTCGCAAAACGATATTTCCCCAGCCCTGTAGTAACCCACTGCATTAACTCCAGTTTCTCAGATTTCCTCGTTGCGGCCATTTTAGATGCATAAACGGGAGGAAGTAATACACTCTAAGGCAAAAAACAACGCACCATGAAAGAATTATCCTAATCGGATGGAAAAGAGTGTATGTGATATGCATGTACAGACAAGCAAATAATTTAAGTTAAAACTGGATCATGTATACAGGAGAAAGAGCTTCATAAACTGAACAAGTCAACAATGCATTGGTCCAACCCTGCCCTTATGTATGTGGTTATTCGGCTTGCATAAATTGATAGAATTGTTGAATGTCCTCCTGAGGGATATCATGGTAAATTCTAACTGGCGCTTTAGATCGTGAAATTCCCGAGCTGTATGGAAGTCCCCAGCCATAATGCACCAAAAGTTCCCGATTGAGGAGATACCTGGCAACCTATCTGGCCAAAAATTACTAAGACAAGCTGTACAAACTCTCGGCACGTGTGGTTGGACAAACTCTTGCTGAATTGTTAGCCCAGGGTGTCTGCTATGAAGCGCAATTTCTTCGACTTACCGCGTGCTGTAAGGATACCATTGATGACTACCAGGGGGCTCCTGGTATGAAAGGAAATAACGTCCTAGACCATCACTCCTGGTTGTCAGCTGACTTAGCAGGCCACAATGAAATTGGTATCGCACCACTCCAGACACGTCTTCAGCCTGGAATCTCATTGACAGGAACAGAATTATTTGCAGTGATGAGCCCTGCTTCGAATAGAACACTGACTACCAGCGAAGACCTACCTGGATACGCCCCAGATAGGGTGTGATACCAGCCTGAGTGTCGTGAGCCATACGGCATAACTCTCAGCATTGACGCTCTGGGTGCCAATATTTATCACAGCAGGACCCCCTTGGTTGTCGTCTTTGGCATCCTTGCTGCTTATTTGTACCTCAGTGGTGGTCCTTAATGAAATAAGAGTGAGTCTTCTTGGATGAATGTCCCATTTTCAACTTAAGAAGCCGCACACGAGTTATGGTAGTCTCCACATAACATGCTCAAATTATTAAGTACGTTTATACACCAGGTCTTCTAACACCATTCTCAGACTCGTAAACTAAGTCCGTGTATAACGAAATACAGCCTCATGCTCAGATAGCTGAGGCCACAGTCACAAGTCTCAATTCATAATCTCTCACTTCGCTCACTCCCAACCGCGAAAAACACAAGTTTCCGATGGTCGCAACCGAACATCCACTCTCACATCAGAAGAAACAACTTAGCCATCTCCGTCTGATGGTTTTAACATAAAGTTTCCATCGACGTAACGAAACGTATTCCAATGTTTACTCTCGTACCTTCTGTTGTGGATTGGCAAGACAGCCAACCCACTATGAGGAAGCCGAAAGGCACGCGTTTAAACTCACGCAGGCTGGCGTGAGGTCTGGAACAGGACAAAGAATTGAGACTAGCAAAAAACGTACGTATCTTCTGGAATACTTAGCTTTAATCCATAATTGGTGGACATCGCTCTTGACAGTACATGTTTTACAGAATCAATAGTAACTGGTAATGGTGCCTTGCTAGGTCGTAGCAAATGACGTAGCTGAAGGCTGTGTTACTATCGTCTCAGCAAATGAGAGCGTAATTTGTGAACCATCGCTAGCAAAGTCGGCTGTACAACTGGGGCGAGTGCTAGGAAGTCTCTCTAGACCTGCCGTGTGGCGGCGCTCGGTCTGCAATCACTGATAGTGGCGACACGTGGGTCCGACGTATACTAACGGACCGCGGCCGATTTAAAGGCTACCACCTAGCAAGTGTGGTGTCTGGCGGTGACACCACACCTTCACCACCCACCAACCACCTAACGGACCTCTTACAACACTATGACATCATGTACAACTGAAATGGAATGAAATGAAATGTGAATGGAATTGGACCACCATCTCTACACTGATAATTTTAAAATGCATTTACGTATATTATGTGAAACAATATTTCATACCGTCTCTACTGACAGCTCTTAGTCCAATTTGTCTACATAATCCATGAATTTGTCTACTGAGTCTGTTGGGCTGTGTACTAGTTCCAAATAATTTTCAAATATGTGTGAAATATTATGGGACTTAGCTGCTAAGGTCATCAGTCCCTAAGCTTACACACTACTTAACGTAAATTATCCTAAGGACAAACACACACACCCATGCCCGAGGGAGGACTCAAACCTCCGCCGGTACCAGACACACAGTCCATGCCTGCAGCACCTTAGACCGTTCGGCTAATCCCGCGCGGCGTACTAGTTCCCTTTGTAATGATTCTGGCAACCGTCACTTGAGCGCAGTAATTTCCAACAGAACGCCCAGCGGTCGACTTACGTGCATCAGTTTAGTTCTCTCGCGTACACAAAATTATCTCGTCATACTACCGTGTTTGTAGCATGACGCGTTGAAGAAATCGTTTTGGCGACTCGACTGTTTCGCCCCACACCGGAATTTTTTTGCAAATTATCTTTCAAATACCTCGTAATTGGTAAACAAAACATTCGACAAATTTTGCTCGCGGTTGAAAGTCTCCATTTAACTGTCTTTTCACTAGTTGTATTTTCATCATATCAGACATTCACCTTGCGAAATTCTCTTTGCGTGCGATAAGAAAATATATCGGATGCCTTTTTCTTTACTTAGCGAAGCATTCTGGGGTTCCCGGTCGACCCAAGGGATCATTTATTACGGTGACGACCTGATCTGTTGCTAACACGTCTAGTTTCAAGCTCATCTCCTCGAAATACCGCAGATTTATTTCAGTGAGCCTTTTGGAGGGCTCTTTTGCTCTCTAAAATTTTTTTTACACATGTTCTAGAGTGTCCTTCGAGATTCCACCACAAGCACATTATGCCTCAGGAAACAGATATCAACACTGCGCCTCATCATCCATCTTTTCCACTTTTTGATGAGTTTACTTTTAAACAACATTTATTTTCTCATCTACGTGTCCTACGTCGTGTGTGATTTTGCCCATTTCCGTTCTAATTTCAGTTATCTTTCCCTCAGTCATGACCCTTATATCTGTTTTTATTTTTCCAACTCCAGCTTTTAGCTCATTTTTTGATTTAGTTTTCTATCTTTGAATGAATTTGCTTTTTAACTGCTGAATGTTTAGCATTAGGAATCGATGTTTCAGTTTTAACAGTTGAAATTTCATTTGAAAGATATATTTTCATTTCCCCCATGCTAATCTTTAGCGTTCTCATGATCCACAATATTTCAATAATCTAGACTTTCCCTCTTCGACTTTGGGCTATCCGGTTGACTATTATTATTCCCTAAACCACAAGCGCTCAGTGACTGAGCGTGATCTCACCCATTCCTGATAGTAGGAATTCACAGCGACACACAATGACACTGTTTTCTGAGATGATAACTGCATCTTCAGTGCTATTGTCGCCGAAAAGTGAGGATGCTGTCGACGGTGACACTGTCGTAGCTGTAGCCGACGTCTGCACTGTTTGTCTCCTCTACTGAAGCCGATGACAAGTATTCAGCACGTCTTCGTGTTGCCGTCTTCATTCCTACTTCAAATAACTTTAAACTACGTGTACTAGTGCTGCCTTCTCTAAACTCGGATCCCTCACACCTAACTGCGTACATCTATCAGGACCTGGATCACTGATTCTTGCTTGCAAATTCAGAACAGAATCAAGTTATATCCTGCGCGAGAAAGACCAGCTGGACAAACGGAGATTTGCTAGAAGGCTTCAGTTTCGTTCGCAAATTTTCCTGGAGATGTGATTAAGCAACTAGACGACATGTACTTCGAGAGGTGGCCGTACTCATCGAAACAAGGAAAATAAGTTCAATAAATATGGGCATACGGGTCCGCTAACGCATACTTTCCGAGATGAACACGTGTTTATGGGAAGCGCCGTGAAGCGCTCGGTTGCAGACCTTGGCACGGTCGTTGCATTGGCGCTCCGTCAAATGTGTCTATAGGGCATTATGATGTCATACTCACAGTATTCTACCTACCGTTTCTTCGTCTGCAGTCAGTTGAGTGATTCGAGTCATGTTGTAGGCTACTTTAGTTTTCGTCACGTTTGTGTGTTTTATTGTACACTACTGTCAACGCTGTGTTCGTATCATGGTGTCATACCTTCTTCCAAGCGCGATGCTGTGGTACATTTACATTTTCTCTCTTCCACCACTTGTTAGCAATGGAGGCCTACTAGTCGTCAAGTGAAATGGCGGATATGATATTCTGCTATGGTTTAGAAAATGGACGTAGCCTGCGAGCCCGTACCCGTGCAGAGCGCCCACTAATAAGTTGTTAGGCAGACTTTTCCAGCGTCTGACGAACAGAGCTGCCCTTGCACCTTGGAAGACTGACAGGAGACGGTCCCAAGCAGTCCGTACGCTTGACATGGAGGAGCGTGTGCTACGTTCAGTGGAAGAAACACCTGGGACCAGTGTGCGACGATTAACAGTAGCAGATGGCGTGTCTCACTCTATGTGGTGGGTACTTAATGTACAATTACTATACCCATATCATCTACAGCGCTTTCAGATCCTATGGCCACAGGATCATCATGCCAGACGACGGTTCTGTCAATGAAACAGTGTTTCCAATTTCCATAACCAGCATGTGTGGACAGATGTAAATCCCCAAGCAACTCAGGAAAGAGGACATCAACACCTGCTCTCAACCACTGTATGGGAAGGGGTACTTGGCTATAAGTTAATAGGACCATACCTGCGACGACAAAGGTCAACTGGGATGCATATCTGGACTTCCTCATTAATGTGTTGCCTACCTTCCTGGAGGCTGTAACATTGCTGCAACGAATGCAACTGTGGTTCATGCATGATGGCGTACTAATACACTTTCGTCACAACATGCACGAACATCTCACGCAGACACTTCAGGACCGCTGAACTGGTCGGGGACGGCTCCACAGCTTGACCTGCTCGTTTCCCAGAACTCAATCCCCCTAGAATTATGGTTATGGGGACACTTGATGAAATTGGCCTACACGACGCCAATCAACGGTGTGTGGACACCACAGGTGCAGGGTCGCGTCTGCCAGAAATTATAACAAGTGGGCATACTTCAGAGGGTGCGTCATTTCTTACGCCAGAGGGTAGGGGCTGCATTATCATGAATGGACGCCACGTTAAAAAAACCCTGTAAACACGTGTTCATCGCAGAAGGTATGCATTTCCGGACTCATGTGTATTTTCTCGTTTCGATGACTACTACCACCTCTGAAAGTATTCCAGACTTTTCATTGAACAACCTGTATATTCAGGCTTCATGTGATGAGTGTCTAGTGTCTGATTAACCATTCATTCTCTGCAGGTGTTACGTAAATTTGTTCTTCAGAAGAAAACCCGTCAAAATACTCGCAGCGCCGCCAACGGCCAGTCAGCCGAAAACGCTGGGGTCGAGCCGACACCCGGAGTTGCAACCGCATGGCTCGCCGCACTCGTTGAGGCCGAGGTATAGTAAGTGAGGCATTGCAAGCAGAGGACAGTGTAGCGCTTGCTGTCCTGACCATCGTTGATGCTGTCGCTGCAGCTAACTCTGGAGGCAAATGTTAGCGAGATCTGTGCTCTGTACAAATCATTAAATGAAACTGAGGATAGGGCACCACCGTTCCAACAGAAACTGGTAGAAAAGTCTGACCAACTTGAACGATATCAGAGACGCAGTAATCTCAGACTTTATATTCCCAGTGAACGACAGAGAGAAAAGACGAATCAGTAACGAATCTTGCCAACGACAAGCTAGGCCTACAGGTGACACTGAATGACATTGACAGAAGTCACAGAGTGGAGCTTAGAACGCCAGGATGTACAAAACCTAGAACACCGATAGTGAAGTTCATGTCGTACACGAAAAAGTCTGCATTCTTCAGAGGTAAGGAGAAAGCGGCGGCGTCAAGTCTGACAGTATCTGAATACCTCATCTGTGAACTTTTAAACATTTTGAACAACGCAGATTTGAGATTTGGGCTGCAAAACGTATGGGCATATGAAGTCAGGTTATAGGTGAGGATCGAAGAGGGAAAAAGACCAGTCTCCATTGCAGATGAACTCGAAAATATGTGCTTTAGAAGTTAAGAACATATCAGCTCTTGCTGCCTCTTGTCCGTGTAGTATATAGTTACTGCAAATTGCAGTTAATCACAGTTTAACTATTGTGTTAACTGTTCTGTTTTTTTGTTTCTTATTTACTTTCTCAGTTACTGTACTAACTTGTTATTACTTTAGTTTTTGTTCAGTAGTTTACTGACGTATTACTGTCCTATTGCTGGTAGTCATCATTAGCTCCATTAACGATACTCTAAATTTTTATTCCTTTTAACTGGTTTGAAATACCGTTTAACTTCCGGGAACTGATGCTCCCTCACCTCTGTACATTTCGCTTTGCTTGCTGCTTCTCAGCGCTGACCCAGAAGTATCCAGCAGTGGCATTCTCGCGCGCTCTGCACCTAAACGCTCCACGGCCCACATTGCACACATAGATGTCCAGTCTCTGCCAACTCATCTCGATGAATCCCATCATATACTTCTGTCAGAGACCCGGTTCAAACTAAGTATTCCCACAAGTTAAGTAAATCTACGTAGCTACATCTTTCAATGTCACGACAGATGAAAGAGACAATTGCGTGGAGTAGGAGTGTTCATACGCTCTGATTTACTGTGCTACACACGTCAAACCCTAATGAACATAAACAAGTGGAATGTATGTTCATAGAAATCACCTTAACAGAAAGTGCCTTGTGTGTGTCCTCCACCTGCTTCGAAACTGTATTTTTCAAGCCTAGAATCGACCTATGAGCGTATAATTATAACTGGTGACTACGAAATAGTCTTTCCAGGGCGGAATTTAAGCGGAAGTTTGCTTCTTCAAACGTGTCCTTACTTGATCTTGCTCTTCCCTATCACAAGAACAGTCGTCACATTCTCATAGAAGTATTTGCAACGAAATCCCCAAACTGATTAATTCGTACTTCTCAATCTTTACGCCTGGCATGTCTGTCCATGATATAATTCTCATGACATACTCGCTAGAATGTCGCAGAAGGAAACCACAGGTGTTTACACACCGAGACGTCAAACGCATTAATTAATCTCAACTTGCAACTGTAGATCAAGAAACAGTTTGGGAGCGTTTTCTATTCTCTTCTTGGACACCAAAGAAAAACTTTATGGATTTACTAACAAACTTACTCAATTACATGACAAATATTCTCCTTTAAAGACTGGAAAAGTAAGAATGAAACCTGAACCATGGCTAACTAAAGGACTAAAGGAGCTCATGAATCTCAGAGGCGCTGCACGTCGGACAAACAAATGGTGCCCAATGCCAGAAAATCGTATTACAAGGGAAGCAGCCATGAGGCAGCGACACGTTAAGAAAACTCAGCATGCCCATACATTAATTGACAACAGAAACAGCCCAGCTGTCGCAAGGAAAAATTGCGTGGTCTAGGTATAGGAAAGTAAAAGCTACAGCTTAGCCCATCATCTCACGCAGGGAACTTAGCTGGTACCTGCCGTTACCTACTACTACAATTAAAGAACGAACGGAGCTCAGATTCATTGACTACTTCATGAGGGTAAACGACTGTAGCCACGAAAAACTCTATCTGAAGCATTTTACTTGCAATACCTGCGAAAAAACCATCATGCCCTTTAGATTAGCATCTACTCACGCAGGGAACTTATCTGGTACCTGCCGTTACCGCAGGGAACTTAGCTTGTACCTGCCGTTACCTACTACTACAATTAAAGAACGAACGGAGCTCAGATTCATTGACTACTTCATGAGGGTAAACGACTGTAGCCACGAAAAACTCTATCTGAAGCATTTTACTTGCAATACCTGCGAAAAAACCATCATGCCCTTTAGATTAGCATCTACTGGACACGAAGGTATCATAGTCAATATGATGAAGCTTAGTACTGATCCACTATAGCCGATATCTCCAACCACTCCTTAACCACAAGTGTTTTCCTTGAGGTCTAGAAACAGGGACTAGCTAAGCTAGTATCATAAAAGGACGTTGCTATAGCACCCGATTTCCCATCTATTTGCATACTCCTTGCACAGTCCAAAGCTTTGAATATGTAGTCCACAACTAGCTTACAATCTACCTAAGTATAAACAACCTACTCGACACAAACGAATCATGTTTCCATAAACATCGCAGCACAGCATCTGCACTAACAAAGGTAACAGAAGACCTGAAGCTAGCCACGTATGCACAAGAGGCGACTGTCATGTGCTTCTTAGAATTCACCAGAGCCTTTGACTCTATAAACTTCGACATTTTACTGGTCAAATTCAGCAGCCTAAATTTCTCGCCAAGTGTAGTGTAGTGCTTTTGCTTACGCCTGAAATCTCACCTGCAGTACGTCGTGTCCAGCACCATGTTGTCACAGTGGAGGCAGTTAGTATCATGTGTCTCCCAGGACTCGGTATTAGATGTTATGCTCCTTTCATTATATATCAGTAATGGGTCACCAGTTTTGTCCTACTGCTAATACCACACGTACGCTGATGATCTCCAGTTGTATCTAAGTGCAAAACCAATAAACCCTAAGACACCTATCGAGAATGAAAATACCGACCTCTGAACGCTACCAAAAAGGGCGCAGGGTATAGGGTTAAAGCTCAACCCATCCATCACTCAAGTGATTTTGCTTCGTCATTCTAGACTCATTATCCCGAATTACAGGGAGTCCCTACCATCTCTAACACTAGAGTGTACAAATGTCAACTTCTCTCCGTCAGCAAAGAGTCAAGGAGTAATAATAGTTTAAAATTTGACTGAGTACAAGTAACTGTAGTGTGCAAGAAAGCGTATGGATCTCCCCATGACCTACTACAATATAAAAATCTCTTCCCTCTTGACAATGAAAAAAAAAACTTACACTAACAGTTATATGTTACCCTGAAAGGTCTTAATCCGCAAAGTTCACAGCGCCAGAAACTGTTTACGAATGATTAAGTTCGTTATACCTGTGATGTTTAACTCCTCGGTCATATTTCACCATCGAATGCACAGCTGTGCTGGCTGTGTGCAGACAAGTGCAGAGATTTCTATATCCTATGTTTTCTCTACTGTCTTACCAATGTATGCTGAGCACCATATCTCTCGTCGACCTTAACGCTCTTTCATGGGAAACATGGCAAAATGCCGGACGCGGTGGCCGAGCTGTTCTAGGCGCTTCAGTCCGAAACCGCGCGACTGCTATGGTCGCAGTTTCGAATTCTGCCTTGGGCATGGATGTGTGTGAAACCCTTAGGTTAGTTAGATTTAAGTAGTTCTAAGTTTTAGGGGACTGATGACCTCAGACGTTAAGTCCCATAGTGCTCGGAGCCATTTGAACCATGGCAGAAAAATTCGTTCCCATCACAGCAAAATTCTTTCTGTCTCACTGCATCGTTCAGTCCATTTCTCGAAGTCCTTCTCAGTAGGTGGAAACCGAGACTAGAAAAACATTCCACACTTATTTAGAGAACTGAGAGGACAATTAACGACATCCACTAAAGCAACAATACTGATAAACATTGGTCGTCTTGGTACTCGTTACCCTTGTGCATCCTTCTTTCGAATCACATTCTTCCCCATTTCCCAGAATTCCTCACTTGTCCAGTCTCCTTAAATTTCATTTCCACAGGACTCGCTACACCAGATAACACGGCTTTTGTACATTTAACAATTATTTTCATATCTGCCACTATCATTATGGTTATTATTGTCATTATTACATTATTATAACTGTTATCATTCTTAATGGCGGAACCTTTAGTACAAGTACTGCTAGCATTAATTTTATTGGTTCACAGTATTATTTACTCACACTGTCACTATTGACACTCAAATAATTTTTATACCATTTATCATAGTAAAATTATTATTTTTTGGTAACTATGATACAAAAGTGTTGTATATGTGGAAGCCTGGTCCGAAACAATAGAGGACCTGATGACCTTGGTCATATCAGGTTAAATAAATCAATAAAGTACTGGTAGACGTTCTACCTCCCCCACACAACTGCAGCTCTAATCATTCACACCTCCGCTGAAGGAGTGTACACGTACGAAATTATACTGTTATCCGACATTGTCGTCTGGGCACTTCACTTTTTGGTTGATCAGTTGCAGATAGATGGCATTATTAACTTTCCAATCCCCGTTATTGTTTTAAGAGCATTATGGGTAAGGTAGGCACAGCCCAGGTACATGATTTCAGTGTAAGACAACAAAACGTGGCCGGCCGAAGTGGCCGTGCGGTTAAAGGCGCTGCAGTCTGGAACCGCAAGACCGCTACGGTCGCAGGTTCGAATCCTGCCTCGGGCATGGATGTTTGTGATGTCCTTAGGTTAGTTAGGTTTAACTAGTTCTAAGTTCTAGGGGACTAATGACCTCAGCAGTAGAGTCTCATAGTGCTCATAGCCATTTGAACCATTTGAACAACAAAACGTAAGAGCACCACAGGAAATGCCTGAAGTAACATCGACTGTAGGCTGTATGCTACTTTTAACTATATGGAAGTTCATCTGTCCAGAACAGTTTCAAATAGGACGACAACACAGACTTAGGCGCGGGACCGACAGGCGTCTGACTCGGATAAATCAACGTGTAATTCCTCAGCGAAGTTTGTCACAATTGGTTCGTATTAACAATTCTTGTGAGTTGTTCCTCCATCCAGCATCCTCTCCCAGCAGAATTTTCAGGACGATATGGAAAACTACATCAACAGTAGCGCACGATTTCGCAACTGATGTAGTGGCCTGTAATTAAGTGCTGCGTGAACAAATCAATTGATAACATTTAGAAGCCACGACATGGTCTTAATGTTAGTAAATGTAAAATTAACCACTTCGCAAAATAAATAAAGGTAGTATCCTACAACTTCAATATCAGCGAGTAACAACTGAAAACTGGAGTCATTCAAACTATTCCAGTTCTTTCTCCAACAATCTTTAGAGATATGAAATGTAATATTCACACAGACATCGTTGTCAGTAAGATAGATGGTTGACTTCGGCTCATTGGAGTGACACTGGATAAATGCACTTAATCCACAATGCTTACAAAACGCTCGTGCAAGCATCCTAGAATACTGTTCATGTCTAGGACCAATAATGAATAGGTTCAAGAGGGGGGGATACTGAATGTATGCAGAGAAGGGTAGGTAGATTAGTCACAAGCTTGCTTTCGTGAACGGGAGAGCGTCACGCAGATCCTGAAGAAACTGAACTCATAATCACCTGAAGATCGACATCGACGTCAGTAATTTCGCCAAAACCTACCTAAGACATTTCAAGGAATATCTTTCATGAGAATCTAAGAAAGCTGTATGAAATGCCTGGGCAAGCAGGACAGAGTGGATTAGGTTGTGGAAAGGGGCCAATATAAGTTGCTGTCAGTTGCACTCACCATACAAACTTTATTTATCAACACACAATATTACAACAAGGATGCAAAACACTCAAAACTTTAATCAACCTTCTTTGATTAACTTTAGACCGGCTGAAGGCCACACTAAAAATCCAAGAAACAGGGCCTAAGCAAGAAATTGAAATACAAGGTTCTTCTTTAGGTTTCACCCAAAAATATTTTCTAAATCTTCAATCTAAACAGGCTGAAGGCCTTAGCAATATAATTTTCGTGGAACGTGGCTGCAGGTCACATATTAAGCAATAAGAGGAGTTTCAGTCAAAGGCAGAAGGTCTTATCTTAAAACATTTCACCCAAAATTCGGGTAAAGGCCCCATACAAAAGCATAAAAATCTTATACCTTAAGGTCAAAACAAGAACGTAAATTTAAGAGATAGTGATACTCGGCTGAAGGCCACACATCAAGCAAATAACTAAAACGCAAACAGTGAACATACTATCTAACGCACAAGGAACGCCGCTCAGAAGTTTCCAGGGGTTAACCTGAGATTTTAACACTAACGCACATCTGGTGAGACAGGCAGCCCGTCAAACGACTTTTTAATCTGAAGGCAACCCAACCGACCCACAGCCGACCGACCGATCAACAAAATCAGTTCCGCACCACGCAACCACTAAAGCTACCACAAGATTTAAATACGACACACAGAATATTGGCGCCCACAACGACCAACAACACTTCAGTTGTCGAACTACGCGCCACGCTTGACAGCAACAACAGGACGAAGAAAATACACTGCCGAAGACTACGTCAATGACCAGGGCAGGTAACCGGAACGTCAACAGCCACAAGGCGAAAGATACCAATGGTCAACTTCAATAACAGGTAATAAATTAAGTTAAACTCCACAGGAAGATGGCTCGAATCTTAGCCGACTTGAACACATACACGTAGTTGCTCGCGGGAATGTCCCAAAAACGACAAACAGGATCGAACGAAGAAATGTAAATGGTTCAGGCTCTATAGTAGGTTAAGTGAGGTCTTCACTTTCCTGTCTAAGATCGGTGGGCGTCGAACTTCGTAGCACCCCCAAGCAGCACCTCACACTGCAACGACGCGTGCGCACCACCAGCGGCCCCGGCCAGAGTACGCGCGACGGAGACTTCCTTGCTGTTCCATGTCAACTGACAGGCTCCCCAAGCCCGGAAACGCTGAAAGGAGCAAATATACGTCGGCCGATGAGGCGACCAACCGATCGACCAAGCAACGGTCGTCCTGCTCCAATCTCCATCCGACGGACAGTTCACGTGTGTCGCCAGCAGTCGGCGAGCACTGTCTGTCCGCACCTCACCGGTGGTCAGTCCCCGATTACACTGCTGCCCAGTCTCCAACTCACTGCCAGACACACAAATCCCCGGAAATACTATCGGTGGCTCCAGAGATGGTACAACAGTGCACTTATCGATACGCGCCGCTGCTGCCCCTCACGGGCAAGTAAGGCAGGAAGTGAGTGAAGCCAGTAAATGGAATAAGAAATCGAGGCTGCAGTACCGTAATAGATGACAAACAATAAATGGCATGAACAAGAGCCGTGCACGGCTAACCGTAGCTACTGTCCGCGAAGACGAGCGTAGACCATTTCCAGCACGCACAGAGGTACTTAAGAAATCATAGTTCCCATTGTCCACACGGGAAAAGCGATTGGAAGTATGCATAATAGGTTGAACAAGGGAAAGCATTCTCTGTCACACACTTCATAGTTCTTTGCAGAGTATAAACTTAGATGCAAATGAAAATTAGAAAAGATTCAGATAGGAACCATGCACTGCCTTTGTTTACATAGTGCCAGAGAGTGAGCGAAGTGCGAATTGCTAAAAGCAAGGCGCTCTGCGTCACCTTGGGATTTATTCTTAAAATTATCAGACCCCACTGTCTATAGCGATTCAAAACAGAAGTTGCTGCCACATCAGTTGCCTCCCTTAACGACCGCAACGCAGCCATTACACAGAATCGAAATCGAAATTATATAGAAGGAATCCTGTTCTGTTACCTATATCGCGCCATCCACGAATGGGATCCTAACCAATCATACCGAGCGAGGTGGCGCAGTGGTTAGCACACTAGACTCGCATTCGGGAGGACAACGGTTCAATCCCGTCTTCGGCCATTCTGATTTAGGTTTTCCGTGATTTCCCTAAATCGTTTCAGGCAAATGCCGGGATGGTTCCTTTGAAAGGGCACGGCCGATTTCCTTCCCAATCCTTCCCTAACCCGAGCTTGCGCTCCGTCTCTAATGACCTCGTTGTCGACGGGACGTTAAACACTAACCACCACCGCCACTAACCAATCATGACGGTCTCCCGCGCACTGTATGGTGATCTGCTGAGAACCGGCAGTCCGGAAAATGGCGTGGGTCTAAATGGCTCAAATGGCTCTGAGCACTATGGGACTCAACTGCTGTGGTCATCAGTCCCCTAGAACTTAGAACTACTTAAACCTAACTAACCTAAGGACATCACACACACCCATGCTGGAGGCAGGATTCGAACCTGCGACCGCAGCAGCAGTGCGGCTCCGGACTGGAGCGCCTAGAACCGCACGGCCTCCGCGGCCGGCTGGCGGGAGTCTCTTAGTAAATTATATCATATACTCTCGTCTTTGTTAGGCAAAGTTTTCTTCTTTCGAATTATTTTGCCAACTGCATAATAATGTCTACTCTGTTTTCAAAGGACTTTGTGCTGCTCCATCTTTCATTCTGGGCACGCATTTTTATGCTTATCACTGTATCAAATGTTTAAATGAAGCTTTAGCTGCACTATAACGTCGAACGGCTTTGCGTCAGATGGAGATAGGTACGTCCATTTTATGTGTTCTAGTTTAAATTCCGCAGGGCCGTATTTTTATATTTGGTTTCGCTGCTGTTTCATTCGCTATCAGCTAATTGGTCGCAACAGCTAACGCAATCCCGGATTTGCCTCCTTTGTTTATGGCACTGTTTACCGACAATGCTGTACAGACAACGAAATGTGCCCTTTCTATCTTTCAAAACATTCGTTCCTGAAACTCTTAATAGTAACAGAATGCAGCATGTATTTCTACAAAAAATTAACTTCATCTTGCTCTGTATATTGCGATTCTCATTACTGTTATCATTTTAATTATTGTGGTGTTTCCTCATGACATCAGTTTTCTATTCGGGTTAGTTGAGCTTAATAGAAGTATCTGAAGCAGATAGTTGTGGTGTGGTGGAATACAACCTCGTGAGTGCATAAAAAATAAAGGACACGGAAAACTGACACATATTTTAGACTCATAGACGCACTGTGACAATGGAATAAGAAAGGCGATATAACGCTTTCGGTCATTAATTCACCAAATCACACATAAATTTCCATCCATCACATCATGAGAGAGAAGGAGCCCTCACGGACATGGAACAATTCAAATTATGTTTTAAGAGGCAGACGACTTCTTTAAAGCACATCGACAACAAATTATGACTTGTTCTAATAAATTCGATTTGTTAATTAAATACAATATTCATTCCCAGAAATACTGTCCACTATCTATATACTATCATATTTAAAACAATCTGTACAGCTTAATGTGGAAAGTAATGGTGCTAGAGTTTGCATCATCAAATCTAAATATTCTGTGAAATTACTTAAGCTCTATTAAATTGTTTTCACCAACTAGGAATACCTTGTTTCCTTCCTTATGTCTACAAGAAAACAAATACAAGGTTTTACAAAAATGGTTCAAATGGCTCTGAGCACTATGGGACTTAACTTCTAGGGTTATCAGTCCCCTACAACATAGAACTACTTAAACATAAATAACCTAAGGACATCACACACATCCATGCCCGAGGCAGGATTCGATCCTGCAACCGTAGCGGTCGCGCGGTTCAAAGGTTTTGCAGCATAAAATAAAAAATAAATCATCCCCAACCCGAGGCAAAATTGCACAGTCTATCTGGACACTACGAAACAGTTGGTTACTTACCAGGTTTCGTTGATCGTTTGCACTATATTATTTGAAATAATGTATGCTGGTGTGCAAAACTTAAGAACTAAAGCACACTACTGGCCATCAAAATTACTACACCAAGAAGAAATGTAGATGATCAACGGGAATTCATTGGATAAATATATTATACTAGAACTGACATGTGATTACGTTTTCGCGTAATTTGGGTGCATAGATCCTGAGAAATCAGTACCCAGAACAACCACCTCTGGCCTTAATAACGGCCTTGCTACGCCTGGGCATTGAGTCAAACAGAGCTTGGATGGCGTGTACAGGTACAGCTGCCCATGCAGCTTCAACACGATACCACAGTTCATCAAGTGTAGTGTCTGGCGTATAGTGACGAGCCAGGTGCTCGGCCACCATTGACCAGACGTTTCCAATTGGTGCGAGATCTGGAGAATGTGCTGGTCAGGGCAGCAGTCAAACACTTCCTGTATCCAGAAAGGCCCGTGTAGGACCTGCAACATGCGGTCGTGCATTATCCTGCTGAAATGTAGGGTTTCGCAGGGATCGGATGAAGGGCAGAGCCACGGGTCGTAACACATCTGAAATGTAACGTCCACTGTTCAAAGTGCCGTCAATGCGAACAATAGGTGACCGAGGCGTGTAACCAATAGCACCCCATACCATCACGCCGGGTGATACGCCAGTATGGCGATGACGAATACACGCTTCCAATGTGCGTTCACCGCGATGTCGACAAACACGGATGTGACCATCATGATGCTGTAAACAGAACCTGGATTCATCCAAAAAAGTGACGTTTCGCCATTCGTGCACCAGGGTTAGTCGTTGAGTACACCATCGCAGGCGCTCCTGTCTGTGATGCAGCGTCAAGGGTAACCGCAGCCATGGTCTCCGAGCTGATAGTCCGTGCTGCTTCAAACGTCGTCGAGCTGTTCGTGCAGATGGTTGTTGTGTTGCAAACGTCCCCATCTGTTGACTCAGGGATCGAGACGTGGCTGCACGGTCTGTTACAGCCATGCGGATAAGAAGCCTATCATCTCGACTGCTAGTGATACGAGGCCGTTGGGATCCAGCACGGCGTTCCGTATTACCCTCCTGAACCCACCGATTCCATATTCTGCTAACAGTCATTGGATCTCGACCAACGGGAGCAGCAATGTCGCGATACGATAAACCGCAATAGCGATAGGCTACAGTCCGACCTTTGTCAAATTCGGAATCGTGATGGTACGCATTTCTCTTCCTTACACGAGGCATCACAACAATGTTTCACCAGGCAACGTTGGTCAACTGCTGTTTGTGTATGAGAAATCGGTTGGACACTTTCCCCATGTCAGCACGTTGTAGGTGTCGTCACCGGCGCCAACCTTGTGTGAATGCTCTGAAAAGCTAATCATATGCATATCACAGGATCTTCTTCCTGTCGGTTAAATTTCGCGTCTGTAGCACGTCATCTTCGTGGTGTAGCAATTTTAATGGCCAGTAGTGTAAATTTCACATTGGGTGTCACTGCGAAGCGACATAGCTCAATGAAATGTGGAGCACAACGCAGAAAGAACTTGAATAGCGTAGTACACAAGGTATCTGAACGAAGTGCACATTCGGACAAACAGAAATGACGTATTTATTCAAAGACAATTATACACTGAAGTCACCGTTGTCTATAACGGTTTCCTGGAAATTAAAAGTGACGGGACGTGGTTCTCAGTAGAGTGTGTGATCACCACGGACGGCAGTGCTTGTTCTGCAACGTGCTCTCATGCTAGCCACAAGGCGGGAAAGTGCATCTTGTGCTGGGGCGTTCTGTTCCCGCACCAGAGCGTTTGACAGCTGCTCAACAGCTGGAAGAACGATGGTGCATGTGAAAGTGCTGAAATGTGTCCCCGCAATGCATTCCACCCTTGCTTGATGGGATTATAAGTCAGAGGAACGGGATGGTCCGTCTGTTAGCCGAATACACTAACGATCCAAGAACTCGTCCACATGCGCTATTCGCTGCGGCCGCATGTAGTTATCCGTAAAAATTACGTCAGCGCCGTATGCACCCTGGAAAGAAGCGCATGGGGAAAGAGTACAGTGTCACATTAATGTTGTCCGGTGAGTGTGTCCCGTTCAAGGGTTTGTAGACCAGTAGGCTCATGGAGCATTATGTACCCCCACAATAAAACACATGGTTCATCAAAATGATTACACAAGCCAACGAAAAACTATTTTTGAAAAACTTTTTTTACTTTGATAGCTGATCTTTATAGATTTTTATGAGCTGAATCCCAATCTAGCCTTAGTTTTTATTTATCACTATAGTTTTCGAGCAATACTGTTTTTATTATATAGTATAAAAATCCTAAGCTCTACGGTAAACGGAGAAATTAATGAAATGCTTTGTTACAGCATAAGTATGGTTTCTATTTGCAGTAAGCTACTTAAAACAATGATATGTGTTAACAGAGGTTTCACTTGTCAGATGGAATTGGTTTGTATTTTGTTTGTCTTTTTTCTTTGACACTTCTTGTGTAGCTTTTCCTATGATGAGTCGCTTCCTGAAATTCTCGGTGAAGTGACGAACAGTAGCCCCCCTCATGTACGTGTTCCAGCGCCCTTGGTAGCGTTTTTCCATCTCTTTAATGTCCTAGTGATAACGCTCTCCTTGCTCCTCACTAACATCTCCCATATCGTCCGGGGTGACTGTTCAAAAAGTGAACTTTCAGGATCATCAAACATCCTAATGTTTTACACTTCTTTAACATTGTAGCTATAATAGAAACATATTCTGGGTCTTTTTCATGTCCTAAGAACTTTGTAAGGACTTGCTTCAATGATACCGCTGCTTCTTTCTGATTTAAGGTCATTGTGGATTCAAAGTTAACATCAAACATCAATTTTCTTATGTCAGGTCCGATAAAGACGCCGTCTTTTATTTTAGCTTCCGAAAGGTGTGGAAACATTTGGCAGAGATGGAGAAAACAAGGTCCATCTTAAGGCAAAGCCTCTACAAACTGTTTCATTAGGCCTAAGTTAGGTAACTCAAAAATGGCTCTGAGCGCTATGGGACTTAACATCTGAGGTCATCAGTCCCATAGAACTTAGAACTACTCAAACCTAACTAACCTACGGACATTACACACATTTGTGCACGAGGCAGGATTCTAACCTGCGACCACAGCGGTAGCGCGGTTCCAGACTGAAGCGCCTAAAACTGCTCGGCCACAGCGGCCGGCCTTATAGGTAGAGGTGGTAGTAGTACGGTTTTCGATCTACATGATTTTTGCGTAGAGTGCTCTTCTCACCAGGTTTTAAAGACTCCCTCACAGGTCAGTTCTTTCTGCACCATTGTTGATCCCTAGCCCTACTGTCCCATTCACACAAGAAACATGGAACTTCGGTACAGCCACATTGCTGACTAAGGAGCATCCCTGTTACTTTTAGATCGCCACATATCATCCAGCCATGAAGAGAATAGGCAATTTTATATAGCACTATTTCTAGGTTTTCATAGTTTTCTTTCATATGTACAGAATGTCCAACATTTATAGATGAACACATGTTACCATTGTGTAGTAAAACAGCCTTTAAACTAGTTTTGGATGAATCAATAAACAGCCTCTAGTCTTCCTTTTTGTATTCAACATCAAACTCATTCATCAAACCGCGAATGTCTGAGCAGAACACTAAATCACCTTCTTGTTAAAAACACTTGTAAAATTGCTGCTCTCTCTTTCTATACGTGTATTTGCTGGTTCCAACTGCCAATAAGTTCTTTTTTTTTAACCTAGAGCCAAGCAATTGAGCTTTTTCTTTTGTTAAGCCCAGATCCCTAACTAAATCTTTAAGCCCAGTCTGAGTAAACAATTCAGTCTCTAGAGTTTCTGTATTACAATGGAATTTATCATCATCTAGTTCATGTAAATCTAAAGGCTTTTTTTCTCCTTTTTGGATCATTTTCTCAGATCTTCAACACACACATAACATACCTTATGTGGCTCCCAAGATTTATCTTAATCACCAAGCTTAAATCCGAAGTATGATTGATAAAACCTTTTCACAAAGTCTGTAACGTTTCTTTGGTGTTTTTTAATGACAAATTCATCACAGATATAGCAAAAACCGTCTGCAGAGTTTTTACAACTGCGATTATACATTGTACGGAGCACATGTACAGGAAACAGGTAAGTGAGGTTAGGTTGACAGTAAACAAAACACCATCTGTTAACAGAAAAATAGAATTGACATTTTTTGCCAGCAAATGTTTTTCAGCAGTGCTACAAACGTCATCTACACGCATTACACCTGCTTTTTAAATCATTTTAACTATATAAAATCTGTTAAATTCTTTAAAAAATCGCTTACTTTAATGATGTTAACTGTAAAGTATGAAGATATTGTGGGCTATGCCGTTTATTAAGTAACCTATTTGGATTTGCCACCCTAAAATCGTAAGAGTAAGGTCTTTTCAGCAAAAATGTTTTTCCATCATCGGCCTGCGCTATGTTCCATAATGTTTCTAGGTGCATTACGTGTTCGCTAAATGAGCGTAAGTCGTGAATCATTGCTCAGACTGATTTACTCTCATCCTAAAAGACCACGTGACACCACTCCTCGTCTGTCCAATCCATATACCCATGGCACCATCGCAAACGATACCGTCCATGTGTGGATGTCAACGCAACACAACATACTGGCCATCGAGCAAATAGATCACCCACATGTATTTGCCGTGAAATTGTGGAGTGTAGGACTGCCTGCTTCGCTGTCCTAAGAATTTTGGTTACAACTGCATCCGCTGTTTGAGGTGGATCCTTTTCGCCTGTTGCACAATGTAGCGGTCATTTTCTGCTGTAATTGACAGCGTTGCCTGTGGTCAGGAACACTCCCCATCACGTGAAACAATGCTGTGGGTAATAACAATGTCCTGGGCAGCACTCGTCACACTTCGTTCCGCTTAGAGTTTCCCAGTGATTCTTCCCTACGTTGTACTGAAGTACTATCCCCGCCCCCGCCCCCATTCCCATCCGCCACAGAGCACCCGATCGTTTAACTCTGTCGCATTCCACGGGCAGCCCCATTTTCGCTATAATCACGCTGACCTCACGTCATATGTCGTCCAGCTGTCCATGCGCGACTAGGAGACTTCTGACTACATTCTCCATTACTTTTATTCACCTACACCAAGTTGTTAATATGTTATGATAATTTATCTAGCTCGTCCCTAAGTTCAGCAGAGCAGCGTATAACGAGTCACTTTAGAGCCCATGTAAAGGGTGTTTCCATAAGATTGTGAGAAAATGTAATACGACGTAGAGAATGCTCCACTGAACAATTTGAGATAGGAAACTCGCCCTAACAGTTTCGTCGAGTTAGTGCGACGGCCTACTCACCTGCTTCAGCAACTTGATTTTACCCTCCCTACGACTTCTCGAGTGGGTGAGAGCCCGACGCCAACTAGGCTCCAGGCTCAGGTTCGCGTTCACCTTGAACTTAGCTCGCTCCCACAGGAGAGGACCGCGGATTCGAGGTACCGCTCGGGGTTTGACGAACTTCGTTCGAGGCTCGCTAATGACGTCTTTATTTACACATATGGCTCCAAGACTGCTGCTGGCGTCGGATGTGCCTTTGTCGTTGGAGATGATACCTTTCAATACCGGCTCCTTGACCAGTGTTCAAGTTTTACAGCTGAGCTTTTTGCTCTCTGTCAGGCTGTTCAGTATATCCGCCGCCATCGTCATTCTCCCTATGCCATCTGCTCTTATTCTTTGAGCGCCATTCGGAGTCTCCGTACCCATATTCGGACCACCCTCTCATGCAACAAATTCAACGGTCCCTTCAGTCGCTAGCTTATACCGGAGCTCGTGTCCCTTTTTTGTGGATTCCTGGCTAAGTTGGTGTGCCTGCTGCTTATGCTGCGGCCAAGGTTCCTGTCATCCTGCCTCGGACAGCTTCCTTTTGTGTTCTATCAACTGATGTTAGTTGGGTTCATTGTCGGCGCGTTGCAGCATTGTGGCGTGTGTCTTGGTCCTCTCTCCATGCCGGCCGCTGTGGCCGTGCGGTTCTAGGCGCTCCAGTCCGGAGCCGCGCTGTTGCTACGTCGCAGGTTCGAATCCTGCCTCGGGCATGGGTGTATGTCATGTCCTTAGGTTAGTTAGGTTTAAGTAGTTCTAAGTTCTAGGGGACTGATGACCACAGCAGTTGAGTCCCATAGTGCTCAGATCCATTTGAACCTCTCTCCATGAAAATAAGCTTAGGGCCATCAAACCGATCCCGACGGCTTGGACGACCTCCTCACGCCATTCCGGGCGTTTTATTCACTCTTGTGTTGTCCTATGTCTGCCATCTACCTTACAGGAACTTTTAGCTGATGACGCTCGAGCAGCTGCTCGTGTCCTTGGTTTTATTACACTGACGGACTTGTCCAAAAAGTTCTAACTCTTTCATTTAGTTTCTCTGCGTCTTTGTGAGTACTTTCTGATGATGCCCCCTTCCGTTTTTCTATGCTACTAGTGCACTAATGTTTGTGACTGGGCGCTAACGACCTTAGTAGTTGAGCGCCCTCAACAAAAACACAAAAAAAAACTGTTCTGTGGAATTCCTGTAAGGAAACGAGGAGGACAAGCCTGATTACTAGGAAGCCATGATGCAGATTCTGCCTGCTTCACTTGTCCATAAGGTGGCTCTGTTGCATCCTATTTACATTGCCCCATGACAGAACGTGCTATGAATCAGCGACAGACTCATGCATTAGTCAGTGCTATTCAGTGACGTACAGTACAATACGATGAAGAAGTACTGCTACAGTAGTTCCTGGTCGCCGGATTGGAAGGGGCGCCCTATTACATGGCCTTATAGGTCACCTGACCTGAATCCCTTTGATTATTTCCTATGGGGATGTCTAAGGTCATTTTTGTATGAGACCCCAGTGGATACCGAGGCGCAATCAGCTGCCAGAATTGTAGGCGCCTGTGTCGTGATTCGAAACACACTAGGAATATTTGCCAGGGTACGTAAGAGGCATTTTCACCGGTGTCTTACGTGCGTTGAGGTTGATGTCAGTCAGTTTCAGCACATTTTGTAAAAGATAGGACAAATGGTACGTTCATTGTGTCCATGAACGGTATTTGCAGTTAACTGTGACAAATGTAAATAAAAACGTACACAACAATGTGATTTTATTGCTAATATCTTCTTAACCCGGCTTCTCAGACCCCAGGTTCCATACCTAGAGTTGTTCAGTGGAGCATCCTCTACGTGCTCCTCAAGTTTTTGCACGCTCTTAGGAAGCACCATATATAAATGATTTGTTTGTGAGTATGGCTGCATGCTGGACACTTATAGGTTACTAAATTGCATCTTGCCCTAAATTTAGCTAGTTATACATAATTTAGTTTCTTTTTCTTTCATTTTTAACTAAAAATTTTAGTTGAAATATCTGTAGGCAAAATGAATAGTTTTTCAAAATAAATTATTTTTCAGTAAATTTACACTTTCCTTTGGTTCCTGTCAGACATTTTATGTTACTGGGTAAATGATCATTGCGTTTGAGGGTGCGTATTGAAACGTACAGCCAGCAAAACGCCCAAAATACAAGGGAAACATCTCACGCTCAGAGAATGGAAAAACGTATTAGCCGTTGAATGGCACACGAGAGTGAAACTTAATAAAGCACAATCCAACCGAAGCGGGAACGCGAAGGGCACTAATAGCTTCCTCTAAGCGCTATGAACTCAGCACAGAACAGAGTGTTCAGGCAGGGGATGGGGGTCTCTGATTGTCCTGCGTTTGCGCATGCAAATCTCGCCCTCTCCGTTGCGACATGTAGACGTCATCAGCCAAAGACAACACCGCCACTGTGTGCACAAGGAGTCACGCACTCCAGCGTCTGCAGTCGGTTTTACGCGTGCCAAACTGTACTCAGTCCGTCCTCAAACAAATGATTCCAAATATGTATCTGCAGCGGATACCATTCCGTTAATTCTTCCATAACATCTTCGATTCCAAGCAATGACTTCAGTCGAAGTACGCATCGTCGGCATAGTAACTTTCAGCAGATTATTGAAACATCTTGCTGACAATAACCTTTCAGTCGAAACTCAGCTTAAATTCCGTAAAGCCCTCTGTGGAGAGAACAAAGTGTATGATCTCACAAAAGATTACCGAGGCGTTAGATTGTGTAGATCATAAAATTAGTGTGTTAAAGGAATTTTTCTTACGTGATTAAAATTATTTCTTAACCACAAACATCCGGATTTTTTGTACTGACAAATAGTTCCAAAAGGAATAAGTCTAAATTCAGAGGGGAGAAACATTAAATTATGATGTATCACATGATCTGACAATTAGCCCGTTGATATTCTTAACATGCACAATCAGTTTATCCCGCTCCCAAGACGACTTTTCAAATACTGTGATGCTTGCTGGTGACACATACATAGACGAAAGGCATGAACGTACAACTTTTTCATGGAAAACAGCATAAACTTTAATATAACGACGACATACGTTCAGAATTTGTACAAAAAAATAAATAAATAAAAATTTAAAAGAAAAAGCCTGTGGTTTCCAGTAAGAGAACGTGCTGAAAAGTAATGTCTCGGAATTTTATATCTGAGAACTCTTAAAACTGTTAAATTAAAAGAATCTTCATTAACATTCTACATCTCTGTTGTTCAAGCTGACGTATTTATTTCTCAGCATAGTAACCACGCCGATGAACGCATTTCCCTCAATGAAAAAGAAGTTTGTTGATACCGTCACAGTACGATGTTTGACGCTGCTGACGGAGTCACAACCTCACCTCTGTTAGCACAGCTTCATCACTGTCAAAGTGCAGTCCCCGAACGTGTCTTTTAAGTTTCGAAAACGGTTGAACATCAGATTGGGCCAAGTCGGGACTGTACGGGAATGATCAGTGACCGTGGACCCAAGGCGTCGGATTGTTGCAAACGTCGCAGCACTCGTCTATGGTCTCCCATTGTCATGCTAAAGAAGACCATGCTCCATGTGTGGATGAAGTCTTCGAATTCGTGCTTTCAGAAACGCGATTACTACACGCTTCTTCTCACATATCAGCACAGTTACGTTACACATCAGCATATTCCACGCTACTACACTCCTGGAAACTGAAATAAGAACACCGTGAATTCATTGTCCCAGGAAGGGGAAACTTTATTGACACATTCCTGGGGTCAGATACATCACATGATCACACTGACAGAACCACAGGCACATAGACACAGGCAACAGAGCATGTACAATGTCGGCACTAGTACAGTGTATATCCACCTTTCGCAGCAATGCAGGCTGCTATTCTCCCATGGAGACGATCGTAGAGATGCTGGATGTAGTCCTGTGGAACGGCTTGCCATGCCATTTCCACCTGGCGCCTCAGTTGAACCTGCGTTCGTGCTGGACGTGCAGACCGCGTGAGACGACGCTTCATCCAGTCCCAAACATGCTCAATGGGGGACAGATCCGGAGATCTTGCTGGCCAGGGTAGTTGACTTACACCTTCTAGAGCACGTTGGGTGGCACGGGATACATGCGGACGTGCATTGTCCTCTTGGAACAGCAAGTTCCCTTGCCGGTCTAGGAATGGTAGAACGATGGGTTCGATGACGGTTTGGATGTACCGTGCACTATTCAGTGTCCCTTCGACGATCACCAGTGGTGTACGGCCAGTGTAGGAGATCGCTCCCCACACCATGATGCCGGGTGTTGGCCCTGTGTGCCTCTGTCGTATGCAGTCCTGATTGTGGCGCTCACCTGCACGGCGCCAAACACGCATACGACCATCATTGGCACCAAGGCAGAAGCGACTCTCATCGCTGAAGACGACACGTCTCCATTCGTCCCTCCATTCACGCCTGTCGCGACACCACTGGAGGCGGGCTGCACGATGTTGGGGCGTGAGCGGAAGACGGCCTAACGGTGTGCGGGACCATAGCCCAGCTTCATGGAGACGGTTGCGAATGGTCCTCGCCGATACCCCAGGAACAACAGTGTCCCTAATTTGCTGGGAAGTGGCAATTCGGTCCCCTACGGCACTGCGTAGGATCCTACGGTCTTGGCGTGCATCCGTGCGTCGCTGCGGTCCGGTCCCAGGTCGACGGGCACGTGCACCTTCCGCCGACCACTGGCGACAACATCGATGTACTGTGGAGACCTCACGCCCCACGTGTCGAGCAATTCGGCGGTACGTCCACCCGGCCTCCCGCATGCCCACTATACGCCCTCGCTCAAAGTCCGTCAACTGCAAATACGGTTCACGTCCACGCTGTCGCGGCATGCTACCAGTGTTAAAGACTGCGATGGAGCTCCGTATGCCACGGCAAACTGGCTGACACTGACGGTGGCGGTGCACAAATGCTGCGCAGCTAGCGCCATTCGACGGCCAACACCGCGGTTCCTGGTGTGTCCGCTGTGCCGTGCGTGTGATCATTGCTTGTACAGCCCTCTCGCAGTGTCCGGAGCAAGTATGGTGGGTCTGACACATCGGTGTCAATGTGTTCTTTTTTCCATTTCCAGGAGTGTATTCGGAGACCTCTAGCGCCTGATGGTTGCAACTTGTGTCAGCGAAGTGGGAATGCCGAGCGACACGTAATACCATAACCGATATTGGAACAGAATGAAGAACTCGGGGAAATTACTTTCCAGCACGCCCTCGCAGTTATCTGGAAATACAATTGGCGAGACTCTAGTCCGAAATTAGTATCCATCACCATTGATAATAAACTGAGAGGGCAACATTTTACACATAAGTTAACTAAAAGACTCATTTCTACCTGGTTCTCTTTCATGACATTAATTTGTAGACGGGATTACTGGATGTAACGTTACGCGATTGTTACCTTTTCTTCGTAAATTTCTTGCCGCTGTTGAAAGCGTCAACACAGTGTCATTTTTCTGAAGATATGCAAAGGCTGCAGGTTGGCATTTCGAAAATCTTTAAAGAACAAGGTGCACTACGACTTCTGACGTTTTCAATTCTTAATGAAAGTGGCGTAAGATTCTTGCAGTAGTTGCCTGTGCTGCTACGTCTGTAGCACAGCGCCTTGGTGCTATATCTGTGTCACAACTTGGTTATTTAAGTGAATGAAATCAATTTTTCTCTTTTATTGCTTTCGGATTCCTAATAAATTTCTTCTGAATCACTTTCTACTTTCAAGTGTAGACAATGTACAGATCTTTTTATCTTACAACACATCAAAATATTCCGCACCGAAGACAGTCATTATTAATTTTATTGAACAGAGATGCTTTCTGTATTACGATACCTCTACCGAATTTGAACTTTCGTTACGATTATGATATATCAGTGCTTGTGGACCTATTTCTTCCGCAGACAAATTTCAACCATATCAGATAAAAATATCTTCAATGTTAATTCTTCACGCCATAACAGATTTATGTTCAATACTTGACGATGACTTACTGAACACATAATCTACTACTGCCTCGTAATGATGTTATTACATTATTTCACAAAAGTTAGCAAGCAAAATAGTTAATGATGTACTTAAACAAGATTTTTACAACGTGGAACATATTCCTTATTTTTTCATTCACTAACGACACGCCCCGCCTTTGCGCAGGCACGACTGACAAGTAAACCTAACCAACGGATACACTTCGATTTTGATCGCCTCTGAATACTTTGTAGTATAGAACAAAATAAGAAACCAATTTTTTTATACGAGCCTATACGACCGTTACGAGGGGAAACACATCCGTGGAAGAAACTGAGTTTAATATTTCTGAATGAATAACACTGAAACGGTAAGGAATGTATAAATAAATGAACTACTAATGTACTTCACAGCGGTCGAACCAGATTTGTCGAAAAAGTCTTTCTTTCTCCCAAATACCCTCTCTCAACTGTTTTGTTTCTCGCTTTATTTGACTGAGAGCAAAATGTATAACACATTTAATACCAAATTCAAACATATGTAACGAAGTGGTATTCCATAGACGTATTTCTCATAATTCAGCAAGAATTATCTCTATTTCACCGAACACAGGCGAAATACGTGTCCGCTTCAGTGCTAATTGTTATATCGTGTTGTTTAATAAGTCTTTTCCTGGTTTTTTATAATCTAAATGTATATGCTATATGAATTGTTCTATATATACATTTTCTTTCAATTTTATGAAATATAATATAACTTGCGATATATTTGTGCTTTCCTTATACATTTGGTGTATTCTGCTTGTCTTCAAGTTGTAACCTCTTCAGATTTAATCACGCTATGCTTGACACAATTCGTGCGTTATTGTTTTAACATCACTGTAAATCTCTACAATAGTGACGAAACGCAGAACTGTTCGGCATTACAAAATGCTGAATGCAATTGTATTTTGCGCATCAAGCACATCTGATAATTACAATTTTATGACAGTAGCGGGGAGGAAGGGACGATTCCCCCAGTTAGCCCTTCGACCAACTTTACCCAAGCCCACATGCAGAGGAGCAGCGACCACGGGTGTGAGGGTAACGCTCCATGTCGTGACGCCTAATTCGCATAGCATTGTGATACCGACATGCCGAGTGTCGGACGCGCAGTCTACTGTTTCTCAAGGCACTCTTTCCCATTTTTCAGACGTTATTATAACACACAAGAAAGTGGTCTGGGAATAGCGTTTTGATGAGTAATCAAAAAGACTTCGGTCACGGGTTGCAACACCGTCACCGCCTACATTCTGAATAAATATCATCAGCAATGGCGCCCGAAGATTTCCGCCATTAAAAATCACCCTCCTTCGGCCAACGGCCTTGTCAAAGAGGGCGGAGGAGAGGACAGACATTCAGGGCACCCTCTTGCCCTTGGGGTCGGAAACCGGCTCCAAAGGCTGCAGAGTCAGCAATGATCAATTGCACGAGGATGCAGAAGGTTTTGGAAACCACTGCATTAAAGACAAATTATCTATATCCTCAGAAAATGTGGCCTGTAAATGAGAAAGTGTCGTGGTGATCTCATTTGCAAAGGATTACGGACTAGTTCCGCTTTCGGATCTCCCGAGGAGACTGGATATATGTACGTGACCATGAGAAAATAATCGAATAGGCAACGAAAGCATAACGTTTGACGAGCCGGTGAGTGGAGTCTTAGAAGTATGAACGTGGTAGGAAATCTAGAAAACCTTTCGTCCCTGCACTTCAATCTACACGTCAAAGAAGCAATGGGGAAATAAAAGAATTGTTCAAGAGTGGGTTTAATACTCAGAGAGAAAGGATAGAAATGATAAGATTCACTGATGACTATGCTTTCCTGACTGCAAGAGAAGAAAATTTCAGGATATGTTGAATGGAATGAAAAATCTAATGAGTACGACATATAGACTGAGAGTAAATCAAAGAAAGTGTAAAGTAATTAGAAGTAACAGAAATGAGAACAGCGAGGAATGTTAAGGGTTATTCTGCTTACAGAGGAGGTCGATGAAGTGAAATGCGAGGAAGACAAGGATGGTCAGATGAGTATAGGGTAACATCAAAAGCAGCAGAAAATGGCATGATGGGACTGAGCTACAGTCAAAAGTTCAGTAATACTGTTGTTCTCCACCGAATCGACAGAAAACACCACCGACAACGACATTGCAAGCAGAGGACGAGGAGATAGAAATGATACATTAGGATATTGAACGGGTAATTCAGTACGTAAAGAGAGATGAAAATCTAATGGCCATGGGAGACTAGAATGAGATTGTGCTGGGAGGAGAACAAGAAAAGGTTATGGGACAGTTTGGCCGTTTGGGCTTGGTACTAGGACTGAGAGAGGAGATAAACTAACTGAGTTCTGCAATAAATTTAAGCTAGCAACAGTGAATACTCTGTTCAAAAACCGCAAGAGGAGGAGATATACTTGGAAAATCCGCGAGGTAGGACAAGGTTTCAGTCAGATTACGTCGTGGTCAGGCAGAGATTTCGAAATCAGATACTTGATTATAAGGCGTGCCCTGGACCTGAAGCAGATAATAGATTCAGATCACAATTTACAAGTGATTAAGAGTAGTCTCAATCTTAAGAGATTAGTCGGGAAGACTAAGTACACAAAGAAGTGGGATACGGAACTACTGAGTAATGAAGAGATACGGTTGAAGTTCTCTGAAGAAATAGACACTTCGGTAATGAAGAGCCCAGCTCGCAGTACAGTTGAAGAGGAGTGGACATCGTTAAAGAGGTCAGTCACGTAAGTTGGAAAGAAAACAGTAGGTACAGGGAAGGCAGCTGCAAAGAATCCATGGGTAATAGATGAAATAGTTCAGCTGATCGATGAAAGAGGGAAGTACGAAAGTGTTCAGGGAAATTCAGGAATATAGAATTACAAGTTAATTAAGAAGAAGGTAAATAGGAAGTGCAGTCAGCCAAGGCAATCGGTTGCATAAAGAATGTGAAGAAGTCGAAAAGGAAATGATTGTCGGAAGGACAGATTCACCAATCAGAAAAATAGAAACAAGTTTCGGTGAAATTAAAAGCAAGGACGGTAACATTAAGAGTTCAGTTGGATTTACATTGTTAAATGCAGAGGATGGGTCGAAACGAAATCGACAGGCATGAGATAGGGGATCCAGTATTACAATCAGAATTTAAGAGGGTTTTCGAAGAATTAAGATCAGACAAAACAGAATGGATAGATAACATTCCATCTCAAATTCTAAAATCATTGTGTGAAGTGGCAACAAAACGACTATTCACGTTGGTGTGTTGAATGTATGAGACTAGTGATATGACCTTAGATTTTCTGAGAAACATCATCCATACAATTCCGAAGATAGTAACAGCCGATAAGAGTGAGATTTATCGGACAGTCACCGTAACAGATCATGTATCCAATTTATTCAGATAATAATATACAGAAGAATGGAAAAGAAAACTGAAATTTTATTATATGACGGTCAGTTTGGCTTCAGAAAAGGTAAAGGAACAAGAGAGGCAGTTCTGTCAATGCAGTTGATAATCCAAGCATGACTGAAGAAAAATCGAGATACATTCAAAGTATTTGTTGACCTAGAAAGAGTGTTCCTCAGTGTAAAATGGGGAAACATGTTCGGAATTCCGAGAAAAATAGGAACAAGCTATAGGTAAAGGCAGGTAATATACAATATGTACAAGAACAAAGAGGGAACAATAAGATTTGAAGACCAAGAGCGAAGTTCTGGAATTAAAAAGGGATGTAGTCTTCTACCCCTGCTGTTCAGGCTGTACATCGAAGAAGCAATAAGCAAAATATAAGAAGGTTTCAAGGGGGGAATTAATATCCCAGGTGAAGGAATAACAATGGTAAGTTAAGGTGACGACATTGCTGTCGTCAGTCAAAAAGAAGAACAATTGCAGCACCTGTTGAATCGAATGAACAGTCTGCCGGCCGCGGTTGTCTCGCGGTTCTAGGCGCGCAGTCCGGAACCGTGCGACTGCTACGGTCGCAGGTTCGAATCCTGCCTCGGGCATGGATGTGTGTGATGTCCTTAGGTTAGTTAGGTTTAAGTAGTTCTAAGTTCTAGGGGACTGATGACCACAGCTGTTAAGTCCCATAGTGCTCAGAGCCATTTTTGAATGAACAGTACAGAATACAGAGTGAGAGTCAAGCGAAGAAAGACGAATGTAATGACAAGTAGCAAAAATCAGAACAGCGAGAAACCTAACATCAGAATTGATGCTCACGAAGTAAATGAAGTTAAGGAATTCTGCTACCTAGGCAGCAGAATAATCCATGATGGATGGACCAAGAAGGACATCAAAAGCAAACTATCACTGGCGAAATATGAAATCCAGGCCAATAGAAGTGTAGTAGTATCAAACATAGGTCCTAACTTGAGTAATCAATTTCTGAGAATGGAAGTATGGCCCACGTCATTGTATGCTAGTGAGACATGGCTTTTGGGAAAATCAGAACAGAAAAGAATCGAAGTTTTTAAGATGTGGTGCTATAGAAGAAAGTTTAAAATAAGGTGTACTGATAAGGTAAGGAATGAACTGATTCTCCGCAAAATCGATGGTTAGAGGCATATATGAAAAACACAAGAAGAAGAGTGAGGATGGTGGGACATCTGTTAAGACGTTAGGTATATAACTATTTCCATGGTACTAGAGAGAGCTGTAGTAGGCAAGCATTGTAGATGAAGATAATTTGGAATACATCCAGCAAATAATTGAGGACTTATGGTGCAGTTGTTACTGTGAGACGAAAAGGTTGGCACAGGAGACGAATTCGTGGAGGTTGCAGTTAAAAGAATGATGACTCAAAAAATAAGAAATGTTAACGTGAAATTAAAAAACAACATTCTAAAACCTCAAGTGAAGCCAGCACTTCCTTGACCCAAGGAATTCTGCGCTTCCATATCGTTGTGCAGACTTACGATACTGTGCAAACAGTTACAATTATGACATGAATAAATCTGAAAGGTTGCAGGTTGCCAACAAACCAAGCACACCAAAATGTAAAAAAGAAATGTAATTTAGAAGAAGAGGTGTAAAATCTACATATTTAGAATACGTTTATTGTAAATATTTACTAAAATACCCAACATGACTATTGGCTTCGAAGCGAGCACACAACTGGCGCGCGTACAGTGATATAGGGCTGTTTCTGGCTTATCTCATGCAATTGCATCTTTGGAATACACTGCATCACATATGACTGAATTTGGTATTAACGGCGCTATGCGTTTTGATATTAGTCAAATGTCGAAATGAAAAGCAGAATGGTGGGCAGATTGGATATAAGAAAATTGACATTTTCAACAAGTCTGGGTGCGAGGTTGTAACGTTCATTAAGAGCCGTTTAACTTTAATTTCAAGTTTTTCTTTTATGTATGTTACCGTTTCACCAGTATCCACTCATACACATTAAAGTCTTTTTTTTTCAGCTCCTTGAAGGTCATATGGACACTTATAAAAATAGTTTCTTTTATCTTCTCTACACTACAACTATTCATATATGATGAAAATACGAGTAGGTAGCCTTACTGGTGAGTATCTACGGCTGTGACTTACGCAGCAGTAATTTTGCTTACAGTACATTACGTAAAGTTATGACTAAAAATAAGAGAACACGCTAGATAACTGATTATCATCACCTCCAAATAAATTAAAGCTGCAATTCACTCAAAAGTCATGACAAAATTGGGATCTCAAATACTGTCATTTTGTTACCAGGACAAGGAACAGAAACAAGGTTCACAGTGGTCAGGAATATATGTTGCACAATTTTTCGAAAGACTTACAACCACCACTTCAGTCACGAGACCCAAAACCTATTGATAGTGTGCGGGAAGAACTAGGGCGAGGTTTTAGAAAAACACCAGAAACTTCCAAAGAATCGTCGAAGTGTCGAGTAAAAGAGGAATGGGGCGTTCTATGTACTGAATGCTGAGAAAAGATAATTAAAAGTATGTTACAGCGTTTGAAATAAGTGATAACAACAGAATGGCTACCTGAATAGGTAATGAAACATACATTATTCTTAAAATGTATTTTTATATAATTAGTTAAAGTAATTTTTTAAAAATTTGTCTTGTTCTGAAAAATGTCCGAAGTTCAAAGTAGTGTGAAACCAGTATCGAGTTGTATTTAAATCGTATTATTGAAATACTCTTACAATATATTTTAGTAAAATTTATGCTATTATTACAAGACATGTAATTTCATACAATACTTGATTGTATATTTGTTTGTTTGTTTTGTTAAGAATAAACTTATGATGCTACAAAGTAGAAATCTCATGTAGTCCAAATATTAACGTTATTTACTATGTATTAGATGTTGCATATTCATATATCTTGAACTTTGCTAGTGAATGAAATGGTTTTGCTACGTTAAATTGAGTGCAGAAAGGCAAAACTCAGATTCTGACGGTGGTACTTTTTTCTATCAAAAGATCGTATAGAATTTCAGAATTATAAACTAGTCTGACGTAAGTACCAGCTTCTGTCTTTGTATGTGTGCAGTGCTCTGTCACAAACTGTAGTGATGTTGAAAACAAAGAAGCAGGTAGAAAGTGGCACAGTTTAACAATGGCCTACTTTACTGCGTCATTGTCTCTTTCGGATACTGATTGCCTTTAATTAAAACTCTGGTCACGGTTCAGGCACAATGGAACTGTTGGAATGAGTAGAATGGTAGATGATATTGTGTCTAAAAATAACATTGTGAGACCGTGGCTTTGTACAAATGACTCTTAGTTTGTTTACATCATTTTAAATCGTTTTGATGCACAATTGCATTTAAAAAGACATTGTCTCACATCTTGTATTTGGCTGTAGAGCACCACCACCCAGATAAATTTCATCATTTGGAAAAAAAAAGTGAAAGGTAATGTAAAATGTATCTTAACTTGAATTAGCCATCTGAAGTTGAACTGCAATGTTCGAAACCGGTAAGGGAGCTATTTGCACATTGTAAAATGCAAGTAGTTAAAAGCTAATACGGGAAATGAGTCGGTTGTACTCAGAAGTTGGTAACATCACAATTCGAAGTGGTGGGACCCGTAGTTTGCTATGTTGTTGTGGATTCAATTTATAGGCAAGTTCAATCAGTTAAGTAATAAGAATCGACGCCGTGGCACCCTGAACGTACCATTGTACTTACATTTGTGTTGTACTGAAACATAGTTTTCCCATAGTCCTTTTATACCGGAGGGTCCGCCCCTCGTGATGTCTAGTGATCAGTTTCGCAGTATTGTCATAGTTTGATGAGATATTTGATATAAGATGGGCGAAATATCAACGTATTACAAGAAGAATGTAATAATTCCTATTACAAAGAAGGCAGCTTCTGAAAGGCGTGAATATCACCGAACCATCAGTTTAATAAGTCGTGGTTGCAAAATACTGACACAAATTATTTATAAAAGAATGGAAAAGTGACAGAAACCCACCTCTAGTAAGATTAGTTTTGCTTCCGTCGAGAAATAGGAAGACGTGAGGCAATACTAAGCGTACAACATAGAATACACACTGAAATGTTGCTTTTGAATAATTAATAGAATATGCTCCGGTCTTTCAGTTTAGGTTAAAATACATTATAAATAAATTTGCTCTGGGTAAATAAATCTGTAAAGTAAGGAGAGAAGGTCACCATTTAACATTCGGAATGTATTTTTTTGCTGTTCCGATAAAGAATGTTCCATGGACATGTTTACATATTGAAACTTAACGCTCTGCAAAGCAAGTTGAAGGCAGTCGCCGTAATTTGATTTTGAATTACACTCCTGGAAATTGAAATAAGAACACCGTGAATTCATTGTCCCAGGAAGGGGAAACTTTATTGACACATTCCTGGGGTCAGATACATCACATGATCACACTGACAGAACCACAGGCGCATAGACACAGGCAACAGAGCATGCACAATGTCGGCACTAGTACAGTGTATATCCACCTTTCGCAGCAATGCAGGCTGCTATTCTTCCATGGAGACGTTCGTAGAGATGCTGGATGTAGTCCTGTGGGACGGCTTGCCATGCCATTTCCACCTGGCGCCTCAGTTGGACCAGCGTTCGTGCTGGACGTGCAGACCGCGTGAGACGACGCTTCATCCAGTCCCAAACATGCTCAATGGGGGACAGATCCGGAGATCTTGCTGGCCAGGGTAGTTGACTTACACCTTCTAGAGCACGTTGGGTGGCACGGGATACATGCGGACGTGCATTGTCCTGTTGGAACAGCAAGTTCCCTTGCCGGTCTAGGAATAGTAGAACGATGGGTTCGATGACGGTTGGGATGTACCGTGCACTATTCAGTGTCCACTCGACGATCACCAGTGGTGTACGGCCAGTGTAGGAGATAGCTCCCCACACCATGATGCCGGGTGTTGGCCCTGTGTGCCTCGGTCGTATGCAGTCCTGATTGTGGCGCTCACCTGCATGGCGCCAAACACGCATACGACCACCATTGGCACCAAGGCAGAAGCGCCTCTCATCGCTGAAGACGACACGTCTCCATTCGTCCCTCCATTCACGCCTGTCGCGACATCACTGGAGGCGGGCTGCACGATGTTGGGGCGTGAGCGGAAGACGGCCTAACGGTGTGCGGGACCGTAGCCCAGCTTCATGGAGACGGTTGCGAATGGTCCTCGCCGATACCCCAGGAGCAACAGTGTCCCTAATTTGCTGGGAAGTGGCGGTGCGGTCCCCTACGGCACTGCGTAGGATCCTAGGGTTTTGGCGTGCATCCGTGCGTCGCTGCGGTCCGGTCCCAGGTCGACGGGCACGTGCACCTTCCGCCGACCACTGGCGACAACATCGATGTACTGTGGAGACCTCACACCCCACGTGTTGAGCAATTCGGCGGTACGTCCACCCGGCCTCCCGCATGCCCACTATACGCCCTCGCTCAAAGTCCGTCAACTGCACATACGGTTCACATCCACGCTGTCGCGGCATGCTACCAGTGTTAAAGACTGCGATGGAGCTCCGTATGCCACGGCAAACTGGCTGACACTGACGGCGGCGGTGCACAAATGCTGCGCAGCTAGCGCCATTCGACGGCCAACACCGCGGTTCCTGGTGTGTCCGCTGTGCCGTGCGTGAGATCATTGCTTGTACAGCCCTCTCGCAGTGTCCGGAGCAAGTATGGTGGGTCTGACACACCGGTGTCAATGTGTTCTTTTTTCCATTTCCAGGAGTGTATATAGAAATAGGATCTGTGAGTTGTCTCGCTATCTCTCGTTTGCTTTCGATGGTTGTTTCACAAAGTGTGTCACTCTTGTATCTGCAACTTTTGGTTAAATAATTTGGCTAATTTAATTACAATAGCCGCGTATGAATTCAGAGCATACTTTCCTCTCCCAATAATGCCAATCTCAATTTATTACGTGGCGTTTCAGAAGTTTCAGAACTTCTTCAGGCTGCAGCGAAGGAGAGTTGCCGTCAATTGTTTGGTGGCCACAGCCGAACGCTTACTAGTGTCAGCTAGCTTTTACTTGATTCAACTTTTATTTTGGCGTTCCTGAGATCTATTTCACCGATCTTTTCGATCAGTATCAAAACGATGTAAGTACGCAAACTGCGTAATTTTGAGATCGGTCACTGGCCTCTAAACAATGCCGTCGGTCAACGTTCTCGTGCTAGCCGGCGGAAAATGATCTCATTACAAACAAGTAAAAATTTTCTATACACCATTCAACAATTGCAGGAGCTATGCCATCAGCAAAAGTGATATATGTAATATATATGTATGTACTCAATATCAGTAATGTTATAGTGGCGCAGCCAAATTTTTGCTCGAACAAAAAACAGTTACGCGGTGTTAACTCATGCTTGTTTGTTCTGTTTCTCATGAATCGACTGTATTGTTGGAGACACGAAGAAAATGATGACGGCTACACGAAACATAATTGAAATTAAGTTATCTAACGGAATTACACCAGACCCCAAGTAGCAACACGAAAAAAGAAGGTATGGTTATCAACATGTTACCAGTTTCCTCTGCTTTTGTGGTCTGCAACTCTTAGCTCATTTCATTCATGGTTAGTTGTGGATTTTCTGCATTTTGCGTAGTTTGTAATTCCAGTCGGCACTGTTGCTAAGTCCCATACTAAGTTGGCTACCTTTCCGCTGCGCGCAGGCGAGATGAAAACGGATTATAGTGGTTTTTTTTAGTTTGAAGCATCCATATTGTCCTTTTAATAATACAATAATTAGTTTCTGATCAATTTACGCTAATAATTCAGTGTGTTGCCAAGAGATTTTATTTTGAAGTGCATTTTCAATTTGTCTTATGATAAAGGTAGGTAAACCTGAAAACATGGATTCCGCAAGTGATAGTGTTTCAGAAAATAACGTCGATGGCGGTAACAATAGTACCGATCAGACGGTGGCACAATCCGATGCTCAAAATGCGGAGGCACAAGCAATAACGCAGGCACAGCAATTGAAAATCCCTAGCAAATACCTCCTCCTATTTTCTCTGTTATTCAACAAAATTGCTGAGATGATTAATGCTCGCGATAAAGAACTGGTTAAGGCAATTAACGAACGCGATGAACCGTTTGTTTCACGCGTAAAGAACGCCTTTTCCGAAATCTATAGGCAGGTTAGTACTACTCTTGCTGAGAGAGATGTAGCACTGACATCTTAAATAAATAATACCTTGACTGAACCGGACAAACAGTTTGTCTCTCAAATTCCCACTCGGGTAAATGAGGAATCAGTAAAAAAATTACACACTGGTTTAGGAACAATAGCATCCGAAATTACAACCGAAAGGAGGCATAGAAGGATTTACCAGAAACCGTTTCCAAAGTATCAAAAGATATGAAAACGATTTAATCGTAACAAAATGCAGTGGAAGATACGACACGCGAATTAATACAACGTGTCGACAGCTTTTCCGTAGAAACAGAAGATGAAGTGTTAAAAACCAGGCTAGATGAGCAAAGAGGAAAACTAAATACCGAATTTGCCATGTGGGTTGAGGAGAAAGACCAAATGCTCACCGATAAAAGAAATTCTGAGTGGAAAGGAGCAATACGACACGCGGGGAGCGAAGCGATGGCCGAACTCTGCACAGCAAAACAAATGCTCCGCTAGGAAATAGACTACATAAAGCACATGATACATCACGCCATTTCACAGTGGCAAGACGAAGTGTTGTAGGAGGTGATAGAAGTGCGACATGCAGTGGAAACAATACCACAGCCGTCACGATAAGCACCGACCATCGATACGCGAATGCAGGATGCATACATTGCAGGTCCACAAAGCTCAGGGACATACTTTAAAGCGTATCGCCCTGTAAACACCGCTGTACAACAATCGCGTGATGAGATGGGGGCAGGCGCAACAGAGATCTCTCAGCAAGATGGCCTGTTAAATCACAGACTATTTCAAGTCTTTACCCCAGACAAGAGACAAGTCCATCCCATAGTTTTTATACGTTCATTCCGCAACGTATTGGCCAGGTCATGGAATGAGAGGCAGAGAATACAATTCGTTGCCTCACATATACAAGGAGACGGTGCTGTATGGGCTAGCGAATCCGCAGAGAACTTAATACATTACGAACAATTTGAAAAGGCTTTTCTTGCTAAATACTGGTCTGTGGGTATACAAGAACGCCTTAGAAAACAGGTTCCCAGCTCAGATATTTACAACCCAAAGCAGAGTGGTCTTAGGAAGTCTTTGGGAAAACACATTAATTTAACGAGATACCTGGACGAGCCGGTCGCGCACCAAGATCTTAAAGGCAAAGTTGCCTGTGCACATAAGATAAAAGATAATAACAGTACCTAATTCTGACCTTGAACAATTTTTGTCAGTGCTTGATACCATGGACTTAATACAGGATGACGCGAAAAGCAGCACTGGCAACAATGGCTTGCAGTCAGTGAATAAGAACGGACACGGCAACAATAACAGCGGTAACGTCGAATCGCGGAGTAATGGCGGCACGTCGCATACCCGAAACGCAAATCAGAACGGCAACAATGCTGTTCCACAAAGCGGACAGGCGTTCTTTCAAAGGCAGACACGAAATAATAACCGGAACCACCACGGTTACCAAAATACTCAAAACGGGAACAGAAGCTTGCTCCTGAACTAAAGAACAGTGTGCAAAACGAAACAGGTTCTTCGCTCATACGATGAAAATTCGATGATGTGAAAACCTTATTGAACGAACAGAAAATCTAATTATGTATGTTACTCGGAAATACATCGAGGTATTTTCACTGAAGCTAGGAGTGATTGAGGATTATTTTTTCCCGGATGGATGTCATAGCTCATAAAACTTACTGCTAAGCGACCTATTCCGTCCCGTGGTCCTGAAGGGAGGCTGTCAGACAGTAGCTCCAGATGATGATACAGTGGCTTGTTATAGAGTGTTCCCTTTCTCCGTACTGCAGCCCATTATTAGCTATGCGCAAGCCAGGCAGAGAGGTGCGCCTTGTTCTTGATACGTGATCTATTAACAAAATAATTATTCCGGTAAGAAAAAAGACAGAAATCTTATCGTCAAGAATAGGATGTGAAGAAATGTGTTCAGTAAGAATGTTTGAACAGAGGTCAAACTATTTTGTCTTATATAATTTGTCTACCACAATGTGTTGTGAATGTATACACTTTTAGAAGTTTTATGCTGAACCTGTCATACTATGAAGGTCTATTGCACAAAGAAGAATGTGAGCTTGTGTACCAAAACTAATGGAGATAAATGTTACCAACGATATATAGGTAGCATTAGGAGGTGATAAAACTACTGACACTTGTTTGACATTAGAAGCAATAATTATCTTTTAGTTTTAAGTATTTGCTGGATATAAGTAGTAGTTAGCAAGTTTTTCTCTGTGTTATCATTTAAAGTATAGGTCCAGAGAAAGTGAAGAACAAAAGCCAATTGAGAATTAAAGTTATGTTTTTGATAATTTATTGCTTAGTGCAAACATAAAACGATGAGCTGTTACTTGCAACTAAGTGTACATAGAGCAAGAGACAGTAATATTTAGTGTAACTAGTTATGTTGCCGTAAGCATTTCTTTTACCTTAATTTCTATGGGATAAATGTGTTATAAACTTATACATTGAATACTGCCAAGTAAAGAACAATTAGTTAAACCTGTTATTGAACACCATGTAAACAGAGTGTGTTCTCCGATTACACTTGTGTTATATGGGACGACACTAAATTTAGCTGATCATTCACTGTAGGGTAGATATACAGGGTATGTAATAACTGTGAAAGATAGTATTTCTAGTATGTAAGTCAAGCCGAAGCTACTATAAGGTGCTACTGGACTGGTATTTAATTTTGTATGTGATTATTTATGTCTAGACTAATCTCTTACTTATCTACTTCATGCGAATTGGCATGAATTGTGTTTTGAATTAGTTAATTGCTGTGCACAGGGATACTTGCAAAATTTCACCAATGTGAGTTTATGCAGAGCAGGAGTTTAGATTTTTGCCACATGCGATTTTGAAGGCATGCGCTGATTTCCTCATCATGGTCTGTGTTGTTTGGATTCTGTTTGTACTTGCTCTTTACTGATCCATATCTAGAATAATATTATTTAATTGATGACATGGTAACATGATGATAACCTAGGTAATGATACTCAATCTGTGAAATATAAAATGAGGAAAGTAAAGAATTATTCATGTAAAGTACGCCACCCGTTAAAAAGGCAAATGTAAAAACTATGTCAGTTAATTTTTACAAGAAATAAATACGATCCAAGGAACGAACAGATTGGTGTCGGTAAGGAAAACGCACTCATTTACTTGTGAGTGTTTTTATAAATGAAGATAGCGACTGGACTGGTGGACAATGGTCGCAATAGGACACTCGAGCGAGTGACGTTTAATATCCAAAATGTATAAAATAAGTGAGTGTAATGTGAAGTGAACAGTTTATGTCAAGCTCACAAATGTGAACTTCATGCCAGCCAATCCAGTGAGAAGTCCTGAGTGCATGACTTCTCTCTGATGTGACCACACACGTTGACACATGTATTCACACACAACACTGACTTAGTGAACGTATAAAGGGTATTATTGCACTTGGGAGGTAATGGATTAGTAAAAAACCGCCTTGTCAATAAACAAACACCTTGTGAAAGGTGATTAAATGTCGCTGGACAGAAACTTCGCAGTTATACACTTAGTGAATTTTTTTAACAATTCTAAGCACTGACTCTGGAGGGACTTTCATGAAATGCCTGTGATGAACACCAAAAATCATAAACGAATACTGTTTGTTGACGAACTCAGCACAAGGTTCGACTCACTTTGTTTAAAAATACGCCATGATCTGTAGACTGTGATGCCAACAGCTGGTTAGTGAGAAGTAAAGTTCCCTAAAGGTAGACCTTTATCAAGATAAAAGTACACATAAAAACAATAGTGAAAGTGAAATCTATTGTACTAATAAGAGTTTTCCCTAGGGCAGCTCTGCGATATTGAACTAATTTTTGTAGTGCTGATATTACTTTGCTTTAATTTTCGTGTATCAACGGTCGCAATAGGTGGTCACGTGTATGGAGCAAGGAGGAGTGGGGACATGACCAACCGCCAGAGTCGTTCGCGCGCGTTCCAGCTACAATGGGCGTCCAGCTGGGCAGCGAGTTTCCTGTAATCGCCGCCAGAGGTCACCGGGCGAGCCGACGGTCTCCCTCCTCAGCAGAGCGCGCCATATTGAGAAAATGTTGTTTTGTGTCAATCGGACGCACCGGTCGTGTTTCGTAATTACAGACAAGTCCGTCAAACACCTATTGAAAAAAAAGTAGAAAAGAAAACGAGATAACAAACACAGAAATCACTTATGTCTGCAACATTGTAGTTCTGTATATTTACTAAAAGCTTATGAACATAAAGACAAATGTATTTGAACGCACTTTGAGAAACAGGTATTCAAAGACAGGAAAGTGTATGTACCGAACACTTTCTCCAAAGGAACAGCCAAGTGGACAACGTATTTCGTTAATGATTGTATTGGAATATAATGTTTATTTACTCCTCTGTAACACAATGTATATTATTGTTATCACAGTTAAACCCTTGTTCTTTATTTCTAGAGACAAGTGTTCAAGGTGGCAAGGAAACATAGCTTTTTGAATAACTAGTAGACTATTCCCTAGTCGTCTAATAAAAGCTAAAATACATTAAGAATAAATTTTCTCTCTGTAAATAAATCTGTATAGTAAGGAGAAAAGGTCACAATTTAATAATGTAAGGAATGAATTTCTTCCTGTTCAGATAAATAACGGTCCAGAGAAATATTGATACTTTACACTCTATAGAGCAAGTTGAAGCAGATGCTGTAATTTGATTTTGGATTATATGAAAGCAGGAGCGGTTAGCTATCTCGCTCTGTCTCATTAGGTTTTTGATGGCTGATTCAAAAAATGTTAGTATCGCTCTCGTATCTGTAACTTTTGGTTAAAAAATCACACTAATTTAATTACAATAGCCGTGTTTGAATTGAAGACCTACGATCCTCTACCCTTAATGCCAATCTCAGTTTATTATGCGGCATTTTAGAACTTTTTCAGACTGCAGCAGAGGAGAGTAGCTGACGAATTGTTTGGTGGCCACAGCTCAGTTTTGGGACAAGGGTGATACTGGGCCACTCTGCATTGTTGCCAGATGTATCCAAGATGGTGGCGATGACATCATCCAAAATGGTGTCATGTAGACTTGGCTACAGCTCTTAATATCATCCAATATGGCGGCGATGATGTCATTGAAGTTAGAATTTTGGCAGGAAGGTGCAATGCCTCCTTCCCCTAGGAAAAATGTCAGGAAGCTCAAATTCAAGCAGGATATTGCATCACACCCTGATTATCTCTACTAAGCAAAGACAATCGTGGAAAGACAGCTAACTTGGCCTACCTCCACTAAACTAAGTCAACCAACTGTCACCTCTTCCTAGGAACTGGCTCCAAGTTTGAATTCCATCAGGATAGTGCACCACACCCCAGTTATCACTACTAAGCAAATAAAAATCGCATGAAGATAGCTCACTTGGACTACCTCCACTAACTTAAGTCAACTGACTGCCACCTCCTATTACAAACTGGCGCAAAGTTTGAATTCCAACAGGGTAATGCACCACACCCAGGTTATCTCTACCAAGCAAATAAAAATCGCGTGGAGATGGTCACTTGGACTACCTCCACTAACCTAAGTCACCCAATCGCCAACTCTTCCTACAAACTGGCACCAAGTTTTAATTTTGGCAGTAAGCAAAGGTCAAATTGCGTATCTCTACTAAGCTAAGAAAATTGCACCAAGAAAAGCACACTTGTAATAACCTCAGTCACTTGACCGCCACCTCCTCCGGAGGATTCGTGGGAAAAAAGGGCTTGTACATAAGTATTTTTTTAAATAATTTCATGCAGGTGTGTTCACCATGAGGTCTGGACTCCTACTGACTTCGTATACATCGCCACTAACAGAGGGTGCTCTCATATGTGACAAAATCCAAGATGCCGGCAAACAGCGCATTTACCTCTATCTCTGGACTCAAACTGACTCAGTACACAGTGCCACCGCCAGAGGGCGCTACTGTGAATTCAGCTGATGACGCAAGTGCTGTAATCCAAGGTAGCATCACACAGTGTGTTCACCAAGAGTCCTAGTAGATATTGACACCACCAGCGCTACCATGGACTTAGAATAAATTTTCGCTAGTGCCACACCCAACTGAACTTCGAAAGAAAAACTCTGCACAACGATCCTAAACAGATCACCAGGTGCCCTTACCAACCCATGTTGTCAGGCTAACATACACTAACATGTACTAATGTGTATTAAAGTGTACTAATGTAAACTCATGTGTACTAATGAGCATTATTATGTACTAACATGCACAGTGCATTACTCATCCAAGATGGTGGGGGATGGGAAATGCTGGGAAAACGACTCTGCCTATGATGGACGTAAGTTTTTATTTCGACAAAGATGACGCCACCTCAAGATCTAGACTCCAACTGACCTAGTACACATTACTGCCACCAGAGGATAGTGTCATCCCTCTTGTGACCTAATCCCAGATGGTGGTCTGTAGGTGGAAAATGGTGCTAAAATGACTCAGACTGTACTTGGCTGCTGGGCAGTGTAAGGAAGCAGAGAACTTAATTTATTTTGGAAAATTTTATTTAGTGATACAATATATTTGTCACACTGGCCTAAAACACTCGCTCTTATGTGCTTGGGGTTACAATGCACAGTCTGCAGACAAGACAAGAACTCCTAATTTTCCCAAATAATATAATTACAAACCTGCAAACTGTTCCTAAATAATGCAGCACAGTATGTGTAGACACGTTAAGTACTAGTAAACTGTCCAAATAACGCACAGCACAGACTACAGACCTGCTCGCAAAATAATGCAGTCAATGCATGCAAGCACCCTCCGCCACCCCCTATTCAGTAGAGTGCACAGGTGGTTAGCGGCAACCCCCGCCAAGTGCCATGACTGTCAGCTGTCAAACCACGCACAGCTACCCTCAAGCGTGAGGTGGTGACATCCATTTCATACTTGGCTCCTGACAAATTCCTCTCCAAATACGTGTTCACCTAGAAACAGGTGCAGACGCCCCCAGGACTCGCACAGGCATTATCTGATGCTGGACGCAGGTGAAATCTCCCCCTAATGGAACACATGAGCGGCGTTCAGCTGTGAGTACCTGTGAAATGTCACTATGATGACTCAGCATCTAAAATGTTCTATATGTTATTCTTATGTCACATCGCTTTGTAACAGCCACGTCAACCTCTCGGCAATTGTATACTATCCCAGACATAATTAACGCTAGCTTCCTTCATGTCTCAGATTGTATGCATGAAAATCTTGCTCTAACAGAACCTGTTTATGAAAATAGCGCTGAATGACGTCGGATTCAGCCTTTCTCATCGAACTAATGTGGTACCCAGTCCATCACGCATTACCCTTCCTGCCTTCAACACACGCAAATGTACCCTCCGCTATGTGGAGGCTCCTATATCCCAGCACAAAGGATGTCAATGAATTAGTATTTTGATTTGCTCTTATCGAATTTACCCATCGAATTAATGATACTGCCGATATGGAAGTACTGTCCTCTTTTTCCCTTCTGGAAACGAGACTTTCAGCGGTTATTTTACACATATTGCCATATTGCACTGACAATTAAATTATTCAACCTACCATACATATTGTCAAATACAGAAAGACTCTTACAATAGGACACTCAGGCATCCTCCCTAGTCATGACATAACATTAACCATATTAACTTTAAAATGCAATATATATTCACATGTTAAACAACATAAGATACAGTAACCATACAATACAATATACACACCCTTTACACGAACAGTGCAGTTATCTCTTATATCTATACAGCACCTGAAGACATTATCTTATGCCTACACTCATACTGATTTTATGTCACGATGCAACTCAGTCCTAGGCAAGCACCGTCCTCCTTTTCTTTCTCTCTACACACGTGACATTCAGTGGCAGTAAAATATTTTACGCTTATCGCCATATTCCACCGAGAACTAAACAACCTAAAGTGCCATACATATCGTCACCTACTCAATTACACTGTCCACCCACTGGGACTAGGAGATTGAATATTAGTGCGAGATACCGGTCTCCAACTCAGCAATATATCAACACCTACAGTGGCGATGTAGTACACATACAATTCCTATCTCAAACCATACACCCACCTTACATTAAAAAGCCCTCAGCGGACCGAAGTCGCACTCAGAACTGATGTGCAAAGACAGACTCGTTTCCATCTTGGTACAAATGCGTTACTGTTTCGAATCTAATCCTGCTTCCCTGCTTCCTCGCTTTTCTACAGCCATCTCCAGAATCGGGGATTACAAGAACATACCTATTTTCACCATAATATTATACCGTTTTCGCGGTACTTCTCGATATTAAACATTAGGCACCATCCAACCGATCGCTAGCGCAACGTAATTGCCAAGGTATAGGCTGGAAATAATTTCTTTACAAACCCGAAACTCAAGCTAGGTGGAGCATGCTGTAGACCACTAAGTAACTGGAAACAAATAAACGAAAGTGATATTTCCACACTCTAATACCGAAGTCGGCCATGTAACAGACTGCAAATCATCGCAATAATTAACAAGCGAACTGAGGTCTTTCCCATGTCTAGAGAACATGCAATCGTGGCTTCCACACACCACAAACGATCTTCTCTGAACTAAATAAACGTTCGAAATGTGCGGAAGCAGTCAACGAAACAATTTACATGAGAGGGAATAAAGATCCAGCGCAAACGCACCAGCTTCTCAAATCTCCACTTGATAACAGACGCCGCCCAACACATACTAAGTATAACTTAGATATTCGGTCGTCTAGAGGACAGGAAAGTTAACTCACATACGTTCCTACACTACAACAGGCCTCTGCGTTCGGATGACCGCTGTCGTTAACGGAAAACGTGGGTCATCCCCACCACAGACCATGCATGCACATAATAATTATAGAAAACCGATCACATACATGTTTTATCATTATACATACAATTAAATGTTACGATCGTGCTCTCTTTGAACGGCATTCAACAATGAGCCAAGTATCGGAAACACACCCTTCTGTGAGCAGTGGCTCTGGATATAAAAATATCACTATCTTTCTTATGACTTGACATACTCTTCCCCTTTGCTATCACAGTACTCCAACGCAAATCCATATCCTCCCTGCGACTGGACGTAGTCATTTCCCTCCCACCAACACATACTTTATAGTTTGGAGATGTACCACACTGCACGCATTTCCTTTGAATGGTCAAAACATGCTCCTGTCGCACTAACTCAGGTCTCTCTGTTACTACATGGTGGGTATGGATTTCTCAGACTTCTGCTTAGTTCTGACTTAAAGTGGAATGAACACACAAGCGAAGCTGTAGAAATGGGTGCAGCTGCATCTTGTGTAGGGACTGTCTAAAACCAGATTGTAATTTTACCGTGGCAGACAGGTTGGAGCAAGGTGACTCATTGCGATGTATGGGAGTGCCAGAAATATGATTGAGTAATGGTTGTAATCATTAAAGGAAGTGTCAATAGGATCAAAAGCAGCTATGTGCTTGAATGGAACGAGCTGTTTCCAAATCCCAGACATCATTGCAAGAGGATAGCATAGCACTAAAGATCTGGGAAGCTAGTGTACACTTTCTTACGACCTTAATCGGCACATCATATACTACTACTGTTTGTGTTCCTTCTCAATCAGTCATCGCCGATAACTCACTGAGTATATCATGGAACCTCTGATATGGTCTCGAGAAACAATGCCCAACAAATAGTATACAATTATCGGTTTGAGGGAGTGCCAAATACCACTTACATGCCACGTTCCTTAGCAGAATCACTTTCAAAATGTGATAATTATACGAGTAGGTGGCATTGTGGTCTGATAATAGACAACCTTCTGATCACCGTCACAGTATTTGTCCAGAGGAAAGGACCTCATTCAGAGGTAATGTCGTACCTTGACTCGTAAAGCGAGTATAGCTTTTAAAATGGATAACTGTGTGCATTTGTAGAACCAAGACCACTTGTGACAGTAACATGCAGTAGTTGTGGAGATCGAGGCTTTTTTTTTTAATATCTGGGCGATTAAGTCTCTCTTTCTAGGTCACGGTGGTTGGACTCGCAAGAAAAAACCGAAGGGTTGTGTCCACGCTTCACTGACTTTCGTCAGTATTATTTTGTATCGTAGGCAATTGGGTACTGATGAAGTATTATACTTAGCAGTAGTAGTAGGGAATGCATGATATCTTCGCATTTGAGCATCAGTTTATAAAGTATTTGTTTGTGGGAAGGAAATGACTACATCCAGTCTTAAGTTGTGTGTGGATTTCACTTGGAGTACTGTGATAGTAATGGGGAATAGTAAGTCAAGTCATAAGAAAGGTAGTGATATTTTTATTTCCAGAGCCACTGCTCACAGAAGGGTGTATTTCCTATACTTGACTCATTGAATGAAATGCCAATCAATGAGGGCACTATCATATCATTTAATTGTAAGTATAATGATAAAACATGTATGTGATCGGTTTTCTATAATGATTCTGCGCGTGCATGGCCTGTGGTGGGAATGATTCATGTTTCCCATTAACGGCAGCAGTCATCCAAATGCAGAGGCCTGTTGGAGTGTAGGAATGTATGTGAGTTAACTTTTCAGTCCTCTAGACGACCGAATAGCGAAGTAATACTTAATATGTGTTAGGCGACTTTCGTTATCAAGTGGAATTTTGAGAAGATGGTGCGTTTACGCTGGACCTTTATTCCGTCCCATGTAAATTGTTTTGTTGACTGCTTCTGCACATTTCGCGCGTTCATTTAGTTGAGGGAAAAGGATAGTGATACGTGGATGGGGCGTGCGGGAATATGTATGATTGTTCTCTAGACATGGGAAAGTCCTTAGTTGGCTTGTAAATTATAGGGAATATTTGGAATGTGTTAAATTAGCGAGGTCGCTATTCACGGGTGGAAAAATTATTTTCCTTCTGTTTGTTTCTAGTTACTCAGTGGTAGCTAAAGTTTCGGGTTTGTAGAGAAATAACTTATAGTCTATATCATCGGAATTATATTGCGTGAGCAAACGGGAGGCTACTGCTGTGTGCTTGATATGGAGAAGTACCACGAAAATGTTATGATATTATGGCAGACTATGTGGAAATACTTGTGTTCGTGTAATCCCAGAGTCTGGAGATGGGAGTAGAAATGCAAGCAAGCAGGCAGGTCAGGACTAGAAGCAACAGCGCCTTTGTACTGAGGGGGAAAAGAGCCTGTCTTTGCACTTCAGATCTGAGTGCGACTTTGGTCCACTGAGAGCTTTCTGATGTAAAGGTGGTGATTTTGTATGGCATAGGACAGGAATTGTATGTTTACTACATCGACATGGTACGTGTTGATATATTGCTAAGTTGGAGATCGGTTTCACATACTAATATCCAATCCCCTAGCCCCCGTGGGAGGACAGTGTAATGAGTAGGTGTCTTCCCGTATTTGTCAATATGTATGGCGCTTTGCGAGGTTTAGTTGTTGGTGTAATATGTCGATCAGTGAAAAATATTTTATTGCCGCTGAATGTCACGTCTGTAGAACGAAAGAAAGGTGGACGGTTGTTGCTTAGGACTGAGAAGCATTGTGACATAAGGTCGGTGTGAGAGTAGGCTAATATAATATTTATGGGTGTTGTACAGATATAAAAAATAACTGCACTGTTTGTCTAAAAGGTGTATATATTATATTACAGAGTTACTTTGGCTTACGTTGTTTATAATGTGTATATATTGCATTATAAAGTTAGTTTGTTGCGTCATTGAATGACTAGAGAGGATGACTGTGTGTTCTATTGTAAGAGTATTTCGGTATTTTCAATATGTATGGTAGCTTGTTACATTTAATTTTCAGTGCAATATGTCGGTCTGTTTAAAATAACCACTGAAAGTCTCGTCCGCAGAAGGAAAAATTGCGGAAAGTGCTTCGATATCGGCGGTATAAGTAATTCAATGGGTAAATTCGATAAGAGCAAATCACAATGCTCAATTCATTGGCATCTTTTGTTGTGGGATAAGGGAGCCTCTACATAGTCACGGGTATTTTTGTGTGTCATTTGTCTGTAGGCTGTGCTACGCATTATTTGGACAGTTTAAGAGTACTGAACATGTCGACACATTACTGTGCTTCATTATTTAGGACCAGTTTGCAGGTTTGTACTGGAATTATTTGGGAAAATTAGTTCTTTGCGTGTCTTCAGACTGTGTACTATGACCCCAAGCACATGAGGGCAGATGTTTTATGCCAGTGTGATAAATATATTACATCACTAAATAAAATATTCCAAAATAAATAGATAGCACTGCTTCCCTGCCATCCCCATCAGCCCAGCGCAGTCTGAGTCATTTTAGCGCCATTTTCCACCTACAGACCACTATCTCAGGTTAGGTCACAGGAGGGATGACAGTACCTTCTGGTGGCAGTAATGTGTACTAGGTCAGTTGGAGTCTAGATCTCATGGTGGAGTCATCGTTTTCAAAATTAAAAATCATAGCCAGGGGCGTTTTCCTGCCATTTCCCCCTGCCCCCATCTTTGATGACGTCATGTACTGTGCACGTTAGTACACGTTAGTGTACGTTATTGCTGGTCACAGTGGCTGAGCGGTTCTAGGTGCTTCAGTCTGGAACTTCGCGATGGCTACGGTAGCAGGTTCGGATCCTGCCTTAGCCATACATGTGTGTGATGTTCTTAGGTTAGTTAAGTTTAAGTTCCAACGGACTGATGACCTCAAATGATAAGTCCCATAGTGATCAGAGCCATTTGAACCATTTTGTACGTTACTGCACTTTAGTACATGTTAGTACACGTTAGTGCACTTTAGTGTACGTTAACCTGACAACAATGTTTGGTAAGGGGACATGGCGGTCGGTTGCGGATCTCGGTGGAGCGTTTAAGTATTTCCTTCCAAGTCCAGTTGGGTGTGGCACTAGTGAAAATCTATTCCAAGTCCATTGTAGCGCTCTCTGGCGGTGTGAATAAGTACTAGGCCTCATGCCCCCACATTGTTTGCCGCCATCTTGGATTATGGTACTTGCTTCATCAGCTGACGTCAAGGTAGCACCCTCTGGTGGTGGTGATCTGTACTAAGTCAGTTGGAGTCTAGACCTCATTGTGAACACACAAGATGCCGCCATCTTGGATTAAGTCAGAGACGAAAGTGCCCTCTGGTAGTGGTGATGTTTACTAAGTCATTTGGAGTCCAGACCTCGTGGTAAACACACCTGCATGAAATTGTTTAAATAAAGACATATGTGCAAGTACTTTTTTCCCACAAATCCTTAGGAGGAGGTGACGGTTGAGCGACTGAGGTTAGTACAAGTGTGCTTTCTTTGTCGCCATTTTCTTATCTTAATAGAGATCAGCGACTTGACCTTCACTTATGGCCCAAATTCAAACTTGGTGCCAGTTCATAGGACGAGTTGGCGGTCGGTTGACTTAGGTTAGTGGAGGTAGTCCAAGTGAGTTGTCTTCACCCGATTTTTATTTGCTTATTAGAGATAACTGGGGTCTGGTGCTTTATCCTGTTGGAATTCAAAATTGGCAACAGTTTGTAGGAGGATTTGGCGGTCGGTTGACTTAGGTTAGTTTAGGTAGGTCAAGTGAGATAACTACCCACGATTTTCTTTGCTTAGTAGAGATAACTGAGGTGTAATGCATTATCCTGCTGAAATTTGAACTTCTCGCCATTTTTTCGGGTGTGTGAGGGGCTGGCACTTTCCTGTCCAAAATTCAAATTCCCACCAAAACCCACCATTCTGAATGACGTTGTCGCCTCCATGTAGGATGATGTCATGCGCTGTTGCCAACTCTACATGACGCCATCTTGATTGACATGATCGCCGCCATCTTGGATACATCTGTCACCAACGTAGAGTGGCCTGTACCACTCTTCCCCCAATACTCAGCTGAATACTACTAATGTTGAACTGGCATTTACTTTATTAAACTTTTATTTCGTCATCACTGAGATCTCTGTTACCGATCTTTTCGATGACTATCTGGGCAATGTAATTGTGCAAACTATGTAATTATGAGATCGGTCGCTTTCCATTAAACAATTCCGTCATTCAAAATTCTCATGCTGGTCGGCGGAATAGAATTTCATTATCAATTAATAAAAATCTTCTCTGCACCATTCTATCATTTCAGGGGCTTTGCCAGCAGCAAATGTGATAAACATATTATCATTTTTTTAAATATTAGTGATATTATAGAACTGAAAAAGGGAAATCTACTCTTCAAAAATTTTTAGATTTAGATGAAGGTTTTTACAATGTTGACTGGAATACACTGTTTCAAATGCCGAAGGTAGGAGAGATGAAATACAGGCAGTGAAAGGTTATTTTCGAACTGCACAGAAACAAGACTGCAGTTATAACAGTCAAAGCACATGAAAGTAAAGTAGATGTTGAAAATGGCGTGAAGCACAGCTGTTGCCTATTCCCAGTACACTTTGCCGAATTTTTAAATGAAACTAAAGTTGAGGGAGACGAGAGAAAGGCCTCGAGGCTTGCCAGTGACATGTTACCACTTCGATGTTCAGCTGAATCAAATGGATAGTCTTAAAATGAAATTATAAGGTGATTATCAACAAAAGTAAGACGAGTGTAAAGTAACGTAGTCCAATTAAATCAGGAGAAGCAGACCATATTAGACTAGGAAGTGAGACACTATGTGTACAGTAACAGAAGAGTTTTGCTATTAGGAAATAGAATAAGTGATGATGGCCAAGGTGATATAATTTCAGATGGGCCACAGTAAGAAAAGCAATGCAGAAAAGGAGGAATCTGGTAATAACTCGTACAAATTTAAGTGTTACCTAGTCTTTTCATAAGGTATTTCTCTGGAGTGTAGCTTTGGACATAAGTGAAACGTGGAGGATAAGCACCTCAGACAAGATAACAGAATTGTTTCAATGTGATCGCAGAGAAGAGTATTTTCTCAATGAAACCGTGTGGAACGCTTAATAAATTTAGTTATTACTCCATTTCTGCTACTGCGATCATCAGATATCGAGAAGCTTAGAACTAGCAAAAAAAGTTTTGGTGATAGTTCTAAAATACTATGCCTACCTTTTTTGATATCTGATGATGGCAGTATCCGAAACAAAGCAATAATTAGGAAATTTATTAAGCGAGCTAGACGATTTCATGTGAAAAATTTTCGCCATGATGGCGGACTCATACAGGAAATTTATTTCGTTTATTCACTGCCTACAGAAAAATGCTGAAATTTCGATTTGTAAACAAATAGATGGAAAAGTACTGATTATAAATGGGGAATCAGGATTTTTGTGGCAAGCTTTTATTAACAGAAATAATTCGTGGTCAGTTTCAAGATAGCATTTAAATCACACTCTCTTAGGCTATGAACGCTAAGTATAAATTCACCAAACAAATTAGGTACTGTAATAAATGCCCAAGCCCCAACCAATGATAAAAATTATAAGACAGAATGCAGAAAACATATGGTTGAATTTTGGGAGCTTATAGGTCAGATGACAACAACCATACATGAAACTCACACCAACATCTTAATTGGAGATTTTAATGCCCAGTTAGGGAATTGTGTAATGGCCAGCAGAAGGTAGGACAAACAGGAATGACATTAAACTGGTGGAATTCTGGAGAAATCGTGACCTGATCTCATAGCCAACATACTACAAGGAAAGACCAAATAAGCACAAACCTTGGAAACACCCAAATTGGAAGAAAGGTTAATGGCAACTCGACCATATCTGTATGGATAAAAGTAACCTTGGGGAAATCTACTGTGTAAAAGTTCTGAGAGGGAGGTACTAAATTGGATCATTAAATGACAAAATTTAAATTCACCCCATTGAAGGAAGAAATTCACACCCCAAAAGAAGAGAAACCACGACCCCTGTAAATTGATAACCAACAAGAAATACGAATAACATACTAGGAATATGAAAATAACAGATGGTCTAGAGAAAATAATTCCTCAGGTAAAACAAACAGCTGAATGGGTTGCCACACTAAATCCAAAGGAGAAACACTGATAGTAAAGCGATGAGTGTGCTGAAACGTGGTAGACAGATGCAAAGCCTGGTTAAGGTACCAGCAACATAAAACGTAAGTATCATCCTCAGAGCTCACAGAATCAAGGAAGATAACACAAAAACACAAAAGAGGTAAACACCAACATGAAAAAGATCTTCTTGTAATGACAGAAATAAATAAAGAGAAAACGATCTCAAGAGATTACAACAAATTATTTAACACACAGCTACAAAGTTATGAACGTCCAACATTAATTTTAAAGGATAAATACAACAAGATGTCCAACAGCAGTAGAAAAAATATAGATTTGTTAGCAGAAATATTTTACAAAGAAGATTCCCCATAACTACTTCAAATAAGCACAGGAGACCCTATTAAAAAGCCACCATAAAATGTAAACCACACTACAATCCAAAGATCAAACATTTGTGGGGCCTTGGAAATATGCAGCAGAAACAGTGCAGATATCATTACACCAATGCAACGTGAAAATCTGAAATAAAGAACTACCAGAATAGTGGACTACAGTTACAATCCATCCATTACACGAAGGAGACATATGGAATTTAGATAATTATAGAAGAATTTTGGCTTTTGGATTTTTTTAACAGGTGGGTATATGGCTGTTCCTTTTCTTACCACAAAAAATACTTTTGTGATATACCCAACAAGTTTTCTAGTCTCTTAGCCATCGTTAGTGGCCTCAAGTTTGTAAGCTTCTGGTCACTCTCGATGTTGCCCGTCCCTGGCACGTGGAGGTGGACCAGTTTCTGCGTTGTTCACCTTCATCTTTTATTGTTGAGTGATATCACATTTCTATGTACAGGCTTTTGGATATCAAAAATTCTATACAGTAGATGTAAAGCTAAACTAAACTTGTACTAAAAGTATACCAAGGAGGATCTTGGCCCTGAAGAATCCGCCCAGAGGAGAATCACTTTAAAATTGGTGATGGATTACTACAAATGAAGTAAACAGAAGTCATCACCTGTGTAGACTTTATAAAAGCTTATTATCATATCCACAGTTCTCCCATGATAATGATACTAAGGAATTACTGCCTCCATTCCAAACTAATAAATATGATAAACATAACTCACACAAACGCCAAATCTAAAGTAAACTTCAGTGGAGATGTATTTGAGCCATTTATGATCAATACAGGGTTGAAAAAGGGAGACAGTATAACACCATCAGTTTCCAGCTGTACTCTGGGCTACGTGAGGAGGGAATGGTACAAGGAATATCCTAAAAACATAAGTATATGAACCAAGAAAGACTAAATGAACACAAGCCTACAAAATATAGCACTAAAAACAGTTATCCTTGTATTACTCGAGAAGTCTGAGATAATTATAGCGTATCTACTAGTGATCTACCACATAACAGTAAATAACAGGCTAGTGAAACCAGTGAAACTGCTTAAATACCTTAGAGAAATCACAACACACGACTTGGATGAGAAACCCGCATTCCAAGAAAGAACTAATAAAATTATAAATGCTCAAACATTAATGTTCAATAAAAATTTCTGTCACTGAAAACTAAATTAAAACATTACAAGATCGTGATTTTACCAGACGTGGCGGAAGCGAAACTCTTTTTCAAACTCACCAATGAAAAAAGAATCGACAAAAACCTAAAAGTAGAGAAAAGACTAGTTAGAACTTATATAAATAAGAAATATCAAAAAGATAGACAGTGGCGGTTAGTGCCAAATGAAGTGGTGTAGAGCAAACGGCCTGCCATTACAAACACTGTACAGAAAAAAAGGATCTCTTTTTGGGTCATGTTATGAAGACACTGGAAACTAGATTGCCAAGAAAAGTTATGGAAGAACCAAGGAACTTGGAGCAACAAGTTGGATGTATAAAGATATCAGGGAGAATATGAAAGAGCTAGAATTAAAATTTGGACGGTTTGCCAAACAAAACAGAGAAACGAAGACTAACGACTGGGGAGGTAAGGACGAATGAAAAGATGCTAGGCGATTTGGAAAGAGAAAACTATAGGGAAAAGGAAAGAATACAATATGCAGGTTCAAATGGATGTAGGTTGTGGTAGTTACTTGGAGATAATGAGACTTCCACAGGATAGACCTGCGTTGAGAGCTGCATGAAATTCTAAATTCTATGGTAGCAACAACAATAACATCAAGAGTATTCTCAATTAACACTTTCCTTTGCTAATTCCTTTTCCACTCCATTATTTTCCTCTATGACAAGGTACATTTAAGTACAGAATTCTAACACTACAATTATTAGAAATATTATTATTATTATTGTTATGTAAAATTCATACTTTAATGTTAACCCTCTGAGGAATTATGATCAGAAGTAAGAGTGTGCCAAAAGGCTGTCATCTTGACAGGTGAAATAAACGCATAAATCAATTAGACTTCATAACAGCTTATAACTCAGCCAGTTGGACGTCAGTGTCTAAGATTCGCATCAAACGGGGTTTAGGTAGTAAAATCATAGCCCTAGGTAAGCAAACAGTAACAAACAACCATTCCAAAATTAAATTTAGAGGTGAAATTTCTAGACAAATTTAGATTAAAACTGGAGGCACATGGAGCTCGGCATTCCTCAGTGCTCTTTAACAGTGTTCTAGAAACAATAATGAAATGGAGAATGTTGTCGGAGAAAGACAAGCCAAATCATGGAGTTAGATGATGTTACAAAGGGACAACATATTAGCAGACTATCCAGCGTTTTCTGAGAACCTAGGTTCTTTTTCAGACTCAAGGAAAGCAGCAACTAGGTATATAGAGCTAACGAAAGATGAAAAAGCGAGTGTACAAGTCCCGTTAGAGAAAATCAAATTTATTACAGACATTAAGGCAGCTCCAAGATAATGAAAACAAAATACGGAAAAACTGAGAAAACTTAAAACGTTCCGGCAACTAGAGGAAGTCATCAAGCAAGACATGCCGGAGAAAAAGTCCATTAAAGCAAGATGAAAACGGCATACCTCATCACTGAGCTTCTACATAACAGGAAATCCCTGACTAAAATTTAGACATTTTGCTTTTGATTCATCAGTCTTCTTATTGGTGTCATGCGAACTGCCACCACTTCCTCTCCTGAGTCAAAACTTACAGCTGAGAGTACCAGTTACAACCTATGTACTCAATTATTCGCTCTATGTATTCCAATTTGTCTTCCTCTACATTTTTTACGCTATAAAGCTCCCTCAAGTACTAAGGAGGTTATTCCCTGATGTCTTAAAAGATGTCCTGCTGTTCTACCCTTCTTCTGGTCTTTATATCCATTTAATTCTGTCCTCGCAGAACCTGTGGAGATGCTCCTTCACCTTATTTGTCCACCCAATTTTCAACATTCTTCTTTAGTAATACATCTTAAGTGTTTCGCTTCTCTTCTGTTAACGTTTTCCCACAGTCAGTGTTTCACTGCCGTATAGTGCTCCCTTATTAACGGCTACGTTTCATACTAGTATACCTCTCTTGACTATGAACGCCCTTGCTGCCAGTGCTAGTCTCTTTTTTATGCCCTCCTTGCTCCATCCATCATGGATTAGTTTGGTTCTTAGATAGCAGAATTTCTTAGCTTCGTCTGCGTCGTGGACCCAATTCTGATTTTAAGTTTCACATTATTATCACTTCTGCTGCTTCTCATTACTTTCGTCTTTCTTCGATTTATTCTCAGTCAACATACTTTATTCATTAAATTGTTCCTTCCATTCAACACATCCTGTAATTCTTTTTCATTTTCATTGAGGATAACAATGTCTTCAGTGAATCTTATCATCGATTTCCTTTCACTCTGAATTTTAATTCCAATCTTGAACCTTTCTTTTGTTTGCTCTATTCCCTTTTCGATGATAGACTGAACAGTAGAGGCCAAAGACTACACACCGAGTGAGGTCGCGCAGTGGTTAGACACAAGACTCGCGTTCGGGAGGACGTCGGTTTAATCCCGCGTCCGGCCATCCTGATTTAGGTTTTCCGTGATTTCCCTAAAATTGCTCCAGGCAAAAGCCGGGATGGTTTCTTTCAAAGGGCACGGCCGACTTCCTTCCCCGTCCTCCCTAATCTAATGAGACCGATGACCTCGCTGTCTGGTCTCCTTCCCCAAAACAACCCAACCAACTCAACGAAAGACTACATACCCGTCTTACATCATTTTTAATGCGGGCAGTTCGTTCTTGATCTTCCACAAAGATTATTCCCTCTTGGCTCTTGCACGTATTGTATAGTACCCGTCTTTCCCTATAGCTTACCCCTATTTTTCTCGCCAATTGTAGCATTTGAAATTGCCAAATTCGAACGCGTTAACCAGATCGAACAATGCTACGAACGGTCTCGATTTTTCTTCAGTCTTGCTTTCATTACCAACCGCGAAATGAGAAGTGGCAAATTTTCCTAAAGCCAAACGGATAATAATCTGATAGATCGTCACTTTTCTGTTTCTTCCTTCATATGTTATTCTTATGAGAAACTTCGATGCACGAGCTGTTAACATGATTGTGCGATAATTCTCGCACTTGTAGTCACTTACGGTCTTCGGTATTGCGTGGATGATATTTTTCCATAAATTTGATTGTACCGCCAGTATCACCCACTCTACGCACCAACTTGAAAAGCTGTTGCCTTTTTTGTCACTTCCTCAGTAATTTTGTAAGCTCCAATAGAATGTAATTTGTTCCTTCTGCCTTATTTTTCTTAAGTCGTTCACAGGTCTTTTAAATAGTGAATATAATGCGCAATCACATCTCTCTCTTCCCTGTTAAGCCTTGTTTTTTCATCTATTATGCATCAGATAACTCGTACTTTCACAAAGGCCTTCAGTGTACACTTTCCACATATGCGCTCTCTCATCTGCTTTAGCAGTGGAATTCCTATTGCACTGTTGCTGCTAGTGCCTTGCTTTTAATTTCACCAAAGGTTGTTTTGACTTTTCAGCACGCTGACTCAGTCCCCCCACCCCTGAAAAGCGTATCTTTGCACTCTTTATCTTTTTTGATGCACCCATTTCATCTCAGCTTCTTTGCTCTTCCTAATGATTTCATTCCTAAGTGACCTGTGTTTCTGTATTCCTGAATTTCCCTGAACATTTCCGTAACTCTCTTTTATCAAACAAATGAAGTATTTCTTTTGTTATCCATGGTTTCTCTAAATTACCGTTCCTGTGTCTATGTTTTTCTTTCCCACTTCTAGGAATGACCTTATTAGAGTTGTCTATTCCTCTTCACTAATCTGGCTACAGAGTTATTCACCATCACAGTATCCAGAGCCACCGAGACAAGCGTATCTCTTCAATCCATACTTTTTTCCGTAACCCACTTCTTCGCGCATTGAATTTGCTTGACAAGTCTCTTTTAAACTTCTGTCTACTCTTCATCATTAAAACTTTGACCTGAGTCTATATCTGCTCCTGGGAACATCATACAATCCAACATCGGATTTAGGAATCTCTGTCTTACCATAATGTAATCTAACTGCAAAGTCTCGGCCTTCTTCAACCAACTCACTTGTGACTTTGGAATTGAGGGTGTCCTGGCAAGAAAATGCCAAGCCACGCTTTTATGCTTTTGAGATAAAGACAAATTAATGTTTGAGCAAATACTGAAATCACATGAATTATTAAAATTTGATTGGACACATGTAAAATGTTTTTCTGGTATATGGTCCAAATGGCTCTGAGCACTATGGGACTTAACATCTATGGTCATCAGTCCCCTAGAACTTAGAACTACTTAAACCTAACTAACCTAAGGACATCACACACATCCATGCCCGAGGCAGGATTCGAACCTGCGACTGTAGCAGTCGCGCGGTTCCGGACTGAGCGCCTAGTTTTCTGGTATAGTTTATTTTGTTTTATGAGACATAATATAAATATTATAAAATACTTTATGTAGAAAACAATATTTTAAAAGAAGATGGTATGTTGCTTGGCACTATGTTGAACAAAAAACGTAACTTGTATTATTGACATTATAAGAGCCTACAAACAAATGTTGGTTTACTTTCTTTCATAACAGACAATATTGCATTTCTAAATGGATTAACAATGACCTAAAATACTTCTTCTACACCCTCTACTCCATTATCTTCAACACCAACAGCCGGAGGCAGCAAGTTGCGATAAAAGTCTTGGTACATTGGTGGAACTAATCCATTTGCTCCATTATATCATTCAGTTTGATTTTCTTAATTTCAGCAGGTCCATTGTATTTCAGTCTTAAAACCACTGTACTTTTGTTCCCTTTCTTCCTTGTAGATATATCTTCAAACTCAATGTTCGTTCTGTTTTTCGGCGTCATAACCCATGAGTTGGTTTGTTCAAATCTGAAGCATACAGCCTGTGAGAATTTAAGTTGAACACCACTAATACCTTGTTTCCTGTTAGTACTAAGCAGCCCATTTTTCTGTCTTGTTATCTCAACAAAATCTTAACACTGAACTTGTGTTTACATCCACAAGAAGCAATCATTTCTCTTCAGTGTGATGGAGAGTATACATTGGGTTCCTATGAACCTTCTTCGTGAGTTGCAACCTCTTTCTTGGTCTGTGTTTTTAGAGGACTACTGAATGACCCTCTGACATTTCTCAGTTTTAGCAAAGTCTCTGTCAGAGGGCAAGTAAGTGTGTCCAGCAATAGGGAAATAATGCTCAATTTCCTCAAAACCCCTTGTTTGGATCACATAATAATAAGCTACCATTACGTTCCAGTTCTTATTATTGTCAGAAAATACAATAAGTTTTTTGCGAGATGGGTGTTGTTTTCAAATATTTGAGGATTCAGGTACCGACTCATCACTACCTCGGCCTGCAATACTTTCATCCTATACAAGCATGTTCCAAATATTGTGGCCACAGTCATATATTTCAACATTATATGTTCACAGGTTTCTGGAGGAGAAGGGAACAGAGGAACTGGGCTTGGGATGGGGAATTTTTGCTGCAAATCTATGGATATGACATGTATATTAGGATCATATGTGGACAACTCTGAAAATTCACTTAGTTAGGACCTCAACGATTCAGCATAACACAATGCAATTCCTTTTTTGATATGTGTAGCACACTTCTCTTCTCCTGTCTCATTTTCTATCTTTAACTGGAGGGAGGCGCATTTGCTACATGTATCTACTGTTGAAAATTTAAAGTCTGTATTATATTCTTCACATAATTTTTTTCTGTTCTGACCTTGAGATATGCCTGTATGTTTGCATCTTTGCAGTATTGACAGTAATTTTCATTCAGCTGTGTGATATTCATATCACTGCCTAAGTAGACTCTTTCAGGAATTATTGACTTACTGTAATAAGAGTAGTACTTGGCAATGGACTTAAGGTGAGCATGGACACCATTCACTGCATCGCCAGTATAAGCATTAGGCCTATTGACATGGTTAGGTTATTTATCAGAAGGAGGTGTTCCATCTTTCATTTTTACACTCGATATTATATTGTTGATACGGTTTAAGTGATTTTGTAGGCCTTGAATGCTCATAAATGATTTTTCACAAACTCTCGCTGTCCTTCCATTAATATTCACTCTAAAATGGAAGTATTGTTTTTGTATCAATTTTCTGGAGAATTTTTCTTGTATCTCCATTTTACCGAACATGCTTCTATACCGCCAAAAAGATAAGCATTTTGCTTATCGAAATTTCTCAAGTACAAAAATCTATTGAACCCATTTTTTATTTCTTCCTTGTCTCCCTGGAAGCATAAGTACCTGCAGTAGATGCATATTCACGACCTTCGTTTCTTCTTTTTTTATTCCTATGAACCTTCTTCGTGAGTTGCAACCTCTTTCTTGGTCTTTGTGTTTTTAGAGGACTACTGAATGACGTCCTCTCATGTTACGTCATTTTTCTTTGTGAAACAAAGTTACTCATCCTAACAAAAGGAAATATACATACATACATTAAAAGCATATTGTTGTGAACACCTCATAATAACAATCTGTTACTTCAGATGTTTATACTGTTTGGAATACCGGTTAAATTTTTCATGAAAATAGATTTCGAATAATTAGGTCAAGAAAGTGACCAGCAACAATTACACTTTTGGCATAATTTGATGTATATAACATAAAATTGCAGAACCTAAATAATGTTAAGTAATGTATGCTGTAATCATTTCATAAAGAAAAAAGTAACAGAAACGTGTCTCATAAACAGAAATCCACACATTGTCCAACCAGCAAATACACAAAATGAACTATGAGAAAATATCTTTGTGTCTTCATCACAATTTCCCGTAGAAAAGTTCAGTTTGTGTCTAGAAGCAATCTTCATCAAATTCGTTGTGTTGCTTGACATGGACTTCCCGATATGTGTGATATGCAAAGCATCTGGGTCAGAACAGAAACCTGGAAACATTGCCATCTCATGACATATTTGCAGAACCACTTGATGCCAAGATATTCACTAAAAGTCATTGTACAAAATGACACAGTTCGTTTCATTTGTCAAAAAATGTGGCTGGGCACTTTCTTGCAAGGACCGCCTCAATTTATTGCAGAACTCAATTAGTCTTCCTCCTCTCCCATTCCTACTACCAAGCCCATATTCCCCCATAACGCTTTCTTCTCTTCCTTCCCTTACAGCAGCCTCCTGAACACCCATGACTGCTAGATTTTCATCTCCATTTATCCTCTTATAGTTTCTCCATCTGTCCATCTTCTGCTTGCACCGACGTCGTATTTACCTTGACTGTTGTTGTCAGTAGTGGTCTGCTGTGGATTTTAAGGGGCACAATCCAATCACTGAACTGTCCGTACTAACTCATTCTCTGCCCTACCTTCCTATTCTTAACGAATCCCATTACTGTTTTATCATTTTCTGCTGTTTTTGATGCTACCTAATACACGTCTATCAGAAATCGTCGTCGTCTTTCCAATTCACAACCACACATACCATATCCAGATTATGCCTTGGCATTTCTCTTTTCAGATTTTGTAGCTTAGACACTACTTTACAATAATAATACACGAACCACTTCACACAGAAAATGTTGAAGCAATAAGGTGATTATGGAAGGACGCACAGAAATAAAAGTACCAAGCATAATTTTGGAACCAGTGAAAGACCAAACCTGATACGAAGACTTCACAATGGTGAACTTCATTACACATGTGGCCATCGTAATTACGAAAAGGAAAATAGGTTACCATGGTCACATCAAAAGGGTGCATTCCAACAGACTAACTAAAATTCCGTTCACACACTTCAGTAAATTTAAAACGTATAACACTCGATGGAAAGATATTCGGAGGGATATGCACGAACTCCGAGTTAACCACGTGATACTGAAAGAAATTTTTCATTAAAAGACCTAAGAAGACTGGAATGACTTGGTCAGAGGGAAGAATAGGGAAATATCAAAAAATTACGAGCCAAATGTGGAAAAATAGGAAAGAGAAGCAGTACGAATAACCATAGCCCATAGTGGTTTACATGAAAAATAAGGAGAAAATAACATGTTTGTAATTTTATATTTCCGTTCTAGCGCACTTCTTGTCAAATTGAGTCATATTTGTAAGCCACGAACGCCACCCATATGTACCACCACCTTGTTTCAGAAACACTTCCTGCGTCTTAAGTTCTGTACTTCTTAGCCATCGGGCAGGTTCCCCCGGCTGGTATGCATCGCCTGTTCAGCGCTGTGGCCCCTGGAAGGGTACGCATAGCAGCACCCCTCTCCACTACGCGCAGCCCTGCGTTGTTTACGGCACGTAGCGGGGAGTCCCTGCGGACCGGTCACGTGGTGTCACGTGACGTGACACGGCCAGCCACTCTGCTGCGGGAACCTGTCGCTGTATCCCCCCTTCCACTAGGCCACCCGCAGCACTCTGCGCCAGCCGCTACAAATTGCCGGCTGAGCTGTAGGCGGCAGGCCGTCACGTCCCGCCCCTCGGGGACCCGATGAATATTTGAAGCGTCGCAGTAGACTTCCACCTAACAGCTAACGCCGTCGTAAATCTCAGCCATAACCGTTACTGAGCCGCCCCACGAGAAGGACGTGCGTGTGGAGGAGAGAGAGAGACAGAGGTATCAAGGTGTGACCGCCTGGAGGGATCACGACAAGGTGCATTGCAAATTCAGTAGCCACGTCCCTACGTGGGAACAGCGCTGATCCGAGGCCGTGACAGCCCAGATAAATGGAGCACAATACTCAACCTCTTACCGCCTGATTCGTGCTTAGATGCCTGTACGTCTAATTCGTCAACGATTTCCCGCAACTGACGGCACTTATAAAGCCGAATCTGCAAAGGAATAGAGCATCAGACCACTACATGACTTTTTATTTATTTCTCTATCACATTTGGTGGAAGAAGCGAGCCAGATCTACTTGGACATGAAACAAGGCAGTGTATAATTTACGGAATGCTAATTAATAGAAACAGCACCAAACATATATTATTTCTCAACGGTGTAGTTTTTCGGCCGAACACCATATCTCCCGTATTATATCACAAAAATAAATCATTCAGACATGGTTTTTAACATGAAACATACACAAATATTTTAAAGTTATTGTTGTCAATAATAAGCCTTATTTTGAAAACATTTTTTCAAAACCAGTGTCTGTCTGAAGGTACCATCTATTGATATTTTGAAAAAACATTATAACAGCCTTGTATAAGGAGCCATATATTGAAAATCGAAGTAAGTGCGTGAAAGCTGTGGCAATTGTGTACGTTCTTTAGGCAGCCATAGTCTATCACGCGATTTTGGTCACCCACGTCGATGTAATATAAATAGCGCCGTTCATATACAGCCAAATTTTACAGTTGTGCACAACAACGGTTTTGTGTACTGCGCGAGAAACTGAATTACATCATCGACATTCATCATCATAAGTAAGTACTATCTACTTTTTGAAGTTACTTATTTATTTTTAATTGTTAATTACTTCAAAATGTTTTCAACGTTACACTACACCTCGCCTACTTCAGTACCATTAATCTGCATCAATAGCAATTGTGGGAATATTTACATTGTACTAATTTTCTTTTACAAACGAATAATTACCAAAATTAATAAACTGTAAAATATCAGCTTTTTTCCAGACCGAGAGGAAGAGCTCCAACCAGAGGCAACTCCGCACCACTGTAACGTGTCAAAAAAAAAAAAAAAAAAAAAAAAAAAAAAAGCCAGACAGTGTTGACTAAAACAGACATTTTAACTTCAGCAAGATAGATCAGCTCAGAACAACTGCAGAAAAAACAGATTCAATGCTCACCGGCAACAATTAATGCAAGGCAACGAATTTGTGACTCCAAATTACCTACTTCAGCTCCATTAAAATATCAGTGCAAGACGGCACCCGTATAAATTTTCTAAAACGTAGTGTTCTGCCAGTCTTTTCCCTAAATACGATGAACCGCAAACAGTTGGTAATATAGAGCAAATGTGCGTACATTGCCTTGCGAGGTTGTTTGCAGGAGAGTTTATGGACAATTCAGTTACCATGTCATTACTTTTTATTAAGTGATACGGGAAGTATGGTGTACAGACGAAAATCATCGTTGAGAAATAATATATCTGATGCTATTCTATGCTAATTACAAGTTTTAGCACTAATATCGGATTAATTAATGGTGCAGGATTAGTAATAACTCACTTAGTCTAAAACATCATCACTGATAAACTCATTGAAGCGATAAATATGTGCTCATATTGTCCACTAACCACTCTCCCACTGACCTAACCATACGTTTTTAAGCGACAAGAGAAAATTTCGCAATAAACATAGTCTTCCCTATGACTACTAATAAAGCAGAACGTCAAATGCTTCAAAGGGCAGGAATTTATTTACCAGAACCAATTTTTCGCATGGATAATCATACGAGGTTCTTTCGTGAGTTTGCACATTCAGTGATGTATATTTTTGTGCTAAGGACACACATAGCTAAAAAGTACACGGTGGGTATATTATAATTGCTAACGTTTTTTTCAAACGAATTTTGGAAAATAAAGAAGTTTTAAAAAGCAAAATTCATCCAACAAGGAATATCTCCTTCGATCATATTGTATACAGTGACGTCAGTTTTTACAGTGGGACTGGTTGTTGTAAGTATTATTCAAAACATAATATCTTTTCAAATAAATATTTGCATTTATTTATTTCTAATTTGCCATATTACTTATCTGTGACTAATCAGGAGAGAGAGAGAATTTTTCGCACGTGTCGACTAGTAAATCAATATTGTTATGCGGCTAACTGGGGTAATGACACCTTGTATCACTAGCAGATCGCATATTTAGGTGCTTGGAGGGGCCACAAAACTTTTGTTTTCAATATTTAACACTCGAATATCAGCGGGGAAAAATGTTATATTGCTATCAAACCATCTTAGGGTTTACTACTTCATATGTTATTCAAAGGAAGTCGTAATTTATAGGTCGTGTATCAGTTACAGTTATTATACCTCCAATGGTATGTTATATTCTAAACTGAGTACAACATGTTCTGTTCCATACCAAACAGCAATCGTAAATTTTCGAGGATACAGTAACCTAGGCCTAGTATAATTACTAACCGAATTTAAAAATTTAAAACGCTGTCATTATACACTATCTAATAGTTGTGACATTATGCTGAAGGTCTAACACAGTAGGACGAGTATCAATATTAGAAACTGTGTACGTGTCTTGAGACAGCGTGACTTACCACGCACAAATACCAAGACTGTATTCATCCAGTAGTTGACAATGATGGCACACAGAGAATTGCAATAAACTTTACACATAGTTTAAAACCTCTAAGAAATTTTATTCGCTGGTACCCACAGCAAAATGGTGAAAGGAGAAAAGGTTATCGCTTCTACATTTTTGCTGTTCGTGCAGTGAAACTGTCTCGTCAGGTATGACTCCCTGTTTAGAACTGCATCTATTCACGAGACATTTTGCAGACAATATCCAGATATCAGAATGAATCTATCTGCAACATTGTATCATTGTACGACACTTATTTCATAAGATAGGTCATAAACATTGAGATGCGTAAAAAACTGCCTTTTCCTTAAGAAAACGGAGAACTGCCTTACCTAGAATATACTCATCCATTATTTGGTAATGAGATCACTTTGTGACTTCCAACAAGCGTTAAGCGCAATTTCAAACCTTTTCTAACCTTTTTCTCGCTTACACGCTTAACGTCAAATATTTAATGCATTAAATCATTTGTAAAATATTCTGAACCTTCAAGCTGACTTACAGGGGGAACTTCGATTCATTAAAGAATCGGGTGTTTACCTGTTGCAAGGAAATATACGAACAAAAAATACTTTCCACAGAAAAGTCCTCAACTTCCGTGAAGAACTTCTACACACAATAGAAAGAGTGTGCCACAGGGAAATCTTTCAATTTGGATATGAATAGTTGGGGATCATCACTCTTTTCTTTCTCAGTTCTCCTACAAATATATTAGAAACAAAACCTACACTTTTCTTTAAAATGCTTAACGAAGAGCACATCGTTTTCCGTTGTATTGAATTAGTCGTGAAAGGCTTCCTTCAATCTACAACAGACGTACCTAATCTCTCCACATAATAGGAGTGTGGCCTATATGGACACATGCGTGGTTGTGGCAAGACATATATCGGCGAAACTGAAACAATAGTAAAAGAACACGTCACAGAACACCAACGCAACACTTGTTTACAAAGAAAGATGAAACAGGCTGTAGCGCAACACCGAGAGAAATGTGATCAGGTTATGGGATATAAGAAGAGAAACGCGCTATAATATACTCCTTGCGGAACGTCCATAACCATTGAAAAATTTTTCTTGCTGCATAAATCGACTCCAGTTGTACTAGACAAATCCTTTATTGGATAAAATCGTACAGACCATCTGGGTTTCATTATGTAAATCTTATATTCAGCAGAATAAAAAAAATTAAATTAAATTTAATTAAACTGAGAGTCATTCTTCATAAAACTAATTAACATTGAAAGAGTACAAATGTGAAGATGCGGCTATACCTTGTCTGCATTCCTACCGGTCATTTAAAAGATCCAGCAAGGTTATCAAGTAAAATGTGAGATCGCATGAGGGTGGGACATAAAAAGGTTCTACGAGTCAACCAGTTCCACACAGGATAAACCGGAAAAACATGAATGTAACAGCAAATAAGCAAACATTACCAGCCAATGAACCCACCTCGGTAGACTACACACGTGGCGTTGGCTCTCGGTATTAATTCCAGTGGCGGCCGCTCTCTGATGTGTACAATCCCACCAAAAAGTATTGGCACACGTGCGTGTTTATCGTTGCTGGTTACAAATGCCGCGCCTTCCGGTACACAGCACATGTACGTGCTACCTCACATACAAGACATTACAATTCTGCACACAGTGCCTACCATTAACAAAGAAATGCAGTTTTAAGGGCAAACATGTATCTCCTCTGTACACAAGAAGTATTGGCACAGAGCGTGGCTTTTCGGTATATTGCTGGGTTTTCAGGTACCGGAAGGCCATCTGCTGACACAATAGACACTGCGTGTTGTTGACGGCCCAGTCACTAGTATGTTGCTGTATTGCGCGATAGTGGTCATAGCACGCATAGAGCCGACGAAGAGGGAACATTCAGTGGCGTTGCGCGAGAGAGTGGTATTGCTCCATTCACACGTAAGAACTATCGACAAATCGGAGCAGAGGTATCTGTTAACTACAACACGGTACAAGCCATCATTCATAAATAAAAAGAGACTGGAACAACAGTGAATAAGTGTCGTCCTGGACGTCCAAAAGTGCTTACAACCCGAGAGCTTCGCCGTATCATCGCACTTGCCTGGAAGGGACCTGCTACAAGTGCAGCAACTATTGCTGAGGTTGTTCAGACAACGTCCGACAAGACGGTTAGTGTTCAAACCATGCGAAATGTGCTGAATGAGGCTGACGCGCATGGACGTTCTCCCAGGAAAAAGCCATACATATCGGAAATTAACCGGCAGAAACGCCTGCAGTTTGCCAAGGACTAAATTAGCAAGCCGATGAAGTCTTGGAAGACCGTGATATTTGGCGATGAATCGAAGTTCAGTGTGTTCGGATTTTATGTAAGAAAGAAAGTTTGGCGCAAGCCGAATACGCACCTCGACATCAAACACATGCATCCCACAGTCCAACACGGTGGGGCGGTATCATGGTCTTGGGCTGTATGGCAGCGTCCGGCGTTGGAAATCTAGCTGTAATCCGCGGTACAGTGGATCATATGAGATACGTCGACGTGTTGCGAGGTAATTTACACGCTAGTGCACAGACATTGTCTCTTACTGGGGTGCTTCATTTCCAGCAAGACAACGACTCAAAACATACCGCCATACTCTACAATGCCCTCAGAAGCGTTCTAACACCGCCTCAAAGCCCTGATTTGAACCCCATTGAGAACCTGTTGACTCATCTTGACACACAAGTCAGAAAAAGGTGTCCGTCCGGTAAAAACGACTTGGAGAAAGTGATCCTGGAGGATTGGTCGAAAATTACCTCTGATAATACCCAGAATTTAATACAAAGCATTCCTAGGCGCTTACGTGGTGTTATAGATGCTAAAGGAATATATACTATCTATTAGAAGGTGAACATCAATGAAGAAAACGAGCACACTGTCCGATTCATACGCATGTGCCAATACTTTTTTGGATGCAGAAGAGCGATGTTTATTTTCATAACACTGTATGTTACTTTACGAGCAGGTGATTTGGACATATTTGTAATTTATGTAATGTAAGGTGGCACGTGTCTGGGTTCTGTTCTGATATATATGTTTCGTTTAACCTACAACCACTAAACTGTAACTGCGCCAATATCTTTGGTGCGAGTGTACGTATGAGCACACAGGAGTCTCACTGCGGTTAGCGCGACGGTCTTGCTGGAATTTCATCATCAGCCGGCAGTATGGGCACTTACACAGTAAACCACTTTTTATGTTTACAAATCGGCTTTCTACGGCTTTTATTTTAATTTCTTAATTCCATGCCACATGTATAGTCGTTCGCAGCGAGATCACAGGTTACACTGGATTGGCAATGTTTGCTTAATCACAGTTATATCCATGTTTCTTCGGTTAGGGCCCGTTTCTCCAACATAGCACGGGCTGACTTAGATAACCCCTTTATGTCTCGCCCGCACAGGATCTCACATGCTACTTGACAACCTAGTTGGATTTCTTACATGACTGGTACGACTTTCCCGAACGCAATCGAGGTATACCCTGATTCTCACATATATATGTACCATTTTCACGTTAATTAATTTTGTGTAGAATCCCTTTTATTTTTTCTTGTATTTCGTTCCGCCTGAAGATTGAATTTACATGAAGAAACCCGGATCGTGTGTACGATTTTATCAGAATAAAGTATTGCTCAAGTAAAACAGGAGTGCATCTATTCATTATGATAAGCGTGTTAGCCTGAGTAAGTAATATTTGTGGAAGGAAAGTACATGAAGGGGTGGAAATGACTCCTATTTCATAAGTGATGACGGCTACAGGCCTTTGTCTTTGCGATTGCCCGCTATTCGGAAGTAAACATGCAGTCACAGCGAGAGAGGAAGATAAACGTCAACCAGGGAACAACGGACGTGGCACAATGGCCATAATGTCTTGCATTATTCCTCTCTGTCGGTACCCTCTTTCAGTATTTACTTAGTGGCGACTAACCAATGACAGCTTAAGGTTTTTATAGTCCCACTTGTAAGGTGTCAGGCAAATCCAACACCTTCCACGAAAACCCTGACATGATAAGCATATCCAGTAGTATGTCACATAGCTCCGAATAAATCGTGACATTAAACTAACCAAAGTAACACGAGTAACGAGTGAGCAAATGGAATACCACAGACTAATACAAGAATGCCTAAATGTATGTCATACCTTCCCACCGAGAGACAGACGCAGTTATGAGGGGAGAAACGAGAACAGAAGCCGAGAGCAGAACCGTGTTAAGCTAGAAGGCCCTACGATAAAGAACGGACACCCACGTCGCCAGCCAACAGCCAGGACCACCCCCCCCCAGCCGATGTTAAAAGACAGAGCCCTCCAGAAGAACAGTATAGATCTTACAATAACACTGCAAGGGCCACACAAGCTGCTAGTTTTAGCGTGAGACTTTTTCGCGTCTCTGTTACATTGCAAACGTTAAAAACATTGCCCCACCACGAAAAGTAACCGCCAGGACCACCCCCCAGCCCATGTTAAAAGATAGAGCCCTCCAGAAGAACAGTATAGATCTTACGATAACACTAAAAGAGCCACACCAGCTGCAAGTTTTAGCGTGAGACTTTTTCGCGTCTCTGTTACGTTGCAAACGTTAAAAACATTGCCCCACCACGAAAAGAAAAATCAATGCTTTGATGTACCATACAGTGACGGAGAGTTGATTAAATTATGCGCGATGAAGTTACCATTGAAATACCAGCAATCAATAGTAGGTCGCGGAGGCAATGACGTCGAAGCATTTAAAGGAATACTAAGGGAACTAGAGTTCATATTTTCGGAAGATGACGCAAGAAAAAGACGAAGCGCACGTGAAAACTAAAGCCAAAAGCAGTGGAATCAACAATACACAGCACGAAGAAACAATAATTACGAACCACGTGATATCTTCGCACCAAGAAACGACAATAAATTTCAACAAAGAACCGGTTATGGATTTAGAAGAGAATATGGCAATAACTATAATTCACCCAGGAACGGCAACAACTATTACAGAGGGAATAAAGACAACCGGAACGGGTATTGGAGAACCAATACACCGACAAATTGTCAACAAAGAAACCAATATCAACAAGCTGAACAAGAAAAGAGAATACAGATAGAAGAGGTGGAGGTAAGACCACCAAACCCCGATAAACGTTCGAATTGACAGCTAAGTGCCCATGCGAAGAGAATGACGCACCGACCCAGGACAATTGCAGCACCTTGAACAGAGAAGTAAATACCTTATCGCGAGAAGAGAAGAAAGAAGAAACAAATCCGCAGGGACCAGATGAAAACGAAGACAGGAAAATAACAATATCGTGTTGGGACGAAATTAATTGGGAGAATACTGACGAGGAAGATGAATTACCAGAGGCATGCACAACGAATGTAGGAGGAAAGGACGAAGTAATGGGTATTGCAGAGCTATTTGAGAGGGAAACCAGGGAAAGCGAATTCAATGAGGATAATGCGCAGTGGACAGAAGTTGAAAATAAGTTACTAGTTGGCACACAACCCATCGTATATAATGAAGGAAGTTTAGAAGCGATAATTAGAGCATGTAGATGCGATTATGTGGAAGAAGCGACGAAGAAGGAGAAGATAGACGAGGATGAGGAAAAAGTAGAGGATGTTGAAGAAAGCGTAAATGAAGGAAGAAATAGAGAAGAGGAAATAAAAGAGAGAGAAGTAGCAGTCGAAGCTTATCCTACAGAAAGTTCGAATTCACATTGGAAAGCCCTGAAAAGACTCATGTATGATTCTGTGGAGGATTCGTTGATGCAAGAAGAAGAAGAACAGAACCAACCCTTTCAAATTCAACCAACTGTGAAGGCCATGGTGAAACAGATCCCAGTCAATATTGTAATTGATAGCGGAAGTGAACTGACCGCGATCTCAGAAAATTTATTCATCCAGTTTAATGCCAATGAGGAATTGCCAGTTCTGAAAATACGTAAGATTAAAGTAAGAGGTCCTATTAGAAACAATGCTGCGGAAGTTACGAGACAAACAAGGTTAACTCTTTCGTGTCAAGGTCAAAAGATCGAAGCCAACTTCGTGAATATACCTAAACTTAGTGTAGATTTGATTATAGGTGCAGATATTTTAAATGAGAGACGAGCGATAAAAGATATGGGGAAAGGTAGCGTAACATTCGGGAATGTCACACTTCTCTTTGAGCCAAAGCTAAAATTACAAGAAATATCAGTTACAAACAAAAAATTAAGAATGATGCGAGATAAAGAGGATGAAGAATTAGAATGGTATGCACAAAAGGGGGAATCGCCTCAACTCATGTTAGAAATCAATAAAGAAATCGACGAAAAATTGCAAGAAGTTCAAGGTATTTCGGAACACAGTAGAAGAGAATTAGAGTGTATTTTACGAGATAAAGCAGAGCTATTTTTACCTAAGACTGGCAGTATTAAACACTTTCAGTACAAGTTTGAAGTATAACAGCACAAACCATTTAGAGTGCCACCCTCTACAATCCCATGAAGCAACAGGAATAAAGTATTCCAGGAGATATCTAAAATGTTAGACGATGATATTATTGAACCAGCTACCTCCACATATAACATCACGCTCCATATTGTACAAAAACAAGATGGCAGCATCAGGTTAGTGCTTGATTACAGACAGATCAACACAATCATAATCACTAAGACAGATCGCCCAGAAAAATTAGAGGAATTGATACAAAACTTGCACGGTGCAAAGATATTTTCATCAATTGATTTACGGAGTAGTTTCTAGCAAATAGGATTGGACCCAGAATGTAGAAAATTTACAGTATTTATCGTATTAGGTAGATGTTACCAATTTAAACGATTGCCATTTGGTTTAAACATATCATCAGCATCGTTTATTATGGGATTTAATACTATACTCAGCCCTGAAATTTTACAAAAAATTACTTGTTATGTTGATGATGTGATTATAGCAGAACCCTCTTGGGAACATCATAACGACACATTAAATCAGTTTTTACAGATCATGAAAGAGCATGGGGCCACAGTAAACATAACAAAATACAGATTTCGAAGGCGAGAGGTCAAATTTCTAGAACACGTAATTTCAGAGAAAGGGGTAATGCCCGACCCAGAAAAACTAACGGCAATCAAAGAATTATGTACTCCATATAATAAGAAAACTCTCAGAGGATTTTTAGGTCTCACCAGATTGTATAAAAAATTTATTTGGATCGACTCTCTCGCAACACCGCGCCTATGTGCACTGACTGAAAAAAACGCGCCAAGGGTATGGAATCAACAAGCCAATGAAGAATTTTTAAAAGTGAAAAACGCACTAACAACAGCACCGGTTTTAGCACATCCTGATCTAACAGAAAATTTTTGTATGGCCACTGACAGCGCCAAAACAGGTTTAGGAGTTGTTTTATTCCAAGAATACGAACAGGCAGGGCTAAGATCATATAGAACAATTGCATTTGCCAGTCATGTACTCACAAAATGCGAGAAAAACTATTCATTCGCGGAGCTGGAAGCATTGACCATTGTATGAGGATTCCAATGTTTTCGATACTTCCTATTCGGAAGAAAAACAAAAGTATACACTGACCACAAAAGATTAAAATTTCTGTTATCCGCCAAACTAACTCATGGGAGGTTAGCCAGATGGATGTTAATACAACAAGAATTAGACTTCACTATTACACCCATACCAGTACCAGCGAATGTATTAGCAGATGCTTTATCACGATGTCCACAGAGTGCATCCAATAACATAGGTTTGGAAGCAGCAGAAGACCAGTTTACAATGTACTATATGAAACAAGTACCTTTCGAAAACTACATTACGACAGCATTGAAAAACATAGGCAAAGAACAGGACAAGGATCCTGAAATACTAGGAATCAAATACAAGTGTGAAGTAAGGATTTTCCAGACATTCGACAGCACTATCTCGTAAAAAACAATGTTTTATTTTTTAGACGAAATGTTGCAACGAATGAATGGTTAATTTACATCCCAGATGAACTAATTAATAAGTACATATAGTATACACATTTAAGTAATGGCCACTTTGGACCAATGAAAAGCTTTTTAAAAATAAAACAAACCATTTTCCTAATATGGAAAGAAGAATTAGAACAGTATTAGTCAAATGCAAAAAAGTATGAGGGCTAAACAGTCACTTTCCAAACCAAACCACCTATGTTTCCAATAATCCCTAAAAAATTAAAACAAATAGCTGCAACAGATTTGATGGGGCCCATCACATGCACAAAAAATTGATATATTTTCATATTTGTCGTTTTGGAACTTACTTCCAATTATGTTACCTTGACACCATTAAAACGAGCAACAGGTCTTACAGTAAGTAAAGCATTTAGACAAGACTTCCTCAGACAAGTAGGTCAAGTGGAACGAATTATTTCGGATAATGGCCCACAATACAAATCAGTGCAATGGCAGAACACCTTAAAACAACACAAAATAAAACCCATCTACATATCTAAGTACAAACCTAGCGTAAATCCAGCAGAACGATCTACGAAGGACATAGGCACTTTATGCCAATTATATGCAGGCAAAAGACACAACACTTGTGATATACACCTTAAAGATTTTCAAGAAGTGATAAATGAAATTCCACATAGCACTACACTACTACCTCCAGTTACTGTACTTAAAAATATTGAACCCCCAAACATAACCTAAGAAAATGTTGGATTTCCTATTGTACCACGTAGACAGCACAAACAAGTCATAGCAACAGCACTCTCCAACATCAGAAAGGCAACCATTAAAAGAAAAGAAGGAGGAGATAGAACAGCAATTAAAAGAACATTCTCAGTAGGCAAGAAAGTATTTGTAAAAACACGCCATCTCTCTAGCAAACAGAAAAACAAAATACGTAAGTTTTACGCTGCATACAAAGGACCTGTCATAATTAGCCGACTTGCTCATGATACTGCTGTGGAACTAATGAACCCAAAAACAGGCAAAACCTTAGGACTTCACCATGTGAGCCATATCAAAAAGTTTGAAGATTAATTTTATTACTGGTAAATAATCAGCACAATATTCAAAGATTACATTGCAGATAAGATCGCCAGGAGAAAGAAGAATGAAGAGAGAGGAAGGTGGGAAAAAGAAAGTAGTTTCAATAAAAACAAAAACAAAAATATCACCAATAGTACCATAGATTAAGGTGAAGGGATAAAGCATAGATAGTCTAACAGCATGAAATACTAAACTGCTATACACCACAACACTACACAAAAATAAAGAAACGAATTTGACGATTCTTGTAGAAGTTAAGACTCAAAATATCTTAGAATTGTAACATGGAAAGGGCGCCGAAATTTGTAAAGCTTTTTAAAAAGGCATAAAACAATCTAGGTACTAGACATATGTTAGAGTAATATAAGTATAACTTTTTGTAAGAACCATTGTAAAAAACACCAGCAAAAAACCAGATGCAATGACCCACAAGTGGCAACCAGAGAAGTATCAAGAAAGGAAATGACGTAATTAGCAAGACTTGATTCCTACAAGGCAGAAGCGTTGAGAGAAGGGAAAGGACAGTGAGACCAACAAAGGGCACTATTAAATCTACTGCTGAAGGGACAGAGAAGCAAACACCGGACTTTCACCACTCATAAACCCTGGGACGCCCCGACTCAGCGGAGCGAGCAAAAAATGGCCCGACAAGAAGAAAGCTTGGGCAAGCCACCACTGGCAAAAAAAAAAGTGTTAAAGTCACACTACCGCTATTAAATAGCACGCTGATGCAGAAAACTGAAGAAAACTTCCACAAAGTAAAAATGACACATCCAAACAATTTATAAAACTGTTACTAAGAGGAGAACTTCAAAGCGACTAGTTATCAATAAATATTCCCATATCCTGCCCAGAGAAGAACCAAGAATCAAGTAAGAAGCAGAGAAAAAGCAGGAAAAACAGAAGTTGAAGATTCGCAAGATTCAGACCAAGAAAGAAGATGGGTGAAGAATAAACGACATACCTTCCCAAATCCCTATCCTATTGTAATCTAGTCATCTGCGAAGTATTACAACGAAAAACGAGCGCTTTCAGCGACACACCGTTGCAAAGCCAACAAGGAAAGACAAACGAAACTGTACATCAAATACTTGCCCACCTTCATCTCGCTCAAGTCTATCACCTTCGTGCAAAAACATTCGCCAACCTCATGCTTAAACATTCATAGGATTGTGTGAATGTGTGAAATCAAATTATGTGGTGTAGGAATTGTGCAAAAGAAACGTGTGCAAAACTAAATAAGTTAAGCTCACCAGACAGCTAATAAACTACAAAATAACAGTAATTGACTATGGACTAAATATAGACTATCGATGAAAATAAGTCATTAGTTCTGAAATGGACAGTACATGAAGATAAAAAGTAAGTTATAATAAACACTAAAACTATATGCCACTTATTTTCTCCTCATGAAAATAAAATAAAAACTATATTTTACTTATTTTCTCCTTATAAAAACAAAGAATAAAAAATTATCTTGTTGCATGTTTTCCAACTTTTTTTATATTTGTACCATTTGTTAGGATAATATCTCAATACTTGTGTATGTATATTTTTTTGTCAAAGCAATCCTTGGAAATAATTCTTATTTGAAAGTGTAACAATTCCGAAATTAGTGTCTAGAAACAAAAACATTTTACTTTTACATGATATTTAGAAAATGTGTTAGGAATAGGTTTACTTAATTATTTCTAAGAAAATCGATGAGAAAGACTCCTCACTTTCGATAACAAACTTCTTAAAAAACAAACTCCACACTTAAATAAAGAAAGAAAATAATTAAAAATTAATAAAATAATAATAGCATAGAAATATTCTTCTCTTGTCAATATAAACATATTTTTGAGAATAATGTTGAAGAATATAAAAATATAAATTGGTAATACAAACTAGCATAGAACCAGAATAATGTGGTTGAACAGTAGGCAACAAAAATTAGATAAAGGATTAATTTTTGACTGACTTAGACAACAATTCAATCATTGCCTAACTTCAGTGCAAAAATTAAGTTCGAAGGGTGGTGATATGTAAGGTGTCAGGAAAATCCAACACCTTCCACAAAAACCCTGACAAGATAAGCATATCCAGCAGTATGTCACATAGCTCCGAATAAATCGTCACATTAAATTAACCAAAGAAATACAAGTAACGAGTGAGCAAATGGAATACCACAGACTAACACAAGAATGCCTAAATGCATGTCATACCTTCCCACCGTGAGACAGACGCTGTTCCGAGGGGAGAAACGGGAACAGAAGCAGAGAGCAGAACCATGTTAAGCTAGAAGTCCCTACGATAAGGGACGGACACCCACGTTCCAGCCAACCGCCAGGACCACCCCCCCAGCCCATGTTAAAAGATAGAACCATCCAGAAGAACAGTATAGCTCTTACGATAACACTAAAAGGGACACACCAGCTGCAAGTTTTAGCGTGAGACTTTTTCGCGTCTCTGTTACATTGCAAACGTTAAAAACATTGCCCCATCATGAAAAGTATAATGTTTCTCATTGGATGGACAGAATTTTTCTAGGCAGAGCTTAAGGTTAACATTGAGACCCTGATTGGTCAGATGAAAACCAGGGCAGATAGTTTTTTTTCAAACCAACTTTGGCAAATTGTAGTAAGGAGATGTTAGGGGAGAGTTGCTTCCGAGATGGCGAGCTGTATGGAGCTGCGCCGCCCGTCGCCCCCTGACACTGCCAAACCAACGACAAGGTAATGAACGCATGTGATGCCTCGTAACAGCGCATAAAACTTCACTCAGAACTGCAGAAGTCTCATCTGTTACAATCCCTTTTTACGTAATACTAGTGTCGATTATCAATTAAAGCTCATGGTATTCACATTTGCTACATAAGTTAAAATCTGAAACGCAATGATTTTTCTGTTATATAATTATTGAGAAGCCACATCAGCCACTGTAATTTATGACAAGTTAGATAAGTAATTAAAGATAATTGAGGGTAACTATAGAACATTTTGATAGTTTTCTCTTTTGTGAAACTTAATTTAAACCTAGATTATATATGTGATATGGCATAGGTCATCGTTCGATCCATGGTAGAACTTGGAAACCCACTCAGGGAATATTCATTTACATTTTTGTTGAACGCAGTTGGTTTTTATCATCCTGTATTAAAATATTTCCTTTTATCAATAGTGCAATATATAAACAATGTTTTGTGAGTAGAATAAAATTTCCAGTGCTAAACTTAACTGCTTTTTAGACGTTATTTTACCAGCTAACTAAAAATACGAAAGCCTTGAACCCCTTCCACTAAATTTAGTTAGTATTAAGATTATTTTATAGGAAGTGCAGTGGAGCTGACGCCAAAATCATTAAGTATTTGGTTATATCTTCGCTAGTCCCACTGAACTCTTCTGAAATCTATATGTCATGTGTGGTCTGGCGTCTCCTTACTAGTAACAGGTCCCAGGTTCAAACTAGTCAATTCCCTAAAAAACACGCTCAGAGCGTCCTTGCACGAAAGTGGTAGGGAGACACGACATAGAACAAACAGACAATATGCAAAATGTTAGAGAATGGCGACCCTGCCAGGATGGTAAAATACCATGATTGAAGATCGACCACATGCCTAACTGGGTCAGAACAATATCCTGTTGAAAAATTTTCGTGATAAAATTTTTTTTAAAAGTTATAAACAGTCGAAAACAGTAGCTACAGCGATAGATAGTAAGTAAGTATTCAATAGAACGTGAGACATTCTAGCAGAGACAGTAGCATAATTAAGATATGAATTTAATATTGTTAGAATTAAGTTATCTCTCCAATGCATGCGCATAGGTGGCGGATACATCGTTGACAAATTGGTTCTGACCCAACAAGTAAGTGAATGGAATATCAGTCTTGGGTATAATAAGTGTCAAGTCGTGTGAACAAAAAGTTTATGAAAGGCATGAGACCGTATGAGCGCATGTTGACGCGAAGTAGGGCGCGTGAATTGCTTTTAAAACAGAAAATAAGGGATTCGGAAAGATTAGCAATGGCAGATCGAGACCTTGACCGAATTGAGGTAGACACCCAACATGAAGATGGACAGAGGATAGAGGACAGTACAACAGATGATGCAGTATCGCGAGAAATAGGACAGATAACGCACCATAACGAGGATAATGTACGCCAAGGTACAGAAAACCTATGTCAGCATACGACAGAGGAGCGGGAAAGTAGAGAGACAGCCGATGAGGATTCTAACTTGTGTCTTGAATATGTAGAACCCATAGTACAAGTAATCAGAGCTCCCTCACCACAGAGTACAAGGAATTCGAGTAGAAACGTGTCACCGCACAGTCCAATGCAATCGGTTGCAAACCAACACTTGGGCGAAAACACAGAGCGTAGGACGTCGGAAGAAAACGCGAAAGGACCCACCAATCTGTTTTGCAGAAACCACGAGACAATTGCATGAGATTAAAGAACAAAACAAAAAAATTCGGTTACACCTAAGTCATATTGAAGACGAGGCAAAAGAATCTCGAGAAGTGATAGGAAACTTAATGACAGGTCACAATCAATTGAGAACAGACATTGACAAGGTACAAGCTGACGTACAAACATTGCGTAATGACATTCAGGTTCAAACTAGTCAATTCCCTAAAAAACACGCTCAGAGCGTCGTTGCGCGAAAGTGGTAGGGAGACACGACTTAGAACAAACAGACATCACGCAGAATGTTAGAAACTTATCTGAAAAAGTGCGGTAAAATAATGACACCAGAAAGTCTTTCGACATTACTCAGCCATGCAGGGACACCAGCGGAATCTTGAAAAATATTCAAACACAGGAATCTAAACGTGGAGCAATGAATACACTTCATTCATACAGGAATATAGCAGGTGAGGGTAAAAATACGACGGTTTCTTTTTATTAATTTTTTAAATAAAACCTGCAGCAATGTTGTATTAAATGTGCATGCCATTCCTAGTTTGACTTCGTGGTAATATTGTGTAAAAGAGAAGTAACTGAAATGTTCATAAAAAATAATTTTTGTACTCTTTCCCCATGCTGTGGAGTAAGAATACACCGGCCCCACTAAGAAAATAATACTGGTTGGAAATAAATACATCGAAAATCACCCCATCTGAGAGTGAAGCAGAAAAAGCGTTTATCGCAAGAAATGCAGTGCTGCACTAATTGCTTGTTCCTCACCAAATGAAATAGTTGTAGTGACCAGGCTGAGACGCCCACTACCTCTGAGGATATAAGACGTTTACTTACGGCAGGCTTCGAAAACCCGGTAGCTTTAGATGCTTGCTTATTGAGCTCCCATTTTCTACATGGCAATGAGCTCGATGATAGAGTGATTGTGTATGACTGGCAAGCTGATGTTCTTGGTCGCTTTGTGGAAAGAAATACCACTATGGATAACGCAATTATATAGGGAGTGTACACATTTGAGAGGTAGATATGTCTAAAAACCCCACCTCCCAATGATAGAGAAAGTCCAGACAAGTTAGTTTAAGTTGTCTAAGGTGTATGGCTTAATATCCTTAATTAGTAATCAAAACGTCCAGCTCCCTGGTCCTAGACCCGCCATCGCTTAAATTATGAATGAATGATCATCAGTGGCGGCGAAGACTTCCAGCATAAGAAGTCACCCACCTATAGCCAACTGTCTTGTCAAGGATGGCGGAGGAGCGGACAGATGTTCAGGACACTCTCTTCCCCTTGGGGTTGGAAACTGCCCTAAAGGTGGAAGAGTCGACAATGATCAACAGCATGTGGATGCAGTAGGCAATGAAAACCTCTGCATTAAATACACATAATGTGTGTCCATAAGACATGTGGCCTGTAACTGAAAAAGTGTCCTGATGATCTCTAAATTGGCAATAAAATCCGATCTTCTATTCAGATCACCGGTTGAAGACTGCCAATGTGAAGGGCGGGGGAGGGGGGTGGGGGCTGACTACGAGAAAAAGATTGCATAACCAATGAAAGGCTAAAGTTTTAGGAGGCGGGGCCTGAAATGTCAAAAGCTTGAAGGTGACAAGGAAGCTAGAAAATTTGGAAAAGGAAACGCCAAGGTTCAATCTCATAATAGTGGGAGTCAGTAAAGATAAATGGAAAGAAGTCTGGGATATCTGATCAGACGAGCAGAGGATAATATCAACGGCCAGAGAAAATTGTATACTGAGAGTAGGATTCGTTATGAACAGGAAGGTAAGGCAAGGAGTGCGTTACGGTAAATAGTCCAGTATAGCGCTGTTCTTACCATTGTTGATAGGAAACCAACAGCGACCACGCTAGTTTAGGTATATATATATATATGCCCAAATATGGATTGACAGTGAAGGAAGAAAACCGAAAGTAATGAGATATAGCTGAAATGAAATCAGCGAGAAACGTAACGTCAGGATTGACGATCACGAAGTATATGAAGTTAAAGAATTATGGTACCTAAACAGCAAAATAACCCATGGCAGAAGCAGCAAGGAGGACATAAAAAACAAAATAAAACTTGGATAAAGGGCATTCCTATACAAAACAAGTCTGCTGATTTCAAACAAAGGCGTTAAACTGATGAAGGGATTTCTGAGAAACTACGGTCGAGTATAGCATTTTATGGTAGGGAAACTTAGACTGTGGAAAAACCGAAAAAAAGAACGAATCATTTGAGATGTGGTGCTACAGAAGAATGCTCAAAATTAGGTAGACTGACAAGGAATGAGAGGGTTCTCTGCAGAATCAGGAGGGCAGGAACGTAAGGGAAACATTGCCAAGAAGAAGGGACAGGATGACAGGATATCTGTTACGATATCAGGGGATAACTTCAATGGTATTAGAGGGAGCTGTGGAGGGTAAAATCTTCGAAGGAAGACAAAGATTGGAATATATTCAGCAAATAATTAAGGACGTAGGTTACAATTGCTACTCTATGAAGATGTTGTCACCGAAGAGGAATTCGTGGCGGGCCGCATCAGACCAGTCAGAATATCGGTGACTCAATAGAAAAGGTGAATTATGAGGCATCTAAGGCAAACAAACACCAGGGAAAATGCTTGAAAACGCTAGAAAGGACTACAAAATTCAAAGTACTGTTTGTAACGTAAAAGTTCGTTAACTGTTTCTTGGTGGATAAAAGTACTCCCAGCGAACTTCTACCCCATTAGTTGTACACACTTTTTTCCCGTTCTGCCTCTTTCTTTTTCTGCAGTCTTCAGACATCGCACACAACTATAGTCGTGAAGATCGAGGGCGATATTGGAAGCTCATAGGCGTTAGTTCCGGCACAGAGTTTATACAATTTCTAAATACATTTATGTTCACCTAGCACTTACCTGGAAACTCCTCCCACACAGGCCATGAAGGCCCAAAGGTACCGACTAGCCGCCGTGTCATCCTCAGCCCACAGGCGTCACTGGATGCAGATATGGAGGGGCATTTGGTCAGCACACCGCTCTCCCGGCCGTAGGTCAGTTTCCGAGAGCGCAGCCGCTACTTCTCGATCAAGTAGGTCCTCAGTTTTGCCTCACAAGGGCTGAGTGCACCACGCTTGCCAACAGCGCTCGGCAGACCGGATGGTCACCCATCCACGTGCTATCCCGGCCCGACAGCGCTTAACTTCGGTGATCTGACGGCAACCGGTGTTACCACTGCGGCAAGGCTGTTGACGCAACATTTAACTGAAGCTATACGAATTTTACATTACAAAGATACAAAAGTGACTTACTGTATCATCTCCAGCTGTGTCTACTGCGAGGTTCCAGAACAGAACTCAGAATATGATGAAGTATGCGTTGCCTGGTGGGACACTGTGAACTTCTGTTTTAGTGATCTGGAAAGTTGAACGGTATAGATGCTCTACGCGTCTTTTTCAAACAATGCTACTCTTTCAAAACGTTTCCCCAAAAAATAATGCAGCGCTGGGTAGCCGCTCGGTTTGAAGCGCCTTGCGACGGTTCGCGTGGCCCATCCCGTCGAAAGTTCGAGACCTCCCTCGGGCACGGATGTGTGTGTTGTTCTTAGCGTAAGTTATATTATGGCAGATTAAGTAGTGTGTATGCCTAGGCATCAATGATCTCAGCAGTTTGGTCTTACAGGAACTTACCACAAAATTTCCAACTTGGGAAAATTAATGTACATGACCATGTTTCCATCTGTTAAACAATCAAGCAAATGTTTCCATCTTCTCCCATTTACGCTTCTCGCTGTTTTATCAGTCAGTCACATCATTTTCTTTTCCCCTGTCTTTATAATACTGTGTTTCATCATGTTCTGCTCTCTCTCCCTCTTTCATGCACTCTCTCATGACTACTTTATTCAGTTTTTGTAGTCATGAGCTAATATAAAGCGTGTGTTCTTCTCACTTACTATGCCATAGTAATATCTAAGTACCTTACAATTTTGTGTACTAGATTTAACTTCTGACATGCTCAACGTAGTAAATATTTTGCAATATTTAGCACCTCGGCGACAAAAGTCAAGACCTGCAATTGTTTATATTCTTCACTGAAAAACATGTGTAAAGTGCAGTGCGATCAGAGACTCATTACGACTGCAAGAGAGAGAGAGAGAGAGAGAGAGAGAGAGAGACAGAGAGAGATTATCGCTGCCTCACGATATGAAATCTCTGTGGATATAATGTGGAACATTACGTGTATTATGAACATCCTTACTTTTAATTTAGAAATTGCCGACAGTATGATCACAGCGGAATTGTAACTAGCGACATTATTGGAAAATAACATTTTGTACGCTAAATGTAAACTCATTAATTCTGTTAACATGTAATCTCATAAAATAGGATGATGTATCCTGAAGTGTAGCTATGAAGACCATTTTAGGCACAATATAATTTCAGGGGGGGAAAAGGTACGTTCATTCTTTGATTATTATATCTTCTCCCTTACCTGTGGCTCGGAACATTATTTAGTGTATCGTAAGTCGTAGGGAAATTTGCATCCTGGGATATCTGTAAAGCCTGCACCACAGTCGGCTATGCTGTATTTTTAGAGATCAATTTCTGGACTTTTATCGAAATTAATACTCAACTTGGACACTCATTTATGGACACTAATTCCGATGCAGCACAATGAGTACGGCTTTCCCAAGGCGTACAATTGTGCCTATGAGTATTTCAAGAACTTCATAGTCGACGATCGCCGGAATTCTGTAAAGCCAAAGAAATTTTTTTTAGATGCTAACTCTAACAGAGTGTGATTACAAACTGTAACTGCTCTTTTCATACCATTCATCATTTTGCGTTGTAGACTTGAGAATTAAAACAGGAATTAAGTTTATACCCGGGAGTGTGGGAGATATTAGTGTTCGAAGTATTGGGAAAGAAAATTCCTTGCCCAAAAGTTTTCATTCAAGTAAACATATTTTGTTGTTGTTGTTGTGGTCATACGTCCTGAAACTGGTTTGATGCAGCTCTACATGTTACCCTATCCTGTGCAAGATTCTTCATCTCCCAGTACTTACTGCAACCTACATCCTTCTGAATCTGCTTAGTGTACTCATCTCTTGGTCTCCCGCTACGATTTTTACCCTCCACGCTGCCCCCCAATGCTAAATTTGTGATCCCTTGATGCCTCAGAACATGTCCTACTAACCGGTCCCTTCTTTCTGTCAAGCTGTGCCGCAAACTCCTCTTCTCTCCAATTCTATTCAGTATTTCATCATTAGTTATGTGATCTACTCATCTAATCTCCAGCATTCTTCTGTAGCACCACATTTCGAAAGTTTCTATTCTCTTCTTGTCCAAACTATTTATCGGTCATGTTTCCATTCCATACATGGCTACACTCCATACAAATACTTTCGGAAACGATATCCTGACACTTAAATCTATACTCGATGTTAACAAATTTCTCGTCTTCAGAAACGCTTTCCTTGCCATTGCTAGTCTCCATTTTATATCATCTCTACTTCGACCATCATCAGTTATTTTGCTCCACAAATAGCAAAACTCCTTTACTATTTTAAGTGTCTCATTTCCTAATCTAATTCCCTCAGCATCACCCGACTTAATTCGACTACATTCCAATATCCTCGTTTTGCTTTTGTTGATGTTTATATTATATCCTCCTTTCAAGACACCATCCATTCGGTTCAACTGCTCTTCCAAGTCCTTTGATGTCTCTGATAGAATTACAATGTCATCGGCGAACCTCAAAGTTTTTATTTCTTCTCCGTGGATTTTAATACCTACTCCGAATTATCTTTTGATTCCTCTACTGCTTGCTCAATATACACATTGAATAACATCGGGGAGAGGCTGCAACCCTGTCTCACTGCCTTCCCAACCAGTGTTTCCCTTTCATGCCTCTCGACTCTTATAACTGCCATCTGGTTTCTGTACAAATTGTAAGTAGGCTTTTGCTCCCTGTATTTTACCCCTCCCACCTTTAGAATTTGAAAGAGAGTATTCCAGTCAACATTGTCAAAAGCTTTCTCTAAGTCTACAAATGCTAGAAACGTAGGTTTGCCTTTCTTTAATCTTTCTTCTAAGATAAGTCGTAAGGTCAGTATTGCCTCACGTGTTCCAATATTTCTACGGAATCCACACTGATCTTCCCCGAGGTCGGCTTCTACCAGTTTTTCCATTCGTCTGTAAAGAATTCGTGTTAGTATTTTCCAGCTGTGACTCATTAAACTGATAGTTCGGTAATTTTCACATCTGTCAACACCTGCTTTCTTTGGGATTGGAATTATTATATTCTTCTGGAATTCTGAGGGTTTTTCGCCTGTCTCATGCATCTTGCTCACCAGATGGTAGAGTTTTGTCAGGACTGGCTCTCCCAAGGCCGTCAGTAGTTCTAATGGAATGTTGTCTACTCCCGAGGCCTTGTTTCGCCTCAGATCTTTCAGTGCTCTGTCAAACTCTTCACGCAGTATCGTATCTCCCATTTCATCCTCATCTACATCCTCTTCCATTTCCATAATATTGTCCTCAAGTACTTCGCCCTTGTATAGACCCTCTATATACTCCTTCCACCTTTCTGATCTCCCTTCTTTGCTTAGAACTGGGTTTCCATCTGAGCTCTTGATATTCATACAAGTGGTTCTCTTTTCTCCAAAGGTATCTTTAATTTTCCTGTAGGCAGTATCTATCTTACCCCTAGTGAGACAAGCCTCTACGTCCTTACATTTGTCCTCTAGCCATCCCTGCTTAGCCATTTTGCACTTCCTGTCGATCTCATTTTTGAGACGCTTGTATTCCTTTTTGCCTGCTTCATTTACGGCATTTTTATATTTTCTCCTTTCATCAATTAAATTCAATATTTCTTCCACAGATAATAGCATTACGTGACCTTGGAATACATGGACATTTTGTTTCTTTGGGTAGACAACAGCAATGGTCCCAACAATGATTCGTTTCCCTTTGGTTGCTTCCTCTTCAGTGGCTCTTAGTCCTGTGTTAGATACAACTGTGACTGAAAATGTATCGACAGAAATTTACTGACACAGAAATTTCACAGACTTTGGAAGAATCTACAGATTATTAAACTGAATTTGACGAAACTGACAATGTAGTGAGTGAACTAGAAGAGGAATGTGTTGTGCATGAGGATATGGACAGTGATAGAGTACCTACAGACGCTGAAGGTGAATCCTGGGCACCTGAAACTGATTACGACGCAGCTTGCGAGGTTAGTGACAAGTATATTACAAGCACTTGAAAAATTTATACCTCCAAACATCCTCACATTAGAAAACATCCTCACAGAAAGAGAAGGCGTAAGAGAGACGAAGATTATGTAGGAACAATAAGAGAATCACCAGGAAAGTTTCTTTGACTCCATAAATGGTCAACAACGTAATCTTAAACGTTGATGGAAAATTGCGATTATCCTCATTCTGAACGATATTAGTTGCTCCAAATGATGTCTTTTGAAATCACGAATTGAATTTGAGAATTTTACGCAAAAACAATTTAGACTGAGATCTAGCTCGAGCCAATAGTGTTTTCAATGGTTCTGGCGGCGAATTCAGTGGTGGCAGTACAACTTTCCCAGACGCGCAGCAGAAATCGGCCGATTCACCTTTGCATTTGAGTGCATGACAGTGTTGGCATTGTTTGTTCATAGCACTGACTACAATTTGTGAATATGACCAATAGTCGATATCCGACTCATATTCGAACGCAAGGCGAAGAAGTGATGCACGTGTCACTGCGCGATACACTTGCAAACGCTGTTGTTCACGTGTTCTGAATGTGTCGGTGACTCGCTGATGGGCCAGTCTTCTTCTCAATGCATTCCCTCGAAGGCGTTCGTTGCGTTGCTCTTGAGTTTCATTAGCACCTCTGAGTGAAGCTGGCTCCTTAAATTTTCATTGATCTTCTGCCGATCTATTTAACCGACAATTCTGGAGTAATTGTGAATTCCGAGTTGTCGACCAATATTTCCTCCTTGTCTGCGAAGACGTGGCATTGTTTCATGTACGTAATTTACATGTGAATATAATACACTTAATATTCACTGAAATGCGACACCTGAAATATCAAACGACACCGTACGAAAAAATTAAAATGCCAAAATAACGAAACACACATAACATAATACACTCAAATTAAAATGTCGAAAAATAAACTAAATCCTAGGCACGTAACTCATATCTGAATATAATACGCTCAATACTGCACACAAAAATGCAACGCCACCTACCGTGCTGATTTAAGAATGTAAATTTTCCAGGCCCACACTTGAATGCATACACAAAAATTCATTCAAGTCGATCCAGCCGTTTAGTTGCATTATAGATAAATTACATAGATACCGACTGCAGCGCCATTTGCCAGGCTGATTTGTGAATCTAAACCATCCAGGGCGCCACCCAAACGCATACAAAAAAAAAAAAAAAAAAGGAGTTCAGTGACATACACACGTACAGTAGAATTGTGTGTATAAAGATGAGACTAAAGGTAACACGATAGACCAGATTGTGAGGAAACGTTCATCTAAGAGGGCTACAAAATGCTGGCCCTTGTCTGTTTTCTATAGTCTTGTGGAAATTGAGCTGTAAATAGTTGTACACTAGTTTTGTTGAACTTCCCGGACTGAATAAGAAAAAAAAACTATGAAGCGACGACTTTTTGTTCAAGAACTGAGACTACAGCTCACGAAACCATACATTGAAGAAAGGGCTACAAATATGGCATGCCAGTTAAACTCTCGGACGGTAAAGGTAGATGTCATTTCCGTGTTAGTAAAAGCCGTTCAAAAGTAGAAAAGTACAACGTAGTGAACAAATCAACATTAATCTCCAACAGTTGTAGGGGATACACATGTGGTAAACACAGAAAAAAACTGTTGTATGTTCCAAGTATGAAGTACAGTAGAATTCGAAGAAACAGGTGAATAATTCTTTTCACGAAACGATGTTATGTACCTAAGCTATTTGTATATTACCTCAAACTTCCGTAATATTATTTAGTTGTAGTGAAGTGTACCTCAGGAGTACTACAACGACTTTTAATACCAATTTTTCTTCAGATAATTAGACTTACTAAACGTAAATCTCAAAGTAAATGAAAGATATAAAATGAAATTTTTGAAAACAGTTTTAAAAGAAATATTCTGGTTCTGGATCCCGATTATGCATGAATAGATCTTTCACAAGTATGTTATTAATGTTTAGAACAGTTAATGAAATTTATTTATTTTTTAAATATTTATATGGTGGGCACAAAGTAACCCCCCCTCCCCCCCCAAAAAAAAATTCGTCCTTGGTAACACACTTCACTGAAAATGGCTTGGTATTGTGAGGGTTAATGGGGAGAGAAGTTTAACCACACTGTGCTCGAAAAACTTCTCATCCCTGTCTCGCAGTTTGTCAACTTCAGGGAAGTTGTGCCAGTTTTGTGGTAACTTACATCATGGTTCTCCTCGGAGAGAACAGTCCCAATTCAGTCTAGCTACTAGCTGGTGTGCGTTGATCATTCAAGAAGAAAGGCACATTCTAAGCTATGAAAATTTCCATTTGGAAGGTAAGCTGAATGTAACTGTTAAGGTAATGATTGATTATTGCAAGTCTGTTTTGTGTAGTGTCTGAATCTAGCATTAAAATGCAAATGACATATATTGGACGATTATAGCTCTTGTAAAGATTAAAAATTTCGTGCGTTGCAGTATAAAATAGAGTTACTACTATACAGTAAACTCACATTCAATCTCTTTTCTCGGCGTATATAAGACCATTTATATGTTTTCGTAAATAGAGTTTCTTAAATTGTAGGTAAATGATGTTCTTTATTAAATTGTTCTATTTTTTATAAATTACAATTTTGCGTATTTTATTTTATCAGTACATCAATTTCAACCTGTGTTTCGTTTTTTTATTTTATCTTATGCACTAATTGCCTAATGGAGTATCGAACGTGGTATTACATTACAGTAAGTAAACAAATGTCATTTGGCGTCAAAAGTGGCAAGAGTATTACATGAGGAGTCATAAGAACAACAAGACAGTTTTTAGAAAATCAAGAAAAGTGACACCACTGTAATAATTAATTAATAATTATCTAATACTATCTCTTGTTCAACGCATACAGAGCTACATGTTCATATTACTGCTATATATGGAAAGTACTATAATGGAATTTACTGAGAAAATTCCTTACTTATCATTTGAAGGAAGCCTACACTATTTCAGTGTAAGTTTCACAGAATCCCTTAATTCAATTGTCTTTCTCAAGTACTGCACTTTTGACTTGTGTCACATTTCTTGACTGGGTGTAATGTGTAGAATGTCTGGCTAGGTCTGTGACAGCTCCAGATTACACTAACCAAACTAGGTTAAATAAGTCAATAGATAAAATTAGCAAATAAATAGTTTACGTGCGCTTAATTACCCTTATTTTGCATTCGCTGTTATTCGTCTGGCAGCCTTTTCTTAAGACGCTTCGATTTATCAATTTCCTTCGATTGATGTGCCAAGTCGTTTGCTGCCTCTGAAAGAATCGCGCAACCTTTGACAAATACTTAAGATTTTATTTCTTCTCCCTGAAAATGAATTCTTTTCTCCGAATTCCCCGCTAGTTTCTTTTACTGATAGCTCTAGTACAGATTTAATAAAAGAGCAGATCTTACAACGGCAAAAAAAAAATATATATTTAAAATTTTACAATTAAATGAGGTGTAAATATTTTCTATAGTCTACTTAATTTTTAAATATCAACTCGAGCATTACGTTTTGTCAAATGCTGAGGCTAAATTAATAACGCACCCACTGAATGGCTAGCGGTAGAATTTGAGCTACTGCTAATCTCATTAAGGTGGAATATTTGCATGATGGACAATGCCAACGCCACAGCGTATGTAAAGCGGCGGCCGCCATGTTGGAAATTTTTGCGTCTCGGACAAAACTTCTCTTGCACTGAACGCCGCGCTCGTTATGCGGAGGCGAATGAAATAATTGATGGCTTCTATACGTCAATTACGCGTATATTTTGTCGGCTAAATGCATACAACGCTTTAGTTAACTGCGCAACAACAGGATGTTCAATGACGTGCAATTAGCGGGGTTAATATAACGTCGCTGTGTCGTAAATTACTCATAGCTGGCGATTCATTACGCATCAAAGCGCGGCACCGATGACCGGTTCGTTCCTCGGCCGTCAGCCGCTGGTGGCGTACGAGCGCAGCGCTCCAGCGTCACCAGCTTTGTGGGTGAATCACTACGGGGTAAAAAAGGGACTGTGGTGGATTATTTTAGAATTTCGGAAGAAAAATACGTTTCCACGTTAATCGAGATTACGCAATACAGATACTGATTTGCTAGGGAACCAATGGGGCAACGAGAGATGTAAGTAAACAACATCCAGAAACGCGGCTCTAGCCACGGTTTGTCATTCTCAAATAGTATTACAGCACTGAACTTGCCTAATACACAGTGAATCAAAAACAATCATTCGATTTTAAAGAATCATAAGTATTTTGTTACTTGAGATATGTGGATGAACATCTTACCATAGGAAAGAACAAACTCTCCAGTTGTAAATGATACATCCAAAGGATTCATTCGATTTAAAAAAATAATAAGTATTATGTTACTTGAGATATTTGGAAGAACAGCTTACTATTGGAAAGAACAAACTCTCCAGTTGTAAATGATACATCCAAAGGAATCATTCGATTTAAAAAAAAATCACCAGTATTATGTTATTTGAGATATGTGCGTGGACAACGTACTGTTGGAAAGAGCAAACTCTCGAGTTTTATATGGTAAATGAAAAAGAATCATCCAAATTAAAAAAAACTCATAACTATTATGTTATTTGAGATAAGGTGTACGATCCATTTTTCTTTACCGAGAACAGTATATCTCTATTTGCTTCAGAACTATCTTTTCCCGAAGTTGGAGACTGATTCTAAAGACTTCATTTGCCAACAGGATGGGGCACCGCCACACTGGCATCTGGAAGTGAGGGAATTTTTAAATCAAAGGGTTATTGAACGATGTATCGGTCTTACTGGTCCAAATGATTCAGCGTTATATTAATGGCCTCCGAGGTCACCGGACCTGACTGTATGTGATTATGTCTATGTGCGTCCGTTACCAACAACAATGAATGAAAGAGTCATCGCATAACAGCAGCTGTGGAAGGTGTAACTAAAGCCACGCTCGCTTCAGTGTGGGAACAGTCTGAGTACCGCATTGACATATGCCATGCATTTCAAGGGGGAGGGGAGAGGGGCATATTGAACACCCATGAAAAGGTATGAAAAAAGCTATTTGAGTTTCCCGTTCATCAAGAAACAAAATTCATTGTATATGTTTATTAGTTTCAGAAATATGTACTTGACAAATCAGTTGACTCTTTTTGATACACATGTACAGTGAAGATATCACATTGTTGAATACGTTAATCTGTGAAAATTAAAACCAAATGCAGCAATGCAGAATGAGATTTTTCACTCTGCAGTGGAGTTTGCGCTGATATGAAACTTACTGGCAGATTAAAACTGTGTGTCGGACCGAGACTCGAACTCGTGACCTTTGCCTTTCTTGGGCAAGTGCCCTACTGTCTGAGCTACCCAAGCACGACTCACGCCCCGTCCTCCTGTGAGCTGTGAGGACGGGGCGTGAGTCGTGCTTGGGTAGCTCAGACAGTAGGGCACTTGCCCGCGAAAGGCAAAGATCCTGAGTTCGTGTCTCGGTCCGGCACACAGTTTTAATCTGCCAGGAAGTTTCATATCAGCGCACACACCGCTGTAGAGTGAAAATCTCATTCTGGAAACATCCCCCAGGATGTGGCTAAGCCATGTCACCGCAATATCCTTTCCTTCAGGAGTGCTAGTCCTGCAAGGTTCGCAGGAGAGCTACTGTAAAGTTTGGAAGGTAGGAGACGAGGTACTGGCAGAAGTAAAGCTGTGAGGACGGGGCGTGAGTCGTGCTTGGGTAGCGCAGACGATAGAGCACTTTCTCGCGAAAGGCAAAGGTTCCGAGTCCGAGTCTCAGTCCGCAAAAAATGTGTGTGAAATCTTATGGGACTTAACTGCTAAGGTCGTCAGTCCCTAAGCTTACACACTACTTAACCTAAATTGTCCTAACGACAAACACACACAACCACGCCCGAGGAAGGACATGAACCTCCGCCGGGACCAGCCGCACAGTCCATGACTGCAGCGCCGCAGACCGCTCGGCTAATCCCGTGCGGCTCTCAGTCCTTTACACAGCTTTGATCTGCCAGGAAGTTTCAAATGCAGCAATGCTCCAAAGTCCTGGCACCTCCACCGCCCCCTCTCTCTTTTGTTCATTATGTTTATTTATACTTCATACGTCTTTTCTTTGTTTTCAGATGGCGAACACAAGTGCCTACAGTGTGGAAGAACCTGTTCTTGCAAGTGCATGAGCTCATGAACGTGCAAGCACCGAGAAAAACGTAAGAGATGCGCAACGGGTTTCTGCGATATGATTCTATAAAAAAGTTCCACGATGCGATGGCAACAGACATTTTTCATAAGCGGACCCATTTTGCATGGAAAGTGGACAGGTCGATCGTCAATACAACAACAAACGTGTGCTGCAGAGGCAAATTCTGTGACCATATCTCCCATAAAATCATTGCGGAAACCAGTACGCTGCCACACATGAAAAATAATTCCAATTAAAATCCTCTTACGCCAACATTCGTAAATGAGTCGGGTGATAAGGACATTAAGCTGTCTCAAGATTTCTGTATGTGACTGTAATGCACCCACAGCGGGTGAAAGGTATTTTCTCAGATGAATATGGAATTTATCTATCTTGTCGGAAAAGAGGCATTTCTTTCTGGAGCAAGTACAACCCGTACCATTGTGATGAGTTACAGAATAGTCCCCCACACAAAATGATATGGGCTGTAATGTCCAGTGGGCACCTCATAGGACCGTATTTCTTTGACGATGCAGTGAATTAACATTACTGTTAGCAAATGTTGCCTAAATGGTTTATTCCATATTTCCAGAGACTAAACATACCAGGTGACAGTTGGCTTAAGCAAGATGGAGCTCCTGTCCACTACGCTCTCCGTGTTCAATAATTCTTGGATGATGTGCTACCCCAGAGGTGGACAGGGAGAGGATCAGCGCACCTGGCAGCACCGATCGAGTAGCCTCCGATGAGTCCACATCTGACATCGTGCGACAATCCTCTGTGGGGAATAATTAAGAGGCGTGTCGCTAAGCAACGATACCAGACAATTGACGAGTTGAAGCAAGTTGTTAGGGAGGCATTCAAGAGCCTTACACTGCCTTTGCTTCAAAAAATTTCACACAACACCTGTTGTCAAATTATTTTGTGTCGCAACAATGATGACAGCCAAAATGATGTTCTAGATTACAAAATAAGCTGCAACGTAAAATATCAACGTTTATCACACATCTGCTATGAGGTGCTCGAAATAGATAAATAAGTACAAATCTTAACCAAGAAAGAGAGAGAGACAGAACTTTCGGACCAGACTGTAGTCAGACTCACAAATCATCTGTGTTAAATGCGAGGATTGTTTTGATTAAGTATGGTCTTTCTGTAGAACAAAGGCATTTAATGAAGCCACTACACCAATTAGAAAAGAATTACCGCAAGGAAACACATTGAAAGTACAGATTATCTACGGTAATTAACAGCATCAAACAAGTCAGAATATAGGAGAAAATCTTCGTAATAATAGCATGGAATGACAGTGAAATACGCTGCTTATACGAGTGCTATTATAAATAAAGGAGGTCATTCTTAGAGCAGATAAACTCATGGGCATTTGGAATCTAAAGATGACAAACCATAAAAACTCTTTATTAGTATCTTCTTACTTACCAGTCGCCTTCAAATACTTTTCAGACATAAAACCTAGATAAAATCTTAAATACAGACGACATTTTTATTTTTTATTCATAATTACAACCTATTATCTAAGAAGCTAAAATAGGACATAAAAACCACATGTCCTTGGATAGTAATAAATCATGTATTACTTACTTATCTCTGATACTTAATTTACAAAACAAAGATAAGAGTACAACTATTACTACTAAAAAAACTACATTAAAACCATTAATCAATTACCCATCTACTAAACTGCTACAAACAGTACAGAATTTGTTTTCTGTTCGTTCGTTTATTTTGATGCATTTAACTTGTAGATTTCCGCTGCTGGATCTGCCATCATGCTACCCCGCTCAACAGCCATAGTCAGTTCGATTCCTTGGGCGTCGGGTAGCACGTCAGCAGCGTTTCCACTGTAGCGAGTGACTGCATCCATGACTGTTACTTCTTAAGGTCCTTCCTTACTTCCACGATCACTTGCACCAACCCAATGTAGATTCTTGGGAAAGTTTTTTATTCGGTGGTCGCCGACATCAGTCATCTTTTCTCTATTTGCAGTGTCTTGTCTAGCCTGGATGACAACATGATGACTTACAGTTGAATGCCTTGTGAAGTGTTCCTTGGCCTTCCTGAATACTGCGGCTGCGCTATCGTCTAAGATGCGCCAGGATGACTCACTCTTTCGTGCTGCTTTGGGATCCCATATCCTTAATAATTGACGTCCATCTGCAGAGTGTGTTGCCTAGCCTGGATGGCAGCATTATGACTTACGGTAGAATGCCTCGTGAGGTGTTCCTTGGCCTTCCTCGATACTGCGGCTGCATTATCGTCTAAGATGCGCTCGGTCGACTCGCTCCTTAGTACTGCTTTGGGATCCCATTTCCTGAATACGTGACGTCCATTGACGGCTGCGTCTTTATAGAGCGTGCACTTCCACACTGTGTGTTCTGGTGTGCCCACAGTGTCGCCGGCACAGCTGTCCTTCATCTGTCTTCTGATTATGTATAGATACGCGGTATAAGCAGATAGATACGCGGTATAAGAAGCTTTTGACAATGTTGACTGGAATACTCTCTTCCAAATTCTAAAGGTGGCAGGGGTAAAATACAGGGAGCGAAATGCTATTTACAATTTGTACAGAAACCAGATGGCAATTATAAGGGTCGAGGGACATGAAAGGGAAGCAGTGGTTGGGAAGGGAGTAAGACACGGTTGTAGCCTCTCCCCGATGTTATTCAATCTGTATATTGAGCAAGCAGTAAAGGAAACAAAAGAAAAATTCGGAGTAGGTATTAAAATCCATGGGGAAGAAATAAAAACTTTGAGGTTCGCCGATGACATTGTAATTCTGTCAGAGACAGCAAAGGACTTGGAAGAGCAGTTGAACGGAATGGATGGTGTCTTGAAGGGAGGATATAAGATGAACATCAACAAAAGCAAAACGAGGATAATGGAATGTAGTCGAATTAAGCCGGGTGATGTTGAGGGTATTAGATTAGGAAATGAGACACTTAAAGTAGTAAAGGAGTTTTGCTATTTGGGGAGCAAAATAACTGATGATGGTCGAAGTAGAGAGGATATAAAATGTAGACTGGCAATGGCAAGGAAAGCGTTTCTGAAGAAGAGAAATTTGTTAACATCGAGTATAGATTTAAGTGTCGGGAAGTCATTTCTGAAAGTATTTGTATGGAGTGTAGCCATGTATGGAAGTGAAACATGGACGGTAAATAGTTTGGACAAGAAGAGAATGGAAGCTTTCGAAATGTGGTGCTACAGAAGAATGCTGAAGAATAGATGTGTAGATCACATAACTAATGAGGAAGTATTGAATAGGATTGGGGAGAAGAGAAGTTTGTGGCACAACTTGACCAGAAGAAGGGATTGGTTGGTAGGACATGTTCTGAGGCATCAAGGGATCACCAATTTAGTATTGGAGGGCAGCGTGGAGGGTAAAAATCGTAGGGGGAGACCAAGAGATGAATACACTAAGCAGATTATGAAGGATGTGGGTTGTAGTAGGTACTGGGAGATGAAGAAGCTTGCACAGTATAGAGTAGCATCGAGAGCTGCATCAAACCAGTCTCAGGACTGAAGACCACAACAACAACAACAACGCGGTATAAGGGCGACGGCAAGTCAGGTAATATGTCGGTCCACTATATGGGTTAAGAAATATCATTTTTAATTTCTCCCTCATTTTAGAAAAAAATTTGTATGTTCCCTTGCCAGCGCCTGGACTGTGACATTCATTTTGCCACAGTTGTAATATGCGATCCTTTATTGCGTTTTTCGAATTGCCCTCAGTTCTAAGCACCCTTCATACTTCCATTTTATTTACTTCCTGTAACCAGTGAAGGGCTCCCGTTTTCCTAATTTCCAAGTCCAGTGTGCATATTCCTAGAATTACTAACAAAGCAACGTTCGTTGTAGTGCGGTAGGCGTTCGTTAATCTTGGTGGCACGCCTCGTTGAACTCTTATCACTACTGATGCTGGTTTCATTAACTGCTGTCTAGAAGCCCAGACGCTCGAACCATATCTTACGACTAATGCTAATACGGATTAGTGGCACACTCCGATTGTCTTCAAGGGAAGTTGAAGTTGCTTATTTGCAATAGTTATAATTTGATTCATCAGGTTGGTCATTTCCTGCCTGTTTCCTATATATGATATGCAGAGTTGCGACGTTCGTCCATAAATACGCCTAGATATCTTGTTACTCCACGTCCATAATCCTCACATCATTTAATTTTATTTTAGGGCTTCTTACTACGTTCCCTTTCAGCAGGAGGTACGGTGTTTTGTGTGGTGCTAGTGACAATTCAACATTTCGACAACAGCCCTCAAGTTCATAGAGGGCTGCATTACATTTGCCTTCTATAATTCTTCTGGGGTCACTATTTACAGCGAACAGCACGTCATCTGCAAATGCAACCAGACCGCTTATGTTCCTGCTGTCGCGTAACATCCGTCGTACGGGGCCCAGTGTTACATCCCAAAACTCTGGACCACACACTGATCCCTGCAGACAACCTTCTGTTATTGTCTTCGTCATTTTCTTTTCTCGACTTATTAAAGAAGCATTTCACCAATGACAATAACCTCTCAGGAAATTATACAGAGCTTCAGAACACTCCAAATTCCTAAGCGGCGAAAAAAAGACGGCTATCATAGAGTATCGAAAGGACCAGCAATATCAATCATCATCGCTAGAGCGTACATAGAATGAGTATCTGTCGGATGCGAAATCGCCTTAATAATTGCGTCTTCAGTTGACTTGCCTCTTCTAAACCCGTACTGGTGACGGCTCGTCCCGTGTAGCAGTCTGTGATCTTGTAATCTTTTGCTTAATATGTTTTCAAAAATCTTGCTGAGAACGTTAAAAAGACAAATGTTCAATAGGATTTGGGTATCACGGGATCCTTATCTTGCCCTTTACTACTGTTACCACTTCAGCGTTTTTCCACGGTGCCAGGAGTCTCCTTCCAAGAGATACTCATTGTACAGATCGCACAAGTAACTATTTAATTGGTCACATAAGGCTTGTATTACTTTGGCAGGGACCCCGTACGGTCCTAGAGACCTTTTCTTTAACAGTCTTAAAATTATGTAACTAATTTCTACTGGTGCGAAGGGGTACATAAGTTTTTTGTTCCTATATTCTTCCCATAATATTTCCCGTAACCTACACTAATTATCCGTCTCGCCTTCCTCTCCATCATGAGGAAATGGTGTTTGCATTAACAACGCAGGTGACTGTTTACAACTTCCTGTTACCGTCCCATCGTTCCTTCTGTGCGTCGATAAGACTTTTCGTGATTGTATTTTCTCCCAGACTTTTGGTCTGTTGGACCAGAAGAAACGATCCATTTCATGTAAACACAGCCCGCGCATCACAGAGCAACCACCAATTTGCAATTGCCTTATTGACAACGGGGGTCCAGGGCTTCGTGGAGTCTACGCCACACTCGAACCCTGCCATCAGCTGTTACCAACCGCAATCATGGCTCATCTTACCATATTACGGTTTTCCATTCGTCTAGGGTCCAACCGGTAGGATCACGAGCACAGGAGAGACGCCGCAGGCGATGTCGTACTGTTACCAAAGGCTCTCGGATCATTCGTCTGCTGCCACAGCCCATTAACGCCAAATTTCGCTGCACCATCTTAACAGATACGTTTGTCGTATGACCCACATAGATTGCTGCTGTTATTTCATGCAGTGTTGCTTGTTTGTTAGCACTGACAACTCTACGCAAACGTCACTGCTCTCGGTCGTTAAGTGAAAGACGTGGGGCACTGCGTTGTCCGTGGAGAGAGATAACGCCTGAAATTTTGTATTGTCGGCACACTTTTGAGACTGAAGATCTCGGAATTTCGAGTTCCCTAACGATTCCCGAAACGGAATGTCCCTGCGTCTGGCTTTAAGCACCAATCCGCGTCCAGAGTCTGTTAATTCCCATCGGGTGGCCATTATCACGTCGGAAACTTTTTCACATGAATCACCAGAGTTGAAATGACAGCTCTGCCAATTCACTGCTCTTTTATACCTAGTGTATGCGATGCTACAGCCATCTATATATCTGGAATTCACTATTCCATCACTTTTGTCAACTTGGTGTACATCAATATACTTTTGGCGCTGGGTGTATCCGATAACCGAGCTGCTGCTGCTGCTCGTGCGTATGCTGCACGGCGTCCTCAAAGGCGCCATCCCGATAAGAATGTTTTTCGTCGTATAGAGCAATGCCTTCGGGAAACCGGTAATCCATGTCAACAAGTAATGGGCAGAAGTCGTCCAACGATTAAATGCTTTCCACAAACAGAGGGAGCGATTCTTGCAAACGTTCACCAATCGCCCGATTGAAGTATCGTGATATTGCAAGGCAGTTCCAGATATCTGAAAGACTGGTCATTGAAGTGTGGTACGATGAGAAACTGCATCCATATCTTTACATTTAACACCAGAGACCAGAAGACGCAATCGACAAGTTTAGTTGTGTGGATGGCTTTTCCACCACATGGAAGAAAACAAACACATTCTATAAATAATGTGATATGGACTGAAGAATCTCGATTCACTCGTAAAGATATTTGCAATCTCCACAACGAACATTATTGGCCGGAACACAACCCATAGTTACCCGTGCGTGAATGTGGCATTCAGGCACGCTTTGGCATAAAGCTGTGGACTGGAATCGTGGGAGGAGTACTTCAGGGTCCTTAGAGGTTGCCGGCGAGCTAAATGCGCTGTTGTATCGCATGTTTCTTTGCAATACTTTGCCCGACGTGTTAGAAAACGTTCCAGTGTGTGCTCGGCGATAGCTGTGGTTATGCTTGATGGTGCACCGCCGCACTTCGGAATTAATGTGCGTCGCTATTAAGATGAAGTGTTTCCAGGGAAACGTGCTGGTAGTGGAGGTCAAATGTCCTGGTCTCCATGTCTCCCGGCTCTCACTCGTCTATATTTTTATTTGAGGAGAAACTTAAAGGAATACATTTATAGTTCTCTAGCCACAAATACATACGGCCTAACAGATCGCGCGCGTGATGATTCGGCAATGGTGGATGCAGATGCGTTGCCAGGGGTCCAGAAAAGTATGATACAGCGAGTGGGGAAGTGTTTTTAAACGCAAGGTGGTAGCTTTGAACATTTTCTGTAAAGTGAACGTTGCTCGTACGTGTCCATACTGGCTCAGTAAAGATATACAGAATGGAACTAGTGTGCATAGCATAATGAGAAATCTAGTGTAGTCTGCCTAGTGTCTACACTCTTCTGAGTTGAAACACTCTGGCCACCACACTCTGCAGATATGAACATTATTGGGCCTTTCAGAAGAGATCTCCACCCCTTCACACTCTTACGGATTTATGGACAGCCCAGCAGGATTCATGGTGTCAGTTCCCTCCAGCACTACTTCAGACATTAGCTGAGCCCATGACACGTCGTCGTGCGGCACTTCTGCGTGATCGCGGGGGCCATACACTATATTAATCAAGTGTGCCAGTGTATATTCAGTTTAATTGCTGAGAGCATCCTATGCAAGACCTTTATCAATACTTTGCCTGAAACCGAGCAACAGTTTTCCTAATTCGCATTTCCCAAATCAAGTGGTTGTAACAGGTTATTCAAGTCACTGAACTCTCGATTTTCGTCGACAATGGATTATTCATCTTCTATAGCAACTGAACACATAAGAGTCTGATCAAGTTCAAGCAATGAACTGATAAAGGTCTACGATTGTATGTAGCCAGAAATTTACATTAAGGTGGCAAAAGTCTCGGGATAACGATATGCACATATGAAGAAGGCCGTAGTATTGCATACCCATGGTTTAAAAGGACAGTGTACGTGTAAGGTGTGAATTATATTCAGGTGATTGATGTTAAAAGGTTTCCTACCTGGTAATGGCCGCACGACGGGAATTAACAGACCCTGCCTCGGAATATTAGTTGGAGCTAGACGCTTAAGACTTTTCATTTAACAATTGTTGGGGAATTCAGTATCCTGAGGTCCAGCCACACTGTCAAGAGGGTGCCGAGAATACAAAATTTCTGGAATTGCCTCTCACCATAGACAACGCAGTGGCTACGACCGAGAACAGAGGCTTTTACGTAGAGTTGTCAGTGCTAATAGACAAGCAACACTGTGTGAAATAACAGCATAAATCAATGTGGGACGTACTCCGAGCGTATCCGTTTGGAAATTGCGGTGAAATTCGGCATTGATGGGCTATGGCAGCAGACAAGCGACGTGACTGCATTAGCTAACAATACGGCATAGTTTGTAGCGCCTCTCCTGGGCTCGTGACCATATTGCGTGGACCTTAGACGACGGGAAAACCTAAATTTCAGGTGGTAAGAGCGTGGCGAAGACATGGGCACAAGTGTCAGTGAGTCATTGTTTAAGCTGGTGGTGGCACCAAAGCGATGTAGGCTGTGTTTGCATGTAATGGACTCGTGGACTCGGTCCCCTGGCTGTTCTGCTACTTGGAGACCATTTTCAGCTATTCGTGGACGTCTTGTTCCAAAACAGCTATATAATTTTTGTGGATGACAATGCGGCATGTCTAATGGCCACTATCGTTCGCTACTGGTTTGAAGAACATTCTGGACAGTTCGAGAGAATGGTATGGGTACCCAGCTCGCCCGATATGAACCACATCTAACGTTTGTGGGACATAATCGAGAGGTTAGTTCGTGCACAAAATCCTGCACCAGCAACACTTCCGTAATTATTAACGGCTACACAGACTGCATGGCTCTGTATTTCTGCAGGGAGCTTCCAACTACGCGCTAAGTCCATGGCATGTCGAGCTGATGAACTACGCCGGTCCGACACGATATGAGGAGGTATCCCATGACTTTTATCACTTCAGCGTAAGTAAATTTAATAGATTTCACGTGTGAAGTACAAACAATGCCAGGATACGTTTTAAGATAAAGGACCTGCATAAAATTTCTACAGATTAAATCCCGACACAGAATAGAGGCAGAGTGGTTAAGACAACTACTCGCATAAAGGGGAAAATCCGGATTTTGAGTAATGTTGCAACACAGATTTCCACTTGTCGCCACTGAATTTCATTCAATGCCCGATTTCGGCTAAGGCATGCGTTTCTCTTAAATTATGTGTATACAGGCGGTGGACATAATGATGTTGTCACCTGACATGTGCAGACATTAATTTATATAGAAGGGAGAACTGATAGAGGTACTCGAGGTACTCTCCGTCACACACCGTAAAGTGGCTTGTGGAGTATGGCTGTATATGTAGTTGTAGAAATTGATAAGAGATGGGCCACCACTGGCTTTGAGAGCAGCTGCAGTTCTTCGTGGAATAGATACGTAGAGTGCCTGAATAATTTTCAACGGAATGTTCTCTTATCCTTGCACTAAAACATCAGCCAATTGCTTCCACGATGTTGAGGCTGGAAATCTACTCACTCTCTACTCTGAAAGTCCTGATAACGGTTCACTGATCTTGTGGTCTGGCGATTGTGCTGGCCACGAAAGATGTTTGACTATACTCTGACGCTCCAAACACCACGCCTGAACGTTTTTGGCTGTGTGTATGGGCGCATTATCACCTTGGAATAAGACAGTGTTCGGCAGCAATACGCTAGTTATAGTAATCATTCAATTGTTGAGGATGTCGATATATTCATTCCGCAGCTCGTGGTCTCGCGGTAGCGTTCTCGCTTCCCGATCATGGGGTCCCGGATTCGATTCCCGGCGGGGTCAGGGATTTTTCCTGCCTCGAGATGACTGGGTGTTGTTGTATCGTCATCATCATCATTCATCCCCATTACGGTCGGAGGAAGGCAATGGCAAACCACCTCCGCTAGGACCTTGCCTAGTAAGGCGGCGCGGGTCTCCCGTGTCGCTCCCCTACGCTCTGTAAAGAAGTATGGGACTCATCATCATCATCATCATTATCAGTGATATGGTGAGTGAGGAATGGTAATGACAAGACCAATTGAATACGACGATATAGCACACCAAATAATAACGGAATTTCCGCCATACTTGACTGTAGGAACCTAGTATGGCGAATCATGGGCTTCTTTTGGCATTCTCCACACACTCACACGGCCTTTTGTAGGGAACAGTGCAAACATTGATTCATAGGAAGTGGACAGGATTTATTATCGTAGCGCCAATTCTTTCACAGCTTTGCGTTCGCTTCCGTTATTAAGGATTTCACAATTGCAGCTCTTCAGGAATGTGAGCTTGTGAAGCTGCTTGTGAAGCTACCTCCGTACTGTTTTTGTCGACACTGTGTTACTAAAGTGATTGTGAGTTTTGCAGCCACTTTGTCGGTGGTATTTCTATGTTATCTGGTCACAATCCTTTTTCATGCTGTCGGTCTCTAGGTCTCTAATAGTTAACTTCAACTTTCGGCCACTGTTTCTCTTTGCCGACAATTTTTATCATATTTTACGTATGTTGTCATTACCATGGATACCTTTGCTTGTGAAACGTTAAAGAGATCGGTCCCATCAACGACGCATCAATGCGTCCCCATTTTTTCAAGTCTGAGAGATCATACATTTCACCCATCGCTAGAATTAACCACTGCAAAACAAAGCGTACGATACACTGAAAGATAATCTCCAAGACTTGGCACGTCAATTGCGAACTGCAGTTTCGTCGCCGTATTTGCATATACGAAGTGGTGCGTACTTTCATCAAGCTGCATTCTATTACTTGCTATTAATAGCATTTTGTCCACCCCCTGCACATACTGCTGCCGTAACGAAATAGGTATCTGTTATATTGGACATGTATAACAGAGCAGATGACCACGTAATTTATGCATTACATAAACCCATATCTTACTGGCAGATAGGCAGATGACAGTGGTCTGTGTAAAGTGTGAGATAATGACTGCAGTAAAGTAGTAAAGAAGGGGGAGCTGTGGCTTTTTTATAAGCAGCCGTTTTACTCCCTAAACGACTGCGTGGTTTCCCGCGACAACATTCTTGAATAAATGATTCGTGTAATTCTTGCCTTCTCAGACCGCTCCTCATGCTAAAGTTTTTCATGAATTTCTCTGTCGTCATCATCTGGAGTTTTCTGTAGGGGTTATGGTAGTGAATGGTGATATATGTAGCCGTCACTAAGGTCAATGAGTCGCTATTGGACTCAGTCAACTCTACAGATTCTCGATGTTATGGAATGGCATTATAGGGAAAGTTATACATAGAGTAGGTTGTGGACTCCGTTTCATTGGTAGGTTACGGCGGAAAATGCAGTGAAACTACAAACCAGGTTCCTTATAAAGTGTTCTGTTGATATGTCCTAGAATATTGCGTAAGTGGGTGGAATGCATCCGAATAGAACTAACTTGGAACATATATTGTATTTAACCCTGCTGTTCTGTTCGGGTCTATATGACCCGAAACGAATATGAACGTTATTTTACATTATGTAAATACCAATATATATTTATGAAACTTTGTGACTTTGTCTGAAAATGGATGAGCAGCATGTGTTTTAAAAGGTTTTAAAAAAGTTTAAGAAGTTTGGGCTTCAACTGTAATAGTTGCATATGTAATGTTCGGGTCATAATGACCCGACACAAATATGTTTAGTGTAACTCGTATTTATTTCTAAAATCTGGAAATGGCGAAAATTATTTTTGTTGTGTTGTGTGGGAATAGTGACTGCATCATTCCAACTTACTCTCAACAATCACCTAAAGCTCCATGCGTTCACAACAATGGGCTTGTTTGTTGCTTTCCCCAGGAAATAATAATTGGCAGTTCTCAATAATTGGAATGCTTTGTTTCTGCCCAGTTTGACTTGTGACACCATGGCGATGAGACCATTGAATGATCGTGAGTTGGAAGAAATAGTAAATGCCTCACCAGATGAAGGATCACTTTCTGAGTTTGAAGATCACATCAGCAATGCATCTGAAAGCGAGTGTTCCGATGACAGTTACGACAGTCCACAGCCCATACAAAATAGTGTAGAGACTTTTCTTTCTAAAAATGGGAATATAGAATGGCAGTTGCATCCACCAGCACAACATGGTCGCCTACCAGCTTCGAACATCATCAAGAGTACCCCAGGAGTTACCAGGTATGCAGTCAGCAGAATATCTGATGTAAAATGTTCATTTGAAGCAGTATTTCACACAGCGCTTCAAAATGAAATAATAGAGATGACAAATATTGAAGGGCAGCGAGTTTATGGTGAACAGTGGACAGATATTGATGGTTCTGTTTTCCATGCATACTTAGGACTCTTACTCCTAGCGGGTGTATATCGATCTCATGGGGAGTCTACAAAAAGTTTGTGGGATAAAGATACTGGGCGAAACATATTTCGAGCAACCATGTCTCATGAAACATTCTGTAAGATATCACGTGTCCTGCGATTTGACAAGAAATCTACTAGAGAGGAAAGACGACGTACTGACAAACTTGCCGCAATTCGTAGTATTTGGGAGAAGTGGGTAGAGGTCCTTCCTAAACTGTATAATCCAGGAGAAAATGTTACTGTTGACGAGCAGTTAGTAGCATTTAGAGGTCGCTGTCCATTCAAGCAGTATATCCCAAGTAAACCGGCAAAATATGGGATCAAAATATGGACCATGTGTGACAGCAAAACTTCATACGTACTGAAAGCCCAAATTTATACAGGAAAGGTGAGTGGAGCGGCACCAGAAAGAAATCAGGGAATGAGGGTGGTATCTGATCTCACTTCTGAGTTACGTGGTCAGAATATCACGTGTGACAACTTTTTTACGTCGTACAATTTGGGGCAGCTGCTTCTGAAAAGGAAATTGACTATGTTGGGAACTATACGGAAAAATAAGCCGGAGCTTCCACACAAAATGACCAACAAGGAGGTACACAGCTCTTCATTTTACTTCACAAATGACACTACTGTGGTTAATTATATTCCTAAGAGACACAAGAATGTTGTACTTATGAGCACTCTCCACCATGATGCGGAAATCAGTGACAGGGCTGATAAGAAGCCAAAAATGATTTTGGACTATAATTCAACCAAAGGTGCTGTAGACACGCTTGATCAGTTATTAGGTACATATACATGCAAACGAAAAAGTAATAGGTGGCCAATGATAGTTTTCTACAATATTCTTGATGTTTCTGCTTATAATGCATACGTTTTGTGGATTTCGGTTGACCCTAATTGGAATGCAAGCAAATTGACTAGAAGGAGAATATTCTTGGAGGAACTTGGAAAGTCACTGATAAAAGAACATATTGCATCAAGAACGCATTTCCCAAGAACAGAAGATTCTTTGAGAATGGTCACAAGCATCCAAAACCCGAATGATGTGGGTGGTGTGTCAGAATCGGTAACAACAAGAAAATCTACAAAACGTGCACGCTGTAAGTTCTGTCCATCAAGTAATGACAATAAAACAAACATGGTGTGTGGAAAATGTAGTAAACATATTTGCAAGAAACATGTAACCTACTTGTGTCCACAGTGCAAGCAGTAAGAAAAGAACTGTAGTATTTTATAAGATGATTGTATTGAAAATTCTGTTGTTTCAAATTTATGTGAATACTTGTGCCTAAACTACAATCAGTAAGAAGAGAGGATTCTAAAGTTGTAGTGCTTTCTATGTTGGAATGTAATAAAAAAACTGTAGTGTGTTCTGTACTGTAGTGTGCTCTAAGATGAATATCTGTAATGACAACTGTCTGTTGTTAGAAAATGTCAATACTTACGTCTAAACTGTCAACAATAAGAATAGAAGTATGGAAAAACTGTAGTGCTTTCTAAGTTGAATGCCTGTAATGGAAACTGTCTGTTGTTTCAAATTTATGTGCATATTTAAATGAAAAATATCCCTCAATAAAGTTGTATGCATTGTTATTATTATTATTATTACCATTATTATTATTATTATTATTATTATTATTATTACTAACAAGGTACTGGAATAGAACAACAATGTCGATAGCTAAAACTGTACCAAAATTTATGTTTCTAAAGCATTTTGATATGTCGGGTCATATTGACCCGAACAGTATATATGTCAAGTAAAAGTGAACAGAACAGCAGGGTTAAAGAAGGGTAGCACTATTGGCTGCAGGTTTGCTTGAACCATGAGAGAACATCACTGAGATGATGAAGAATGGACGCTTGAAGATAGATGCCAAACTTTTTCGTGAAAAATCTATAAAAAAAAAGTTAAAAGAAAGAGTATTAAGGAATACGCTGCAATCTTATACGTAAATCTCCCGTACTTACAAAGAAGACAACATTGGGCTGCTTACACAACACAGACGCAGTGCTAGGCAGTCATTCTTCCCCCACTCGATACACGAATGAAATGGAACGGAAACGTAATACCTGTCGCAAGGGGAAGTAAAATCTACCAAGCACTTCGCAGTCGTTTGCAAAACACAGGAATAGATATAGATGCAGGTGTTGATGTATAAGATCGCAATCCACTTACAATTCTGAAGAAGGCTTTTATCAAATAATGAGTGTCAAATAGATGATAAAGATAATGAAGATGATGGTGATGGTAGTGAATGGTGATATATGTAGCCAGTTGCACTCAACTGTGTGGCATATATGTAGTCAGTTGCACTGAACTGCGTGGCCTAGCTGAGCGCCAGCTTGCCATGTCTACTCACGCGGACTTTTCACAGCTGCACCTCGCATGCACTGCTAGTTTGCACAAGTTTCTTCTGACGCAGCACAGGCGGTCCTCGAGTTCACAACACTTGAAAGTCAAGTACGGAGATTAAACGCGGTCAGCCCGCCACCCTCTGCAGAGCTGGACGCTCTCACAGCGACGACCCGGTAAAACCCCTCGTACTGCCCTCTTTTGTGGAAACGGGTGCCCGGCGTCTGAAGCGCTCTCCACCGCTCACCCTCGTAATAGGATTAGTGACGCCGGTCGTCTGTTGTGTGACGGTGTACTGTGTGTGCTGGTGCCATTTGCTGTGGAATCTGGTGTTCTGCATCCTTGGACACAGGAATTTTAGAGCCTCTGCTGACGGCCATCTGCCCGCTAAACCAAGCACGAGCGGGAAGGTTAGGAGGTCCACAAAGCGTATTATAATTAATGAGAAAAACTGGCATGGATGAAAGCATAAAATTAAAGAAGAACAAAATTTCTAGTAAACATGCGTCCGGAAATTACCTGTTTGAGAGGTAATTATGGATGTGCCCTTTCTTGCTGCTACTGATTGAAGTATACGGACTGACATAATAACGCACGGTCTAACGTACTGGTCATAAGGATATTAACTTGGAATCAACATTTACCGTGCAACGTACGCGTCTGCTGCTGAATATATATTAATGTACTCTTGAGAGATACAGCATGGTTAGTAGATATGTAGTGGACATCCTGCGACAAATTTGTACTTTTACATTTGGGCAGTCTGTTTTCAGGGGCAGGTATCAATGATCTTTGACCTTGTCCTTGACATTAACTTTCACCGTATGAAATACTTATGATTCTCGTATCCCAACTCCCCTCTTTTCTTCTCCTCTCCGCAGCCCCTATCGCCAACCAATTACAGTGAGGTATTGAAAATGAAGGAGCCAATCAAATATTCAAGATTCTGGAATTAAAAACCCCTACCCCGCTCTTCCCCTGCCTCTTATCTCAACCTAGTCATAGCACAGTATTAAAGTCAAACAACCAATCATAAACGGAACATGGCAGAAACAGAACTATGCTATTGAGAAATTTTAGAATCGTTAGATCTCCTCCTTATCTCCAACCAGTCAAATATTCTAGTTCACGAAACTAACACGATTGTATCACTGGGAACTTAATAAACCTCTCCAACTCCACTCCCCTCCTCTCCCCTCCCATTCAGTCAAAAACTTCAAGACTGCTGAAAAAGCCCGAGTGTGTTGGTACCAAATTTTAAACATCCACTCCGCAATCTTTCTAGCAGCCAATCACAGTGAAGTACTAAAAAGATGCGTAAACATGGTGTTACGTTACATTGCTTCTAGAGACATACTTATCCCTGGCTGAAATATGGCACCAGGTTTCATTATTTCTGAAAGATATTTACCTTTGGTTAAATATGGTGTCAAGCAACATTATATATACACATATATGTAATATTAAAGTAATGTCAAAGTTGCGGATTATTTACATGCACGCACATGCCAAAGGTGTGTATTACAATGACTTCAAGGTCAATGGTAATCATTATATAAATAAAATGGCGTAAACACACACACACACACACACACACACACACACATACACAAATAAATTCTTCATGTGAACAATAAATTTAAATTTGGTTATAGGCTTAAAATCCAGTAGCTAGCACCCACAATTAACTTCTCAGCGATAAAATAGTATTTAAGATGCAGTAGTCGACGTTTACTACACATACACACTGTAACTTTCTAGTGGTACAGTACTATAAGACGCCATCAAGAAGCAGCCTTTCGAAAGTCATTAAGTTTTGCCAATCAAACAAAATATCCGTGACCATTAATCCAATCATCAGGTTGAAGATACCCATTTGGTAAAGTCCATAAGTGCCAACCACACATCCATGTCTGATAGGAATCGTCGACTCTTCAAGGCCTTGTTAAAGTGATGGAAATCTGATAATCTCATGGGAAGAGAGCAGGGCGATTGGGTGGGTGCTGAAGTGTCTCTCATTTGAGTGAGGCTGGCCTCCCAGGTCGACCAGCGTCTTGCGTCGAATCGCGACCAGCAAGTAACTAGGCACATCGGTCCACCACAGTGACGTTAGACATGCTGCCTATACCTATTCCTCATGCTCTGATGGATGTCAACTGGTGTTCACCCTTCGGCGGCCAAGAAAAGAATAACGGCACGTTGTTGTTGTTTGGCCGCATTTCGTAATACAGTTATCACAGATGACGTTTCTGCATTTACTGCATACAGTTCAAAAAGACACTAATGGCCCACTAATCGCATGTCTGTATGTCTGTAGATAAATACCCGCATCAGAATCGCATATATGCTGCAGCAATGCCCTCAAACGGACACTTTTTCATCGCCTCTTATTTTTAAGATCTACTAACTGACTTCCATCTGATGTAGGAATACTATTTAAGATCCAGTGACAACTAACGCCAAATGCATGACGCACAATGCACAATGTGTAATGCATGATACATAGAGCACAGCATCTAATATCTAATGCTTATTATTTATATAAAATTTGTGTACACATACACACCTCTGGCGTAATTTAAAAAGTGTCAAACGACAAAGATATGCATTATTTAGGTCATGATTTATGTATGATTGCTTACACACATATACATCTCTGTAACCTAACAAACTATTCATCTGACAATACATTTAAGTAATCTTATCTTATTAAAATCCTGTAGCTAGGATTCATGGTAGCTTCTCGTGATATAATACCATTTAAGTCCAAGTACCTGACGTCCACTAGACTTACACACTGCAAGTTTCAACTGATGTACTACTATTTAAGGTCAAGTAGCTGACATCAGTGTGGTGACAGAATAATAATTAGGATTCAGTAGTACCTAATGCCTACTGCGTAATTTGTAATCATCGACGAACAACATCTAATACCACTGAATTGCATACACATACCTGTATTTCATAAGTCGAATACTCTACTCTTCACGCATTGGGTCTCTATCTCTCTCTCTCTCTCTCTCTCTCTTTATATCCTATACTAAGTACCCCTTAACGACTTATGATCTTTTTCATACAACCCAATCATTTCTTCACATACACACACGTATCATGGTGTTTTATGTGTCACTTACTGGACTGAATAAACATAAGATAACTCTTCATACATTTGTCTAATCATTAAGTCACTGAGAGAATAAAGGAAAAAGAAACAGTATGCAAAAAGTTATAATTTTACTATCAAAAATTTTACCTAGGAACGTGGACAATTTGTACTGTCACACACAGTGGAAATACCCGAATGTAAAGCGTGTTCTACAGCGTCTTCCGAACTTCCTGAAACTTCTGAAAGAAGTATGCCAATAGTCTGGCAGATATATTTCACGATATGCTAATTTCCACTACCTTGAACGACAGACAGACCTGCAATTGATGTAAGAATAATGTCTTGCTACTTCCGATTTTCTTTGCTGTTTATATACACTGCTTGACAATGTACCTGTTATTCATGCTGACTATCAAAGAGTTGAGGAGGCCTTCAGGAATGTTGTCCCACTCCTCTCTCTTCAGTTCTTTCACAGTTCAGGTTGGGGTTGTTCCTTGACAAACGTGTCTGCCAAGAGCATTCCATTCATGCCCTGTATGGTCTCTGTGTCAGCGTATGCAGGTTATTCCATACGTCCAATATATTCATTTCCAGTGTTCAGACAACGCAGTGATCCCTTGTGGGTGGGCACTGTCACCCATAAACAGAAATTTAGGACCTACCGGAAACCTACACAGATGGATGTGATTAAAAATATTCTCCCTGCAATATAGCTATGCTCTGAAGGTACCTCACGCAAAGATATTTGCAGAGGTGTGTGGCCATTGTGCTGAATGCCTTTCCACACCATAATGCCTGCGTCACGCCGATCACGTTCATGAACATTGTGTGGTGTTTAATGTGTTCCCCTCTCTCTCCACACTCACTACTGGTCAGAATCGCTTGCCACACTAATATGGTATTAGTCAGAAAGCATCACTCTGTGCCACTTCTGCTAAACCCAACCAACGTGATCTCTAAACCAATGACCTCTTTCTCGACGTCGACGTGGTTGAAGTGGGACACATTTCACAGACTTCCGAGTGTACGAAGCAGCCTGATTTAATCGCCGCGAAATTGTTCTGCAGAGACACGTGTACTGTTAGCGATTGCAAGGTCTGCAACAATCTGCTTAGGAGTGAGGTGTCTGTTCCTTCTCGCTGACAGGGTTATAAGTCGACCCTCTTGCGGTGTTGTGATCCATCTACGACAACTAGCATGCTTTCGCATAATATTTCCACATTCAGCGGCTTTTTAACCGCGAGATGAGGCTTTTGGACAGCCACATTACTGTGCTCACAGGAGCGACACTTTGGCCAGCTTCGATCCGTCCAACTGCTCGTCCACGATCCTAATCACTCAAATATATCTTTCAAACATATGCTGAACCACACACAAGTCTCACTAATCGGTTCCACAACGCCCTTCGTTGAACACATAATGCATGAAACTTCCTGGCAGATTAAAACTGTGTGCCGGACCGAGACTGGAACTCGGGGCCTTTGCCTTTCGCGGACAATTGCATTACCAACTGAGCTACCCAAGCACGACTCAAAACCCGTCCTCACAGCTTTAATTCCGCCAGTACCTCGTCTCCTCCCTTCCAAAGCCATGTCTTCGCAATATCCTTTCTTCCTGGAGTGCTATTTCTGCAAGGTTCGCAGAAGAGCTTCTGTGAAATTAGGAAGGAAGGAGACGAGGTGCTGGCGGAATTAAATCTGTGAGGACAGGTCGTGAGATGTGCTTTGGCAGCTCAGTTGGTAGATCATTTGCCCACGAAAGGCAAAGGTACCGAGTTCGAGTCTCGGTCCGGCACACAGTTTTAATGTGCCAGGAGGTTTCATATCAGCGCACAGTCCACTGCAGAGTGAAAATTTCATTCTGTTTACATAATGCATGAACTGTCGAATGCATACAGGGCGTTCGTGCACAGTCTTCGCTATAGTTAACACGTCTCGCCCTCTACATTTTCTTTTACTTCTATTGATGGACGCTGAACGGTCTCCCCTTCAACTGACGCTATACTGTGGCGGGCCAGAAGGCCACACAGAACGGAGTCAGAGCGACTTGGCGTGACCACTGGATAAGATCAAGATCGCCCGAAATCCGATGGCTGCCTCAAGGGGCAGCAGGAAGGAAGCTGCGGATCTCATTGAAGCTTGCTTGGCTAGACGAAGGTGACCAACCTTCAGGCCTGCTCGGAGCTTATAGGTAGTCCTAACTAAGGGTTGCTGTTGCCATAACTGAACTTCAGTCGACGGGAGTGAACAAGAAGTGAGTGAATGCTACGAGATGACTAGCGTGCATCTGCCACGGGCAATTGCTGGCGCATACGCGGTACGGAAATTGTACTTCCTGCCTCCACTTAGGACTTGAGAGAGTTTCCTATGACAGGAAGTCGGAAGCCAAGGCCCACTGGCTTGGAGTCACTGACTCCGATTTTTCTCTATTGCTAGGGCGCTTGCGCAGCCCAGTGCACATTTTCGGTTGCTGCGCCATCGCCGCTGCTCAGTTGTCTGGAAGAATCTGCTGGCGACTACGCCAGGTCACCCCCAAAAACTTTTCCCACTTACGTCTTTCAATGGACTATTCTACCTGGTGCCCGCACTTGATGTGAAAAGTCCGTGCCGTTCACCTGGATTCACTCCCAGTCTCAATTTACGTGCTCACGCAACAACCTGTAAAGAGTGTAAATAAACCAACTTATCTCAAAAGGAACGTGGTAATCTCCGTTCCGTGTGTCGGTTCTATGAGGTAATTGGCGTGTGTCTGCCCCACCGAAACTCTGATACATATCTGAGACATGGGACACACGGCCACGGATAGTTCAGCTGTAGAGACAAGGCAATAATTACCAATCAAACACAAACTCCGGCTTGTAATTTCCAACAGATTTTATTTAACAACTGTATGACAACAGCAAATTGCTGTTACCACAGAATAAGATACATAATTTCCCTAGAATCTGAAACATTACTAACCAGACAAAAAGTCTACGGGCGTCAAAGCCCACCCCAATCAATAAGTAATTTTAAAAACCTCTTTACATAAATCTTAAGAACCATTCAAGCAATAAGTGGTTTACTGAGGAAATCTCCCACACGAGCAGGACACCTTTTGAGATAAAACAACCCAAAATTTCTCTCTCTGAATAAGATATTAAAAACCCAGTAAAATGAAAGGCATCTTTCAGGTATTACAAAATGTCAGTGACAAGTAACGGCACTTCAAATGTGGGCGGAACCTTCAACTCAGATCGAGCCTTAAAGAAACCAGAAAGGAACGGTGAAGAAGGAAAGACGGACTCCTCAGAATCACCAGGAACAAATAATAAAATACTCAAGTTAAATTCACCAAAGGATTGGAGTCTACTGATCACAACAGTGACCGCGCTTTCGGCTACAATTCAAACTGGCCGACCCCCCCCCCCCCCCCCCCCCAGTTAAACGAACAGCTACCACGGACGACGCGCACCGCTGATTGTATCACTGAAACAACAACATAAAAGCACATAGAAACTAGGCAGTATCCAGAGTCACACAATCCTTGAAACACTAGAAACTTTTCAGTACAGGAATACGACCACAAGTGGCCCCCAAGCCATTCACATTCAGAATTAACCACTTTAAACATCTGCACTACTTTGTCATTAATAATATGTGCTAACAGGCTTATTGCTGCCAGAGCAGGAAGTGATAAGATAAATATATAAGATGCTGGTCATAGTGCTAAATCACACCCTCATAACTTAACACGCAACACAACCCCAGAGCCGATTAATTATATTTTATATTTTCCATAAACACACACTCAGTAATTACTATAAGACAGGACTCTAGCACACAATAAACCCCTGCTTGTTTATCTCTGAACACATTACCGAAATACCAGCAGACAATCAGAAAATTGAACCTGGGGTTATTTCGGAGTGCACAGACACGCACTTAGATATACACTCCTTGCCCGTATCTCAAGTGCGTCCGAAACAGGCAAAGCTAATTCACAGACGTTATCACTGTTGGATAAGTTGTGCTCCAGTGGTCGATACGAAACAGATAACATGAGCGTCCAAACCCTGGGAAGCCTTTAACTGCCAACAGCAAATGGTAATCTCCGTTCTGTGTGTCGGTTCTATGTAGTTATTGGCGTGTGTCTGCTCCAACGAAACTCTGATATATATCTGAGACATGGGACACACGGCCACGGATATTTCAGCTGTAGAGACAAGGCAATAATTACCAATCAAACACAAACTCCGGCTTGTAATTTCCAAAAGATTTTATTTAACAACTGTATGACAACAGCAAACTGCTGTTACCCCAGAATAAGATACATAATTTCCCTAGAATCTTAAACATTACTAACCAGACAAAAAGTCTACGGGCGTCAAAGCCCACCCGAAACAACAAATAATTTTAAAACCCTCTTTACATATATCTTAAGAACCATTCAAGCAATAAGTGATTTACTGAGAAAATCTCCCACCGGAGCAGGACACCTTTTACGATAAAACAACCCACAATTTCTCTCTCTGATTGCTGATCAGGACTTTAAGAATCGGAAAAATTAACACCATTTGAATCTGTAGTGTATCAGGTTGCAGGCTGATACATTCCAAAGCCAGTTTCACGTCTTCACATCGTTTAGCAGCACAGACGAGATCATCGCCCTCTCTGTAGACGCAGTACACACTCGCCGACCGCACGCACGTCTCCGTACGCTTGCCATGGTGACAGAAAAAGGCAGAGCATGCACACCGGAGCGCCAACCAACCGACATAAAACCAGCCCTCTCCCCACAGCGTCATGCGCTTAAATCACCGAAAAGCGACCAAAGAGGAAAGTGCGGCCACACGATACAGAGTCGATCGCAGAGATCTTGACTGCAGAAAAGCGACTGTTGTCAACGGCGCCACGTATCTATAGCCCATCTGCGTGTGAATAATTGAAGTTAAAGCTGGTAGAGCTTCTTTCGTTGGTGATATGGTATCTAACGGTAATGCTGTAGAATGTACGTTTATGACACTAAAAGTGGCTCTGAGCACTAGGCGACTTAACTTCTGAGGTCATCAGTCGCCTAGAACTTAGAACTAATTAAACCTAATTAACCTAAGGACACCACACATATCCATGCCCGAGGCAGGATTCGAACCTGCGACCGTAGCGGTCGCTCGGTTCCAGACTGTAGGCCCTAGAACCGCACGGTCACTCCGGCAGGCCGTTTGTGACACTAATACGATATTACCAACGCCAATGATACTTCAACGACCTTTCCATTTCTTGTATTTGTAGTTGTAGTACCATTGTAAGGTCGATACATTTCTAAAAAATAATATCGTTCCCTTTCTCCCATGGGAATTTCTATGTTGTGCATTGTCAGTGCTTTGAATACTTGTGTACCTGATGTCAGGATAATGTAACGTATATACACTTCTAACGAAGGTGACCATCACTATTGCCTAAAATACTTTTTGTTTTGTAATGTCAAAGACGTTACTATTTGTATACACTTGTGTTTGCAATTACTGTTGTGCTGCAATACCTAAACTTCTCAGCTTGGTAATACTTCCTTTCTTAGTGTCATAGTAATGCAATGGTGTGTTCATTTATTGATGATTATCATCACGGTGAACAATTTTCTATTTTCTTTACACGTCATTGTTTCTGATGTTATTGGAGTATGTGTGGCTCTGGCTCTGAGCACTATGAGACTTAACTGCTATGGTCATCAGTACCCTAGAACTTAGAACTACTTAAACCTAACTAACCTAAGGACATCACACACATCCAGGCCCGAGGCAGGATTCGAACCTGCGACCGTAGCGGTCACGCGGTTCCAGACTGTAGCGCCTAGAGCCGCACGGCCACTCCGCCCGGCGGAGTATGTGTGCTATGTAAATTCCGTGTAATACATTTATTTATATGAGTTACGTAGGATGTGTGAACAACTGTTTAAGAATGTGAGCGACTTATTTTTGTAATGTCTGGAATTATTTTCTTTTATCGATTTTGTAAAGTAAGAAGAATTCTGACGCCGTAGGAAACCAGAATGAGTTGGTCGCGGTATCAGTGGGTTTACCAAGATAGTGAATGTGGGTTCAAGAACGTCAAAGCGGTTATATTTTGTAAAACTGGCTGAATGAATGAAAAAAGTTGGCTGGTGTTTCTTTTAGGGCTCCGTAATTAAGTTTTATGCACAATAGCACTGCGAGCATTATTTGGTGTTGGGGTGTATGAGTGGAATGCCTGATACATCGTACTATTAATAGCGCATTGTTATGGATCCATATTTTTCCGGCACCAATCCCATCACCACTGATAGACAAATTTTTTATTGATTACAGCATGTAATGGTCAAAAACTGCTTGCTGATATCCACCATCTTTTGTGAGTTTGCCGGTCTGGGCTAATGAAACAGGTACACCAGTAGTCTGGCTGACTTGATAATTTCAAGAATGAAATTTCTACACTGCAGTGGAGTGTGCGCTGATATGAAACGTCCTGGAAGATTAAAACTGTGTGCCGTACCTACACTTGAACTCGGTTCCTTTGCCTTTCGCGGGCATGTGGTCCACCAAGTGAGCTACCAAGCACGACTCACAACCCAGCTTCTCAGCTTCAGTTCTGCCAGTACCTCGTCTCCCACCTTCCAAACTTGCCGTTCTGTAATGACAGAAAGAATTGCATAAGATCAATGAATAATCGCCAGCAACATTTCTTTTTCCGTGTGGTTTGGATAAATCTCCGTGAAGCAATGACAGAAGAATTGTACCGTGAATAAATAATTTCTCTCCCTCCTGTACATTTTCGTATGGGTGCGAACCGACTGCCTGGAGCTATTTTCTTTTTTTTCGGTCCGGACGAAATCTGGCCGGTGGAGGGGAACTTTTGTCGCCCATTCATAATGGGCTGGCTGCGTCTGCAACGCAGGAGGGGTTGACTCTTTGGAAGGGCAGCAGCTGTTAATGGCGTGTGTGGGTGAGTCGCGCCACCATGGCATGAGACGCTATGTTGAGCATGCCTTCCCGTTTTTCTTTCTTTTTCTTTTCTCGTCTTACTTTTAGGAAGATGCTTCCTTTGTCATGCTATTAAACGTTCCTCTTCACCTCTACGAAGTTATTATTCATTAACCATTCCTTAACGTTTCCCCTGGAGCTGACCAGTGTGAAGTCATGCCAATCCACGCAACGGCCGCTTGGCAAGAAGATACTCGTATCGCATTCATGTGCTCACAATAAAGCTATTCACTTTAATCTTCACGTGGAGGGAGCAGTATCTTCGCATTTCTCTCGCCTCGTTGACAGACCGATTGTTGTGATATTTTGACTGGATATAGCAAGCCACGAGTTTTTCTTAGGTGAGGTGAAGTGAAAGTAAAATGTGAAGTATTAAGCAGTTAGTCCACGAGCCCACGCGAATTGTAAATGGTTGCGAAAATACACTTGACCTCTCAGCCACAAACAATCCAGAGCTGATAGAGAGCATCATGACTGATACAGGGATTATTGATCACATGGTCGTTGTAGCTAGGCTCAATACCGTTTCTTCCAAATCCACCAGAAACTAACACAAAATAATTTTATTTAAAAAATCTGATAAAGTGTCACTACAAGCCTTCCTAAGAGACAATCTCCATTCCTTCCGAACTGACTATGCTAATGTAGACGAGATGTGGCTCAAATTCAAAGATACAGTAGCAACTGCAATTGAGAGATTCATACCTCATAAATTGGTAAGAGATGGAACTGATCCCCCATGGTACACAAAACAGGTCCGAACGCTGTTGCAGAGGCAATGGAAAAAGCATGCGAAGTTCAGAAGAACGCGAAATCCCGAAGATTGGCTAAAATTTACACACGCGCGAAATTTGGCACGGACTTCAATGCGAGATGCCTTTAATAGGTTCCACAACGAAACATTGTCCCGAAATTTGGTAGAAAATCCGAAGAAATTCTGGTCGTATGTAAAGTACACAAGCGGCAAGACACAGTCAATACCTTCGCTGCGCAGTGCCGATGGTACTGTTACCGACGACTGTGCCGCTAAAGCGGAGTTATTGAACGTTTTTCCGAAATTCCTTCACCAGGGAAGACGAATGGAATATTCCAGAATTTGAAACACGAACAGCTACTAGCATGAGTTTCTTAGAAGTAGATACCTTAGGGGTTGCGAAGCAACTCAAATCGCTTGATACGGGCAAGTCTTCAGGTCCAGATTGAATACCGACTGGGTTCCTTTCAGATTACGCTGGTACAGTAGCTCCCTACTTAGCAATTATATACAATCGCTCGCTCACCGATAGATCTGTACCTACAGATTGGAAAATTGCGCACGTCGCACAAGTGTTTAAGAAGGGTAATAGAAGTAATCCATCGAACTTCAGACCTATATCATTGACGTCGGTGTGCAGTGGGGTTTTGGAGCATATACTGTATTCAAACATTATCAATTACCTCGAAGGGAACGATCTATTGATACGTAATCACCATGGTTTTAGAAAACATCGTTCTTGTGCAACGCAGCTAGCTCTTTATTTGCACGAATTAATGGCCGCTGTCGACAGGGGATCTCAAGTTTATTCCGTGTTTCTAGATTTCCGGAATACTTTTGACACCGTTCCCCACAAGCGACTTGTAATCAAGTTGCGGGCCTGTGGGGTATCGTCTCAGTTGTGCGACTGGATTCGTGATTTACTGTCAGGAAGGTCACAGTTCGTAGTAATAGACAGCAAATCATAGAGTAAAACTGAAGTGATATCAGGTGTTCCCAGGGAAGCGTCCTGGGACCTCTGCTGTTCCTGATCTATATAAATGACCTGGGTGACAATCTGAGCAGTTCTCTTGGGTTGTTCGCTGATGACGCTGTAATTTACCGTCTAGTAAGGTCATCCGAAGACCAGTATCAGTTGCAAAGTGATTTAGTAAAGATTGCTGCTTGGTATGGCAGGTGGCAGTTGACGCTAAATAACGAAAAGTGTGAGGTGATCCACATGAGTTCCAAAAGACATCCGTTGGAATTCGATTACTCGATAAATAGTACAATTCTCAAGGCTGTCAATTCAACTAAGTACCTGGGTGTTAAAATTACGAACAACTTCAGTTGGAAAGACTACATAGATAATATTGTGGGGAAGGCGAGCCAGAGGTTGCGTTTCATTGGCAGGACACTTAGAAGATGCAACAAGTCCACTAAAGAGACAGCTTACACTACACTCGTTCGTCCTCTGTTAGATTATTGCTGCGCGGTGTGGGATCCTTACCAGGTGGGACTGACGGAGGACATCGAAAGGGTGCAAAAAAGGGCAGCTCGTTTTGTATTATCACGTAATAGGAGAGAGAGTGTGGCAGATATGATACGCGAGTTGGGATGGAAGTCATTAAAGCAAAGACGTTTTTCGCCGCGGCGAGATCTGTTTACGAAATTTCAGTCACCAACTTTCTCTTCCGAATGCGAAAATATTTTGTTGAGCCCATCCTACATAGGTAAGAATGGTCATCGAAATAAAATAAGAGAAATCAGAGCTCGAACAGAAAGGTTTAGGTGTTCGTTTTTCCCGCGCGCTGTTCGGCAGTGGAATGGTAGAGAGATAGTATGATTGTGGTTCGATGAACCCTCTGCCAAGCACTTAAATGTGAATTGCAGAGTAGTCATGTAGATGTAGATGTAACGACCTTGTAAAATGCTTAGTGCTACTGTGACCATTTTTAAAAATAATGAATAATCTAATGTATCGTTGACTTAGAGCTCCCATTAAACAGTTAAGGTCAGCACACAGAGAGCACTTCCACATAATCTATTGCAAACATTAGTTAATTGCAATATGTATAGAGGTTTGGGGCAACTCCCACAGACATTCATGTTCTCACTGGATTATCTCTCTTAATGAAATCGAAACGGCACAGAGTGAATTTTTTTGCGCAAACCATATGTAATATGAAAATATGACTAACGGGTAATACATCTTTGTTTGGCAGTCGAGCTCCTTGTTATGCGGTTCAATATTTTTCTTAAGAAAAGAAAAAAGAAATTTCTGTGTAATAAATACATTAGAGCCTACTGTAAACTTCAGGAATAGCCAAGTGTTCTGAATCTTTAAAGGACACTGTCTCAAGTGCGTATACTATTCTTACCCTCTCCTGTAAAATCTTTTAGATCGCCAGTAACTTTATAAGTGAGAATTAAACATTATTGTGAATAAAACAAGGAGTCACAACAACCTTCTTTTAAAAGTCTAATATTAATATTCCTTATAGATCCACTGTGTGACTATGCACAGAGGCTTACAGGTTTGTATACAAACAATTACGTATCAGTATTTTGAATATCGATTAACTCCATGTTATTCATTCATCCGTGATAAATCATGCACATGTTACTGCTGTTGAGGAAGTTGAATATGGTGGTACTCACGGTGAAAAATATTGATGGTAGATATGTGTTGTAGTCCAGCAAGTTGAACAGTTTCGCGGCTCCAAATATAGTGCTGACATGTTTCATGCTGAATATCGGATGGTGTCGCCCCTTTCTCCAACGTCGAGAGTCTTACAATGCGTACTGCGCTCCCACAATCGCCGAAAATGTCTGCAATGTGGAATCACTGTTTTCATGTATGAGAACAAGTAATTGATTAGCAAAATGAACGTATATTTCGTTATTAGTAACTGTGTATGTTGTACTCACATTTTTTCTAAGACGGCGGCTGCGTTGTTGGGTGTATCCTCCGACAGCTCAGCCTCAACAGCAAGCTTGCAGGCAAGTCTTCCACCTTGAATAGTAGACCCTCATGAAGACTCACCCTACAATAATGTACAAAAATAAGAATAGTAAGAATCAGTCAGCAACTTTGCTATCTAGTAGTTGTTTACAAATTTACCCCCTCAGAAACACGAACCCTCCTGAGATATCCTGGGAACTGAATATCTTTAGCGCCCTGAATCTCTTGGAGACGAAATACATCACCTGGATTTCGCTTGTCTGTGCCGCAACTTGAATAGTAGACCCTCATGAAGACTCACCCTACAAAAATGTGCAAAAATAAGAATAGTAAGAATCAGTCAGCAACTTTGCTATCTAATAGTTGTTTACAAATTTACCCCCTCAGAAACACGAACCCTCCTGAGATATCCTGAGATATCAACTTCTCATGAAACGACAAAGAATTACTATAAAAAAACACTCTTTTAATGAGCGGTAAATAATTCCAAACAGCTGGGAGTTCTACGGTATGTCAACTCAAGTCCACCACCACCGAGCGAGGTGGCGCAGTGGTTAGACACTAGACTCGCATTCGGGAGGACGACGGTTCAATCCCGCGTCCGGCCATCCTGATTTAGGTTTTCCGTGATTTCCCTAAATCGCTCCAGGCAAATGCCGGGATGGTTCCTTTCAAAGGGCACGGCCGTCTTCCTTCCCCGTCCTTCCCTAATCCGATGAGACCGATGACCTCGCTGTCTGGTCTCCTTCCCCGAAACAACCAACTCAAGTCCACCGTTACACGGCGTCCTTGGAAGCCATTTTGAGGATGTTTTCTCTCGCAGATTCTCTCACCTGGGCACGCACTTTGCTCGTTAGCTGTACACTGCAGACGTAAAACTGTTCCTATAATTCGACCAATATGCTCTGTTCTTCTACAGAAGTGATACGACATCTCTTCCATTATCCAGCACATGCTGCTAAAGATTTCACATGCACGGTTCTTGGATAAACTTATTCTTCTTCCTTTCAGAACCCTTTCAAATGACGGAATGTGCTTACATACAAACTCGTATTCTTTTACGTTTCTTTTACCTCTTCAGTACATATTATTTCGCTTTCCATTGGTCTGTGTTAACTGTAAAAAGTTACAGCATTGTACAATTAATAAAAGATGTGCCCTCCCGTTGCCTTTATGACGACCTGAGTTCTGCTCGCAAGACATTCAACGAGATATCTGAATCTCTTTGGATGAATAGGAGCCCATTCGCCCTCACTGGCCGAAACCGATGATGTTGGTTGCTCAGATCTGTTGTGATGTCGGCGTTCTAACTCATCCAAAAGGGCTTCCAGGTCCTTCGGGTCTAGCCTCGGGGCAGGACAGTCCATTACAGGAATATTTTTACCCACAAACCACTGTCGTGTTGATAGAAAACACATATCTCTGAAATACTACTATAATGTAGGCAGTACACAAAGCTCTAAAATGTCTTCTGACCCTTCTGTATTTAGCATTTTCTTAAGTGCATGTGGAAAACAGCCTCATACAGTACCACCGTCATCTCCATTCTTCACTGACGACAGGTAGATTTAACCACTCGAAATGACTTGTTTGCCAATATTCCACTGTCCAGTGGCAACGATTTTCACACCACCTCAACTGTTGCTTTGTAGTGACGGCATAAATATGTCGAGCTGCTACATGCTGACGCTCAGTTCTTTTACAGTCGTTGTGCTAATTAGTCTGACGGTAGCACTTGCATGGTGGCATGGTATGACATTTCATTCGCAGAAGGTTTGACCCGATACATTTCTACTCTTCAATGCTGATTGCAGTGTGCTACAAAGTAGGGTAACCGATAAATCTACACCCACAAACTATTTCGCCTGTTTCAAATCTTCCGCACTCCATTCCGTACTCATCTGAAGCACAAAAAATCAATACATTTAGTGAAATGTAATTACCCAAAATACATGATTTCAGTAAACAAGTATATGATGCAAGGTACAGCTTATCTTTATGCTGTGTAATCAATAATGTGAGACACTTAATGGTGACTACCGCTAACTCTCTTTTTGAATCGACATCCAAACAAGAACTGGCAAGATAGTTCACATTACACCCCTTAAATACAGGAAACCACTGCAGTAACAATCGTGAATGACAGGGTGGGCAACATCATTCATTTTTCTCCAAATATGCCAGACGTATATATATCTTTCTTGATATCACAACATCTGGTACACTATCTTGATGAAGTCATTGTCTCTGGAACTCTCGGATTTCATGTTTTCGGTATATAATAGAAACGAATGTCGATGTTATGATTTGGTTTGCCACGATTATGGTGCAAATGGTTCAAATGGCTCTGAGCACTATGCGACTTAACTTCTGAGGTCATTAGTCGACTAGATCGTAGAACTAATTAAACCTAACTAACCTAAGGACATCACACACATCCATGCCCGAGAAAGGATTCGAACCTGCGACCGTAGCGATCAGTCGGCTCCAGACTGTAGCGCCTAGAACTGCACGGCCACTCCGGCCGGCCCACGATTATGTGTCACACTTTTAATAATGATATTCACTTTATTTTCGACATTTGCCACGATTATGGTGCAAATGGTTCAAATGGCTCTGAGCACTTTGCGACTTAACTTCTGAGGTCATCAGTCGACTAGATCTTAGAACTAATTAAACCTAACTAACCTAAGGACATCACACACATCCATGCCCGAGAAAGGATTCGAACCTGCGACCGTAGCGATCAGTCGGCTCCAGACTGTAGCGCCTAGAACTGCACGGCCACTCCGGCCGGCGCACGATTATGTGTCACACTTTTAATAATGATATTCACTTTATTTTCGACATTCGCCACGATTATGGTGCAAATGGTTCAAATGGCTCTGAGCACTATGCGACTTAACTTCTGAGGTCATCAGTCGACTAGATCATAGAACTAATTAAACCTAACTAACCTAAGGACATCATACACATCCATGCCCGAGGCAGGATTTGAACCTGCGACCGTAGCGATCAGTCGGCTCCAGACTGTAGCGCCTAGAACCGCTCGGCCACTCCGGCCGGCCCACGATTATGTGTCACACTTTTAATAATGATATTCACTTTATTTTCGACACACATCGTAAACTTCGGATGATAATCGATACTTCGCGAAGCTCCTTTTCAGTTGACATTTCTTCATTATGATTGCCTGACGCTTTCGAAGCTAGCTAAATTAATAATGGCTCCACCAATTTATTCAATTCTGAATCTTCTGGCGATTTCTAATCACTAACGTCACTGTAAACAACCTGTCCTTCTTCATTATCATAATCATCAACATTATCTTCCACATCGTAATCATTTTCTTCTTCTCCACCTTCTCTTCTCACAAGTTTGTTGTTTTTAATGTTTTCATCTTTCTTCTTTCTGAATAGCTGCCCCATTTCTGAGGAACAGGCCTGTTGGGAAGCTGAAGCGCGTGCTTGTTATATCGTATCTACTTCTACTTCTGTGAGAAAACCTGACGAATTTATTTTCATCCAGTACCAGGTGCAGCTGGATAAGGGTCTGGAATTGCGCTCCCTCCCATGTCGATATGTATGTCACAATTTCTCAATAACGATTCACTAATCCTGATGATGTATATTTATAACCTCTGTTGGAATCATCTTGTCTGAGTTTATAAGCAGTGGTAGCAGTGAGAAATTTACCATACTTTAGATCAGAAAAAAATGGTTCAAATGGCTCTAAGCACTATGGGACTTAACATCTGAGGTCATCAGTCCCCTAGAACTTAGAACTACTTAAACTTAACTAACCTAAGGACATCACACACATCCATGCCCCAGGCGGGATTCGAAACTGCGAACGTAGCAATCGCGCGGTTCGGGACTGAAGCGCCTAGAACCGCTCGGCCAACGCGGCCGGCTTTACATCACACTTTCTGAATTTATTTTCAGGATGTTTAGTTTGAATCTCTAGATTATAATCCAGAGGAAAAAATCTAAACACAGATAAGGAGTTGTGAGACGTAAACGATAGTTTGTAGGCGTGTTTCTACATGTGGAAGATGATGTTTCTTAAAATTTTCGCCCCAGTCGCATGAGAGTGACGTTAGAAGTGCAACTATGAGGGAGGAAATCGGGTTTGCTTTAAATACGCGCTGTAACCGTCGTCAGCGTTAGTTACTGTTGAGACTGGGCGCGGTGAGTTGATATTATTGAAGAATGCCTTTAAGAGGACAAAGACGCAATTATTAGCACCTGACTGAATTTGAATGAGGTCGTGTAATAGGGCTACGAGAAGGTGGAATTTTCTTTTACAATACTGCAGAAAGTCTTTCCCAGTGTACATGGCTGCTGGAAGCTGTGGCCACGAGATTGTTCGGTCCAAAAGGAGACCTGATTGCCGACGATCACGGGAGACCACCGAGAGGGAAGATCACCGTATTCCTTGTATGATTCAGGCACATCGTACTGCCTCTTCAGCAGTAATTTCAGCAACAGTTGGCACTACAGTTATAACTAACAGTAACAAATCGGTTACTTCAAGGAGATCTCTGAGCCAGACGCTGTGTAGCATGCATTCCAGTGACCCCTAATCACTGCCGACCTTAGTAGTGTCAAGTGCGAGGTCGTTGGAGGGTAGGGAGTAGGTCTGTTACGTTTGCTGATGAAAGCTGGTTCTGCCTCAGGGCCGGTGATGGCCGTGTGCTCGTCAGAAAAAAGCCATTTCAGGGCCTGAAAACCAATCCGTCTGCGTGCTGGACACTGGAATTTCACCTGGAGTTGTGGTCCGCAGTGTGAGTTCGTATGACATCATCCTGAATGCGAATTTGTTCATAGGTCTGGTGATTCGACCTGTCATGCTACCGTCCATTAACAGCATTCCACGGTGTGTTTTCCAACGGGTAACGGTCGCCCACATACCGCTGTTGTAACTCAGTATGTTCTACATAATGTCGACTTTCTGCCGTGGCCTGCTCGGTTACTAGATCTGTCTCTAACCTAGTAAAGAAGGGACATAATTGGGTGGCAATTCCAGCGTCATTCACAAATAGCATTAGCTGTCTCTATATTGAACGATTAAGTGCAACAGGCATAGAACTCCATACCACAAACGAACATCGGACACACGTACAAGAAAATGCATGTAAGCTTGAATGTCTATGTACAGTATTCCGGTGGTTAAAAGAGTTACTAACGTATTAGTGCTTCACATTGGCAACAGATTATCTCGCGCTTACCTTAACCCGGATAGTGCAATATTAATAACTTACATATATTACCTATAGAAACGGGTTCCCGAAATTTTATTACTCTACATTAGTAATTTTTTGGTGCTGCGAATTTTTTTCTGTCCGCATATAATTCGTTATACTCAGGTATCTTACAGTCTAAATTACAAAATAATCTCCTTCAAGACCTACCGTTAAATCACCAATCACCACACTCTGGGCGTTGGTTCAAATCGGATGCTGAATATAGTATCACGCCGTCTGTCAGCTGAACTGAAATAGAAAATACAGGTTGACCTCCTGTCTCTCCTTCTTCTTCATACTCTCTTCCACATAGTATTCACCATTATCATCAGAGATATATTAAGAAGAGAACGAGCACATCGTGTATCTTTTATGAATCACTGATGTCATCGATGAGTCATGAAATTTCCCTACTCCCACACCCTTCCCCTTTCCGACTAAGCTAATTGCCCTATGTACAAAATGGCTGGATATAAGAATTTTTGCTGGAAATTCAGAATTTTGGCAGGAAATTAAAAAAAATAAACAAGTTGCGCTAAACTATTCTCGGGGGGAACCAGGCCTGTTATCCCAAGTACAAATTTCCAGAAAGTTCAATATGACGCATTATCATGTTGGCTGACTTCGAATATTGGCCTGGTTCTACGACGACACAGTCCGAGACTTGTAATATGGGTGCAACTTAGTATGATGTCAGAATTCAGGATGGTGACCGGGGCATACTAGCACAATACTATGACGCTATCAAGAGGCTTAGACTTGTTGAGCTACTTATATAACAGTGTGGAATTCTGAGTCGGACTTCAGGTACTGGGGCATACTGACCCAGAGCTAGAATATTGGCCATAGCTTATGACGTCTCGATCCAGCTCAGATTTGTTGGGCTATTTTTATCGTAGTGTAGCTTTATGTCACACTGGCTCACACTTCAGATACTGCTTCAGTCCTATTACAAGCTACTGTTTACTCAGAGGTGTATGGTCACTGCTTGTCCTAAGTTTGGATACGCCTTTATTCGTCCCACGACGTAGCGCCCGGTGCCCTGCGCCGCCACCCCCACGCAGCCACCCCGAGTGTTCGCAACATCCCCGCCATCTGCGCCGCACTATAACGTGCAGAGAGCAAGGCGGCCGTACAAATTACCATCATGAACAAATGTGTTGCTCTCGTCCCACTCTCCTATTTTTTAACTCTGTATTTCTTGCAATTAACTTATGAACTGTATTGATATCGAAGTATCTGTATATGTAAATTTGTGTACATATGTATCAGCTTTATAAAATGCAATCGTTTGGCTTTGAAGTATTTCATGAAAAAAATCCTAGTAAAAACCGTTATTCCTACTGTCTTTTAAGAATAAATTCACACTTAAATGCGAACATTTTTCTGTTATTAAAATGTTACATTTTGGACATCCCACACATTATCTTTGCTCTGTTTACGCCGCAGTACATTTTTAATGGACGATATCTTTGTGTCGTTGCTTAATGATAATCTTTGGACTGTAAAGGGAAACAAAAAACGAATAACACATTTGTGATGTTCAACATGCATTTTGAGAATACTGTAAAGTGTGCCATAGCAACTTATTTACAATATGTGTGTTGTGGTGGATTTGAAGAACATATCTATATATATAAAACAAAGTTGGGTTTGTTACAACACTTATAACTCGAGATCTGCTGGAGCAATTTTCATGGTTTTTGATTTGTTGGATTTGTCTCCGCCCCGAATAGCAGAATACATCTTAAAAATAATGAATATATATATATATATATATATATATATATATATATATATATATATATATATATAAGGAAGTCGTGTTAGTTACACTATTTATAAGAACGGCTGGACCGATTTGGCTGAAAATTGGTTGAGAGGTAGCTTAGAACCACGAGACAGACATAGGATACTTTTTATCCCGTTCGACCGCTATAAAACGTGGTATAACAAATGCGCATCTGGCATGGAATAACAAAACGCAAATGTCAGCTAAACGTCACTATAAAACGTGGTATAACAAAAACAAATCTAACATGGAATAACAAAACGCAAATGACAGCTAAACGTCTATGGTTAAGTATCAGTATATATCATTAATTAAACATTTAAAGAAATAATTTGTATTTTCTTTGAAGCATCATTAACAACGTCGCGACCAAGACGATCGAATATTTCATCGAATCTATGGCGGTACGTGAAGAAACTTCAGCTGACAACAAACATGAGAGTTGCCGAATATTTCTCTGAGCGGTTGCTGACTATCGGTAATGGTCGAGTACCTGTCCAAGAATCGAGCGGATTTATTTCATTTCCTCATAATTTCTGTAAGTTTGTCTCATCGAAAGACGAACTTATCAACAAAGTATTCCCAAACATCATTACTAACTACAAAAGTAATGAATGGTTGAGTCAGCGAGCAATTTTAGCGGCTAAGAATAAAGATGTAGTCACCTAAACTACATAATTCAGAATGAGATCATTGGTAAAATGCATTCATTGAAATCTATTGACTGTGTAACAAATGAAGATGAAGCCACCAACTATCCAATTGAATTTTTAAACTCCTTGGATGTGCCTGGCTTACCACCGCACAATTTACGCCCAAAAGTTGGCTCCGTAGCAATCATGCTTTGAAACGTAAACCAACCAAAACTGTGCAACGGTACGCGTTTGGTGGTAAGTAAATTGATGGCCAACGTTATTTACCCGACGATACTCAAAGGAAAATTCGAAGGTGAGGAAGTTCTCATTCCGAGGATCCCGATGACCCCAACCGATATGCCGTTTGAGTTTAAAAGACTTCAATTTCCGATTCGTCTTGCATTAGCCATGGCCATTAACAAATCACAAGGCCAATCCTTGATAGTTTGTGGTTTAAATCTGGAATATCCATGTTTTTCACATGGTCAATTATATGTGGCATGTTCACAAGTCGGAAGACCATCAGCGTTGTTTGTTCCTGCGCCTGATAATAAAACAAAAAATGTCGTGTATCACAAGGTACTTAATTGAAGAGTGGAAGCTATGCACCGAAAAACATAAAGAATAAAGAATCATTAAAATACTTAATTTTTTTATTTGTTTCTCCTAATAAAAAAATTGAACTTAACATCCAAAATCTGATTATTTATTGGCTTTAAGGCGGAACAGAGTTCGCCGGGTCAGCTAGTAGATATATAGATCGTACAAGAAAGCCACACGAACTACAACAAAGCAAACCACCATCTACTGAACAAGTGTTAGTGAACAAATAGGGTGGTCCATTGATCGCGACCAGGCTAAATATCACAAGAAATAAGCGTCAAACGAAAAAAACTACAAAGAACGAAACTTGTATAGCTTGAAGGGGGAAACCAAATGGCGCTATTGTTGGCCCGCTAGATGGCGCTGCCATAGGTCAAACGGATATCAACTGCGTTTTTTAAAATAGGAACCCCCATTTTTATTACATATTCGTGCAGAACGTAAAGAAATATGAATGTTCTAGTTGGACCACTTTTTTCGCTTTGTGATAGATGGCGCTGGAATAGTCACAAACATACGGTTCACAATTTTAGACGAACAGTTGGTAACAGATAGGATTTTAAGTCGTTTCTGAAAGTATTTGTATGGAGTGTAGCCATGTATGGAAGTGAAACATGGACGATAACTAGTTTGGACAAGAAGAGAATAGAAGCTTTCGAAATGTGGTGCTACAGAAGAATGCTGAAGATAAGGTGGGTAGATCACGTAACTAATGAGGAGGTATTGAATAGGATTGGGGAGAAGAGAAGTTTGTGGCACAACTTGACTAGAAGAAGGGATCGGTTGGTAGGACATGTTTTGAGGCATCAAGGGATCACAAATTTAGCATTGGAGGGCAGTGTGGAGGGTAAAAATCGTAGAGGGAGACCAAGAGATGAATACACTAAGCAGATTCAGAAGGATGTAGGTTGCAGTAGATACTGGGAGATGAAGAAGCTTGCGCAGGATAGAGTAGCATGGAGAGCTGCATCAAACCAGTCTCAGGACTGAAGACCACAACAACAACAACAGGATTTTAAACTAAAATACAGAACGTAGGTACGTTTGAACATTTTTTTTCGGTTCTTCCAGTGTCATACATGTATCTTTGTGAACTTATCGTTTCTGAGAACGTATGCTGTTACAGTGTGATTACCTGTAAATACCACATTAATGCAAATAAATGATCAAAATGATGTCTCTCAACCTCAATGCATTTGGCAATACATGTAACGACATTCCTCTCAACAGCGAGTAGTTCGCCTTCCCTAATGTTCGCACATGCATTGACAATGCTCTGACGCATGTTGTCAGGCGTTGTCGGTGGATCACGATAGCAAATATCCTTCAACTTACCCCACAGAAAGGAATCCGGGGACGTCAGATCCAATGAACGTGAGGGCCATGGTATGGTGCTTCGACGACTAATCCACCTGTCATTAAATATGCTATTCAATACCGCTTCAACCGTACGCGAGCTATATGCCGAACATCCATCATGGTGAAAGTACATAGCCATAGTACATAGCAGTGAAACATCTTGTAGTGACATTGGTAGAACATTACGTAGGAAATCAGCATACATTGCACCATTTAAATTGCCATCGATAAAAAGGGGGCCAATTATCCTTCCTCCCCTAATGCCGCACCATACATTAACCCGCCAAGGTCGCTGATGTTTCAATTGTCGCAGCCATTGTGGATTTTCCGTTGCCCAGTAGTGCACATAATGCCGGTTAACGTTACCCCTGTTAGTGAGTGACGCTTCGTCGCTAAATAGAACGCGTGAAAAAAATCTGTCATCGTCACGTAATTTCTCTTGTACCCAGTGGCAGAACTGTACACGACGTTCAAAGTCATCGCCATGCAATTCCTGGTGCATAGAAATATGGTACGGGTGCAATCGATGTTGATGTAGCATTCTCAACACTGACGATTTTGACATTCCCGATTCTCGCGCAATTTGTCTGCTACTGATGTAAGGATTAGCCGCGACAGCAGATAAAACACCTACTTGAGCATCATCATTTGTTGCAGGTCGTGGTTGATGTTTCACATATGGCTGAACACATACTGTTTCCTTAAATAAAGTGACTATCCGGCGAACGGTGCGTACACTTGGATGATGTCGTCCAGGATATCGAGCAGCATACGTAACACACGCCCATTGGCCATTTTGATCACAAGAGCCACACATCAAAACGATATCGACCTTTTCCGCAAGTGGTAAACGGTCCATTTTAACACGGGTAACGTATCACGAAGCAAATACCGTCCGCACTGGGGGAATGTTACGTGATACCACGTACTTATAGGTTTGTGACTATTCCAGCGCCATCTATCACAAAGCTAAAAAAGTGGTCCAACTAAAACATTCATATTTCTTTACATACTACACGAATATGTAATAAAAAATGGAGGTTCCTATTTAAAAAAAAACCAGTTGATATCCGTTTGACCTATGGCAGTGCCATCTCGCGGGCCAACCATAGCGCCATCTGGTTTCCCCCTTCAAGCTAGCCGAGTTTCGTTCTTTGTAGTTTTTTCGTTTTATGTTTATTTCGTGAGATATTTGGCCCGGTCTCTATCAATGGACCACCATATATATATACTCAAGTACATTGGCGTATTTTTGTTAATGAAACAATTGGTAAAGTGGCACTAAATACTCAAATATTTTTGTTCTGTGTAGAGCTGGCGACAGGCTGTTGACCAAAACATTGTTGTAATGAAAAATATTAGCCATCTGAAGAGGGGCATAATAGCCCAAAACCGGTTATGTCAGTAAAGTAAAACATTAAATAAGTAGGCTACATGTGGGTGGTTGCGCCATTCACCAACTAAAATTTATGTATTTATTGCACTGCAGAGAAATTAAATTCCAGTCGCAAAACAGTTGTATAGGTCAGATTTAAACACTGTGACTTGGAGTCTATAAGAGGCCATGTCTGCGTAAAACAATATACGATTTTGGGACTTTTTTTATGTAAACACTTTCGACTTACGTCTGCAAACTAGTTGCAGTGAAATATAAGAATCAGAGGGTGTATATATTTCAAAACATGCATAAATTCCCATCATTACATTACATTATGAAGAAACATTATTGCACATTTTCTGTTAGGTTCTAGATATTACATGTATAAACTGTGGTATCCTTTTATTTTTCCTTTGAAAGTGAGTCCTAGGAGAGGGATCGGGATTAATTTGAGAATAATACATGGAAGGATGGCCCAACTTGATGAGTCACTTATATTCCCAAACCAATACTTTTATTTAATAACAATACAATCTTGAGTCAACCGACAGTTACCAAGATTCTTTTGAAATACTTAAAAACAGTTAAAATTTTTAAATTAAATTCACAGTGTAAGAGAATATTTACTTTATACATAAAATTGCAAGTAGTACTCAAATAATGTCAAACGTGCAACACAATGTTGGCCAGACTACAAACAGTTAATGAAATAGGTAAACCTATGGCGGCAATCTGTCCCCAAAAATAGGTAACAACTGTGGGCTAATCCCAAAACAGAACCTGAATGTAAGTTCAAGAAAATATTAAATAAGAAATATTAAAACAGATACATCTCCACTTGTTATTCTGTTCTCATATAGGCAAGATATGGACAAGCTACGCAAATGCTACCCATATGCAAAACCCAAGCAACAGTAGTACGTCGATGATTGGCCACATCAGTCATGTTGAGTACTTAAATAAAAATTGTAACACAGTCACAATTACAATGGCTATAAAACCCATGATATTTTAAAGAAAACAAGAAACTCAGTTCTTAACTTGCCCAAAGAGTTTCATCGCTAGGGTCTTACAATAACAGAAATACAGAGTCAGTTTTTTCCTAATCCAGCGACATCTCCACCATGGCACAATATCTGTAGAATCATAATAAACGATTATTCTGGCTGGAGTGGATCTATAGCATCACATGTGACCTGCCAACACTTAGGTCTCATGCAATGATGGGAAGGCTGACGAAGTAGAAGGACAACATGTCCCTGCCCCAGAGTAGCAGAACATCAACACGTCAACCACTGCCGATGCAAGGCTGTCAACATATACGAAACAATAGACAGCAAAACAAGTTTGACAAAAATTAACATACACATTAATACTTAAATGGGCAACTGAAATGTCTACTATTAAAAATTCAGCATGGTAGGAGCCAACTCATTACATTGCAAGTTAACCTTCCCAGCAAAAGCAACAAGCAATGTACAAGGACATTCGAAACAGTAAGTAAATAATAATGCCAACAAAATTTAAGAACACTCAAGGCACACATTTACTGGAGCATCTTAAGGGTAAATAGACACTGTAATTGGGACACACACCAAATGTCAGATGGCTGGTTAAACCGTACAACTATAACACAAAGGTCTCTTCAGCATGGAATAAGAGAGTTGGCAAATGCAAGCACGCACACACACACACGTGCACACACACACACACACACACACACACACACACACACACACAAACACACATGCGTAACCTTCAACTGAGCACACACAACTTTAGTTACAGGCCAAATCCAATGACTCGCCCCAGGAAGGGCCATGAGGTCAACAACAGTCAGAAATTACAACCAGTAGTATCAGATACGCAGTAACAACAAACCATGATTCCAAGTATGAGATTGACATCGCAAAATACCAGCTTGGTGCATACAGAAGCCTCCAGACTGATGCACACAGCTCTAAAGGGGTCACAGAAAGGCATAAAGAAATTATATTCTTGGTCAGCTCACAATGGGTGGAGTTAACAGTCCTGAAGTACAGTACTTACTAAACAGTCTTCACAGATAATTTCAAACAAATGCCAAGGAGGGCAGTAGTTTCAGGACTCTAGGGAGGCAACGGATAACGCTGCTCGGCTGCTCATGGCTGCTAATAAGTTGTTCAATATATCTCTCCGTATTTAGCTCACCACAACTGACTGATGCACGTCTTAAGCAGGTTGCACGCGACGAGAGCCGCTCATTGCCCACTAGCGTCGCTGGTAGTAACAGTCAACGCTGCAGGTAAACGCAAGTCCCCATAGGACAACGGTTAACGGTGTTAACTCGCTGCAATGGCCAGGACACCGAGTACTAAGGCACACCCGTCCAGCTCCGTGACCGACACACCAATCGCCACCACACAGCCCCAAAGGCAAAAGGCAATCCAGGAAAGATAATAAGAGGAGGGCCAGAGTTGATGGAACGCGCAGACAACTGGCGCCAGTAGGATCACCCGCGCACCTTCATGTAAGCCTCCATGGCTCAAAAATCATTGCATAATCTCTACGTTCATTGCTGTTTCTTCAGAATGAGGTATGAATGCAAATTCTGAAACGAATGGAACCCTGCTATTATCAAATGTGAAAACGTACCCTTAAAAATGTTAAGTGTTTTTAAAATTGGAATTTGCGATTGTGCTACGATACAGGTTTAGGGGCACTAGGTTGTAACGTAATCTGTCATGCACTCACGTTATTTCGTCAACTTTTAGTAGTTCTGAAAACACAAAAAAAGCATAACTTTCCAGTTTGACAGTAGGTCAAACATTACGGCAACCTAATGTTGACATGTTTAGCGCGATGTATCGTGTATTGCGAGAAATTTTGAAAGCCGTTACTGGAATTCTGACAGCTTCTATTCCTTAGGTAGTTCTTTGCGTGGGATTGGGTTGGTCAAGCGAATAATTCTACTTTGAAATGTGTGTGAGAGTATGTGTTTGTGTATGTTTGTTTCTTTGTTTTATTTCTGTTCTATGTCCTGTGTCAATTCTCTTCAAGCAACAAATAGTATGTTTATATCAACGCATGGTGTCTGTTCTTTCGGACATATCAGAAAGAACAGACACCACGCAGAATCAGCAACTGTGAAACATTATACGTAAATTGAAGGGGACCACTGCTGTCCGCTGCAGCAGGATATTACGCGGAATCAGTGGCGACGAGCGGAAATGTGTACTGGATCGGGATTTGAAACAGGGTTTACTTACTTATTAGGCAGGTGCGTTAGCCACTGCGCCATTCGCGACACAGCATTATCGTAACTGCTCGGACTATTTCGGAACACCTGACGGCTGACCCACATCGCCAAATTTCTTTTTTTTTTTTTTGAGGGATTGTGGTGGCTTTTCATTTATTAAGTGTTCAGTCAAAGTGTAACGCGTGCTGTCTCTCGATAGAGGTGTTCCGTGTTCTCTGTATCTTTTTTTGTACTTGCTGCATTTTTTTCCTGGGTATTGTGACTGACAGGAGTTGAATGTGAGTTGGTTTGTTTTCACAAGGCTAAATTAATCTGGTCAGTCATTTTTATGTAATGTTGTTAGCTCTGAAAGCTATTGGGAGTCTATTTTCGTCATGATGTGTTAGTGTATATCATTCGCTGCTTTTTTCTGTTGAGGCGTTGTCTGCTGCGTTGTCCGTGTGTCCTGCCTCTCTGTTTTCAGGTCCTTTAGTTGTGCACCTTTGTGGGTGGCTACTAACATGACGTTTCCTTTTAATCTTGTTATTGAGCTTTTTTATGGTCTGTGTTTTGTATTCATTTTAACAGCCACTTGTTTGATTAGCTTTAGTTCACGTCTGTAGTTTTCAGGCTCCAGAGGTATTCTATTTAACCTGTGAAGCATGTGTATTAACTATGTTCTGGTTTAACGTGTTATGCATAACCAACCTTCTGAATGTAGGTTTCCTGTAGATGGAGAACTGGTGTTGTCGTTGTTTCTTGTTAATGTGACGTTCAGGATATTAGTTTCTTTTTCCTTCAGTTTCCATTGTGTAGTGTAATTTTGGGTGTACTGTGCTGATATTATATTGCAACTCTTGTATCCTACGTTGTTTTCATTTTTGAGACAAATGATTCCATCCACGTACCAGTACCAGTATATTATCTGGCGTCTGTTTTTTTCATAATGTTGTTCAGTGTGATTTTCTCTACATGATCCTATAAATATGTGCTGAGGTTCCACTGTTGAGAGAACCCTGTGTAGTCTCTCGTGTTGCGAATAGAAGTAGTTCTTGAACGTAAATTGATTTTGCTGTATGATTAGTTCTAGATTTGGTGAGATTTCATTTATTTGTGTGTCTGGGACTTTCTTGCTGTTTAGTTGTTGTTCTATGATTGTTAATTTCTGGTGTAGCTACAAGTATGTGCGTGGATGTAATATCACAAGATACCAAGGTTGCTGCTTGCGGATTCTGATTTATTTAATTTCCTCTCTTGTGACTCCAATGCGTCTATTGTTTCACTTATCTATCGGAATACACTGCATGCACAGTTTCGTCATTCAGACTTTAATAACGTCGTGTAGCATCAAATATATCCGTTTTTAATTTCGAAGCGCGCTTAAGTTAATGACATTTAATCGTCGATCAACAGAGAAACAAAGAAAAAAATCCATATAAACTCAAAGATAAAATTACTCGTAACTAACCAATCAGTAATCTAGCGGTACACCACAATGATCTCGGATAAATACTTCACTTATTTTTCGTGAATACAGTCCTTTTTTTACAGTTTAGCGCGTTTTCATCAGTGGCTTGGCACTGGTCCCGTGGTGATACCCACTGTTAAATCTGTTTTCCGTAACGTAATCTTAATGGCGGTATTGTTGGAACAGTGTGAGGATTGCATAAGCGTTCATATTCACTAAGAAAGTTAAGTTCAAAAGTCATGGAGAGTACAGGTTTTTCTAAGCGAACTATATCGCGCCTTTCTCTGAAATACCTGCTAACCACAGTCACCCACTTCCACCTTCCACAGTATCGTTGAAACACGTTGAGCACTTTTATCACCATTACACTGCATCCTGAATGACACAATACAAACATTTTCGCATACATGGTAAAGGTAGTAAGTAATATATTATTCAGCTGAACCTTAGAGTATTTGTTGCTCCATATTTAGCGGATTTATGCCCAGCACAGCTACACACTGCCATGAACCGTGACCAAACTACCTTACAAACTGAGTGACAGCGTTCATAATACGCTTTGTGAGATATACGTCTGCACGCATCTCTTGTAAACACTGATGAACCAAAGAAACTGGTACACCTGCCTAATATCGTGTAGGGCCCCAGCCAGCACGTAGAAGTGCCGCAGCAGTGACATGCCATAGACTCGGCTACAGTCTCAAGTAGTGCTGTAAGGAACTGACACCATGAATCTGTAAGAATATGCAGGGGTGGAGATTTCTTCTGAACAGCACGTTGCAAGTCATCCCAGATATGCACAATAATGTGCATGTCTGCAGAGTTTGGTGGCTAGAGGAAGTGTTTAAACTCAGAAGATTGTTCCTGGAGCCACTCTGTAGCAGTTATGGACGTGTGGGGTGTTGCATTGTTCTGCTGGAATTGCTCAAGTCCGTCGGAATGCGCAACGGACATGAATGGATGCAGGCGATCAGACAGGATGCTTACGTACGTGTCACCTGTCAGAGTCATACCTCGACGTATCATGGGACCCATGTCACTCTAACTGCGCGCGCTCCACATCATTACAGAGCCTCCACCAGTTTGAAGAGTCCCCTGCTGACAGGCTGGGTCAGGGGTATCATAAGGCTGTATCCATTGTCATACACGTCCATCTACTGGTAACTATTTGAAACGAGGCGTTTCCGATCAGGCAACATGTTTCCAGTCATCAACAGTCCAACGTCGATGTTGATAGACCCAGGCGAGGAGCAAAGCTTTCTGTCGTGCTATCATCAAGGGTACACGAGTGACCCTTCGGCGCGCTAAAACTTGTTGATGGCTCAGCATTGAAGTCTGCAGCAATCTGAAGAAGAGTTGCACTTCTGTCACATTGGACGCTTCTTTTCAGTCGTCGTTGGTCCCGGTTTTGCAGGATCTTTTTCCGGCCGCAGCGATGTCGGAGATTAGATGTTTTACCGGATTCCTGCTATTAACGGTACGCTCGTGAAATGGTCGTGTGGGAAAATCCTCACTTCATCGATACCGCGGATATGCTGTGCCCCATCGCTCGTGCGCCGACTATAAAACCACTTTCAGACTCACCTGAATCTTGATGACCTGCCAAACAGGAGCAGTAACTGGTCCAACAACTGCGCCAGACACCTGTTGACTTATATAGGCGTCGCCGACCGCAGCGCCGTATCCTGCCTATTTACATATATGTATTTCAATACACATGCCTATAGCAAGTTCTTTCGCGCATCGGTGTATAATGTACTTAAGCCCTCTCCCATGACATACGCCATGGCCCGGGCGACATCGGGATTCTCAGGTAGTTTTATGTATATGACGTGAACTTTTCTACTGAAATGGCAAAACTTTTCACTGTTTGCCATAAATGGAAAGAATAGGAATTTGTACTTAAAAACAGTATGGTGGCCTGTCCACCACAGAGTGGATTGTACAAAAAGTGATTAACGTTATTTAGAGATACACGTCCATTTACGATTAGGAAACGTGCCACCCATGTGGCTCGGACGATGTCCCACCCAAGTGCTAGCCAAGCCCGACAGAGCGTAACTTCGGTGATCTGACGGGAACCGGTGTTGCCACTGTGGCAAGGCCGTCAGCCACAAAGAAATAACAGTAAAACGAAAATCGTAGAAATCTTTACCAAGGCCGTAGCTAAATTAAATCCTACCTACACACAAATAATCACTTTATTTTAAGTCCGTTCCAGTCTGTCCTAATCAAGGTAGCAAGATCAGTATTAGATGTAATTTCTGCCTCGCAACCCAATTTCTGAACTTACGAATCGGCATGCATCTGTCGTCCACATCTAAGCTAGGCTTCGTTCTTCGTCTCAACGTGAAAGTACCCGAATAACTGAAAACCATCTCACTCCAGTGTAATATTAATTGACAGTGACACAATGACATTAGATTTTCTGTCTAGGTGGCAATTAGTCCGTTACGTTTCGGCGTTCCTGGCACTGCTTTCATCTCTGTGCCGAATGTCGTAAAGCCACTGCGGTTAGCTACATGGCTCACAGTTCTCTCTGTCTAACAACCGCAAGTGCCCTGTACTCTGTGGCCAGTATGCTGCAGTCACCGGTATGGCCATATTCCTGCAAACATAATTCAGGTATTTTAAGTACACGTATAAACGAACAAAGAACTAACTTCCACACCAGAGATGACTCATTTTCGACTCAACTGCAGCTGAACGGCAGCCCTTCATGTAGTTCCGGGAAACATGGCCACAATAAGAAATAAAGAAACCAGTAATGTAGATGAGACGGTAATCCATAGACAAGAAATTTGATTAGAAAACGCTTGTGAGGAAAGTGTTTGCCTTCTGGCCCTAAAGGCACCGTCAACAGTAAAAGCCCTAAATGACTGGGGAAAGCCACAGACAAAATTAAGCCTAGATGGAAAATATCTTGTAATGTAGCCTAATGCTTTAAACCTGCAAATGTATATTCTAAAGTGCAATGCCTCGTCGATGCAACCACTTCCTTCTGTCATTGGCTTTTCGTTTCATTTCTATGTCATTTTCACACCCTATCCACTTCTCGATGCCTTCCAAATGCTTCATTCTAGGCCCGCCTCGTCTTTCGATTCTCAATACTTCCCCTTCGCGGTTATTGATGATGGGGGTGTTGTGTCTGCTGGTAATTAGGTTCAACAATATTTTTCTCACTTCCGTTTTCTTTAATAATCTTCTCTGTTCGTTGACTTCCCTCAACATATTCGGGATGGTTTTTCTGTCCGTCCAGCTAGTTCTTGACGTTTTCCACCGTATCCACATATAAGTACCATCACGTGTTTTCCTTTCCAGTTGACCTAGAGTCCAACTTTGACCTCTGAAGTGCAGTGCACTTCTTATAAATGCTTTTGCAAAGGATTTTCTGAAATCTGTATTCATAAGAGGATGGGAGATAGGGGTGTTCAGTTTGCAAAATGTAGTTTGATAACGCTACGTGGAATAAAAAGATGAATTCCTACTAGTAATACTAACGTAAGAAACGCAGATGAACAAAACATCTCTGTACACTGTTCTGCACTGAACACAGAAAATTGATTCTTAGTCATCCTGTATGGCAGTTGTAGCATTTCTCTGCGAAAAAAAAAACTTTCTCCATCACGAGAACTACTTGTTCGTAAGTTTGCAGGCAGACTATACCAACCCAACAATTCCTGTGCAGTTCTCTTATGTGAGTAGACGACATAACTTCATGAGCACGTATTTATATAGTAAACATATTACATTCAGTTTACTAAGTCAGTACTTATCTATACTTGTTAAATGACGTTTAGAGTAAAATATATTTCTACAAACAATGGCTGAGAAATGTTTAATTTTTTAGTGTGATGTTGTCAGTGACGTGTTTAGTGTTCACGGGAAAAGGGCTGGGTTAGTAAATGTGGCACCTTGCTGCTGTCTATTGTTGACAGTGTATTGAAAAGTTATGTAAGCCTGTTGCAGTCATGTTGTGCTGAATTAATGAATAACCGCAAAGTTACTGCACTCCTCTAACCATTAACAGTGTCTCCGGTAGCCTGCAAAAATGTCTTCCATTAAGAAATCTCTGGCGCTATTATAATTTGCTACACACATCGACAGTATACCTCACAACGTGGTTGTGAAAATTTCTGAAGTATTGGGACTGATCTCTTCAAGACTAGGACAGTAATATGCTGTAATGTTCTATTAGACTTACGTTGAAATTTCTTAAGTTTCGTGACACGTACCTCTGTTGCAGGGAGTGTCAGTTTTAACCTGTGGGTTTTTCAGGTGTTGGGAGAGCCGAGGTTGGGGTGATGCTGCGATACCCCACAATCCGTGAAAAGCTTTCCAGCCATTAGTAGTGAAGACAATAAAATGGACATGTCGAATACATGCTGACAGTGTGTCACTCTCGGGGAAGGTTCTTCGGTGGTTTAGAGAGATGGCTGCTCCAGCTATCGATTTTTTTTTTTTTTTTGAGCTCATTGATGTTATTTTGTCTACTCACATAAGACAACTGGACAGAAGGTGTTGGGAAGATATGGATTGCCTGTGAACCGAAAAACGAGCAGCACCAGCGGTGGGGAATCTGCCTTCACCTACGAACACTGCAACTGCCGTACAGGATGACTAAGAATCAATTTAACTTCTAGCAGCGTAGAACAGTGTGGAGAGGTTGACGCAGAATCCGTCACAAGCGTTTCTTCAGTTGGTATTTTTACTAAATTACAACAGTTTTCCACGCAGCGACGCTGCGATAACGATTGTCGTGGAATATGAACCACCCAGGCGTGTTTACAGATTGCATTATCAAAAACCGGCTGTGGAAGGGTCACTTAAGACATTGTAAACACCCTATAGTTGCTTCTTGTGACGCAGTGAGGAGGGATAGTAGGGACTCGCCTGCTCGTTGTTCGGTTTGCAAAGCTACCTAAGAGCGATGTACATGAACACAGCCGAGCGACTTGCCTTCCTACACACATCTACACTCCACCCCCACCCCTTCCCCCACGTCACAACTGCTCCCTTAATACTGTACTACTAAACCTAGATGTGATACGCACATTCACACTCTCCAGGCTTACACCCCACCAATCTGGATTTTAGTATATTCTTCATGGCAGTCGCTCTTACCGCTGTACAAAAACTAGCGACTACGCGATAATTTTCCACCAATTTCCCTTTGTTAACTGTGTGACAGAGCAGGTTGACCCCCACTATCCTACTCTGTACGCAATTCTATCTCATGTATTAAGATCTGTGTAAAATTATCACAAAGCTCATGGCATTTTCTGTCAGTTGTAGTTTCCTCTCAGATTTGTTACCAGCAGCAGGTTGCGCTAATCTGGACTCAGTCTTTGTTCAGTTTAGCCTTGGGGCACGTTAATGCAAAAAGTTTGATTTGTTTAATCAAGGCTTAACAACAAAGAGCTGTATCGGTTAATATGTGTGGTTTCGGCTTAGCTGAGGAATGATGGTGGTTACAATGGCTGTTGTGTGCTGTATTTGTACGGTTTATAAAGGGCATCAGACGGATGCCATATTCCTTGACTTCCGGAAAGCGTTTGACTCGGTGCTCCACTGCAGTCTCCTAACTAAGGTAGGAGCATATGGAATTGGTTCCCAAGTATGTGAGTGGCTCAAAGACTTCTTAAGTAATAGAACCCAGTACGTTGTCCTCGATGGTGAGTGTTCATCGGAGGTGAGGGTATCATCTGGAGTGCCCAGGGAAGTGTGGTAGGTGCGCTGTTGTTTTATATCTGCATAAATGATCTTTTGGATAGGATGGATAGCAATGTGCGGCTGTTTGCCGATGATGCTGTGGTGTACGGGAAGGTGTTGTCGTTGAGTGACTGTAGGAGGATACAGGATGACTTGGACAGGATTTTTGATTGGTTTAAAGAGTGACAGCTAACTCTAAATATAGATAAATGTAAATTAATGCAGATGAATAGGAAAAAGAATCCTGTAATGTTTGAATACTCTATCAGTAGTGTAGCGCTTGACACAGTCACGTCGATTAAATATTTGGGCGTAACACTGCAGAGCGATATGAAGTGGGACAAGCATGTAATGGCAGTTGTGGGGTAGGTCTTCGGTTCATTGGTAGAATTTTGGGAAGATGTGGTTCATCTGTAAAGGAGACCGCTTATAAAACACTAATACGGCCTATTCTTGAGTACAGCTCGAGCGTTTGGGATCCCTATCAGGTCGGATTGAGGGAGGACATAGAAGCAATTCAGAGGCGGGCTGCTAGATTTGTTACTGGTAGGGCTGATCATCACGGAAATGCTTCAGGAACTAGGGTGGGAGTCTCTAGAGGAAAGGAGGCGTTCTTTTCGTGAATCGCTACTGAGGAAATTTAGAGAAGCAGCATTTTAGGCTGTTTGCAGTACAATTTTACTGCCGCCAACTTACATTTCGCGGAAACACCACAAAGATAAGGTAAGGGAGATTAGGGCTCGTACAGAGGCATATAGGCAGTCATTTTTCCCTCGTTCTGTTTGGGAGTGGAACAGGGAGGGAAGATGCTAGTTGTGGTATGAGGTACCCTCCGCCACACACCCTATGGTGGATTGCGGAGTATGTATGTAGATGTCGATGTAGATGAAGACATTTCTGTCACCAGTACCAAGGATTTGAATTCCCACTCAGTGAGTCCAGCGCAGCACTCGCGCGCCACTGGAGTAATGTACATGGTGGCCGTAAGTGCTCGGATGGCTCATCATGGACTGGACGAGCAGCTCTGCATTGTCGGCGGTAGACGAATTTTCCCTGTTGACTGATCAACTTTGCCGCATCGCTCAAACGAGGTCGACGGTGTGGCTACACATGCCTACCCGTCGGGTTCTGTTGGCGAGTGGATCCGTGTAGTGAGTTCGCAGGTCACTTGTTATTGGGAGGGTACTACAGTGTGTATCGAGAGAAAACTGGTGTTGCATTGCTTGGAAGCAATTTCACTTTAACCTTCCGACATACAAATGTCGCGCTGAATCTAAAGATGAATCTATTACGTTCCATGTTTTGTGGTTTATGAGTAAGTGAAGTTAGAACATTTTGTAATTCAATTCGTGCAGCTGTTGTTAGCGACCGATATTTAGTGCTTAGTCTAAGCTAGCTTTATCTGTTTTTAAATCATCTCTTGGTATTTTCGAATATCACCACTTGTAGCCACGCATTGCTTCCTTAGTTCATTTCTCGTTCGCCTACGTTCAATTAATCTTCTCCAGGCACAGTCCTGGCTGAAGACTACTTGCTTTTAACAAGATTAATCGGTCCAAAACTATTTATTTTTATTATTAGAAGGTTCTTTAAATGTTAAAGCCACGATTGGCGAACGTTTAAGAGAGATCTTAATTTCTGGTAAAGTACAAGATTAATCTGGAGGTCGCTCCTCTTCATAGAGAATTTGTGTTTGAGATTGTTTTAACGAAATAAAGAAATGTTACATTACGATCACATGGTTACGAACGCCTCTTGATTCTAGTACTACCACTCCTAAAATTGTTACAATTTAGTAGCAGAGCGTGGTTCTGTGGGTGGACAGGGATGTGCGCAATAAATAGATAGCAGGACTGGCACACTGAATTTTAGACAGGTGTTTTCAATAATAACGAATAATTCTCTTTGATTTTCGTTAGTCTTGTGGCAACCACTTCCTGTTATTTGTGTTTCGGAGGAAGTATGTCCTTGAGGGAGGTGCCTGGTGTTGCAGAGATACACAGAGAGAAAATTATTTACGAACTGTCTATTGGAGGACGTGGTATTTCAGTAAGTGCAGAGCAGATGCCGTGCTGGTTGAGGGAAGCAGCTGATCGAAAGTAGCTCCTCCTAAACTGTCAACGGCTGGGGTGACTGAAGCATTTTTGTACATTTAGTGTACGTCACGAAAAATAGATTCTTTAATCTGTTTCTTTGAGGTAACAGAACATTCGTGTACACAGCTTAGTGAAAGTAAGGCACGTCTGGCGCATTATGCTATCAAAGTTTGGGATTTTTGTTGTGTCAACATCAGGGACACGTGTTGTAAACAGTTACAGGAATCAATAGAGAGTTGGGTTGTGAAAATGCAGGGAATTAAGAGCGGAGGAGAGAACGTTATTCATGGAAGTGGTTTATTTTGTACGTATTAGTCAAGAATCAGACAGGCGGTAATGTGCTTTGTTTACTAATTGTTTCAAAAATGGTTGAAATGGCTCTGCGCACTATGGGACTTCACATCTGAGGTCATCAGTCCCCTAGAACTTAGAACTACTTAAACTGAACTAACCTATGGACATCACACACATCCATGCCCGAGGCAGGATTCGAACCTGCGACCGTAGCGGTCGCGCGGTTCCAGAATGAAGCACCTGGAACCGCTCGGCCGCACCGGCCGGCGTTTACTAATTGTCTAACCCCTTAGGGGGTTTGTTGAGGGAGAGTACTAGCAGTGACGTCTTGTGAGGAGGTTCAAGAGTCACTTTATATTCCGGAAGAATTACAGGACTGAGGACAGTTTTTAGGAATAAGTGATGAACAACTTACCCAATGATATGCACAATGATTACGGGTCATTTATAGAAGTTTTTGAAGAAGGTGATGAGTACACCACTATCCTTTTTTCAGTTTAGGCGACCAGTATGTGACAATTACCTCTCTTCACAGGGGAAACTTCAGATAATAGAAAGAGATTACTTTGGTGTGCAGCATAATGACGAATTGCTGGAGGATTGTGTGAAGAGAGTTAAAGCAAACTGGGGTTTAGCTAGTGTTAAAAGTTATATTAGTTTAATCAAGACTGAGTAGCTATACTTTACAGACTAGAGCTGTATACATTGACATCTGTGGTTTGGGTTTAGCTGAGAAATGTTGGTGGTTATATGTGAAACATGGCCCATTTGTGTTAGAAACAGATAAGGAGGCTCTTTGCGGTGTCAGAAAAATCAAACACTACGAAAATAGAAAGAAGTTTTTAAATAAGCAATAGCACGAGCTGGTCGTCTAATATCACTTACAAAATCTAAATACATGTACAGCAACAGTTTGGCAATTAAAAATCTAAATAACTAAATATGGTATAATCGAGATAGTTCTTCATATCAAACAATTTGGTGAAGCCGTGCTGGATAAAGAAGACTGTATGGAGTGGACCGGGAGGTATTTTAGGCTATAAGGACTCGGAAAATATACAAACAGGGTCTAGTCTGTAAGGGAGCAAATAAAACTAAGATCTATGGTAGTTCTAGAAAACATTGGTATTATTGTTGAAAAACTGTAGTACTTGTGTTAAGAAAGAACCTGAGTTACAGTTGCTTGTACAATGCGTTAAAGGATTTTTCGTCATCAGTACTAAAAGCTGGTTGAAGCTGGATCTAAGATCATCTCAAAGTTTCGTAAAGAACTTAAATATGTATAGAAAGAATAGTGTAACGATTTTAGTAGTGGTGGTACTGGGATCAAAAGGTGTGCATAAAACATGTTTTTAATTTTCAGGAGAAAGTCTCAGACACAAGTTCTCTACGAAGAGAAGCGACCTAAAGAGTAACGTTGTACTTCATTAGTAATCAAGAAACCGACAAGCCAGAATGATTAAAATGGCATCCAATAACATCCTTAAAAGTTCCTTCACCGTATCGTAGACATTTAAAGAACTTTCTAATGATAAAGAAAATAATTATTCGCCAATAACACTTATTAAAATTAAAGAAACTGTGGCAAGAACAGGAACTGGAGATTATTAAATGAACCAGCCAAACGAACTCATGAAACAATGGACGATAGCAGTAGAAGATATTAGGATACACCAAGAGATGCTTTAAAGATCAGATAAGGCTTTCTTAGATTAAGTAGTAACTATCCGTCGCTCACAAATCACAAAACTTGTAAAGTGGTACATTCACCTTCTCATTCAACATGAAGTCCACAGTACAGAAGGTTACAGCGAAACTGCTTCCAGGTTACGCAAGATCAACTTTATTTCGACACACACGTTACTAGGTTCTCAATAGCAAGTAATCTGTGCACTCAATACGTAGGCTCACTGGCCAACAGCACCTGATGCATAACCACGTGAAATCCAGCTCTTGAGGCTGGTGCTAGTGACAGATATTTAGTACTTTATCTAAGAAAGCTTTTCCTGTTCTTTAAAGCATCTCTTGATATTTTTGGATATCATTACTTCCTATCCCCCATCGTGTCCTGAGTTAATTTGTTGTTTGGATGTATCCACTTAATATTCTCCAGGCGTAATCCTGGCTAAAGTTTATTTACTTTTAGCAAGATTTTTTTGTTTTAATACTGTTTTGTTTATCGTTAGAAAATTCTTTAAATGTCTATGTCACGGTATGGTAACTTCTAACAGCGTTTTTGATACAATTTTAATAATTCTGGCTTTTTGGTTTTTTAATTATTAATGAAGTACGAAATTAATACGGAGGTCCCACCTCCTGGTAGAGTACTTGTGTTTAACACTGTTTCAATGAAACAAAGAAATCTTAAATTATGATCAAACCGTTCCGCATACACCTCGATGCCAGTACGATCACTTCTGATATCGCCACACTGTTCTTTCTGTACATCGTTAATTTATTGCCGAAACTTTCGGATTATCTTAGCTCCAGCTTCAGCCAGCTCTGAATACCGACGACTGTTTCTGCTTCAATACTTTGAACGGGCGTATGTAGCTAAGGTTCTTTCCTAAGACAATTATGATAATTTTTCAACGGTAATGCCAATGTTTTCTAGAACTATCCTCGACCTGTGTTTGACATGCTCCCTTTGAGACTAAAACAGTGTTTGAATACTTTGAGTCCCTCTTTCCTAAAATACCTCCCTGTCTACTTCAAACAGCCTCGACTACCCGGCACAGTTTCACCTAATTCTTTGATGTGAGGAAGTCTCTCGATCTTCCCGTATTTGGTTTTTCAGAACTTTAACTGTCAGACTTTTGTTGTACATGTACTTTTTTGTAAATATGTTGAAGTCCAACTCCACCTACTACTTCTACAAGAATTTAAATTTGTTTTTGGGATGTTTGACATTCCTGACACCGCCAAGCCATCTGAAAAAGTTAGGCAGTCTACCCTAGTACCAGTAATTCCTAATTTGATTGGTTCGTTAATTTTAAGCTCCAACGTCAGTTTTCGCTAGTCTTGGATTACTTCTTCGAAAACCGTTTAAAAGTAGTGGAGAGGGTCCATCACCTTGTCTGACTCCTGTTTTAGTTGAAAATGCTCGTAGATGTCTGCCTTGATTTTATCGTACCATTTCGTGTTTCACTAACATCAGCACTGCTTTGCGGTCCAGAGCTTGTTATTTCAGATTTTGAAGAAAAATGTTGAAAGTCTTTGAGTCATCAGCTGTTTTTAAAATCTATAAAGGTTCAGGTTATATCATTATTATAAGTTTTTTTCCTAATGAATAATAGTGTAACTAAACTTTTTTTGTAGAAGACTTATTAGGTCTGAAACCTGCCTGATATTTATCAGTTTGCGATTCAAGTTTTGACTTTCCTAGTTACAGGAGGTACAGAGAAACAATTGAGTGTGACAGGCTATCCCTCTAATAAATGTTAACATCAGCTCTATGTGCTTTACATGTGGAGTTTACCAACACAGTTTCCCGGTGATCTGAAATTTTCTCTGTTCGCCAACTGCTTTGTATTATCAGTGTACGTTATTTGAAGGTTTTGGTTCGAGTGACTTCAGAGGTTCTGCTTCTGCAATAACTACGTCTTCATCAGGTGTTTTGTTATTTTTTAACCTTGCAATTTGTTTAGCGATTTCTTCTTCAAGTGGTGGTTGTGAAAGCTGACTGATTTATGGAGGATTTTTGGTGTAAATCTATCTGTGAGTCCATGTCAGTTTAAAACTTGCTTGAAATGTTTAGGAAAGTCTCTGTGGTTCCTTTTTGAGCATTAAATGTCAGTTATTCTGTTTCTTTCTTCAGACAGAGATTTTGTGACCGTTACCTACATAGGTTCTTTTAAATGTTCCACAAAACCTTTTCTTTTTTAAAGCCTTCTTTGATTTCTAGAGTTGTCTATTCAGCTTAGATTCTTTTGTTTTGTCTGATTAATTCTGAAGCTTTTTCTTCTATCTGCCAGGAAATAAAATATGTATTTTTGGATTTTTACTATTTCATGTTTTGAATGCTCCTCCAGGAGCAGTAACGCTAAGTGTGAGAGGCAGTAGACTGGTCATAAATGCTGCAAAGTGGAGAGAAGTTTATAATGTCTCACACCCCCTACAGCTGAATCATAACTTGGTTCGTGCTTATGATGTTGCGCATCCCATATCATTTGGTATCCCATATCAGTTGGTATCGAATAGGTGTTTATCTGGGCAAATACACTGAAGCGCCAAAGAAGCTGGTATAGGCATGCGTATTCAAACACAGAGATGTGTAAATAGGCAGAATACGCCGCTACAGTCGGCAACGCCCGTATAAGACCAAAAGTGTCTGGCGCAGTCGTTGGATCTGTTACTGCTGCTACAATGGCAGGTTATCAAGAGTTAAGTGAATCTGAATGTGGTGTTACAATCGGCGCACCAACGAAGAAACACAGCATCTCCGAGGTAGCGAAGAAGTGGGGATTTTCCCATACAACCATATCACGAGTGTACCGTGAATAACAGGAATCTGCTAAAACATCAAAACTCCGACATCGCTGCGGCGGACAATAGATCATGTAAGAACGGAACGAACGACAGCGAAAAAGAATCGTTGAATGTGACAGAAGTGCAGCCTTTCCGCAAATTACTACGGATCTCAATGCTGGGCGAACCATTCAACAAAATACCAACGATATGGACTTTTGGAACCTGAGGCCAACTCGTGTACCATTGATGACTGCACGACACAAAGTTTCACGCCTCGCCTGGGTCTGTCAATACAGACATTGGACTGTTGATTACTGGTAATATGTTGTCTGGTCGGAGGAATCTCGTTTCAGATTGTATCTAGTAGATGGACGTGTACGTGTATGGGGACAGGCTCGTGAATCCATGGATGCAGCATGTCAGCAAGGAACTGTTCAAGCTTGTGGAGGCTCTGTATTGGAGTGGGGTGTTTGCAGTTGGAGTGATATTGGACACTTGATACGTCAGTAGGGGACTGTTCAAGCTGTTGGAGGCTTACTCATGGAGTGGGGTGTGTGTAGTTGGAGTGGTATTGGACATCTGATACTTGTAGATATGACTCTGGCAGGTGGTACGTACGTAAGCATCCTGTTTCATCACCGGCATCCATTCATGTCCATTGTGCTTTCCAGCTGTCGGGCAAATCTAGCAGGACAATGCGACACTCTATATGTCCAGAACTGCTACAGAGTGGCTTCAGGGGCACTCTTCTGAGTTTAAACACTTCCGCTGCCCACGAAACTCTCCAGACGTGAACATTATTGAGCATATCTGGGATGCGATGCCACGTGCTGTTCAGAAGAGATCTCCAACCCCTCGTTATCTTACGGATTTATTGGCAGGCCTGCAGGATTCATGGTGTCAGTTCCCTCCAGAAACACTTCAGACATTAGTCGAGTACATGTCACGTCGTGTTGTGGCACTTCTGCGTGATCTCGGGGACCCTAGACGAGAATAGGCACGTGTACCAGTTTCTTTGGCTCTTCAGTGTATTGTCTGCTGGAGATTCATTTTTATTTGCCACCGACTGCAGCAGGGGAACCAAAACTTAAAAATATGTATTCGTCCCTTTCTATTCTTGTAAAAGTCGTTTCGAGTGGACGCGTCAGAAGCATTTTGTATAGGATTTCACTTACTATATGGGTGAGTTGATAAAAATTGGTGCTGTATACATCATTTCAAATCTCATCTAAAACGTAATTATACACTCCTGGAAATTGAAATAAGAACACCGTGAATTCATTGTCCCAGGAAGGGGAAACTTTATTGACACATTCCTGGGGTCAGATACATCACATTATCACACTGACAGAACCACAGGCACATAGACACAGGCAGCAGAGCATGCACAATGTCGGCACTAGTACAGTGTATATCCACCTTTCGCAGCAATGCAGGCTGCTATTCTCCCATGGAGACGATCGTAGAGATGCTGGATGTAGTCCTGTGGAACGGCTTGCCATGCCATTTCCACCTGGCGCCTCAGTTGGACCAGCGTTCGTGCTGGACGTGCAGACCGCGTGAGACGACGCTTCATCCAGTCCCAAACATGCTCAATGGGGGACAGATCCGGAGATCTTGCTGGCCAGGGTAGTTGACTTACACCTTCTAGAGCACGTTGGGTGGCACGGGATACATGCGGACGTGCATTGTCCTGTTGGAACAGCAAGTTCCCTTGCCGGTCTAGGAATGGTAGAATGATGGGTTCGATGACGGTTTGGATGTACCGTGCACTATTCGTGTCCCCTCGACGATCACCAGTGGTGTACGGCCAGTGTAGGAGATCGCTCCCCACACCATGATGCCGGGTGTTGGCCCTGTGTGCCTCGGTCGTATGCAGTCCTGATTGTGGCGCTCACCTGCACGGCGCCAAACACGCATACGACCATCATTGGCACCAAGGCAGAAGCGACTCTCATCGCTGAAGACGACACGTCTCCATTCGTCCCTCCATTCACGCCTGTCGCGACACCACTGGAGGCGGGCTGCACGATGTTGGGGCGTGAGCGGAAGACGGCCTAACGGTGTGCGGGACCGTAGCCCAGCTTCATGGAGACGGTTGCGAATGGTCCTCGCCGATACCCCAGGAGCAACAGTGTCCCTAATTTGCTGGGAAGTGGCGATGCGGTCCCCTACGGCACTGCGTAGGATCCTACGGTCTTGGCGTGCATCCGTGCGTCGCTGCGGTCCGGTCCCAGGTCGACGGGCACGTGCACCTTCCGCCGACCACTGGCGACAACATCGATGTACTGTGGAGACCTCACGCCCCACGTGTTGAGCAATTCGGCGGTACGTCCACCCGGCCTCCCGCATGCCCACTATACGCCCTCGCTCAAAGTCCGTCAACTGCACATACGCTTCACGTCCACGCTGTCGCGGCATGCTACCAGTGTTAAAGACTGCGATGGAGCTCCGTATGCCACGGCAAACTGGCTGACACTGACGGCGGCGGTACACAAATGCTGCGCAGCTAGCGCCATTCGACGGCCAACACCGTGGTTCCTGGTGTGTCCGCTGTGCCGTGCGTGTGATCATTGCTTGTACAGCCCTCTCGCAGTGTCCGGAGCAAGTATGGTGGGTCTGACACACCGGTGTCAATGTGTTCTTTTTTCCATTTCCAGGAGTGTATATATGTTACAGAGTGTTATCAGCAACCGGAATGCCAAACGAAGAGTGCAGATTGTAGATCTGGAAAGACAGAAGATTTGAAATTATGAGAGCATGAGCTTACACATTTTTTATTATAAGTGGACAGTTATAAAATAAGACGGGAATTCATTGTCCTGCATATTGTATGTCTTCATGGTTGCAGTGCGACTTTTTCTTGTTTTGGTTGGACGATTTTAACACGAGAGCCTTGAACCTCGAATCGTGTTGCTGTCTTATGTGAACGTCAGTGTATAGCGTGTAGAGTGCTACTTCTGTCTACAAACCAGCTCGGATTGAGAAATCATCGGTCGTGCGAAACTTAAGCCTGACCTTTTCCCACGCGAAGTCCTGGAAAACGTGGATAAAGGTCAACAGTTAAATTACATATACCTCGGTTTTCTAAAATCGTTTGATACAGTGCCAAACTGCAACCCTTTTGTCAAAAATGGTTCAAATGGCTCTGAGCACTATGCGACTAAATTTCTGAGACCATCAGTCGCCTAGAACTTAGAACTAATTAAACCTAACTAACCTAAGGACATCACACACATCCATGCCCGAGGCAGGATTCGAGCCTACGACCGTAGTGGTCGCTCGGTTCCAGACTGCAGCGCCTAGAACCGCACGGCCACTCCGGCTGGCAAGCCTTTTGTCCAAGAATACGGTATTGGCCTCTATAGTGGCTCGAAAAATGTTTTCGGAACAGGAGCTAGTACGTCGTCCTGGACAGCAAAAGTTTTTCGCAAAAAGGCATCGTTAGCAGTGTCGTAGGAAAGTGTGGTACTACCGTTGTTATGCATATACATAAAGGATCTGTCGGACAGGTTGATCAGAAACATGTGACTGTTTACTGGTGACACTGTTGCTTACGGGAAGTGTCGACATTCAGTGGCTGTAGAAGGATGCAGAATGATTTGAAAAGAATTTATGTTTAGTGTGAAGAATGACAGCTTGCTCCAAACGTGGATAAATTTAAATGAACTTGCCTGTAATTTTCGAACACAGTATGACTGCCGTGCAGTTTGATACGGTCGTGTTTATTGAATATCTAGGCATAGTGTTGGAAAGGGACATGAAATGGAAGGAAGAAGTATGTTAGGTTACAGTGTAGGCGAATGGTCGGCATCGGTTCACTGGGAGGATTCTGGGAAAGCATAGCTCATGTGTAAAGTAAGCCACGCTGTGAACACTAGTGCGAATATTCTTGAGTATTGCTTGAATGTTTGGTATTCCCATTAAATCGGATTAGAAGAAGACTGCGAATAACGTCCTGAAGACAAGACAAGAGAAATCAGGGCTTGTACAGAAGCATAATGACAGTCATTTTTTCCTCGGTTCACTAGAGAGCGGAACAGGAAATGGAACTTGAGGTACAAGGCATCCTCCACCATGCACCATATGATGTCTTGCGGGTAATGTATGTATAAGTACACGCAAAATCTGTAAGAGTTGAACATAACAGTTGAACAATCTTACACCAGTATATCGATCATAATTTTAAAATTTCACTTGTAAAAAGAGCGTTCTCTAAATGATGACGTTTTAAATTTAATCTGGTAGCAGGTCCTTACTGGAATCACAAAGTTAGTCCGATATTACGAGAGTTCGTAGTAGAAAGTAAAGAAAGAGATGATGTCAACTTCAACCGAAGTCGTATAAATATAAAATGAGGTGGTTGTTGTTGGAATGGAGGAAAAAAAGAGAGAGAAAAACCACTCGCCTACAGCTTCTTTGGAGTGGTTCTTACGTCACGCCCTTTCCTTGGTTATGGGATCGCACGCACGATCGTATCGGCCCGTCTGCCCTCCGCTCTACCACACAGTCGCGCGACGCTGGAATTTACCGCAGATAAGCCCCTCTCTGGAGCTTTTGCTTTTTCTTTTCCTGTCGACTTGAATGACTTCATTCTGCGTGTTTTCAGATTATGGCCACAGATATTCAGATCAACCTTTCCAGCGCGCACGCGGCGCCTTTCTGAATAGCAGAGATGCCGTGAATATGCCGAGATAAAAATGCAGTCACGAGAAAAAGACCGGCCTTCAGTGCTTTAGCTTCTGAGTGAGTCGAGGTAAGTAGGTCTACGAGAAAAAGGATTGTTTCGTACTGACACATGAGGTCACTTACGCTATTTAAGTCTCGTCTGTCACTTTTCTGTGGTTATTCAACTCTAGAAGATGGCTGGTATTAAAAATTATCAAAAATAGATTGAGAATCCAAATGACTCCTTCCACTCCCAGCTTTGTCCTATGCGGAATAGTTACTATAAGCACATAACTAAGCACTCCGTCTTCAGGCCACAAGTGGCCCAACGGAGCCATCCGACTGCCGTGTCATCCTCAGCTGAGAATGCAGATACGAGAGGCGTGAGGGCAGCACACAGCTCTCTCGGTCGTCATGATGGTTTTCTGTGACCGGAGCCGCTACTATTCGGTCGAGTAGCTCCTCAAATGGCATCACGAGGCTGATTACACCCTGAAAAATGGCAACAGCTCATGGCGGCCGGATGGTCGCCCATCCAAGTGCCAGCCACGCTCGACAGTGCTTAACTTCGGTGATCTGACTGGAACCGGTGTATCCACTGCGGCAAGGCCGTTGTCCTTAGCACATAATTAATTTATTTAAAGTTTTGATCACACAGTCAATGATTTTACGGAGAAGCTGAGCAGCAATCTGCGGCTGATTGCTAATGACGCTGTATTGTACGGTCAGGTGTCGTCGTTGAGTGACTGTCCGCGGAAGTGTCTAGTTAGTGTGGCGAACGGAAACTAGTTCTAAACGTAGGAGAAATGTAAGTTATGTAAAAAAGTTGAAAAAACCACCGTGTGATGTTCGAATTCAGTGTTAGTGGTGTGGTGCTTGACAGTCACGTGTATTAAATATCTAGGCTTTTGCGAAATGAAACAGAAAGACCACGTAACGACGGTAATAGGAAAGATGAATGGTCGGCTTCGGTTTACTGGGAGAATTTTAGGAAAAGTATGGTCATCTGTAAAGGAGACAGCATATAGAATACTGGTTCGACATATTCTTGAGTACTGTTCCAGAGTTTGGAATCCCTGAAAGGTAGGATTAAAGGAGTGCATAGAACAAGTCAGAGGTGAGCTGCTGGATTTGTTACCGGTAGATTCGATCACCATGACAGTATCACGGTGATGCTTCGTGAACTCAAATGGGAATCCCTGAAACGAAGACGGTGTTCTTTTCGCGAAACATTGAGAACAGCTATAGAATCGGTGTTTGAAGTTGGCTGTAGAATGATTCTACTGCGGCCAACATATATTTCGAATAAGGACCGCGTAGAGAAGGAAATTAGGACTAGTTCTGTGGCATATAAACAGTGGTTTTCCCCTCGGTCTATTTGCGAGTTGAACAGGAAAGGATATTAGTATTGGTAGAAGGTACCTTCCGTCGCGCACCGGAAAGTGGCTAGCGCAGTACGTATCTAGACGTAGAAGTTTATGTGGATGTAAGCCTGTATACTTAAGTGCGTTCACTTTCAGAGTGTATGGCTGGCGTATACCGAAAAGAAGAGAAGTTAATCAAAACGTTCACGTGAAAATCGGAAACTTTTCTTTCTTCGTAATTGTTGTTTAATCCCTCTGCCGTAAGCGGCCTGTCCGCGAGGACCAGAAGTAACACCCTGATTACTAAAATGCATATTAGACGAAACAGGAAAAATTCAGTGCAGTTATCTCACTTAAGTTAGCAAATCTAACTTTTAATAGCGGAAATCCTTGATAATAAAGGGATTAATGAAAGAAAGATAGCCCAGTGGGCTTTCTGCTGTCTTTCTTGGGAGACAGATATGGACGATATTTTCCTACAGGAATGACCATTTGGCTACTTGATCTGGCAGTGTCAGGATGTGCTTGAGGTTGAGGATGAAAGTATCGAGTATAGACAATGACTGTGTCTACTTTCGGTGGTCAAAGTTGATGGGTAGTTACATTTCATATACGATTTCATTCTTAAGGTTACACGTTAATAGTTCTAGCGGATAGAAGTATAACATATATCGATCATTTAGTTAAAGAGCATGTTACGCTCCACGCATGAAGATTAATTGTATGCAGTGATTAACGAGCATCTATAAAATAAGTGTAACATTGTTTCCAAATGACGTCCTTAATTTCCCACATATTCCAAAGAGGCCGTGAAATTTCAATATTTCCAGAGGCACTTATCATAGTCACAGTCCACGAATCGATTATCTCATAGTTCTCAACGGTATCATAACCAAGGTGTCCCAAGAGGAGTGGTTAGTGTCCAGCCATATGAGAGCAACATTCATTCGAAGCAGAAGTCTACAAAACGTGGGCTCAAAAAAGCAAATTCTACTATCTATGAGAACTTCAGTACTATGAAACAAATCTCTTCTACTAAAAGGGCTTTGCTACGCATATTTTAGGATTTGCTACTATGGATCAAAAGATGATAGTCTTGTAAACATGGGCTCTAAAATGTGTAGCTATGAGCACTTCTTCGGTAGATAAGATAAACAAGTGGCCATAGCTCTTAGCGTATGCATTTTAGAGAGCATGTCGATCAGACTTCTGTGCTTCGAATGATCGTTCCTGTCATATCACTGAATATTAACGTTCCCTCCCGGGGCACTCTCTGTATAGGATATACAATCTGTCTTGAGCAACCTAAATAATTTTTGTCGAGAAGAAATATTAAAATAAAAATTCATCGAGCAAATGTCGTTTTGCAACCATTGGAGCATTAACCAATATGTCTTCCCTTCTCGTACCCTCGTTCTTAATGAAAATTTTGAAGAGCAGTAGATCTTTTTTTAGAAAGAAAACGCTACATTTTTTTATTCGGTAATTCACTTACTTTCCTCAAGACCTGTTCAGAAACGTGTCGCAGTGTGCCAGTCACGTAATGAAGACGGTGAGGACGTAACACATAACTGACTTTGTGTCTCCACTATTACCACACAGTCCAAGTACCCAGGATTATGCATCTCGTCCTCTTACTAAAGTTGACAGCAGAGAAGTAGAAACACAAGGAAAATGCACCCCGGTCATTCAGTCAACTGTCTTTTCTTGAAGGTTTGCGTGAGAACAATGTACACATGCTGTGTCTTTCTGGAGTTACGAGACACAGAGGAACACAGAGAGGCCACATCGCCTCCAGTCAGGTAGAACGTAACAATAGGAAGACACAATAGAGGGCGCAACTACACGTACTTTATTATTGTATCCCCTTACGTGACCCAAAGAAACTCAAGACAAAACAGAAGAAAACGACGCACCACGAAGAAATTTCCCAAGGACAGAAACTGGTAGCTACGACGCACATCTACAGGCAAAAAAAATGATAACAGTTTCAAAGAAACTGAATGATTTATTCAAGCGAAGTAGCTTCACAACCTGAGGAAGTCTTTAATGCATTGGTCCACCTCTGGCCTTATGCAAGCAGTTATTTGGTTTGACATTGGTTGACAGAGCTGTTTGTTCTCATGCTGAGTGATATCGAGCCAAATTCTGTCCAATAGGTGACCTAGATTGTCAAAATATCAAGCTACTAGGAGGGCTCTGCATATAGTGTTTCCAAAATTTATAATTGGGAAGAAATCTGGCGGACTTGCTGGCCAAGATGGAGTGGGTAAGCACGAGGGCAAATCGTCGGGATTCTCATTGGGTGCTGGTGGGTATTATCTTGCTGAAATGTAAGCCCAGAATGGCCTCCAGTTAAGAGCAACAAAACGAGCCATAGAATATCGTTGACATACGATGGTTACGTAAGATTTGCTGGTATGAATCAAAATGGCACCTCAGACCATCAGTCCTGGATGTTGGGCTGTATGGCGGGAGTCAGATAGGCTAGTATTTTATCAATTCCCGGAGCGTCTCCTGACGAGTCTTCGACCAGGAATTTCATTCACTGGAGTAGAACTGTCTTCAGTGACGACTCCTGCTTCGCAATGAGCTCCGATGATCAACTATTGACACTTCACTAGTAGGCTAATAAACAGTCACATTCAGGAAGAATTTTGTTAAAGTGAATGGGACTGTTGTGTAATAGGAAAGTAACGGCATGGAAAGTGATATTTAAGTCCAAACAGAGGGGCGGTGGTCAAGCACACTGTAGAATCACCCCGAGCCACCCTCTATGCATAAACATTTCCGATACGTTTAGCCGTTCACCAGGAGAGCGACATCAACACTTCTCTGTGTGACTGTTGGCGAACTCAGAGAAAAACCGTGAGGCGAGTGGTACTCTCTCAACGTTACGTAAGAAACGCTAAAGAGGTCGCAACAACACAGAGCAGTTAAGACGCCAACAAAATGATTACTCAAATGTATCAGAATGGAAGGCAGCTGACACATTGAACGATGACAGCATGACACTTCATTGAATCATTAGGTAATGGAATATATGATGTAAAGTTTAGTGCATAATAGCTACTTTTGCTCTTTATTTATTTGTCAGGAAGCACATTCGTGCAAGGCTAATGGCGGTGGCATTTAATGCTAAGAAGGAAATTGTGTTGGTCTTACGTAAAAGAATTTAACGTTTATTATGTAATGCATATTAATGGTTCTAATGGCTCTGAGCACTATGGGACTTAACACCTGAGGTCATCAGTCCCCTAGAACTTAGAATTAATTAAACCTAACTAACCTAAGGACATCACACACATCCATGCCCGAGGCAGAATTCGAACCTGCGACCGTAGTGGTCGCGCGGTTCCAGACTGAAGCGCCTAGAACCGCATGGCCACTGCGGCCGGCTAATGCATATTATTGTTACTTGATTTAGAACTGAAAGTGGTCAAGCTTTGATAATCTAAATATGTGACAATGTAAAATAGTGTAGAGTAAGCAGTAGCCAATCAGATGGACGGCTTCAGGAAAGGGAACTGCGCTTGTCAGTTGAACGACAATTTTCTGCGCGCGGGAAACGCGGCCGGGGATGGGCAGAGGGACAGTGCTGGTGCAGACGCGAAAGCGGACAGTTCGGCTGGAGACACCAAAGGGTAAAAATGGCTCTCAGCACTATGGGATTTAACAGCTGAGGCCATCAGTCCCCTAGACTTAGAACTACTTAAACCTAAATAACCTAAGGACATTACACACATCCATGCCCGAGGCATAATTCGAACCTGTGACCGTAGCAGCAGCGCGGTTCCGGACTGAAGCGCCTAGAACCGCTCGGCTAACGGTGAGAAGCCGAGCGCCAGGTGTAAGCGTAGATATCTTGTATCGTGATGAGATTGTGAATGATCGAACTCTGTCAAACGGATATGAGCTCGAGTTAACAGTACCTCTAAATACGACCACTTTCGCTATTAGTTAGCTCTCTGAATAAATATTATTCTAATCAAATCGCAACTGTTTGGAATATATCATTTGTGGGTCGATAACTTAGTTCCCGACATTATTATTACTGTTATTATATGTCACGTTAACTTTCTATTTCGCAAACTTCCCATCAGGCAGACTATTTCACCGAAGGGTCTCAAGTGTAATTTATGGCCTCTAATGCGACACGTGTGGTTCAACCCCTAGACGAGTTGGAGCCAAGACATTTCGAGGAAGAGGAACCGCATGTGAGACCGAACATCTTTAGGATGTTATCTGGCATTTGGGAGCTCGTCCGGGGTAGGAAATTGGAAAGTGTTTGTTGAGGGATAAGAATGTTGCAAAGTCTTATAACAGTATTGTATTTTGGAAAGTGTTGCGGAATATGAACTCTGGAAAGTTTAGAAGTGTATTTGAATTCTGCCAACTGTTTCCAAAAGTATTATCTGAACTTCGATAGGCAAGACCTGTAGCAGAAATTAAATGTGAGATCGGTTCAGAACTGAATAGTTAGTTTCTGTAATAGTTGTGAAATTTCAATTTTAATTCTCACAGGTAAGGACATTCTGTCTCATAGGTCCCAAGTATGTGGCAGTCAATGCAGTTTGAGTGGGTGCTCTGAGCTATTAATTTTGCAACAGAAGTGTGCACCGAGTTTTAGCAGTAGTTAGTAGTGACAATAAAGTAACGTGGAAGAAGAGGTGACATTGAAAATACGTGGTTCAAGCCAGCAGCGGCACCTTCAATGGCGATTCGTCGCGCAGCGGCGGTTGCAGTACTACAGCGGAGGCTACGAAATCTTCAGCGTCGGCTTCAACTGCAACATCGGCTGCAATACCATGGCAGAAGGATACAGTATGACAAAGCTAAGTATCTGCGTTGATAGTGAGATTATGTATGATTCTGTAGTTCAAATGGTTCTGAGTACTATGGGACTTAACATCTGAGGTCATCAGTCCCCTAAAACTTAGAACTACTTAAACCTAACTAACCTAACGACATCACACACATCCATGCCCGAGGAAGGATTCGAACCTGCGACCGTAGCGGTCGCGAGGTTCCAGACTGAAGCGCCTAGAACCGCTCGGACACTCCGGCCGGCTGTCTGTAGTTCAATCGCCAATAATAGACGTCGCTAATATCAAGCATTCGGCCAGTTGGTGTGGGTCCGAAAATACTAGCCCCGAGTTCGAGTCTCGGTCGGGCACACAGTTTTAATCTGCCAGGAAGTTTCATATCAGCGCACACTCCGCTGCAGAGTGAAAATCTCATTCTGGAAACATCCCCCAGGCTGTGGCTAAGCCATGTCTCCGCAATATCCTTTCTTTCAGGAGTGCTAGTTCTGCAAGTTTCGCAGAAGAGCTTCTGTAAAGTTTGGAAGGTAGGAGACGAGATACTGGCAGAAGTAAAGCTGTGAGACCGGGCGTGAGTCGTGCTTCGGTAGCTCAGTTGGTAGAGCACTTGCCCGCGAAAGGCAAAGGTCCCGAGTTCGAGTCTCGGTCGGGCACACAGTTTTAATCTGCCAGGAAGTTTCATATCAGCGCACACTCCGCTGCAGAGTGAAAATCTCATTCTGGAAACATCCCCCAGGCTGTGGCTAAGCCATGTCTCCGCAATATCCTTTCTTTCAGGAGTGCTAGTTCTGCAAGTTTCGCAGAAGAGCTTCTGTAAAGTTTGGAAGGTAGGAGACGAGTTACTGGCAGAAGTAAAGCTGTGAGACCGGGCGTGAGTCGTGCTTCGGTAGCTCAGTTGGTAGAGCACTGGCCCGCGAAAGGCAAAGGTCCCGAGTTCGAGTCTCGGTCGGGCACACAGTTTTAATCTGCCAGGAAGTTTCATATCAGCGCACACTCCGCTGCAGAGTGAAAATCTCATTCTGGAAACATCCCCCAGGCTGTGGCTAAGCCATGTCTCCGCAATATCCTTTCTTTCAGGAGTGCTAGTTCTGCAAGTTTCGCAGAAGAGCTTCTGTAAAGTTTGGAAGGTAGGAGACGAGATACTGGCAGAAGTAAAGCTGTGAGACCGGGCGTGAGTCGTGCTTCGGTAGCTCAGTTGGTAGAGCACTTGCCCGCGAAAGGCAAAGGTCCCGAGTTCGAGTCTCGGTCGGGCACACAGTTTTAATCTGCCAGGAAGTTTCATATCAGCGCACACTCCGCTGCAGAGTGAAAATCTCATTCTGGAAACATCCCCCAGGCTGTGGCTAAGCCATGTCTCCGCAATATCCTTTCTTTCAGGAGTGCTAGTTCTGCAAGTTTCGCAGAAGAGCTTCTGTAAAGTTTGGAAGGTAGGAGACGAGATACTGGCAGAAGTAAAGCTGTGAGACCGGGCGTGAGTCGTGCTTCGGTAGCTCAGTTGGTAGAGCACTTGCCCGCGAAAGGCAAAGGTCCCGAGTTCGAGTCTCGGTCGGGCACACAGTTTTAATCTGCCAGGAAGTTTCATATCAGCGCACACTCCGCTGCAGAGTGAAAATCTCATTCTGGAAACATCCCCCAGGCTGTGGCTTAGCCATGTCTCCGCAATATCCTTTCTTTCAGGAGTGCTAGTTCTGCAAGTTTCGCAGAAGAGCTTCTGTAAAGTTTGGAAGGTAGGAGACGAGATACTGGCAGAAGTAAAGCTGTGAGACCGGGCGTGAGTCGTGCTTCGGTAGCTCAGTTGGTAGAGCACTTGCCCGCGAAAGGCAAAGGTCCCGAGTTCGAGTCTCGGTCGGGCACACAGTTTTAATCTGCCAGGAAGTTTTATATCAGCGCACACTCCGCTGCAGAGTGAAAATCTCATTCTGGAAACATCCCCCAGGCTGTGGCTAAGCCATGTCTCCGCAATATCCTTTATTTCAGGAGTGCTAGTTCTGCAAGTTTCGCAGAAGAGCTTCTGTAAAGTTTGGAAGGTAGGAGACGAGATACTGGCAGAAGTAAAGCTGTGAGACCGGGCGTGAGTCGTGCTTCGGTAGCTCAGTTGGTAGAGCACTTGCCCGCGAAAGGCAAAGGTCCCGAGTTCGAGTCTCGGTCGGGCACACAGTTTTAATCTGCCAGGAAGTTTCATATCAGCGCACACTCCGCTGCAGAGTGAAAATCTCATTCTGGAATTTGTAAAATGAAAATTGATAATACTTACCTAGAAAGACATGTATGTTTATCTTAGTATTAAGAAAGTCTTAATTGTGTTTTTTCTTTATTTAGTGCCGACCGGTTTCAGCCCATCGCAGGGCCATCTTCAGGGCGAACATGCTGCGAAATTACGATATATATCTCTTTCAAATTCTGAAGGTGGCAGGAAAAAAAAAACAGGGAGCGAAAGGCCGTTTAAAATTTTTACAGAAACCAGATGAAGGTTATAAGAGTCGAGGGGCATGAAAGGGAAGCAGTGGTTGGGAAGGGAGTGAGACAAGTTTGTAGCCTCTCCCCGATGTTATTCAGTCTGTATATTTAGCAAGCAGTGGAGGAAACAAAAGAAAAATTTGGAGTAGGAATTAAAATCCATGGAGAAGAAATTAAAACTTTAAGGTTCGCCGATGACATTGTAATTCTGTCAGAGACAGGAAAGGACTTGGAAGAGCAGCTCAACGGAATGGACAGTGTCTTGAAAGGAGGATATAATATGAACATCAACAAAATCAAAACGAGAATAATGGAATGTAGTCGACTTAAATCTGGTGATTCTGCAGGAATTAGATTAGGAAATGAGACGCTTAAAGTAGTAAATGAGTTTTGCTATTTGGGGAGAAAAATAACCGATGATTGGCGAAGTAGAGAGGATATAAAATGCAGACTGGCAATGGCGAGGAAAGCATTTCTGAAGAAGATACATTTGTTAACATCGAGTATAGATTTAAGTGTCAGGAAGTCGTTTCTTAAACTATTTATATGGAGTGTAGCCATGTATGGAAGTGAAACGTGGACTATAAACAGTTTAGACAAGAAGAGAATAGAAGCTTTCGAAATGTGGTGCTACAGAAGAATGCTGAATATTAGCGGGTAGATCACATGACTAATGAGGAAGTATTGAATAGAATTGGAGAGAAGAGAAATCTGTGATACATCTTGACTAGAAGAAGGGATCGGTTGGTAGGGCATATTCTGAGGCATCAAGGGATCACCGATTTAGTTTTGGAGGGCAGCGTGGAGAGTAAAAATCGTAGAGGGAGACCAAGAGATGAATACACTAAACAGATTCAGAAGGATTTAGGTTGCAGTAGGTACTGGGAGATGAAGAAGCTTGCACAGGATGGAGTAGCATGGAGAGCTGCATCAAACCAGTCTCTGGACTGAAGACCACAACAACAACAACAACAAAATCTTTGATAAGTCTAATGTTAACTATCTTAAAAGAGTGAATTACGTAAAGATAACGTTTTATCCACTCACTGGTCGCCTGCTTGTGGCGTCACGGTTGCCAAGGTGTGGCAGGAGACTGTAAGAAATTTACTTTTTTTTTCCTTTATTGATTTTCAATTCACCCCGAAGGGGGCGGGCTGGCAGCAGATTAGTACGCTGCTCTACATCCTACAGACTTTTTTAAAAACGGAAGAAGAAAAGAAACAAGAAAAACAGACGATAAAACGGTGACTTAAAGTGTAAAATGGCGGAAAAATGGGAAAGTTAAAACAGAAAGCAAAGGGATTGGCAATGTTAATAAAATACACAGGAATCAGACAAGTAACATAGTAGACACACAATTAAAAAACATGGCGTCAGTCTGGTTTCTGTTCGCAAGAGAGAAAAAATCATAACCAGCGACAGTATGATGGCCGTTCGCTACACTTCCCAAAAGACACACAACACGGAACACTCACTGTAAAACACTGCACGAAAAGCAATTTACTCTACGTCTGCGTTTATATAGCACGCTAAAGCATGTGAGCGTAAGCAACGCCTCAAGCGGTGACCAGTGGTAGACGTCTAAGCTTAAAAACTGAAGTATAAATACAATAGTGTTAAGATTGCAATGTAATGAAACTATGTTCATCTTAAAAACCACTGTCACGTAAATAAACATAAAACAGTATAAGAAAAACCTTTTCAACGTCAAACTAATAAAAGAACGTTAGTACGTTACTTTATCTTGATTCGTAATGTACTATGGGAGAAGGATAACAATTTCCTGTCTGTATTCTATTTACTTTATGCTTATTTACATCCTATTTTTATTATTTAATAACGTAACAAGCTTAAGTGTGCCTATCTTTAATCGTATATACAGAGCCTTCTAGTCCAGGTAATATGGACGCCGTTGCTATGGAAGCGGCCCATCGTGACTGTTCACTCTTCTACGATGTTATCTGTAGTCTAGCCCAGACTCTATGGACGCTGTTGTCATGGCAGCGGCGCACTATGGCTGCCCCCTTTTCCACGTTGCTGTCCGTTTATCTACTTATCTGAGAATATTTTGGTGGAATAATTTGTTGGTGTATGGAGTATCGATTTGTGTACGCATCTTCACTGCACCGAATTAAATGGGAGGTGAGAAGGTGAGATTTTTTCGTATTTGTTGTTAGTTTTGAGTCTAAGGCAGTTATCTGAATTAAAAGATAATATTAATTTGCCGATGAAGTGATTGGGAAGCTGTCACGAGATGCATGTCTCTAATGGGAATTGAATTACGCGTCAGAATCATTGAAGATTTTACCAGCATCTTGCAAACACTGTATGTCAATTGTTTACTGTGTAGTTTAGATCTGTTTGTATCGATTCCACCGGGGGAAGCGTTCAGTGCAGATCCTGAGTCGTTTCGAAAAGTGTTTGTTTTCTGGCCTCTACATGCGATTTGAATTTCAACAGAGCTGGAAAAACGTTGGCTATGGAATGCGGAGCTATCCAGAATTTCGGCGGGTTCCGAATCTGTGGAACGCCGCTGGGGACTTCGTTGTGATGAAAAGGTTCTGTGAAAGTAAGCGCAGTAGCTCTGATATTTCTGCGGCATTTCAATAGACAGTCGATTTTGATAAATGTATGGTTTTATTTGGAATTCAATTAATATGCCGCAATTTGTAATTTATGTTAGATATAAGTTTCTTTAAATTTAAAACATGCTGAATCAGCACCATTACAAATAATTACAGTATCGATTTGGCGCTTAGGGTATTTATGTTATTGTATTATGAATTTGTGTCTTGTAAATTTCGGTGCTACGTCATAACATTTATGGCATGACAACAAATTTTGAAGTGGAGGTGTGAGAGTTAACGACCATTTTGCTCTTATTTCAATAAATGGCCGAAAGAGTCAGCCTTCAGGAACTGTAAAACGAAACCTGTCGTCGATGACCGTGTGCCACAAAGGGCGCAGATTCACCTCGAGATGGCGAAATTAACAGGCGTCTGTTGTCTGTTGAGGCCGAAGCGCTTTAGTGTGGGAGTGAGACAGACGAGAACCTACGTCATAGGGAAATCCAGTAGAAGCCGGTTGAGGCTGAGGAGATGCAGCAGTGTTAGATATGGCGGACCTAAGATCGCCTATAGAGGGAAACATTTATGGAAACTATTTAATTTTGTTGTAACGCAGGGAATGAAGCCACAGTAATTTTAATCTACCATCCTTCATAAAATTTCATGGTGATCCCAATAAAACTTGAATATTGATTGTATCTGTAATAGTTTGCGATTTACTGTTAAAGAGAAATTCACAAGTTTTGTAACAAAGACGTGAATGCTAAAATTGAACGTTTTAGTCGATCTTAACGGCTGACATTCCGTATAGGAGCGCATCATTAAAAGATATAGTAAATTTAAATTATCAGTATTTTTAGTTGGGCATGATATCATCTTTTCCTCCACACAAAACACATTGAACGATGACAGCATGACACCTTATTCAATCATTAGGTAACAGAATATTTGTTGTAAAGTTTAGTGCATAATATTTACCTTTGTTCTTTATTTACCAGAAAGCACATTGGAGCAAGGCTACCGGCCGTGGCATCCAAAGCTAAGAAGAAAATCGGACTGGTTTTATGTAAAGGAATTTAACGTGTATTATGTAATGAATATTATTGTTACTTTAATTAGAACATAAAAATTGGAGAAGCTTTGATTATTTAAATATGTGAAAAAGTATAATGATGTTAAATAAGCTGTAGCCAACCAGATGGACGGCTTCAGGTAAGGGAACTGTCCCACTCTGTTGAGCGAGGATGTTAGGCGCGCGGGAAGCGCGGCCTGTGACTGGCAGAGGGAAAATGCTGGTGCAGACGAGAAAGCGGACAGTTCGGCTGCAGACACCAAAGGGTACAGTTAGGATTGAGACGCGAAAGCGGACAGTCGGTCTTTAGGCAGCTAGAAAGTGAAACGACTTAGAAAATTTCGTGTTATGTGGTATCGCGGGACTTACACTCCTGGAAATGGAAAAAAGAACACATTGACACCGGTGTGTCAGACCCACCATACTTGCTCCGGACACTGCGAGAGGGCTGTACAAGCAATGATCACACGCACGGCACAGCGGACACACCAGGAACCGCGGTGTTGGCCGTTGAATGGCGCTAGCTGCGCAGCATTTGTGCACCGCCGCCGTCAGTGTCAGCCAGTTTGCCGTGGCATACGGAGCTCCATCGCAGTCTTTAACACTGGTAGCATGCCGCGACAGCGTGGACGTGAACCGTATGTGCAGTTGACGGACTTTGAGCGAGGGCGTATAGTGGGCATGCGGGAGGCCGGGTGGACGTACCGCCGAATTGCTCAACACGTGGGGCGTGAGGTCTCCACAGTACATCGATGTTGTCGCCAGTGGTCGGCGGAAGCTGCACGTGCCCGTCGACCTGGGACCGGACCGCAGCGACGCACGGATGCACGCCAAGACCGTAGGATCCTACGCAGTGCCGTAGGGGACCGCACCGCCACTTCCCAGCAAATTAGGGACACAGTTGCTCCTGGGGTATCGGCGAGGACCATTCGCAACCATCTCGATGAAGCTGGGCTACGGTCCCGCACACCGTTAGGCCGTCTTCCGCTCACGCCCCAACATCGTGCAGCCCGCCTCCAGTGGTGTCGCGACAGGCGTGAATGGAATGACGAATGGAGACGTGTCGTCTTCAGCGATGAGAGTCGCTTCAGCCATGGTGCCAATGATGGTCGTATGCGTGTTTGGCGCCGTGCAGGTGAGCGCCACAATCAGGACTGCATACGACCGAGGCACTCAGGGCCAACACCCGGCATCATGGTGTGGGGAGCGATCTCCTACACTGGCCGTACACCACTGGTGATCGACGAGGGGACACTGAATAGTGCACGGTACATCCAAACCGTCATCGAACCCATCGTTCTACCATTCCTAGACCGGCAAGGCAACTTTCTGTTCCAACAGGACAATGCACGCCCGCATGTATCCCGTGCCACCCAACGTGCTCTAGAAGGTGTAAGTCAACTACCCTGGCCAGCAAGATCTCCGGATCTGTCCCCCATTGAGCATGTTTGGGACTGGATGAAGCGTCGTCTCACGCGGTCTGCACGTCCAGCACGAACGCTGGTCCAACTGAGGCGCCAGGTGGAAATGGCATGGCAAGCCGTTCAACAGGACTACATCCAGCATCTCTACGATCGTCTCCATGGGAGAATAGCAGCCTGCATTGCTGCGAAAGGTGGATATACACTGTACTAGTGCCGACATTGTGCATGCTCTGTTGCCTGTGTCTATGTGCCTGTGGTTCTGTCAGTGTGATCATGTGATGTATCTGACCCCAGGAATGTGTCAATAAAGTTTCCCTTCCTGGGACAATGAATTCACGGTGTTTTTATTTCAATTTCCAGGAGTGTAGTTTCTGAGCGGTGAGCAGCCGCGCGCCTGGTGTGAACTCTAAACTTTCGCGTAGATAACTTGTATTTCGCGATGAGATTGTGAATGATAGAACTGTGTCAAATGGACATGCGCTCGAGGTAACAGTACCTCTAAATGCGACCACTTTCGCTATTAGTTTGCTTTCTGAATAAACATTTTTCTAACCAAATCGCAACTGTGTGGCCTACATAATTTATGTGTCGTTAATTTAGTTCCCGATGTTATTATTACTGTTACTATATGTTACGTTCACTTTCCATTTCCAAACATGCCATCAGCCAGATAATTTAATTAAAGGGTCACACGTGTCTAACTTAGGGATTGTAATGCGACACGTGCGGTTCAATCCCTACACGAGTTTGAGTCAAGACATTTCGACGAAGAAGAACCACATGTGAGCCCGAACATCTTTGTGATATTAGCTCACAGGCCTGATCACAGGGCTGACGCAGCGAGGTACTGTTGTCTCGGCCAGCCTCTGGGATCAGAAGATTCCTCGCTGACTTGCTAAGCTACCAGCCTCGGCTGAATTTATGGCGAGATGTATGCAGGGAAGTAGATGAAGTAACATCTAATCATGGTTTATTGCCTCTGGAGACACCACACAGGTTCCTGGGCCTTCATCTAGACAAACTGCAGTGGTTTTCAGCACTGGATTGGATGACTCCTGTAGCATGCAACAAGAAGCGAACCTACTTCCTTCGGTTTCGCCGCTCGACGTCTCTGTATTGGAATTTCCTGAATGCTTTTACCTACATTATGTTATTAAATGACATTAGATTACAAGAAATCGTACCAAGGGTGACTTTTATAAATCTTCAGTGAGCTGATAATAAGAATAATAGTATAAACCTGATCGCTTTTCCATTGGCCTTTCATTTCTGACTCCACGTTGGTCATCTGATTAGACCTCAGATAGCGTGGTGGGGACATGGTTACACTCTCATAGCATTTCCTATCTTTCCTTTACTGACTTTGTGCTGGAAGCATTCTAGCACTGTCAGTGGAGGCAGTCGGAGCAAGTGTTGTCACACACGGACAGCTGCGTCTCTTCTCTAGGCGGACATTGTGCCAACCTACTTTCGACGCATTCATAATTCGACACTGTGGCTTCTACTTATCCCAGAGAGAGCGCCAACAAAAATGTTTTAGTCCATTTTGCTTGCATACCAGCATGCACTGCAAGCGAAATTTCTCAATATTAATGCGATTTCTGATTTGCATTCGGAGAGAAATGCCATAATCTTAGTGCGATATTTACAGTACACTGCAGCACATAATCACTAGCCGCCACTTTACTCGATTCAGTCCTACAACAGCAGTTCGTGGAAAGTGGAAGCATACCGGCAAGTGTAGGTCTTCCTGGAATCACCCAACAATTGTTAGTTACGTTGCAGAAGTCTTTATGTTCTAGGCCGTACTCTTCGAGACATCAAACGTCCGAACACAGAGGCAGTAGCACAGCTGAACAAGTACAGTAAAGACACATCTGAAAAATATTTAAGCGACAGAAGACAGGTCGTTGCAGAAGACTGTTTCCACGGCCAGAGGTGAATTGCAGCCACATGTGAAAATCCTGATCAGAGTGTTTTCTGTGAGTCTTTGTTTGACGGATGCACAAACTGAAACCAAAGAAACTTTGTACAAGCTGACACTTTATAACACCACACTCTGTTGGCAGGAGAACGCGCAATGAGTGAAAGTAATCCATTGGAGAGTTGGAGAAGAATACTTGAACACAGAGTTCTGTTCATTAGGGGCACTGAACGACTCGAGAAGCGACCGTAGACGCTGTTCCTTTGAGGTGGTACCCTCGCCAATGTTATAAGTGGATGGATGGCCTAAATTAAAATAGTATGGGCTAAATGGCCGATAAACCTAATTGTGACGTAATGTCCTTTCGTTAACTACATAAACCTGCCTGTGTTATTCAAGAGTGATTCATTACGCCATTGTTATAGGTGGAGGGCTGACCTAAATTAAAATAGTATAGGTTAAATGACCGATGAACGTAATGATGACGCAACCTACTTGTGTTAACTGAATAAAAATGGTTCAAATGGCTCTGAGCACTATGGGACTTACCTTCTGAGGTCATCAGTTCCCTATAACTCAGAACTACTTAAACCTAACTAACCTATGGACATCATACACATCCATGCCCGAGGCAGGATTCGAACCTGCGACCGTATTGGTCGCGCGGCTCCAGACTGTAGCGCCTAGAACCGCTCGGCCACTCCGGCCGGCAACTCAATAAACTTGACTGTGTTAGTAAAGAGTGATTAATTACGCTTGTGGAATTCTGATAAGAACGGACGATATTACATTTATTGCGCAACCCAACTTAAAGAAAAACAGAATAACAGAATAATAGTATTGTCGCCCTGTAGCTTTACCAAAACATTGAATACAATTTACCAAAAGCACGAGTATATAGTACCACTATTGTTGAATAATAGGACAGCATGCACCCAGAAACGCATTGAATCGTTCGAAAGCGTAGAAACCATGCAAATTGTAGAACACTCTGAACAAACTAGCATGTATACACCAGCTGCCAGATTTGAATGCAGCACCAGCTGCAGTTCTCGAACCAGTAAAGAAAAACATATGTTCCACGCAGCATAATGACGGTATGGAAATCTGTCCACGTATAATGACGGTATGGAAATTTGTCCACCTCACATCAATAGTTTGTAGCATGAGAAATCGTAATCTGCAGAACATGGAAAATGCACTGAATGCGTGGGAGTCTGTGTGACTATTATGTCAAAAATAGAAAAAAATGAAAACAGATAGAGATGAGAATGAAATACCACATCTACTTGTTAGAAGTAATTCGTGACAATACCGTTGATCTACATCAGTGTTACAAGTGAAACAACATTCCATTATTCAGAGAAACCTCGTCACACACTACTTTTGCAATTGAGAGCAGGACCCTGTCGCTCTGTTCCAAACGTCTTCTGGTTACAGGGATGGTGTGGTGCGATCACACTAAATCCTAGTGTCGACGACTGCGCGTTGAAAATTATGTTTCCAGTTTCCTTATCTGTTCCAACCAGCGACACGACCCCAGCGCTATCGCAGCTGCCGTCGGCTGCCTGAAGTCGTAGGCATGCAGTTCCAGAGTGTGCAAAAAGCTGTGCCGATGGATTGATAGAGTATATTTGTCTGTACTGTGTCCTACATGGTGGCACCCACGAAGGAGTTTCTGGTCACTGAGCAACACGACACATCTCATGACTTATTCACATAAGACTACACTATCTGTAGTATTCAAATGTGATACCATCCACATGCATTGTTTCTTCAGTGTCACATCAATTAGTGTTCGTTACAGACTCGAAAACTATATCAGTTCATTCATAAATAAAACCACAGTACACATTTCACAGTATATTCAACAGTAATCACTATTTTTTTGTAGGTCACACTAATGCGATGTACACATTATTTTAAATGTTCTATCCATGTCCTATCATACGAAAACCAACCACCAGACTTTTCGTCAAGTCAACAGTAATTATATCCTCAATATCGACACTACCTTCGACTGTTCAGTTTCGTTATTCGTAATAGACACACAGCAAAGGTACATAAAGATGCGGCCAGCCACGAATTTTCTCTCTTGTGTCAAACTTTTCATTTCATACTGGCTATTACAGCCTACGTCATCAAATAGTTTCTTGATGTATTATTAACTCTGTTTTCACTAAGTTTTTTTGCTCTACGGTTCCTGCCAGTAGCACGGAAGTTATTCCATGACGTCTTAACAAATGTCCCTGTCTCTTCTTTTTGCCATTGTTTTCCGTATGTTTGTTTCCTCGACGATCCTCTGGAGAACCTCCTCATACGTCAACGTAGCGTTCCACCTAATTTTCAAAATTCTTCTACAGCACCACATCGTAACTCTTGGACTCTCTTCTATTCCGTTTTGCCCACAGTCCATGTTTCACTACAATAAAATGCTCAAAACGTAAATTCTCAGAACTTCCTTCCTCATATTAAGGCTTAAGTTTGATCTTAATAGACTTCTCTTAGCCAGGAATACCATTTATGCGAGTGCTACTCTGTTTTTTACATCCTCCTTGCTCCATCCATCATTGGATATCTTGCTGCCTGTTTAGCAGAATTCCTTCAATTTGTCTATTTCGTGCTACCCAATTCTAATGTTACGTTTCCCGCAGTTTTCATTCCTGCTACTCTACATTACTTTTGTCATTCTTCTATTTACTCTCACTCCATATTCTGTAGTCATTAGACTGTTCATTCCATCCAACAGCTCCTGTAATCCTTCTTCACTTCCACTGAGAACAGGGACGTCATCTGTGAATCTTATCATTGTTACCCTTTGCTTCTGAACTTTAATCCCGCTCTGGAACCTTCCTATTACTCAAAATGGCTCTGAGCACTATGGGACTTAACTTCTAAGGTCATCAGTCCCCTAGAATTTAGAACTACTTAAACCTAACTAACCTAAGGACATCACATATATCCATGACCGAGGCAGGATTCGAACCTGCGACCGTAGCGGTCGCGCGGTTCCAGACTGTAGCGCCTAGTACCGCTCGGCCTCCCCGGCCGGCTCTCCTATTACTCCGCCACTGCTTCTTCGTTGTATATATTGATCAGAAGGGGCGAAAAACTTCATTCTTGTCGTACATTCTTTTTGATCCGAGCACTTCTTTCTTGGTCTTTCAGCCTTATTGCTCCGTCTTCGTTCATTCACATATTGTTTGTTACCCATCTTTTCCTATAGGTTACCCATATTTTTCTCAGAATTCCGAACAACTTGTACCATTTTAAATTCCCGGACGCTTTTTCCAGATCGATAAATCCTATAAACGTGTCTTGATTTTTCTGCAGTCTTACTTCCGCCGTCAACCGCTAGGTCAGGCCTGCCTCTCTGGTGCGTTTACCTTCCCTAAAGCCATTCTTTTCAATTATTCCTTGTATTATTCTTGATAACAACTTGCGTGCATGAGCTGTTAATAAACTGATTGTGCGTTATTTCTTGAACTTGTCAGCTCTTGCAATCTTTGGAATTGATGGTTGATGTTTTTCCCAAAGTCTAGTCGCATATCGCTAGTGCATTTCATACACCAACATGGACAGTCATTTTATTTACATTTCCTCCAATGATTTTAGAAATTCCGATGGAATGTTGTTAATTCCTTCTGCCTTACGTGATATTGTGGCGTGCTAAGCTGTTTTAAGCTCTGGTTCTAACACTGGATCCACTATCTCTTCTCTGGAGTCTCATTTTTCCTCTTGTATCCCGTCGCCAGACAAGTCCTTCCTCTCATAGATGCATTCAATGTACTCTTTCCATCTGTCCACTCTTTCCTCTACATTTAAGAGTGGACTTCTCTCTCCATTCTTAATATTACCGTCATTGCTGCTAATTTAACCTAAGCTTGTTTTGACTTTTCTATATGTCGAGTCAGTCCTTCTAACAATCATTTCTTTTTCGATTTCCGCTTAGTTCTCATGCAGTCGTTTCGTCTTACCTTGCCTGCACCTTCTATTTGCCTCGTTCCTAAGTGATTTGTATCTCTGTATTTCCCTGCACGCGGTAGTTAGAGACACGTATGCTACGTTTATCTAAATTTATTTGTAATATTTGATTATAATTCTATTATTATTAAATAGGAGTAGAAAGGAGAAAAAACTTTTACTCTGCCATGGTCTCCCTGTCGATACACTGATGCTGAAAGCGTTAAATCCCGATGGCCCGAGATTCGCCAAACTGATGGGGACCTGAGACGAGTTTTACAACTTGTCAATAATTATCGGTTTCCAACTTGACAGAAGTTGCTACTATCAGTGACTGCAGGGCCACCTCAACCAGTGAAGAGAACATCGTAAAGGGAATTGCATCTGTTATCGATGGTGGTCCAGCGATGTTTTATGAGTGCTCTTCATATCATGATATGGCGCCATCTTTTATTTCAGTGTTCGCGGTGACCATGAGTTGTCCTTCCTTCTACAATTTGGACGTGAGTACTCTATAGACATTCCCCTTGGACATTCAGCGAGCGAGGTGGTACAGTGGTTAGCACACTGGACTCGCATTCGGGAGGACGACGGTTCAATCCCGCGTCCTGCGATCCTGACATAGGGTCTCCGTGGTTTCCCTAAATCGCTCCATACAAATTCCGGGATGGTTCCTTTGAAAGGGCACGGCCAACTTCCTTCCCCGTCCTTCCCTAATCCGGTGAGACCTATGACCTTGCTGCCTGGTCTCCTCCCCCCACACAACCAACCAACCCTTGGACTCTCCCGTGTTCCAAATGACAACAGCGCTGCACAAATACTTTCCTGGTTTCACGATCACTCCCATTCAGTCACAGATCGACTCCTCCGCTAAACCACCAAAATGTAGTCCCATGGAAAATGATGAGGAGTGGAAGCAGTGGATGAAACATAGCATCAACTTCGCCACTAATCGTCACTGTGAGACGTGGCAGCGACAGGCACAATCACTGACATTACTCATCGCTGCTGTACGAGTTTCTGAAAGTAAAAAATGAATAACAGGAGAAAGTTGTTGGAAGAGAAGGTTTATGAGTACAGTCGTTTATTTAAGAGAGTTTTGTGAAAACCGCATAGTGATCAGACATAATAATCAGGAAAAATTTCTTTTCTAAGAGCTCAGAATTTGTGGCAGAGCAGGTACGCCGAAGGCAACCATTGTAGAGGGTCTGGGTGTCTGAGTACCCAAGGACGCTAAGACATCATGACCTTGTTTGGAGCACGTCAATGGTAAGTTTTTGGGGAGCCAGCGTACGAATATGATGGACACAAAATGAAAGTTAGACGCAATTTCTGAGGGCAGACGCCCTTTGCCAATAAGCAGGTCGACAAATCCAAGCAATGGACAATCGAGTAAACATAAATAGACCATCTGAAAGATACATTTTACAACGGGGTTTTGATAAATTTTTGGTAAAGTGACTTTTCTGACGTCGCATATGTCACAAAAGCTACAGGTAGAAATGACAAACCATTATGTAGAAGCGAAGGCGTCTGGACTTAACTGAGGTCGGACCTATATCAGATGGCAGTTAACCGAAGTTACATCATAATCTTTGTATCGTCACTCAATCAAATGTCTGCTGGTTGGTTAGTGCCGTCTGGTCTTTACTGGGGGGTTAGCATATTTGGTGTCATGGACAAGTCTGTGTCTTATTGCCGACGGTTCCAAAACTATCCTGACGGATCGCGTCTAACTTCCACGTGGCAGAGCGGCATAGTGATTGTAATGTTATATGCAAGTGGCTAATTCGGCAGGATAGAATATTCTAGGCAGTCGGAATTAGTTTCAGTCTCAAAAAATCCTATTATTCTGATGAGAACTATTGTAAACTTTGCATAAATGTTGTAACGCGTGTACACCAACTTAAATGGAGAAAAAGTCGTCTCAATAATAAATTTGATTTAAAAAATTACTTTGTTCTTCCTCTAACGGTGTACCGACTTTTTTGTAAGCTGTGGTTGCATTTACACAAAGTTCCATCAGTTTCACATATGGGAGTGAACCGTGTAACTGCTGCAGTACTGTTAAGGGCAGATACGCTGGTGTCCGAAGTTAAGGCAAATAACTGCTATTTCCCCAACCTGTGTATAATTCACTATATAAACATACCAGTTGTCAACAGATGTTTGTACGATCGTGCTCAGCACAGGAGATGACATTCAGATCCACAGACAACGAAACCACCGCTGATGTCAGAGCACGTATCAGACAGGGTCTTAGCCGGCTAATCTCACATCTACAATCGCTGGGTACACAGTCACAGACGGTGCAGTACGGCACTGACAAGATACCTACCGCACTTCCTGCGGTTCAGGGCCATAGAAATAATGAAAGTAGGACGGTCGGAAACTGGTGTGGTCCGATGGACGTGAGCCATTCTGTTGTTTCTGTGATGTGGCGACAGTAGAGACCGAAACTGTATCCCGAAGACAAGGGCAGGGCCGACCACGTGTGACATCAGAAAGAAAAGACCGGTAACAAGCTGTAAGAGTACGATGGTACCGCCTTGTACTGCAAGGCAGCTTGTATCTGTCCTCGCAGCATCCACTGAACGTGTTGTATCGGGCAAACGGTGTACAGAAGTCTTCGCCGGAGCGACCTCTATTGTCGGAGACCGGCTGTATGTGTACGTCTGACAACCTCTTCACATAGGGGAACGTTTAGAGTGGAGTCTTCAACATGCCACCTGGACAGTCAAAGAGTGGGTCAATGTTCTTTTCACAGATGAGTCCTGATTTGGTCTGGAGAGTGATTCTCGAGGGCTTCGAATCTGGGGACGACAATGTTCGACCTCATAGAGCATGGGTGATCGATATTTTCTTGGAAACGGAAGGTATTGCGCACATGGTGTACCCTGCACGCCTTCTCAATTTGAATCCCATAAAGCGTGTCTGGGATGCACTAAGGAGACGAGTTGCATCACGTGAGCATACACCAACCACTCTCCATGGCTTGCGAGCAGCTCTGCAGGAAGAAGGGCGTATTGCCTCAACAAGAGATCGATGACATCAGTCGCAGCGTACGCAGTCGCTGTCAGGCCTTTATTGCTGCCAGAGGTCGTCACACTCCACACTGAGCACATTAACCAGTAGTCAGGAATGTGTGTGCAAATCCGTTTAATTTGGAAAAGACTAAGAACATTTTTGTTTACAATTATGCATGTTGCAGTTGTTTGCGTTCTGCATTCTTTACATTGTTTCTACTTTACTATCACCCATTTACATCGTTTTGTAGAAAAATAAAAGCAACCTTGCCAAATTTCCTTTTGTGCGAGGCGTGTTTTTTAAGTAAGTACCGTTTTGAAATCAAAAACAGACGTGCCAAGATATCTCAATAATTTTATTTTTACATGAAAGCCTGTACCTTAATCTACGTTTCTACATAATTTCCGTCAATATTGAGGCACTTCTCATAACGATGTACCAGTTTTTGAATACCCTCCTCATAGAAGTCTGACTTGTTACCCATTGCATCACGTGCGCAGTTTGTTGGGACAGAAAAGAAGTATTGCTTGTGGAATTTCTGCCTCGTACTAAGACAACCAATGCAGCAGATTTCTGTAAGACATTGCACAATCTGCGCCGTTCGATTCAGAACAAAAGACGTGGCAAGTACAACTACGGCATCGTTTTGCTGCAAGACAATGCCCGTCCGCATGTGGCGAATCAGACCAAAGATCTCATCACATCTTTTCGACGGGAAACTCTAGATCATCCTCCGTACAGCCCAGATCTTGCGCCCAGTGATAACCATCTGTTTCTGCACTTGAAGAAACACCTGGGCGGTCAGGGTCTTCAAGACGATGACAAAGTCAAAACAGTGGTGATGCAGTTGTGAACAAGTCAGGCGGCAGACTTCTATGAGGTGGGTATTCAAAAACTGGTACAACGTTATGACAAGTGCCTCAATATTAACGGAAATTATGTAGAAAAATAGATTAAGGTGCAGGCTTTCATGTAAAAAAAAACTATTGAGATATCTTAGCACGTCCTTTTTTAAATTTCAAAACGGTACTTACTTGAAAAGCAAGCCTCGTATTATAATTTTCTACAAGTGTACATCGACAGGTCGAAGGTGGTCAGCTGGACTGCAGGTACGACGTATCAGAAGGAAGTTTGTGTTGCATCTAACTCGTACACCACTGTTAGACCACCGCTTAACACACCTGAGAGATTGTTCAATAATACTTTGCGGAAGTCAGTTCTTTGTTGGTTGTGTAGCTGCAAACCGATGTATGTATGATACTGGAGTTAAGTGATCGGTGAAGCTACATAAGGCGGGTTTTGACTCTAATTAGCTTTAAACTATTAAAACTTATTAAATCTATAAACTAGACGAATTGAACCGTGTTTCAAGTGAATAATTTCAGCTGTATACGGTTCACCTGAGGAAACATGTTGGTTTTCTTCGATTCTATTCCTCACCAAACTGATATTATTATCAACTCTAAAAGTGGTGATACACGATATCATGTGGTGTCCAGTGGGAGTAAACCACTTTTTTATCTGATGTGCTTACAATCAGATTCAGAACTACTCGAAACTAATTGTCATCATCACCATCATCATCATCATGATATTAGCCACTTGTCATTCACTGGTGAAATTCGGTAAAAGTAAAGTCGTACGGCGTTGTTGGCTGGAAGATCCCCAAGGGCAGATTCAGCACCATAATTGGGAAGTTTTTTCTGTTCTTTGCGCACAGCGGCACCTAACCTTCGTGATGTAACACAGTTGTGTTTATACGTATCTGAGAAGTGTTAAGTGACTGCAATTGGTGTACGTAGTGTCGTGTCATGCTTGTCTTGGATGATAATGGGAGAAAGCAGAGGTTGAAATTTGGTGCTAGCACAGAGCCTACTTCTCTCAAATATCTCCAATGGGGCTACCAAACTTAACACCTCCATCTGACGGACGGATCACCGTCAACAATTTCAGTGTCCTCACTTCGTGGGACACAGCTGAGAGTATTAGAATTTCACTTAGGAAAATGGGTGAAAGGCTGTTGATCTGGAACGTTACACCATCATCTCTCCTCCCCATTGCCGCAAAATGCGAATGGAATTTGCAGCCGCCACAGTCACTATCATTATTATTACCGGCGGCTTCAGCAAAAGCAGTAGTGATAGAAGAACAGGTAGTGTTAACTTCATTAATTTTTACTAGTACAGTTAATTCATATTGTGTCTACATACATTCATATTTAATAACTTTTCTTAATATTTCTCATATTAAAATTATTGTTATTTCTTAGGTACCATTATTTTAAAAAAATACTGTTTAAGTGATACCCTGATCGGAATTGACGGAGGGCCTGAATGCTATAATCTCATTTATCTAAATGAACAATACTAAATAAATATAATTTGGTACAGGCACAGGAATTCTTTAAGAGTTTCGCTCAGAGGATCCAACAGAAATAAGTGCACTGATATACGTGACAAAACTGCTTTCTTACCCTATAGTTTGCTGTTTTACTGAATCCGGTTTCTAACCGAGGTCTTCTGCTCACTAGGCAGATGCGCTAACCTCTACACCACCCTGGCACAGTGACTTTGAACGACTGCATGGACAACCCTAGCATGACTTCCTCCTCAGTCCTAATTCCCATACACGCCTCAGCCCATCTGGTATTTAGGGGGAATACCAGGTGGGCTGGGGTGTGAATGGGAATCTGGATTGAGGAGGGTGGCGTGCTACGTTTGTCTATATAGATGTGCAAAGACACTGTGCCAGTATGGCGTAGAGACCTCCTTTCGAATACCAGCCAAATATTTCAACCGTCGCCTCAATCAGCAAATACAGATCACAGACGTTTGAGGCTTAACAAGGACTCTGGGTCGATATGGTTTTATTTGACAAAATTATTGGTAAACTTTGGAAATACTGTGTGACGGCATTAGGAATAACACTGATGTCTTATTCAGAACGAAGCAAGCATTAGGGACTACTTCTTCCGCAAGTGGTCAACAAGTGACAATCCAATACATAAACTTGGCCCTCGAGAACCAGATTCATGGTGCAAGAGCGCAACGTTGAATCTTCAGACTCCTTGTACAGATATAAACAACCCAGCCCAATAGCAGTCATGGAAGTCACAAAGCCCATTTACGGAAACCTGGAACATCCTGACTTGGAGAAGAATTGTCTACATCAGCAGACTCAAGATCCAAATGACTCTTTTAACATCTTCATATGGAATAAGATATCCTAAACTCTCTTCGTAGCGAGATAAATTTTAACATGTTAGGAGGGGAGGGGGAGCTGTGATTGTATTATTGTTTTGAATAATGTCACCTTGCTTCTTGTTTGTCAGTTCCACGTTGTGTGGCATCTGCAAATCAAGAGATCAGCAATAGCTTCGTCGGCATAGTTCTGCTTGCAGACCCGTAAATTGGATGCGAAGACATCATAGTAAAACTGAAGTGAAGAGGAAGTTTCTTAAAGTGTACACCTGTAAATCACTGTCCTTCGGATGGGTGCGTAAACAATGGGATACGCAGTAGAGACGAAACTGTGTCATTGGAAGTGAGTATCCATCGAGTAATTTCGAAAGTTAAGTGAACAGATAAAGTAACACATTAAGAAGTACCAAACTGAATGAGTGATTGGAAATGGAAGCCTCTTACTGAAAAAGGATTGTCGTTAGTAGAATACTTGCTATAGCTTCCTATAGATATAATAATTATCTCGGAGCGAACAGGAGCAGTAGAGGAGAAATGTATTTCGGACAATAGATATTAGAAAATTCAGAACAGATTAGAGAGGATGTTGGGTATAGTAATTACGACGTGATACGCACAATGTAGAAGAATGGAGGAACGTACCAAACAAGTCAAAACTCTAGATTAATAAAATGTATGTATCCCCAATAACAAAGATTTGACGGAATTTAATGCATATTCTAACTGTATGTTAACGGCTGAGGCATTGAAACCTTAACGTGACTCTATTCTAAATACTGGACTAAAAGGAAGCTTTGTTTCACAAAACCTTGCTGTATGCTTCCACTCATAACTTACATTCTTTCTTAAGTCTGCGGAAAATATATGCTTAGACTAGCTTCAATGACAGTCAATAGAAAAACTTGGATTGAGAACTAACTTCTGTCTTCAATAACCGGAATTACCTCTCATCAGTTTGTTTCAAACGCTTCGGTCCTTTATTTCCCAATGGCCAAAAGAAGTCTTCTTAACGGTTTATTGCAAACGCGTCGGTTCTTGATTACTCAGAGGGAAAAAAACCTTCTTATAAATTTTTTATCAAACCACAGTTTTTATTATAGGCTTTTTGAACGGCACCACTAACTGGTTAGCTTTATCGCGCTAAAGCAAAATTTAAGGGTCGTAGCATTTCTTCCATTGAATATTTAAACAACGTTCTTGCGCGTGAAAAACGCCGCCGGAAGATTCTGGGAAGCGGTGGGCCCTCGCTACGACAACGTTTGAAGAGAGAGACAGAACTTCTGGGCCAACTTGTTACGATCTCGCTGCTGCGGGGCCTTTGATCATCGCGTCGTGGCGGAGGGGAAACAAACACGTGGTCCGCGCTCAGTTAAGGGCTGCCTTCGTCACATGCCTCGGCTGCAGCGGGGCAGACAGCAGCGTGGGGCGCTGCCTTTGCCTCTCACGTCTATGTCTTGGAAGAGTACGGTCATTCCAAGGCCAACTGCTACATCACCAAATAACAGTTTACTGCCTCGTCTTCCAGGTGAGTGTGGTCATTCTAAAACTAACTGCCATACTTACGACACACCAGTTCTATTCCCTCGACGCGATACTGGGTGTGATAATCATTAATCCAATTACAGCGCTTAAAAAATACTCGATCACTGTGTAAGTAGGCTGTTTAGTTTTTTTTAATGGTTACGCCAGGTAGCGCTCTGTATGAAAATCACTAGCTGTGCTGAGTGCAGTCTGCGGCTGGGTGGCATTGTTGGAATTTGCTATTGTAGTGTTGGGCCATTGGCTGTTAACAGCACGTAGTGTTGCGCAGTTGGAGGTGAGCCGCCAGCAGTGGTGGATGTGGGGAAGTGAGATGGCGGAATTTTGAGAGCGGATGATCTTGACGTGTGTCCATCAGAAACAGTACATTTGTAAGAATGGATGTCATGAACTGCTACATATATTATGACTTTTGAACACTATTAAGGTAAATACATTGTTTGTTCTCTGTCAAAATCTTTCATTTGCTAACTATGCCTTTGAGTAGTTAGTGCCTTTAGTGGTTTGAATCTTTTATTTAGCTGGCAGTAGTGGCGCTCGCTGTATTGCAGTAGTTCGAGTAACGAAGATTTTTGTGAGGTAAGTGATTTGTGAAACGTATAGGTTAATGTTAGTCAGGGCCATTCTTTTGTAGGGATTTTGGAAAGTCAGATTGCGTTGCGCCATAAATATTTTGTGTCAGTTTAAGCACAGTCATATATAATTTTTCTAAGGAGACGTTTCAACTGAAACAGTGCTGTACTGATTGTGGTCATTCTAAACCCAACTGCAACGCTTCCCAGACACGTGTCACTTCTTCAACACAATACTCTCATTGACCATTATAAAGCGAATTACCATACTTACCAAACACCTGTCCATTGCCACATTGATCAGTATATCTACAAAGAGGGAATAATAATAAGAGTGGACAATCAAGAACGAAGTGCTTGGATTCTCTTTCGCCCCTACTGTTAACTCTGTACATCGAGGAAGCAATGATGGAAATAACAGAAAATCTGAGGAGTTTAATTACAACTTAACCTCAAAGGATATCAACGATACGATTCGGTGACGACACTGCAATTCTGAGTGAAAGTGAAGAAAAGTTACATGATCTGCTGAATGGAATGAATAGTGCAATAAGTACAGAATATGGAGTGAGAGTAAATCGAAGCTGGCCAGTGTGGCCGAGAAGTTCTAGGCCCTTAAGTTTGGAACCGCGCGGCTGCTACGGTCACAGGTTCGAATCCTGCCTCGAGCATGGATGTGTGTGATGTCCTTAGAATAGTTAGGTTTAAGTAGTTCTAGGTTCTAGTGGACTGATGACCTCGGATGTTAAGTCCCATAGTGCTCAGAGCCATTTGAGCCAGTAAATCGAAGGAAGACAAGAATAATGATAAGTAGCAGAAATGGGAACAGGGAGAAACTTAACATCTTAACTGATTGTCACGAAATAGAAGTTAAAGAATTTTACTACCTAGACACTAAAATAGGCAATGAGGACGGAGCAAGGAGAACATGAAAAGCGGATTAGCACTGCCAAGAAGAGCATTCCTTATCAAGAGAAGTCTACTAGTATCAAATATGGGCCTTAGTCTGAGGCAGAAATTCCCGAGATATTTGTGTGCTAGTTAAACATAGACTGTGGAAAAACCGGAACGGAAGAGAATCGAAGCACTTGAGATGTGGGGCTACAGACGAATGCGGAAAATTAAGTAAACTAATAGGGTAACCTATGTGTAGTTTTGCGTAGAATTGGAGAGGAAAGTTATATGTGGACTGACAAATAGAATGGACATGGTGATATGTCATCTGTTAAGAGATAAAGCAATGACTTTCATGGTACTACAGGGAGCTGTAGAGGGCCGAAATTGCAGAGGAAGACATTGACTGGAATACAGCCAGCAAATAGTCTAGGACGTAGGTTGCAAGTGCTACTTTGAGATGAAGAGTATACACAGGTGAGGAATTCGTTGTGGGCCGCATCAAACTAGTCAGAAGACTGAAGACTGAAAAACAATTTAGAGCTACTATTTTACTAGTTTATTTCTCACATGCCATCAGATGGGGTCAATAAAGGCGCAAATTGTTAGATTAGTAAGCAGCTGTCTTTTTGTTGTAAGTATTTTACAGGCTGGTACTGATATTTCCTTTGCGTTTCTGTTAAACTATTCTCTATAAATAACTTGATGTTTCTCTTTTGTTCCTTGTTTCTATAATTCTGCTATTGTGGTCAGTCAATACACTCACAAATTTTCAGTGTCTATACATATCTTAGGGGTGAATGGTGGCAGAGGACACACACATTATTATTTTCTACCAAAAATTATAACGCTAAACATACAACCTATACTTATGACAAACATAACAACTATCTGAATTTAAAATTAAATTAATTTTGACCTTCTCTCAACTGTTCAGCAGAATAAAGATTCCTAACACATTTACTATACCATAGTATAATTCTGTAACATCTGGTAAATAACTCATTGAGAGTTTTCGAACTACTGCGACGACTAAATGCTACTTTTAAATTCTCATTCTCTCCACATCCTCTCCCTTGCCACAGACAAGGTATGTTGGAGGTAAACGATTAGCTTACCTCCTTCTTCACAAAAGAAAATTGACTGTCGACGATTCCCCTCCATGTATTTCTTCTTTCTTCATCTTAAGTCAGTAAACTACTAACATGACTTTGTAATTGGCGTTTATTTATGTTTCTGAGACAACCGATAAATTTGTGGCTGTAGTATGATCTGCTATCTGGTTGCTGTCGTTTTGTGGACTCATTATGAGCTGAATTTATATGTGAAGGCAGATATATATCTGAGATAGAACTGTCTCCACTTAACTAATTAAAACATAGATCAGTTGTAGAATTTTGGAACACTTGTTATGTTCGAGTATAATGACTTTTCTGGAGACTAGAAATCTACTCTGTAGGAATCAGCATGGGCTTCGAAAAAGACGATCGTGTGAAACCCAGCTCGCTCTATTCGTCCACGAGACTCAGAGGGCCATATAATCGGGTTCCCAGGTAGATGCCGTGTTTCTTGACTTCCGCAAGGCGTTCGATGCTGTTCCCCACAGTCGTTTAATGAACAAAGTAAAAGCATATGGACTATCAGACCAATTGTGTTATTGGATTGAACAGTTCCTAGATAACAGAACGCAGTATGTCGTCCTCAATGGAGAGAAGTCTTCCGAAGGAAGAGTGATTTCAGGTATGCCGCAGGGGAGTGTCGTAGGACCGTTGCTGTTCAGAATATACATAAATGACCTTGTGGATGACATCAGAAGTTCACTGAGGCTTTTTGCGGATGATGCTGTGGTATATCGAGAGGTTGTACCAATGGAAAATTGTACGGAAATGCAGGAGGATCTGCATAGAATTGACGCATGGTGCAGGGAATGGCAATTGAATCTCAATGTAGACAAGTGTAATGTGCTGCGAATACATAGATAGATAGATCCCTTATCATTTAGCTACAAAATAGCAGGTCAGCAACTGGAAGCAGTTAATTCCAGAAATTATCTGGGATGTACATTAGGAGTGATTTAAAATGGAATGATCATATAAAGTTGATGGTCGGTAAAGCAGATGCCAGACTGAGATTCATTGGAAGAATCCTAAGGAAATGCAGTCCGAAAACAAAGGAAGTAGGTTACAGTACGCTTGTTCGCCCACTCTTGAATACTGCTCAGCAGTGTGGGATCCGTACCAGATGGGGTTGATGGAAGAGATAGAGAGATCCCACGGAGAGCAGCGCACTTCGTTACAGGATCATTTAGTATTCGCGACAGCGTTACGGAGATGATAGATAAACTCCAGTGGAAGACTCTGCAGGAGAGACGCTCAGTAGCTCGGTACAGGCTTTTGTTGAAGTTTCGAGAACATACCTTCACCGAGGAGTCAAGCAATATATTGCTCCCTCCTACGTACATCTCGCGAAGAGACCATGAGGGTAAAATCAGAGAGATTGGAGCCCACACAGAGGCATAGCGACAATCCTTCTTTCCACGAACAATACGAGACTGGAATAGAAGGGGATCCGATAGAGGTACTTAACGTACCCTCCGTCACACAATGTCAGGTGGCTTGCGGAGTATGGATGTAGATGTAGATAGATCACCAACAACAAAATTACGTTGTAATTAATATGTATAACTAAGAAAAGTAAAGTGGTAAATTCAGGCATCAGATAATGTAAAAATTAGATCTTATATAATGTGAAACTCTCTCTAAGCACTTGTTATCACATTCAAAGATGATTAATTCCCCTTTTATTGACAATTAATAATCTTAAAAAAGGTATAAATTCATTATATTTTGGCTTAAGGTTAATGCAAACAAATTGGTTCATCTTTTTCTAAGGTACTATTTCTCTTCGCTCCATTGTATACCCATTTTATGGCAGCATGAGCTAGGACTTGTTTTTGGAGAGAGTCTGCACAACACCACTAATATCCAGTTTCAGCTATGTAGTCATTTTCGAGTGGAAAAGTCTACAAATATACACTGTATGAAATACAAACAACAAAAAAGGCATCAGTACACACATGATAGACATTATCTTTGTGAGTGAGAGAGTAATAAAATGTTATTGTCAAAAGATCAAACACTGGGTACCACACAATATTGAGTGCAAATAAAATCATGAAGTGTATGTAATTCTCATTCGGTAAACAGTAAACATGATTGCTTTTAGGGTTAAGCCGAATTCTGGATTCAAGTAGCTGCAGGTAAATGCTAACAACTACTGAGCTATACACTCGAAAGGACATCATGAATCAATCAAACCGAACAAACGAGAGAGGTCGTATGTAAGCGTAAATCCTGCACATTTAACGCTTATGTTGTGGCCGTACATAGAGATATATTGCGTGATTATACGCTCAGGTTGTTGTTTCAAAGATGTGTGATATATAGCCATGTATTTGATCATTGCTGTACAGTCAAAATTGACTAATCGTTATTTAATCAAAGACCTTTCCATGTAGATGCACAATTTCGCGTATATGATGTCGACTTTCAATAAATTTCAGATTTATGTGGAACCTGAAATGTATCGGCGGAAGGTGGGAGAGAGAGGCTACAAATTTTCTTTTATATGTGAGTGCAGGCTTTCTTGGCGATTTTCATATATGAAGTCTTCACGGGTTGTCAGCCGATAGCGTCGTCGTCTCGTAGCAACGTTTCGATGGAATGCGTCTCCGTCGTATTCAGGCGAAGTGTCTGCTTGAAGATGATGGAGACCCATTCTGTCGAAACGTTGCTACGAGGCGATGAAGCTACTCGGCTGACAACCCGTGAAGACTTCATATATAAAATTTTCTTTAGTTTTGCAGTCAATACCAGTCTCCAATAAAGAGCTCCTATATCTGTCATAAGATATACGTATAACTATTTATTTCATTGAGCCTGTATTGAAAATAGCAAAAGAATTTCTTTTTGGGTATAGTCGGGTACGGTGCGAATGACTCACTTATCTCAGTAAAGGTCTGTCATTCCATCATTGGTTTTAGTGTAGAGGAGCTAGTTCAAAACAAAAGGTTAAGCTGATCATTCAGACAAAACTTTAGTTTTCTCTTTTATACAGTCCATGAAATGCTAGATGTCTGATTGGTAAGTTCCAGAAATGGTTAAAATGTTTTGAGATGTTTCTGGTTGAACTTTAATTTTGAGTAATTAGTTACCAAACTCCCGATTGTAGCAGTACAGTTAGTTTTGTCGAAATCATTTCACTTAGACTAAATATGACAAAACTTATGCACAGAAAGTAACTACTGCATAAAACTTCTACACAGCTAGAAGTTATTTGCATTAGGATTGATATAGCTCAGCTGAAACATCCATCTTAGACATGTAAAAAAAAATCACATTTCCACAAAATATTTTGTCTATGCACTTATTACCGAAAGAAGATTTCGAGATTTAGAACATTCTTCTGCGAAACTGAAACACTTTTACTTAAGCAGTGTTATATTCCTCTGTCCAATTTTCCAGTTTCTAAATATATATGTTTTTTTTCCAAATTCATGTTCAAATTAGAAAATTATTATGATCAAAAAGTTTGTGTTTGTTGAATATTCTTGCGGAAAACATGACATTATATATACAGCTACATCAGATCAAAATAAGATATAGTTCCAAATTGTTTGTCTCGGAGTGGGACATCCAACGATACCACACTCGACGCTTTACTCTTGCCGTGCATTGGTGGGGAGGGCAACTTTGAATTCTTCAATGGAAATCCTCGTTCTTTATAGCAGAATACGATTCTACGGTAAAATTTACATACAGTTGGTCTGAAGCATTTTCTTAGATTCGTCACAGATGGCACTGGTATCGGAGAAACAGAAATGGGTACACAGTTGTAATTTACGACATGCTACTCAATGGCCCTTGAATATCCAATGCCACGCGGGGCCCCACCTCAGGGCTGCGAGATTAAGACAGGTCAGTATTCCATACCTTGTAATTGGTCTTGTAACTGGAAACCCCACTAGCAACTTTGTATTCCTCAGACATATCAAAAAGCGGACTACGCGTTGTGCCACCGTGGCCATGTATCGAATTTATCATAACAGCAGGACACTGGGAACAGAGCTCACCACCAGGCTGACATAGAACGGATTCCCTACCTTCCTTTCTTCACCAAATCTGCAGAAGGCCTCCTCATTCCTCGTCTTATCAGTCCACCAAATTTTCATCTTATTCTGTAGCACCAAATCTCAAAAGCATCGATTCTCTTCTCTTCCGGTTTTCCCACAGTCCATGTCATGCTGTTATCCAACGTACATTCCTAGAGATTTCTTCCTTAAGTTAAGACCTATGTTGGATACTAGCAGTATTATCTTGGCTAGGAATGCTCTTTTTGCCTATGCTAGTCTGTTTATATGTTCTCCTTGCTGCATCGGTGACAGTTAATTTTGCTGCCTGGGTAGCGGAACTCCTTAACTCTATCTAGATCGTGATCAGCGATTATGATGTTAAATTTCTCGCTGTTCTCGTTTCTGTTACTTCTCATTACTTTCGTCATTCTTCGATATACTCTAAATCTAAATTCTGTAATCATTTTGTAGTTCATATCGTTCAGCAAATCATGTAACTGTTCCTCATTTATACTGCGGATATCATTGTCATTGGAGAATTGTATCACTGACATTCTTTCACCTTGAATTATAATCTTGAACCTGTCTTTTATATCCGTCACTGTTTTTTCGATGCATAATTTGAGCAGTAGGGGCGAAAGACTACATACTTGTTTTATACTCTTTTCAATCCTTGGACTTAGTTCTTGGTCTTCCAGTGTTATTGTTTTCCCTTGATTCTTTTACATATTTTACATAACCTATCTTTCCTACAGCTTACCCCACCTTTCCTCAAAATTTCTAACGTCTTACATATCGCCTTAGCGCCTTCCAGCATATTGTCTTAGCACGTACCAACAGCCTTAGACTCCTCATTGCTGCAGTTCTTAATCCAACTGGAAGTGACTGTTTACCTGTCCTACTGACCATACTTTACATAATACCCCATTCCTAAGCACCTCATCCCAGAATCAACCAAAAAGTTTGAAGTAACCTTTATGTGGGGCAACCGCAGCTAAAGAACTTGTACATTATGTGAAGGACATTCAATTTAAAATCAGACATGGTAAAATAATCTATATTAAACTGAGTGAATGTTCAAATCCGCAATGGCTGTTTATTGTGTTTCTCCTTGTATGACGACTGGTTTCATACCCTGGAGGTATATCTTCAGATCATACCCGCACGTTTTTTGTGAGTACATCGCTTTACTGCCTACATTGTTCGGTAGGTTATGTAGACTATTAGCGTTTTTACGTGTGTAGTTTCATTCTGTAGGCGAATATGACCTGAAAATACGCCTCCAGTAAATGAAACCGATCGTCATACAGGGCAAAACACAATGAACAGCTGCTGCAGATTTGGACTTTCAGTCAGTTTAATATTGACCATTTTACAGTCGCTGATCTTAAATTGTTCCATGGTCCTACACATTATGTACATCAAACAGCTATCGAAACTTAAATGCTTGCTGGGGATCCATATATACCACAATTTGTAAGCCACCCACTAACCTTCCACTATCCCAACGATGTCCCTCATGCCACGTTCTTCCTACAACAGCCCTAGTCAACTGCTGTATCCATCCATATTCCTGCCAAAATCTCACGTCCTCATCATCCACCTCCACCCACAAGCCGTAAACGGACTCCGAGATAGCCACATGGGTATCCGCACCACGCTTCAACCAGCCACTCCAAATACTGGTACGTCATGTGCTCCACCCAGCTTTCTGTGTGCGTTGACCTTCACCCACGTAGATCCTGTACCATCTTGTCAAATTCACACTCCTCCAAACCCACATAGTACACATTTGCATATCCTACACTGTGACCATGCTACATTCCTGTAGTCCCATTTACCCTATTAGATCACCAACCCTGGTATGCAGCTGTGCCCTAACAGATTCCAAATAACTTACAGTGATAGATAACTCCCGATAAGATCATGTGAATTAAAAGATAACAAAGTCACAAAACATAAATGACTTGCCTAATTCAATTACCAGGAGTGTCAAAATTAAGCATTAAAATATTGGTACCTCATATCATGGAGACATATTGGTAATGGAAAAAGAAACAGAGTGACTACAATGAATAGATTTATTGCTAAAGGACACCAATTATCAAAGGAACATGAGATTGAAATCAAGTACGTTTCAGCCTTGGCTCAGGTAAATAGGTACCTGATAGAAATAATATAAAACTGTGTGGTGAATATGACCTATGATTGCTGAATATTAATTTAACGGGCTAAAGAACAGTCCTGGAAAAACATTTATAAACATCAGCACTCTCGTTTATCGCATAGTGGTGCAGCCAGCTGATTGTGAGAATTAGAGTAACAAAACGAAATCTTGATGCTTGATGGAAGACTTCATGCTCGCCTCACCTCATTGTGTGGAACACGGTCTATTCGGATCACTCTAATGACGTACAAGAGCAGAAGATTGTGGCACCAATGCCTGAGAACTCTAAGTTCAACTCTGGTAAATGAGTTCTGCTCTAAGCTGAAGACATTTCACTCTGCAGATCTAAGACAAAGCATACTGTACCATGCGTTATGGAGAAGTGTCCACTACGCTGCCCTGAGAAGAAGCATCGTTAGTCATGCCAGTAACGGAATCTCTCCAACCGACTGCAACAGACCTTGCACGTTCCGACCAATGAAAATGTAATAAATATGCTTACAAATTGCCCTGCTCTTATCAGTTGTGCTATACTTAACCAGTGGAGTGCATTTGTCCCTTGCAAAGGCTTAAAAGGCAGAAAACCTTTTCCCATAGTAACAGATTTCCCGCTATGAGTAATGAGATGGTGTGCATAGACACACGTACTGGAACTCTTCCCCACTACCAAGACAAATGCTCCGGGCCAGTCAAGGATCTTCTTGCTAAATTCTGAACAAAAGTTCCATCTGGCTTCATTTCAGCCTAACGGCTGGGTCCCACGCAAGCAGCGTCATGATTTCTCCTGTCCTTCGTATCTCATCACAGTTCAAAGGGATTTTTTGCCCTACAAGGACATTGAAACTTAATAAAGGGCTGGGTCCCCCTCGCTTGTCAACCCTACCGTGTTAGGCTGGCAATGTGTTCATCCCATCATGTACCTGGCCTAGACTTCAGGAGACACATTTTTACGACCTGTGAAATTCCTGTAGTGACTCTTGTGTTTCGTCATCCGAACGAAAGCCTCAGAACTCATTTGGTATCTCTGGATGTCAAGAACAATGTACATCAGTATTCCGGAGAACAGGTGCAGAGTATTGTGGCTCAGAAATTATGGGCGCATAGCGGACAGCCCAGCAACTAAATCATTGATGTGCTCAGTGTGTTGGAATTGGTTCTAAGATTCAGTTACTTCGTGTTTACGGACGATACCTTTTTACAAAAATGAGGTATTGCACATGGGGCCCCCTTGTCATACAATCTTGCCAACACATTGATGACAGCTTCTGATTGGGACGCCGCGAAGAAGTTTACAATATGTGCTAGCACGATCGTAGCTTGGTAAATGCATGTAGTTGACATTCTCCTTCTACTTAATGGGACAGTCGTGGTATATTGTCAGTTTGTGGATGAGCTGAATGCCTTACGTGAGAACATTCAATTTACTGCTCAACATGAGGGAGATTACCTTATGCGGCACTTAAGTCGGATTCATATTTACAGAAAGGTAGCCACCACTGTTACAGTGATTCATAGCTTCTCCAACCAACATATCAAGTACAGCCTTCAAGTCGTTTCTATACAGGCCCCATAGTGTCTCATTGTCGAAGGGAGCCTTTGATAGACAGTTTAGAATTATACACTACTTACACAGCCTGGTTATGACACTAAGTTCCTCAGTAATATTAATCTGGGTGTCCTGAGGAAGATAAGAACGAAAGCCAACCCTACGGACACCTTCCTTACCAAAGAGGATAGTCGGAAGGCGGCTGGTACCACGTATCGTAAAATTCAGTATTTCGATAATACTTCCAAAACGATCGGCTGGCATTTGCGCTCTAAAAGTATTGAACCGGCTTTCTCCATTGCCAGTAAAGTTGACATGAAGTATAGGTGCAGAGAGCACGCCACTTGTTCCAAATGTAATGCAAGCCTGTCATACTGCATCTCCTGCAAATGTTGTCCCATGTGGTACATCGAACAAAGAGGGAGGACTTCCTTCACAGATCTCCTTAGTAACTTAGAAAATTTAAGATCGAGAAAACAAAGGTTATGTGAATTAGATTTTCACTCTGCAGTGGAGTGTGTGCTGATATGAAACTTCCTGGCAGATTAAAACTGTGTGCCGGACCGAGGCTCGAACTCAGGACCTTTGCCTTTCGCAGGCAAGTGCTCTACCATCTGAGTTATCCAACCACGACTCACATCTCGGCCTCACAGCTTTACTTGTGCCAGTACCTCATCTCTTACCTTCCAAACTCTACAGAAGCTTCCCTGCAAACCTTGCAGAACTAGCACTTATGAATGAAAGGATACTGCGGAGACATGACTTAGCCACTGAATGAAATTTTCCAGAATGAAATTTTCACTCTGCAGCGGAGTGTGCGCTGATATGAAACTTCCTGGCAGATTAAAACTGTGTGACGAACCGAGACTTGACTCGGTCGCGAGCTCGAGTCTCGGTCTGGCACACAGTTTTAATCTGCCAGCAAGTTTCAAAGGTTATGTGGTCGATTAGTCGATTGCCACATGAAACCCTGACGGACAAACGTAGTTGTTGTAGCGTAGCATTTTGGAAAATTTCGTATGCCTATGTTAGTAGACTTTCTTTACCTAATTCCCCTTTGTTCGTCGAGGACCTTTCCATTTTTCTGCCCCCTCCTTCCCATCTCACCTCCCCACGTTCTGTGCAACCCCTTATTATCTGAAGTTTTGTACACCTTCCTTTCAAGTATGATTTAAAAGATTTTATAAAAACATTTTTACCGAACAATAGTTTTTAGAATTTTAAACTTTAAGGGCTTTTTAGAGTTTTAAAGTTTCGTTGCTGAAACACGCATTTGATGTCCCTCTTTTAAGATATTAATCGCTGATGAGTTGCTTTACGTTAGTATAACGCAAGGACGTTATCAACGAAAATATATGTAAACTGTCACTATTAAACTCTACAAATTGTTTTTCTTGTTTTTTTTTTTTTATTTTCTTTGTTCCCTGCTCTTGACTGCGAGGAGACCATAGACGTTGTAAGTATGGTTTTCAGGTTCTGCTTTTCCGTCAATAGCTATTTACTTGGCTCGTTTGGTATAGGTAGAACATCCTTCCATTTTGTGGAACCACTTCTTAGTTGTTCATGCTAGCCGCTAATTATCTCTTAATAGTTTTTCATGTATTTTCACCTTACTAGTGAATCACTCTGGTATAGTTTGTTTAGGACCGATTCACCATACCGGAATCTGTGTGTTTTATTACATAACATACCACATTTTAGCGGTGTTTTGTTGTGACTGGTAGCGAATGTTGGGTAGAAAGTTTCGAGCTTTTTAGCTCTAATATATTAGTTATGTGACTACAAATATTTCAATCTTCTCACGTAAAATTTTTAAAGGCTCTTACAATGTTTTTAATTTTAAAATAGTTTAAGAAAGTTTATCATGTCTCAGGGTTGTTGTTCCTTCTGGATTTATTGTTATTCGGGTGGTCATCTGAAAATGTGGCTTTTAATGCCACGAAACGAGTAGTGATCTAAAAAATAAAGGACCAAATACAGCCGAAGTGGTTTGTTACTACCCAAGATATCTATTTCTTATTTTTAGTTGTTACTCTTCTTTATTTTTATTTGAAAAAATTAAGGGTAACCACAATGTATATATAAATAGCGCCATATTCTCATCTTGGTAGAAATTTTAAAAATGTCTTTAAATTACATCCTTAAACATTGTTTTAACACGTTTCCTTAAATTGAAAATGTTCGTAAGTGAAATGCAGAATATTGTATCGCTGGCAGCCCACCCACCGCTCATATGAAGAGAGGGCGATGAATTAACAATAACGAAAGACATACCTAATATTATAATTTTGGCGTACTTCGTACTGTTCCACATTCAGTCGCGCGATGTCCCTCTCACTTTTTTTGACTAAAATTAGTTATTTGTTGTGTAAGAGTGTGGTCTGCAACTAGAACCGACAGAAAATGTTAGCTGGAGCAATGCGTATTTTTTGTGACCATGTCGAAATTTGTAAAAACGGTAAACGGTAGTTCCACTTATGGATGCAGAATAGCTCTTCATTACACTTCTATCAGATTGACGGGTGAAGGGTAAATCATACTCGCATACTCGTTGTTCCTATTTTTAATGCCGATTATGACCATCCACTTGTAAAGTCTTTCGTTTATTTGCCTGATAGCTTAATTGTTGCCACTTTTTTAGTACAGTTCACAGCAGTTTTACTGAATACCTTGAATGCTACGGAGTGGAGCTATATACACTCCTGGAAATGGAGTGTCAGACCCACCATACTTGCTCCGGACACTGCGAGAGGGCTGTACAAGCAATGATCACACGCACGGCACAGCGGACACACCAGGACCCGCGGTGTTGGCCGTCGAATGGCGCTAGCTGCGCAGCATTTGTGCACCGCCGCCGTCAGTGTCAGCCAGTTTGCCGTGGCATACGGAGCTCCATCGCAGTCTTTAACACTGGTAGCATGCCGCGACAGCGTGGACGTGAACCGTATGTGCAGTTGACGGACTTTGAGCGAGGGTGTATAGTGGGCATGCGGGAGGCCGGGTGGACGTACCGACGAATTGCTCAACACGTGGGGCGTGAGGTCTCCACAGTACATCGATGTTGTCGCCAGTGGTAGGCGGAAGGTGCACGTGCCCGTCGACCTGGAACCGGACCGCAGCGACGCACGGGTGCACGCCAAGACCGTAGGATCCTACGCAGTGCCGTAGGGGACCGCACCTCCACTTCCCAGCAAATTAGGGACACTGTTGCTCCTGGGGTATCGGCGAGGACCATTCGCAACCGTCTCCATGAAGCTGGGCTACGGTCCCGCACACCGTTAGGCCGTCTTCCGCTCACGCCTCAACGTCGTGCAGCCCGCCTCCAGTGGTGTCGCGACAGGCGTGAATGGAGGGACGAATGGAGACGTGTCGTCTTCAGCGATGAGAGTCGCTTCTGCCTTGGTGCCAATGATGGTCGTATGCGTGTTTGGCGCCGTGCAGGTGAGCGCCACAATCAGGACTGCATACGACCGAGGCACACAGGGCCAACACCCGGCATCATGGTGTGGGGAGCGATCTCCTACACTGGCCGTACACCACTGGTGATCGTCGAGGGGACACTGAATAGTGCACGGTACATCCAAACCGTCATCGAACCCATCGTTCTACCATTCCTAGACCGGCAAGGGACCTTGCTGTTCCAACAGGACAATGCACGTCCACATGTATCCCGTGCCACCCAACGTGCTCTAGAAGGTGTAAGTCAACTACCCTGGCCAGCAAGATCTCCGGATCTGTCCCCCATTGAGCATGTTTGGGACTGGATGAAGCGTCGTCTCACGCGGTCTGCACGTCCAGCACGGACGCTGGTCCAACTGAGGCGCCAGGTGGAAATGGCATGGCAAGCCGTTCCACAGGACTACATCCAGCATCTCTACGATCGTCTCCATGGGAGAATAGCAGCCTGCATTGCTGCGAAAGGTGGATATACACTGTACTAGTGCCGACATTGTGCATGCTCCGTTGCCTGTGTCTATGTGCCTGTGGTTCTGTCAGTGTGATCATGTGATGTATCTGACCCCAGGAATATGTCAATAAAGTTTCCCCTTCCTGGGACAATGAATTCACGGTGTTCTTATTTCAATTTCCAGGAGTGTAGATTGTGACGGTTCTCTTATATCGACCGTCAAGACCCGTCTTTAATGTTAGAATACGTCATCTAGTTCCCAGACTTTTAATAACATGATCGCAGCGAGATCGAGGAACTACCAGTGCGGAAGATTTTCTGTTTGTTAAATACCTTAAAACTATCCCGGAAAACTGTAATACATTACCGCTGACGAAACTAGTGGAGTAATAGTAACTGGTTGTTGCCACGAGCAATCCGACAGCGAAGGAAAAATGTGACGATGAGCTTCGAACGTCCTATTGCACCCTCATTTGAAAATAGTGTTAAAATCGGCCATGGGCTGTGCAGAAAGATGTCTTATATTCCCTGTGCGCTCCAGATTGAATTTACGTGATTGGAATTTGAATGCAAATGTTACAGAAGGTAGGAAATTACGTCACGATAGCTGAATAAGTATAAGAAGAATATGTCGCTACTGATTTACTGAGTTACTTCACTTGTGTTTGATACTTAATTTTATTGAGTGAATTTATCAATATTTTCAACTTATCATAAAAACCTGTCTATGTGCCAAAAATTAAAAAAAATCGTTTTATTGTCAAAATTTGGACCTTGTGCCCAACCGCGATCAGTAACAATCGGGCTGTCTTGTAATCAGTGTGGATGTGGTTTAAAACATTGCCACCAGAAGGCGCCAGGTACTAAGTGACACCTGTTTTGAAACAAAGTCTTGGCTATGTGCCCGTGCTGTTGTTTTTAGTTTGAGGTTCGATTGTGTTCAAGTGGAAGTGATTAGTCCTGTCTGTTGTGTTCACTATTGTAGTTTATGTGATGAATGAAACAAGAAAATGTCGGAAATGGGGTGAACTTAGTGTTTTCCAAATTAAAAAGAAGCTAAGAGCCGAGGGAAAACCATATGAGAACATTAAGAAAGTTACTGTACTTCTAAAACAACCTCCACCTGATGAGGTAAGTGTATATGTTAACTTTAACGCCTTAGGATAAAGGCTCTTTTGAAGAACTTCGCTTGATCATCATTTCTCTGTGGCGCTTTAAGCTAACCTGTGTTTATATGACGCAGACCAGGTTAAGTTATGTTTTATTTGGTTCCTGGACTATAGTAGTCCTACTAACTCTGCAGAGTAGCAAACAAATAAGTTATTCGTGGCAGTCACAAATTATTTAATGTCTCTAATTCCCGTGTTTGTCTGTTATAGGTTTCATGCTGGTGCCGCTATCAATGTAGAGACATTGTATTGGAATACAAATTAAACAAATTCAATCTCTTCTACGAACTATATGATAATGTTAAGCAAAACTGTTATTTGGTGGGAAACAAAAGTGTATGCAATGTTAGAAGAAGACTTTATGGTTCTTACGAAGAACCCGAGGAGAGTCGCAGACAGGTTAGTGTTCTTTATAGAGTTCCTGATGGCGAAAGCGAACAATTTCAAGTTTGCAAAAAAATTTCCTGGAAAAACACAAAATTGCCAAGCGATGAATAGAAAACCTGGGAAAAGCAAAAAAGAGTGGCGATGTTGCCTACATTTTGCGTAGGGGAAGTAAAAACAAGGACAGGAAATACAGGTATACTGCTGCTGATGTTAAATGCATTGTTGAACACATCAAAAGTTTCCCCAAGGACGAAAGCCATTACACAAGGGCTAAAAGCTTCCTCCAATTTTTAAGCCAAGATTTAAATTACAGCGGAAAGTATGAGGCTTTCATTACGCTTTATCCTAACACTAACATTAGTTATTTGTATTACAGAAAAGTATTGAAAGAACACTTTCCAAACTGAGAATTCATCGCCGAAGTAGAGATATCTTAACACATGTGATCTGCTTAAGAATAAAATGTTGAATAACTCAACCAATAGAGCTGTTCGTCGTACTTCACTAGAATTTCATCACAGACACGCTGAAAAAGCTAGAGAAGAGATTAAGTGTGATCATGTATATTTTACCGCTTCTACAGCTGATATATGCACAGTATCCATAGATTTACAGTAGATTTTCTCTTTGCCAACTTTGTCACATTGCCGAATGTATTATTTGCGTCAACGTTCTTATTACAATTTCGGATTGCACGTGGCAGACAATGATAAGGGTTTTTTGTTTCTTTGGCACGAGGGCATGAGTGGCAGGGGAGGCAACGAAATAGCGAGCTGTGTGTTAAGGGGGATTAAAAGTAAAATTACCCAGAAAAAAAGTTAATAGTGTGGTCTCACAACAGGTGCGGCCAAAACAAAAATCAAATGTTATTGTTCCTATGGATGTACATTGACTGTAATGATTTCTCTGACGAAGTTCACCACACTTAAGTCGTCTCTGGACACTCATATTTAACCTGTGACCGAGACTTGACCCTAATTGAGAAAAGAAAAAAAGTAGAAAAATGTGAAGTTCCTTTGTGTATTCTGAGAGCTTTGTGTAATGTCAATAGCAGAACTCCTTTTGTAATCACTATTATGAACGATGATGAATTTATACGACTTCTCCAAAGCAGCTAAAGAACACCTAATCCCAAAAAAGTTACAAATTTCCAAGGCCGTTTGGCTCAAAGTTTCCTAAAAAAAATAATGAAGCTGAAACATGGATGCAATCGAATGTATTCAAAACAGGTGTGAAGATGGAAACCAGAAAAGGCTAAGATCTACCCCACCTTCAACTAACAGCCACATTGAAAACTGAGAAGAAGGATGACTTAAAAAAGATGATACTTCATCTCAAACAGGAAAACAAACAGTTTTACCAAATTCTGACTGTGTAAACACAGCGTGTGACTATATACGGTTACATTGTAATATTTTGTTTATAAAATAGTGGTAAACTGATACAATATGTAGCTTTTCAAAGTTTGTAAAAGGCATTTATTTTGAAATAAAACAGTAATGTGCTAGATTTTGTCTGTTCTTTAACTAGTTCGTTTACTAACCCACATACTTTGAAAACCTCAAATGTGTCTCACCATTCCTCAATACGTTAGTATCCCACTTCCTTCCACACTGGTTATTCCGTAGGATTATCTTACGCTTCAGTGTATTCTTAGTCATTCCTAAATCGAGCTCTGAATCCATATCTGCTTCTGGGTACACCTTAAGTTCCAATATAAGATTCAGATATTTCTTTCTTACCATGATGGAATCCAAATGGCCCACAGGGTCTCAGCATGCATTTATTTACTGGGCACTGTCTTCGCGACCCCAGAATTCGTGAGTTGGGGAGAGGTAAGCACCGCCAGTCGTCTGTCACCTCAAGTTCTGGAAATGCGTCAGCGACAAAAGTGTGGCGCGTTGGTGAAACGTTGTGTCACAGGGAACGAGAATCTTGGCCTTACCGTCTGGATCGCGAAAAAATTTCTCATTTTCTTTTTTAAAAAAGAAAAGGAAAACCTTATTCTCAAGGTGTGCTGCGCGATACCGAGATGCATGGCTGTTGGGATCTGAAAGTCATTAGCAGTCAACCTCTGAGAAACTTGCCACACCTGTCATTTAAGGGTTACCTAGCCTCACATTGCTTTGTCTGGGTGAACTTTGTTCCCTACCTAGTCTTGGGTACACCATGAAGCCTAAATCTCATGTTTCTACTCCTAGTATTGCCGGTGAACCATTGGGCAGTATTAACAACAAAAATCATGACAGGTCTCATGTGGCTAGTCCACCTGGGTCATCTCTAACTGTCAGCGAAGTCTTCATAAGTACAGAAGCTGTTTAATGCCAAGCTACTTGGTGAATATCCCATCAACAGTGAGCTGCACACTCGGTTAAATAGCGTTAAAGAAGTTGTAGTATACCGGGACATTATGAAAGGGATACAAAAGAACTTTAACACGATCGGGAAAGTGTAAAAGTGACTGATGTCTAGAACATTGTGAAAAGGGTTGTAAGTAGGCTGTTTATGTTTTCTTTTTGGTAACGTTACGTAGCGCTCTATGTGCTAGCTTGCATTGTTGTCTGCGATTGTAGTGTTGGGCAGCGGCAGCTGGATGTGAACAGCGCGTAGCGTTGCGCAGTTGGAGGTGAGCCGCCAGCAGTGGTGGATGTGGGGAGAGAGATGGCGGAGTTTTGATAATTTGTAATACTGGATGTCAATTATGAATATTAAGGTAAATACATGGTTTGTTCTCTATTAAAATCTTTCATTTGCTAACTATCCCTATCAGTAGTTAATGCCTTCAGTAGTTTGAATCTTTTATTTAGCTGGCAGTAGTGGCGCTCGCTGTATTGCAGTAGTTCGAGTAATGAAGATTTTTGTGAGGTAAGTGATTTCTGAAAGGTATAGTTTAATGTTACTCAGGGCCATTCTTTTGCAGGGATCTTTGATAGTCAGATTGCGTTGCGCTAAATAATATTGTGTGTCAGGTTAAGCACAGTCGTGTAAAAATTGTTCCAAAGGGTACGTTTCATTGTCTGCAAGACTTCTAAGGACAATTCGAAAAACTTTGTGAGTGCACAAGTGGTGGTTTATGGACTTGCTATATTGTCTGCAAGACTTCTAAGGACAATTCGAAAAACTTTGTGCGTGCACAAGTGGTGGTTTATGGACTTGCTATCTTCTCTGCAAGACTCTTCGATGGTGATTGTGCACCTGCACAGTCGCAGCAGATGGCTGCTGGCCATCTCTACAAGGACTACAGTGGGTCTGCATCTTTGATGACCCACCAATACCATTATTTCTACAAGGACTACAGTGGGTCTACACCTTTGCTGACTCACCAGTACCATTATTTCTACAAGGACTGCAGTGGGTCTGCACCTCTGGTGGCCCACCAATACCACAATCTCTACTAGGACTACAGTGGGTCTACTCTGTGATGACCTACCTACCAATATTCGTCAGAACTTCGAATGACTCTGCTGTAGGTTTGCTCCATTGTGGCCCATTACCTGTCAGCATGTCAAGAGTCAGCACTGTCTTTCCGTTGGAAGGACACCACTACTTCTTCAAGACTGCATGGAAATCCACTACTTCTGTGTGCAATTTTTTTTACTAATGAGACTTTGTGAAAAAAAACTGTAATTACTATTATGATGATCAGGACTGTCTTTATGGACTGTGAGAAAATTTTAGCTTTTGACCAACATTGTATTAATAAGTGTGTGCATTTGATATCTTTCTTACTGTAATTATGAAAAAATTTTTTAAATCTGTATTGGCCACTACCCAACAAAATTTGTAAAATTTTTTGTAGGGAGCGTGGGGGCTATGTAAGTAGGCTGTTTATGTTTTCTTATTGGCAACGTTACGTAGCGCTCTGTGTGCTAGTTTGCATTGTTGTCTGCCATTGTAGTGTTGGGCAGCGGCAGCTGGATGTGAACAGCGCGTAGCGTTGCGCAGTTGGAGGTGAGCCGCCAGCAGTGGTGGATGTGGGGAGAGAGATGGCGGAGTTTTGATAATTTGTAATACTGGATGTCAATTATGAATATTAAGGTAAATACATTGTTTGTTCTCTATTAAAATCTTTCATTTGCTAACTATCCCTATCAGTAGTTAGTGCCTTCAGTAGTTTGAATCTTTTATTTATCTGGCAGTAGTGGCGCTCGCTGTATTGCAGTAGTTCGAGTAATGAAGATTTTTGTGAGGTAAGTGATTTCTGAAAGGTATAGTTTAATGTTACTCAGGGCCATTCTTTTGCAGGGATCTTTGATAGTCAGATTGCGTTGCGCTAAATAATATTGTGTGTCAGGTTAAGCACAGTCGTGTAAAAATTGTTCCAAAGGGGACGTTTCAGGGTTGATAGTGAGCTTCAAAAGTGAGCATTAATTGATTGTGACATTCAGTCTGCCAAAGTTGCCTGTATATACTGCTGCAGGTTATTCCACGTTAAGATTAGACCTTACTTTGCAAATCCAATACCCTACTTCAAGTGCCAACGCTTTTGTCACACCACTACAGGTTGTAACGGTCGCGCTACATGTGGATGATGTGGCAGCGCAGCACACGAACGAGTTTCTCAGTGCAGTGTCCCACCCACATATGTCAACTGCTCCCAGTTCCATCCAGTTTGGAGCAGGGATTTCCCTGCCTTCACTGAATAAAAGACGGTACTTTAAATTAGAGTCATCTAACGTAACTCGTACTCTGATGCAAGGAAATAATTGAAGGCCACTCAGCGACCAAGTTTAGTCAAGTCTTTTGCCTTGGCGTTGAAGCAGTCTACCCAGACGGTCAGTGTTAGCACCCAGACAATGACAGCTGAGCAGGGCACATCTACATTCACCTGTGACTGCAGCTGCCAGCGTGCGCTCTTGTCCTGCAGCCCAGTCTTCCTACAGCTGAAACACTGGAAATTGCTGGATGTAATTTCAGCATAGAAAGCAAACCCTCATAGCAGACATCGGAAGAGATCCAGCAGCCTTTCTCTTACATTGGACTAACCACCATACTCAAATTCAGAGCTGGGGATGACACTCAAACTGCCAAAGCAATCTGCTCCAATGAACATGCCATCTTATTGCTGTCTAATGGATAGCCGGTATGGACGTCGACGATTGTCTGTGGGAACCAGCTAGTTCTTCAAGTGACTCTTACTTCGTTGCATTCTCATCACCATGGCGGAACGAGAAGAGGAAAGACAGAGCAAAATTTCACCTTTAAAATCGCTTCCAAACTGCAGTGAAACTTGAATGGTTTCAGGACAAATGTGAAACTACGTTCGTTAACTCAGGGTACACCAATTTTTATCTGTGTTCAAGAGACATGTTTTAAATCCTCCGACGTTCCTGAGTTACGTGGCTAAAGGAGAAGTGGCTATTTTCGTCAACAACGCCGACCACTCGCTTCTTTCCCTCAGAACAAACCTGTAAGCACTCATTGTATCGGTCCACATGCATCATCGGTTCACAATGTGTTCACTCTAGCTGCCCTCACATGAAGCGTTCAACGAAGAGGCTCTCCGTGACTTCCAAACTCTGCGCCCCCACCTCTTCATCCTGTGAGGCGATTTTAATGCACATGATTTGCTTTGGGCCTCTGCGGTCACCTGCCCATGGGTAGAGCTATTGAGAGACCTCTCTTGTTCTCATATGCGTGTTTGTTGAACATGGAGCAGAACACGTGCTTCAGTACTGCTTCAGCATCGTTCACTGCCATCGTTCTCTTGGTACGCGCCCCAGCCCTCTCTCACACTGCTCAATAAGAATTAGTTGATGATATGCGCTCGAGTATCAATTCTTAGTGTGAATTCACCTGGCAGGCAGAGTGGGGCACAAAAGACATTTGCCACAGTGGATGCTTCGTGGGGTACACTCGGAGCTTTACAGCCACCTTTCTGTGTCTGAAATACACTCCTGGAAATGGAAAAAAGAACACATTGACACCGGTGTGTCAGACCCACCATACTTGCTCCGGACACTGCGAGAGGGCTGTACAAGCAATGATCACACGCACGGCACAGCGGACGCACCAGGAACCGCAGTGTTGGCCGTCGAATGGCGCTAGCTGCGCAGCATTTGTGCACCGCCGCCGTCAGTGTCAGCCAGTTTGCCGTGGCATACGGAGCTCCATCGCAGTCTTTAACACTGGTAGCATGCCGCGACAGCGTGGACGTGAACCGTATGTGCAGTTGACGGACTTTGAGCGAGGGTGTATAGTGGGCATGCGGGAGGCCGGGTGGACGTACCGACGAATTGCTCAACACGTGGGGCGTGAGGTCTCCACAGTACATCGATGTTGTCGCCAGTGGTCGGCGGAAGGTGCACGTGCCCGTCGAACTGGGACCGGACCGCAGCGACGCACGGATGCACGCCCAGACCGTAGGATCCTACGCAGTGCTGTAGGGGACCGAACCGCCACTTCCCAGCAAATTAGGGACACTGTTGCTCCTGGGGTATCGGCGAGGACCATTCGCAACCGTCTCCATGAAGCTGGGCTACGGTCCCGCACACCGTTAGGCCGTCTTCCGCTCACGCCCTAACATCGTGCAGCCCGCCTCCAGTGGTGTCGCGACAGGCGTGAATGGAGGGACGAATGGAGACGTGTCGTCTTCAGCGATGAGAGTCGCTTCTGCCTTGGTGCCAATGATGGTCGTATGCGTGTTTGGCGCCGTGCAGGTGAGCGCCACAATCAGGACTGCATACGACCGAGGCACACAGGGCCAACACCCGGCATCATGGTGTGGGGAGCGATCTCCTACACTGCCCGTACACCACTGGTGATCGTCGAGGGGACACTGAATAGTGCACGGTACATCCAAACCGTCATCGAACCCATCGTTCTACCATTCCTAGACCGGCAAGGGAACTTGCTGTTCCAACAGGACAATGCACGTCCGCATGTATCCCGTGCCACCCAAAGTGCTCTAGAAGGTGTAAGTCAACTACTCTGGCCAGCAAGATCTCCGGATCTGTCCCCCATTGAGCATGTTTGGGACTGGATGAAGCGTCGTCTCACGCGGTCTGCACGTCCAGCACGAACGCTGGTCCAACTGAGGCGCCAGGTGGAAATGGCATGGCAAGCCGTTCCACAGGACTACACCCAGCATCTCTACGATCGTCTCCATGGGAGAATAGCAGCCGGCATTGCTGCGAAAGGTGGATATACACTGTACTAGTGCCGACATTGTGCATGCTCTGTTGCCTGTGTCTATGTGTCTGTGGTTCTGTCAGTGTGATCATGTGATGTATCTGACCCCAGGAATGTGTCAATAAAGTTTCCCCTTCCTGGAACAATGAATTCACGGTGTTCTTACTTCAATTTCCAGGAGTGTATGTGGCAGTGTACAGGAATGGGTGGATCGTATTACCGATATCATCCAACACACTGTTGAAGCGTCCAGTCCGCTCTCAGGCCTGCTGAACAGGATAGGTGTCCCTTGGTGGAACGACGAATACCGAATTGCAATCCAGTCCAGGAAGGAATCTCATCGTCTGTTCAAGTACCTCTCCAGCTGGAGAGAACATCGCAGCCTTCTGGTAGCGAGGGCTAAATGTCGCCGAATTATTAGAGAGAGCGAGAAGAGACCGTGGCAACAGTTCCTTTCCCTCATAAACCGTTCCACTAAAGGTACAGCTGTATAGGCGGCTATGGGGAGAATTTCTCGGAGAGGAGGGGGTGCCCAGTGGATGCTGTAATGAGAAGTAAAAGTCTCTGAAGAACTCTGTGAGGCATTTCGCAGACCATGACGCCCTATTTTTCCACAGTTACTATCACCGCCCGTCTGATGCAGCTTTCTGGCGCCACAGAGTAGCTGTTGAGAGGAGCAGTTGAGAATTCAGTTCCAACACTGTTTCCAAGACTATGGCGGCCTATTTTTCCCTAGTTACTACCACCGCCTATCAGATCCAGCTACCTAGCCCCCCAGAGTAATTGTTGAGAGGGGCAGGGGCAGTTGGAACTTCTGTTCCACCTCGGATGAAGAGTATAACCGCTAGATTCTGCACTGTATATGGCTTGTGACTCAGCCCATGGCCATGATGGGACTCATTACAGTACTCTGCGGCACCTGTCAGCGTGGAGTACAGAAAGCGTTCTCGCTACTTTTAATGTCATTTTGGTGCCAGGTCATTTTACCGACTTGTGGTGAGAGACAATTTTAATTTGTCTTTTAAAATCTGAGCCCACACGTAACTGAGTAGTTATTGTAGTGTTGCCCTCACTAACTGTGTGGGAGAAACCTTGGTCAACCACCACCTGGTCTGAATTTTAGACTCCAGGCAGCTCCTTAGTCGCTTTCAATGTGGGCGCAGTTTGTATCGTTCCACCATTGATAACCAGGCCTTGCTGGAGGCGGCTATACAACAGGCTTTCCTGCGCCAGCTTCTAGTATATTTTTTGACACTCATTAGGCCTACGTACTACTTGGAGGATTCTTATCGTTACGCAGCTCCATGAATGGAGTTTTCATGCATGTATTCCGATTTTTATTCCGTCCTTCAATATCCAATCGGCGACGTCCTCACTGACTTCTTTGAGCAGGAAAACGGTGTCCCTCAAGGTAGAGAACGGTGTCCCTCAAGGTAGTGTTCCAAGTGTGATTGTCTTTGACGTAGCTGTTAAAGGTAGTATATCAGCTGTTAAATGTCCTATCGAGTGCTCCTTACTGTAGATGACGTTTTTTGTTCCTCCTCAAGCCTTGCAACAACAACAAATCAGTAGCAACTAACTCTTCGACGCAAAGCCATGTAACGACAACATGTCAGTTGCAACTAACTCTTCGACGGCTAAATAAGTGGGTGGAGGAGAGGGATTTTAAGCTTTCAGCCTAGAAGTGTTGGTATGTTTGTTCTCATTCTGTTTTTGATTTGAGGATGAGGGACATGGTTCTTGATTTTAAAGGTGCAATGAGGTTTCAGGGTCCTATATTTGAGTTGAAGTTTGCATGGTGGCCACATCTTAAGGAACTGAGATGACGGACACTCAAAACATGAGTATTTTAAAAGGTTTATAAACAGTTTTTGGGGAGACGGGGATAGGCAGACAGTACCTATCTGCTCCGATTTTGCTTCTTGAGATTTTATCTCAACTGTGGCTGCAAGGTGTACGGGTCTTCGAGAGCATCTTATTTAAAGATGGTGGACGTGGTGCACCACGGAGGGATTCGGTGTGGGCTATCGCTCGGCTCCTCCTGTTGGAGGATGGAGTCCTCCCTCGGGCGTGGGTGTGTGTGTTGTCCATGGCGTAAGTTACTTTAAGTTAGCTTAAGTAGTGTGTGAGCCTAGAGACTGATCACCTGGTCCCACAGGGATTTACCAAAAATTTCCCTCTTTTTTTTCTTTTTCTATTTTTTTTAAACTAACTCCATACCGAGCCTCTGTACCGAACTTGCTGAACCACTGCTTCACATCTAATGACGACTATTCACAATTTCACAGTGCGGAAATATAAAACACTATCTATGTCATATTTGCCTATATACCCGTCTATTGCTCTGCATCGAATGGGAAACCTCATTGGCAGTCAGTAACCAGTCTGATTTGTGCAGAGGGTTGCCTGTTAGATATGGGTGTTGCTGGTTTTAATGTTTTGCACCAAGCCCCGAGCAGATCTCCACCATGACTCCTTCAGAGGCACGGAATTATTATTGAAGAATTTTATATAAGAATGTACTCTCAATTTTAAGTTTCACTCTCTGTTTTTCAAACTTTCAGCAAGGCATCATCGGTTTAGAATTCTGTATACAGATGACTCCCAACAAGGGGCCCCGCTGGTTGTGCCGTTTTCTTCCCTGACTGTGTCTACACGAGTCGCCTTCTCCGTTCCCATATTGTATTTTCTGCAGAGCTCCGTGTTACCCATCAGGCATTGGGGCTGACGAGGCGTATTCCGGGCAGTTTTTCATTTGCTCCCGTTCCCATAGCGTCCTACAGTCATTGCGGCATATGTACTCAGCAGAAAATCTGGTGCACCTCACTCAGGACCAGCCGTTCTTCCTCCAACGTCGGGGGAAGTAGGTATCATTCTCTTGGGTACCAGACATGTTGGACTTTGGTGGAATGAATACGGCGACAAAACCACGACAGAGGCCTGCAGGGAATATACTGTTACAGAATGCGTCATTACCTTACAGGCTGCCATTTCTCTGGTGAATAGTAAAATCCTGCAGTTATAGGAGGAGGAGTGGTAGGCTGTGATGGACAACAAACTGTGGGTAGTAAAGCCAACTGTCCGACAATGTAAGTCCTCGTGCCTGTTGCTCGGTTGCTATGAGATGGTCCTGATCCGCCTGCGCCTTGAGCACTGTCCCTTCACACATGTCTTTTTACACCTGTGAGAGGACCCTCCTGTCTGTGATGCCTGTGGCGTACAAGCTATCGTACAACACATTTTTAACTAAGATCATTTTATTTCGTGACAAATGGTCAGAAGCAAATTTATGTGGGAATATGCACGCTGTTCATCTCATGACGAGATAAGTGTGATGAAGCTTCTAAAATCTTCTGATCCATCTGCACCCTGGGATAAGCTTCTAGACTGGAGATTTTAGTGTGCCGCAGACTGGCTGATTCACTCACTTTTCTTCCAGCGATCATACAGTCGCATGTATCTGCTGTTTCCCTTTCATTCTTGATACTGCTTTTTACCTCGTTAACTAAGTGTTGGATATGACACTGTGATTTTGTGTGTGTGTGTGTGTGTGTGTGTGTGTGTGTGTGTGTGTGTGTGTGTGTGTCTTGTACCTTTATGTTTTCCAAAGCTTGCTTTAGGCTTTTCTCTTCGCAGTTCTCGTGATAGTAATTTTATTATATTCCTACACACTTGTCTCGTTATATTTTCTTACGGGCACTGAAGACCGTACTATCGTATGCCCATAAAATCTTGCCATCATTATACCTCTTATGATTCTTGAGAAGAGTATTCGCTGTTACCATCTGAAGTCCTTCACTTCTCTCGTTTCTTCCGCCAAGACCCTATAATCCTGTAACCCCTCCTTCTATTCCTTTCCTTACAACGTGTTCCAATCATCCAAGATCATTAGATTCTCATGTCTCCTTGCGATCAGTATACTAGTATACCCCCTTCTCCCCCATTAACCATGGACCTAGCCGCTGGTGGACAGCTTGCGTGCCTACTGGATGATTGACTTATCTGGTCTTGTAACATTAAACGAAACGGCCTTGCCGTGCTGGTGCTGCGAACGGCTGAAAGCAAGGAGAAACTACAGCCGTAGTTTTTCCTGAGGGCATGCAGCTTTTCTGTGTAGTTAAATGATGGTGCCGTCCTGTAGCGTAAAACATTCCGGAGGTCAAATCGTCCCCCATCAGGTTATCCAGGCACGGACTACTCAGGAGGACGTCGTTATCAGGAGAAACAAAACTGGATTTCTACGGATCCTGCCCATAATCTGGCAGGTAGATTAGGAATTTAGGAAGGGAAAGGGATAAGTTAAAGTTAGATGTAGTTGGAATTAGTGAAGTTCGGTGGCAAAGGGAACAAGATTTCTGGTCAGGTGAATACAGGATTACAAATACAAAACCAAATAGGGGCAATACACGAGATGGTTTAATAATGAATAAAAAATTGTAGCGCGGATAAGCTACTACGAAAAGCATAGTGAACGCATTATTGTAGCCAAGTTAGACACGAAGCACACGTATACCACTGCAGTACAAGTTTATATGCCAACTAGCTCCGCAAATGATGAAAAGTTTGAAGAAATGTATGACGCTACAAAAGAAATTATTTAGATAGTTAAGAGAGACGAAAATATAATAGTCATGGGGGATGGGAATTCAATAGTAGGAGAAGGAAGACAAGGAAAAGTCGTTCGTGAATGTAGACAGGGGGTAAGGAATGAGAGAGAAAGCCGCCCGGTAGAATTTTGCACATAGCATAACTTAATAATCGTTAACACATGGTCTAAGAAACATGAAAGCAGGTTGTATATGTCGAAGAGCCGTGGAGATACTGGAAGGTTTCAGGCAGATCATACAATGGTTTCACAAAGATTTAGGAAATAGATTTTAAATTATAAGACGTATCCAGGAGCAGATATGGTCTCTGACCACAATTTATTGGTTATGATCTACAGATTAAAACTGGAGAAATGGCAAAACGATTTTAATTTAAGGAGGTGGAACCTGGATAAGTTGTAGAGAGTTTATGAGAGAGACGACTGATACGAACAGAGGAGACAAATATAGTGGAAAAAAAATGGGTAACTTTGCGACACGAAATAATGAATTTAGCAGAAGGTCAAGTAGGCAAAAGGACGAGGGCTAGTAGAAATCCTTGGATAACAGAAGAGATATTGAATCAAATTGATGAAAGGGGAAACTAAAAAAATGCAATGAAAGAAGCAGGCGAAAAGGAATAGAAACGTCTCAAAAAAGTGGTCAACAGGAAGTGCAAAATGGCTAAGCAGGGATGGCTCGAGGGCGATTGCAAGGATTTTAAAGCATTTGTCAATAGAGGTACGATAGATACAGCCTACAGGAAAATTAAAGAGATCTTTGGAGAAAAGAGAATCATTTGTATGAATATCAGATGGATAACCAGTTCTAAGCAAAGAAGGGAAAGCAGAAAGGTGGAAGGAGTATATAGAGGGTCTATACAAGACCGATGTACTTGAGGACAACAGTATGGAAATGGAAGAGGACGTAGATGAAGATGAAAAGGGAGATATGATACCAGGTGAAGAGCTTAACAGAGCACTTAAAGACATAAGTCGCAACAACGCCCCGAGAGTAGACAACATTCCATTAGAACTACTGATAGCCTTGGGAGAGCCAGCCATGATAAAACTTCTGGTGAGGAAGATGCATGAGACAAGTGAAATACCCTCAGACTTCAGGAATAATTTAAGAATTACAATTCCAAAGAAAGCAGGTGTTGACAGTTGTGAGAGTTATCGAACCATCAGTTTCAGAAGTCACGGCTGAAAAGTAGTAACACGAATTCCTTACAGACGAGTGGAAAAACTTATAGAGGCCGACCTCGGGGAAGATCATTATGGATTCCGTGGAAATATTGGAACACATGAGGCAATACTGACTTAATACTTAATAGATAGATTAAGGAAAGACAAACCTACGTTTCTACACCTCTAGACTTAGTTAAAGCTTTCGACAATGTTGACTGGAATACTCTCTTTCAAATTCTAAAGGTGGCAGGGGTAAAATACAGGGAGCGAGAGGCTATTTACAATTAGTACAGAAAGCAGATGGCAGGTATAAGACTGACTATGAAAGGGAGGCAGTGGTAGAGAAGGGTCTGAGACCAGTTTGTGGCCTGTCACCGATGTTTTTCAGTTCGTATATTGAGCAAGCAGGAAAGCAAACAGAAAAAAAATTTGGATCAGAAATTAAAATCCATGGAGAAGAAATAAAATCTTTGAGGTTTGTCGATGACGTTGTAATTCTATGAGAGACAGCAAAGGACCTGGAAGAACATTTGAACCAAATGGACAGTGTCTTGAAAGGAGGATATAAGATGACCATCAACAAAAGCAAAACGAGTATAATGGAATGTAGCCGAATTAAATAAGGTGATGCTGAGGGAATTAGATTAGGAAATGAGACAAAGTAGTAGATGCGTTTTGCTATTTGGAGAGGAAAACAACAAATGATGGTCGAGGGGATATAAAATGTAGACTATTTATGGCAAGGAAAGAGTTTCTGAAGAAGAAAAATTTGATAACATTGAGTACAGATTTAAGTGTCAAGAAGTCTTTTCTGAACGTATTTGTATGGAGTGTATGGAAGTGAAATATGGACGATAAATAATTTATATAAGAAGAGAATAGAAGCTTTCGAAGCGTTGTTCTACAGCAGAATGTCGAAGATTCTGGGTAGATCACGTAACTAATAAGGGTGTACTGAACAGAACTGAGGATAAGAGGAATTTGTGGCACAACTTGAGTAGAAGAAGGGATCGGTTAGTAGGACAGGATCTGAGGCATCAGGGGATGCAACTTTGTACTGGACGGAAGAGTCGAGGGTAAAAATCGTAGAGGGAGACGAAGCAATGAATACACTAAACACATTCGGAAGAACGTATGTATTTCATGACATTTACACATTTATTGCTATTATAGTTACAGATGAGGACTCACAGGAGGTGCACATGTCATCCCATCACTAACAGTCCACTCAATGTCTTCCTGACCTAGCATCCTTCCGCAATACACTAGCATAACCGCTGAAGCAGCAGCAATGAGCACCTGATGAGGAGACTCAGATGTTCTCGCCTGAACAACAGCAGCAACAGCAGTCGCTCCCAACAGGATGTCTTTCCAACCTTTCGGACCTTGCGTTGTCTGAATACGACGTAGGTTAACTTCAACAATCAATTCCCACAATGGTATTGTTATTCACCAACAAATACATTATAGCTGTCAGTAACTCTAAACATATCAGTGGAGGCCTAGCACCTGGTAATGACTTTGAAGCTGTTATGCAACTGTAAATTTACAACAAGTGCATGCTGAAGTGCAGTAGTCATTATATGAGTGGGGCTGTCTTTGCAGCATCTGTGGAGGCTGAATTTATTGAATGAACACCAGTGTACAAAGTTGCGCTTGTAAGTCGGAATGCAGGTGAGGCTGACTTCTAGATGTAGAGAAAACAGTTATTTGGACAGTACTTTAAACTTAAGGATTTGTTCATAAGTGAGTAAACAAATAAGAAATGTTCTAAAATACAAATATTTTGTACTTGCTTCCAGCTTACAATAACTTCAAAGGGGAAAGGATCAAGTAATACGCATACTACTTTCTGTACTTCCGACTCCTCTAAGTTTGTATCTTTCCACTTAATATCTTTACCACTACAACAGGGAGAGGAAAATTTATCTGAAAATAAATAATTTTCAGATAATAATGTTTTTTCTTACAAAACTACGTTCCACATTACGGAACATTTCACACGATATGTATGTTGTGAACACAGAAAATACAGTATGCCTCACATGTTGGATTTGTTCTCAACATAGAAAAACAAGGTAAAACTATTTATACAAAATATTAACAGAAAGGAACTTAACATTTCATATGATTCTACATAAAAGAAATATATCTCACAGGTTATGTTTTTCTCTACCATTGATACACTTTTCAAAATCTAGGAACAATCATGTCACAGATGGACAGTTGACATTAAATATTTATTTGCAGCTCCCTATCGAAGAGATTGTCATAGCCATAGCACATTTCATGGACTTATACCTATTAATGACGCCTGAAATGAAATATTAATTTATAGCACCTTGTGAGACATTACATTAAACTAAGAAACAGCAGTGATGTGGCCAACAGCAGTGAACCTTAACCTACTCTACAGGAAATACATACATGGTGTAGGAAGTATCAGTATAACTGATACAAATGAGGTGTAGAAAGTAATATAACCGATTATAATTGCTGTTAAACACACATACAGTCGCAGATAAACGGCTGAGGGGCTTGCCGTCAGCACATCGCTCTCCCAGTCGTAGTCAGTTTACGTGAACGGAGCCGCTACTTCTCAGTGAAGTAGCTCCTCAATTAGCCTCTGAAGGGCTGAGTGCTTCCCACTTGCTAACAGCGCTCGGCAGATTTGTACTATACAAGAGTTAACCAAGCCCGACAGTGCTTAACTTCGGTGATCTGACTGCAGCCGATGTTACCTTTGCAGCAGGCCCATTCAAGCTAACAGGATACGTTAAATACACCTCTAGAATGTACCACACTTCAGAATGTGCCAGCAAATGTTAGATTTTTTTTTTACCCAGTCTGACGAATTCCTCACTGAAACCCTTCAACAGGTAGAGGTCGTGGCATGGCAAGCCTTTATAAGGTGCTTACTCCTAAGCATGTAATGTAACTTAAATGGCCAGCTGAAATGGGTTGTTTGGATTGGCAGGCTTATGGACACTTTGAGAAGGCACACTATCAAGCCAGTGTCTGAAAAAAAAAACATGTCAACATCGATCAAGAGTACAGAGTTGATGCATCCCACAAAAGCCCTGGCTTAGTGTACTAGTAGGAAGAATTCAGACTACATGTGCCAAGATGCACAGTCAGAATTGTTCGAAAATATCTGCAAGTAAATGCACATTTGTGTCTGTATAAGATTTTGCATATTCCTTTAAATAAACTTTGTCAGAACCCTGCCATACACTCCACACATGCCCATAACCCATATTCGATACAGTAGTCCCTGAAAATTTATGCTAGGACTCAGTTATTCAGGCAGTATAGCTTCATTGAGCTTCTCTCATGTATACTAATATTCATAAAAGGGAAATTCCCTACTTTGTTACGAAGTGAAACTTTGCACGAGTGGGAAATAAAACTCGAGTGAGATGTCAATTCTCCTGATGCATCGTATCAGCAAGTTTCTGTATGGTGCCTTGACTTTTAGTGAGTCGAACCACCTCAGTGTAGCTTTATTGGTGATCCTCTCCACAAACGGATTCTATCTCTCACTGGTGACAGATATGACGCTTCCCTGATAGCTCTTTTTTCTGTATTCAGTCGATAGCTCGACTAACGAGTGAGCAGGATATCCACTTAAGTTGTGGATGAAAATGGGTTTGTATCCTGGGAGACTGTAATGCAAGTTGCATGATATGTGTGCAGCATCACAGAATTTACTGGTAGCTGCCATTGATCTATACAAGATGTTTCCGCTTATTTATCTAATAGCAGTCCGCAAATATAACATTTAACTGCATTCTTGAACAGTAATTTATCCTCCAGCACTTATCACAAATTCCATCAATTTTCCTTTAAAGGTTTCAAGTTTAGATTGCAGACAGTCCATAGGATTATCTCCAGTGTATGAATAAAAATGGTTAAGACTGCAATCATGTCCGCATGCAGCTTGACATGCCTATGTGAAAAGTGGATACTGGCAAGAAATTCCACGCGGATTGTCCTTCGTTGCTCTTAATGGTCTTCTGTTAGGCAGCGAGGAAACCAGAGCCCATGTCCCTTTCAGTACCCCAACTAGTGTGAGAACTACCATTAGAGACGTCCAGTTGTGCAGCGGGGTGTCTGATTGTGATCTGTCAATGACCTGGAATGAGAGTGTCTGCACGTTCCAACACCATATGAGTATCCTGCGTGCGACCGGCGCGCACGTGGAAGATGGGACAGATATCCGTGACTTTGTTGCGGTGACAACAGGTGCCTCTCCCAACGACTCACCGTGTTTTTGTCCACTTCTAGATCTCCGTAGTCGTTCTTCATGCGCCTGTGAATATCTGCAGTACTCTTGTTGTCCTGCAAAAGTTGGCCAGTCACAGCTGTCTGCACGGAACGCACTTCCTTACAGACGCAAATATGAAGGCTATGTATTGTGTCGCCAAGTAACGGAATTTCATGAAACCATAGGGGCTGAAGCGGGAATATTCAATGCTGTCTCACCAAAATTCTACATTTTTTCTACTTCTACATCTACATGGATACTCTGCAAATCACATTTAAGTGCCTGGCAGAGGGTTATCGAACCACCTTCACAATTCTCTATTCTTCCAATCTCGTATAGCGCGTGGAAAGAATGAACACCTATATCTTTCCGTACGAGCTCTGATTTCCCTTCTTTTATCGTGGTGGTCGTTCCGCCTGTGTAGGTCGGTGTCAACAAAGTATTTTCGCATTCGGAGGAGAAAGTTGGTGATTGGAATTTCGTGAGAAGATTCTGCCGCAACGAACAACGTCTTTCTTTTAACGATTCCCAGCTCAAATCTGTATCATTTCTGTGACACTCTCTCCCATATTTCGCGATAATACAAAACGTGCTGTCTTTCTTTGAACTTTTTCGATGTACTCCGTCAGTCCTATCTCGTAAGGATCGCACACCGCGCAGCAGTATTCTAAAAGAGGACGAACAAGCGAAGTGTAGGCAGGTTCCTTAGTAGGTCTGTTACATTTTCTAAGTGTCCTACCAATAAAACGCAGCCTTTGGTTAGCCTTCCCCACAACATTTTCTATGTGTTCTTTCGAATTTAACTTGTTCGTAATTATAATACCTTGGTATTTAGTTGAATTTACGGCTTTTAGATTAGACTGATTTATCGTGTAACCGAAGTTCCTTTCCGCACTCATGTGGATGACCTCACGCTTTTCGTTATTCAGGATCAACTGCCACTTTTCGCATCATTCAGACATTTCTTCCAAATCGTTGTGTAGTTTGTATTGATCTTCTGATGACTTTATTGATCGATAATCGACAGAGCCATCTGCAAACAACCGAAGTCGGCTGGATTGTCTTTCAAATCGTTTATATAGATAAGGAACAGCAAAGGGACTATAACACTATCTTGGGGAACGCCTGAAATCACTTCTGTTTTACTCGATAACTTTCCGTCAATTACTACGAACTGTGACCTCTCTTACAGGAAATCACAAATCCAGTCACATTACTGAGATTATACTCCATAAGCACGCAATTTTACTACTAGCCGCTTGTGTGGTACTGTGTCAAAAGCCTTTCGGAAATCCAGGAATACGGAATCGATCTGAAATTCCTTGTCAACAGCAAAAATGGTTCAAATGGCTCTGAGCACTATGAGACTTAACATCTATGGTCATCAGTCCCCTAGAACTTAGAACTACTTAAACCTAACTAACCTAAGGGCAGCACACAACACCCAGCCATCATGAGGCAAAGAAAATCCCTGACCCCGCCGGGAATCGAACACGGGAACCCGGGCGTGGGAAGCGATAACGCTACCGCACGACCACGAGATGCGGGCTTGTCAACAGCATTCAGCACTTCATGTGACTAAAGAGCTAGTTGTGTTTCACAGGAACGATGTTTTCTAAATTCGTGTTGACTGTGTGTCAATAGACCGTTTCGTTCGAGGTAATCCGTAATGTTAGAAAACAATATATGTTCTAAAATGTTGCTGCACATCGACGTTAATGGTATGTGCCTGTAATTTAGTAAATTACTCCTACTACCTTTCATGAATATTGGTGTGATCTGTGCAACTTTCCAGTCTTTGGGTACCGATCTTTCGTCGAGCGAACGGTTGCATATGATTTTTTGAACCGAGAGTGGCTAAGAAAAAGAGATGTGTTGCATCACCTACTAAACACTCCTCGTATTTAAAGCATTGCACTGACATTTAAAAGGGGCGTTCAAAAAGATACGAGCTGGAGTTAGCAGAATATTAAATCGGTGTGTTCAGGAGGGTAATACGGAACGCCGTTCTGGATCCCAACAGCCTCGTATCACTAACAGTCGAGATGACAGGCATCTCATCCGCATGGCTGTAACGGATCGTGCAGCCACGTCTCGATCCCTGAGTAAACAGATGGGGTCGTTTGCAAGACAACAACCATCTGCACGAACAGTTCGACGACATTTGCAGCAGCATCGACTATCAGCTTGGAGACCATGGCTGCGGTTACCCTTGACGTTGCATCACAGACAGGAGCGCCTGCGATAGTGTACTCAACGACGAACCTCGGTGCACGAATGGCAAATCTTCATTTTTTCGGATGAATCCTGGTTCTGTTTACAGCATCATGATGGTCGCACCCGTGTTTGGCGACATAGCGGCGAACGCACATTGGAAGCTTGTATTCTTCATCGCCATACTGGCGTGTCACCCGGCGTGATGGTATGGGGTGCCATTGGTTACACGTCTCGGTCACCTCTTGTTAGCATTGACGGCACTTTGAACAGTGGACGTTACATTTCAAATGCGTTACGACCCGCGGCTCTACCCTGCATTCGATCGCTGCATAAGAATACATTTCAGCAGTATAATGCACGACTGCATGTTGCAGGTCCTGTACGGGCCTTTCTGGTGGTGGTGATGGTGGTTAGTGTTTAACGTCCCGTCGACAACGAGGTCATTAGAGACGGAGCGCAAGCTCGGGTTAGGGAAGGATTGGGAAGGAAATCGGCCGTGCCCTTTCAAAGGAACCATCCCGGCATTTACCTGAAACGATTTAGGGAAATCACGGAAAACCTAAATCAGAACGGCCGGAGAAAGAATTGAACCGTCGTCCTCCCGAATGCGGGGCATTTCGGGATACAGAAAATGTTCGAATGTTCGACTGCTGCCCTGGCCAGCACATTCTCCAGATCTCTCACCAATTGAAAACGTCTGGTCAATGGTGGCCGAGCAACTGACTCGTCACAATACGCCAGTCACTACTCTTGATGAACTGTAGTATGGTGTTGAAGCTGCTTGGGCAGCTGTATCTGTACACGCCATCCAAGCTGTGACTCAATGCCCAGGCGTATCAATGCCGTTATTAAGGTCAGAGGTGGTTGTTCTGTGTACTGATTTCTCAGGATCTATGCACCCAAATTGTGTGAAAATGTAATCACACGCGGCCGCTCGCGGGGAAGGTTCGTGTCCTCCCTCGGGCATGGGTGTGTGTGTTTCTCCTTAGGATAATTTAGGTTAAGTAGTGTGTAAGCTTAGGGCCAGATGACCTTAGCAGTTAAGTCCCATAAGACACATTTGAACATTTGTTGTAATGACACATCAATTCTAGTATAATATACTTGTCCAATGAATACCCGTTTATCATCTACATTTCTTCTTGGTGTAGCAATTTTAATGACCAGTAGTGTATTATTATAGACGGATTGCACTATTTAGCACAGTGAAAGAAGAGTTTTGTGCGGAGACAGAAAAGCACGGCGGCGGGTGGAGACGGCAGGTAGCGTTTACCGTTTACGCTTGTGGCAGGAGGCACTGTGCGCACGCGCGGAACGCCGCCGGCTGCAGCCTGCGACGGGCGGAATGTAAATGCGGATGTAAATGCAGGCGGATCCGCAGCGCAGCGCAGCGCGGCGCGGCAGCGGGCGATAGGCGTCGCCGGCGAGCGATATGCCGCCAGTTACCGGCGACGACCCGCGCCTGCTAATGGGCCTGCTAATTAGCGCCGAGCGCGCGCGCGCGCGCACAGCCGCGTCCAAGGCAGCGGCCGGCCGCCGCCGAAAGAACCGCAGCCGGCCAGGCCGGGCGTTAATTACAGGCCCGCTGCTAATTAAAGGCACCGATACCGCCGCTCGCTTATTACTGAGCAGCGGGTGGCAGGCCTGGCGCGCGCTTCGCTTGTTTTCGCCACCCTCCGTGTCGGCCGCACTACTGCCCTGCTCCACCCACTCGTGTTCTCACCGAGCGGTTACCGTCGCAATTTTGTTAAGCGCCCGGCAGCGCAAGTTGCGAGCTGGTGCGTGTTTCCCCAGCAGTAACACTTCATTTCTCGCCGCGTTTAGCACCGAAAACTGGTCCCCCGAAAAGAAACGTGTTCGCCACACGTTTAACTGCCCTGCACAGAAATAGAGATTAGCTGCACAGCCAAACGTGCGCCAGGCTACCGGAATGACCCTGCAGAAGTACTGTTACAGATACTTGAGTAGGCCTTCTCTCTATTTCTCGCGACTCGGCGTATCGCTACTGTGGCTATGTGGTGCAGACCAACACACTGCAGTCGTATTCGGATAGGTATGACTGTTGTCGCTATAGCAACCACTTTTCGGTTATATCGATTTATTTTTAAGCCAATTTTAACTGACTGTTAACGCTACGTACAATAACAGGTTTCTGAAACAACCGATTTTCTGGTTTTTATTCCATTTGTTTCCTGTAGTAAACGCAGAAATCCAACACAGATTGGAAATGTTCACTCATTTTGAAGACATATAGAATCAGGAAATGAAATTAAATTAACCCATTAGGCACGGAACAAAGAGGACATTAAAAGCAGACTAGTATAGGCGAAACATCCATTCCTAGCCAAGAGAAGTCTACTAGTATCAAATACAGGCTTTAATTTAAGGAAGAGAGTTCTGAGAATGTACTTTTGGAACACAGCATTGTACGGCAGTGAAAAAAGGACTGTGGGAAGACCGAATAGAAGAGAATCGAAGTATTTGAGATGTGGTGTTACAGAAAAATGTTGAAAAGTAGTTGGGCTGATAATGTAAGGAATGACTAGGTTCTCTTCAGATTCGGTGAGGAAAGGAGCCGAGGGAAAACATTGACAAGGAGAAGCGATAAGATGATCGCACATCTATTGAAACACCGGCGAATAGCTTGCACGTCACTAGTGGGCGCTGTGACGCTCCATATAAATTGCGACAGTGATTCCATAGTAACTGTACCGCATTTTAATTCGATTTAAGGTCTCAACGCACTTGTTTCGATACAACGTACGGGTGATACATTTGCGATGATTCATCTTGCTCATTTCTTCTACCTACCGATAACACGCAGTCTATAAGGAATTATACTGGAACTTAAAACCAAGAACTTTTTATTCAAACAGGAGCTTATGGCTGAAAACATGCTATCAATATAGAAAGGGAAGAAAGATTAAAATTTAACGTACCGCCAACAGTGCGGTCATTAGAGACACAGCCCAAGTTCGCGTTATGAAAGGATGGGTAAGGTAACCTGCCGTACCCTTTTCAAAGGAACCGTCACAGTATTTTCCTGGAGCGACTTACGGAAATCACGGAAAACCCAAATCTGCATGGTCAAACAGGGATTTGAACCGTCGTCCACCCGAGTGCGAGTGTTAATTCATATAGGAATAACTGAACGGGAACAGGCCATATATACAGGAGCTTGTGACAAGGGACAGGATAACTTTTTTGGGAATTTATGACTTGGAACCGACTGTTTATTAAGGAGCACAGAACTACACTCCTGGAAATTGAAATAAGAACACCGTGAATTCATTGTCCCAGGAAGGGGAAACTTTATTGACACATTCCTGGGGTCAGATACATCACATGATCACACTGACAGAACCACAGCCACATAGACACAGGCAACAGAGCATGCACAATGTCGGCACTAGTACAGTGTATATCCACCTTTCGCAGCAATCAAGGCTGCTATTCTCCCATGGAGACGATCGTAGAGATGCTGGATGTAGTCCTGTGGAACGGCTTGCCATGCCATTTCCACCTGGCGCCTCAGTTGGACCAGCGTTCGTGCTGGAAGTGCAGACCGCGTGAGACGACGCTTCATCCAGTCCCAAACATGCTCAATGGGGGACAGATCCGGAGATCTTGCTGGCCAGGGTAGTTGACTTACACCTTCTAGAGCACGTTGGGTGGCACAGGATACATGCGGACGTGCATTGTCCTGTTGGAACAGCAAGTTCCCTTGCCGGTCTAGGAATGGTAGAACGATGGGTTCGATGACGGTTTGGATGTACCGTGCACTATTCAGTGTCCCCTCGACGATCACCAGTGGTGTACGGCCAGTGTAGGAGATCGCTCCCCACACCATGATGCCGGGAGTTGGGCCTGTGTGCCTCGGTCGTATGCAGTCCTGATTGTGGCGCTCACCTGCACGGCGCCAAACACGCATACGACCATCATTGGCACCAAGGCAGAAGCGACTCTCATTGCTGAAGACGACACGTCTCCATTCGTCCCTCCATTCACGCCTGTCGCGACACCACTGGAGGCGGGCTGCACGATGTTGGGGCGTGAGCGGAAGACGGCCTAACGGTGTGCGGGACCGTAGCCCAGCTTCATGGAGACGGTTGCGAATGGTCCTCGCCGATACCCCAGGAGCAACAGTGTTCCTAATTTGCTGGGAAGTGGCGTTGCGGTCCCCTACGGCACTGCGTAGGATCTTACGACCTTGGCGTGCATCCGTGCGTCGCTGCGGTCCGGTCCCAGGTCGACGGGCACGTGCACCTTCCGCCGACCACTGGCGACAACATCGATGTACTGTGGAGACCTCACGCCCCAGGTGTTGAGCAATTCGGCGGTACGTCCACCCGGCCTCCCGCATGCCCACTATACGCCCTCGCTCAAAGTCCGTCAACTGCACATACGGTTCACGTCCATGCTGTCGCGGCATGCTACCTGTGTTAAAGACTGCGATGGAGCTCCGTATGCCACGGTAAACTGGCTGACACTGACGGCGGCGGTGGACAAATGCTGCGCAGCTAGCGCCATTCGACGGCCAACACCGCGGTTCCTGGTGTGTCCGCTGTGCCGTGCGTGTGATCATTGCTTGTACAGCCCTCTCGCAGTGTCCGGAGCAAGTATGGTGGGTCTGACACACCGGTGTCAATGTGTTCTTTTTTCCATTTCCAGGAGTGTAGAAACTGATTATTTAAACATGACATATGCCCACGAAAAAACTATCTATATATGGGAAATTACCGCTGTGAGCAGATATATATTGGAAATTATGGCTGGGAGCAAACTATTTATACACGCAATTACAATTGGAAACTGAATATTTACATAGGAACAACTCGCTGGGCACAGGCTAACTATGTACTAACATGTGACCTGGAATAGAAGGCCGGAGTAGCCGGACGGTTCTAGGCGCTACAGTATGGAAACCTGCGATCGCTACGGTCGCAGGTTCGAGTCCTGCGTCGGGCATGAGTGTGTGTGATGTCCTTAGTTTAGTTAGGTTTAAGTATTTTTAAGTTCGAGGGGACTGATGAAATCAGCAGTAAAGTCCCATAGTGCTCAGAGCCATTTGAACCATTTTTTTTCCTCACCTGGAATAGACCACGCGTGTAAGGACTTGTGACTAGGAACAGACTTTTATAAGGTAACATCCTCTACCGGCCATTAAAGCTGCAAGCTTTTCAAGAGAAGTGAGTGTAGGACTTAGATGCTACTGCAAAGCACTTTATTTTGTGAAAAGTCCTCTTACATCGTGGCAAAACAAACAGACGTAGGGAAATGAACGTTGTTCTCCATGTAATGGGATTTAATGAAAGGTCGGGTACACTGACAGACATTTTGCGCACTACCTCAACAGCTTTAGCTATAAAACACAAGTGCTTTTTTGAATATATCATTTATCTGAATCTGTGAACTACAGCTCCATACAGTTTAATAAATAATATTGACTGAACCTACTTATATTCATTTAGCTCTGCATTTAAAAAGGATTTTATGATGTCATGGTGACAGAAGCCGCATAGGGGTCACATTTATTAATTTACAAGTGGGGATATCACATCTGGTACAGCCATGCCTATAACTCCTTATCAAAGTTATAGCCACCAGCATGGGAGGTGTTTGTTGAGCACGCACTGCTGTCGTTGTTGATCACACACGCTTTCAAGAACCATGCGCCTCCCTTTCTAATGTTTAGGGGGCCATCGTAAGTCACGGTGACATGAGTGTGATCATTGTCTTCGAATAAAAGTGTCATTTCTGGTAGATTCACTGCAGATCTTATTGAGTTACCTCCCTTATTAAACAGTAGGTGTTCTTCGTACGAATGGTGCAACTTTCGCCGAGTTTTGTTATTTGGCAGTGACATATCTTGCGTAAGTTCTTTTGTCTTTAAGTTCGGCACACCGGTGTATACTGTAGAAAATAATGGTCCTGTAACTTTCCCTTGGATACACTCGATATCCCTCTCACGTATCATAACTTACCTGCGTTAAGAGTAGGTGATAGCGTTCTGTTCAGTAGAGAATCTTCAAACCAAACGCACCCCCGCTCTGGTATTCCGTGCACCTGCGTTTTGTTAATTAGGAAGCAGTGAGGAACTGTATCGAACCCTTTCTTTAAGTCAAAGAAAACATCAGCCCAACCAATCACACCTACTGTTTTCTGGAACCCGTAGAAGGTACACGTCATGTGACATCTAAAAATCCTCAATTTCGTTATGGCGCGTATATTCTTTAGAGGAACATAAAGGTTTGAATATATCTGAGCCGTGTGCGGCTCGCTTTGATGCCGTTCATAGCTTCGCATCTTGTAATAGCGATAGTGGCGTCTCGTTTCCTTAGTGTGTTCACTGGCGCCACTACGTTCGCTTGCCTTGTCTGTTCGTAAGTGGCAGCACCAGCGCTAATCGATAGCAGGTACGGCTGTCTCTAGTATTTCCGGGTCGTCGTGTGTCGAGCGGAGTTGAGACGGAGCAGCCGTGAGGGCGGGACAACCAGTACTCTTCCGATCGCTGGCGACACACATGCACTGTTCGACGGAAGGATGTGGTCGCGAGAGTGCACGACCACGTCAGGGACCGGATTCAGCGAGTTTTAGTTGAATGGACCGTGATATTCGAGTAGTACAAATTTCACCTGTGTGTGTGTGTGTGTGTGTGTGTGTGTGTGTCCGCCCGTCGAAGTGCAGTCCTCATGGCAATAAGCTGTCAGTTGACGATTTATACTGGGATCTTTTCCGTACCTGACTTGGGTGGGGACGACTGTTGGTTGATTGTTCAGTCGGTCGTCGCAGCTGACGACGTGCATTTGGTTTACCGACCGCTTCTGGCTTCTCTGTGTTGGTGCCGACTTAAAATCCGTCCAAGTTGTTTCACAGCGACTGGTTTTACTATTGTTTGAGACATTGTGGAATTGTCTTCGCGGATGAGTGTGCATCTTGTGTAGTTTTTAATGTCCGGTTATTTAAATGCTGCCTGCGTTCTGGTGTCGGTAGTTCGGCTTTGGACTGAGCAGCGAGGAGGTCTGCAGCATGAGGGCAGGCCGAGACCGCTGGCGGCGTGCAGGCACTGTCGGACCGAGGGGCTGTAGCCGACGACCGAACCCAGGACGTTTGACGTTGAGTGAACCGTGTCCAGTACTGAAACCTCCACTGTTTGAGATTTCACTGTTGTTTGCGTGTTGCTGCTCCCAGAGTCAGTGATATCAACTGCAGCAAGTGGATTCTGTCAGGTTGGCAGAAGCTATTAGCCGCCTTCTACTTCTTGATGATAGTTTTGATTTAGTATTATTCTTATTAGTGAAGTGCAACTAGCGGTATTTCCTGCCCTGTGGCCGCTGACGCCCCAGTCACCTTCCGTGGAGGTTAGCGTACTTTTCCGACAGCGTACGTTTCCTCATTGCGTTGATGCTATCCGGCATGGCGTGTAGCTTGACAGCCTCTTGACTTGTACTTTGCATATGTTTTTCTGAGGTCTACCTTGGTTCTAGTGTTTCCTTTGGCCTTGGGTGTGTTTCTGAAGACGTGGTGCTGTCTGTCTCTTCGCCCTTGCCTAAAAATATTCCATCGTTGTAACGGTGATCGGATGTTAGGCGCAATGGTTAGTCGGTCGGTCGGCGCTTAAGCTACCCCTCGTGGGAGTTGCCATCCTGTTACCAGAGTACAACTCTTAGCTGCCTCTATCACATTTACACAGCTTGCTCAGGTCAATCGAGGGAGCACTGGATCACTCCGTATTATTTGGACAAGTTGGCATAATTGTTTAAAATTTACCCTAATATTTAACATGATATTGCTTTCCCTACTTGTAATTCAAGCCTTCAGCCGTTGAGTATTCTGAAAATTGCTTGTGGCCTTCAGCCCCCAATAATTTTGAATCCCTTCTTAATCAGGCCCTCAGCCGTTAATTGTTTGCAAAATTGCTTGTGGCCTTCAGCTGACCAATAGTTTGCATTTTTTTTCTTAATAAGGCCTTCAGCCGTTACTATAGCTTGTTACCGTTTGATTGTTGAGAAGAAAATAACTTAGTATTTCTTAACGTGTAACTGCCTTCCTCACTTGTAATTCAGGCCTTGAGCCGTTGTATATTCTGAAATTGCTGCTGGCCTTCAGCCGTTAATTGTTTGTAACATTGCTTGTGGCTTTCAGCCGACAAATAGTTTCAGTTCTGTCTTGATAAGGCCTTCAGCCATCACTATAACTTGTTACAGTTATTAAGATTGTTAAAAAGGGTTTTACGTATTTTTGATGTGTAATTGTCCACCTTATTGGTAATTCAGGCTTTCAGCCGTGGGTGTTTTTTGAAACTGCTTCTGGCCTTTAGCCGACAAATCATTCTGAACCTTCTTAATCGGGTTTTCATTCGTTGATTGTCTGTAACATTGATGGTGGCCTTTAGCTGACAATAACTTGAAGTTCTTCTAATAAGGCTTTCAGCCGCCACTGTAGTAGAATATTTTTAAACATGATTGTTGAGAGTCTTTTTCCTTAAAAATAAAGTGTATGTGTTTTCTGTGAAACCAACGGTAACTGATTAGGCCCCGTCCACACCTTTCCTGCTTTCCCTAAGTCCCAAGATTCAATAGCAACCCAATCAAATCGGATGTGAGTTGCACGATTACGGGTGAACCATGTCGGCTCGTATCGATTTCTCTTCCAGGGGATTTCCTCTGCTTCGTCTCTCCACTGGTCGTCCGGTAGCGCTGCCGCCATGCCGCGACCGCTGGGTCGAATTTCTGCGGCGTGCGAGTCTTGTTTGGACAGCGCTGGGCTAAAGTTGGGGCTCTGAGCCGAAACGGTCGGGACGACGGTTGGCCGATTGTGCAGGAGCAGACAAAAGGCTCCGTTCCTCGAGAGGCTGGTGGCTATCGGATTTGGGTCGTATGTGTGTTACCGCCGCCACGCATTGTGCTGCCGTCCGTCGATATGACGTCTCGGTAACAAGCTGTCAGTTGGAGATGCACTTGCAACCTTTTACCTTGCCTGCGATTTCATTGGGAACTCCCATTGGTTGGTGAGTCTGTCGTCTTAGCGGACGAAGTGTATAGGGTCTTTTGGCCGCTACTGGGTTCTGTGTGATCCTGATTACTTGCAATTCGTCCCTGTTGCTGCACAGTGACTTGATTTAGAAGAATTTGAGTTGCTTATAGTGTACTGGTAGATAGGACCGCTTGGCTGTGGAAGTGGAAGGGTAGCCCACAACAGACAACAGTATTCACAATTACAAGCACCCAAGCTTTAATGATCTTCCAGCAATAAAGGCTCTTAACAATTCTCAATTAAGCAAGGACATAAACTTGGTTACAAACATATGTTAACCTTCAACCAGTGAATAACCCCTATAAAGAATTACCAATCAATAAAACGTAGATAAAGGACTGCTTTACAAGAATGCTTAAATTAAGTAAAATCATGAAAGCTAAGTTACAAATTTTATGTTAAGCTTCAACAAGTGAATAACCCCAATAAAGAATTCTCATTTAAATAAAACACAGATAAGAAAATCCCTTACCAAAATGCTTGAATTGTGTAAAATCATGAAAAGCTGAGTTACAACTTTTCTCACAAACTACGTAGGAATTTACAGCAGATAAACAAGTTTGACCTGTTTAACAAGAAGGTAACTGCCAAGTGCAAGCGACGGAAGCCACTCAGAGCGGACGACCGCCCCAACGCTGGTCATCAACCGACATCGTCACGGCCCAGTGGCTGCCGTGCTAAAACAGACTAACGTTTCGGTAAGCGACCGACAGCAACACACGAGTAACCGTAACTGGAAGTCGGCATACGCCTTACGAAACACGGCACACCCTGAAGCGGGAGCAGGCACAGCTGACTAGCGGTCATACAACCGCGAACAAACAAATCTCACTAACGCGGGGAATGATAGCGAGCGACAAGACGCCACGTGCAAAGCAACAACCGTGCCTACCCCTCGACCACAGAATGTGCCCTGCCTCCTTGTCTATGGTCATACAATTTATATCACACATGAAACGATTTAATATCGGCATTAGTTCAACGCAAGATGAGTTAACAGTTAGGTCCAGCAAAGATTTACCAACGGATTTACCTTCAAACCAACTTCCGGACCACAGGCGGAAATTAGTAAACTTGGCATAAGTTTTCACCACACCGATAAACAAGAAATAAAATTAAACAGTTGCCAAATATACAGTCACGATACGCAAGCCCTTCAAGACCTTGCTATCTTACTCACAGTTATCATTAACGCCGAAACATACACAAATGAATGACAAGAAATTCACCATTGGAAGCAAAAAAACACACCACAAAGGTTAAATTAATTAATTTGCAGACGAGCCAGTCACTGAAAACTCAGTTCCACAAGATTAGGACTAACCTCACTCGGCAGCAAAAGATTTGTGACATTTGTGTGCGTGATAACTAGGTTACCCAAACAGGCCTCCAAAACCCAAAACAACAGGTCACACGTTAGCTGTCTTGTTCTCGGGTACCAGGCACCACCGGGCTAGGACAATCGCGACGAAAAAAAAAACTCTGAAATTACAGCTGCCTGCAGCAAAACAATGAGTCAGGGTGCATGAACGTAAAGCACAAGCCACTGTTCCAGCCGGAGCGTAACCTTTTCAATGCACATACGGACAGAACAACACACGTGGGCATAAAGGGAGCAGCACATGCGTACCGAGCAAACTATACTGCGCCAAAATACGACCCACGTGACGTCCACTAACCGGAGCACTGCTCCCGGAGCTGGTGTCTGCTCGCTGGACTGCCGCAACTCTCTGTCCCCCGGAAAGCGATGCAGACTGCCGCCTTGCTCAACGCTCCCTTCTCGGCCGAGCACAACTCATCTCTTGTCGCCCCAGAGTGCGGCCGCAATGTCCGTTCTCCCCTGCTGTCCGCCTCAGACTCCCGTACTGGCACTCACTCCCTCGTTAGGACCCGCTCCGACAGGAGGCGCTCGCCATCGCACATAGTGCCAACCTCAACCAGAGGAGTAATCGATAGCGTCTTGCACCCGAGAGCCGCGCCACGACTCATATAGTATTATTTTTTGGTGGATCTGTAAAGGTATCCACCTAATAGGAGTCCTACTCCTATAGACAGGGATACTATTGCACCGACTTGTTAAACTCTTTTTTAAAATGCGTTTTTGGATGGGCTATCCAATGGGGTGTCCGCCAGTCCTAGCTGCACAGGGAGACGGCTGTCATGTAGCGGACACTGGGCATTATTGGTGAAAACGCTATATTGACAAGGTGCAGTAATGGTATCTAATGAAATTTTAGAGTAAGCAGTCAAACATAACACTGTCCGAGTATTGGATTTGTGGAACCAACTTGTAATTGCCTTGGATTAATCTTGTGTTTAAATATTAACTTCTGGTTGTGTTGGTTTTTTTTTTCACTGCATTGTCACACATACCTTCAAGCACAAGTTCGTCAACTCGAAGCGCCAGCGGCCAAGGAGGAGGAGAGAGCCAGACAGGAGAGGACACTACAACCATTCAGCAAGCACACAGCGGGAAGCCGGGCGGACGCCCTCGCCTCCCTCGTACCGAATCAGCACCTGTCCCGATAGCACTACACGACGAATGATCACGAATAATGGCGAGCCGATTCGTTCCCTGCCCCCACCCCCAACCCAGCTTCCCCGTAAAAACTGAGAAGCTTCCCCTTAAAAAGTGAGTAATGTCCAAGCCTAGTCAAATCGGCGCTGAGGTTTATAACTTAGTTTTGGGTCGTGTAATCCATACTGAAATAAAACCATTTATTTTTATGTTTCAATCATCTAAGCAATCTGTTCCATTCGTACATCACCCCCTTTCCGTCATAAGCTTTTGTGTTTGATGTAGATTTATTACTGATATCAGTTAATTGTTGGCTCCAGTGTGGGGCAGTTCACCACACTATATGTAACGTCCCCTTAGAACAATTATACAAGACTGTGCTTAAACTGACATACAATATTATTTAGCGCAACGCAATCTGACTTTCAAAAATCCCTACAAAAGAATGGCCCTGACTAACATTAACCTATACCTTTCACAAATCACTTACTTCACAAAAATCTTCATTACTCGAACTACTGCAGTACAGCGAGCGCCACTACTGCCAGCTAAATAAAAGATTCAAACTACTGAAGGCACTAACTACTGATAGGGATAGTTAGCAAATGAAAGATTTTAATAGAGAACAAACAATGTATTTACCTTAATAGTCATAATATATGATATCCACTATTACAAACTTCGAAACTCCGCCATCTCTCTCCCCACATCCACCACTGCTGGCGGCTCACCTCCAACTGCGCAACGCTACGCGCTGTTCACATCCAGCTGCCCAACACTACAATGGTAGACAACAATACAAACTAGCCACAGACTGCACACAGCACAGCCAGTAATTTTCATACAGAGCGCTACGTGGCTTTACCAATATAAAACATAAACAGCCTACTTACAACCACACTACATACACTATGTGATCAAAAGTATTCAGACACCTGGCTCAAACTGACTTAAAAGTTTGTGGCGCCCTCCACCGGCAATGCTGGAATTCGGCATGGTGTTGGCCGGGCCTTAGCCTTGATGACAGATTCACTCTCGCAGGAACACATTGAATCAGGTGCTGCAAGGTTTCTTTGGCAATGGTAGCCCATTATTCACTGAGTGCTGCATTGAGGAGAGGTACCCATGTCGGTCGGTGAGGCCCGGCACAAAGTCGGTTTTCCAAAACATCAGTCGCTCTATATTATTCAGATGAGGTCTATGTGCAGGCCAGTCATTACAGGGATGTTATTGTCGGGTAACCACTCCGCCACAGGCCATGCGTTACGAACAGGAACACGATCGTGTTGAAAGGCGCAATCGCCATCCCAGAATTGCTCTTCAACAGTGGTAAGCAAAAAGGTGCTTAAAACATCAATGTAGGCCTGTGCTGTGATAGCACCACGCAAAACAAAAAGGTGTGCTAGCCCCTCCACGAAAAACACGACCACACTATAACACTACCGCCTCCGAATTTTATTGTTGGCACTACACACGCTGGCAGATGACGTTCACCGGGCATTCGCCATACCCACATCCTGCCATCGGACCGCCACATTGTATATCGTGATTCACCAATCCACACAACGTTTCTCCACTGTTCAATCATCCACTGTTTACGCTGCTTACACCTAACGGGGCATCGTTTGGCATTTACCGGCGTGATGTGCGGCTTGTGAGCAGCCGCTCGACCATGAAATCCAAGTTTTCTCACCTCCCGCCTAACTGTCATAGCACTTGCAGTGGGTCCTGATGTAGTTTGCGATTCCTGTGTGATTGTCTGGATAGATGTCTGCCTATTACACATTACGACCCTCTTCAGCTGTCGGCGGTCTCTGTCAGTCAACAGATGAGGTCGGCCTGTACGATTTTGTGCTGTACGTGTTCCTTTATGTTTCCACTTCACTATCACATCGGAAACAGTGGACCTACGGATGTTTAGGAGTGTGGAAATCTCTCGTACAGACAACGACACAAGTGACACCCAATCACCTAACCACGTTGGAAGTCCGTGAGTTCCATGGAGCGACCCAGTATGCTCTCTCACGATGTCTAATGACTACTGAGGTCACTGATATGGAGTACCTGGCAGTACGTCGTTTTGGGGGTGTCCGGATACTTTTGATCACATAGTATACATAGAATCCAGGGGACAAATAATAGTTTTTAAGCAGTTATGTTTGATTATTTTTTGTGATTTTGTTTCATAATCTTATTAAAGTGTCTGTAGTTTTTCTCTTTTTTGTAAAAGAAAAAGAGAACAGATTTGTTGAATATTCAAGTGCTGACTTATCCTTGTGTTTTACGTGATAACTGTTGATCTAACACTAATATCAGGTTGTCAGTTTGCAGCCTGGGCTATTTAGCCATATTGTACGCTGACCCTGCTCATGGTTGTCCGATCGGCCAACAAATTGTTCCTGTGTGCCTCAACAGCCGGTCGATTTGACGACGTGAGAGCAGGCGGGTGCGGTTCTGGGCGGAGGCCGAGGACCTCAGTGGGACCGCTGTTCCGTGCCAAGTTGCGGTGGCGGGTCGTCGGCCATCTAAGCTAAGTTCTTATGCGCATTGCAACTTCCTGTCCCGCGGAACTTCTTAAATTGCCATCCCGACTGCCTTCCCCTCCCGGAATCAAGCCTCACAATTGTTCAAATACGAAGTTACTAAATTTCATCAATTTAAATTCTGTTGCAAATTCCGTTGCTATCACTGTTTTTACATTTTTTGTATTCGTGGTAGCCTACATGGTTGTTTTGAAGCAGGGAATTTACTCTCTTAAATTGTTTTGGAAGTGTCCCTTTTAATTTCTAGAAAGGGACTATTTCTAAGCCTTCTGAGGCTCTGTATTGATGTTGACCTTTCTGTAATACTTAACAACTTCACAGCAATTTCTAAGCCTTCTGGCACTTTGATCTTGTTGTAATTCTTTTTTAAAAAAGAGAAATTTCAAAGAAAATTTCTAAAGTCTTCGGGTTCTCTGTGATTACTCGTTGTTGTGAACTGGCTTTTCACCTCGTTTCATTTTAAAGGAAAATTCTAAGTGTTTTCACGAAATAAATATTGATGTTGTCAACTGTACGTGATGCTGAACGTTGGGGTTTGCCCGTCCATGAATTCGTGCCGCCACAAATGGAAGTACATTTCAATGGGCACAGATTTAAAACGTGGCGCTATGTGTTTTACCTGTGCGAAAAGCGATTCACAAATTAACAGAAATTATATGACATAAACAGTGCGTCTGAAATGGTAGGGAGCTCTCTTCTCGAAGTGGTAAGGTGATGAGCATACAGAAAATAATAGTTTGAACACATTTATTTACCCCAGAGGCTAAATTTAAAAACAACAAGGGTGAGTAATACCTACTCGCCCCATAGCACAAATTTTGAATTGCAGTTTCTGTAATAATACAGCGAATTTTAAATCTAACTAACCCTTTCAGCACTATAACACTGGGAAATCACCTCAGAGGCACATCCTGGATCTCATAATAGTTTTGTTTTGTTGGAACTCGATATTACAAAGACCACAGTGTGCATATACATACATAATTTAAAAAAAAAACATTTCATAATGACATATTATTCAAGATAGTAGATACTGCTGTACAGGCCTTAAAAAAAGAATGTGAGCCGTAGAAAACTACAGCCCAACTATTCGCAAGAACAACAAAGAGCAAACACAAAGCAAATAAAGAGATTAAAGAATGAAGATTAGAGTTTAATGTTCCGTCGACAGATAGGTCGTTAGAGACGGAGCAGATTTTCGGATTAAGGAAGGATGGGGAAGGGCCGTGCCCATATTTCAAAGGAACCATTCCGGCATTTACCTAAAGCGATTTGGGGGTAACACAGAAAAGATAAAAATGGATGACCAGATGGGGATTTGAACCATTGTCCTCCAACATACGATTACAGTGTGCCAACCGCTGCTCTAAAGTCACCAAAATGCCTGAATTAACCAACACACAGCAACTACTTTGAGCTCGGTTCACACCAAGACCGGTAGCTCGATACAATACGGAATCTAAAATCTACCAGTGAAAATACACTAAAAGTACATAACACACAAATGGCAAATAACAAACAGGCCATTTAATTTAAATTGACAATGTAAAAAGTTAAGGGTACCTGAACTCGGAGAGTACACGGACTAGTGATGCAGGTAAAGGCACATCTTTCCAGATCTAAGTTTATTGACAATGAAAACCAAACTTTAAAGATACCGATATCTAGAAAATATACACACCAGTTGTACATGTAAAGGCATATCTGCCTATGTAAAAGTTAACTGACAATTTAATATTTTAAACATACCTAAATGAAGAAAACCGAGCACCAGTAATGCCTTCTAGACAAAGATTAACTGATATTGAAAAATCTTAAAGAGATCTAAACCTACAAAATACACACGCCAGTAATGGAGGTAAAGACTAATCTTTCTAGATGAAGGTTGACCGGCAGAAGAAGGCAAAATGGGAGCCCTCTGCCGGCCGAAGTGGCCTCGCGGTTCTGGCGCTGCAGTCTGGAACCGCGAGATCGCTACGGTCGCAGGTTCGAATCCTGCCTCGGGCATGGATGTGTGTGATGTCCTTAGATTAGTTAGGTTGACCTAGTTCTCAGTTATAGGGGACTAATGACCTCAGCATTTGAACCATTTTTGGGAGCCCTCTTAGATAAACGTTTACGGGGATCCTGGGGAAGAACGGGAAGAACAGGAAGAACATCAAACGACATTCAGCAGCAGAGGCACATGGGTTTTCAGGAGCAGTTTTATTGCACACAGGAAACGGTGTTCACCATTATTCCTGCGTTAGGCCTAGGAGAATTTTAGTCTGTGTACGTGGCCACGTCCACCAAGCGAGGCAGCAGGAAACAGATACAGGTCTGCGTTCACACTGCCAGGCGGGCAGGGAGGGACGAAAACAGGGAAATCCAGTTCCAGATTTTCATGTTGTAAAGACTCTTGGCGCCGTGTAAGACTACGCCAAATCGTTTAATGAATCTGTATTTTTCTTAAAAAGTTATTTTTCCCCTAAAAAAATTGAAAACCTACTTCCGTCTCGCGTGATTTTTTTTTAGTTCCGTAATGTTTCTCAATCGATTTTGAAAAAGTTTTTCTTTAAGAAATCTGATTTGTGTACACGTGGCAGTGTAGTAAGTTAACTTCTTAATAAACTTTTTATCTTTTCATAATTCGTAACAGTTCAAATGGTGCAAATGGCTCTGAGCACTATGGGACTTAACTTCTGAGGTCGTCAGTCCCCTAAAACTTAGAACTACTTAAACCTAACTAACCTAAGGACATCAGACACATCCATGCCCGAGGCAGGATTCGAACCTGCGACCATAGCGGTCGCGCGGTTCCAGACTGTAGCGTCTAGAACCTCTCGGCCACCCCGGCCGGCAATTCGTAACATTATGATATGATTTCATTGGTCAACGAAGTGCATTTTATTTAAAAATCTTGTTGTGTAACAGTTTGATAGCGGGTAACTTACTGCCAGGAACTTTTCAGGTCGTACATTATTGCCAGTTAAATATACAGAAAAGTACAAAAAAGTTTTTGAAATGGTAGTGATACTGATATCTGTCTTTGTTTACAAGTAAATGCGAGTTATTGAGAAGTATCAATGCCGCGATCGCAAACTTACGGGGTTCGCGACGGTTAAGCTTGATTTAGCGTAATGCCAAAGATTAAAGGATATAAGAAACGAATTACTATCGACTATTTCAGTCTTAGTGTCGGCCACTTGTGTTATTTTATTTATCTACGTCTATAAAAATTGAATTAGATACGAATTTTTCCGTCGGTGACATCCCATTATAGGGGACACTTATCTACTATGGTTTTGCAATGGCCACACATTTATAAAAGGCAAACAATTATTTGCTCACGTCCTAGAATAAGTATGTTGTACGTTTTGTATTCGAAAACAGAAGAGAAGAATAAATAAACTAAAGGCAAAGCTTTGCTGTGGATGGACGGTAGTAAAAGCTAGAACGATTCTGCTTAATTCGTCTCTAGTTCGAAAGGAAAAACGACAGATGCTGAAAAATATAGTTCTCAGGTCAGTGCATAAGTTCGCAGCGTTTGCATTTCGTAAGTTGGTATTCTGATTGCTATCGGTTTATTGACCAAATGTGATATTTTATTTGTAGTTCAATAGTGATATTTGAATTTACATATTGTCAGCTCCTCGTTTGGAGAATGTGACCGGAGCTGAGGGCGCTAGAAAATGGAGTGCCAATTGAAAAATCGGAACATTTCCTATATAATCTTTTATTTGAGTTCAGTAAAGGGGTGACAGCAGCGGAGGCATCCAGAAACGTATCAGTCATGTATGGGGATAATGTCATTGGACAGACCACGACAAGACAATAGTTTTCTCGTTTTAAGGAGGATATTTTGACATTAGTGGCTCTCCACATTCAAGAAGACCTTTGTAGTTTTATCAAGAACGTTCGAACGCATTAATCCGCAATGATCCACGTCAGTATAATCGAGAGCTTGAGAATGTGATGAACTGTGATCATTCCACTATCGTGCGACATTTGCATGCCGCTGGAAGGTTCAAACATTGATTTTATGGGTGCCGTTTGCTCTAAGCCAAAATCACAGAAATCACTGGTAGCCATGTGTGCATCTCCTGTTGCATGTCAGCAGTTGGCTCGTGAACAATACACACCATTCCCATCTTTTCTCGTTACTCGTGATGATAAATTGTGTGTTTGTAGTAACATAAGTAAATGAAATTAATGACTGGTCCAAAACCAGGCAGCAACTCCCTGAAAAAAGACCTGCGCTCATCCACAAAAGATAATTTTATGCATCTGGTTGAACAGTGACGGCGAGGTGCACCGAGAATTGCTTTCCCGTGGTGTAACCATCACTGCTGACATTTATTGTCAACAAGCGGGTCGTGTTGCAGACGCAGTCCATAAACAACGACTAGGAACTGCACGAAGTATTACCACTGCGCGTTAACGTCCTCTCACATTCTGCTAGACTGACAAATTCTGCTAGACACGAATTGGCTTGGGAAGTCATCCGCACCATCCTTGTTCACCTGATCTTGTGATCTCATATTTTCGCCTTTACGCTTTCTATCGAACAACATTAAAGGACGTGATTCTTGAGTTTCTCCCGGCGTATTTGATAATCAAAATATCCACGGGTGTACTGCCAGTCTACAGCGTCCAACGGGCACAATATTTCGGCGATCATACATGTCGCCAGCATCAGATAAACTGACGGACTAAGCTCCTGTGAATGGGCCGGCACGGAGATCCGTACGCTATGGCTGCTCAGAGGGAACTGGGTTCGGTCGCGGCGGCGGCAGATTTAAATACCCTCCGCCCGCAGCGCGCTCCCTCCGCTGCCGGTCGCGCGTTGGAACAGATTGCGACGGCGTCTGAGATGACGTCGGAGTAATGGCTCTGTCCGCCGTGGTCGTCACAACTAAGCGTTTGCTCGATTTACTCTTCATTAACCCAATCGCTGGTTCCCAAGCCTTGCTAAGATTATAGCCACAGTCAAGGTTTATGAAGTCGTCATTGGTGCGAATTTCGATGGCCTCTCTAACAATGCTGTCCCAGTATCTCGACGTCTGTACCAGAATCCTCGTGCTTTCATACTCCATAGCGTGATTTTGTGACAAACAATGTTCAGCGACCGCCGACTTGCTCGGATACATCAGTCGAGTGTGCCTCTGGTGTTCACGGCATCGATCCTCGACGGTACGCATCGTCTGACCGTTATACGACTTGCCACGTTGACACGGGAGAAACTCAAGAATCACATCATACACCTTTACGGGGAGGAGATGTACCGCAGCATGAATAAATTTCAAAAGTTGCGCCACCGTAGATGTCGTTTGCTAAGTATGCTTGCCTTTCTAAAGAAATGTCGTTCCGAGAATGTTGTTCCAAATTTTGCTAAGGTTATGCATCACATCGATTCTGCAGTAGCTAAGAAATCAAGAAACGAGCCAGCCTCGCATTGGTACGTGAGAGAGAGCAATTCACCCGCCGGAGCCTTGAGTTTATCTCACAGGAATTACTCAAACTACATTTGTAACTGGCTAGTAATTTCACTTCTTTTTCCTGGGATTGGATTGATGGTGTCACCTGGGTTGCAGCTGATTCCGCCCATAAGAAGGCAACGGGACGTCAAACAGCTAATTTCTCACGTCTCCTTGACAAACCATCTCTACAGGTTCCATGCAAGACTGCCATCAATTTGAGTGGCATGGTGTTGAGTGATGATGCGGTCTCGGTTTTGCAGAAAGGTCTCAACTTCGCTCCCTCCCCCAAGTTCACTCTGGTCGCAGAAATTGTTAGTGCTATTGAACAGGTTGCAGCTCGACTTCCGCCTGAATCAGCTGAGGAAATATGTCGTGAAACGTGTTGTGCGTTGACGAAATCCAAGCCGATGAAGTCAAATATCACCAGTAAAGAGAGGGCGGCCATTCGTGATCTGAGGGAGCGCTCTGAAATTGTTGTCTTACCGGCTGACAAAGGCAATGCTACAGTTGTTGTCTCCCATAAGGACTACACGGATAAGATGCAGAGCCTGCTAAATGACGATTCCTACCGGAAGGTCAGCGTTGACCCTAGAAAGAAGGTGGAGAACAAGACGAAGTCGCTTCTCAAGGACGCAGATTTACCGGAGAGTGACGCTAAGAAATTGTTACCCCAAGGTCCGGTACCGCCTACACTATATAGACTTCCGAAGGTTCACAAGGAGGGGGTACCATTACGCCCCATTGTCAGCAACATCAGGGCACCTACATATTTGTTGGCCAAATACCTAACGGGAATATTAAGTCCTTATGTGGGTAAATGCACCCATCACATCCGTAATTCCGTGGATTTTGTTAAACGCCTTGATAGCTTCAGGTTGGATGAGTCAGATATCATGGTGAGTTTTGACGTCGTTTCCTTGTTTGCGAGGGTACCCTGCGAGAGTCACTAGAACTGATTAGTCAGATGTTTGACGAGACCACTGAACTTTTTAGGCATGTCTTGACTTCCACGTATTTTCTTTTTAATGGAGAATACTACGAACAAACGGAGGGAGTCGCCATGAGTAGCCCACTGTCACCGGTGGTAGCGAATTTGTACATGGAGAACTTCGAGGAGGAAGCCCTGTCGTCATCCGAATGGAAACCTACTTGCTTTTTCCGTTACGTGGACGACACGTTCGTCATCTGGCCACATGGTATGGATAAACTCCTTGACTTCCTTACACATCTTGACGTCTTGGTCAAGAGAAGGGCTGACGGCACCCTAGATCATGGGGTGTATCGGAAGACAACGCACACTGATCTGTATTTGCACGCAGACAGCTGCCACCACCCTTCACAAATGGGGTACTTAAAACTCTAGTACATAGGGTGTGCACTATTTCCGACGCAGAGAGTCTACCCCTGGAATTGGAACATCTGAGAACTGTATTTCGAAAAAATGGGTACTCAGAGTGGAAGATTCAACATGCTCTCCGCAGATGGATGAAATCACGAGGGAGAAGGTAGGCACTGCGTTCATTCCATATATAGGGGCACTCTCGGGGAAAATCGCCCGCATTTTGAAGAAACACCGGGTCGGAACTATGTTTTGTCCTCCGAATAAAACTCGTGCTCTGGTGGGGAGCGTCAAGGATGACCTCGGTTTGAGGAAGGCCGGCGTGTACCAGATTTCGTGTCAGTGTAGCAAGTCGTATATTGGTCAGACGATGCGTACCGTCCAGGATCGATGCCGTGAACACCAGAGGCACACTCGACTGATGTATCCGAGCAAGTCGGCGGTCGCTGAACATTATCTGTCGGAAAATCACGCTATGGAGTATGAACGCACGAGGATTCTGGTACAGACGTCGAGATACTGGGACAGCGTTGTTAGAGAGGCAATCGAAATTCGCACCAATGACGACCTCATAAACCGTGATTGTGGCTATAATATCAGCAAGGCTTGGGAACCAGCGATTGGGTTAATCAAGAGTAAATCGAGCAAACGTATACTTGTGACGACCACGGCGGACAGAGCCATCACTCCGACGTCATCTCAGACGCCGTCGCAAGCTGTTCCACAGCGGAGGGAGCGCGCCGCGTGCGGAGGGTATTTAAATCTGTCGCCGCCGCGACCAAACCCAGTTCCCTCTGAGCAGCCATAGCGTACGGATCTCCGTGCCGGCCCATTCACTGGAGCTTAGTCCGTCAGTTCACCTGATGATGGCGACATGTATGATCGCCCAAATATTGTGCCCGTTGGACACTGTAGACCGGCAGTACACCCGTAGATATTATGATTAACATTAAAGGACGTTCCTTGCCGGATGTAAATACGCTTTGAATACGGCAGGACGAATTCTTTGCCTCAAAACCACGTGATTTCTACAGTCACGAAACCGAAAAGTTTCCTCAGCTTAGGCAGACTATTGTAATTAGCCAAGCAGAATGTATTATTGATGACTGGAGTCTCCGTTGTGTGTATTTCTTGAGTTTATTAAACTTACGTAAAAACTTATGCAGCAACCTAATACAGTTATAAATGTTTCTATATCTAAGTTTGACTAATGCACAAGACGTTGGTTTTTTATATTTTCGCTATTGTATTTCTGTGTAGTACCACATGGTGTAAATAATTACATGCTTTAGACCGAGTCTGTGTCCATTTTTAAGTAACTGTGCATAGCTCTTACGACCAGTATTTATTTCAGAAAAATTAATCTAATGAAACCATGTCTAATGGAACTTTTTTTCAATGAACGTTTTTCTGTAGCAATTTATGACAAAATTATTGAAGTCTTGTAGCGTCTATAGCGTATCCATTTCGATTTTCCTACTTTAACTGAAAGAAAAATACTAGTATCCAACTTAATCCCGAACACTGCAGAACAGGGAAGTGAGTTACTACCGATATATTGGTTCGTCATGCATTTGAAACTAGTTTTAAATGCTTAGTTCTGTGTGTTAGTTAATATGTTTACATGGGACGCCCAAAATCGGATTTCATAAACCGATTTCACATAACCGTTTTCTGTAGTTCATGTAAAGACTACCAATTCTCTTTTGGTAATCAGTTCTAACTGCCGGTTTTCCATTTCCAAAATTGATTTTCGCACTCTTGTAAACACACAACCGTTTCTGAATAATCACGTCTTGTTTTCGAAATATTCGACTAATTTGGACGGGGCTAGCAAACCCACATCAGTCCTTAACATGCAAACACGACAGCGAGAATCCGTTTTCGAAATTTGTAACATAGACGCAGCCCGAGGTGTTTCACGTCTATCGAGTTAGAGCCATCTTATATAACAATGCTTTCTTTATTCCGTCGGTTTTGATTTCACATGACTCGTCAAAGTTTGAAGCAAATAAGAAATGGGTTGTTATCAACTCAACCCATGAACACAGACTGACATTTATCAAAGCTTTTCCCTTACATGAAGAACTAAAAAACGTTCCTAAAAAATGAGTAATAATACACTGCAATATCAACTGAAAAATATTCATGAAAAAAATTTGGTAACAGAATCTATTTCTACAGGAGTAAACCACGATGTGTGAAGCTGAGTTATTGCACAGTCACTGTTTGGAGATGATCTTTATACCGAACTCACTGCCTCCAGTTCATTACACACAAGCCCTTGCATTTTAAGTTTTACAAGCATTTGCCTCTTGAGAGCGAGTGAGTTTATTGCACTTCTGAGACACGGCAGGAAATGGTAAGAATCGTCATTTTGGTAATGTTTTGGAATGCTTCACAACAGCTACTTTATTCTCAACGACCTTAAAAAATTCATCTCCAGTATTGTTTGGCTACTATTCTTCTCTTTTCTTAGCTATTGTGAACTTTACAACTCATCGTCATCTAGTGGGGATGTTTTTCACTCCCTCATGTATGTTACCAAACACAGCATGAATAAACGCATAACTGTTTAAATATGTGTATTTGTATGTGTGTGTGGGGGTGGGTGGGGGTTACATGTGTAGTAAGAGACGATGTATTCCAGAAGAGTACACACAGTGGTTCACTTAATATGGGCTATACCAATTTTCATAATTAGTTCAAGATATCAGAG